>NC_064921.1:396308843-397657415 GCF_023897955.1 Schistocerca gregaria | reverse complement strand
AATTGGTAAAACTGATAGATTTCGAATTCGATCAAAACATATATTTGCAGACTTGATCCTGATTCTTGCTAGGCTCACTATTTTGTCCGACTACAAAGATTCATCTGCTTGTCGTCATGTGTGGGATATGGAAATTAAAGCTGCTTAAAATACTTTACAAATGTAAAAAGAGATATTAAACGCAAAAAATCGTCTGTATGCAAGAGTTTTATTTCAGCTCACGTAGAAGAATGAAGACGATTTTTACATATAAATTGTCTGTAAATTATATTATAAATAAAATTTTAAGATAAAAAAATCCATTGGTCCTTACATCCTTCTTCGTATTTATGATTGCGTACAGACTAAAATACATGAGACATTTCGTTACTCATTTTTATATTAATATTCTCAGTCAAGGAATATTCCCACGAAACAATGACTGCTATCGTAAGAGAACTTGGAGTCGGCCTTGCTAGCGTTAAGCTTAGTGTTCATTGTTACCGTAGAACCCACGATACATAAATTTAAATTAATATAAGAAACATTAGATGTGTCTAGGAGTCAGTAATAATGTAAACGAATAAATTGTTGTTTTGGTCATAGTTAAATTAGGTATCGCAAATATTCTGAACTGTTCCATCACAGTTATTGAATGCAAAAGTATTCTAGCCATGCGTTTCGGCTATCTCGAAAAGGTGATAATCATTATCCATCTTGTACGGCATTTGATCCAGTGAAAAAATATCTTCTCGGTTTTCGAAGCGCATCTATTGTCTCCTATAAGGCACTATCTGCTTTAAAGAACTGACGCTACCTTCGAATTTGTAAGTATGTTTTGAGGCTGTCGCAAAAGCAGTTCTCTGTAGTTCAGTTATGAGCATACGCTCTTCCAGTGCTAAGCAGCAGACCTTTAGCAGCTTAATTATTATATTAGTCTGCCCACTGGCTGTTCACTTTTATCTAATATTCTCTGCAGATCTTCCCGAAAATTGTTGAACAATAAAAGAAAGGTTAATGGAGTATTTGCTGAAGTAGAGAAAAAAAAGAAAGAAAACGCCCTACAGTGACAGGAGCTGGGAAACCTACGTCTGTGGTCTAAAAGGGCCACTAATTACTGTCTTAGTTCAAGGGTTCCTTGCGTGTAGGGATACAGACGCCCCACTACTAGCCAACAGATGTATTTAGTTGGAGCGCTTTCCCATTTATGATAAGGACGTTGACAACTTCGGCAGTTATTTTACTAAAGTAACTGAAAGTTGAAAGTGCTAAAAATAATTCGTATTAACTGGACCCATTGATGGGGATTTCCATTAATTTAACTTCATTTCCGTACACTGACTATCACATGTAAATTGACCGCCAAGCGTTGTATAAAATAGAGAACGAAATTAAGTATTCTTCTCGATTTATAGATGCAGTAGGTCTTAACTGTGACATAACGCACTTTTTCTGTGATTCCAAAAGTTATGAAAGTCATAAAGAAGTGCTACATAGACTGCGCCAGCTTTATAATTGTGATAAAAAATAAACTCCTACAGCCGTCCTTATGATTTTATACAATAGAATAATAAGGACGGCTATAGGTGTTTTTATTTTTTACCAAGATAGTAAACGGCCGTCGTCCCGGAGATGTCCTGCTAAAAGGATTGACGTACAAAAGCATTATAATTCGATGTCAGATCTGTAAAGGTCATAGCCTATCCCACTTTACACATTTGACAAGGCTCCATGTTGTGTAAGAAGTCGGGGTCTCCAAAAACTTATCGTCTACTGGTGGTTTCCCCGCCTTTCAGCCAATTTCTATAGACGTTCACAACAGTGCACGGGCATAGCTGGCCACCGTTTTGAAATGATCGCGCCCAGTCGTCCTTTGTCGAAGTCGGTTATATTACTGAAGTTAACCAATTGCGGCAAGTATTGGCACTTGAATGATTTGCCAACAATCTGGTTATATTCTTTCCTTATCGAGTTACGTGCTCACAGAATCACCGTGTCAAGTTCAGAATTACGATAGGCCGTGAACATAGTGGTTTGTCTCATCACATTACATTGTCCAGTCGCATTGATGTTACCACTGCCAAAAGTATGAATAACCACCTTTTGCATCACGGACCACTGCAAGACGCGCAGGAAGAGAGTGAATTAGGTTCTGGAAGTTACCAACGGGGATGTGGAGTCATGTCGATAATAATGCCGTGTGACTAGGGCCTCCCGTCGGGTAGACCGTTCACCGGGTGCAAGTCTTTCGATTTGACGCCAATTCGGTGATTTGCTCGTCGATGGGGGTGAAATGATGATGATTAGGACAATACAACCCCCAGTCTCTGAGCGGAGAAAATCTCCGACCCAGCCGGGAATCGAACCCGGGCCCTTAGGATTGACAGTCTGTCGCGCTGACCACTCGGCTACAGGAAGCGGACGTCATTTCGGTTACAGTGCCGTGGTCAGCTGCGCTAGGTTGGTTTCTCGTCTGAAGATCCATGGCGCGTACAGCCCGATCGAAGTGGTGCCACAGGTTCTGTACTGGGTTTTAAGCCGGGGCGTTTGGTGGCCAGGGGAGTACGCTAAACTCATCCTGGTGCTCTTTGAAAAACACATGTACACCGAAAGCTGTGTTACACATTGTATTGTCCTGTTGGTAGACGCCATCGGGGTTAGGAAAAGCTGCATGTAGGGATGGACACGGACCCTAAGGATAGACGAATACTTGTGCCGATCCGCTATGCCTTCCACACAAACGTCACACAGGGAATGCTCTCCAGCCTGGACCGTTTCGCCGAATGTTGCATAATGTTTGCTTTCAGATCTTTCACCCCGTACACGGTAACGGCCATCTGTGTGATGGAGCATAAAATGTCATTCATCAGGAAAGGCCACTTGTCACCACTCTGTGAAAGTCCAGTTGAGGTAGTGACTTGCAAATTCCAAACTTTCTCGCCGATGAATAACAGGCACGATGGGCGTATAATTGAGGCACCTAATACGGAGTCGCATACACAGTAATGGTCTCGAGAAGACACTGTTGCAGCCCCTTGGCTCAGCTGGGCGTTCAATTGCTCAACAGTTGTACGTCTATTTGCCCGTACACATCTTCGCAGGCACCACTCATCCCTGTAATCTGTGAAGCGTCGTGCTCCACACTTGCCTCGGCGCCAGTTTTACGTAGCGCCATTTTGCCGTGCACGGTATACTTTAACCATGACGGAATGCGAAATATTTACAGACATAGCCGTTTCGGAAATGCTTCCACACTTGACGCGAAAGCCAATGATCATGCATTTTGGAAGTCATATAAATTGCTCCGTTTCCGCATTAAGACAACTGCTACACTGTTTCCCACGTCCCCCCTCCCCCCGACACGCTGTATATAAACTCCACTGCTACTGCTGAAATCTGCCTTCTGTCCAGTGGTTATCGCACGTCGATGTCAAACACATACGGTGGTCAGATTGATGTAACTCCGCAAGCCTCTCTTACGAGAAGATTGCTTAACAACATCACTAAATGTAATCTGTAATGCTGAAAGTATATATCTCCGAAGTGTGTAATGTTACTATCAATTTTATCAGCCAAATAGCTTACACGTATTGTAAACAGCGATATTCTTATCTGTAGCTCTTCCCTGAGGTACACCCCGACTTACTTCTATGTTACTATAGGACTCGCCGCCCACTATATGGTGTTGTGGTAGCGTTTCAAGAAATCCCCATACTGCTCATCAGTTTAATTAGGTATTCAAAGCGAATATAGTTTCTATTGGTTGCCGATGCAAAACTGAATCGAAAGCAGTGTAACTGTTTACCATAACACGATATTTCAAGTTCTGTAGTTTATTCGAAAAACACGAATATGGTGAAGGCTGCCCTGGTTTTCGTGTGAAAAGTTATTATGTTCAATATGAATCATTATACATGATGTACGATACGCTACAAGAACACGAATATCGACAGTGATAAGCGTTACAGCCAGTGCCACACGGCTCTTATAGAGGAAGGACTGACCAACAGACCTGGGCTAGACCTTCGCCGTCGTTCTGCACACCCCGGTCGCGCTAAGGTGGATTGCAGCCCCCTGCTCCACCTCCACCGCTGGCGGATCGTGTAGTGGAAGTTGGCCGTTGCGCAACGCTCCTGAGGGACACTTGAGCTCGCCTCCGTCTTCGTCTGAGAACGACGTTGCGTAACTGGCAGTTACCCGTAGCCACGCGCCGTTTCTTGGCGTTCGTTCACCCTGCTCTTCTAAAAATACCGAAGCATACTATCCGAAGATAAGTATCCGGGCACTATGTAATGCAGAATTTAAGGAGGGGCCGACTTGCCAGTGAAAAAGGAGGCAGACTCGCCAATATAAAAGGAGGCGGGGAGTATTGTCAGTAGAAAAGCAGTATCAGCCGGCGTATTACAGCAGCTCGCCGTCCTATGAATTCAACAATTAGTTGGAAGTCCGCTACAGAAATAGTGAGCTATGCTGCCGATATAGCCGTCCTTAATAACGAAAGTGTTGCCAGTCCAGGATTTAGTGCACTAAGTTACTCTAGACTATCTGCCATAAATATTAGAAGGGATTGATGTCGGGAGATCTGGGCGGCCAAACATTCTCGCCAACTGTTCAGAATATTCTCCAAACCAATAGTGAACAATTACGGTCCGGTGACCGGGAATGGCCGAAAATGGTTTCCATTCAACGATAGGTTCAACTGGACCAGAAGACCCTGTCGATTCCATGTACACAGATCACACCATTATGGAACCACAACCAGCTTGCATAGTGTCTTGTTGACAACTTTGGTCTACCACTTGATGGGTTCTGCGATACACTCGAATCGTACACCATCAGCTCTTGCCAGGTGAAATTAGTAATTATCTGACCAGGCTCTAGTTATCCAGTCGTCTAGCGTCCAGCCGTTATGGTGAGGGATTTTCTGCAGGCCATGTCATGCTGTCAGCAAAAGCACTTGCGGTGGTCGTCTATTACCACAGCCCATTAACGCCAAATTAACGGATACATTCGTCGGTACGTCTCACATTGCTTTATGCGGTTATTTCACACAGTGTTGCTTGTCTGTTAACAATGACAACTGAATTGAAGGCGGTGAAAGGTAATGCCTGAAATTTGATATTCTCGGCACTCTCTTGACGCTATGGATATCGGAATATTGAATTTCCTAACGATTCCCGAAATGGAATGTCCCATGAATATAATTCCACCTACCATTCCGCTTTCAGTCAATTGATTTCCATCATGTGGCCGTAACCACGTCGGAAATCTTTTCACATGAATCATCTGAGTACTTACAGCTCCTATGTAAGCGATACCACCACTGTCTGTATATGTGCATATCGGTATCCCATGACTTTTTGCCGCTCGAGATAGCCTCACGGTCTGAGGGGCCTTGCCACGGTTCATGCGGCTCACCCCGTCGGAGGTTCGAGTCCTCCTTCTGGCATGGGTGTCAGTGTTGTCCTTAGCGTAAGCTAGTTTAAGTTAAATTAAGTAGTGTGTAAGCCTAGGGACCAATGAACACGGCAGTTTGGTCCCATAGGACCTTACCACAAATTTCCAATTTACCCATGACTTTTGTGATCTCAGTATAGGTCGGTCAGGACAGCTCAGTGACTTCGAACGTCATTTGATGTCAACTGAGTAACAGGTCCATCAAGGACATTTGAACCCTTCTAAAGCTACGAATACCCTGTTCAAGAATCACAAGAGGAGGAGGTATACTTGGAAAAGGCCGGGAGATACGGGAAGATTTCAATTAGATTACATCATGGTCAGACAGAGATTCCGAAATCAGATACTGGATTGTAAGGCGTACACAGGAGCAGATATAGACTCAGATCACAATATAGTAGTGATGAAGAGTAGGCTGAAGTTCAAGACATTAGTCAGGAAGAATCAATACGCAAAGAAGTGGGATAAGGAAGTTCTAAGGAATGACGAGATACTTTTGAAGTTCTCTAACGCTATAGATACAGCAATAAGGAATAGCGCAATAGGCAGCACAGTTGAAGAGGAATGGACATCTCTAAAAAGGGCCATCACAGAAGTTGGGAAGGAAAACATAAGTACAAAGAAGGTAGCTGCGAAGAAACCATGGGTAACAGAAGAAATACTTCAGCTGATTGATGAAAGGAGGAAGTACAAACATGTTCCGGGACAGTCAGGAATACAGAAATACAAGTCGCTGAGGAATGAAATAAATAGGAAGTGCAGGGAAGCTAAGACGAAATGGCTGCAGGAAAAACGTGAAGACATCGAAAAAGATATGATTGTCGGAAGGACAGAATCAGCATACAGGAAAGTCAAAACAACCTTTGGTGACATTAAAAGCAACGGTGGTAACATTAAGAGTGCAACGGGAATTCCACTGTTAAATGCAGAGGAGAGAGCAGATAGGTGGAAAGAATACATTGAAAGCCTCTATGAGGGTGAAGATTTGTCTGATGTGATAGAAGAAGAAACAGGAGTCGATTTAGAAGAGATTGGGTATCCAGTATTAGAATCGGAATTGAAAAGAGCTTTGGAGGACTTACAGTCAAATAAGGCAGAAGGGATAGATAACATTCCATCAGAATATCTAAAATCATTAGGGGAAGTGGCAACAAAACGACTATTCACGTTGGTGTGTGGAATATATGAGTCTGGCGACATACCATCTGACTTTCGGAAAAGCATCATCCACACAATTCCGAAGACGGCAAGAGATGACAAGTGCGAGAATTATCGCACAATCAGCTTAACAGCTCATGCATCGAAGCTGCTTACAAGAATAATATACAGAAGAATGGAAGGTGACGATCAGTTTGGCTTTAGGAAAAGTAAAGGCACGAGAGAGGCAATTATGACGTTACGGCTAATAATGCAAGCAAGGCTAAAGAAAAATCAAGACACGTTCATAGAATTTGTCGACCTGGAAAAAGCGTTCGACAATATAAAATGATGCAACTTGTTCGAGATTCTGAAAAAAGTAGGGGTAAGCTATAGGGAGAGACGGGTCATATACAATATGTACAACAACCAAGAGGGAATAATAAGAGTGGACGATCAAGAACGAAGTGCTCGTATTAAGAAGGGTGTAAGACAAGGCTGTAGCCTTTCGCCCCTACTCTGCAATCTGTACATCGAGAAAGCAATGATGGAAATAAAAGAAAGGTTCAGGAGTGGAATTAAAACACAAGGTGAAAGGATATCAATGATACGATTCGCTGATGACATTGCTATCCTGAGTGAAAGTGAAGAAGAATTAAATGATCTGCTGAACGGAATGAACCGTCTAATGAGTACACAGTATGGTTTGAGAGTAAATCGGAGAAAGACGAAGGTAATGAGAAATAGTAGAAATGAGAACAGCGAGAAACTTAACATCAGGATTGATGGTCACGAAGTCAGTGAAGTTAAGGAATTCTGCTACCTAGGCAGTAAAATAACCAATGACGGACGGAGCAAGGAGGACATGAAAAGCAGACTGGCTACGGCAAAAAAGGCATTTCTGGCCAAGATAAGTCTACTAATATCAAATACCGACCTTAATTTGAGGAAGAAATTTCTGAGGATGTACGTCTGGAGTTCAGCATTGTATGGTAGTGAAACATGGACTGTGGGAAAACCGGAACAGAAGACAATCGAAGCATTTGAGATGTGGTGCTATAGACGAATGTTGAAAATTAGGTGGACTGATAAGGTAAGGAATGAGGAGGTTCTACGCAGAATCGGAGAGGAAAGGAATACGTGGAAAACACTGATAAGGAGAAGGGACAGGATGATAGGACATCTGCTAAGACATGAGGGAATGACTTCCATGATACTAGAGGGAGCTGTAGAGGGCAAAAACTGTAGAGGAAGACAGAGATTGGAATACGTCAAGCAAATAATTGAGGACGTAGGTTGAGGTGCTACTCTGAGATGAAGAGGTTAGCACAGGAAAGCAATTCGTGGCGGGCCGCATCAAACCAGTCAGTAGACTGATGACCAAAAAAAAAAAAAGCTACGCAAGCTGGCTGGCTGTCGGAGATTTGAATGTTAAGTGGAAATGCAAAGGAACAAACACAGCAAGACCTGGCAGACCTTGTGTATGGAAGAACAGGGACCTTCGAGCATTTCTGAGGGCATTTGAAAGCAATCACACGAAGGATTCAGACACAGGAATCACTGGTGAATTCCAAAGTGCAGTAGTCCAGCTAGCACAGTGCTTGTGTCGGGATTTAAGAAGACCTGCATACAACTGCACATTGTCATAAGCCTCACTTTTCTGTGGTCGCTGCTAAGCGACGCTGGAGGTGGTCTAAAGAACGGCACTTCTGTGCACTGGATGACTGGAAACGAGTGACTTGGAGAGACGAATCGCGCTACACCCTGTGGCAGTCCGATGGAAGGGTTTGTGTTTGGTGAATACCTGGAGAATGTTATCTGCCTTCGTGTGACGTGCCAACGGTGAAGTACAAAGGAGGCTGTGTTATGATATGGAGGTGTTTTTCATGGTTAGGATGTGGTCCTCTTATTTAGTTAAGAAATTTCTGATTGTGGAAGGATATGAACACATTTTACACCACAATATATAGCGTACAGTACAGAAACTGTTAGGAGGCGACTGTATCAGCATGGTACTGCACATATTATCGAAGGAAATTCGGACACCTCACTGAAAGTGTTCACAGCACTGCTCGAGCCGTCATAACGGCGTAGGAACGACGCACCCCATATTAATGTCCACGAATAGGAGTCCGGCTACTTTTGAACAGATAATGCATTTACCAACTTCAGCGTTAGTAAAACTCAGATCTATCTTTCACGAATATATACTTCTGAATTCTCTCGGGGATGTACGGTCTGAGGGACTACATTGTCTATCTCTTCTGCATTGACCGACCCTTCATATGTATCCAGCAATCAGGTATTACACTGAAGCGCCAAAGAAACTGATATAGGCGTGCGTATCCAAATACAGAGATATGTAAACAGACAGAAAGTGGCGCTGCGGTCGGCAACGCCTAAATAAGACAACAAGCGTCAAGTGCAGTTGTTAGATCGGTTACTGCTGGCACAATGGCAGGTTATCAAGGTTTAAGTGAGTCTGAACGCTCTGTTATAGTCGGCGCATGAGCGATGGGACACAGCATCTCCGAGATAGCGATGAAGGGGGCATTTTCGAATACTACCATTTCGCGAGTGCACCGCATCAGCAATCCGATAAAATATCAGATCATAGACATCGCTGTGGCTGGAAAAAGATGCTGCAAGAAGGGTGACCAAAGACGACTAAAGAGGATCGTTCAACGCGACAGAAGTGCAACCCTTCTACAGATTGTTGCACATTTCAGTGCTGGGCCATCAACAAGTGTCAGCGTGTGAACCACTAAACGAAACTTCATCTATACGGGTTTCGGAGCTGAAGGCCCTCTCGTGTTCCCTTGATGAGTGCACGCAAAGCTTAACCCCTCGCCTGGGCCGTCAACATCGACATTGGACGGTTGACGACTGGTAACAAGCCTGGTCGGTCGAGTCTCGTTTCAAATTGTATGGACCAGATGGACGTGTACGGGTACGGAGACAACCTCGTGAATCCATGGACCCTGCGTGTCAGCAGGTGACTGTTCAAGCTGGTCGAAGCTGTGTAATAGTGTGGGACATGTGCAGTTGGAGTGATATGGGACTCCTGTTAGGTGACACGTACGTAGGTCATTATTTACAGACGAATTTCGGATCTATTTGTACCTAGATAACCGTAAACAACGCATTTGTGGACAACCCGTTAATATCTAACGCCTCCAACACTGTGTTCCACATGTGCCACAAGGTAGTGGTGGAGCGATGTTCTACAATGGGATTACAGGGGGCCACGGGACACTCCGCTTACTATTTGACGGTAATCCCACTGATCTACGGTACAGGGACGAGATTCTGCAAGCAATAGAGGGACGGTATATTCAACATTTTGGTGAGAATTTCATCTTGATGGATGATGGTCCTCGTGCTCAGCGTGCTGTTTTCGTGAACGTGTTCCTTCAATGGGCTAGGATCATCAGAATGGAAAGGCCTGCCTGTTTCCTAGACACGAACCCAATAGAATATGTGCGAAATCGTTCGAAACAAGCTGTTTTCAGACCTCGACAAGGACGACATATTCTGCGCGATTTACGGACAATCCCAATCGATGAGTGAGACAATTTGGTCCAGGGCCGGTACGATGATCTCATCTCCGGCCACTGTGGCCGAGCGGTTCTAGGCGCTTCAGTCCGGAACCGCGCTGCTGCTACGGTCGCAGGTTCGAATCCTGCCTCGGGTATGGATGTGTGTGATGTCCTTAGGTTAGTTAGGTGTAAGTAGTTCTACGTTTAGGGGACTGATGACCCCAGATGTTACGTCCCATAGTGCTCAGAGCCATTTGAACTATCTTGATGATCTCATCAGTGATATGCCATGACGAAGTCAAGCCTGCATCCGAGCAGGGCAACGTTCCACCACGTGCTGACGTTGGTCAGCAGTGACGTGGGAAAACTCGCTATAGGAAACAGACGATTCTGTCATTAAACAGTTTTGTTTTGTTTTTTCGTTTGGTAATCTGGTCGCATTTCAATTGAGTATATACGTATGTCTCAGAACCAGTTTTTGCCGTCTGTCCCATGAATTTTGAAATACGGAGGTGATGCAAATCTTTTGTTGATGTGTATATTTTTTTATTTTGCTTAGAAGATGTAACAGATCTACTAAGGAGACTGCCTAACTACCCTTGTCCGTCTGCTTTTAGAATACTGCTGCTCGGTGTGGGATCCTTACTAGATAGGACTGAGGGAGTACATAGAAAAAGTTCAAAGGACAGCACGTTTTGTATTACAGCGAAATAGGGGAGGGAGTGTCACAGAAATGATACAGGATTTGGGCTGGACATCAATAAAAGAAAGGCGTTTTTCGTTGCGACGGAGTCTTCTCACGAAATTCCAATCACCGTCTTTCTTCTCCGAATGTGAAAATATTTTATTGACACCGATCACCACGGTAAAATAAGGGAAATCAGAGCTCTTACGAAAAGATATAAGTGTTCGTTCTTTCCTCGTGCTATACCAGATTGGAATAATAGAGAATTATGAAGGTGGTTCGATGAACCCTCTGCCAGGCACTTAAATGTGATTTTCATAGTATCCATGTAGGTGTAGATACTTGACTATTCGTTATTTTCTCTCATAATTGTTTTATTTGGTTTCATGGGGTGCAAAAAGAACAAAAAACCTTTTTTGTGTAAATTTTATGTAAATTTTTATGCTTTAGCTATGACGGTTTATTATTTCTCAATTATATTTTCTGTTCGTTTTGTTTCACTGAAATGAAGTATATTTAAGCAACTGTTTTGCCAAACTTGTGATGTTGCTTAAATTACGAGCAGCGACACAGAGAGAACTAGTGCTATAAATGACTTGCCACCAGAATGCTTGTGATGTGAGTGGAAAACATAATTACTTTAACACTTATTGTAAAACTGTTAAAGCAAAATATGATTTTCAAAAGACAGTTCAATCCGTTCGCCGAAAACATAAATTACTTCATTTCACAAATAAGAACAGAGATCGGAGTAGCGTTGAGATTGTAATATTTACGAATTTTCTTACATTTTACGCAAAAACCAATCAATGTGGATATATAAAACGTTTAACTATTTTGTTTTGTTGTTTTTGGGGTTTATGGACGCTTAAGAGCGAGGTTATCAGTGCCCTTAAAATATTAAAAGAAACGAATATGAGTAAAAGAGTCAAAAACGTTGGCACACTCGCGCATTCATTCATTCACTCCTATCTCACTCACGTTGACCCACATAATCACCCCATATCACATGCCATAAAACAAAAGAGATATACTGAAAGATGCTGTACGTGGAATCAAACCAGAACTAAAACGACAGAGGATCCAAAACAATGTCACATGGATAAGTGACTGGCTGAAAAAAATAAATAAACAAACAAAAAACCGGCAACAATTTGAACAGATCACGAAACCTATAAACGCTAATCATATTCGTTTCAGTGTCACTTAAAAGAGAGGGCATATCTGCCGTTGCCCTCTGGTTCGAAAATGAAACACAGCCCAGTGAAATGTAGCACACAGTAATCTCTACGTTACAAGCACTGGACGGTCCTCTCTTTGGAGCTGGAAGGCATGCGTCAGAGGGCTGGCCTATGCGAAAATGTGTGACTACCAAACATAGAGGTTTTTAATATCCAGTTCACTCTTACCTACAAGGCTTTAAATTTAGGCATTAAACGCAAAGCGAATTTGTTTCGCAAGGGGGATGGGTAAACCTAGTAACTCACGCATGATATAAAAACTGGAAACATAAAATTCATAGTCAAAAATGTGCAACGGGATTCCCGCTTAAAAATGTCCATCCCATAACGCAGTAGTATTACTTATTCAAGCCGATCGAAGAAAATGAGTACAGACGACTCAAACATCACTTTCTCCGAATATTGTACAAGTGCTGATAATCAATGGTAGCTCACAAACGCTTAGGTCGTGAGCAAACTGTCCTATATGTGTATGGTTCTGTGAGTTGAGTCATTTTCAACAAAGTGCACTTGGTTTGTGAATGAATCATCTCGCGAAATATTTCAACATTAGAGCCACTATTGCCAACTGATCTGTATCAAGGACACACCGAGGACCGAGCGAGGTGGCGCAGTGGTTAGCACACTGCACTCGCATTCGGGAGGACGAAGGTTCAATGTTGCGTCCGGCCATCCTGATTAGTTTTTCCCTGCTTTCCCTAAATCTCTTCAGGCAAATGCTGGGATGGTTCCTTTTCCAGAGCACGGCCGGTTTCCTTCCCCATCTTTTCCTAATCCGATGAAACCGATGACCTCACTGCTTCGTCTCTTCCCCCAAATCAACCCAACCCAACAATCTGACTGAAGCTATTTCCTATTTGTTACAGTGAAATGTTGAAGTATTTCACAGAATGTTTTATGTAAACCATTACGTTTCATATCTTTTCCAAGTCTTTTGAAATAAATCAGGAATATAATTACAGTTTTTGTTCTACTTTAGACACCGTTTCAAGGATAATTTCTATGCACAGCGGATCAAGCTTTTTTTGGGCAAAAACAAAAATATTTAAAGATAGGGCGCTTCAAGCTTAATGTTTGGAAAATATTTAAAGATAGGTTAGTTGCCCTTTAAGTAAGGAGGATGATCGTTGCTACGAATATTTCCTTTTCTGAACTTGGAGCTTGAACCGTCAGTACATAAGATGGAAGAGAACTTCAACTGGCTGGGGTTACAAGCAAATGAAGAAAAGAAAAAAGACAGGAAGAAAAGAAACCATATATTGTTTTCGGTTTACATGGCATCAATGAGAGTTCTCTTTAACTTCTTTTTGGCAACGGTTGGGATTCTATTTTCTTCCCTCCTTTCATTCTGTGAGCATGGCTAACAATCCGAAAATAAACTTGATTTTGCGGCCACAGAAATGTACTTGACCAGAGACACTAGCACCAGTGAAATTAATTCTGCCGCGCGGGGTAGCCGCATGGTCTGAGGGCCTTGTCACGGTTCGCGCGGCTACTCCCATCGGAGGTTCAAGTCCTCCCTCGGGCGTGAGTGTGAGTTTTGTTGTTAGCTAAGTTAGTTTAAGTTATCGTAAGTGGTGTGTAAGCCTAGGGACCGATGAACTCTGCAGTTTGGTCCCATAGAACCTTACCACAAATTTCCAAAATTAATTCTGCGGCGAAACGACAGTGGGTTGAACCTAACAATAGTAGACATCCGGTTTAACCCGTGACGTAATAGTGTTTTTGCTTGGGACGTAACGCGTGAGCAAATACACATAAAGCAGAACACTGACAGTATCTGTTTATATTTTACAGTATGCTTTGGAATGAGGGTTATGGTGATGCCAAGAAAATAACAAAAGCTATTATTATGAAGCATATTTAATGCATATACGTCTTTGAGATTTTCATTCTGCAGCGGAGTGTGTGCTGATGTGAAACTTCCTGGCAGATTAAAACTGTCTGCCGGACCGAGAATCGAACTCAGGACCTTTGCCTTTCGCGGGCGTGCTCTACCAACTGAGCTACCCAAGCACGACTCAGGCCCTGTCCTCACAGCCTTACTTCTGCCAGTAACTCGTCTCGTACCTTCCAAACTTTACAGAAGCTCTCCTGCGATTGTTTCCAGAATGAGATTTTCACTCTGCAGCGGAGTGTGCGCTAATATTAAACTTCCTGGCAAATTAAAACTGTGTGCCGGACCGAGACTCGAACTCAGGACCTCCAGGCTGTGGCTAAGCCATGTCTCCGCAATATCCTTTGTTTCAGGAGTGCTAGTTCAGCAAGGTTCACAGGAGAGCTTCTGTAAAGTTTGGAAGGTAGGAGACGAGTTACTGGCAGAAGTAAGGCTGTGAGGACGAAGCGTGAGTCGTGCTTGGGTAGCTCAGTTGGTAGAGCACTTGCCCGCAAAAGGGAAAGGTCCCGAGTTCGAGTCTCGGTCCGGCACACAGTTTTAATTTGCCAGCAAGTTTCATATCAGCGCATATAAGTCTTTGATTAATGGCTTATAGTTGCAATTTTGCTGACATCAAGTGCCAAAGCAAATTGGTGGTATTGGCAGGTTCAGTTTTCCAAGCCTCCTTGTCTAAGGTTTCGGTCGCGACAGCAGTGGGCAATTCCGACTTCCCTCATAATGCTGACATCGTGTTGTACATTGTTTTTCACGTTGGTGGTACGCATGTCCGAAGTTAGCGGAAGGAGAAAGTTCGAACCTGCGGTTTACGATCAGTACAAAGAGAAGGGCAAAAGGGTGTTAGTGCAGCAAGCAGAATGTTGGGCAGCATGCAAATCGACAGCATCTGTCGTAATTTTGCCGTTCCAAAACAATGACAGTTTTACCGAAAGAATTTAACTCGGAGGATTTATCGGCGATTTGCAACAAATAGGTCAGAATGCATGCTGATAAAAGAAAAACACCCGAAACGCTGATTGCCAAAAACGGAGGATTCGCGAAGCGTCG
The DNA here is from genome assembly GCF_023897955.1 of Schistocerca gregaria. NCBI lineage: Eukaryota > Metazoa > Arthropoda > Insecta > Orthoptera > Acrididae > Schistocerca > Schistocerca gregaria. The sequence goes on along the minus strand of NC_064921.1, from coordinate 397,642,436 downwards.
GAGGCGCGGCGATACATTAGGATCGCGCCTGTCGGCAGCCATTTGTTTGGGCGTAATCTGGCAATCGGCGCTAATGTGGCGCGCGACTAGATGATTAATCCGGGCTTAGCTCCGGCCTGCGGCTGCGTCGGCTGTGCTGATAGCGGTCGCGGGCTGGCCGGCGCTTTACGCCGGACGCGCTTTGCCGCCAGCCGCTGTCCCCCAGCCGGGAGCGGCGGGCCTCTGCTGCTCTCCCTCTAGCCTTTCCGTCGCCACAGTAAGATTCTTCAGACACAGGTACAGGAGTAAGCAGAAACGTATCCAAGACTGGGCGCGATTGTAGAACTGTAATTTCTGATACAGCTAATTTGCTGACACTGAACACATGTCGTTTTCCAGTAACTAAATTTTGCAGGAGATACACAAAACGTATCGTACATCAAAAGACTTCATTTCATGTAGATTACTTAGCTAACTCAAAGCTAAGATGTTCCATTAGGATATATTTGTAGAGCAATACTATTTATCTTATTAATATTATTATCGTGCATGCCGTCTGTTTTGGAGTTAATTATCATAAATTGCATCTGTAAATGATTAAATTTTGCATATGCCACGGGCTACTAAACAGAGCCAGAAAATATTCACAAAATATTTATCTTTTAAAGGTATTCACAATTGCGATTAATGACAACCATCAGCTGTAGAATGGAATAACGACAATGAAAATTTGTGCCGGACCAGGACTCGATTGCGGATTTGTCGCTTATCACGAGCGGTCGCCTTACCATTTGGCATTCCGTCCACGACTCACGGCCAGACCCAACTTATATTTATTATCAAACGTGCGTCTACGACTGGACTCGTACATCCATTATGTATATTCCGTCAGGTCAGACGTTGTACTTCAATGTCGCTTGCCCGGCATCGCCAGCGAAATACGATATTTCATATATCAATATGTGTTCCTTGCTGCTAGCACATCAGATATTCTATGTGATCAAAAGAATCAGGACATCTGGCTGAAAATGACCTACAAGTTTGTGGCACTCTCCATCGGTAATGCTTGAATTCAATATGGTGTTGGCCTACCCGTAGCCTGGACGACAGCTTCCACTCTCGCAGGATTAAGCTCAATCAGGTGCTGGAGGGTTTCTTGGTGAATGGCGATTCATTCTTCATGGAGCGCTGCACTGACGGCAGGTATCTATGTCCGCCGGTGAGGCCGGACATGAAGTCGTCGTTCCAAAACATCCAAAAGGTGCTCTATAGGGATCTTGTCAGGACTCTGTGCAGGCCAGTCCATTACAGGGACGGTGTTACCATGTAACCACTCCGTTACAGGCCGTGCATTATGAACAGGAGCTCTATCGCGTGGAAAGATACAATCGCCATCCCCAAATTGTTCTTCAACAGTGGGAAGCAAGAAGGTGCTTAAAACATCAATGTAGGTCTGTGTTCTGATAGTGCCACACAAAACAACAAGGGGTGTAAGCCCCTTCCATGGAAAACATGACCACATCATAACACCACCGCCGGCCCGACTGGCCGAGCGGTTTAAGACGCTACAGTCTGGAACCGCGCGACCGCTACGGTCGCAGGTTCGAATCCTGCCTCGGGCATGGATGTGTGTGATGTCCTTAGGTTAGTTAGGTTAAAGTAGTTCTAGGTTCTAGGGGACTGATGACCTCAGCAGTTGAGTCCCATAGCGCTCAGAGCCACTTGAACCATAACACCACCGTCTCCGAAATTTACTGTTGACAATGACTCGTTGACAGAAGACGTTCACCGGGCATCCGCCACACCCACACCCTGTCATTGGATCGTCACATTGTGTACCGTGATTCGTCACTCCACACAACGTTTTCCCACTGTTCAATCGTTCAATGTTTTCCCACCAAGCGAGGCGTCGTTTGGCATTTACCGGCTTGATGTGTGGCTTATGAGCAGCCGCTCGACTATTAAATCCCTTTTCTCACCTCCCGCCTAACGTCACAGTACTTGCAGTAGATCATGATGCAGTTTTGAATTCCTGTGTGACGGTCTGGGTAGATGTCTGCCTATTACACATTACGACCCCCTTCAACTGTCGGCGGCCTCTTTCAGCCGTCCTGTAAGCTTTTGCGCTGTACGTGTCCCTCCACGTTTCCACTTCACTATCACATCGGAACAGTGGACCTAGCGATGCTGAGGAATGTGGGAATTTCGCGTACAGACGTATGACACAAGTGACACCCAATCACCTGACCGCGTTCGAAGTCCATGAGTTCAACGGAGCGCCCCATTCTGCTCCATCACGATGTCTAAAGACTACTGAGATTGCTCTTCATGGAGTACCTGGCAGTAAATGGCAGCACAATACACCTAATATGATAAGCTTGATTTTGGGGGTGTCGGATACTTTTGATCAAATAGTGTACATAATTGCAATTCACTTATTGTAAAAAGTTTGAAATAACCCCAAGCAATATGTAAATCTTTGAACATAGCATGCTACTGTCCTTCTATGAAGAAGATATGAAATCTGATTAACTAAGCTTCTGATGATGACAGATTAATTTGCCGAAATCGGTGAAGCATAATAAAATTTATTTGCAACTGATGACTGAAATTTATGCTGAAAAAAAAGAGAACAATAATATAAGGTTGACGCAGAACTTAAAAAAAGAAAAGGAAATTAGAAGGCAAAATTATTAAAGGAATTTAAAACATCTGTCATGTGGCAGAATAATGCTCAATTCAGGTTACTAGAACCTTTCTATTTTTCTTCTACGCGCTTCGGGCGCTGCCCATCATCATATGATATAGTAAAAAATAATTGCAGATTTTTTCCTTGTTACAAATATACACCAATACACAATTGAGCATATCTGGGATGATTTGCAACGTGCTGTTGACAGGAGATCTCCACCTCCTCGTACCCTTACGAATTTATGACAGTTCTGCAGGATTCATGGTGTCACTTCCCTCCTTCACAACATCAGACATTATTCGAGTCCATGCCACGTTGTGTTGCGGCACTTCAGCGTGTTCGCGGTGACTCTACACAATGTTAGGCAAGAGTGCCAGTTTCTTTGGCTCTTCAGTGTATGGAGGCACATGGCTCAGTGGTTAACGCAACTGTTTAGTAAACAGAAGATCCCGGGCTCGATCCAGGTACGGCACACATTTTCACTTGTCGCCGCCGATTCAGTTTTTAGTTCCGATGCAGCTGATATCGTTAGTTCGTTCAATTTCCTTTCTTCCCCATTCACCATCAATTCACATAATGTGTCGCAGCTGTGGATTCCACCTGGTGTCTGTTCTATCGGACGTGTCCAAAGGAAGAGACGCGACGCATTCATATACTAAGAAATAAGGTTTTAAATTGTACACCCCTGAACAGACAGTGTTTGTGTTTGAAAAAGGAGTGACACGCTTGGTCTCCGGGTGACGTTTGGCTCCATTTGGGTGTTTGGGGCCGGCGTTTAGTGCGAGACGCGATGCCGTGCATTCGTGGCCAGTGCCGTGGGCGCTCGAAATAGGCCAAGGCAGGCCCTCAGGGCGGCTGGCGTGGCGTGTCGTGCCCCTGGCGCTCGTAAAACTGGGGGGAGGGAGCTTCCCCTAATGCAGCCGCCAGCCGCTGAATTATTCCAAGGCCCCGCGTCGCCTGCTGATAAGTCGCGTGTGTTTACAGTCAGCTGTCTCGCGCGCCTGTATGTTCGTCAAATGCGCCAGATGCTTCTCGTCTTCATCACGTGTATCATTCTGAGGAGGGATTTTGTTGCTGGCAATAAACAGTGAGATGGCGTGCAGCTAAAGCGGCCTGTATTCATAATGCGGAACACTTTATAGCAACGGCCCAGCGTGAAGTAACGCCTCCCAACAGGCGCACTCGGACGGAACTTCCATCTCTTACAATTCCTCGTTTAATGTTAGAGTACTGTAGGGGAAATACCACAATATAAACATCATCAGAACGATGTCCTCCTCTTCAGCAGAAACTACTTGCACCACAGAAACATACGATGAACTTTCGGTGAGTGTGAGTTAATGGCCGCGCGGGATTAGCCGAGCGGTCTGAGGAGCTGCAGTCATGGATTGTACGACTGGTCCCGGCGGAGGTTCGAGTCCTCCCTCGGGCATGGGTGTGTGTGTTTGTCCTTAGGATAATTTAGGTTAAGTAGTGTGTGAGCTTAGTGACTGATGACCTTAGCAGTTAAGTCTCATAAGATTTCACATAATTTTGAACATTTTTGTTAGTTAATGACTGCAGGAAGTTTCTGGTTATGTCGCTACATATACTGATAGAAATGAAATACGCTACACCAAAGAGGTAGTTACTGTACAATAAAGAAATTTCGCGAACACATTTGTCTAGGTAGCATATTTCAGTGCTTAACATTGCAAGGTAAGCACGAGGTAAGCCACTGCAAATGTGAAATGTGTAATCGCCAGCAAGCAAGCAACCAAACGTGCGTGCATTGTGTTGCACAGGTGCTAGATGTCAGTTTGTAGGACGGAGTTCCACGCCGTTGAGCTTTGTCGTTCCGTACAGGGACTGATAATGCTGTTTGTGGATGAGGCTCGAGTTTTCATCCGATAATGTGCCATATGTCAACATCGTAGTGCTTGTTTGATGACAACAGCAACATGTGGGCGAGGGTTATTCTTTTGGAAAACAAATGTCGTTCATGAATGGATGCACAACAGATCGAATCATCAGATTGACGTAAGGCTTTACAGTCTGGATGCGTGGAATAACCTAACCACGAAGAGTGCTCCTGGTGTCATTCGGAAGCGCATCCCAGACCATAACTGCAGGTGCAGCTTTAGTGAGACTGCCACGCAGGCTTTCAACCGGCCGCCTCCTTACCAACACACGGCCATTATTGGCACAGAGGCAGAACCAGCGTTCATCAGAAAACACAGCAGACCTCCAACCTGCCGTCGCTACAGGGCGCCTGACACGCGGCTGTCCTTGTAGTAATCGATTTGTATGATTTTATTGTGTGGCAGTGGTGCCAACTGCCGCTCCAATCGCTGCTGCAGATGCAGTACGACGCGCCAGTGCTACGTGGCCATCCGGACCTCTGTCTCCTTGCGACCAATTGTTCTCACGATTGCTGCTGCCAGCAATGACGTGCAGTGGCTACATTCTTGCCACGTCTTCCTCTAATATAGCAGAAGGAACATCCAGATTCTGGTAGTCCCATTACGCGACCTCGTTCAAACTCAGTGAGCTGCTCATAATGGCGTCCTTGCCGCCTTAAAACCTTTCTAGTTGACATCAACTCACCACGTTCAAAGGTAACTAACACTCACGAACCGGCCTTTGTGGGCGAGCGGTTCTAGGCGCTTCTGTCTGGAACCGCTCGACCGCTAGGGTCGCAGGTTCGAATCCTGCCGCTGGCATGGATGTGTGTCATGTCCTTAGGTTCGTTAGGTTTAAGTACTTCTAAGTCTAGGGGACTGATGACCTCAGATGTTAAGTCCCATAGTGCTCAGAGCCATTTGAACCATTTGAACGCTCACGACCGTAACAGCTCTATTTAAAGGAAATCTGATTTTCATCATAGAGGCACCACTACTATGCGACTGGGGTTATATCTGAACAGCCATCACGTTTCATAGGCAGAAAACGCCTACTAAATTTCATTTACGTCGCACAGCTCCTTCTTGGAGATGCGATTTCTTACTGTCAGTGTATAAAGTGTAATGGTATATTTTTAAAAAATTCAAAAATGTCTCCACTACTGTAAGCAATGTGCATGTCTAGAATGCAGGATCAGCATGGCTGAAACTCACCCCTCCATTAACATTAAAGTTGGTTTACGTTTCCGACTTTAAACCACACTGACTTATTTAGTTATTTCATAAACGATTATTCATTGCTGCGAGGGACTTGAAGTTGTAGCGTGATCCGCCAGCTTTTTCAGCAACTAGAAAAACTAGACTCGTTTAAAGTCCGTCACATAACTTATCTAATTCAGCGACCAGTATGCAGAAACAGTCATATTGTCTGAGGGGTACCGCAATCACTGGTTATACAATGTGTCTTGTCTGCAAAAATGTATATTCACATGACTGGTTTCGGTTCCTCTAGAGCCATCTTCAGATCTGCAATTTCGGTTATATGAGTAACCCATCCACACACAGAAACTTTCACATGTTGGGTCACGCAGAATATTGCTCAAGTCAGTGGGGCCTGCAGAAAGCAGAACTGACAGGATATACTGAGCGAATAAGGCCGGCCGCTGTGGCCGAGCGGTTCTAGGCGTTTCAGTCTGGAATCGCGCTGGTGCTACGGTCGCAGGTTGGAAACCTGCCTCCGGCATGGATGTGTGTGATGTCCTTAGGTTAGTTAGGTGTAAGTAGTTCTAAGTCTAGGGGACTGATGAACCCAGATGTTATGTCCCACAGTGCTCAGAGCCATTTGAACCATTTTTGAGAGTATACGAAGAAGGGAAACACAGGTTTGTTGAACCCGTATGTATTATATTTCCAGAGTTTCCCTGAAAACCAAGGTATTAAATTCCCTTGCACAGCGTTTATTGCTGCAGTTTTGCCTTGAAAATGGCAGTGTGTACTCCTGTCGAAATATCGCCAGTTGTCGATGACGTCACCCATACGTATTCCCAAAAGTTATTTGAACATTTTATATGGCGAGAGATATCAGGTCACAAAAATATGTATTTTTTTTGTGTTTTGGGCAGGGAGCTTTCAGTGAAAAACGGGCTGCGTTTTCCGTACTGTCTCGTTTCATGGTGACTCCGTACAATTCCAAGGTCTTTCTTAGTGGAAAGAACTGAACAATTCATGCCCTTAAAATGTTATACACTCATTTCAACGGAGGTCATTACGAATTCATTATTTTGTCAGGAATAAGTGTAGCAGAATTACAAGGATATTCGGCAGAGTAATAACAACTGTAGTAACTCTTTGGGTGACTAGCCCAGTTACAGTAGCGAGATTTTTTGTTGTTGTTTTGTTTGTTTAGAGGTTGGTGGGTGACAGCCTGGGACAGCAACGCTGGCAGCCGTCTGGAAAAGTGAAACAGGCAGAAGTGTGTCTTCTGGCGCTCAAAAAAAAAAAAAAAAAAAAAAAAAAAAAAAAAAAAAAAAAAAAAAAAAAAAAAAAAAAAAGACTGTTTATTAACAACCCAAGACAGATAGCTGGATGTCCTTTTAACACATAGCGTAACGGTCTAAGTTTCTCGCTCTATTTAATTACTCCAGCTCTTCGGTTCTGCAAGGCACGATTACAAATACGACTAGCCCCTCGTATACTTTGCATTTTGTGATAGAAAGCAATTTTTTGACTTACTATTTAAACCGGAGGCTATAGACAACCATTTAACAGTCGTCCCTGACTGTTTAGGAAGGTATTGCCGCAATTCACACAGCTGAGTAAAGCACATTGTACCAAATGACATGGGGTGGTGGATATAAACCCATTAACTTACAAACTGCCATAATGTTGTTGTTCTTTGCATTAATGTCACGCATATCGTACAGGTATCACCCGTACAACAATATCCAAGCTATGCTTATATCAATAGCTGTATCTTGTGTCATACAAGTGTTTGGCATGAATAAAGGCTTGTGCATACTATTAATCCGACAGGAAACGCGTAGTATCGGAGGAATGCACAACAGGTGTACCCGTTATTCCCATTCTCTGTAAATTACAATAATCCTCCTCTTCCCATTTTATGACAGTCCCAGTCCCCCCCCCCCCCCCCCCTCGCCCTGCAGTAAGGTTTGCAGTGTTTGTTGAGCTGTTTAGTGCAGTTCACTTCAGATGCTGTTCTACAGTAACGAGCAAGTTGTAATTCAGCTTGTATACTATATGCGTACACAACGATGTTAAAAATGTGACCTTTGTAAGTTATCTAATACATTAACTACCTTCCATCCTTAGTTACAATGCACTACTTATTCTTTACATGCAGAAAATGTTCCTCAGTGGATACTTTGTCATCCTATATCTGCTAAACACAACGATTTGTGATGAGTTGAATATCGAAGCCTAGTAATGGTCATCCGAAAACGATGAAAGCATGCAGATTGGTACAAAATAGTGGAGGCTGACTGGAGGAATTTATGTTTCAATTACTTTATTGAGTTACTGTTGAGATATTTCATACACACACAAGAAATGAATATAAATTAGATCGAACATTTTGTGAGCACCGTAGCCTCAAACGGGTTAAGGGCGTATAGTTCAACCTATTAATGCTGTAGTTTGGCTACCTAATGCTCCTTCCATCTACTATTATGGGGACGTACAATTTTAGGGATTAGGTGAGCTCGGTGACGCCATGTCTCATAAATCAAATATCGATTGCGAGCGCTCGATCTACGCCTAATAGACTGCCTCGAAAGGCAGGCGGGCCTGCTGTTCATCGTAAATTAAAAGTTTTGTAATGAAAGTTGATTATGGTATGATAAGCACTTTCAGCTGCGACATAAAGCGGCTTCAAATTATCTGTCTTTTTCCATTTCCATCTTTTTATTTATGTTTAATTTAGCAACTCTGTCCGTCTGATTCAAGTTTTCGTATGTGGTTTCCCTTTTAGAAGTTATCCGAAGCATTATTAACATTTATTTTAAGTCTGGACCATGTCTTTTTCACAGTAACACAGAACTGACAAGCAAAGATGTAATAACAACAATCTATTTATTATTTTGAGATTTTAGTAGTGATTTTTATTTGTGTGTTTTTAGCCATTCAACCAACATGTCTACATAGTTTCATCAGCTAATACACGATAAATATAACTTCCATGCGTACATAACCAGCCATCTGCGAAAGTACCCAAATGCTATTTCGATCCACTGAATCACTGGCTTTCAATGTAGCTGGAAATTGTACAAATCATCACTTGATTCATTAGACATTTTGTAATTGTGACGTGGGGCTTGGTAGACGCCATAATCGGAAGCTGGGCTTTTGTGGAGAGTTTTCAGTGAGTTAGGCCTGCTACCAGCAAACTGGCAGGAGAAATACTTTCAGATGTTTCGGTTCTGCTAAATACCATAGTGGCAGAACTGACGATGCCACGTTGAAATGGGGCGATGATGAACAAAAATAACGCAAAGATTTGTTTGTTTTCGAATCATTTCAAATCACAGACATATGAAGTGGAGATCTTGCGACCAAGAATATAAATTTATCCAAGGGATTTACGGATTTGAAAATCCACTGAGGGTGGCTTGCTTTTTAGGCCAAAAAACGAAATGTAAGTAGATCTTACCTTCTTTCCGTTCCTAACTGCTAGCAACAAAATCACAACATTACATTCCGTAATCGCTCACTACAATCACCCTCCTTGCACAAGTACACTTCTGCCATCATCACGAGAATAGCAATACAGTGAAAAAGAAATTTCTTCTGAAACCAAGATTGCTATATGCTATTTATTTCACTATGATCTGTTGCGACAGAAGTTTACTATCATCATCTGAGCTTCGGAAATGCAATGTACGTACACATCAGTCACATGGCCGGAACACACATTTCACTCACAATACAGCGTACGCACTTTTGTAATTATGACGAGTGGCTTGGCAGACGCCATAATCGGAAGCTGGGATTTTGTGGAGAATTTTGAGTGAGCTACGTGAGCTACCAGCAAACTGCTGGTAGAAACAAATATTTTCGAATATCAGATGACGACAGCATGTTTCTGCCAGTCATAGTGAAATAAACAATATTTAGCGATCTTAGCTGTAGAAGAAATTTCTTTCTATTGGCCTGACAGATTACTCCCATCACATAACGTGTGTAATCTAGGAGAAGAGCAATTGTTAGTTATTCACCTAAAACATTGTCGAAAGAACAGTGCAGGATCCCGCTTTGCTCTGAAAGCTCGTGAGTGAGTTAACGTTCCATTCACATAAATAAACATACAATAAATAATAATATAAGTAAGGATGAATATAAGTAAGGATGAATAAGGTGAAATTTTCTGGTGATCTTTGCTTCCTATTTTTTTTTCGCGGCTTACGCGACGGACGTGTCTAAGACTTACGATCTCAATTCTCAACGGAAGCAGTGTAGATGAATTTCATTCTTTGCTGTTTGCTGTTGCTGCTGCAGGCGACGTGCTTACCTGAAAAAAAAAGAAACGTATGTTAATTGTTGATACGAAAAGAGCAGCAGATAGTTACTGTGTAGCGTAACACAAATCTAGAACAGTAGGCTAACATCACAGTTCGACAATTGAAAGTTACAGCTTGTTTGTAGAATAAGTTGACATCAAAATCCTTACAGTACTAGAATTATAATTTCAGTTCACAAATCGTAAAATTCTTAGATAATCTACGTATTACACTCGTGTAGGAGATGCCTCTGACGGAACTAAACTTGAAATAGCTAAACGGAGATTTAAATTACAAAGCGTACTGATAGGAGTAGAGAAGCGAAGATTTGCATGACACTTTTAGTTAGTTACCGCCACAGCAGCGGTACTATGACCTAAACGTAAATTATTGTCGTAACCATGTGGAATGACAGATTGCTATCTCACCAGACAGAACATAGTTGCCTTCGTGTCAACACTGTTTAAAACGATCATTAACGTCAGAAATTTTTATAAAGCGTTTTAACAGCTGAGAGTTTACAAAGTGGCGATGATTCCAGAAATTACAAGTTATATTTAACTCAGTATAGTTTCGAGTTACTTGCCTGAGGTCCTGACCACGAGACTCGGAATGCAGTCTGACTGCCTTCGAAAAGAAGTCCAGCCACGTATAAAAGCACCCTTTTATGGAGGGACAGTACTTTTCTCTCGTCTCTAGAACCGGAAAACGACAGGAAGTTGAGTAAGGCAAGACTAAAGGAGAAAGACCGATCACTAAGAAAAAATAACATAACCTGACTTTTCCTATCTAGGTCGAAACAATTGAAAAATACAGCTTTCCTTACCACTGACATGCTCATATGGCTATAGTCTTTGGACCTGTGTTCACACATTCGGTGGCAAGAAAAATTTTGACAATGTTACGTGCACACTTCGATTTTATATCTTGTAATTTGTAACGTTATCAAAATTGGGGGAGTTAATAAATTCAAAAGTGTGAACTTAAATTTTTGAGACGATTGGGTTTCAAATAATATACTTCTCCGGCTTGCTGTTTCTTGGAAGTTGGTTAGGTTAAAGTGATGCAAGAAGCACAAATTTCAACTCAGTATTATAATTGTATTAAGTATTTAATTGTTATTATATTAAAATCATAGTCATATATGGCTTGTATGAGGCTGACGGCAAGTTGTGTTGGGTGGGGTGATGGGGGGGGGGGGGGGGAGGGGGTAAGCCAGGTAACAAACTGTGGCACGCCGCCCCGTGCCCTCACGTCCCTCTCACCCAGAACCGAACACTGGATCAGTGCCTACACTGTAACGCTCCTGTTCGACTTGCTATTTCTAAATATTCTTCTGAATAGAAATAAAACCATGTGCACTTCATATCTATCAGTAGACCCAGAAGAGAGCCGCTGCAACCGTAGTCGAAACGTTGGTTTTTCTCCAGCAGCAGTAGTTTTATACATTATGATGCGGTACCATATCCAGAAAACGTTTATGTCGAGAAGATACTATGTTTTTGATTTCAAGCTCGTTTTAAAACAAAATGATACGTCTAATTTATATTTTAAACTCGACAGGACGGAACAAACTGGTTCTCGAAGTCTAGAAACTAACATTGATTATGGGCCGCATGTCGATACCAAGATGTCGTTAAGGTATTCTACAGTTCCCTCAGGTGAGAGGAATGTTCAGTATTACAGAAAATTATTACTCTGTATGTCGTTCACAATTTCAAATATATTGTAAGATTAATGAGTTACATTTCTTAAGACTCCTTACATTCAGTTCCGTGTCAAACAAACATATGAAAATTCCGCCAGAGGATCCAGTCAAAGGCTGCATAAACTTTCTAGTAAGTCCCATTATTGTTGATAAGGGAACGAAAAGTCCATAAGGCTTTCAAAGAAAATTCGTATTCACTGAGGCATTATAAGATTTTTGTTACACTTTGGTTTTTTTCGGGAACACCTTCATTACAATGCAGACAAAGAGTTAAAATGTTATCGAACGCATGTGATAATTATCTGCCGCTCACATTGTATACGTACGCATTTGAATTAAACGCTATTCGCCTTGAAGTAATGTTCGCCTAAGACTTTTTCACACAAATGCTCACCGGAGAACTCTCGGTCTAACACATCGTCTCTTTCGGATAAATTTAGTTATTTTCTCTTCCACACACATTTAGGTACAGTATTAAAAAATATTTCACGATGGGTAAATTAATAGAGGACTAAAATCCATGCGACGACGAACACACGTGAACGCATGGTCCCAGTTTTAAAAAATTCTGTGAAGTTATTGTACAATCAAAAGTTGCTCTTAGCGGGTGATGATTTTGATTTGAATGGTGGCTGTTTCGTAGTGAGCGCATTTCATACGTCATCGCAGAACTACACCATTATCGGCGTTAGTCACTTATTGATTCACGAAGTCAGTAACGAATCTCGTCTGTCCGCGAAAGCAACTCATCTTTGACAAAAGAAGGAATTACTGGTTTACCCTATCTCGAAGTAAATTTATAAACTCAACTGGCCAAAGATATGGCTAAGAGTTCATCTGAGTTCGATTATTCTTTGAAACACAAATGTATTCTCATATTGTCTCAATCTTCCTCATGGCCAGCTTCCAATAGAAAGCTGTATTTCAGGCTCTTGTGTTGTGGTTGATAATGACTCATTCAACCAGCAACGTTCCGTGTAATGGTAAGACCGCAGCAAGAAGCGAGCACGTCGGCTGCATTCGTATGATTGGGACCCATGACACTTTCAAGGTAGGTAAAATCGTGTGTTTTTCGGATTGACTTTTACTTGGGGACTTAACGTGTAGAATACGGGATCTTTGTTCTCATTTTAAGTTACTTCAGAACAGGTGGTGATCTGCATATATCTCTATGCTGGGTATCTGTAAATTCAAGTGGCTTAGAAACATCTTCTCTCATGAACGCCAATGTTTTCAAGCGATCTGTAAAGTTATTTCTTTTCTAATTCTAAGATACGTTTTTCGAGAGAAAAGTTACATATTCCGATTCAATGTTTGCCCATAGCCGCCATTGCTAAGCAACATGTCCAATCTGCTTATAAATTACATTGTGTTTTTGATACTTTTCGATTTCACGAATTCATTATCTTACAAAATTTCCCTGGAATTTGCAATTCCACCATGTTTGATGGATCCATGTGTGAAGCTATAAACTTGATTTCTTAAATGTACGTTGCATTTACACGTGTGAGCTCCACTAGTATTTAGTTTCTTTATAAGAGATTTTCAGCAATCGTGGTACGCTGACGCTCATGCAGTTCTCCGACATACCCTAAGGGTGACACGACGTCATTGGAAATCATCTCATTCACCACACAAGCTCATTGTTAGGGATTAGGCAATGTAGGTAACAGACGACAAAAAAAAGTCCATGAACATATAGGACCTAGACGGTGTGATTTACTATACTTCGAAGCCGTGTAATATGTGGCTTCCAATTTATGTACACGCTCAGTATTCAACTGCGCTTCTTCCGAGTAACTATTCCTCTTCTTAGTTACACTTTATGTGAGCTTTGCCATCCACTGTTGCTATAAAGAAAGTCAGATCTCGTTATCAAATGTTCATATTCACTGTCTCAAGGATATGTTTCAGGACATAAACTGTGCTAATAATCTTGCATGAAGACTCGTGTAGTTTCAAAAGGAGTGTCAGCTGACAGATTTTATTACAATGTTTGTTAGAAATATAATTTCGTAAATTGAATAGCAGGAGATGAACATAAAATTTATCAATAGCGTTAAATGTTTTAATAATCCCAGCTTTTCAAGTATATCTATCTGTGGAAATTGCAATGGAGTCCTCTGTAGAGATACTGGTAAGCTACAGTATAACTTTATCAACAGTTTTAGGCTCGCTGTATGATGGACTAAAACAGCACACGGTGCAATTGGCTTATGACAAAATCCATTTAATAAACAGTCAGTCGAAAAGTAATACAAACGAATTATACTTTTATTTTAATTTTATGGAAAATCTTAAAATAAGCGTATATTATACTCTCGCAACGGCTGGAATGGCGTATTATTCTGGAAATTTACATATCGGATCACTCGGCGTTTCGTTAAGCCCTGCTGTGGAACTGAATTGTTCTCTCTGTCTGTTCATGTATGCTCCAACATAAATCAACTGTAAATACTCTCGCAAATATGTAAGCTAGCTGTCTGGAATACTAACAACTCTCTTCCACTACGAGTAACTACTATGATTATTTTCTTTATAGGATCATACTTCATTTTAACGAAATTTCCTCTGTACCAGTTTACGTCGCTATTCACAAGACAGAAGGGACGAAAAAATAGGGTCGAAAGAACTATAGGCATCCTTTTCATAAACTGTATTACAACGACTGTCAAAAAAGTAGCAACTGAAAGAATATGTCGCGGCTTATTATTTTGATCGATTCTCTGTGCACGACACAACTGTACTTTTCTGTGGTGGTATTTTAGACAAAAACGATCTATCCTTCAGTGGAGACAACAGAAATGTCATGTTCACAGAACGACATCAGCAGATAATTCCAAACTGACACACAATCGAATCATCACTTGGAACATAATCTTAAACGTACCACAATAACTACGGCATTTAGTTTCGAAACAAAAATTTAACTGTGTTGTTACAGAGTATAATGACGTGTCTCTGAATTTAGTCACGTTGATCACATTCCTAGTGAGTACGCAGAAATTTAAATTAAGCATGGGCAGTACTGTAGGAAGATAGCGAGCCATTGTGGCTCTGTGGAATGATGATTTCATGTACTCCAATTTATGTGACTCCTATAAGTTTATAATTTATTTATTCTATTAATTAATTTACAGCTGGAATTCTGATTCATATAAGTCAATTTGGGGAGTAAAGTAGATCAGATTCAGAGAGATTCTATTACATTAGTAACTAATAATTTAGTCAATGCAAGACATTCACGCATGTGTCCTTATACGGGTAACATTGGATGAAAAATTACTCTTGCTGAAGAAAATTTTAAATTAGTGAATGACAAAGTTTCAAAGGAGTGTGGCTTACACTGTGGTCGTTAAGAACCCAAAGGTCGATAAGATATAAGGCGTATATGGTCGGGTAGGAACAAATGCCATGTTTCATCTTTTCTGTGGTATAAGCACCTTTCTACATGCCTTCCACGACGATATGCAATGTATTGATTTATAAGTACTCAAAAACGAAGTGGACAAACAGAATGTTTCACTAATAGTTCACGATATCGAAATTATAGTTTTGGTATGTGATGATGCCGATAGAAGATGAGCGTTTTTCTGTTTTCTTACTTTTTTATTCACCAAAGTACTGGACAAATGGCTCTGAGCACTATGGGACTTAACATCTATGGTCATCAGTCGCGTAGAACTTAGAACTACTTAAACATAACTAACCTAAGGACATCACACAACAGCCAGTCATCACGAGGCAGAGAAAATCCCTAACCCCGCCGGGAATCGAACCCGGGAACCCGGCCGCGGGAAGCGAGAACGCTACCGCACGACCACGAGCTGCGGACAAAGTACTGGACAAATACGAATCGAGATTGTACTACGTACTTATTTACACTCCAGTGATGAGCCCTTGATTAAAGGCGACTAGTGGTATAGCCTGTCATTAAGTTCGCAGGTCGGTTTCTTCCCTATTAACACCGCCTGAGACGGTGCATTTTGAAGAACATGACTATTGGTTTAGCGTCGTTTCCATCCTACTACTCTTCCTGATGCGAGGTCATCGGAGCAAAACTTCACTATCTCGCTATTCTCAGACTTCAGATTTAGCACATTTACCTGCGGTTTTAGAGCATTAAATCGAGATAAAGAAGAGATGAGAATGCAGTAAAGGTCAGGGTTGTCAGGTGGCAGTGGGAGCCAGCTGTGGTGTAACGTGGGTTGAATTATAGAATAATTATCCCACTTATAAAACCATTCTCTGTGTACGCTGTGTCCCTAGCCTGGTAACTGCTAAGTGAGTGTCATGACCTGTACTCGAATTCTGGAAGACCGGTATTCAGATGCCAGTCCCGTCACCCTCCACATTTAGCTGTCTTGACCCTTACCTAAATAACTTTAGGCGCATTGCGAGATGGTTTCTTTGACTGGGCCACTGGAAACCTCATTCCCCATTACTTTCCAAGTGAGCGAGCACTCCGTCCCATATGTCACCAATGTAGGAGAAACGATAACTGTAAGAGTCCTTCATTACTTTTTATGCATCTTTGTTAACAATGCAGAATGGTTGTCTGGGCATCACTGATATAGAAAATATGTAAAATAGAATGAGTCCAGTCGCGTCACTTCAGTAGATTTTGCTTGGATCGCGAAAGTTAGGCAACCTGTGGATACAACAGGTGCCTCCTGCTACGGCAGCAACCCGCACAACACAGGTGAGAGACGCAAAGTTCTTTCCATGAAGTGGCATGTAAAACTGAGCACAAGCCACGAGAAGCTGACCAGAGGACTGAAACTATATGCTGGGCAGGGACTAGAATCTGAAACCTTATCTTTCACAGCCAACCGAATAAGCAATCCAGGCTACATTAATGAACCCCACTCACAGCTTTAATTCCGTCGTTCCTTCTCTCCTACGTCCTAAACTTGACTGAAGCTCACCCACTTTCCTTGTAACAAAACAAACGGAAACGTAATCGAACTGTTTTTATCGCTAGTATCTAAACTGGCACAGTGCTCTCAACTGCTCAGACAGAACCTGTGTGTAATATACCCCATACTCTCCATTTTCATTAATGAATAAGTTTTTAGTTTGTAACTAATCAGTTATTTGCAGCACAAAGTTCTAGCATTGGTCTTGTAAATGTAACAAATCTAAACTGTAATAATACTAAAAAATTATATGTAAATAATATCTTCAGAAGTGATAAAATATTGTCGGTTTGAAAAATAAGTTTCAATGTTTTGCATTCACGAGAGTCGGCTGAGCAGTACAGAGCATACGGCACGCTTATGATGAAAAATGTGGTATTGTAGTGCTCTATTTAACTGCCCCATAACCTGATCTGCTATAGGCATCTTGAATACCTCATTGGCTTGAAAAAGAGGTTCAGCCATACAATACGGAGACATAAAGTACATGAGTCGAAGTGTGTTCATACTTGCATTGCCGAGAACAAGCAACTTTATTACTACAAAGTCTCAGTATTGCGTAAGCTTCGTACTGTTTCCGATACAGGAAATATTTTTGATTAGTAAACTTCGCGTCAGTTCATTTACATAAATTCGCAATAATATATCCACAAATAATTTTAAAACGTATAACATGTGTTTGTGTAAACTGATTTACCCAGTACAATAAATCTTTCCTCTACTGCGGTAAGCTGCGTCAATGTCTCTAGTCGTAGAACAGAATACTGAACACGACAACTGTGTGAGAGAATTAAATTCACTAGTAACAGTCATAGAACCTTCAAACACATTTTGTACATTCTACTGAGCAGCTAAGCATCATTGTGTGAGTTGTTGTCTGACTGAGGTTATCATGTTTTGTAATTACTATGACTGTGGGAGTATGAATGTAACTACAGTGAGATGATGACGTAACTAGATAAGCCGTATTTCTTTCTGTTATCAGTTCTGTTCCATAAACCACGTGGTTTAAAGTCAAGTGTTTACAGCGGCGTCGCTTCAATTTAAGACGTTGTAACTGTAAATGTGGATTAAATGAAGTATGTCATGAATCATTCCTCGCGAAAGGTTTTTTCTTTATGTTATCCCAGATGTACCAGTGATGATGTTTCTGATGCAGTTCTGTGATATGGTCCTCGGAAGTAGTGTTAGATGCTCGGATTCGGTATTTGTTCATAGCCAAAATGGCTTCGCACTATATCTCATCTGCTCGTAAATTATGTTGTTTCTGCTACATTGCAATACGTGAATTCAATAATTCACAAATTTTTCCTCGAACTAGTAATTCCACCTCGTGTATTTGCATCTATGTATGAATCTGTATACTTGATTCCTTGGGGAAGAGTTTTTCTTACACTTACGTTTGCATTGACTCATGAATAGCAGTGAACATATATATATATATATATATATATATATATATATATATATATATATATATATATATATATATATATATATATGTGTGTGTGTGTGTGTGTGTGTGTGTGTGAGGGATTTTCAGCAGTTGAGGTAAGTTGAAGCTGATTCACTTCTCCGACATATCCCTGGAATGCGACAACGTAATTGCAGATCGTTGCGTTCACTACGTAAGCTGATGTTTTCATGTTATTAGGCAATGGAGCTAAAAGAAGACTAAAACATTCGTCCATACACAAATCAGACCTATAAGGAGCGGTTTGTTACGCTCTGAAGCTGTGTAGCATGTATTTTCAGTTCATTCACGTTCGGTACTCACTTATGGAACTTGCCAGTAACTTTTCCCTTTATGTTGCACTTTATGGAAGCTTTACCATCTCCTGTTGCTATTTAGAAAGTCAGATGGCATTATCAATGCTTCGTATTCACTGTCTACGGGATATAATCCAGGCCATAAACTGTGTTCGTAATCTTGTGCCATCACTCCTGTGTAATTTCAAAAGGAGTGGCAACTGACATATTGTTACAATGTTCGATATTAATCTGCGTAAACTGAATAGCAAAATTAGTAGATTATCAGACTATATCATTGCTCTCTCTCTCTGGTACCAAGCCGTCAACAAATTTACACTCCTGGAAATTGAAATAAGAACACCGTGAATTCATTGTCCCAGGAAGGGGAAACTTTATTGACACATTCCTGGGGTCAGATACATCACATGATCACACTGACAGAACCACAGGCACATAGACACAGGCAACAGAGCATGTACAATGTCGGCACTAGTACAGTGTATATCCACCTTTCGCAGCAATGCAGGCTGCTATTCTGCCATGGAGACGATCGTAGAGATGCTGGATGTAGTCCTGTGGAACCGCTTGCCATGCCATTTCCACCTGGCGCCTCAGTTGGACCAGCGTTCGTGCTGGACGTGCAGACCGCGTGAGACGACGCTTCATCCAGTCCCAAACATGCTCAATGGGGGACAGATCCGGAGATCTTGCTGGCCAGGGTAGTTGACTTACACCTTCTAGAGCACGTTGGGCGGCACGGGATACATGCGGACGTGCATTGTCCTGTTGGAACAGCAAGTTTCCTTGCCGGTCTAGGAATGGTAGAACGATGAGTTCGATGACGGTTTGGATGTACCGTGCACTATTCAGTGTCCCCTCGACGATCACCAGAGGTGTACGGCCAATGTAGGAGATCGCTCCCCACTCCATGATGCCGTTTGTTGGCCCTGTGTGCCTCGGTCGTATGCAGTCCTGATTGTGGCGCTCACCTGCACGGCGCCAAACACGCATACGACCATCATTGGCACCAAGGCAGAAGCGACTCTCATCGCTGAAGACGACACGTCTCCATTCGTCCCTCCATTCACGCCTGTCGCGACACCACTGGAGGCGGGCTGCACGATGTTGGGACGTGAGCGGAAGACGGCCTAACGGTGTGCGGGACCGTAGCCCAGCTTCATGGAGACGGTTGCGAATGGTCCTCGCCGATACCCCAGGAGCAACAGTGTCCCTAATTTGCTGGGAAGTGGCGGTGCGGTCCCCTACGGCACTGCGTAGGATCCTACGGTCTTGGCGTGCATCCGTGCGTCGCTGCGGTCCGGTCCCAGGTCGACGGGCACGTGCACCTTCCGCCGACCACTGGCGACAACATCGATGTACTGCTGAGACCTCACGCCCCACGTGTTGAGCAATTCGGCGGCACGTCCACCCGGCCTCCCGCATGCCCACTATACGCCCTCGCTCAGTCCGTCAACTGCACACACGGTTCACGGTCACGCTGTCGTGGCATGCTACCAGTGTTAAAGACTGCGATGGAGCTCCGTATGCCACGGTAAACTGGCTGACACTGACGGCGGCGGTGCACAAATGCTGCGCAGCTAGCGCCATTCGACGTCCAACACCGCGGTTCCTGGTGTGTCCGTTGTGCCGTGCGTGTGATCATTGCTTGTACAGCCCTCTCGCAGTGTCCGGAGCAAGTATGGTGGGTCTGACACACCGGTGTCAATGTGTTCTTTTTTCCATTTCCAGGAGTGTATTTTGTGCACACTGTACAATAATTTGTGAACTTACTAACAAATATTTGTTCCATGCACAAAAAAAGCCAAGAGGATTAAGTAGACGGTATCACACACGAAGACAAACTGAGACATAACTAATAGGTAGGCTGTCTATAAAAACCATGAATGCGGGGCACCTCCGTGGTGTAGATTATTAGCTAGCCTGCGGAGGTTCATGGTACAAAACTCAGATTTCTGGACCGTGCAGTCTGGATTCGGCCACTGAGGCCAATTGAGAAGTTTCATAAAAAGCGCAACTGACAAACCGTTGAAGTGGCGTTGCGTCGAGTCGAATCGAATGGCTTGGCTAGGAACGTCAAGTCGCTTATTTTCCAATGTTTTGGCTTAAAGGTAATGCCTCCGTATTTTTATGTGAAAACTCTTAAAGCCTTGTAAATAAAGCAAAATTTACTAACAATCTACATTTCTATTTCACGACATAGTCACGCTGGTGACGGACACATTTCTTTCAACGAGAGACCAGTTTGTTACTACCGCCACTGCAAAATGTTTGATTTTGTTGACCAAGCTTGAACCTCGCCTCTCCTTGCACCGCATCGTCAGTATCAAAGTGAAGATCAGGAAGGTGTCCTTTAAGTTTTCGAAAAAGATGAAAATCGGATGGGGCCATATATGGAGGATGATTAATGACAGTGACCCCAAAGCGTCGGATTGTTGCAGACGTTCGAGAGCTTAGTGTGGTCTGGAATTGCCAGCCGAAGGAGAATGTGCTCCATGTGTGGACGAACTCTTCGAGTTTATGCTTTTTCCATTGCAGCACCTACATAGTTGCTTTATACAGTGCCATGCTACACGCTAAAATTCGCTATATCTATTACAGTTTTCAAACGGTGCACAGGTTGGTGCTCTCGAAAATATTCGTTGAAATAAGATGTGATGTTAGAACCTGCCCGATGAAACACTAAGTTTTTTTGCAAGCAGTTCTGTAGCCCCTGGAAGACAGTGCCTCATACACTGGAAACAGCACTGCGGCGTGGCGGCGGAACATTTATAAGCGGTCACCGCGTCATGCCAGAGGAGGGCGTGTTTTTGCCTTTAATAGCGGATGCGCGCAGCCCACATCTGCAGAGACGGATGACTCACGGCGCAGGATCTTGCGAAACACCCAGCACGTCCTTGTCTCCGCTTCCATACGTCAGAAACACCGCCCTAAGCAACTTGTCTTCCACACTCCACTAACTTTGTCCACCGTTCTCTGGGCTACAGAGAACTGTATGCAAGCCTAGTAATCGAAATATTGCACGAAATACCTTGAGCGAGATACAATAAAGTCTGAACAGCAGGAATATAATTTATGTTTCTAGAGTCGGAGAGGATGGCGGACAGTAATATTAATCGTATTTTTAAATATATAGTTTGGGATCGTTCTCAATATCTGCTGGGGCAAAACATATATAGTTGGAACAGATAATTAGAGACAAATGTTAATAAAGAAGCTATGCAGACAATCCGTTCATTACTGTTGTTAGAGAAACAATATCTATACGTTGGCTTAGAAAATGGGTTAACAGCAGTTACTGATAATAGATTTCCCTGCTCATTTATTCAAAAAATGGTTCAAATGGCTCTGAGCACTATGGGACTTAACTTCTGAGGTCATCAGTCCCCTAGAACATAAAACTACTTAAACCTAACTAACCTAAGGACATCACACACATCCATGCCCGAAGCAGGATTCGAACCTGCGACCGTAGCGGTCGCTCGGTTCCAGACTGTAGCGCCTAGAACCGCACGGCCACTCCGGCCGGCGCTCATATATTACTGGGGATTTTTGGAGAGTACTTTCTTACTTCGCCAAACATTATAGGACTTGCTTTCGATTACCTTGCGGGTTTTCATGAAACTTGACAACCACAATCTATGTAAAAGAAATGCTGCGACAACATCTTTTTTGAGGGCGTTGCATTGCTTGACTGTTCGGTAACATGTCAGAATTAAGAAAACTGGACCACAGTTAGGGGCCACAAATAAGAGACATGCAAAGGAAGTCCTTTGTTTATATTGTCACAAAAACTGGATGTTATAAATATGAGGGCCAGTTAAAGGAAAACGATTAAGTCTGAAATAAAGAAAGGAAACTACTTATTATTTCACAAGCAATCACCATAACTGTGAATACATCCATCTTCGCGCGGCGTAGCCGCGCTCTCTCAGGTACCTTGCCACGGTTCGCGCTGCTGCCCCCATCGGAGGTTGGAGTCCCCCCTATGGCGTGTGTGTGTGTGTGTGTGTGTGTGTGTGTGTGTGTGTTGTCCTTACCACACTTTCCAAAAATACATTCATCTCACCCTGAGGCGAAACAGTCAGTGCCCATGAGTGCATCATTTCATGCGAAGCACATCGATGGCCACGAATGCCTTTCTTAAAGGCTCCAAAAATATCGTAATCGCATGATTGTATGCAGGATGTGTAACGGCTTCGTTGCCAACTTCTGCAGCGTAGTGGAAACAATCTTCGCAATATGTGGGCGGACGCACAAAATTCTTCCAGGGAGTCTTTTACTGAGTTTACGCAAAACAAACAATAAGGAGAAGTAGGTTTATTTTTCAATGTAGCCTGTGATGTTATTGCTCCTTTGCTATTATTTTTAGCTTAATTTATTACTAATCTTACTCGAGTGACAGCAATTGGTACTGATCTTCAAATGAGCGTGCCGTATTAAGGTACTATTTCAAAATGATATACTGCACAATTGCGTTTCAGTTTATTACTTTGGAATACCTACTGCACTTATCAAAAACAGAAATGACTGCAAAACACACACTTGAAATCCATGGATCAGATTTCTTCTGCTTCAAAATCAGATTTTCGAGTTCTACTTTTAGTGAGTTTAAACCGAATGAAAAAGTGTCAACTTTCAATATCGCAAACAGCTACTTTCACAATCGTTTTCAGTATCACAATGGGATCTGAGTGGAATTATGCACGGTACAATGATAATTAGTAGCTGTGTCAATATGAACGACGTTGTAGGCGCTAAAATTCACTGTGATTGAAGATATGAGATGCAAAACGCGACTTTGACAACCGACATCTCTCAACAGGAAATACCTCAGGAGCACCGCGTCCGCTGTCCTAGGTCCGGCGTGCTGCGGTCGCCCATAGTCTGTAGAAACAGTCGGCAGAGACTCGGCTGCGTGCGTGCGCTGCGAGACCCTTCTGGAACTGAGCGGTGTGGGGCCTCGTCCTCTCCTTTGCCTGACTCAGCGTGTGGGGGGCGGCTCCCGTCATCACATGACCGCGGCTGGCGCTTCCACGTCCACAGCCAGTGCGCCCCAAATCCATTACGCTTGATGACTACGCGGAACGTATAAAGATGAAGACGATTCCATTCGTTATGAATCTTTCGTGACAGCTTATATTTCTCTTCCACTGGCGACGTCATCGTCGTATCGAATGTTCAGTAACAGGTTAAAAACCTATGCTGAAGTTCCTGCCTCTGCGGTCAGTGCCTCTCTAATTTGCGATAAATTACAATTCGCTGTCTCAGTCTCTTATTAGGCTGCCATAGCATCCTTCATGATACGATGCATTGATAGGTTCTATTTCAAACACATTTAGTCTCTCTCTCTCTCTCTCTCTCTCTCTCTCTCTCTCTCTCTCTCTCACACACACACACACACACACACACACACACACACACACGCACACACACACACACACACACACACACACACACACACACACACACACACACACACACACACTGCTGGGTGTGTATTTATTCCAATACGTATATTAGTCCACCTTCTCCTTTACCTGTCCATCTCCTACTATAATCCCTCTCTGTTCTACTTGTGTAGTCCCTTTTCTGCCTCCCCCTTGTCCACCTGCTACTTCTCCATCTGTCCATCTCTTCCTTCCTATCCAATTCCATCTCCTCCTCCTCCCTCTCTTTGTCCATTTTCTCTTCACCCGCTCTCTGTCCTCCTCCGTCTCCCTCCTCTCCCTATCGATCTCCTCTTCTTGTCCAAGCAGTAACTAATATGTGATCGAAATTTGGGTGAAATCGTTCCAGGGGTTTAGGATGAATTATTAACGGGTGAATTTGCCCTCGTAAGCACAATTCATACATGGTTCACATATATTAACATAGTTCAAAGATATCTATACGCAGAATCCCCATGCATATCTAGCGAATTTCGCCACACACTTTCATTTTCACGTATCTTTACGTTTTTGACGTCGTACGCCTCAGCTATGTGTCGTACTATGATCTAATTTTGGAGATATATTTAATCATATATATGAATACTGTCTGCCAAATGTGTTGTCAGTACACTTAGCAATACAAAAGTAATAAAGTAAAAGGTCATGCGGGATGCGGCAGTTTTACTTATAAACAGTGAAAATTTAATAAGCGATAGTCTTTTTTCCTTTCATAACTTTGTGGGGTCAGTGAGGAAGAAAAGGTTTCTTGAAGTTTTGAAATTATGTGCAAAGGTTGTTGGAAGTGATTAATGACGATGCCATTATGGCCGTATCACTTTAGGACATGGTGTAAAAAGATCTGAAGATGGTCATTATTGACTGAAATCGGTCACCGTCTAAAGAATTAATTTGTGATCAAAGGCTAGAGCATTTTACAGTATTGGATCACTGTTTGTACACTCGATTATGTCGCAATTGGTGAAAATATGAACGTCATCTGAAGCAGTAAATGGTGTTAACGCTTTTTCAGTCCTCTTGACAAGGTTCTCCGGAAAATCGACGAGGAAAGGAATATTTGGAAAATACTGACAAGAAGAAGGGACATGATCGTAAGTCATCTTCTCTTAAGACATCAGGAATGACATGGTTGGTACTAGAGGAAGACAGAGATTGGGATACATGTATCAAATTATCGAGGAGATAAGTTGCAGTAGCTACTCTGAGTTAAAGTGGCTGGCACAGAAGTTCATTGCGGGATTCTTCAAACCAGTCACGAGATTGATGACTTGGGGGAAAAATGAAATTAAAAAATCGCGGCCTCCTGCGGTTCCACTCGGCCGTCTTTGCTGAACACTTTAAAAATGTAGCTGAACGGAGACACACTGTGGTGGGAGTCCTAGGGGCCTGCAGGCAGGCTACGCCGCTGCTCCTGTGTCTGCTGGTAGGCATGCGTAATCAGAGATGTCTCAAGGGGTTGCCTGTCCGCAGACACCTAGGAATCTGCTATCACATCAATGGGGTAGCTGGACCACAATGTCCTTAGAGAAGGGTTGAATCGTTCTGGGGTGTCAGCAGTGTCAATGGTTATCAAGAACGTTGACCTGTTGCTCATTTCACTGTGAACTGTTATCTATTACTGCGAAATGAATGGAGATCGAAGCCGCAAAGAAAGGGGTGTGTTTATTGGCGTCCTTTATGCCGCCCCCCTAAGGCATTTTCATGTCATTTTTAAACAGTGGCGTGCTGAAATATTTTCCTCGGCCACCCATACAGGAACCGTGTGATTCCAAGCCTGGGAGTGATATTTCTGACCCTTGTCGCAGATGCGTCAGAAAAATGGATGAAGTGTGGCTGGCTGTGTGAATAAGAGGGGGTAACAACGTGACATCAGCGTGACATCATTAGCCCCCACTACGCCTCACATGAATTTCTGAGGCCTGGTATTTCTTTTCGCATTAGCGACGCTTTGCTGTTTAAAGCGTTGCCTAGCCTGAAGATAACGTTGCAGGGCGCCACGCTTTTGCATCATTACAGTAGAATGCTATGGGCGTCTATGCTCCAAATTTCGAACTACGCAGTGGGAGACAGCTACGGCGCTTCGAAGAAATGACCCTGTAATTGTTTTGCGTAGTGAAGTTCGGTGAGACAAACACGGAGTCGATGATTTGACTACATGTTATGTCCCCCCCCCCCTCCACCGGCTTGAGTGGCCGTGCGGTTCTAGGCGCTACAGTCTGGATCCGAGCGACCGCTACTGTCGCAGGTTCCAATCCCGCCTCGAGCATGGATATGTGTGATGTCCTTAGGTTAGTTAGGTTTAATTAGTTCTACGTTCTAGGCGACTGATGACCTCAGAAGTTAAGTCGCATAGTGCTCAGAGCCATTTGAACCATTTTGAACTAATAACCACGTATTTCATGTTGCTCTGTAACGTTATGCCTGATATTTAATCTACGTAACTGTGTCAAGGAGCACATCACTAATATTGTATTCGAACATTAGCTGGTTGTTTCTCCTACTCATCTGCATTAACTTACGTTCTGCCGCCTTTAAAGCAAGCTGCGGTTCGTCAACCAAATCGATATTCTCCCTAAGTCATCCAGTACCCTCCTACAGCCACTCAAAGATGACAGCTCTCTGTACAGTACAGCGTTATCTTTAACATTCTTCGGCATAACGAGTCATAAACATAGCATTTTTAACGTTTGCTAGATAGGACATCTGATATCCATTGATGGCCGGACGAGTGTCTGGAGCTGCAACACCGGACACGTCTCTTCTGTGGGACAGCTGATACGCATGGTGACGACGGTCCGTGGACTGCAGAAACAGTCGTCATCCCTGAACGTCATTCGTTGGGCATGAGATGGGCGGGAGCTACACGGCGCGCGGCTGCCTGCGTCACCAATGGCTTAATTGTGGTAGCTTCACATGGAGCAGCATCTATTTACGGCAGCGACGACAGGATAGCGCTTCACACGCGCTCCCGTCTCCTCAGTTTGCAGCTAAGCACTGTTCTACCGCTCGGGCAATGCCCATGGTGCCCGATATCCGATGCGCACTGATCGTCCACACAAGGACAGCACCACCTTCTCTTTAAAACGATCAGCCAGACCATTATGACCACCGACCTACTATCGATATAAACCCGTCTGTGCGATAGTATTAGTGAGCGTGCTGTCCTTGCGCAGAATGGGGAAGGCGCGCGATCTGAGTCTGACCGAGGGCTGATTATGAGGCCCTGCGGCTCAGCACGAGTATTCCGGAAACTGCACGTCTTGTCGGGTGTTCGAGGACTGCTGTGGTGAGTGTCTTCAACATGTGGCGAAACCACGTCCAGACGATATGAGGTTGTGCGTCAACTCCTCATTACAGAAGTCTAACTTGGTAGGCTGAACAGACTGGTAAAATACGTAGGACAGGTGGTGAACTGTGGAGGAACTCAGTACGTTGTCCTCGGTGGTGAGTGTTCATCGGAGGTGAGGGTATCATCTGGAGTGCCCCAGAGAAGTGTGGTAGCTCCGCTGTTGTTTTCTATCTACATAAATGATCTTTTGGATAGGTTGGATAGCAATGTGCGGCTGCTTGCTGATGATTCTTTGGTTTACGGGAAGGTGTCGTCGTTGAGTGACTGTAGGAGGATACAAGATGACTTGGGCAGGATTTGTGATTGGTGTTAAGAATGGCAGCTAACTCTAAATATAGATAAATGGAAATTAATGCAGATGAATAGGAAAAATAATCCTGTAATGTTTGAATACTCCATTAGTAGTGTAGCGCTTGACACAGTCACGTCGATTAAATATTTGGGCGCAACATTGCAGAGCGATATGAGGTGTGACAAGCATGTAATGGCAGTTTTGGGGAAGGCGGATAGTCGTCTTAGGTTCATTGATAGAATTTTGGGAAGATGTGGTTCATCTGTAAAGGAGACGGCTTATAAAACCCTAATATGGCCTATTCTTGACTACTGCTCGAGCGTTTGGGATCCCTATCAGGTCGGATTGAGGGAGGACATAGAAGCAATTCAAAGACGGGCTGCTAGATTTGTTACTGGTAGGTTTGATCATCACGCGAGTGTTACGGAAATGCTTCAGGAACTCGGGTAGGAGTCTCTAGAGGAAAGGAGGCGTTGTTTTCGTGAATCGTCACTGAGGAAATTTAGAAAACCAGCATTTGAGGCTGACTGCAGTACAATTTTACTGCCGCCAACGTACATTTCGCGTAAATACCACAAAGATAAGAGAGATTAGAGCTCGTACAGAGGCATATAGGCAGTCATTTTTCCCTCGTTCTGTTTGTGAGTGGAACAGGGAGAGAAGATGCTAGTTGTGGTTCGAGGTGCCCTCCGCCACGCACCGTATGGTGGATTGCGGAGTATGTATGTAGATGTAGATGTGAACTAATATTAGCCTTTATTGCCGGGAAGACTATAAGTGTGTTTGAACACACAATGCACCGAACGCTCGTAACGATGAGTCTCCGCTTTCGACGACCCATTCATGTGCCAATGTTAAAAACACGACGTCAGTAACCATGGTTGAAATGGTGTTGCTTCACTATGCCGATGGGAGCGTGGGAATACGTTGTCTTCCAGGCCAACAGCTCCCCGATATCTGTATGTTGACAGGGAGACGAGCTGGTGACGCCTCTATTATGTTCCAGGGAAGATTCACGCGTGAATCCGTTGTTCCAGTGGAGCTTGTGCAACGCACAATGACGGCCAAGGAGTATCGTAAAGTGGTTGAAGACCACGTCAACACCTTCGTGGCGATCATGTTTCCCGACAGCACTGGCATGTTCCAACAAGACAATGCGCCATGTCACATGTCCAGGAGCATGATGGAGTGGTTTGAGGAACACAGTGACAATTGATGTACTAAACTAAACTCGCCAGATCTGAACCTGAACACATTTGATATGTGTTTGAATGTGGCATCGGAGTTCATCGCCCCTTCCCCGGAATTAGGTGACGTGTGTGTGTGTGTGTGTGTGTGTGTGTGTGTGTGTGTGTGTGTGTGTGTGCAGATGTGGTGCCAAAGATGGACCTACCGGCTATTAGATACGTGATCATAAAGTTCTGGTCGATAAGTGTATGTGACCCATTATTTTTAGTTTGTACCATCGAAACTGTCTTCTCTGTACAAAATCCAGCAAACCCCTTGTTCTCTGACATCCGGTGTACTAAAATAACCAATCTCTTAATATGGGACAAGAGGACCTGGAGAAAAACTAATTACATGGCTAAGTGAGATGCTTCGTAAATGGCATAGTTATAGTGAAACATTTTCGGTCCAAAATAGTAGGAAGGTGCAGAACTGACACAATAGTGCAAAGTAAATGAGGTTACAATGTCGGATTCAGTAGATTTAATAAAATTGCTGCGCTTTATTATATCAGAAGCCATCATTTGAGGTGAAATAGTTGGTTTCATGACCAGTTTCGACTGTAACTAATTGTCATCCTGAGTTGTCGTAGACGCATAATCTGTACTGATGTACCTCTTTTTGCTCCTGTACTCCTTATTGGTACTATGGCTATTTTATATATCTGATAAACCATTGTGGGGCTGTACTGGAGCATGCCCTCAGGATCGAGGCTGATGTGTAATTATGATTCTAGCGAATGTGAGAATGACAAATAGTCATTGTCGAAACTGGTCATGAAATAAACTAATTTATCTTGCAATTAAAGCACATTCCCACGTTTTTTGTTCTCAGTTGATGCAGAGGAATTGCATGTTATTCACAAGTATTTATTTTATCGTCAGGTAGCTAATTATTAATAAGAATCCAATTTACATTCTTCTAGACATTGCCCATATAACTTGTTGCAGACAACAACACCTATCCTGGGTGATAATTCATTGGCGATAAACATTCCTATCTTCATACTTCGAAGAGGGAAAGGTGCATAAATGCATAAATTAACCACTTTTGAAACCCGTGCAAACAAATGTATTCCGCAGTTCAGGTTCACGTGTAATATGGTGTATGGGTAAAAATAAAGCAGTGATAATCACTAATTCTGTTCATATACAAATAAAGTATCCTCTTGGAAATTCATTTGTATTTAATTCCTGTTAGGGCTAATGTGGAATTACATGCTTGGCAACGGAAAATTTTGCAACATGAAGCCAGTAATAGCAGCGAATGCTAATAATAGAAGATCCGTGCATACTCAGCAAGTTTGTTTAACGATAAAGAAATTTTCGATTTTGAATGTTTACTACAAATTCCACGCATATAAATAACCTTCATGGCTCTGCAGTGTGCTTCCGTAAGTCAGAGCTTTCATATTGAAGATTCCAAGAATTACATAAAAAATCGCTTAAAGCTACTGGAAACCAGAAGTAAAGCATTTACTTCTAGCCTTTATCTGGGCAACTAGGGGAACTAAGCAGTGCATTTTGGTGCTTCTGTGCTGCGTGGTTATAAAAGCTCCCTTTACTGAGATACAGAGTAACATTTTCGTGAAAGAACTTCGGTTCCGACGGATTAAAGTACTTAAAACTTTCCTCTGCGCGGAGAAACCATTTTTCCATCAAGTATCGACCAGACGATTTTGCTCGGCTGAATGCTTTATAGGTCATTTGTGGGAGTAAAAGATCTTCCGTAACGAATCTGGAAGCTGATAACATAGTTGATTACACTCTTAATTTTCAGTCGTGTGCAAGAGGCCATCCTCAGCACTAACATTAACGTAATAAAGTGAGGCTATTCAGTAAAATGTCCGAGACGAGCGTTCCTGCAAAATATAAGATTTCAAACCTGTTAAAGACACCTTACAAGAGATGGTCACACTGATTAAAAAATTACAAATATTTTCTAAAGCATATGCCTACCGCAGCTACATAAAGTTAAACACTATGCCTCCTCTTACGAATATGTGTAATTTGTCATATTAACGATACATTTCGAATTCTGCGAGTCGATATCCTGATGAAAATTCTGCTTTTAAAGAGCTTAAATTCCTCTGAGGATTTGTCGACCTGGAAAAAACGTTCGATAGTGTAAATGGGCACAAGATTTTAGAAATTCTGAGGAATATAGGGTAAACTATAGGAAGACATGGGTAATATACAACATGTACAAGATCCAAGAGGGAATAATGAGAGTGGAAGACAATGGATGAAGTGCTCTGATTAAAAAGCGTGTGAAACAGGGATGTAGTCTTTCGCCCCTATTGTTCAATTTCTACATCGAAGAAGCAATAATGGAAATAAAAGAGGTTCAAGAGTATAATTAAAACTCAAGGTGAAAGGACATAAAGTATAAGTCTCGCTGGCGACATTGGTATTCTCAGTGGAAGTGAAGAAGAATTACAGGATATGCTGAATGGAATAAGTTATCTAACGAGTACATAATATGGATTGAGAGTAAATCGAAGAAAGACCAAAGTAATGGGAAGCAGCAGAAATGAAAACGGCCAGAAACTTATTAGGCCTGATGGTCAAGCAGTAAGTGAATTTAAAAAATACTGCTACCTAGCCAGCAAAATAACCAATGACGAACGGGGCAAGGAAGCCATCAAAAGCAGACTGGCACTGGCAAAAAGGGTATTCCTGGCCAAGAAAAGTCTTCTAATATCAATCATAGGTCTTAATCTGAGAAAGCAGTTTCTGAGAACGTACGCTTGGAGCACAGCATTGCATGGTAGTGAAGCATGGACTGTGAGAAACACGGAAAAGAAGAGAATCGAAGCATTTGAGTTACGTTGCTACAAAAGAATAATGGAAATTAGGTGGACTGATAAGGTAACGTATGAGGAGGCTCTGCGCAAAATCGGAGAGAAAAGGAATATATGGAAAACACTGACAAGAAGGAAGGACAGGATGATAGAACACCTGTTTAGACACCAGGGACAACTTCCATGGTACTAGAAGGATCTGCAATGGGTAAAGACTGTAGGAAAAGACAGAGATTGGAATACATACAGAAAATAATTGAGGGAGTAAGTTGCAAGTGCTACGCTAAGATGAAGAGGCTGGTCGTTGGCACAGGAAAGGAATTCATGGTGGACCGCGTCAAACCAGTCAGAAGAATGGTGGGAAAAAATTGCTCGTGCAGTCTAGGTCTTATTAAGACAGGAGTAAAACTTAATGTTTTTGATACTTCAAAACCAAAGATTTGGTACAAATCAGTCCATCTAACTTTGGCGCAAAATCTGATAAAGAATAAAATACGGAAATTTTAAACTGAATTCAAACTTTTGTCTGCTACTAGAATAACATTTATCTTAGGGTTTGCGTTTTGTAGCAGGTAATATACTATTTTGTAGCTACACAGTTAAACACGTCGTCGTGTATTTAGCTACATTTTTGGTATGTCCGCAATGTAGCAACGCCATGTAGTGAGGGACCTACGTCCGAAATCGATCACTGGGTATACCGAACACCTATCATAAACGTATTGTCGTGGCTTTTGAATTTTTTTGGAGGTAATGCTTTAAGTAAATACGGCAAAGAAGCTATAATCCGAAATGTTGATACAAATAAGTATCGACGTTGTTCATGACAGGCAAAATTAATGTATACTTGCCGTCAAAGTTCCCAGTCCTCTCTCATGCGTTAGCTCGTCGTAAAGTTCGTATAAAGAAGTGTAAAATATGATTCAAGTTACATACCTCAGGAAATACAAAGATCAGGTGTCTATTGGCTTTCAAAATATATCTCCATTTTTGGTACATCAGCTGACGCCACTAGAGAGATTCTTTGTCAGACAGTTCTTCCGGGAGAATACAAGGACGTTTGGAAAATCCATGACAATTAAGTATTTCTTATGTTAATTAACAATGCAGGTACGACATTACTTTAGAAATACCTAACGATTCCGTTGTTATCTTCCACTGGGAAAGGAAATGTCGAAGTTCCCCTTTACGCCTGATGACCATTTTTGGTGTTACCGAAATTATCAGATTCAATGTTGCTAAAGCTCAGAGTATTTCACGACTCAGTTAATAAGTTATAAATACATATAGTGCCTATAGAATAGAAGTGAAAAATTACTTTTGTATTTAGTGTTGTAATATGTATTACTTTTGTATTTAGTGTTTTAATATGTATTTCATTGTTCTTTTAATTGTGAAATTAAAAAAATGAAGTATCTCTCTGTACGATTCGTTCAATAATTATGTATAGTTTACTCCTATGTTAAAAAGAAAGAAGATTTTTTTGGAGGGGGGGTGGGGCGGAGAGGGTGAGGTCATCGCTCTTAAACGGAAACCTTTGTCGCTTTTTAAATAACTATCTTCACGCATAGCAAGTTGTTCCAAGCAAGTTCGTATACGGAAGCAAGTGACCAACACAGCCGATGCAATGTATCGGAAGTTTCATTCTATTTCGTACATAATTCTGTGGACATATCCAACAGGGAGCAGGTTTCATAAGACAAACAATTTTATATTTAAGCTGTATGTTAGCACAATTTACGAATCTCTCGGAAACCCCGTAGTCACGTCTGTAGCGATCATCTAAAAATGAATACGAGTATTAAGACAAATTGTAACGATGGCAACAATTCTTCAAAATGCACACAAACGAAAATGCTGGTAGACGCTTTTCTATAGTTAGCTTTGCATAGTTTGACTACTTCCTGGACGTCGTGCTTCTGTTCGCCGTATGTCCTGGCTTTTTAGAGTCGAAATTTTGGAGAGCTGTATCCCACAAGGTTTTGCGCACCGCTGGTGGAATCAGTGAATATTAGTCCACCTAATTTTCGGTCAGAATCGAAGGAAAAACGAGACGAAGTTCGTAAGATATGGGATTCCTTTGTTTATACTATTTACATGCGCTATACATTATTATGTGTTTGCGTTAGCTATCTGAAAAACCTCGAAGAACCAATAACTGGTTTGTAATAAAATGAAGCGTAGTGGAGCATATGGAATAAAATTTAATTTCATGATTGAGGTACAATATGTATCCAGCATTGTCTAATTGCCAAAGAGAGCCATGGCCGGTATAAAGTGCTATTACTTTGTTTTACAAATGTTTGGTCATTTTAATAAAAAAAAAAGTTGTAACAACGGATTTATTACATTACTAGCTAACAAACGTGGCATTGCCTGGGTAGTCATTTGCCAGTTTTCTGTAAGAAATGCAAACAAAAACAGAAGTGTGTTCGTATGAAGTATCGAATAAATTTCGTTTCCATGTATTCGAAAAAACAACTTTGAAATTATGAAAAATTTGTACAAAGAAATACGCATAATGTACAAATGTATAAGTACAGTATTCAAATCAAGGAAAATATTCCAGAATAGTTTCTGTACGTTGAGAGCAGCTGTTTCGCATCAGTACGACGAAATTTTGTAAATGTCTATATAGCAACGTCTCTTCATAGATCTATAGACTGCTGTCGTTTTCGCCTACAGCCGTTTGCGCTTCCCAGTTAAAAGTGGTCGAAAGTGCTGCTAGGCGTCAGAAATTTCCCTAACTTAAAACGACTGTAGAAGTGTCTCAGCAATAACGTATAAATGTATTACAACTTCATGGATGATGCGGCATTTTGTCAAGTTTCTCAGTGTTTATGACGTCATATCTCTTTAATTATGTGTCGTATAATGATACATTTGTGTAATTATATTGAGCGGCGTATTTGGATAGTGTCAGCGAAATACGTTACAGATAGAATGAGTATCAAAGAAGTAATAAATTTAAACGTTGTGGATAATGCGGCAGTTTTTCACTTGTCTTAGTCCTTATGACGTGATATCTCTTGAACTATGATATGTAAGTGGTTCTTGCTCCCACAGTGATCGTTGCCTAACAGTAAGGGATATGTCTAGGAAGTCTGTTTGAAATCGGTCCAATTGATGTGGAGTATGCACACATATATACATATATTTTTATAGTATGTATGGATTATTTAATGAAAATTGTGGTGTGAAATCTAAGGACGACGTTTCCCTGAATGAATATACAAGGCATGCGTTCGCTGGTAACTTTTAAATCCTTATCGAGTTGATAACGAAGTTTCAAAATGACCGTAATCTGTAAAGGGCGCACTGACATTTCAGCCCACATTTCCGCGGTTTCACACATTTTTTGTTTTACACCGCTCAAAAAAACTTTCATAAGTGTAATACTAAAATGAAGTGACATGAATGGAGTCGAAAATTGTTTTGTGGTCAGTGCAAAAAAAAATTGCTTTCTGGATGGATAGATCGTCAACACACTGCCCAAAGAATCATATTTCTATCAGTGCAAGTAATTTTCACGTTGAACAGTTATCGTTAAATACGACATCAAAACGGAGGAACAAATCGATTCCTTCAAGCAGGCTGAAGCTTTCCATGTACATGACATATTTTTCCACTGCATACTTATCACTGTCAACTGTGCGGTAGCGAAGTTGTCTCTCTGTGCCAACACTGGTTTCCGCTGAGTTTTAAAAACCTTCTCCTTTCGTGAAAATTGAGATGAATATATGCATTTCTCTGTCAGTGCCTTCTCATCTTTTTAAAACGATGTATCATTATAATTAGGAAGTTACTTTGAAATAATGTACAGAAATCTGAGAGGAAACAACATATAATGCAAGGAGAGAGAATTTAACGTATGTAATCGGGTATTATACGAGGCACACAAGTGAGAAAACTTCTAAATGAAACGGAAAATGCGGATCGTTAATAGATTTATGCATATACTTTCGACAAATAGATGATGAAACGTAGAAACAAATACACCAAGGAAAAAAGATAGTTCTAAACGTTATTGAATATTTTGACCTCTTTTTGTGATAACAGAACACGCAATCACGTATTCCTGTGGATGGCTTATGAAACATAATATTAAAGCCGTATGTAGGGTGCCGTCTCTCTTGGGAGTGTTCCTGCGCTTTGTGGGTCCGGCAGCAGTAGCGACAACTGCTGGTGGAGTGTACTGAACTAGTACCTACTCACATTTTTGAATAACCTAATGAATGGATTAAATGAATGTTAGAAGTACAAGCAATCAAGCCTCCTAGTCACAATGATATCGCTCAATCGTCTTACATCCTGGTTTACATTTCTGTCTTTGCAAGAACAGCATACAGTGATACCAATAAACCGCAAAAGGAACTCAGAACTATGGTTTCGTTCGCAATGAGTGTATCGATTGCATATACTGAAACAGTGTTCCGGTACTTCACAGATCATTTCTTAGGTAACCTTCCAGCACACTAATATTTTTTAAGTAAACCGCAGTCTACCTCTTGCTTTATGGCTGGGCCGTCTACGTGATATTTGCATTTCATTTTTCCACACTTTGTTGCCTGGCATGATTGTATGACGGCTGAGTGCTACTATGACTCAGCTGCTCAGTACAACATAATTGTTGTGAACCAACTTTTCGTTGCTATACATTTTCCTGTAAATGGTCAGTCTCTAAATCAGACCGATACCTTTCAAGCCCTGACTATAACGGGTATTTCAAAGATCCAATTACTTTGAATTTTTCTGAGCAGACCGAATAGATATCGTTTGAGATAGGAAGCCGTAATCGGGAAACATACTGTCTCCGTGCTACAGGAGCAAAACCGTCTCCTGTCTGCCCGTGTATTGTGTGTTGAAGAATAAAAGTAACTTTTTGTCTCTCGTAACTACCGCTATTGTATATGTAACCAGAAGACTGACATTATGGCAATGTACAGTGCCAAGGCACAGGTGAAACGTTAGTTTCAAGTATCATGTTACGCACTGTCTCTTATTCCACCAGCTGTCCGAATTCTTTTTCCGTATTATGTGGGTATTGTTACTTCAGTTTCTTGCCTACAGCTGTGACATTTACCAACGTTAACTGGTAGCGCTTTATCACCCAGCAGACAAGGAACAGTGGAACGTATTATTTTACACGTTTGGTGCTGTGACAGAGAGATATGGATTCCTATCCAAATGATAGCTCTATGATTATTTTTTTACCAAGTCCTCTAAGTATACAACGGTACGCTACAAACAACCTTTTCAATCACGTAATCAACTTCGAATAATGTAATAGCTTGGTATGTTATGAATATAAAGGCAGATTATTACAATGACATCAGAAGGCGAAAAACTGTCGGATGCTGTTTCCTTTGTGCTTTAGACGAATAACTGATGCGGTAAGAAGAGGACTCGTTCATATCGAAGTCAATAAATATTGTATGAATAAATAATCTGGTTTCAGACAAGAGAACTGCTTAACAAATTCATCAAACGTGATAAAAGTAGCTGATTTCACGTTTTACGGCAACACACAGACAGGACATCACTGAATCCATTCGCGACAACAATCTACGACAAGAAATCATCCAAATAACCACCAAAATAAGAGCTGAGGAAACTACTTGAGACTAAGAGAGATTAGATAACGCGGATAGCGATTCCCTAACGAAAGCATCAGAATGTAAACAGCGAATGGTCGTGAACAATTGTAATTCTATATTATTAAATCCACAGACGCAGCGTGTTCTTTTCGCAGAGTTTCGTATACTGTGACTAACAAGAGTGACGCCGAAACACGATGCGGAGCAAGTAAACTGTTGCAGTGGTCTTCATGTTCTGTTTTACACTCAATATAGGGAGTATTCTGTGCACAAATGGACAGAGGCTTAGCGATTCCATTCTGTTTAAACCGTGCTCGTGAATGACGTGATATTTGAGCGAATCGGGGTACCTATTCCAAAACTTGCGTGGGCTTGTTTACTTTTAGAGAAAGTAAAGCTTTTAGGAGAGATCTCCATAGATGGGAATGTTATCAATAGTTTTTAAATGAAAAGGCATTTGAGTTTATGTTTACACAGTGCTGGTAACCTTAGTAATTTACACCGGTTGAAGAAATACAGAATCTCCTGATGTCTGAACAAGACAAGAGTTGCAGAATAATGAAATACCACGTAATGTCACTAGAGGTATTTCTAGTTATAAATAGAGCCATTGGCGTGTCATCGTTGTAGTTTATGTATTCAGGCAGCTAATTAATTGGCCCTATAGCGGTGAATGCAGCATTTTTCAAGCATGTGTTACTTTCAACAAGTAACCGTGAAGTTCTTATTCGCCTAAAAAAATTGCCTCCGTTTTACAGCAAAATATACGCCTAAGTTTGAGGACTTCGACAAGAGAAGTTAATGGGGGTATGTCGGATCGGCAACGCAGTACACCGCGTTACGAGTGAACTAAGTTACGGGTGGATGGCATGAGCAGAGTGGGAAGCATAATCGATGTGTCAGTTTTATAGCTTATGTAAGTGATAGTGTAAGAAAACAAGCACAAGCAACGATACATTTTGTGAGTGATTAAGCGCCATGTGAAATTATGTTGCGTGAATGGTTGACGCACAGTGATAGGGGTGTCAGTTTGTACCACGAAACGGTATGTAGCCACATTGCGTCGCCACACCTACCGCGAACCGACCTATCTTTTTTTCGCAACCCAGCACACAAACTGTCAAAGAACGACTTCTCCGGTAGTAGCTTTTCCTGAGAAGTCACGCGCAGATATTTATTTTTGCTTGTCGTTCAAAAGCAGTTTCTTTGAGTTCTCCTAAAAAATGGAAAATTGTAAGTTTTTTTAGTTCAAAGCAGTTATGGGAGTTCTAGAATTTATGGGCGATTTTGCAGTGGGAAAAAGTTTTAGTTTATCGTGTTGGCATTATGATCTCCAAGATATTCTGACCGATACACGGGGAAAGCTGGCTGGCTACGACGCGAGGAAGTTCGCGACACGGACAAGTGGACACGCGGAGAGTGAGTGAGGCGGGCGCGCCAAGTCCGTGTGACGGCAGCACGCACCTCTTTCGGCGTGACCCGCGCCTTGACGTAATGACAGTTGGCGTCGGCGGCCGAGACGCTGGCCTTGGCGGCGATGGAGCAGGAGGCGGTACCGCCGACGCCGCCGCCCCCGCACTGCACCAGAGCGGCGAACATGCCGAGAGGTGACGCGACTGCTCACTGGCTGCCCGCCTCTCACATCACCGCGCTGGGCTGCGTGCTGCGGCGCGCGCGGGCCGGTGGCGGGAAGTGCACTGAGTTAAGGCGACGCGACGCCCCCCGCCGCCAGGAGCGCCACCGTCGCCCTCGGCGCGCGTCACGTGACGCTCGAGCAGCACACGTTCCGGTGCGTCGCCCGCGGCCGTTCCGCTTCCGGTACGCCTCCAGCGTTATGAACTCACATCGACTGTCATCGTATGAAATATTCACGTTGTCCACTTTGCTGCACTCAGCGGATTGTCACACTCGAAACTACGTAATAATCCAGAGTAAAGGCTCATCCACCACCGTTATTTTGCTATATTTGAAAACACCAGCAGAGGAAAAGAGTATTTCGAGCAACAGTAATTTTTAGTCTGAAACAGTGATTCCAGAAGGAATCAACAAATTTTCATTCCAACATATTTCAGAATAACAATAAACCAAAGCTTAAGCAAAAGGAAATTATTAATTTGCTGAACTTGTGCAACAAAATATTGTGCACTTTGGTAACAACAAATCTTAAAATTAAAGTTATCTTCCCAAAGAGACAAAACAGGGTACATTTAATTTTAGAAATCGAGCTCCCATGTATAAGACAGCTTCATACACCTGATCATTCCACAAATGAGTTAATAAGTTGTAAGTAGGCTGTTTAGGTATTTATGTTGGTAACGCCACGTAGCGCTCTGTATGAAAATCACTGGCTGTGTTGTGAGCAGTCTGTGGCTAGTTAGCACTGTTGGAATTGTCGCCATTGTAATGTTGGGCAGTTGGCTGTTAACAGCGCGTAGCGCTGCGCATTTGGAGGTGAGCCGCCAGCAGTGGTGGGTGTGGGGAGAGAGATGGCGGAGTTTTGAGAGCGGATGATCTGGACTTATGTCCATCAGAGACATTAAATTTGTAAGACTGGATGTCATGAACTGATTTGACTTTTGAACACTGTTAAGGTAAATACATTGTTTGTTCTCTATGAAAACCTTTCATTTGCTAACTATGCCTATCAGTAGTTAGTGCCGTCAGCAGTTTGAATCTTTTATTTAGCTGGCAGTAGTGGCGCTCGCTGTATTGCAGTAGTTCGAGTGACAAATATTTTTGTGAGGTAAGAGATTCATGAAAGGTATACGTTATTGTTAGTCAGGGGCATTCTTTTGTAGCGATTATTGAAAGTCAGACTGCGTTGCGCTAAAAATATTGTGTGTCAGTTTAGTGTTTGAAAATCAAATAATGTAAGAGGTTTTCCAGCACAGTAATTCATTAATTTCTCAAAGGGGACGTTTCAAAGTCAAATATTTGACATTACGCAAGTAAAAAGTTTCGATATCGTTTTGAATAAAGTATATACGTAACTGGAAATTAGTATGTGCCCCCATTCACAAATACTGGATGAAAATAGTCTGCGTAATTTGCACACCGTAACTTACGCCACCTGAAGACATATGCGAGAGCTATTCGCAAAGTAAGGTCCGATTGGTCGCGCACTGGAGATCTGTGTGAAAATGAAAAATGTTTTATTTGCAATAGCTAGCTATACCTCCCGGCTAGTTATCTACATAGTCGCCGATCCGACTTAGACATCTGTCGTAACGCTGTACAAACTTTCCAGTACCCACGATATAGAAGGCAGCCGCTAGTGCTTTCCGCCAGTTCTCTATGCTGGTCTACGGCTCGTGTCTCTGCCAAAATGTTGTCTTCATGGCTAGCGGTTCATGGGAGCACAGATGGAACCCAGAGGGAGCCATTTACGGGCTGTATTATGGGTTATCAAACACTTCCCATCGCAGACGCATTTCCCCTGCAAAATGCGGCTAAGAATTGTCTTGAAGAAGGGAATGCATGACAGTTATGTTATCTGGGCTGCATACCTTCAGTCGAAATTCTCACCAGTCCCTCGTACTTGGCGGGAGACACTATTTTCTAGGCGTTCTTACGTGCTGGCTGCTAGCTCAGAAGTGAAAAGAGCGACTTGAAGCGATCTATGGGCGTACTAGGGACACTGCCAACACATCCATGCAAAGCTTCATTGGCTTTTCGCAGTGGTTTACATTTCGCGTCTGATCGTACCTTATTTTCGGTATAACCCTCGTACAGTTTGTGATCAAATGTATGATGTATGTTAACTGGGGACCAAGAAGCGACGGAGAGGCTTCATCCTCACCGCAGCCGCGCAGTGCTCCACAACCCCACGGCGACTACCGCAGTCCCCTTCACCCCTCCGCCAACCCACCCCGAACCCAGCGTTATTGTGCTGTCCCCCCTCCCTCCCCCCCCCCCCCCCCCCTTCCCAGGGAACGTCCCACACCAGACGAGTATAACCCCGCTATGTTTGCGTGGTAGAGCAATGGTGGTGTACGCGCACGTGGAGAACTTGTCTGCGCAGCAATCGCTGACATAGTGTAGCAGAGGAGGAATAAGGGTAACTAGCCCACATTCGCCGAGGCAGTGGAAAACCCCCTACAAACCCTTCCACAGACTGGCCGGTTCACCAGATCTCACAAGTCCGCCGGGTGGATTCGTGACGGGGCCCACACGCCCCTCCAGCTCCGGAAAGCCGTGCGTTAGACCGATCGGCTAACCGGGTGGGCTCCGATCAAAAGTATACTTACCCTTAATTTGGGTGTGTCTACCCTTCTCCTTTATGATACCATGAGACACTTTAAGTGTGGTGTCTGAATGTCTGTGGAAGAATGGCAGCCCATTCTTACTCAAGAGCTGAAACCCGAAAAGGAAGTGATGTTGGAGGCTGCGATCTGGAGTGAAGATGCTCTAAGTCATCCCAAAGATGTACCACCGGGTTCAAGTGGGACTTGGGGCACGCCTGTCTAGTTATGGAATGTTATTGCCCATAAACCATTGCTTTGCAGATGCTGCTTTAAGGTGCAATGTCATGATAATACAGTCACGGTCTCCGAACTGTAAAATATTTTCATATCCTTCCGCATTTAGCAGTTTCTTAAGCGCAATAAGTGGACCACACGTTAATCAGGCAACACCACCTCCTCCGGACTTTAATATTGACACCTCATATGACGCCAGGTAACGTTTTCCAGGTATGAGCCACATCCAAATTCTTGCATAAAATGGCCACAGAGCATATGGTGATGGTATCGCTCTTTACATCACAAGCATCGCTCAGCATTGACTACAGAAATGTGTGGCATAGGACGGGCTGCTCGGCCAATGTACTCCGTTCTTCTCCGTACTTCTCAACTTACTGGGCACAATCACTCTGCTAGCTGGACTGCTGAGTGGTTCCTTTCATTGATGTCATGGGATTTTTTACAACCACCGTCCGTAGTGCTTGACGGTCAGTGTCTGTCAGCACAAGTAGTCTGCCTCATCTTGGTTCCAAATGGTTCAAATGGCTCTGAGCACTATGGGACTTAACATTTGAGATCATCATTCTTCTAGACTTAGAACCACTTAAACCTAACTAATCTAAGAACATCACACACATCCATGCCCAAGGCAGGATTCGACCTGCGACCGTAGCAGCAGCGCGGTTCCGGACTGAAGCACCTAGAACCGCTCGGCCACAGCGGCCGGCCATCTTGGTTTAACTGTGGTTGTTGCTTCGTGTTTCCACTTGACAGTCACATCAGAAAAAGTCGATTTGGGCAGTTTTAGAAGGGTTGAATGTGTCTGGTGAATTTTTTACTCAGGTAACATCCAGTGACTACCTCACGTTGCAAGTGACTGAGCCCTCCTGACAGACGTATTCTGCTATTATTGAATTTATGCTGACAACGCTATACTCCCCGACATTTTTAGTACTGGTGGATCCGCCTCACGTGACGTTTCTTGGTCTGTTCCACGTTACATAGGATTGTCGATACTTTTGATAGGGCAGTGCACGGAGTTTCTAACTTTAGTTGTGTTAAGTCTTTAATGTAGGGTTATGTCTCTTAGTTTGTAGATTATGCCAACATAACCAATTTTTGTATTTTAGAAGTTATATGGACTTACAAGGTAAGAAACGGCGAGGTTCTCTTTAGAATGTACGAAGAAAGGTGCACATGGAAAATAATGGCAAGAAGACGGGATGATAGGACCTGCGTTAAGACAATAGGCAATAACTTCCAGACTATTTAGAGGGATCTATAGAGAGTAAAAACATGGGGGAAGACAGAGATTGGAATGCATCAGACAAATATTTGAGGAACTAGTTTTCAAGTGTCAAGTGTCCGTTCTTTTACAAGGTTGTGATCACCTTTCCGTCTGATGGCACCATATAGACGTGCAAAAGGAAACGAAGCAAACGTGTATCAGGAGAAGCTAATGAAATAGCTGTACTAGCGGAAGTGTACCGCAACCCAATGTGCGATTTGCAGGGCGGGGGATGGGGGGATGGGGGGATGGGGAGGATCCCCCCCCCCCCCCCCCCCTCTGCACCCTGCATCAGACCATCCCCTCGTCAGGCTTTAGTTTATGCATCCGAACCTGGGATGTTTATATGTTTATTTCCCACGTACTGGAGTAAAACTAGAACTAAATCATCATTCTCATCTTGTCAATGTAGCTTTCGTCTAAGGTGCGTCATCCGTTTACTTGCGAGGGAAGTAGTGTCGCAGTCATACCGCAGCAGTCGTACCGCAAAGTTGGGTCAGCTGGGGGCTGAAATTCCCACCCCGGGCCCTGGCACAGGGTGGTGACCAGTCCGGTACCTGTGCGAACATTTACCGTTAGGCCACCGACACACGTGTGGCACAAATTCTGTT
This sequence comes from Schistocerca gregaria, assembly GCF_023897955.1. Taxonomy (NCBI): domain Eukaryota; kingdom Metazoa; phylum Arthropoda; class Insecta; order Orthoptera; family Acrididae; genus Schistocerca; species Schistocerca gregaria. The sequence goes on along the minus strand of NC_064921.1, from coordinate 397,598,898 downwards.
GCTTTGGTATAAAATAACCTACCGCATGCAACATACGCCGCAAGATGTTGCCTGTTGTAGCATGCTACAAGACGAAGCACGCCACATTTCCGTAGCATGCCACAATGTTGCAAGACGTCGCCCAAGCGTAAACGAGGCTTTAGAGCCAGGTCTGTATTGTATGGTGGATGTGATGTGTTGCGTACGAAACTAAAACCTGCAATCAGATCCAAACGTCGTGGAAAAATGTGAAGCGGTGTCACGCTGCAGCAAGATAAAGCTCGTCCACATTCTGCCAAACGGACAGCCGACGCAATAAAGAAGTTGAGATTCGAGGTGCTGGAACATCCACCATACAGTACAGACCTGGGTCCAAGTGTTTTTCACAAGTTTGGACCCTCAACGGAATCACTACAGGGAAGAAGATTTGTAAGTGATGAAGACGTCATTGCTGTGGTGCAAAATTGGTAACGGATGCAACCGAAAAACGTATTTTCTGATGAAATAAAAAAAAAAAAAACTCGTAAAACGTCGGGAAAACTGCATTGAAGTCCAGGGAGGTTACGTAGAAAAATAACGCATGTTTCAGTTTTCTACCATCAGAATAAGTATAGCTTTTCACAAATGTGCCTTTACTTTTTGAATTCCCGTCCTATACCTGTATGTAGATGATTTTGTGAATAAGCTTTACCTATAATGTACTTTTAAAGCTATAACAAGGGATGGCTTTTCTGATAGTGCATATGCGTGAATAGTTAGTTTAGGCATTAACATCTATTTATAAATAACTGTTTAATCATGGGTAACGCCACGGTCCAAGCTAGTAACATATGTAATTATACATCCGCCCCCACTGGTAAAAGCACAAATCGCACACTGCCGCAACCCACGGATAAGTGGCCGGCAATTACAGAGCCATTACGGAATGTCTGTGGGTAGTACTGTCACAGTACTGTGTGGTCAAAAGTATCACCCATACCAAGTGCCACTGCATCAAGAACTTCATGGCGCTGATTTCTATAACCGGGTAGTGTTTTGTGAATGGGCAAGTCAATAAATGTAAACGCCCCCACGTTCTTCGCGAGTTTCTATTTTCCGATGAGTTATATGCACAAATAATGCTAGCGTTAACTGGCTTAACATGCATTACTGGCGTCTAGACAATCCCCACTGATTACGGCAGGTTGACCATCAACGTGCGTGGTCGGTTGACGTATGGGTGGCATCAAGAGGAACAAACTCGTTGGTCCTAGTTTATCGAGGGCAAATTGAATGGGCGCAAATATCGAAGGTTTTTGGAACAGTAACTACCGGTACCATTGCAGCATGTTGCCCTGGAGGTTCGACAACGTTTGTGGTTTCAGCATGACGGCTGCCCAGCACTTTACGCAACTGAACCACGAGAGGTACACTACTGGCGATGAAAATTGCTACACCACGAAGGTGACGTGCTACAGACGCCAAATTTAACTGACAGGAAGAAGATGCTGTGATATGTAAATATAGCTTTTCAGAGAATTCACAAAAGATTGGCGCCGGTGGCGACACTTACAACGTCCTGACATGAGGAAAGTTTCCAATCGATTTCTCATACACAAACAGCAGTTGACCGGGGTTCCCTGGTGAAACGTTATTGTGATGCCTCGTGTAAGGAGGGGAAATGCGTACCATCACGTTTCCGACTTTCATAAAGGTCGGATTGTAGCCTATCGCGATTGCGATTTGTCGTATCGCGACGTTGCTGCATGCTGCATCATGATGGTCGCATCCGTGTTTGGCGACATCACGGTGAGCGCACATTAAAAGCATGTATTCGTCATAGTCATACTGGCGTATCACCCGGCGTGATGGTATGGGATGCCATTGGTTACACGTCTCCGTCACCTCTTGTTAGCATTGACGGCACTTTGAACAGTGGACGTTACATTTCAAATGCATTACGACCCGTGCCTCTACCCTACATTCTATCCCTGCGAAACCCTACATTTCAGTAGGATAATGCACTACCGCATGTTGCAGATCCTGGACAGGCCTTTCTGGATACCGAAAATGTTCGACTGCAGCCCTGGCGAACACATTCTCCAGATCTCTTACCAACTGAAAACGTCTGGTCAATGGTGGCCGAGCAACTGGCTCGTTACAATACGCCAGTCACTACTCTTAATGAACTCTGGTATCGTGTTGAAGCTGCATGGGCAGATGTACCTGTACACGCCATCCAAGCTCTGTTTGACTCAATGCCCAGGTGTATCAAGGCTGTTATTACTGCCAGAGATGGTTGTTCTGGGTACTGATTTCTCAGGATCTATGCACCCAAATTGCGTGTAAATGTAATCACATGTCAGTTCTAGTATAATATATTTGTTCAATGAATACCCGTTTACCATGTGCGTTTCTTCTTGGTGTAGCAATTTTAATGGCCAGTAGCGTATTAGACCGTATTTACACAGGGCGGTGGATCGGTAGAGGTGGCGCTATTAATGGTCCCGCTAAGTCGCCGAATTTCACGAAGCCATGTTTCTTCCTGTGGCGGTATTTAAAAGATAAGGTGCACCAGTAAGTTTGTTGGTTAATTTGGGGGAAGGGACCAAACAGCGAGGTCATCGGTTCCATCGGATTAGGGAAGGATGGGGAAGGAAGTCGGCAGTGCCCTTTCATAGGAACCATTCCGGCATTTGCCTGAAGCGATTTAGGGAAATCACGAAAAACCTAAATCAGGATGGCCGTACGCGGATTTGAACCGTCGTCCTCCCAATGCGAGTCGAGTGTACTAAGCAATGTGCTACCTCGCTTGGTCTCCAGCAAGTGCCAAGGGCCTTGAGGACACGGTCGACCGCATCAGAAACGCATGTGCTAACATTCCCAGCGGTATGCTTCTATCCTTTATACGGTTATATGAAAGGCGAAGTACTAAGTGTACTGAAGTTGACGGCATTACTTTGGAACACTTACTATAATTGTAAAAGTAGTTAGTGTTCGCTTCGAGCCACAGCTGCAGTGGCGCGTCGAGTAGCCCGGTTCGATATGTCGAAGGAATACAACGTTGCGAGTGGGGTTTCCAATATAATGTTAAAAGTATGGTCGGCATTACACACAGATGAGTAGTAAAAAGATATCGCATCAGTTCTTCCACAGCACACTACAAGGAACCTGCGTCATTCAGGCAATTCTATAAAGCGTTAGTTTACTTTGAATTCAAATGGTTCAAATGGCTCTGAGCACTATGGGACTTAACATCTATGGTCATGAGTCCCCTAGAACTTAGAACTACTTAAACCTAACTAACCTAAGGACATCACACAACACCCAGCCATCACGAGGCAGAGAAAATCCCTGACCCCGCCGGGAATCGAACCCGGGAACCCGGGCGTGGGAAGCGAGAACGCTACAGCACGACCACGAGATGCGGACTACTTTGAATTCTTGACTAAGATTTGCACGTATTTAGCAACAATTTAAATGCACAGAAGGTGTTACAAACTTATCAAAGATGTTTGATGCCGACTGCCAAACGTTGGTTTTGGGACATAAATGATGGCTAGATACTGCAGAGGGATAATGATTCGAAGGACAGCAGCAGGCTTTGAAGAGACTGTGTGCAGGTACTGGATTGGCCCTCACAGTCGCCTGATGGTAATCCTGTAAAGAAATGTGTGGCCTTAAAAGGAAACTACAAGGAAAAACAATCTTCGCTTTGAAACTGTTGTCAACACAGGTTCGACACATTTTGGGGTCTCTTCCACGTGAATACGCTGGAAAGTTGGTTTAATGTATGCCTCGGATACCAAAGAATTGTCGACGCTGCGGGTGATTGGATGCGTTATTAATTGTAATTGCATTTTGATTTTGTTTATATGTATGTATGTGTTTGTTTTAGTTCGTTGCTAAATAATTTTTTCTGCTGAATAACCCGACCATGACCTTACTTAATATATGTATTCCCTAGTAAACCAACCTTTAAGCAAACCTTAGCATCTTCAGTTATTATAAAGAGGGTGTCATGTTATCTGTATGGGGAAAATTACGATGGGAGCCTACAGGCTTAGACAGTACGTACGCTACTGCTCTTGTTTATGTTAATGAATTTTCATTATTTTCAGTCAAGAGGGAGAATTAGTTGCCTTTGCAGATGATACAAGTATTGTAGTGAAGTCTAGCGAAGAAGCATCAACAGAAAAATCAGTAAATGACCCTTTTGTGCATGTTACTGACTGGTTTATTGGAAATGTGATAGCTTTAATGTTTGGGGAAAAAATAAAATAAAACCACATTTCATCCAGATTTGTAACGCCAAAGATATATCATCACCTACTAACCTAGTGTACCGAATACTAAGAAAATTTTGCGTATTGTTTTCCAATCAATGTTCTCTGGGATGCTTGGGTGTCCAAAGGAACATTGCATCATAATTGGGAATAACGTACGCACTGCAGTGTCGTTTTTATCCGCCGATACCGGGCAAGCGACTTTCAAGTAAAATGGCTCAACTGGACGGGAATGTACATAATGGATGTACGAGTACAGTGTGGAGACACTTGGAATGACGACGTATGGGAGTTTGGGTCCGGCCGTGAGTCTAGCTCACATCATCAAATGGCAAGGCGACCGCTCGCGATAAGCGGGAAATACGTGTTCCAGTCCCGGCCCGGCACAAATTTTCACTGTCGACGTTCTATTATACAACTGTTGGTTGCCCATATTCGTAACTGCGAGTACATTTCACGTATTTCTCAATGGCAGTAGTCGCCGCGCGCCGCGGTGCCTGTTCCTTCCTATATGCATGTATGTCTGAAGGGTCATTGCACCGTAATTCGGAATAACTGAGGCACTGCAATGTCGTACATTAATGAGAGGTCGTGTCTTTCCATCTCCCACCTTCTTATCGCAATACAGGGCAACATTCCCCTTCACACACGATGCACTGGAAAGACTACAAACGTTTCAGACCACTGATTAAGGATATTCTGCATCTAAAAGTACACACCATAAGTCACCTTTCTGTGTGTGGTGGAAGGCGGTTCTGGTACACCTTTTCCCCCCTCCTTGTAGGAGAATCATTGCATTAAATTTCCATACGCGCTCTATTTTCCCTGATTCTGTCATTGTGCTCATTGCGCAAGATGTACATGTGAAGAAATGACATGTTGCCCGATTCTTACCGGAACGCATGTTCTCGAAATTTCGTTCACCAAATACGTCGCAATATGTGAACATAAAACAGTTTCCATAATTATATACTGACTGACATCAGCAATAAAGATCTATAGTTTAACACGCACGAACTGTACATTCTTTCCCGTTATGATATGAGAGCGTGCCGTTATTCTGCATCGTCGTCAATCTTATAAAGAGTTCAAGATCCTTCAGCTTCAATCCTGACGAGAAAGTATGTAGCTCACGGTTCCACCGCAGGATACTACCTCAGAATATAACGCGGGCCAGTCATATTAATGAGACCACTGCCTACGTTCGGCGTCAACATGCAACAACCACTCACAGACGGCAGATGGCAGCACTAGCAGTAGACGATATATAAAACGTTTCGATGGGGAGACGGAAAGATTCGCAGTCGTTGTCGTAATGCCGAAGCAGGCGATTTACCTGACGTCCAAAAGGGCTTCATCATTACATTTTGGGCCTAACGTTGGAAGCATTTCCGAAAGGATGAGTTTGTAAATTGTTTGAGTGCAGTCGTGGTTAAAGCATACTTTGCATGACAAAATGGCACTATCCAAAAGTTGCGCCGAGGCAAATACGGTGCACCACGGGCCATAGATAACAGGGGTGAGCGACGGCTGCGGAGAAGTGTATGGCATAACAGGGTTGCAACTTGTAACCTCCTCCCTCTTCCATTTGTTGTCCACATTAGTCTTTTATGAAGATTGCAATAAACTTTACAGTTTACTTAGCTTGTTATGTTGAGTCGGCTCCAGTTCTTCTTGTATAGGCGTCTGATTCTTGAAGCTATAATTCTCATATTTTAGGACCTCACGGTTGAATTAAACTGAATACATTTGTAGATTGTTGTTGCAGAACTTTTATTTTCACGTAAATTTATTTTGTCACATTTTAGTGTATCATAAAGTCTTTTAATTTTTCACGTTAACACAGCCGAAATTACATTGTTCACACAAAAATACAAAAATACGTCCGATCACATAGAGACATCGTTACGACTCTCACACACTGCGGAAATAACCGTATTCCAGAGGGTTTACAATTTTTCTTAACAAATTAATTTCTGCTAGTTTCTGTTACATTATTACTTTCGATATTATTTCATAAAAACATTTTATTTCACAAAAACATAGTACCCAGTACGGTATTGCGTAGTTAATAATATAAATTTTAAGTGTGCCAGTAGTTCGTATGTTTCTAATAAACATAATTTTAACTATACATTCAGAACTAGTGGCTATCGATTATAGCATCGAGACTAAAACATTTTACAAAGTAATCCATTTACACAAAATATAACATATTGTTCTTGCATGATAATGATCTGTTGTCGACTGACAGATCATTACTATTTATTTTCGACGGTGAGTGAATAACTCATGTAGCCAAAGATGATAATATTCTGTGAGGCTCTTTTATATTCTTTACAGAGGGAAAGCAAGATGAGTGAGTCGCGTCCTCCGTGAGGCATGTGCCTGTAATTCTGTGAGCGCAGCTCTGGAGTGACCGGTGTGGCCGGAAGCGCAGCCACGCACAGTGCAGACAGCAGTTCAAGTCGAGGCGCCCGCTGCTACAGTAGGTGGCGCCCGGGGCTGTTTGGTACCGCCGGTTCTAGGAACGCCCCGCCCCGTATTGATCGTACCCCAGCGTCTAGGAATTTGCAGTACCGGCACCCATTCCTGAAGTGTCCTCACACAAGAGCTCTCCTGCTCCTGATGAATAAGTAGATTCACGTCTGGCGTCAACGCTCTTTGCCTTTACGCGTATTTGACGACTAACATCTCAAACATCAGCTATTCCGAGATCTTTAATGAACTGTACAAATTCTCTACAGAAATATAGCTTAGTATAGCGTCCCCTGGCTGCTATTTGTTGTTGTTAATAATTTTCATTCGATGTATATTGATCAAAAACTAAAGTGGAGCGGCCTACAGCTGCCATAGTAATTTTATTCCAGAGCTATTTGGAAAAGCCTCACCTAGCTTGTTTAGCAACAAAACATGAAATAATGTTTCTTTTCTTCTTGCCTCCATGTTATAATAGAGGTCAGAAGTAATTAACTGTTCTCGTGCTAGGCTGTATATTAATACTGTGCGTGGACTGTTGACCATCTCTTAATAAACTAAGTGATATTGCAAAAGCTTGTATCATTCACAACGAGCAATACTAATCGACTTCTATACATTTTTTAGTCAGTGCTATAGTGTGTGTCAGTCTGGACATTTCCTGCTCCAAGTAATTCCACATTAACTATACGAGAGGTAAAGCCTTAATTAATTGCACTGAAGTCCGATTATCTTCATGCAGAATAGGTACATAGAGCACACACCAACGACGATAATGAAATTATACCTCAACTCAGTTCATCCATCTAAGTACAACAAATATCAGTTCTCTACTTACGGAATCTAAAAAAACTCTTACTTGTCTGTGGCCTGTGGCGTTTATCAGCTCTTCGTCAACTAAATTTCTTTGTGTTTGTCAATAAAAACTAATTACAGCGTCAAAGAGTAGAAGAACTGTATGGAAGAAGTAGGCATTTCAAGCGCAAGCAAGAATTTTGCCGACTGCGTTTATACAAACGCAATGCTGATAAACATAGTTCAGGTATGCCTGCCAAGGTCAGACGGCAGGAAGATCAGTTTGTAACGGAAAAAGAAAATTTAAAACTTTGGAACGTTTTACTAGGTAAAGGACCAAAAGGCAAAAATATGGGAGAGAACACCAGTTCGGAAATAACAATGAGGGAGGGGAAAAACTCTTTCAGTCCTGCAATACATTTCTGATACTAGCAGATACACTTTTCATTATGAATCTTGAACTATGCAGCGAAATGTGGACTTTTCAGAAACTTCTTTTGCCATGTCCTACAACTCTACTGCGGCAGCAACTCTTTGTGGAGAACCTTCGTCATATTTCTAACGGTTGAACGGTCCAAGCCCACAGTGTCATAATTTTCTTCCACTTCAGATGACGCCTAACGCTACCTAGCAGAAAAAGTGCAAATGTCACAAAACGGTAATGGAAGATCATTGACTAAAATATAGCCTATAAAATGACTGATGCGATATGAGTGTAGAAGTACACGACAGATTTTTACGAGAAGAAGTCACTATGGGAGACCTCTTTGCATGACAGATGTCGTATTTCCTTAATGGTGACCATATTTCATAGTCGAAAATGTATTTCTCACAATTTTTGTTTCCTTTTAAAATCCAGTTTCTATATTGCGCTACAGCGTTTGAGAAGTGGACTCTACACGCCATAAAAGAAACAAGGGAGTGATAACCTGTAGCCGTGTATAAAAAGATGTTCAAATGGTTCAAATGGCTCTGAGCACTATGGGACTTAACTTCTGAGGTCATCAGTCTTCCAGAACTTAGAACTACTGAAACCTAACTAACCTAAGGACAGCACACACATCCATGCCCGAGGCTGGATTAGAACCTGCGACAGTAGCGGTCGCGCGGTTCCAGACTGTAGCGCCTAGAACCGCTCGGTCACCCAGGCCGGCCATAAGAAGGCAAAGCTGATTTCATGTACCGAAAAAGTTAGGGCTAGAGTTTCGGGAACGGTAAGGCCATTCTTCTTAATTGTTACTATAACCGACAAATATTATGCAAATAAGGTGCAACGAAAGGGTGAGAAAATACATGAGAAGAGGCTGCATTACACAAAGAAAACGATCATCTTTCTTCAAGCTTCGGCAACTGAAAAATCGAGTGATATGAAGTAAGAAATGAGGAACATTTACCGTATTGGCTAGATTTTCCACTCATCTTGAGGAAATTATTGTAGGAAGAATTTTCTGTCCAGTCATGAAGTTGTACCACCTGCAGGTGGATACTAGTCACAGGAAGAAAAATGAAAAAGAAACAGTCGACAAAGAGCTTTAAACTAAAAAAGAATTGTCTTGGTACAAACAGTGGTGGTTAGTGGTTTCGGTTATATAATTATCACACCAGTTTAAAGTCCACAGGAGCCAGTATGAGGAGCCACTATATTGTTACCAAGTGGTATCCGTCACCGAGTGTCGGAGAGTGGGTTCTCATGTTGACTTGATGTTCTGTTGATGATTATTATATAACCGAAATCGGTAAACACCTAAAAATTGAAGCTCTTTGGCAATTATTTTTTATTTGTATTCAGTAAATTCGCTGACGTCCCAGCATGACGCCAGAAATTCTTATTTCTGTTGGTAATAAATGACTCTTTTACGAATCATAAGCTCTTACTTGCAGACCCATCAGTTTTTCGCGTTTTCCTCGAAGTAGGATTCAAATCACCATCCATTTATCTCCATTAGGGTCATAGATGGGTTGGATCCTTAGAAAAAGACGCGACTGATTTCCTTCTCCATCCGAGTCCTCTGCTGGATTGTGCTCCCTTTCGGGTATATCGTTCCTCGCTGCGGGCCACCTTCGCAGCGAAGTGGCGGAAGACGGCTCGCGCTGTCTGCTGCTGTCATGTGCCCGCCAAGCAGATCGATCACTGAACTGTGGACTGGGTACAGCGCGTCTCCAAGGGGAGATGACGTTCAACAGGTGATGCGCCGCTAACGTCACAGGTCGCTCCCGAACCGTGACATCCTGATGATTCTCGTCTCGCAGCGTATCAGCGTTCTAAACGGTCGCACGCAGGATTCGACATTGTGAGGCGCAGTAAAAAAAAAATCCAGAAATGTGAGCGATCGCAAATGCGAAATGCTTTTGCTGTCGCTCCTATCAGCCACTGCGACGAGTGGCAGTTTCGATTACGCGAACGGAAATCGAAATAGAAAGACAGTTTGAGAGTTAACCGTGACAGTTATGTCAGTTCTCCTAAGCCTCCTGGTTCTATCTTCTTCCTACAAGTGGAAACCTTTCCATCGGCCCGCGACAGTAAACACACGGTGTTGACACCGTGTCATTTCTGCACTGTCATTCCGTCCTAGTAGCTTCATAAGCAACCCGAATACGATAAAAAAATTTGATAAACTGCACTAGATTTGTCGAATATTTGATAGTTTATGGCAGTGTTTGAAGTCTTCGTCAAATATACAGCATGATTATCGTGCTTGAGATAAGTTTAGATTGACACCACATTTAACGAGATGACGGACTGATTGTGTCGATGTTTCGACGCGTATGATTAGCAAAAAAGAGTTTTATTACAATTGATATCACTGTAACGTGAGGTTCAATAGCTGCTGAAACTGTGATCAACGATAAAAACAAAATATCACCGGCAATTACCAAAATTGTAGGGAAGTTGCGACTTTCTCTGCCACATATTACTCAGGAAGAGGTTACGGGAATGTAATAAAATAAACAAAGTGGAAGCTCTCCGATTCTTCCATGGACCATGGACGATATACTCGTATACATTCCCTCTTTGATGTATAAAGAACTGTTCAAATGGCTCTCAGAACTATGGGACTTAACTTCTGAGGTCATCAATCCCCTAGAACTTAGAACTACTTAAACCTAACTAACCTAAGTACATCACACACCTCCATGGCCGAGGCAGGATTCGAACCTGCAACCGTGGCGGTCACGCGGTTTCAGACCATAGCGCCTAGAACCACTCGGCTACTAAGGCCGGCTAAAGAACTGTCATACGGGACCAAATAGAAGAGAATAAATTTTCGTATACTTTTCTTCTTCTTCTTCAATGTGACGGCGAAGTAAATCTGTTATTAAATGCTTGTCCATTCGGAGAAAGTTCAAGTAATTATTAGGTTTTGAGCGTAATATTTCCTTTAGCAGATATTCAAGAGCGTATCTCCCACTCAATTTCAACCGTTCCCTGGAGCAACGCCTTGTTTTCTTCTTCTTCTTCTACAATGAAGAACCAGAGAAACCGAGACACGAACCTAATATCGCCCCCGCGAGCACCCAGTAGTGCCGCAACACGACGTGGCATGGACTCAAATAATGTCTGAAGTAGTGCTGATGGAAACTGACTCCATGAATCCTGCAGCGCTGTTCATAAATCCGTAAGAGTACGAGGCGGTGGAGATCACTTCTGAACAGCACGTTGCAAGGCATCCCAAATGCGCTCATTAATTGTTCATGTCTCGGGAGTCTGGTGTCCAGCGGAAGTGTTTAAACTGAGAAGAGTGTTCCTGGAGCCACTCTGTAGCAATTCTGGACGTACGGTGTGACGCATGGTCCTGCTGGAATTGGTAAAGTCACTCGGAATGCAAATTGGACATGAATGGATGCAGGTGATCAGACAGGATGGTTACGTACGTATCACCTGTTATTGTCGTATCTATACATATCAAGGATCCCTTATCACTCCAACTGCACACGCCCCACGCCATTACAGAGCCTCCGCCAGCTTGAACAGTCCCCTGCTAACATGCAGTAACAATGGATTCAATAGGTTGTCATACCCGTACACGTCCATCCGCTTGATACAATTTGAAACGAGAATCGTCCGACCAGGAATATGTTTACAGTCATCAACCCGTCCAATGTCGGTGCGGAAGGGCCAGGCGAGGCTTAAAGCTTTGTGTCGTGCAGTCATCAAGGGTACGCGATTGGGCCTTCGTCTCCGAAAGCCCATGTTTCGTTCATTAGTTCGCACGCTGGCACTTTATGCCCGACCACTGAAATCTGCAGCAGTTTGGGGAAGGGTTGCACTTCTGTCAAGTTGATCGACTCTCTTCGGTCTTCGATGGTCCCGTTCTTGCAGGATCTTTTTCCGACCGCAGCTATGTCGGAGATTTGATGGTTTAACGGAATCCTGATATTCAAGGTACACTTGTGAAATGGTCGTACGGGAAAATCCCCACTTCATCGCTGCCTCGGAGTTGCTGTGTCCCATCGCTCGTGCGCCGACTATAGAACCACGTTCAAATTTACTTAAATCTTGAAAATCTACCATTGTAACAACAATAACCAACCTGAGAACTGTGCCAGACACTTGTTGTATTATACACGACGTTGTCGACCGCAACGTGGTATTCCATTCCGTTTACATATCTCTGTACTTGAATATGCGTGGCTATACCAGTTTCTTTGGCGCTTCACTGTGTATTCAAAGGCGAGAAACGCCTTCTCTGCATTGTTATCCATTCCCAATAGCTTCAAAATACTTCACGATCAATGCCTGCTTCAAAAGGGAGTTTAACTTGACAAACCTTATTAGTACGTGAATGGCTTGTTTGACAAACCCATGGATAGAAAAGAGCTTTAGTCATGTGCGGACTGCTACAAAGAAACGACCACTACGGAACAGAAGTCTCTCGCCTTTTATTCACACAGCTGCTGCCTACACGGCTCTCTCTTCTTCAGCAAGGGAGTTCTTGCTACTGATTCGGTACGATGTTTTAGGATCTCGTAGGTGGGCGAGTGGATGCTGAATTAAATACGATATTATGGGTTAAGAGAGGTTTCTCCAAACATTGAGGGTATTTATATCAATGCTGGTGACTGTGTTGTCTTGTGAGGTACTTAAGATCGATTAACGGTGAAAGCAAGCTGTCAAATTTAGCTATCTTGTCGATAAAATAAAAGTAGAGACTAAATACAGAAACTGGCTGCCAGCAGGCATTGTCTGAAATCAATGGGGAAAGTTGAAAATTTGTGCCAGATCGGGATGCGAACCCGGGTTTCCTGATTACTTGGTAGGTACTCTGACTAAGCCATTTGGACACCGTGGTCATTGATACTGCTCAGATATTTAACTTTCCCCATTGGATTCAGTCAATGCTCACTCGCTGCCGATGTCTAGGACTCCTTTGCGTCTTAATTCATACTGGCTGCTGGATAAAAAATAGTGTCTGTTCTTTCGGGCAGACACGAAAGTATGTAGAATACAAGTAAGTTGTTTGACTTCATTTCCGACATAATCAATGAATCAAAGCAAGTAAATGCGAAGTTCTTGAAAATGAATATTTTCTCTACGCTTAGTTCCCTTTGATTCCTCATTAATATTTTATTCACTGTTATTAGTTAATGCGGAACAAAATAAATATATTCTTCACTACACACTGTACTAAAACTAACGTTCGGTAGATGCTATAAACATAAAATAAAGATTTTGTTTTACTTTGAATTTTTATAAGGTTTATACGATCTGTAATTTACCTACTACAATGATACTTTTAATTTTTTGTTTACCATTTTTTCTCAATATATAGCACGTAGTGCATTTGAGCAATAATGTTATGCTATTCTTCACCTTTGTGAAACCTAGATACAAAATAATTTTGGGAAAATTTGGGTGGAGAACCATGGAGAAAGGAAGTTTACGAGAGACGATGGACTGTCCGCTTAGCCTGTTCTGCCAGGTGCAGCACACACACAGGATCTGGCTTATCAGTCGTTTGTCTAGGACGTCTAGGTAGTGAGCATTTTTCATATCTAATTGATGCAGTAGTAGAAGAACCAAATGATGTCAAGAGTTTTGTCAGTTCAAAGTGGGCACACACACGAGATTATTGAAAATGTTTTCCGCTCCCTTCTTAGGTAATAAAGTCTTCTCATGTCTAATGGGTCCTTATCGCCAATGTGATATAAGCGCTAGCCTGACACCATACTTTTTATAGTATTTTCTTATTTACGTTTTTTAACTCTCCTGCCCAGTCTCCGAAAGTTTTTTTGAGTTCTAACAACCGCGGTCAGTGTCATTGTTATAGGATTTCTGTTTCCGTGCAAGTCATTATTAACTGAAGCTTAGGAATCTGGTTGATTATTAAAGGTTGTTACTTCAATAACGAACACAAATTTTTATTAATCATGTCGGATTAAGAAGCGACGAATGTCAATGAAAAAACACCATTTGAGAAAACAAGATTACAGGCATGTTAGGATTAATTAACATCCTATACGAACTGGAATTAGTGGGACATTAGTACTACGTTCATAGACGCGAGAACGATCGTAGATGTGTACTAGCTTGGCAGCAACCTCCCGCAGCCAGCAATTGGGCTATGTAAATAGGAGCTCTTGCTATCAGCGTTTATGGATTTCGCAGGTGTGTTGCTGTTCTGTAAATTATACCTGCGCAACATTAATGGGATTACAGTAATAAATTAATACACAAAACTGCACGTACTGGTTTTGTGAGAACGATACGCGATAACTGTAACACTTACGTCTAGTGTCGAATTCCTGTCCTTGCTGTATGTTGATTACTTTTGATTACTTGCGTTTGAGACAGCGTTAGGTACTAGTAAACCGGTAAGACGGACGTCCATGCAATTTCAGTTTGGGTAGCGTATCTGGGCGCCACTGATCTGTATACAGGTTCCAACCGTGTTGGCGAGTACTTCACGCACATGGCTAAACTTGCAGGGCGCTGTTGCCGAGTTGTGCTTTAGTGCCTATTTAGCCGCACGGAACCCGCACCTCTGGACGTAAAGCAGTAAGAGGAGCTTTTACAACCAAAGCCTCAGACCGTAGGCACGTGAGACGCTATGCAGATTGACACTCGCCCCAGCGCAAACTCGGCACCCGAGTGAAGTTCATTGAGTTCACGCTTGTTTTAACGACAGGAGAGCGACCTGTGTTACTAACTGCTGAAAGTCCTTGTGAGCTCGCGCTTGCTGCAAGCCGTCTGGCCCGCGACGGTGCGCCTGAACCGGATGCAGTAATTCGGGCCCTCTGTGTTACTGGGGGCCATTGTGCAGCCGGTGTGGGCGCCTTTGTAGCCACTGCGGCCATAATCGGCCTATAAACGCCCAGCACCGGAAAGGCGTACACAGTGAGAGCTCAAATCGTATCATAGTACTGGTATTGCCTTTTTAATCTGCCACCTCTATCGCAGAAGTAATGGTGAAGGTGCACATGATCATGGGACTATTACGCGGCGGTCAATCTATTGTACAATTATGAAACACATTTTATGCTAAAGTATTATGACGCTTCTGGAGAACGTTAATCTCATCTGTAGAAATCAAGGGCGATTCCACAAACATAAATTTGGAAACAAAAATTGTCCGTTCTTTCATGAGATCCACAAAGCTGTATACATCAGGTTGACGCCGCGTTTCTTCAGGAAGGCATTCGACACTGACCCGCATTGTCGTTTAGTGAAGGAAACATATTACCAAGCACCGGACCAGATTTACGATTAGATTCAAGACTTCGCTGCGTATAGAACTGAACACGTCGCTTTTAAAATCGACGGATGTAAAGGTAAATTCCAGAGTACCGCAAGGAAGTGTCATAGGGCCGTTACTGTTTACAGTGTGTATAAGTGATCTAGCAGAAAGCGCCGAAAGTTTTTCAATACTGTTCGCAGATGATGTGGTTTCGTATTGGAAGGTAGCAGAGCTGGAAGGCTGTAGCGGTTTGCAGAATGAGCTGCAGAGAACTGATGAATTGTGGACAGCATTGGCATTAAATAAATGTTAGCCGAGCGGTCTCAGGCGCTGCGGTCGTGGACTGTGCGGCTGATCCCGGCGGAGGTTCGAGTCCTCCCTCGGGCATGGGTGTGTTTGTCCTTAGGTTAATTTAGGTTAAGTAGTGTGTAAGCTTAGGGACTGATGACCTTAGCAGTTAAGTCCCATAAGATTTCACACACATTCGAACAACATTAAATAAATGTAACATACTGAACACATGTGGTCTAAAAATCTACCACAGTACAATTACACTACTGGCCGAAAATTATTGAGAACTGTAACTACCGTAAATTAACTAAGCGTAACCGTCCGAAGCGGCATTAAGTAGAAAAAATGATTCAAATGGCTCTGAGCACTATGTGAATTAACATCTGAGGTCATCAGTCGACTAGAACATAGAACCACTTAAACCTAAGTAACCTAAGGACATAACAACCATCCATGCTCGAGGCAGGATTCGAACCTGCGACCGTAGTGGTCGCGTGGTTTCAGACTGAAGCACCTAGAACCGTTCGGCCACTGCGGTCGGCACCTTAAGTAGAATGGCCACATAAAGAAGATAGTAAGAAAAACAGATAGCAGACTGAGATACATAGGAAGAATCTTAAGGAAATGTGTTTCAACCACGAACGAAGTGACGTACAAGTACCTTGTCCCGATTCTTGAGTATTGTCCATCAATCTGGGACCCTTAATAGGTAGGACTGATAGGTAAGAGAGAAGAAGATCCAGGGAAGAGCTGAGTGTTTCGTCACGGGGTCTTTTAGTTGACGGGAGAGCGTTACGGAGATGCTCAAGAAACCAAGAGAGGCGCTGTGCATCACCTACACCGTTTACTGTTCAAATTACGAGAGAGTACTTTCCGGGAAGAACTGAACAACATATTACTCCCTCTCCACATACATCTTGGATAATGAACACGATGAAGAAATTCGAGAAATTAGAGCTAATAAAGAGGCCTACGCACAAACATTCTTCCCACGCGTCATACGCTACTGGAACAGTGAAGAGGGGGAGCGAGGGAGGGGGGAGGGGCAGTTAGTGGTACCAGAAGTTCCCTCCACCACACAGCGTCAGGTCACTTGCGTAATATAAATAGATCGAGAACGACTAGAAGTGGAATGATCACATAAAACAAGAGGCATCAGAAGCCTCCTCAGTCGGCATACCGTGAATCGCAATCGTTTTCACCAATGAAATACATTTTATAAAGGAAAACCATAAATGTTCAATTAAAACGAAAATATGAATTTAGCTAACTAATTTTCTGTTTGTCTGGAAGTACGTTTCTGCAGTCCAGAGACACACTACAGTCTACGCCCCACAGTACCGTACCAGGCCGCTAAACTAGACAAAACGGCGCAGCCGTTTAATAAAGTGTATAGACCGGTAATTCTTTTTCTGCATTTAAAAAGGAACAACGCTGAGTTGA
Source organism: Schistocerca gregaria (assembly GCF_023897955.1). Classification (NCBI taxonomy): domain Eukaryota; kingdom Metazoa; phylum Arthropoda; class Insecta; order Orthoptera; family Acrididae; genus Schistocerca; species Schistocerca gregaria. The sequence continues at coordinate 397,581,971 of NC_064921.1, read as the reverse complement.
TGGATGTTTACGGAAGCAATGAACCCCCCAAGGCATAATGTGGCGGCGACGCTTCCAAAAATGGTTCAAATGGCTCTGAGCACTATGGGACTTAACATCTTAGGTCATCAGTCCCTTAGAACTTAGAACTACTTAAACCTAATTAACCTAAGGATATCACACAACACCCAGTCATCACGAGGCAGAGAAAATCCCTGACCCCGCCGGGAATCGAACCCGGGAACCCGGGTGTGGGAAGCGAGAACGCTACCGCACGACCACGAGCTGCGGACTCTGCAGAGATGTGTGCGGGCAAATAACACGTGCAAGCGGCCAAGATGAAGCAAGAGGCTACCAATGACCGTTCATCGAACACTTTGAGTATGGGCCTCCGCAGCAGGCACCTTGTTCATGCACCCTTGCGAACTGTTGTTCATCGGCGACGAAGGGTGGAATTTGTGTTCCAATACCGCAACTGAACGTCCACTGAGTGCCAACAGGTGACATCTTCAAACGAATGACGCTTTAAGTTCCGTCGGACTGTTGGCCATTGGCGTGCACAGAGAGAAACGCCTGAGAGCATACAAGGCGGTAGCGTTATGGTCTGTGGGATGTTTTCGTGACATTTCCTTAGGGATCCCCTCATTCTGGAAGGCGAAATGGATCAACTCAAGTATGCAGAGATCCTCGGGGACCATGACTACCCCTACATGTAGATTTTTTCCCTCGATATGATGCCATCTACCGGCAGGGCGATGCAACGTGGCGCACAGCTCGTAGTGTACGTGCGTGGTTCGAAGAGCATCAGGATGTATACTGTATTCCCTGGCCAAAAAACTCTCTGGATTTAACTCCAATCCAGAATATGTGGGACAACCTCGATCGAGCTGTTTGCGTCATGGATCCTCAAATGAGAAACCTAGCGCAGCTGTCCACTGCACTATAGTCTCCACGTTCCAGAACTTCATTGACTCTCTTGCTGCATGTTTCGCAGCTCTCTGCAATGGTTATGTACGCTTCTGAAAGGCTATCACATTAATGTGACTGGAGAGTGTGTTGATTGGTACACTACCTAGGTTTTATAAGTGAGCATTAAGGACATCAATTGGATACTAAGAATAAAAGGAAACACTTCAAGAATCTGCTGCGCTTGGTCCTTTTTTTTATTTTTGTTCCCAACTGGGAAATAGTGACAGTTAATCATATTTGTGTAGCATCCATGTTATAAACTGCATTTGCGGTTTTAGTTTCGGGTGCAAGGACGAATACATTTTATGGTTGTTCAACACGCTTAACACGCTACGTATAGTTATCTGTCAAGAAAACACATTTCTCTTAAATTCGATCCGCAACTTCGAAATGTTTCCCGTGTACTTCGTTGATAGTCTAAATGGACGTACTCAAAAGCAAAAGTTAGAGCCCTGTAAAGATAAATGGTAATGTAGTTGAAATGAATGGGATTCGTAATATGAAGCTGATTTGCCTTTTTCTTTTCCGATTAATATTTCCGCTTCTGCGATGATGTTTACAAACTATTTTGTGAGGGCACATCGGGAACATGGAGCGAATTTAGGAATGCTCTTTCAAAGTTGATGTTTGCGTCTTGATTCGTCATTGTATCTATGGCTTCAAATAATTTTTCTTTGTTGCTAAAATTCTTCGCTCACACTACCATTCTTTGTTTGTGTATTTTTTCTACGTTTAAGCAGACGTACTTTCTCGATTTGTTACTCAGCCCTTATTGCGTTGTGCGACCCTTCGGTGAAGACGATATTGTGGAAGAGTGGGCCATTGCGACAATTACTGTTTCCAGGTTGTGTCCTGGAAAATTCAAGAATATTCTAGAAAACTCCAAACGCTTCGTTAATATTCGAAATTATGGGTACAAGTTTGAGAATAGTATAGAACAATCTTGGATTTGTTCCCTTGAAAAATACATCGATGCGAAACACACACATGCTCCTGGTGACCACCACGATGTGATGGGAACCACTTTATGAACACTCCTATCTCACCACCAGTATAGTGTACAACGAGGGAACCAAGAGCAGTGCCAGACAGGAAATGACTGAGTGGCAGTTGGTAGTTTTGTTGAAGAACAGCTGTGTATATACCATATCGCTTTCGGGGAGGTGACAGAAATCATCAATAAGACAGAAAAATGCACATTCCATTAATTCATGTGATTCTTGTTATCACCATAATCATTTTGGGACACTAAATACATACCAATTAAGTTACATAATAAGGTTGCTATGTAAGTCTACAAAGAGTACACATGCGACTGAACTTCGTTGTAGTAAAGAGGGTAAAAAGGATAATTGTAATACCGTACCAAAATGTCGAAACTGAAGAGTTTGCCATTTTTTATGTCATGCCTTACTTTAATATCAGCATAGAAGAACGCGTTTTGTGGTTGAAAGAACAGTGTGCCGTGGGTTTCTCTCCGAACTGAGAGGTTTGATATCTGCCATGAACACCGCAGGTGGAGGCCGTGTGCCCATGTTCGGGAGGGATCCCCTGAGTCAGAGCTATTACTCATTTCTTTTTCTGATAAAAAGATAATCTTTGGATTTAGGGGCTATGCTCCCGTTATAAGCAGCTGCTTTATGTAAATTAGTGCGTGCTCTGGCGTGCGCACAGTAGTTAACAAATTGGAAGAGGGCACGCAGCAAAACAATGGTGCGTGTGGACCCAACGTCTACTGCGATACGGCTGGATAGCCAGAAAGGCGCGAAATACTGGTAGCCGTCATAACAGACATTATAAATATAAACACCGCAGTGGGCCCGTGACAAATGTGCCAGAGCAACGGAACTTCATACAGCTCATTGTGAGTTTCTAGAAGAGAAATAGTCATGTTGTTGATTATCCTCATTTATTTGTGTTACATTACCTACTAATTCTTTGTTTTTTAGGCTAGGTGTGCAACCCGTATCGGGAAAAGTAAATTCACGATCGTTAATTTCACTACGTGCACGACAAGGAATAAAGGAATTTTATAGTCCTCTTCACATCGAGATAATTAGAGGGTACTAACTTAGGGGAAGAAAGAGAAAGAAATCGACTGTTCACTTGTTAAAGCGATCATCTCGAGATTTAGGCAAATAAGGTCAATATCTTCGTGCCGAACTACAGTGAAAAGGTAATTTTCAGATGGTTGTAATATAACGAAATTAAAATTAAGCAGTAATGCACTTGTATATGTTTTAAATCTGAGTAGTAGTTCATATTCGCAGTATCGGTATTTACTGCCATGCAATTTACGATGAGAAAATCTGAATAAATTTAACACTTCTCAATAAAGGGTAAGAATTCGTCTCAAAGACAAATAAAAAAAATGGCGCTGGTAAGATAGTCTCACTCTTCGTGGAAACAAAACTAATGTGGTGAATTTATTGTGATGAGAGCACGATATCTACTCAAGACGACAGACAGGAGTGTGCACTGTTAATTGTTACTTGAACAGGTACGCCGTAACGTACATTATCGACGGCAAGGTAAGCTACATGAGTTACGGTATGCATGTTGGCAATGTACGTACGATGGTAAGTACGTGATTAACAAATTCTTTGCGTGGGTGATCCTTCCTATCTGCGTTAGCGACTTGATTTGTTACTTGCGAATTGAAAATGGATGTATGGGCCTCATACCTCCATATTTGACATGTTAATTCATCTGACCTCTTTCTCATAAACTTTACATGATAGTTTCGTTGCAAGGCTACACAGCGAACGTCGAATATAGGGTCTCAAAATTTGTCTACAGGTTTGTGTGAGAACAACGTCCCGTTTCTGCAGATATTCCCATGTATGTTATGTAAGCATCTCTACTATACTTTCCATACGAGCTGTACCGACTTGCTATCTTATGAACACGTTTCGAGTTACTTTGATGTCCGCTGTCAGGCATAATTCATGTAAGGATAGTAATTCAATAAATTTAAGTATTCCATTGACCTATACTGCTGATTTAGTTTCTATTTCATCGCACTTCATAGTAGTATCTCTTGGTATTTAAAACATGTGCAAAGATACATATATTTGTCGCTTACTCTTAACCGAATACTACGGAATTACTTCCCTTGTATTTATGTGCAGTTAAGGAGGTCTGCCATTCAGCATACCGAGTGGAAGTATTGCGTATGTCGCTTTTCGTTTCCTTAAGATCATCCAACCATGACACTTTACCGTAGAAAACTATATATTCATTATACAATTTGACGTTAACCGCTACTGAGTGTAACGAATCACTTATGGATGTTGGGAACGTTAGTGGAACTATTACATCTATCCACTGGTCGTGGAAAACGCTACTAACGTTGCTTTTGAAAATTCGGAATCCTGTTTTGCGCACTGTGTTAGATTTGTCAAAACTTCTTCAATGAGATTTTCGAGCCGCCCGGAGTGGCCGAGCGGTTCTAGGCGCTACAGTCTGGAGCCGCGCGACCGCTACGTCGCAGGTTCGAATCCTGCCTCGGGCATGGATGTGTGTGATGTCCTTAGGTTAGTTAGGTTTAAGTATTTCTAAGTTGTAGGGGACTGATGACTTGCGAAGTTAAGTTCCATTGTGCTCAGAGCCATTTGAACCATTTTGAGGGCGTGATGAAAAATAATGCCTCCAAATATTTACGTGAAAACACTTAAATATTAAATAAAACAAACGTTATTAACATTTACATCTTTATTCTTCTTGTGGACATACCTATTTCTCAACATAATCATCCTGGTGACGAACAAATTTGTCCTAAGGGGGGCAGCCAGTTCGTTGATACCGTCACTGCAGAATGTTTGAGATTGTTGACGGAGCTACAACCTCACGTATTCAAATGGTTCAAATGGCTCTAAGTACTATGGACTTAACATCTGAGGTCATCAGTCCCCTCGACTTAGAACTACTTAATCATAACCAACCTAAGAACATCACACACATCTATGCCCGAGGCAGGATTCGAGCCTGCGACCGTAGCAGCAACGCGGGTCCGGACTAAAGCGCCTAAAATCGCTCGGCCACAGCGGCCAGCCAACTCACGTATGCTTGCACCAAAATGAAATCCTAGAAGGTGGTATTTAAGTTTCGGAAAAGTTGAAAATCGGACAGGGCCAAGTCGGGATTTTATGGAGAATAATCGATGACAGTGAACCCCAGCCTCAGATTGTTGCAGATGTCGAGTGTGTGTGGTCTGGCATTGCTATGCTAAAGGAGAGGGCTTTTACATAGCGCCATGTTGCACGCTACAATTCGGAGCCCACTAGTGGCAGAGCGCTGTAAATAATGCAGAGAAGAAGAATAAGACGTGGAATGTTAATAATGTTTGTTTTAAAAGTGTAGGTGTTTTTGCATAGAAAATTCGGAGGTATTACTTTTCACGCCTCTTCTGCAAAAATAGAGATGTGCATTACGAACGGCTTTTGCCAAACTAGTGCTGATGCTTCACAAGTTTCTTCTTTTTTTTTTAAAAAAAAAAGAAAAGAAATAAGTGCAACAAAGACACTGAGCGATGCCCCTGTGGTCATTAGCCAGACTACTTTGAATAGCTTTTGACGATAGTCTATCCTGTGCAAGTATCATGGTATCCTTCTACAACTTGCACCCACTTTATGCTACTACCTGTTATCAAGCCATGCATTCATTCTGTAATTTATATCTCCCCCATACTTTCCCAATGCTGGCCTCTATTTCTTAGCGGTTTTGCATCTATGGTACTAACCTGTCTTTTCTTTTAGTCACGTCATGGCACACTACTTTGTAATTATGTGAATCCAGATTTATGATTTTCTTACGAACAGGAGTGATGTGTGCTATGTAGGGATTTCAGGAAGTAAGTTAGACATGTCGACACAAGCTAAGACCAATGCTCAACAAGAGTGATGCATTTTGAGAATAATTGTTCCGGATTTCCTGCAGAGACAGTTCTCCTGCGGTATGGCTAGCCGGTCCATCACAGTCTGGAAGTGAAATGGCATGGAAACCGGGAACGTACTCAGAAGTTGTAGCCGCGCGGGATTGGTGGAGTGGTCTAAGGCGCTGCAGTCATGGACTGTGCGGCTGGTCCCGTCGGAGGTTCGAGTCCTCCCTCGGGCATGGGCGTGTATGTTTGTCCATAGGATAATTTAGGTTAAGTAGTGTGTCAGCTTAGGGACGGATGTCCTTACTAGTTAAGTCCCTTAAGATTTCACACACATTTTCTTCCGAAGTTGTAGCACGCGGGACAGTACGATTCTTGTGGGCAAGACGTCTAAATTGCACACAGATTAGCCGTAAAATTAGGGCGGTACATGGAACAAATGCACAATCGCTTCCATCCATGGTGGAATGGATCCACCAGTATGACCAAGAGGGCAAAGTTTGTGGATGATGCTGATCGGGAAAAATAGCCATCGATATCTACCACAGACGACAACGTCCAGGCAGTAGAGGAAAGACAGGTTTTCCAACGATGAAGACGTTCACACAGAGGCTCCAGAGATTTAGTAGCCATGTTGAGAAACAGAATCATGTATGTTATCCTTTTCAGTACTAAAGTGTAGTGCAGCAGACAGTGAAAGTTATTTGGCCTGCTGTCATGACGTGTAACTCACTTGTTAAAGCACATCATAGTTTCCGTTGAGTCTCTGAGTCGTCTTGTATTGCAGATTTAGGCCTCACACAACTGTGAGAAAATGGTCGTACTTTTGTTGGGATTAGTAAAGTAATACGTGTAGCGGTAATGGCTTCGGGGAAGTTGGTGTCACGTGCGGTTCTTTGTTGTAAACGCGAAAGAAAGCTTGTCGGGCTTAGGACGCGGAATGAGGCAACTTGGGCCGGCGCCGCTGGCCGCAGTAATGAGAAAGAATGTCCGGCGGGGTTGGGGAGCGACTCTGGCGGCGCGGAGCCGTAAAGCAGGCGGCAGGCTGCGCTCTGGAGAAATAGGCCGTGCCCTCACAGAGCCAGTGCGGGCGCAATCACATGCGCTAGATTTGAAAGAAAAGTCACGTTCTACATTCACAGAAGAAAACATCGCAGCACCAGAAAGGAGTTGAGCGACATAAACGAAAGTTGGTAGACATGTTCCAACATCTGAAAGATGATGTATTTCCAAATTTCATGCAAGTAGTGAAAACCTGGTCTGCTCTAAGTACACGCTGTGACGATCATGAGCGTTAGTGACCTTTGAGATTGGACACCCGCATTTGTCAAGAATGCCTCCATGGCGACAAGGAAGCCATTAGGAACGCGTCACTGAGTTCGAACGTGGTCGTGTAATAGGGCTACGTGATACTGGATGTTCCTTCTGTGATACTGCAGAAAGATTTTGCAGGAATTTAGCCATTGTACGTAATTGCTGGCAGCAGTGGTCAGTAGGATGTACGACCGCAAGAGGACCGGACTCCGGACGGCGCCGGAAGGTGTGGCCTAGCGGTTCTAGCCGCATCTGTCTGGAACCGCGCGACCGCTACGCTCGGAGGTTCGAATCCTGCCTCGAGAATGGATGTCTGTGATTTCCTTAGGTTAGTTAGGTTTAAGTAGTTCTAAGTTCTAGGGGACTGATGACCATAGATGTCAAGTCTCATAGTGCTCAGAGCCATTTTTTTGTGGAAACTTAGAAAATACCATTACAGTCATAAAGCAATAAGAAACATGGATTTTCTGATAGATTTCAGTGCGGAAGATGGAACCACTTTGAAGGATGACCACTTGCGAGAGACTGTGGGACAGTATGACCTTGGAATATGCAATGAGTGAGGTAATCGATTGCTGCAGTTTGCAATCGGCAACAATTTTCCCATAACGGATACGATGTTTAAACATCACAAGCGCTGTCTCTTTACGTTGACCTCCCCAAAAGGACATTAGAAGAACCAAATTGGCTATATCCTTATTAATAACAGAAGAAGAACCTCTTTCCGCAATGTTAAAACAAAGCGTAGTGCCGAATGCAATTCTGATCACCGTCTGCTTAGGGCCTATCTCAAAATTAAGCAGAGCACCTAGCACCTGATCCAGTTCTATTCCAAGAAGTACTTTGAAGCACTGTACCACCTGACGTAGAGGTAAGCTTCGGCATAACTTGGATGAGAATAGGAAATTGGATCACAGTTGCAGTAAACAAAATCCCGAAGACGAACACCACTGTGAAACGGACTTTGGCTTTCATTAAAAATGCTTTAACATCTGGCTCACAGTCAGATGTCCAAACCAAAGCGAAAAACTTACGAAAAATGTGAATAACGATATTACGTACGCTTTTAGAAAAGATAATTATGTTCAAATTAAGAAAATTTGCACTTGCGCCGTAGGACCGCAGCTCAGAACTATACGACTAGGTGAAGTACTTGGTATCTACATCTACATCTACATTTATACTCCGCAAGCCACCCAACGGTGTGTGGCAGAGGGCACTTTACGTGCCACTGTCATTACCTCCCTTTTCTGTTCCAATCGCGTATGGTTCGCGGGAAGAACGACTGTCTGAAAGCCTCCGTGCGCGCTTGAATCTCTCTAATTTTACATTCGTGATCTTCTCGGGAGGTATAAGTAGGGGGAAGCAATATATTCGATACCTCATCCAGAAACGCACCTTCTCGAAACCTGGCGAACAAGCTACACCGCGATGCAGAACGCCTCTCTTGCAGAGTCTGCCACTTGAGTTTGCTAAACATCTCCGTAACGCTATCACGGTTACCAAATAATCCTGCGACGAAACGCGCCGCTCTTCTTTGGATCTTCTTTATATCTCCCGTCAACCCGATCTGGTACGGATCACACACTGATGAGCAATACTCAAGTATAGGTCGAACGAGTATTTTGTAAGCCACCTCCTTTGTTGATGGACTACATTTTCTAAGGACTCTCCCAATGAATCTCAACCTGGTACCCGCCTAACCAAAAATTTTTATATGATCATTCCACTTCAAATCGTTCCGCACGCATACTCCCAGATATTTTACAGAAGTAACTGCTACCAGTGTTTGTTCCGCTATCATATAATCATACAATAAAGGATACTTCTTTCTATGTATTCGCAATACATTACATTTGTCTATGTTAAGGGTCAGTTGCCACTCCGTGCACCAAGTGCCTATCCGCTGCAGATCTTCCTGCATTTCGCTACAATTTTCTAATGCTGTGAAAAGCCGCATGGAACTTCCGACACTATCTACTACGTCATTTATATATATTGTGAAAAGCAATGGTCCCATAACACTCCCCTATGGCACGCTAGAGGTTACTTTAACGTCTGTAGACGTCTCTCCATTGATAACAACATGCTGTGTTCTGTTTGCTAAAAACTCTTCAATCCAGCCACACAACTGGTCTGATATTCCGTAGGCACTTACTTTGTTCATCAGGCGACAGTGCGGAACTGTATCGAAAGCTTTCCGGAAGTCAAAGAAAATAGCATTTACCTGGGAGCCTGTATCTAATATTTTCTGGATGTCATGAACAAATAAAGCGAGTTGGGTCTCACACGACCGCTGTTTCCGGAATCCATGTTGATTCCTACAGAGTAGATTCTCGGTTTCCAAAAACGACATGACACTCGAGCAAAAAACATGTTCTAAAATTCTACAACAGATCGACGTCAGAGATATAGGTCTATAGTTTTGCGCATCTGCTCGACCACTCTTCTTGAAGACTGGGACTACCTGTGCTCTTTTCCAATCATTTGGAACCTTCCGTTCCTCTAGAGACTTGCGGTACACTGCTGTTAGAAGATGAAGAAGCTGGGATTATTATAGGCAAGGCCACCTGCGGGCAGGTTGTAAAGGTCCGGTAACTCATAGAGAAGGCTATAGAATATCATGTGGACAGGTTTATGTGGATTACCAGAAAAATTCGGACAAGGTGAAATGGTCAAAGTTTGGATTGTCCTCATCGAGATGGGTATGCCGACACATCTGTTACACCTGGTCTGGCAACTGTTCTTTTAGAACACAGCGACATTAAGAATCAATGACATCTGCTCAGACATATTTTGCCTGTATGAGACAAGGATGCATTCTCTTTCCACTATTGATTTTAGAACTCATGACAACAGACCTGACATCGAAAATGTTACAGGTTTCGGGGTCCTTAGTCAAATCTTCAAATGTATGTGAATTCCCAAAGGACCAAACTGCTGAGGTCATCGGTCCATAGACTTACACAGTTCTTGAACTAAATTAAACTTATGGTAAGAACAACATACACATACCCATATCCGCGGGAGGACTCGAACCTCCAGCGGGAGGGGCAGCGCAATTCGTGACATAGCGCCTCAAACCGCACGACGGTTCTCATTCACTTCGGGTATTTACTATCTGTTGTCACGATGCAGGAGACTGCGAACCTGAAATCCGTAGGCGCATTTCGATTGCGAGAAATACTACAGCAAAACTTGCTCGCATCTGGAAGGACACTTCCACCACTGCCAAGACAAATCTCACCTTCGTCGAACTCTAACCTTCCTTACAGCTGCGTATGTCTAAGAAACTTGGGCGATGAAGATGGCGAATAGTTGTAGGATTGCCTCTAATACCAAGGACAGCACATCGAACTAATGAATCGATCCTGAGACAATTCGGTATCAGAACGAGTATGTCGAATCCTGTCATCCAAAATCAGTTAAAATATTTTCGCCATATTACCAGAATGCAAGAGGCAGTGAAAAGAACACTGATTGAGGGAAAAGTCAATGTCCAAAGACGTTGAGGACGTTCAACATTACAGAGGACAGACCAGATTAAGAGCTTGACAGAGCTTCGTGGGGAAAGGTTCTAATGTACTCACCAACTGCGGCCCTACAGCATTGCGTAGGTCTAGACCGAAGAGAGATAGAGTAGTCCATTACCAAGGGTCTAGCCTCGTAGGATGGCGTGCGAATGTTTCTTCTCTTACACTGAGGCTTTCTATAATTCCAGTAGGGGTGCTGGTGTTGCTTTTGAGCGGCAGGCCATGCCTGTGGTCGCTGCTCGTGATATTGATGGAAATGCATCTAGTGACCGAAGATGACGATGCTCATAGGTTTATGCGCTGAAAAAGAGACGCCTGTGAAAGATAATACAGCCACTCCTATTGGCCAATATACCCGCAAGCATATTAAATGGTGCGTGGTCGGGGAGGAAATGCGCGCCATACCCATCCAATACACTGAAGGTCCTACTCGGGTTTCACATCCGTATTCGAAACTTCATTACGTTTTTGGCTGATTTTACGATCATTTATTTGAAAAAATGTAACCTCAATGATAAGGTAAATGTTCCAGTGTACTCATAAGGCAAATCTCAGCTTGATTTTCCTTGAAATAAATAATAGCGGATAAGAGCCGTCCCGTCTTCGGATTTTTGAGTGGAGGTTGTCTTTTGGGGCTTTAAAAATTAAGGAAATATTCTACGAATCACTGAGGGAAATTTGAGAGTTCTGATTGTTGACTGGATGTAGAAAATTCTAAGAAGGAAGGCGATTGGCTGAATTTAGACTTATAAATAATAAATTAGAATGAAATACAAAGGGGCGATGACTTTTCGTCAGGTGAATATAGCGCCAGCATTGAAGTTTGGTTTAAGAGGTATTAGTATTATCGGAAAGGAAGGAGAGAGCAAGACAGTGGCCACATCACTCTTCTGAGAAATGCAATGAAGTCAACATCTGCCACTATTGCACAAGTTTACCCGCCCACAATACAAACCGATAGAAGAAGGATATAAGCATGAGAAAATTAGAGAACCGATAAATATGTGTAAGGGAATGAAAACTCGGTAGCTTCGGCGCAGGTGGACGCTACATTAGTCGTTCAAAGAATGAAAAAATACAGGAAAATGCAGGCGTAGGAAAAGAAATGAGAGAAGGATAAGATTTCTTTTTAACTGGCTGTTGCGGACACCATATACCAAAAATGGCAATGAAAAAAAAAGTCGAATGAACTACTAAGAAGTTAGAAGGTTTAGTAACCAGATGTTCAGAAACATAACCAATAAAGAATATGGATCCAATTCTTAATTATGTGAAAACTCAGTAAATAAATAAACTTCAGCATTCGAGAAAGTGAAACATTTCTTAAAGTTATCTGCCTTAAGACTGTCCATCTCTTCTTTTCCTATTGTATTTGATCCGAGAACAGAGCTATCTTGAAATCTTTCGACTTCGGCTAACGGGGCACGCAGTTTATTATTTAGCTACAGGACAACACCCGACGTATGAGGCCTACAAACTAATCAAATGGTTCAAATGGTTCTGAGCACTATGGGACTTAACATCTGAGGTCATCAGTCCCCTAGACTTAGAACTACTTAAACCTATCCAACCTAGGGACATCACACACATCCATGCCCGAAGCAGGATTCGAACCTGCGACCGTAGCAGCAGTGCGGTTCCAGACTGAAGCGCCTAGAATCGCTCGGCCACAGCGTCCGGCTACAAACTAATCAAAAGCCAACTATAAGTGATTTGAGCATACATAATCATAGTATGGTTTTATAAGGAAACTGCCTTTTCTGATCAGGATAGCTTGTAAATCTATAATACCAGACTTAATTACTGGAGGAAGACAGAATGATAGATGGCTTCAGGGCTATTATATTCGTACATACGTGATAGAGCTTTATGCGAGGCTGTAATTTTGCTGGAGTACAGACGCACAATAGATCTGATATCATTAATCTAACTCTCAGCCAGTAACATGCACAGAGGAGACAACTATTTCTGTACCATATTCAAAGGAAGCATTTTCATATCTAGCAAACCAGACAAATACAATACGCAAAAAAATAGCACGAGACTATTAAATAAAATAACTTTACAACGTCAGTCGATCTGTATAAAAAGGGTTCCAGTGCGACGATGTCTCTTGTTTTGTACTTTAGAATACATTTTCCAGTCTCGTAGAAACAGTGTCTCACACGATACAGACCTTAATGGAAGTCTATAATTAGCAGTTCTGCTTAGGTGGCGATTGAGTAAATTCATAAAATTCATTCAGTAGCGTAATGAAATTCCCTAAACTGATTCTCGAGAATTCATTATATAGTGATACTAAAGTGTCTCAAGTAACAGCTTCTATAGTTTTATTCAAAGGCCGCCGGAGTAGCTGTGTGTTTATAGGCGCTATAGTCTGGAACCGAGCGACCGCTACGGTCGCAGGTTTGAATCCTGCCTCGGGCATGGATGTGTGTGCCCTTAGGTTAGTTAGGTTTAAGTAGTTCTAAGCTGTAGGGTACTGATGAACTCAGAAGTCGCATAGTGCTCAGAGCCATTCGAACCTCTTTTTTTGTGAATCAAATTGTCTCACACCAACGAAATAAGGTTTAACATTCTCAGAGAAACAGCTTACATATATTACTGCGTGTTATTCGTAAAATTTGTGGAAAAAAATCATTACTTTATAATTTTTTGATAGTTATTAATGTTTTAGCAGTACTAGTTAGTATGTAATTTTCAATTCTTTGCCAAACTTGCAGTGTAACATTCCGTTGGAATGGTTTTGGTCTATAATATATTTCAAACATAATTCGCTGTATATACTTCCTGAGCACATCTGGTGAATGGGGTAGGAGGAGCTGTCTTTTACAACTGCAGTTTGTTGTATACTAACTTCTATTGTGGTTGGATATTAATCGGCGAAGTCGCGCTTTTTTGAAAAATGAGTAAACTTCAGGAATCATCGAACATGTAGAAGAAACGCCAGTCGCATTAAGAGTGATACTATGAGCGCCAATATGAAGATGGAAATCAGGTTTGCTTTGCTCTAAATACACGCTGTAACGGTCGTGAGCGTTAGTTACATTTGGACGTTGTTAGTTGAGGTTACTCAAGAATACTTTTAAGGCGACAAAGACGTCATTATCAGCGCCTCACTGGTTTTGAACGAGGTCGTGCAATAGGGTTACGGGAGGCTAGATGTTACTGCTACGATAATGCAGAAAGACGTGGCAGGGCTGTGGTACTGTACATTATTGCTGGCAGCGGTAGTCACCGGAAGGTTCGGTCGCAAGAAGACCGGGCTCCGGACGGCCACGTGGCACTACCGAGAGGGAGGACCGTCGTGTTCGGAGCGGGACTCTGGTTCATCGCACTGCTACTGCAGCAGCAATTTGATCAGCAGTCGGTACCATAGTGACACAACAACGAACTGCTACAAATCAGTTACTTCATGGATAGCTCCAAAACAAATACCCTATAGCGTGCATTCCATTGACGCCAGACCACTGTCATTTGTGACTTCAGTGGTTTCAAGTGAGATCTCATTAAAGGGCAGGGTAGAAGTGTGCTGTTTTCTGATGAAAGCTGGCTCTGACTGGGTGCCAATGATGGTAGTATGTTGAGGTAGAAGGATGCCAGTTGAGGGCCTGCAACCAACCAGTCTGCACCCTCGACGCACTAGACATACATCTGGAATTATGGTCTAGGTGTCATTTTGGATGACGGAAGGAGCATTCTCGTGGTTATGCCACGCAACATGACTGCAAATTTGTCCGTCAGTCTGGTATGTTCACCCACATACCGCTGTTGTAACCAGACATACTCTACAGAATGTCACATGTTGCCTTGGTCTGCTCCATCACCAGATCGGTCTCCATCTCGAGTACATGTGGGATATCAACATTAACCGTCCCTGTATTGACCGACCAAGTTCAACAGGCATCGAACTCCATCCCATAAACTGTCATCTGGCACCTGTACAACCCAATGCACTCACTTTTCCGAACTTGCATTCAACATTTTAGTGGTTACACTGGTTATCAATGTACCAGCATTTCACATTTTCAATAGCGCATCTCTCGCTTACATTAACCTGTGATTTTTCTATGTTAATCACTTAAATAAGTTACCTAGTCAAATGGATTCCATAAATTTGATTACTAAACATTAATTATTTTTTGGTGTTGCGATTTTTTCCGTAAGTGCATTTTACAGCGTTATTCGTAGTTGTAAGAAAATTGTAAAGTCTTTGGTAGCAATGCTCTTTCCCCAGTACTGTATATTCTCTAATTTAAGTGCATATATTTGGAACCGAACAGCGTATGTGACCAAGTTTTTCATTCGTTAATTTGTCCTGTTGATACTATTCGATAAAACTCAGGCAACACAGATGAATTATTGAGGTTTTGTGCCGACCTATTGGCATATTGCCTGTTGGCTACTGTCCCGGGTTCTTCGGCCGATGTTTGACGATTCCTGTGAAGCTCTGTCATTGCGAGCCACTCAAGCTGGCCAAACATCAGAAAAATCGTCGTAGAAACTTTGGGTCATGAATCTGAGACAGAAGCCAACAGGCAGTAAGCCAACATAAGAGGGACTTCACTAGGGTCTAAGAGTGAAGCGAATTGTCACAAAATTCGTGCATGGTATAGTTTGTAATTTATTTTTGATTAGAACTCATATTTTTCTTTTCATTTGACAACATAATTCCCCTTTAGCACTTCATCATGATCAAAAGCCTCTACTGAAACATGTAAATAGTGATAATTGAGCTATCCTTAAGGAATTCTTTTTAGGAAAATTAAGAAATCGAAAAGACGTCTATTGAATTTTTGTTCATAAAAAAGAAAAAAAGTTACTTTTCATTGAATATGCCTTCAGAAAGTATAGATAACTTCCAGCCACAAGTTATTCTTTCATTTTTTTCGTTTGGTCAGACGTTTAGTCAATAGTTAACAGCAGTCCAGCCTTTGAAAGCATCTGTGACGGGAACTGGCTGCCACTCTCGAATGTGGGAACAATCAGCCTTGAGTGATTGTTAGTGATTCGTGCTCACTTTACACAGCGGCCACGAACAAAGAGAAGTGTGCCAATTCGGTCGTTGACAGACGCCAAGTAACGCAACCCACCAACCTTGGTGGTTGCTTGAACACTACTGCAATATTTGGTACATTTTGCGACAAATGTGCTAAGTTTGCGCTAACTAGCTCAATGAAGTCTTGTTAATGTCGATTACCTTATGATACTTTTATGTATGGAATAATTAATTTCGCCTTTTGGCTAAGATCAAAGTGTAGTATCTGTTCTTATCAGCTTAATATCTGATACGTCCTGCATCGCAGGACCAGAATATTAAACTCATTTTTGGCTCATGACGGAGTGCTAGGGGCTTGCTCCACCTCTGTCGCGGGTTGGCCCGGCATTGCAGTACCGCCGGGATCGTTGCTCTGATTGTCGTTTGGGAGCTACAGAAAAGCAACGATAGATTTGTAAATATTTGTTTGCGTGAAGAAATTGCTACATAACATTTTAGCATAATTGTTACGTTGTCATCTACACTGCTGCAAAAAAGGATGTATGAGGTCTAGCACTCTTCACTGATTACAGTCTATAAGCCAGACAGTACCATCAGATCTGCAAAGACTGGGTGCTCTTCTGCATGAAAATGAAAAATTTATTAAAATTTCACAGCTCCAGATCCACTCTCATGTCATTACATTTATAATGAGCCAATTAAAATCCAGGCAGTCACCCAACATATTGACAAATTAGCTCCAAGCAGTGGAGTTTAGTCCGAATAGGAAGTGATCAGACGTGTGGCACGGCATTGCCTGTGTGGAATATCAGACTCTCATAAGATCTTGTACAAGGTCATTCGACATTAATTGCCGCAGCGTATTGAAAGATAATGAACAGGATTCATATAGGCCATAGCATCTCTGTAGGAAGCACATTTCAGTGGGGTAAGGCTTTCTCTTCTCAAAGTGACTGTGGCGATGATCATCAGACCATTAAACACTATTTAGCAAGCTGTAGCAGACGAGCGTACCCTATAAGATATCTTTCAAGTGACTGAAGCAGCTATTAAATGGATCGAAAAAATATTTATTTATACATTTAGAGCTGTAATGCTATTTATTTCGTAAAATTATGCGCTTCATTTATTTTAGTTGCACGCCAGATAAATAAATAAATAAATGTAAACAGTTTGATTTCCTGTACACATCGAAAAGTCCCCCTCTGTATCTTCCACTGTCTCATTACGCCACGTGAAAGCATTACGGATTCGTTAAGTAAGGTAAAGCTGTCATCAATACGGAAGTCGATTTGGTGGGGCCTTGTCGTATTGCAGGTGGTATGCCGTTGCCTTCCTCTGCCTTTTGATCTGACTTAGCAGCCAGTTACAGGGCGACCTCAAGTTTAATGGGAACACCGAACGACGGTGCAACTCGATTTGTTTTACATAAGAAACATTGTCAGAGGTGAAGAAATTGATAAGCGAGATAAAAGTCCTGCAACTCATCGGGTATGGGAACTATTCTCAATTTGAAATTGCGGAATGCAGACTACTTACGTGAGGTCAAAGGCGACGGAAAACAGCAACGCCAAGAAACGTGGAATGTGTCTCAAAAACGAAAGGTAGATATTTTGCAGCATTGCAACCTCAAATTGCAAGAAGGCCTTGGTTTACGAGGACGCATTTGGACCCTTTCCACCATCATTCGAGTCCGTTATTCCTCTGCAAGTGAGTGTTATTCCGAGTCAGAAGCTGATGTAAACCACATCATTTTCGTGTTCCAAATTTGACAATGAACAATCGTAATTTCTGAAAACTTTGGTGAGTATGGGTTATCTCGTCCTACAGTCAGCGTCTGCCCTTTCGGTTTCTAAAGATATTCTCCAATATAAGGTGACTGTCAGTTTTCTTATGAGTAAAGGGAAAAATGTGTAGGACTCATTTTAATTTACGTATATCACTTATTATTAAATTTAAGAAGAAATATGTATTGATAACATAAACGTCTACTTTATTTATTCTATGTGATAAGCATCTGTTGTGGAAAAAGTTGACGGCTTGAGTACATTTATGTATTCTATGTCAACACGTGATCTCGATGTCTAAATAAAATACGAAATCTAGGAGCCAAATAAAACAATTTTCTTCCTTCCCCCCCCCCCCCCCCCCTCCTACTTTCCTTAAATTGCAAACCCAGCAATGTTTGACTGTCGGTTGCGTTTTCGTCATCGTTGTTTCTTTTTGAAACGTGTTGCTGACGCGCGTTAGGGTTTCCCAGACCGTGCCTCGTGACCTATGTAACTGTTTTCTTCACTATAGTACAAATGAGTTCGCAGTAACGTGTCAATTTTAATGATCCTAGGTTTGATGAAATTGTCTGTCGATGGATGAAGGAAGATGTCACTGTTATATATATGAATAAATAGACGAAAAAGACGACGATTTTGCAATATCCAATGATGACAATTCTGCAAGCGAATAAGGGCATCATTCAGACGAAGAACCGAGGAAAATGGTGATAGGCACCTACCTGTTTCACCAGTAAAATACTTAAATGTTAGCTAACATCAAATGTCTCCTGGGTACTGGGTACTGGTAAGCCAATGTGTAGATCCCAGCAGTAAATGTCAGTTTTGAAAAAAAAAAAAAGTTCAAATGGCTCTGAGCACTATGGGACTTTACATCTGAGGTCATCAGTCCCCTAGAACTTAGAACTACTTAAACCTAACTAACCTAAAGACATCACAGACATCCATGCGCGAGGCAGGATTCGAACCTGCGACCGTAGCAGTCCCGCGGTTCCGGAATGAAGCGCCTAGAACCGTACGGCCACCGCGGCCGGCTCAGTTTTGCAGATTTTCTGTTTGGCGTATCGAGTGCAATTTTTATCTGCAAGTTTAAACCATGGAATTTAGTTTTACGTGAAAATTTAACTGTTACTGAGGTAAGTACTACAGTTTTTCAGAACGTAAAATTCAGTCATTAACAATTCATTTAAGTGTATTGTTTAGAAAGCCGCAGTAAAGTATGCGGTTTTGTTTGATTAAAAGTAAAATACTACAGCCCTTATGTAGCGCAACAAAATCAAAAGCAGTAATTGCACAACAAGTAAATAATTGAAATGTTACGCAACTGAGATTAAAATTTTCATATTATTTATACCTTAAATCTCTGTGTAGACGTAGGGGTACCAGAGACTCATCTTGTAGTACACGTTACAGAAAGGTCACCTCGTGAGTTAAGGGTTAGGAGATATTAAAAAATTTAACTTTTGGTCATTTTTCCAGCGAGAACTTGTTCAAAAGCTATGACTCTAGAGATGTGGCGGAAGGAACAACATGACAGAAGTGAATAGAGAGGGAATTGAGAGAGAGGGGCAGAGAGAGAGAGAGAGAGAGAGAGAGAGAGAGAGAGAGAGAGAGAGAGAGAGAGGTCGAGCACTGTGCCGGGTTGTTTGTTAAAGAGTCGTCTGCGGCGCCAATACTGACGTCAACGTCCGCAGAGTGCGGCTGTGGCCGCGGCCACGGCCACGGCGTGATGGATGGGGCCGGCCTGGCGTTGTCGCGGGGAATGAAACCGGCGGGGACATGCCGAGCGAGCGCCAGTACAGCGCTGGCTAGAGGCTACTGCCGTGTGTGTAGCGCGTGCCCGCCTGGCACCGCGGGTTGCCGATAGCGCAGCCGGGGACTTGACGCAAAGCTGATTAATAGGGCCGCGTGGCAGGCGACGCGATTTACGCCCGCGATAGCGCGCCCGCAATAAATGTCAAAGCCGTCCCGCGTATTTCCTCATAAATGTTAATGTTAAGAGCGGTTTCGTGGGGCGTTTGCCACCGCGCCGCGACGGCAGCGTCGTCGGTCGAAGCCGCGCAAATAGGGCGCGCCGGAATGGAGGCATCACAATGTCGCCCATTCCTCTCTGTCACTCAATCGACTGGCAAATGTGAAACTGCTCTGTCCCTGAAAAACTCGCCTAACATTACTTCGTACTCAGCTTGTGGGCAACGGACTTAATACTGTTCGCCACTAAAATTGCAACACCAGGAAGGACAGCTAATAACGACACTTCGCTTATTGTGGGTAAACAGTATGGTAGGGCAATTACACGATTAAGTTTGTAGATGTTTGATAATGTACAGGGTGCGAAATTTAGTACACAGAGCTGATACTTGCTCTAAATCTGTTGTGTGATGTCCTTAGGTTAGTTTGGTTTAATTAGTTCTAAGTTCTAGGGGACTGATGACCATAGATGTTAAGTCCCATAGTGCTCAGAGCTATTTGAACCATTTTTTTGCTCTAAATCGGCTGCGTACAGAGCCGAAATGAGCTGGTATGTGAGATGCGAGTACGTCTTTCCGTGCTGCTTTAACAGTACACTGCCAGATATCATTTATGGTAGTAGCTCTCGACTCAACGCATGCCAGTCTCTCGGAAACCCACAACCAACTGAGGAGTGGATAGGAGTAACATTCTTACAAGGGGAGGTTACGACGTTTGGAACGTGGATTTACTGCAAACTTCGCACACACGTAGTACTCCTTGAGGACAACAAAATGTGTAAGCAGTAGCGCATACTTCTCAAGCGTTATTGAGAAAATCGCAAGATAATTTCCGTCGTCAAACATATCCCTGTGCGTGGCCATTTTTACCATGAAGGGCGGCTGCCTACTGATTAGCGTTGAAGCCCCATAATCACTTGATCGATAGATCGAGTCCCGTTCGTCAGTTTTTTTAAAATTTCTAACACAGTAATTTTCTTTAGTATTTATATTACAATTGATATAATGGGAAAAATACGTGTAATCGGATGAACTTTTATTAAATTTACAGCGTTATTTGGCAGTCTACAAGTTTTTATTATCAGAAATAATATAATATTCATAACTATCTACTAGTGAACGACCAAACCCATAAAGTGATACTGAAAATGTATGCTTGCTGTGTTTTCAAAATCAAAAGAGAACGAGAAATTGCTTCTCGTGAAGACGCTATTAAAATACAGACGATATTGCATGACCAATCATCAGCGCCGATATTTAAGGAAATGCTGTGTTATGCATGGTTTACTTCCAAATTATCGTCTGAAAGAGAGGTTTTTGAAAATGTTAGTGAGGTTCGTTTTTCCAAGGAAAACCTCAAAAGACCTTGCGTAGGCGGAAACAAAGCATTTATTCAGCTGGTGCCGTTTAACTTTATGTTTTCCATGTTTTACGAAAAATACCATCCTGAAACTTGTCGAAAGCGACGAATAATTGTACTTCTTTCGGAAGCAGTCTGTGCCGGTCAAAACTTGGAGGTAACAAGTCGTTTAGGGCTCCTTCCACATATAAGGGATTTCTCAAATCACAGACAAGCATACATTTTCAGCATTACTTTGTGCATTTGGTCGTTTACTAGTCGATAGTTATGAATATTATATTATTTGTGATAATAAAAATTTGTAGACTCACAGATAACGCTGTAAATTTAATAAAAGTTCATCCAATTACACGTATTTTTCCTATTATACCAATTCTAATATAAATACTAAAGAAAATTACTGTGTTAGAAATTAAAAAATAACTGGTGTTTACACGTATTTTTCCTATTACATCAATTGTAATATAAATACTAAAGAAAATTACTGTGTTAGAAATTTTAAAAAAACTGACGAACGGGACTCGATCTATCGTTCAAGTGATTATGGGGCTTCAACGCTAATCAGTAGGCAGCCGCCCTTCATGGTAAAAATGGCCACGCACAGGGATATGTTTGACGACTGAAATTATCTTGCGATTTTCTCAATAACGCTTGAGAAGTATGCGCTACTGCTTACACATTTTGTTGTCCTAGCGGAGTGTTACGAGTGTGCGAAGTTTGCACTAAATCCACATTCCAAACGTCGTGGCTCCCCTTGTTAATGCCAAATCTCACATTTATCAGGAGAATAAGTAAACAATATACATTCAACATCTCTACTCTTTATGTCTACATATTTACTGCTCTCTGCAGCTAGCGTAACAGCTAGCGTATAACATGGCGGTGTGCAACGTAAATATGTCAGCGTGTGAGAAATAGCGTCGTGTAACAGACTTTCGAATTCGCAGAGTTCGTCTACACAGAGAGCACCCTCTCCTTCAGTATGACAATGCTAGACCAGATACGAGCGTTGCGACATTTGGAAGAATCCGACACCCCGGCTTCACTGTCATCAATAACCCTCCATATAGTCGCGAGCTGACCCCATCTGATTTTCATGTTTCCAAGCCGCTCGGAGTGACCGAGCGGTTCGAGGCGCCACGTCACGGACAGCGCGGCCCCTCTCGCCGGAGGTTAGAGTCCTCCCTCCTGCACGGGTGCGTGTGTTGTTCTTAGCATAAGTTAGATTAAGTTAGCTTAAGTAGTGTGTAGCACTAAGGACCAATGCCCCGATGACTTCAGCACTATGATCCCTTAGAAATTCACACACATTTGTAAATTTTCAACATGTTTAGAAAATTAAAGATCATCTTTGGGGACGTCACTTTGATAGTGATGAAGCGGGTGCAAGCAGGGTTGAGGTTGTGGCCACGTCAACAAACATTCTGCAGTGATGGAATCAACAAACTGGTCTCTCCTTGGAAGAAATATGTTCGTCCCCAGGGCGACTATCTAGGAAATAAATATGTAGAAATGAAGAATACAGATGTACAATTTTAATAACACTTGTTTTATTTAAAAAGCAGATTTTCATAAATTCTACCGCCGACTTCAGTGGACTTCAGAACTCTCCTGACAACAACAAGTGCAGTTGTTCTGATATCGTCTGGGCATCCTTTTCTGGGGTATCACTTTATAAAACTCGATCAGTTTGTCCTCACATAAAATGTTGGACGCATAACTTTTCAGTAAACCCTCGTAACCCTTTTGAACATAAATTAATTGTAGCCAAGAAATGAGAATGTATTAGAAAACCACACAAGTATGCAGCGTGCCTGATCACTGCAAAGCAATAATGAGGCGAATGACAAAATGAATAATTCACTAAAAACATTCCAAATGCCATGCCAGAAAAATGATTGGTTGTTGGGGTCAGCGTGAAAGTTTTTGTTTCAAGTGCCGTTAATACCGAGGTACAATGTTTTATATGTCACAACAAAAGTATAGAAATACAGCAGAAATTTTGTTAATAGTAAAACTGTAATCAATAAAAACCATTTCTCATTTCGCTTAATTGTTCAAGAGAATAACAAAATTAAATTTAAGGAAAAAATCGCTCAATATTGATTTCTGTTTGTTACACATTTTCATTCTTGGGGTAAGAAGTTCCCTATAAAACTTCCTGTGCAACACCGTCAACAAGTCTGTCACTGATAAACGTGGCTGGCCTTTCAGTCGAAGTACGTCAAGGCATATATCAGCCGCGGTCTTTCGTATTTCAGATACACTGACATTTTCCAATTCTTTTATCTCTAAGATTTTTTACAGTTATTTGAGGCGGATGACTAAGAGAAAGTGTGATCATTCTGCACTTGGAGATCTTACACGCCTGCATCGACAATAATGTTTCAGAAGCAGCTTTAAAATCAGAAAAGTCAGCTGTATGCCTTCAAGTTGGTTCATAGCTCTTGTTTAAATCTTGCGGAATCAAGGCCTTGCTTACATGTCTTCGTTTGTCTGCAACTGCAAAACTTCTGTCGCAGCTTAAACTGCTGTACCCAGTCACCAAAACCTTGTTAGTTATTGTTTCAAAACCATCCCTGCTAAATGGGGAACACCTTGAAGTGTGACACTTTGAAATCAAAGGAAAACACTACGTGGCACAAAGACTATACGTCATCTAGTAATGAATGTTTCAGATCGCCACGATTTGTAGCAAACAGAAGTCAACATTGAGCGATTTTTTCCCTTGAATTTAATTTTGTTATTCTCTTGAACAATTAAGCGAAATGAGAAATGGTTTTTGTTTATTACAGTTCTACTACTAACAAAATTTCCGCTGTATTGGAAAAAGTCTACAGAAAAGCGACAGAACAGCGAGAACACAACAACACTGAAAACGCGTTTTGTGGCAAAGTGTCACGCAGAACGTTTTCAGTTTCCGTTGTTCAAATGATTTTAATGTGTGAAAGATCTGGGTAATGAGGAATATCGCGTGGGAGCTCCACACACGAATACATCCACAGAGGTACGGTAAGCAGAACCGAGATTCCTCTTAGAAGATGATGTGATGCCACCAGTGAGTCCAGTGTTTTCATTGGGCGCACCACAGCCGCCGCGCTTATATGCTTCCAGAAAAGCCGCACAATTGGTCACCTTGCTGACAGTCAGTGCTGCTCCTTACATCCTCACACAGTCCATATTGCTGGCAATTGGCGCATTTTCTGATTCATAGTACTTGACGGGCCCAACCAACAATACATCTCTTCTCTCAACCGCCATGTGGCGTGAGACCGTTAAGACCCTACAGGACATCGTGTGAAGCCACCCTGAAACCATCAATTCATTCAAATCCCATGACACCCTGATTTCCGCAGCACAGTGAAGGACAAAATACACAGGCTGCCATACAAATTGGAGCACCCAGAAGACATGAACGGATGTCAAAGTAACTTCGTACACGTACACACCGTCGGCGGTACCGAGCGAGGTGGCACAGTGGTTAACACACTGGATTTCGGGAAGACGAAGGTTCAAACCGGCGTCCGGCCGTCCTGATTTAGGTTTTCTGTGATGTCCCTAAATTGCTTCAGGCAAATACCAGTATGGTTCCTTTGCAAGGACACGGCCGACTTCCTTCCCCATCCTTCCCTAATCCGATAGGACCGATAACCTCGCTGTTTGGTCCCCTCTCCCAGATTAACCAGCCAACCAACATACCGCTGGCGGCTATGTGAATGATGGAATGAACTCACAAATTTTAATTATAGCTGTAGAGAGTTTCAGAGTAAATGAGAATTTGTACCGGATCGACATTCGAATCCTGGTTGTCGCAAGCAATAGCCTTAACCACTTAGGTAATCCGAGCTCGCCTTCAAGGAGCGGTCCAAATTTCCATTTGTCCAGGTGTTTGCTTTTCCTTGTGGCCGCACTCTATTACCTTGATTCGTGCACATGGCGAGATACTGTTTTCTCTTGTAACAACCTCTCACCCCTCGTGGGAATCGCGCTAAGATACTGTGAGCACAAGGTATAGTAGACAGCAGGACAAAGTGAGATTTTGGTCGCTCCTGAAGGACTGCTCGGATAGCTCGGATTGCTCGCGACAACCAGAAAATCCTGGTTGAGTCCCCGTCCTGCTCAAACTTCCATTTGTTCTGAAGTATTCTACAGCTGATGCCGAACCATAATCTCAGTTAGCGAGTTCATTCTTAATTCAATGCGGCTCCTGATCGTCAATGCAGTGTCTCAGTTACTGTACTGCAGTACGTTATAGGTTCAAATGACTCTGAGCACTATCGGACTTAACATCTGAAGTCATCAGTCCCCAAGACTTAGAACTACTTAAACCTAACTAACCTAAGTACGTCACACACATCCATGTCCGTGGCAGGATTCGAACCTGAGACGGTAGCAGCAGCGCGGTTCCAGACTGAAGCGCCTAGAACGGCTCGGTCACAACGGCTGGCTTAAATTATAGGAGTTTCAATCCTCTGTGATAACTAGAACTGCCACCAGAGTGCCTTAATGTTCTTCGTGTTTAAAGTCGTTACCAGGCGTAGTAGGATATAAAAGGGGCCTGAATAGGGTCAGATGCTGACTGATCACGGTGAAGTACACGGAGATACCAAGTGCGAGACAGCACTGTCAGCACTAGCGCAGTTGATAAAATATCGATATAAATCGGCTATATTTTTTATGCAGATATATCGGTTTATCGATATCGAAATGGGAACATTTTGTATTATGTTTTTCGCAATATTCGATAAATAATTGAATTTGTCGTTTTTTAAAAATATAGTAGAACATAATTTTAGTTTCACTGTATGAAGGAGTCTTAGTACTTTGTGAGCTTTCATTCCGTCCGGTCTTTCTCTTCGACTGTATGATGCATGTATACATGGCACAAAGAAGACGTTCGATTTCATTCGGGGGTGGGGGGTGGTGGTGGGGACGGTGTGATTGGAATAACAAGATATCCGATGTGAAGAAATACCACACGAATTTCGTTAAAAAAAACAGTTGCTGAAACTGATGAACAAAAATCTAAGTGACAAAATTGGTCTTTGCGGTGGGCGGAGACATTATGAGAGGAAATGGTGACGTAATCTGCGCTCGGCGCTAAAAACAGAAACTTCAGTGTTGGACTTCACCACGCAGATTTGACACTACAGCTGCTAGGTCGCTGGCATTTGCAGAATTGAAAAAAACAGGGACGTCGACATGAAGTGCTCCAGATAATTCCAATATGAGACGAAACCGAACGACGGACAGATCGGACACCTTTTATTCTGCCACTTACCTGCAGTTACCATTGTTAGTAAAGTGGTTTTACTTTCAATTCTTGCTCTGCGGGAGATAAGCAGGCTGCTAGCTTGTTGTTGTACAGAATATCTAATAATAAATCAATACTTAAAAATACAGCTCTAAACCTGACAGCATATTTACAAGGTGCAGCCGATATTTTTTTGGCCCGTACATTGATATTGTTCCCATCGATATGTCGATATTTTTTTTCAGTATGTCGTAGGTTCGTATTGGTAGCTTTTAAATATCGTTACATCGAATGACAGATATTTTTATAAATATCAACTCCCCTAATCAGCAAGTGATAAGAGTTCGGAAGGGGACTTATTGCAGATGCCCATTTGTCCACAGCCGGTCGAATAGTGTAATATCCAGATCTCTGGGTTCGAAGTTGGACCTCTTGGAAACGTGGGGTAGACGTACTCGTCGACAATCTTCCGGTCGACCACATCTGATCACAATAGAGCTTTCCTGCAAACCTTGCAGAGCTTCTGTTAAGTTTGGAAGGTAGGAGACGAGGTACTGGCAGAAGTAAAGCTGTGAGGACGGGACGTGAGTCGTGCTTGGGTAGCTCAGTTGGCAGAGTACTTGCCCGCGAAAGGCAAATGTCCCGAGTTCGAGTCTCAGTTCCGCACACAGTTTTAATCTGCCAGGAAGTGTCATATCAGCGCACACTCCGCTGCAGAGTGAAAATCTCGTTCGGGATTCAATATATTCCTTGTGCGAGAGAAATGGCAATGTTACCATTGTCACTAAAGCGGTGTTATAAAGACGGTTTTCTGATAATCCTTTACCAAAGACGACGCAGTATATATTCCAGAATTCGAATTAAGAACTGCTGTTAACACGAGTAACTGAGAAGTAGATACCCTCGGTGTAGCGAAGCAACTTAAATCACTGAATAAAGAAAAATCTTCCAGTCCAGACTGCACACTAGTTCGGTTCCTTTCTGGGTATGCTGATGTAATAGCTACGTATTTAGCAATCATACACAACCGATCTCTTGACGAAAGATCCACGTCTAAAGACTGGAAAGAGGCAAAGGTCGCACCAATACTTAAATACTCGAGAAAGGAAATAGAAATAATCATCTTAATTTGCAGTACTATTTTGGACATATATCGTCTTTGAACATTACAAATTACCTCGAGAAAGACGATCTGTTGACACATAGTCAGCAAAGATCCCGAAAATCTCGTTCCTGTGTTTCAAATGTAGCTTTCTGTCGCACGCAGTAATTAGTGCTATCGACAGGGGATCTCAAATTCAGTACATACAGTAGTTCCAGATTTACAGAAGGTTTCTGACACCGTAGCCCACAAGCTGCTTCTAGTCAAATGACGTGCCTATGGAATATCGTTGTTATTGTGCGACATGATTCGTGATTTCGTGTCACAAAGTCGAGAAGTCGTCGTGTAAAGCAGAAGTGATATCTGGCGATCCCCAACCAAGTCTTATAGACCTTAATCTATGTAAAAGATTTAGGAAACAATGTGAACAGTCCTCTTAGAGTGCTTACAAATGATGCAATCATTTATAGTGTTGTAAAGCGATCACAAGATCAAAAGCAAAATTATTTAGACAAAATATCTGTATGGTGCGAAAAGAGGCAATTTAATAAAAGGATAAAATGTATGACTATTGCGGATATTCATTAAAATAACTGTTTGGAAGGTCATTTTTGATGGTTAATTTATTTTTAAAAAGTTTTACTATACTAGATGTGGATTTTGATTTTATTTTTTCTTTAGCAACACATATGACAGTAGACCCACAATCCGAAACCTAGGTTGTTTGGCAAAACTTATTGCAAAATATATACGCAAAACCCATGTTCCGGGGTAAAAACAATGCTAAACAACGTTGTCGTAAATTTCACTTGGCTGTTTTTCCAGGATCAAGGAGTAGCATGCATGAGTGTTTGTACACAGTCACACATTCTATGTAACCGTAGGGTATAAGAGGAAATAATTTAAAGTTCTAAGCGGTAAGTTGATAACCACACATGCTTGGCCACACGGGGTAGCTGGTCTGAGCCGTCTTGTCACGGTCCGCGCGGCTCCCTCCGTCCGAGGTTCGAGTCCTCCCTCGGGCATGGGTGTGTGTGTCGTAAGTTAGTCTAAGTTAGATTAAATAGTGTGTAAGCTTAGTGACCGATAACTTCAGCAGTTTGGTCTCTTAAGACCTTACCACAGATTTTCCACACATGCTTCACGACGCGTTAAGCTCTAATTAAAATAGCGTCCTGTCTTTTGTCTATAACGTAATTTTATAGAGACAAGTCCTTTATGCGTCAAACCTGAGAGAGGGTATGCATACATGCGGAGTTCTATAAATGTATCTTTTAAGGGACAGGGTCGTGTAATGACGAACTAGAGACCTCACTTTTATCTTTTTTTAGTGAGATGATTCACTCAATCGTAAAGTTTTCGAAATATAATTTTGAGAAATGTAGAAAAAGAAAAGGTACCTTTTGCAAGAGAAAATGTGTTACTGTATGTCCTTACCGAAAGGAGAAAACTCACAGCGGAATAAAAGGCAATGAAAAAGTAGTGGCTCTGCTCAAGGAAGCTGTGTACGCTGGCTAGGTGAAATACAATACAGTGCCGCCTGACAATCTTCTTCATACAATAAGGTACAAAATCAGGTCTGCATGGAACGAAAACCTCAGGGCTTGATGGAACGTAAACCTTCACAATTCTTACGAAATTAAAGGGAAACAGCATGTTTCAGTGGTAACTAATATGCCCGCATGTCCTTGGTGCAAAAACTGCAAAAACAGCAGAAAGTTTTTAGTGACAGTGGCATGATTTCGATTTAATCACGGGAGATTCCAGCAACATCTCGACCACGACAACGTAATTCTATGTTCTTCATGTGAATGCGGCAGTAGAAGCACATAAATCAAACGGTTTTAGCGACAAGAGGACCAAAAACTGATTTCATTGCTTTACGATTTCTTACCAGAAAGACAAATAAGGATACAGAGCAAGTATTTCTTTTTTAACATTATAGTACAGAACATCAATAAACATGTCTTGCGTTAACAACCATCCTTTTATAACAAAAAATTTTGATTTTATTTGTTCATGATCTGAATTTCAGGTTAAATGTATGTAATTGTCAATTATATATATATATATATATATATATATATATATATATATATATATATATATATATATATACTTTGGAATCAGCATAGTAAGTTAGTTTTCTACTATCTTTCATCATACTTCTCTCCTGTGCTTAGAGATGGAATTTGTAGGAACAAGTTGGTTTTATTTGTGTCTCACATCACGAACCTCTTCCTTTTTTCTTAATCATGAACAACCTCTGTAGTGTGTGGATGTGTTGGGAATTGAGTGTGTATCTGTACCGGCCGAAATCAGAGTAATTTCTTTCTTTTCTATCACTTGCTGTGGTGGATAACGATGGTCATTCCGCTTTTTTTTTTAATGTGTTTCAACTATCCATGCACCCATCGTGTAAAGTGGAAATTTTCCATTGGCTCCTGTTCAAACATATCCTGTAATGTGGTGGGTATAGAGCAACTGTTGTCCCTTCTTTTCAATGTCTGTCTATTGGCCAAGCACCCACCACTGGCTCTTTTCGTAGTTTTTCAGTTGGTCCATAACTCTCTCAGCTGGTAAAAAGGAGGAGGCAAATCCCAGTTGGCAAGAAGTATTTCTAGACATACTTTCTGGGAACGTCATTACACGATTAACATAAGTTTCAGTTTGGTCGGAATTAGTTAAATTTTTGTTCTGCAATGTAGATAATTACTCATATCGCGTTTACTTGAATTCACAGTAGACATATTCGTTCAGTAAAGATCATATTTTTGTTCTAAAAAGGTTCTCAATTTAATGCGGTCTTTGGTGACCATTCTTTCGCGACGTCGCCACGATCATTAGTTACACCCAGAAACTGCTCTCGTGGTTACTAGTTGATTGATGCATCTTGTGCAAAATAAATATTTGAATAAATTTATCTTGATTTCACGAACTATGAAAATGATCTTTGTGCTGAGTTACCAACGCTGGAGATTATCAAGTCATTCAGTTTATTATCGCCTTCAGCGAATTATCTGTAATTTCCGTTTTTTTTTTCTATCTTGGTCTTCTAATCGCGACTCTGGTTTGTGTGTGATTGTTCAAGTTACTGAATAATTCTCAAATCATGGACTAGAACGAATAGCCATATGTGAACCCAAATTTGTAGGCATCGGACTTTACCGATTTTATTGCATTTTTAGGGCTTGGACCTGAACCTATTCGCCCATCCACATTAGGCTCACTCGTATCACACCTAACTCGCTGAGCAGACCAAATACTTATGCGGCTGGGACTGTTCTGGTAGATTTGGATTTATTGAAACTATTGACTTTTATGAAATGTAGTGGACTTGGGGATTTCTGTCTTTCAGATCTTCCATTTGTGGCCATAGTACAGGGTGAGATCAATATGTTGCGTAACTTCTCCGGTAGTATTTAATTCCTAGTGTATGCACACTCCCAATCATTCCCACGAGGTTCACGTGCTGATGTTAAACACTGTTAGTAGTAATTTTCCGTACCTCTTAGCGAACCGTGTTGATGAAGTACTTTTTCCCACGATGCGAAAAATTATATAAAATATCACTCAGTTTTGATCTAAACCCCACTCATGGTTCGCCGCCATATTCCAATTTTTCCGTGTGAAATCACTAATAGAAAGAGGTCCGTTTAGGAAACGTGTGGAACACATACGACGATACATCCTCCTTGTGTAGTCGTGTTGAAATATCTGCCTTAATTCCGCTGCGCGTTCCTACAGGGTGATAAAAGATAAATAAATCTGCAGCGTAACCTCTTGACATTGTGCATATAATGGGACAGAGTAACATGCTATTTCTCTCCAATTTCTAAGAGTCATAAAGCTCTTCACAAGTCCGTGGCATATGGCGAAAGAGGTATTCCGAAGAATAATATCTAAATATGAATCAGAATAGGGAGCTTACGGACCGCTTTTAACGATCCTTGTATCACGTGTTTCATTTTAAATGTTTCAGTACGTTAGACATTTAAATGTTGAAAATCATTCTGTGGATGACTGTCTGGTTCACGTCCAAAAGCCATTGATTAAAAGAAACGAAAAGTGGATCTCGCAGTCTGTCACAATGTTTGTTTTTACATAGACGAATATGAGTTGGGATATTGTCTCATCACCTGTTCAAGACATGTAGAGATCTTTTATGGTGACTGTTCACTGTTTTGCTCTGAGTTATATAAAAAATGGTTCAAATGGCTCTGAGCACTATGGGACTCAACTGCTGTGGTCATTAGTCCTCTAAAACTTAGAACTACTTAAACCTAACTAACTTAAGGACATCACACACATCCATGCCCGAGGCAGGATTCGAACCTGCGACCGTAGCAGTCTGAGTTATATAACAGAAGATCAACCACGAGATCAGATCAGCATTAAGTTTCATATTTGAAGACAAAACATAAGTTTGTTAAGATACATTGAATTCTTCGTCGGTGCTCGGCAGAACTCGAGAATAATATTAAACACGAAACTGTTTCTTGATGTTCTGTAAATATACATTTGTATAAAACCGATTAAGTCTTTTCTTTTTAATATTATCAAAAAATACTGGTCTTATTCAGAAAGATTATATATTAAAGCTCGTTTTCCAGTGACAGACACTTTGGATCGCACCCATGTTGGTTTTCTAACGTACGCTGGAACATTGAGCTTAATCAGACTTGCCAAAGGTTTCCCCACACCACAAATTCTTTTCTGGTACGTGCTTCGACGTGCACAGAGCCGTCGCTGGTGGTTAGAACCATAGGCGCAGCTCCGGCGCTCAGTCAGGCGCCGTTTGGCCGGTTGAGCCATGTGACACGTGGAGCCACACGCCGCAGGCAGCGGCCCCTCCTGAGTGACACGGTGCAATTATTTCCCCTGCCAGCAAGCCTGCCTCGAATGCTTTGTTTATTACCTCGAGAAAAACTATTTCTTTTTATCGGAAAATACCAGGCGAGCGCTGACGAATCGCCCGCGACGAGAGGCGCAGAGGCGCCAGTCATTTGTCATCATTTATCAGGGAGCGCTGCCGGTGCCGGCGTCCTCAGCGTGGCGGCGCCACCAGCGCTCGTTTGTCACGGGTCGCCGCCACTCGACCTCCCCCCACCCCCTCTCTAACACCCCCCCCCCCCCCCCCACTCCTGCACGACCCGTCCCCACGGGCAAAATTAATTTGAGGTGACCGCCAGCGCCCTGCCGCCACGTTGGCACGCCTCCGCGATTGCGGCTTCTGCCACCGAAACTGGGAGTGACGGTGCACTTCGCAGAAATAACTATCACATAACCTCACAAATGTATCTGATATCCCCATTCTGATTATAGAAGGAATTGCACGATTTTTGCTGGGCTAATTAGGAGACAGTGTGTTACAGATCCAGATTTTGGGTCTTTAATTAACTTTAGTTATTTGATGGCTGATGACCGAGTGTGTGCCAAGTAAAAGAAACAGAGTTATTGATTGAAACTACCGTTACTACTTCTCTGTTACTTTACATTTCTAAAGCAACTTTACTACTTATTGGATTTAAATAGAATTATAGATCTGTCTAATTATTTGATAATTTGATGGTAATATATTCCAGGGATTAAAACTGTTAAATAAATGGTTCAAGGAAATGAAGAATTAAGTGGAAGATACTTGTTTAAAAAGGCAGTCAAAGCGTACATCTTAAATATTATATAATAAACGGCTAAAGACGTAGAATTTTGAGCGGGTGTTCAATATCTCGTTCATTTAGGGGGGGGGGGGGGCAGGGGGGGGGGAATGCTGATACAGTTTTTCTGACAGGCAGAAGGCAAGACATAGACAGCCTGCGTGGTCGTGGTCCTGAAATTAGGGTCAAATGTGCGGGGGTCTGTGCAGCGAAAAGACTACATCAATAATGGGTAATTAATTTTATGCGGTTAAACTAAATGTAATAATGAATACCACAGTAGGCAGTTAACTTGAAGAGGCAGTCTCATAAGTTGGACATATACTTGTAGGTACAAGGAAGATAACAGCAAGGAAACCGTGGGTAACAGAAGAAATATTTCAATTGGTCCACGAAAGAAGAAAACACAAAAATGTGAGGAAAAAGACGGAAATACGGCAATACAAGTAACGAATGAATTAAAAACGAAGTGCAGGGAAGGCAAGGCGAAGTGGTTGCACGAAAAATCGAAGTAAATCTAAAAAGATATGTTCATTGCAAATATTGACTTAACGTATACAAAAGTCAAAATAACTTTCAGTGAAACAATATATGTTGACTTTAAAATGCAAGAGGAATGTCATTAATGAATCCAGAACAGAGACAAAATAGGCAGAAACGTACAATAAAGGCCTCTACGAAGGGGAGGAACTGTCTGCCGACATGAGATAGCACATGAAATGGAAGTCGATGTGGGAGATATAGTGCATCAGAGTCAGAATTTAACAGAGCTGTAGAAGACTAGTCCTTCCAAATTTCTAAAAATTTTTGATGGAAAAGCCAACGAAACGACTATTCAAATCGGTTTGTAGACCTATGAGTCTGGGGAAATACCATCAGACTTTCGAAAAAACATCATCTACATACTAAAGATATCAAGGGCAGATAAGTACGACGGCTCTCGCATAATCATCTTAACAGCTGTTGCATCCAAATTGCTGAGAAGTATAGTGTACAAGAACTTGGAACCGAGGAGACAGTTCTGACGTTGCACTTACCAATGGAAGCAAACACAAGACCCAATCATACTAGTTGCCGACTTGGCAAGTAAAGCTGTAGAAGATGTTTGAAATTCTCAGAAAACTAGATGTAAGGAACAGTAAGGATGGTAGATTAGAGGTCAAGATCCTGTGACAAGAGATAGGGTTGTGGAATGATGAACTATAGACTTCATTTTTACCTGTTTTTAGTGGGACGATTCACTCAGTCATACAGTGTTCGAAATGTAATTTTGAGAAGTGTATAAGAAGAATAGGTACTTTTGCAAGAGAAAATGTGTTACTGTATGTCTTAACCGACAAGGAGAAAACTCACAGCGGAATAAAAGGCAATGAAAACGTAGTCACTCTGTTCATTAGAGACAGAGCTCAATAAGCTTGTACTGCTGAAGTATTGGGAAGGAATTCGGCCCTGCACTTTTAAAGGAATTGACCAGGTATTTGCCTTAAACGATTTAGAGAAATCAATGGAAACCTAAAACTCCATGGCTGCCCGGATATTTGAAGCATTGTCCTCCCCAATGCGAGTCCCGTGTGCTACTAACTGCGCCATCTGGCTCGGTCTGTAAGCAACAGGGAAAGACGGGTAATGTACAATATGCCAAGAATAAAGAGAGAATTATGAGACTCGAAGACCAAGAACGAAATGCTCAAGTTAGAGGTGGGTGTAATATTGCAATGTAGTCCTTGACCCCTTCTATTCGACCTTTACATCGAGGAAGCAATTATACAAATAAAAGAAAGAGGGGATTCAAATTTAAGGTGAAAGCATATGAATACTAAGATTCGCTGATGACAATGCTGTTCTCCGTGAAAGTGACGAAACACTGCAGGATCTGTTAAGTGGAACAAATACACACTGTGGATTCAGAGTAAATCCAACAAGGAAGAAGTTAATAAGGAGTAGCACAAATGAGATTTTCGATAACATGAAAATTGAAATACTTTTGCTACCTTGGAAATAACATATGACGGACGGAACAATGCGCACATAATAGAGTATACTAGAACAGGCAAGAACTGCACTGCTGGTCAAAAAATGTACATCTGTCTTAATTTGAGTAAGAAAGTTCTGGTAATGTACTCATGGAATCAATATTGTATGGTAATGTACCATGGAGTGTGGTAACATTGCGAAAGAGAATCCAAACGTTTGAGATGTGGTGCTATAGCAAGATATTACAAGTTACGATGACTTAGCATAAGACAACATGAAGTTCTCCTCAGATTCGGCCAGCAAGAAAACAAAAAGGGACGGCTTCCTCAGAAACACTGCGGCCAACCATATTTCGTGTCCTAGCTTCATTTTCAAACGTCCGCATATATGACATAACTTTCTGGTATCAAACTGACGGATTCTTTATCATTGTGATGCTGATAATACTGAGAAATAATGGCGCAGCACTCCGCTATATACATACATTTCAATATATTGCTATAGGAGCTAAATCATCTTAGCGATACCTCACGGGTTATCAGGTCTAAATTTTACGTTTGCTTCTGTTAGATCACTCTACCTACAAAAATTATTTTAACCCATTTAACTGTGTTACGTAGTTGTAACTGATTGAGATTACTGTTGAAGTAGATAACACCACTGATATATGAGAACGCCTGCCTCATTGTGTTTGTCAAAACTGGGATCCATTCTAAAACTTTAGGCAGTAGGAAAAGTACTCAGGCTAGTGCTGAAAGTGTGTGTAGCAGAGCATAGAAATCATTCTTAAACAATAGCGGAGACCACACTTCTCTCACAGAATTTGTTTCTCAATACGTATCTTCACTGGTTGGCGCTCATAGCCGGCCGTGGTGGCCGAGCGGTTCTAGGCGCTACAATCTGGAACCGCGCGACCGCTACGGTCGCAGGTTGGAATCCTGCCTCGGGCATGGATGTGTGTGATATCCTTAGTTTAGTTAGGTTTAAGTAGTTCTATGTTCTAGGTGACTGATGACCTCAGAAGTTAAGTCCCATTGTGCTCAGAGCCATTTGAACCATTTTGGCGCTCATATCCTTTTGAGTAACTACACGGCGTCGGCCTAATAGCAAAAAGGATTTGCTGTGATACCTGTTTAGAAGTGGCCAAGCTCATGCAACATTGGTTCGAAAATTCTCATCTGACTAAATGGTCTTTGCGAGTGAACTGAGGTGTCCGTACATGTTATCCCATACACCAACGAGAAATTAAATTATGGCCAAAAGCAATTGTTCCTGTCTCTGCAAGGCGTTTCGTGACGTCTTTCTCTCGACGCACATGCTGAGGGAGACAAATTACACATCACATGGCCATCGACATCTGTCGACGAAGTACGACAGTAAAGAAGGATGTGAGGAATATTTCTATTGGATCGATATTGTACTGGAACTTTCGGAGCCGAGCACGCCTTTTCTCTGAGGGAGCACCATCTTTCTGCATAACGGCAACAATGCCACAGTAGTAACATGAGTAACTCGCTCCTGTGAACGGGAACGCGTTAGGCAGATCTTGGTGCCTCTCGCGTCCATCTAGAAAATATAACCTGAAGATGCCTAAATAAGGCGAAACGCGTCGTTGAAAAATAAAAAACTAAAATTGCAACCAAGACTGTTTTTAACCAATACTGTTAAGCACTGGTTTGCTGTTGCCACATATGGATTGGAAGAATTTCTATTATCTCAAAGTGTCATTTTCCATTTTTCAACTGAGAAACTTCAATATTCCAAAAGTATATGTGACACGTATTTGTATTAGGCACATGGTAAAGTAATATTCGTAACGATGCGTTTTCTCTCTTTAAAGCTCCTGTGCTTGAATCCGATAGCCGCAAAATCAATCTAAAATAAAACTGAAAAGATATTAATGCTCGGAGCTTTATAAAGAAGACTGGGACTTGTCATCATGCGTCAATCGCGGCGCCCATCATAACCCACATTTCTTCGATTGCCTTACCCAACAGTTTTCGTGCTGCCGTGCATCATTATTTTGTTCTTCCGATACTTCTGAATCTTTATATTGCCAAAGCGAATCGTTGGCTGGCCTCAGAACGCTATTAGATGTCTACTTAATGTTTGAAATGACACGATCGTAGGACTCAAAGGTACGGGTGCTATTTTCTTTCAACCTCTGAACGATCACGAAATGAAAACAGCAGTGAAAAACAAAAATGTTTTTCTTACAACATTTAGCTACACCTTCTAGATGGTTCTCTACATAGTCTCCGCACCGACTTAGACATTTGTTTTACAGTGGTACCAATTATCCAATCCCTCGTCATATAAGACAGCCACCAGTAAATTCCGCCAGTATCCTATACAGCTCTGCAGCTCTCTGTCTGTACCAAAATACTGTCCACATAACCAGGAGATTCATGTGAAAAAAGAGATGAAGATCAGAGGCAGCCAAATTCGGGCTACGTAATCCATGATCAAATATTCCCCATCGAAAACACTACATTGTGCTGCCGAGACTAAGTGTCATGAGAAGTAAACGCAAGACATTTACATTATGTGGGCTGCATGACATAAGGCAAATAGGACTTGACACTTGGCGTGAAGCACTACTGTTGAAGGCATCTGTGTTTGCTTATCGTGGACTGGGAAGTGCAAGGTGCGACGTGACGCCATAGACGGTCATTCTAGAGACACTGTGCAACCCATCTACGCAAAGCTTCACTGGATTTTCACTAAGGTTTTAACTTCACAACCGCTCGAAGGCTGAAAAAGATAGTCGTCATTTAGTTTGTCAAGGTGGAATCGTCACAAAAGACTTAGTTGACAAAATATCACCACAGATTTAACCGAATTAATGAATAATGCACTGACGAATTGCGTGAGTGCTTAGTATAAATTCCGACCGCGCCACTCAGCGGAAGTTATAAGTCTGCAATAATTCAAAGGCGCGTGGCTGAAGTTAAAAATGATGAAATTCATCGGAATACCGACAATAAAAGACACAGAATACTAATTCAGTGCAACAACCGAACTCATAAGGTTGAATCTCAACACAAACTTCCTTGTATACAGAAGCCTATAAAAGATGAGGTTCAAACTTGGATGCCGGCCGCGGTGGTCTCGCGGTTCTAGGCGCGCAGTCCGGAACCGTGCGACTGCTACGGTCGCAGGTTCGAATCCTGCCTCGGGCATGGATGTGTGTGATGTCCTTAGGTTAGTTAGGTTTAAGTAGTTCTAAGTTCTATGGGACTAATGATCACAGCAGTTGAGTCGAAGTGATCTAGAAAGACTAGTGAACGTAAAAAAAAAAAAGACGAAATCTTTTAATAGTCCAGGTGTGTCACGTCAATGTACAAAACAATTTAACGGTAACTTTTTCGTAACTCCTAATGGTTTCCCACGGCGCCGCAGTAGTCGTCACACCTCCTATTAACCACACTTTACCCCTTCTCTAGATGCCTCTGGACCGTGCGGTTCTAGGCGCTTCAGTCTGGAACCACGCGACCCCTACGGTCGCAGGCTCGAATCCTACCTCGGGCATGGATGTGTGTGATGTCCATAGGTTAGTTAGGTTTAAGTAGTTCTAAATTCTAGGGGACTGATGACCTCAGAAGTTACGTCCCATAATGCTCAGAGCCATTTGAATCATTTTGACGTCTCTGCAATAGACGTCAGAACCGTGACATTCTGCGCTGAAATCGTGCAGTTTTCTTATAGATGGCCAAGGAAAACTTCAGACACACCGTCGCTCAAAACCGACACAAAAATGACTATGGCGTCGGCATCAAGGGTGTCAGTGAAACCACCCCTTCCCTTGAGGCCTTCATTTACAACATTTAGCTGTCGAAAACATCAGTTCGCGTTGATTATTACAATGTGCAACATAATTCAAGAGCCACTTTGTCGAAACCGCTTTGCGCCAGAAATTTCGGTATCAGAGGGTATGAGGACTTCCCATCGTAAGACATAGTCGCGGTGGCGTTGCCCAGAGTTGTGGTGGAACTTGATAACTTTGAACTAAATTTCAAAATTCTGTGTTGCGGTGACATGTTTCGGCTGAATATTCAGTCAACATGAGATCAATTGTTGATTCGAGTGCAGTGTCTGATGGATTGGATGAAGTCGCATAGTCATGGGCATGGTAGTGGCTTGAAGCATTTACGTTTGAGGTTGCGTAACTAACAGTGGCCTGGACGACAACTTCTTGAGCAAAATAGTTAATCAAAAACGATATGGATCTGCGAACGGATATTGACTTGTGGTAAGTAACAATATGGCACTAACTTTAAAACTTGTATTTTGTCACTTTAAAATATAATAATGCTCACAATTAACGCACAATAAACTGATTATACATTAGCAATTAGCTTTACAAAATGATTGGATGTGAGTGCTATACATTGTCTCAACCATTACTTACGAACACGTCGCAATGCATTGGTAACAAAACAACTTAATTAAACACCTCAAAAAAGTTTTGCATTACCTCGGTTCCGAGAGTTCGGAACCTCTACACAAAATTGGAATAGAGGTCAACATAAACATCATTTACGCCCTTTTTATTGCTCATGAAAACCACACATTGCATGTCGTACCACAATACAGTTACATCTGGTACCCAGTAGCACGTCCTCTTGCATTGATGCATGCCTGTATTAGTCGTGGCATACTATCCACCAGTTCATCAAGGCACTGTTTCTCCATATTGTCCTACTCCTCAACGGCGATTCGGTGTAGATCCCTCAGAGTGGTTGGATGGTCGCTTCGTCCATAAACAGCCCTTTTCAATCCATCCCAGGCATGTTGGATAGGGTTCATATGTGGAGAACGTGCGATGTCGTTATCCTAAAGGAAGTCATTAACAACATGTGCTCGATGGCGGCGAGAATTGTCGTCCAAGAATATATATGCTGCCGATATGGTTGCACTATCGGTCGGAGGATGGCATTCACGTATCGTACAGCCGTTACGGCGCGTTCCATGACCACTAGCGGCCCCACATAATGCCTCCACAAAACAGCAGGGAACCTTCACCTTGTCTGATTGAAGGCATATGCGACACTCATCGGTGAGGGGAACGTGATGCCAGTCTTGAGCGGTACATTCGGCATGTTGTTGGGCACATCTGTACTGCGCTGAAAGGTGTCGTGGTTGCAAAGATGGACCTCGCCATGGACGTCGGGAGTAAAGTTTCGCATCATGCAGCCTATTGCGCACAGTTTTAGTCGTAACACGACGTGCTGTGGCTGCACGAAAAGTATTATTCAACATGGTGGCGTTACTGTCACGGTTCCTCCGAGCCATAATCCATAGGTAGCGGTCATCCACTGCAGTTGTTGCCCTTGGGCGGCCTGAGCGAGCCTTGTCATCGACAGTTCCTGCCTCTCTGTGTCTCCTCCATGTCCGAACAACATCGCTTTGGTTCACTGCGAGACGACTGGACACTTCCCTTGTTGAGAGCTCTTGCTGGCACAAAGTAATAATGCGGACGCGATCGAACTGCGGTATTGACCGTCTAGGCATGGTTCAACTACAGACAACACGAGCCGTGTGCCTCCTTCCTGGTGGAATGACTGGAAGTGATTGGCTGTGGGACCCCCTCCGTCTAATAGGCGCTGCTCATGCACGGTTGTTTACATCTTTGGCCGGGTTTAGTGACATCTCTGAACAGTCAAAGGGACTGTGTCTGCGGTCCAATATCCACAGTCAACGTCTATCTTCAGGAGCTCTCGGAACCGGGGTGATGCAAAACTTTTTTGATGTGTGTAACTACAGTACGGTATGTTGCGAATAAAATATCATTGCTGCCCGTAGCGAGTAAGTATATGTTAAGCACCCATCAGATACAACACGTCTTTACACTTGGGAGTCCTCCATTCATCTCGCTATCTAAAGTTGCCCTAACACCGTACCCATAACACCTTGAACCAGCGACGCTACTA
The DNA here is from genome assembly GCF_023897955.1 of Schistocerca gregaria. NCBI lineage: Eukaryota > Metazoa > Arthropoda > Insecta > Orthoptera > Acrididae > Schistocerca > Schistocerca gregaria. The sequence continues at coordinate 397,541,258 of NC_064921.1, read as the reverse complement.
CACAATTGATACTACATCTGACCACGGCTTGTTCAATATAAAATTTTCTTACAAAATTTTATCCTGTGTATATACCCTTCTAGCTCATATACAAGACTGACACGATGAAAAGATGGCATGTTCCATTACGATGTAACATTATGTAAGCATCACTTTTCTTACAAAAAAAGTTAATATTTAATATTCTATTAAGAGTCCCATTACAGCAGTAACTTGTCAAAACAAAAAACAAACAAAAAATACTATGTGGCCGATTCAGAGCAATAATCAGACACTAAAATCATGAGACACGGCCGATTTATTCTATCTGAAGAATGCAATATGCCGCTGATACTGCTCTTGTACTTACTGTTTGTTGTGTTTCCATGTGTCGAATAGATTTTCACCTTCTTTAATTGTAAATCATGTCCCAAGAAGAACTTATATGTTGGTACAGAACGAGGTGGCGTAACGGTTAGCGCACTGGACACGAGTTCAGGAGAATACTGTTCAGAACTCGCCCATCCAGATTTATGTTCCCCGATATTTTCCCTAAATCGCTCCAGCCAAATGTCGGGATGGCTCCTCTGAAAATGGTACAACAGACTTCCTTTCTCATACTTTGTTTACCTGAGCTTTAATGACCATACCGTCGACAGAACGTTAAACTCTATTCTTCCTTCCCTTTTTACATGTTGGTCAGTGGAAGAGTGTGACTGACACTTTATGTGTCTTAATTATTCTGGCTGTTTTGGTAGAAACATTCTCCACGTACTGATGAAAGGTAACTGACTAGATGACCTTACAGTTTCCGTCCTGTTCAATAAATAAGCTCTGAGTTCTGGCTTACAAGGCTAACTGAGTTAGCAGAATACCACACGTCTGTTTTGCAGGTAGACGTTATCAAAGTTATAGACATAAACTAGTTATCGGAATCCAAAGTGCGTAAAACAAACGTCATAGTTCTTGCCACATAACGTTTACTGTCTTCATCACCTCACTATAGGTAGCGGTCATCCACTATCTCATTCCAACCTTACCTAGACTTCTGCCTATGCTACAGATCATTCCGTTATCAGAAACTGAAACAAAACCCTATAATAATAATAATAATAATAATAATTTGGAAGGAAATTTATTAGCGCTATGTTCTATCTGGAAAAATTTGTTTTATATTCTAGGCATCCGCTGCCGTTGAAAGACTTGATATTAGAAAAAAATCAGCTGATAGCTGGTAAAATTTTTGTTTATTGGTACACAACCGGTTTCGCTACCTAAGGCCGCATCATCAGATGCGACCTACATGGTAAAGAGCAAACTACAGTGTCATCACATTTTTTGGATATTGATATAAATAAACGTCTAAAATACACGCACGACGTTAGAAGGTCATAGGCACACCCAACGTTCCTATTCCAAATTTACTATTCAGAGAATATTGTCATACTGTGGTGAGCGAAAAGTAACAAAGACGTGCTCCTGATGGGTGAACCTGCTGTTACAGACACACGTTTTAAAAGTTGCCTGCGTCTACAAAGAAATCGCTGCACTATGCAAATTACTGTGTGGAATATTATCAGGTGGCACCGTCCTCCTGGTGCGACGGCAGAGCAACCTGGTGTTGGACAAAGTAAAAGCGGCCCGCACGAACGACAAAGAGAGACTACTAGCTGGCTGGCGGAGGGGAAGCTATGTGTGTCGCCATGGGACGTCACTAACTCATGCGCCGGAGTGTTGGGTCTCAACCTTTACAAGCAAGAATTGTACAGAATTTTATTACATACTAATACCTAATCGTATAAACCAGTAGGTCATTTCGAATAAGATTTCAGAAACATCTTAAGTTTAATAATCCCTGGTCTGCATTAAGAGCAAATTTACGCTAGGAGAGCCACAGCATCACAAGACTTTCATAAAATTAAAAGGTGCTTCCTGGTATATAACAGGCAAAATATATAATTTTAAATATAAAAAATAAAATAAACAGTTCATGTTGGATAACCAAGTTGAATTAAAGCACCATAGAATTCTGGCTAATCGTAATTGTTTACACGATTTGGTTCAAAATGGTCCAAATGGCTCTGAGCAATATGGGACTTATCATCTGAGGTCATCAGTCCCCTAGAACATAGAACTACTTAAACCTAACTAACCTAAGGACATCACACACATCCAAGCCCGAGGCAGGATTCGAACCTGCGACCGTAGTTTCAGACAAGTTTAATAATTATTGACTGCGCGTTTAAAGGCATGAAATTTCTCGACAGCACACGACAAACTCAAGGTCTTTAGTCAGTATCTTTTCAATTAAATACCGATCTCCTGTGGTCCCTGCACAGGGCCGAGTGTTCCCGAAGTGTGGCGGCAAGCCTAATGGTGCGACGTCACAAGTTAGTTGCAGGGCCCGTATATCTCGTTGGCTCCGTTTATGAGTACGTGATCTCACACACTCCCCACGGATGGGCTCCGTTCCACGAACCAGATAATTTCTCTTAATGGTTCGTGCGGACCAGTTTTACATTGCCCAATAGCGGGTCGCACTGCCGTCACACCAATAAGATACTGCCACCTGATTAATTCCACGTAACGACTTGCATAGTGCCGCGACTAATTATTTTAGAACTGACAATTTTCTTATAGCCGAGCCGGCCCTTTTAAAATAATTTAGCGTCCTCTCGCTAAAAAATATTTCTTTTTTACCTTGTCTTTCCAGGCAAATTTTAAAACATGGCTCTGTAACCGCAGGTTTCATCTATCATAGTAGAAGCTTGGTTGACGACATGGGGAAGCTTGGGTCTGTTTGTAAGTCATGCACGGATAGCCAAACGGTAAGGCGACCGTTCGCGTTACGAAGGAAATCCGGGTTCGATTCCCGGTCCGGCACAAATTCTCACTGTCACCATTCCATTCTACATCTGATGGCTGTCCTAAATGTCAACTGCGAATTCATCTAACGTATATCAGTAATTTGTCCTAAATCAATGGAGCACATCTTCGTTACCTTTCACTTGCCATAGTATTGACAATACTCTCTGAATAGTAAATTTTGACCAGGAGCGATGGGTGAATATATTTTAATCACTTCGTTATTTATTTTAATGTCTATAAAATGTGATGACTCTGTACTGTGCTCCTTACCATATAGGTTATACCTGTTGATGCGACTTTAGGCTGCGAAAGCGATTGTGTTTCAATAAACAACCATTTCATCAGGTGTAAGCGGAGTTCTATTTGCACACGTATGACATCAAATCACTATTACGTCACTAGTCAAAGATGAAATAGGTAGGTTCAGTCCATCCGAGCTTTTCATTTGTGGTACGGTAGTATCCAGTTTCCTTCATTGGATTGGCTTGATTTTGCTACAGGATGCTCGAATTCAGCAATTTATTGTGGGGGACGTGTGTGTCGCCAAAGCCGCAGTTCTTGCGCCGGAGCCGGCGCCCGCGGTTGGCCACAAGGGTGGCGGGCGGCCCGTGACGTCAGAAGCGCGCGGCGTGCCTGCGGCAGCACGCATCGCCCGCAGGCGTGCAGACCGCAGGACGCAACGCGACGCGACGCGTCGCGCGGCGCTGATTGAAACCCAGGCCAGAGCGTCACACGTACCAGCGCCAACTGCATGTTGTGCATCAGATCTTTCCGGAATGTGGAGGGAACGGGTTACTACAGTAATGAATTGTCCGGTACGCATTTTGTATTAAGAATGCTGTATGCGTGCATTAGATGCGACGGGTAACCACAACAACAAAAAGCGGCCAAGTGCGAGTAGGTCGCACGCACTGAGACTACTGTACATTTATTTTCTTTATTGTGATTTTAATACCCGTATAACAGCTAGGCTATCAGCAGCAAATACGCAGCTCTTCAGCCAAAGATAGTACAATGATTAAACAGAGAAGACACATGAATTGGAACAAAAACGGCGGGGAAAAAAACAGGAGACACATCAACATAAAGAAACATGAAGCCGTTCACACTCATTGACAAGCCACACTACAAACTGTTGACACGAAGCACGAAGATGTCGATGGCACTGGTGAACGATGGAGTGTGATGGTGAACACTGAACACTAAACACGACGACACACACGAGACACTAATGGCGATGATCTCCGGCACGTGAATGTCCATGTAGCATGTGCGAGTCCAAGGACCTGCCAAGTGGGGAAGAAGGGTGGGCGGGGGGGGGGGAGAGGGGAGAAAAAAGATGCCAATGGCTGCGGGGATGGAAGGAGGAGTAGACGGACAGGGGAGGGGCAGCCCAGGGGAGGAGAGGGGAGAAATGGAGAAGGGAGGGAAGGGGGAGAGAGGGGAGGGAGGGTGCCCAAGGAGCAAACATAGGAAGAGGGAGGGAGGATCAAAGTTGGTAGGAGGGGTAGATGGAGAGGAGGAGGGCATCATCAGGAAGAGGGAGCTGGCAGAAGCCACCTTGGGAGAGGGTAAGGAGGGTGGAGAGATGCAGACCAGGAGGGACGTGGGAATACAGGCGACGCAGCGGATGGGGGTGGGAGAGGATGGCAGAGACAAGCGAGTGAGGAGGATCGAGTTTTCGGGAGGTGTACAGGATCTGTATCCGTCCAAAGAAAAAGGAGGAGGTGGGGTGAGATAGAAATCAAGGAGGCGGAAGGAAGGGGTGGTTTTGCCTACAATGATCGCCTGGGTTTTGGAGGGATTGACCTTGAGCAAGCACTGGTTGCATCAAGCGGTGAACCGGTCAAGATGGGATTGGAGAAGGTGTTGGGAACGCTGCAGGGTAGGGGCGAGGACAAAGAAGGCGGTGTCATCGGCAAACTGGAGAAGGTGGATGGGGGGTGACGGCGGCGGCATGTCCGCCGTATACAAAAGGTAGAGAAGGGGGGAGAGAACAGAGCCTTGGGGCACACCGGCGGAGGGAAAAAAGGTGTAGGAATCCGTGTTATGGATGGTGACGTAGGAAGGACGGTGGGAGAGAAAGGAGCCGATCAGACGGACGTAGTTAATGGGGAGGGCGAAGGTTTGGAGCTTGAAGAGGAGACCGGAATGCCACATGTCGTCATAGGCACTTTCAAGGTCCAGGGAGAGGAAGATTGTGGAGCGATGTGGATTTAGCTGTTCGGAAAGGAGATGAGTGTGGTGGAGGAGAAGGTCATCGGAAGAGCAGGACGGTCGAAAGCCACACTGGGTAACGGGAAGTCGGCGGTGCTGGCGGAGATGCTGGTGGATGCAACGAGTGAGGATGGATTCCAGGACCTTGCTGGAGACCGAGGTAAGGCTAATGGGACGATAGGAGGAGACGGCGGACGGCGGTTTACCGGATTTAAGGAACATCAGGATATGGGAGGTTTTCCACAGGTCGCAGTAGTAGCCGGTGGACAGGACTAAATTGTAGAGCCTGGCCAGGGTGGAGAGGAAAGAGACAAGAGCTTCACGAAGGTGGCGGTAGGTGACACGATCATGACGGGAACGGCGTTGCGTTTCGTGCGGAGAGTAGCAATGAGATCCTGTGTAGCGATAGGGGCATTGAGTTCCATGTGCTGGAAACCAGTTGCGAGGGGAGGGACAGAGGTATCCGGGAAGAGGGAGTAATTGAACTGGGGATCGTCGAGGACGGAGAAGACACCAGAAAGGTAGGAGGCAAAGTGATTGGCCTTACTAAGAGTGTCAGGAAAGGGGTGATCATCATGGAGAAGAGGATAGTAGGGGGAGGGTTTAGTTCCGGTAAGGCGATGGAAGGATAACCAGTACTTGGACGAGTTTATAGGTAGGGTAGCATTCAAACGGGTGCATGTCTGTCGCCAGTCCCGGCGTTTCTTAGCCGCGAGCAAGTTTAGGACGTGTCGCCGGAGGTGCCGGTGGCGTCGTAGTGTGTCCGGGTCACGCGTGTGGAGGAAGGCACGGTAGAGACGGCGGGATTCACGGAGGAGGACGGCCTATGGGGGTAAGGTAGGACGGTGGGAGTGGATGGCGACAGTAGGGATGTGGGCCTCCACGGTCTCAGACAAGGTCTGCTGGAGAAAGGAGGCGGCATGGGTAACATCGTCAGGGTGGTGGTAGGTGAAGGGGTGGCCTTCAACCCGGGTGGAGCAGGTATCCCGGTAGGCATTCCAGTCGGCACGGGAGTAGTCATGGACGTATTTCGGGGGAGGGTCATTACGAGGGTTGAGGAGGGGGCGACGACCGCCTGAAGCGGTGAGGAGGACAGCGAGATGGTCGCTACCAATGTGGTCCATGACATCCACCGCTATGAGGCCAAGGAGGTTGCTTCTGTGCAAACTTAATAATGTATATAAATGGTTCATCCATCCTGGGAATCGATAGTCTCAACGATTTTTGGCTGTTACCAATAACGATACTACTTAAAAATTGATTCTGGAAATTCCAAGACTTGTATCAAAATCTATACAGAAGTTCCTCACAGTAAGCCGGACATACAAAAACTAGCGAATAGGAGCCTTCAGTTCAATAAAAGGATGGCTATACTGATCACGCCATTTACAAAACTATAGGAGGGTGATCATGATCCATTATCACAGTTTTTCTCTTTGAGCCGTGCCGGTTTGTATCGATTGATCGATCGGGTCGGCATGGTGTGATCTTTGGGCTCGGCCGTTTGACGTGGCTTTTGGCCGCGAGAGGGTGTGGCGCTAGATAGGGACAGCCGGAGAGCCGCGCGGCGCGTGGGAGCGTGGTTGAGCAGGCCGGGGTACGACCCGGAGGTGGTGGTGGTCTGTTTGACACGTTTGCAAGACCAAACCTGGCTTGTAGTGTGGGAACTGGACTCGGCCACATTACCCGAGTCGAGTCGTGCGGCCCTGATTTGGATCTGTAAAGGATTTCATGAAATATTTGGTGAGAATTGCTTGTCATGTTTTTGGTACACATATTATACTGATCCTTGCTTCCCAAGTATCGGCACCATGACCGGAAACTTGTCTTGCCAACCAAAAGGTCCCCACTATTTAGTGCTGTTTAAGTAAACACGTGTTATTGTGTTTGGTTAAATGTCTATCTGTATTTTGTGATGTGATACAGTCCGAGCAAGCGAGGTCTATTAATTGGTACTATTGCTTGCTGTTCGGAGTGACGGACGTGGACGTTGTTACAGTTGGTTCAAAGCAGAGACTTCACATTGAATCTGTACGTTCTGTATTACTAATTGCATTACTTGTTCACTCGTAAAAGTGAAATGGTACCCTCACTTGACTGTTTAAGTTTATCAGTATCCTGTTAAGGGGATAATTTAAATCAGCTCCCCAGTTTCAGTGAGCATATGTTAACCTACTAGTGCAGTTTACATTTCCAAGCTGATTTTTCATTATGCTATTCGCTCTATTCTTTTAAGGTTACGTCAAGGGCATTAGTTATTGATTCACCCTTGACGATTTCATTTCATTGTTCGTGGAATAGGCTATCATTTTATACGTTGTGGTTATTTTACGTTTGAGGAATTAGTGTTTGCTGTTTTCTCCCCCCCCCCCCCCCCCACTCTTTCTCTGAAATTTTATAGTATCACGGGCTCTGAGACCTTTTTTTCAGTGTGTTATAGTGTGCTGTGTGCGGCACCCTGTCCAGCTCTCCCGCTTGCTGTGTGTTCTGGGTCTAGCCGCCTCTGGTCTGGGTCCAGTGGGCCCCCCCTTCTGCTACTTGAATAAGCCCGTGCCTATGTGACGTCACCTGTTCTGAAAACGTCACGAAGGGGCGTATCTGTTTGTATTTTATTTTGTGTTAAAAAAAAAAGATTGTGATATCGCTGGCCGGAGTGGCCGAGCGGTTCTAGGCGATACAGTCTGGAACCGCGCGACAGCTACGGTCGCAGGTTCGAATCCTGCCCCGGGCATGGATGTGTGTGATGTCCTTAGGTTAGTTAGGTTTAAGTAGTTCTAAGTTCCAGGGGACTGATGACCTCAGAATTTAAGTCACATAGTGCTCAGAGCCATTTGAACAATTGTGATATCTATTATTGTTTAAAGTTTATCTCATTATTGTAGCCTCCTTTTGGGAGCTTTACTGTGTATAGAATTTAATGAACTTGCAAGTCAATGCTTGGTTAAAGATTAACATCGTTGTTTGAATAGGGCGATGGCCCGTGCTTGTAAGGATTTTGAATTGTAAAGATAAAATTTTATTTGGCCAAAGAGAAGTAATAAAAGTGTTGTTGTTATAAACTGTGAATTTTGCTTACGTGGCCCGGCCCTCCCGCTCAACAGCAGTCGGCTGATTAGGGTGGATTACCCACCACACTTATCGACCGAGATGTTATTATGTCTCGTAGCGAATGTCGTGGTCGTTCATTGCCTGTAGCACGCAGACCAGACGATAGTGGACATTGTTCTGACAGTCATGAAAACATGAGACTGTAATTTTGATGGCAGCACCCCTATATAATCTCCTCCATTTAACCGTTTCAGTTATTCACTTGACAACTAAAGCTCAAGAGCGTCGCTTGCATAGTTGCCGGCGTTGCAAATGGAGAGAACCAAAAACAGATATCTATATGGCCCCCGTATGAGCCTTAATTTCTCGTATCTTATCTTCGTGGTCCGCGCAATGTTTGTTGCCGGCAGTAGAATCGCTGGGCAGCCAACTTCAAATGGCGGTTCTTCAAATTGTCTTAACAGCGTTCCTCCAAAAGAACGCCACGTTCCCTCCAGGGATATCCATTCAAGTTCCCGAACGTGTCGTTCGAATCTGTCGTTAACAAATCAAGGAGCCCGCATCTGAATTGCTTCGATGTCTTCCTTCAATCCGACCTGATACCAACCCCAAAAACTCGAGCAGTACTCAAGAATAGGTCACACTAGCGTCCTGTATGCGGTCTTCAATACAGGTGAACCACACTTTCCTAAAATTCTACCAATGAACCGAGGTCAGCCATTCCGCCTTCCTACCACAGCCCTCACATGTTCGTTCCATTTCACATCGTTTTACAACGTTACGCTCAGATATTTAAACGACGTGACTGTGTCGAGCAAAATACTACTAATGTTATATCCGAGCATTACATATGTGTTTTCCCTACTCATTCACATTAGCTCACGTTTTTTACATTTAGTGCTAGCTGCCATTCACAATGCCAACTAGAAATTTTAGCTAAGTCATCCTGTATTCTTCTATAGTCGCGCAACTTCGAAACATTGCCGTGCACCACAGCATCATCAGAAAACAACCGCAGATTGCTGCCCACCCTGTCCGCCTACTCATGTGCGTACATAGACAACAACAGCGATCCTATCACACTTCCCTTGGGCGAAACCCTTGCCCTGATGAACACTTGCCGTCGAAAACAACATATTACGTTCTATAACTTAAGAAGTCTTCGAGCTTCTCACATATCTGTGAACATATTCCATATGCTCGTACTTTCGTTAACAACCTACAACTGGGCACCGTGTCAAGTGCTCTCTGGAAATCTAGAGCTATTGTGCCTGCCTGTTGTCCTTCATCCATAGTTCGCTGAATATCATGTAATAAAAGGGGAAGCTGGGTTTCGCCTGAGCGGTGATTAAAAAACCATGCTGATTCGTGGACATAAGCTTCATAGTCTCAAAACGTTTATTATATTCGAACTAAGAACATATTGAATGATTCCGCGACAAACCGAAGGTAGGGATATTGGTCTGTAATTTTATGGGTCCGTTCTTGTGCCCTTCATATATAAAGGAGACAACTGCGCATTCTCCAGTCGCTTCGGATTTTGCGCTGGGCGACAGATTCGGGATAAACGCAAGCTAGGTAAGGGGCCAATGCCGTGAAGTACCCTTTGTAAAATCGAATTCGATTCCGTTAACACCTTTGCTTTCACATCTTACAGTTATTTTTCTACGCCGTGGAAGCTTATTAGTATGTCATCGATTCGGGTGCCTGTCCGATGGTCAAATGCCGGTATGTTTGTTCGATTCTCCTGCTTGAACGCTTTCTAGAACGCGAAATTGAAAATTTCGGCTTTCGTTTTGCTAGCTTCAACTGTTACTCCATATTTATCAATAAGGGACTAGATGGAAGCCATAGATGAGCTTAGCGATTTTACATAGGACCAGAATTTTTTCGGGTTCTGTGCCAGATCTTTCGCTAAGGTACGACGGTAGTAGAAGTTGCGTGGTTCGCACATACATCTCTTTACAGACGCAGGAAACACTAATAACTTTTTCTTGTCCTCATTTGTGTGTTCTCTTTTGAACCGAGAGTCTTAACCGCCCTATGAGTCATCAGAACGGTGCCGCCGTTGGCAGTAGTTTTCATTATGAAGAGATATTTTCCCCTTCGCTGTGGTACTCATAAATGTTCACGATGCGCTGTATACTAACATACTCACATGTGTGTCCCATTCAATTTAACCGTGCTATACTCCTGAGTTAACCCGCAAATTCGTATTGAGCCAAGTCTTTGCGAATGCAGCCTCTGCGGTATTCACTCTGTTAGAAGCGGCTTTTACGTAGTGCATTAATTTTTTGTTTTAGAACCGACAGCCCAAGTGAAGAACTCCACAAACAGCACTTTTGACGTGTTCTGAGGGCGCCAGCTTTTCATCGGCTTAGCAGCACGCATGTCATTGCTAGAAAAATGCTTACTGCCAGATGCATTCAGAAAAGAGCAGCAACGTTCCAGTGCCGTTTCTAGGAACGCGCAGGTCATCTTCATCGTAGAGACTCATTAGAGAACGCCCATACATCCATTTAGGAAGATTACAAGCAGTCGAAGCAGTTATCACCGTATGTGCACCAACACCACACATTGCTGCCTCTTAAGAGATACATAAGAATGAGCTGCAAACAAACAAACTACACTCCTGGAAATGGAAAAAAGAACACATTGACACCGGTGTGTCAGACTCACCATACTTGCTCCGGACACTGCGAGAGGGCTGTACAAGCAATGATCACACGCACGGCACAGCGGACACACCAGGAACCGCGGTGTTGGCCGTCGATTGGCGCTAGCTGCGCAGCATTTGTGCACCGCCGTCGTCAGTCTCAGCCAGTTTGCCGTGGCATACGGAGCTCCATCGCAGTCTTTAACACTGGTAGCATGCCGCGACAGCGTGGACGTGAACCGTATGTGCAGATGACGGACTTTGAGCGAGGGCGTATGGTGGGCATGCGGGAGGCCGGATGGACGTACCGCCGAATTGCTCAACACGTTGGGCGTGAGGTCTCCACAGTACATCGATGTTGTCGACAGTGGTCGGCGGAAGGTGCACGTGCCCGTCGACCTTGGACCGGACCGCAGCGACGCACGGATGCACGCCAAGACCGTAGGATCCTACGCAGTGCCGTAGGGGACCGCACCGCCACTTCCCAGCAAATTAGGGACACTGTTGCTCCTGGGGTATCGGCGAGGACCATTCGCAACCGTCTCCATGAAGCTGGGCTACGGTCCCGCACACCGTTAGGCCGTCTTCCGCTCACGTCCCAACATCGTGCAGCCCGCCTCCAGTGGTGTCGCGACAGGCGTGAATGGAGGGACGAATGGAGACATGTTGTCTTCAGCGATGAGAGTCGCTTCTGCCTTGGTGCCAATGATGGGCGTATGCGTGTTTGGCGCTGTGCAGGTGAGCGCCACAATCAGGACTGCATACGACCGAGGCACACAGGGCCAACACCTGGCATCATGGTGTGGAGAGCGATCTCCTACACTGGCCGTACACCTCTGGTGATCGTCGAGGGGACACTGAATAGTGAACGTTACGTCCAAACCGTCATCGAATCCATCGTTCTACCATTCCTAGACCAGCAAGGGAACTTGCTGTTCCAACAGGACAATGCACGTCCGCATGTATCCCGTGCCACCCAACGTGCTCTAGAAGGTGTAAGTCAATTACCCTGGCCAGCAAGATCTCCGGATCTGTCCCCCATTGAGCATGTTTGGGACTGGATGAAGCGTCGTCTTACGCGGTCTGCACGTCCAGCACGAACGCTGGTCCAACTGAGGCGCCAGGTGGAAATGGCATGGCAAGCCGTTCCACAGGACTACATCCAGCATCTCTACGATCGTCTCCATGGGAGAAGAGCAGCCTGCATTGCTGCGAAAGGTGGATATACACTGTACTAGTGCCGACATTGTGCATGCCCTGTTGCCTGTGTCTATGTGCCTGTGGTTCTGTCATTGTGATCATGTGATGTATCTGACCCCGGGAATGTGTCAATAAAGTTTCCCCTTCCTGGGACAATGAATTCACGGTGTTCTTATTTCAATTTCCAGGAGTGTACTTCAATCAGTTTTGTGGCTTCCAGATGACAGAGCAGAGTTCAGTCATCACATACTCAGATAAACAAAATTATTCATATTTGTAGGCCACCACGAGAATAGCCTGACATCACAAATAAATAAGGAGCAATTTTTGAATGCCTCTATACTTCGATTTTGCTCGAAGTTTCAAAGAAATACGAGTGACAATTATTTGAGCTTAGGTCCTTTAATTAGTACACCTTCTGTATAAAATGGATACAGAAAAAGTCGAGCGGTAATGAAATATTTTTAAAGAACAGCCCAACAGCATCATAGTAAGTTGGAAAACTTGGCTAGGACTCGACACGACACTGAGGACTATTTACCGTTGGATAAATGAGTTTAAACAAAGGACTGTTAGCTCGACTTCCTCTGGACACCAGTTTGAGGGTTGCTCTGAAGAAGTGGTCGACAATCTTTAGGTAGCGGGATGCAGAAACGTTGGATTAATCTTCTTGATATTGATAAGACGGTAGGACTAATACGCGTGTACTCAATCAAGAAGCTGTGGCCACGACTGGTACCGCTGTTGTGTCCAGAAACGCTTGAGGAAGGACGTTTCAAAATATTTGTAGAAGCTTAAAGTTAAAGCGTAATGCGAATGGCGTCTGTCATTATTTAGCGACTGTAGAAGTAATATGAAGCAGACATTACATATCGGAGCCAAAATGATGCCAAAAGAATAGCCAAAGAAAAAATTCGTTTTAATAATTGTTTTGTCTGTGGGCAAAATGAGTGACGACTGTTGCTTCGGAATTAGTGGCTTTGAATATCACGGGGGTACAGTGTATACGAAAAAAGTAACACTTACATTAACATAATGCAGCCTTGTCCAATGAGATGTGATGTGTTAATGTAGAATACCTGCAATATACTTCTTCTGGTGCATACTGGGAACGGTGGGATAGGCAGAAAGCCTTATAGTCACTCCCAAAAGTCTCCTAAAGAAGTTCCAACTGACACAGTGCCTATACGAATTAAATGTATGTTTTCTTTGTATTAATGAGCTATTGGAGATCGCACTGCTTTGTATTTATGTGAGAGCACATCTAATTGGAATCTTAGGTGGCAATGTTAATGATGAATGAGTGCTTCGTTCTGACTAATTGCGGTTAAAAAGTTATCTTTCAAGGGCCACACTAACGGCTACCTACATGTCAGTGCTTATTTTACCCGAATAGGAGTCGCGCTGGGTTCCATATACTGTGCAGCAAAGCCCTCAAACGGAAACTTACATATTTAATGAAGTATATGTTCATGCGAGGTGATATTTTCATGCTATCATAACCAAATTTTTAGACAAGTAATGTATTTTAACTTACAAGCTTTTGCTTTATAAAGATAAAAACTGACAGGAAATTTCAGTACATGTGAATTATATTGCTACATAGAACGAATAATGTAAGCTTAATGTAATTTGTGCATTGAATATCGTACTTGAGATCATTGTGCTTGCATTATAGGTGAAGAAAATTTACACTTATTTCCAAATGGTTCACAACAGCATGTGTCTCAGTGGACTGGCGACCGCTTTTATTGTACATAGTCTAAAACCATACGAGGCAGTACTATTGCAGGCACCCCATTTTACTTAGCGGCTCTCGATCAATGTGTACTGAGTCTCGTTCAGGACATTCACGGTTATTCCAACTCAAGTAAGATATCTGACAACACTTTGCACGACTGGTTAATGCTTGTCAAAAGAAGGTAAGTGAATGACTTCCGCTTCGTCTTCAGCTTGCCTGCCCTGCAGAGCTCCCACGATTCGCAAGCAGTCGCAGGCAGCCCAGGGCTGCATTAGTGATGAACTGAGTCGGAGATCGCTGGCGGGGGAGCGCCTATAAATTATGCAAATGTTTACTTGTTCTCGCGGAAGCGCTCACCAGCTGCCGGCACGATTTGAAAATCTTCCTAGCCTGTGGTGTGAGGTGTGGGAAAGTGGATAATTCGTGGCGTCCCCTAGGAATGAATAAAGTAGAATACCTCGTGCCTTGCTTTGGATGGAGTCCGCTGAGCTCTTGCAAAAGATGGTTCACAGGGATTAAGGCCAGTTCAGCATTTTTCGAGAGTAACAGGTATTCACGGTAATAAGTAATATTAGGAACGCAAACAGATCTGATCACATCGTGCTTAGAGGCATTGCTGGACAGGATATGGATTGTAGCGTCAGTAAGTACAGAACGATTTTTTTTGTTATGTTTCACTATTAGAAAAGTGTTTGATTCTCACACTACCGGTTTCGGTATGGCACTTGCCGCGTTCTCCTTGTTAGTTTCATTGAGATAAAGAAGGCGTACAAGAACAAAGGCAGACATTATTGTTGCTTTAGTTTAGGAGATAATGCGAGTTCGGTGCTATTCACGCCGACCATAAACGACGCCAGTATCGCTCTGCTCTTAAGTCAGCCGAGTGTAGTAAGTCCGGCTTAGTCGCCAGCAGATGTTTCGCTCGCTCCAGATTCTCCGTCTCTCGTCGAAAGACCGACGAGTGGCACTGAATATGCAGAGAGAGATCGCCGTTAATGGCCACGCCCACAGCGGATCTAACTACTCATCCGCTCCTCCTTATAATCTGATGCACGCAGATGCCTTGGGCAGAAGACACGATGAACCTTGAAAGACTTTCATCGACACCTATGCCGTAACCATCAGTTACTAAAAGCAACCCGTCAATGAGCCAAGGACATTTTTCAGTCTAACGAACAACTGTGAATACAAGCAAGAAGCGAAGTACATAAGCTACCTATAGCTACTTTACCTAGAGCCAATAGTGGCACTAAGCACAACTCAAACCGTATGTCAATAGAAAATAAATAATAGGGGGGGGGGGGGGGGAGTTCCTTCATGAATAGACCTTTCAACCTCCCATTTCTCTAAAACAATACCACCAAATTAAATATATCTGACATTATCCATCTTAAACTAAAAACCTGTAATCAGCTCGCGTACCCAAACGTCTTAGGCGCCCTCTGTTAAAGCCAACGGCAACCACGTCGGCGGCAGCCATCTGCCTATCGAATCACAGCCAAGTGATATTCATGGGCCATGATTGCCTAAACAAAAGCCTTCAAATAACAACTTACACCCCTCTACCAAGTAGGAAAAATTTAATGGTGAGAGGAAGAACATTTTCATAAAATCCTAAAACACACACGTGGGTTGTATCTCATACATTCCTTATATAAACTAGTGGCACGACAATTGCCCGAGTCCTACCAAAGCTATCCGGAGACTGGAGAGCTCTAGATGTATAATGATGGTTATATTTACGATCTCATTTTCTTTAACGTTGAGACGTGTTGAGTGTTCTGTTCACTTATGTTTTGTTCTTTTTTGTAAAAGATGTCTGAAGATGGGTGTAAACCCGAAACGCGTAACATGCTCTAGTTAAGGACTCAACTGAACATATCATGAATTTATTACGATTGTACAGCATTGGTTGCCGATTAAAACATTAATGTAAGTTGACAATGCATTGCAGACATTTCTACTTAAGAACGCCTTTAGCCATACCGCAAATAGGATATTTATCGGGAGCAATATGCTTCTTGTTGTTGTTGTTGTTGTTCTTCTTCTTCTTCTCCTCTGTTATTGACATATAAGTTCCACTCGGCACCCAGTCCCGAAACCTGCCATAATCTGCATAATAACAGCGCAGACGTTGGCTGCTCACAAGTGTAGTTACCTACTTTAAACTTATTTTAAACTTCTTACTTACAGTTTCCGTCATTAAATTTAATTACATTAACACCAAACCGTTTCTAAGATCGTTTTCCTTACTAGAATCGTGTGGTAACAACGTGAACTACATTAATGTCACTGTATCTTGTCGTGAAGCCAAGTTATTTTCTGTTCCTGCGGGGTCTTTGGTACGCTTTATAGAGTAATTGAATCAAATGTTAACAAAAGCAAATGAACTGAAGGAAAGTAAGTGGAGCACAATCAGCAATCTACGAAATAGTCCGAAAGTGGGCAAGGAGTGAAGAACCATCTGTACATCTACAGCTACATTTATACTCCGCAAGCCACCCATCGGTGTGTGGCGGAGGGCACTTTACGTGCCACTGTCATTACCTCCCTTTCCTGTTCCAGTCGCGTATGGTTTGCTGGAAGAACGACTGTCTGAAAGCCTCCGTGCGCGCTTGAATCTCTCTAATTTTACATTCGTGATCTCCTCGGGAGGTATAAGTAGGGGGAAGCAATATATTCGATACCTCATCCAGAGACGCACCCTCTCGAAACCTGGACAGCAAGCTACACCGCGATGCGCAGCGCCTCTCTTGCAGAGTCTGCCACCTCAGTTTGCTAAACATCTCCGTAACGCTATCACGCTAACCAAATAACCCTGTAACGAAACGCACCGCTCTTCTTTGGATCTTCTCTATCTCCTCTGTCAACCCAACCTGGTACGGATCCCACACTGATGAGCAATACTCAAGTATAGGTCGATCGAGTGTTTTGTAAGCCACCTCCTTTGTTGATGGACTACATTTTCTAAGGACTCTCCCAATGAATTTCAACCTGTCACTCGCCTTACCAACAATTAATTTTATATGATCATTCCACTTGAAATCGTTCCGTAAGCATACTCCCAAATAGTTTACAGAAGTAACTGCTACCAGTGTTTGTTCCGCTATCATATAATCATGTATTGTAGCCTTTGGGAAACTGTATGAAAACTAACGATCGAACGACCTTGATTGTTTGTTTGTTTGTTTGTGGTATTTACGTGGTCAGGCTACAAGTGCAAGACGAAGAACGACGTATATAGAACCAAGTAACGTAGCCCTGCGAAACATACCTTATGAAAGGAACTGAAAGTAACTGGCATAGTTTGCCATACAGTCGAAATGAAAGAAAGAACAGTCTTGGATTAGGATTACAGAAAAAAAGGTGTTACACTTAATTTTTTTTACTAATTACAAGAAGAAACGTCGATTTTCTGTATTATGATACTGATGAGAAATCAGCTAATATCCTACTAGTATAATGATAGTACGGTAGCAATTTCTGAATTAACAGACACTCAACAGTTGTCAGAATCATTTGTTGTCTTGGCGATATAAATAATATCAGTAGCGCTTTAATTTCGGCATGTAATATGTGAAAGAGCCTGCTTTCGGGCAGGGAGGAAACCTTGGATCCTGACGGTGTTTTACTCACAAATTCTTCTCTCGTCCACTTTGGTCTACCGGCACGACGTTCAGGCGGCAGTAAATCACGACCGAACGAAATTGCAAATGAAAATGTGTACTTTAGTGGCAGGAATCGACCGTTTATCGAGGCAGAATGGGCAATACACGTCAAAACTGAGCCGGGAGCTCCCGATTTACGGTCCGGCCGTTCCCTGAGACAAGGAACGAACCATCCGCAGCCGCTGACTTCCTACTACACCACGCACAGCAGCCTGGCCCGTTCGCTATAACACAGCAACACGAGAGAGGAAATATTGTGCTCGCTTTACGCGTCGCTTACTGTAGACGGCTAGTGCCTTGAAGCGTCATAATACCTTCCGAAAGGGTGCTATTCCAATACAGGAAACGTGCGATTTATTAAACTAAGAATCGGCTTGTACATATTCCTCACTAAAATGTTTATATTTTGATTCAAGTGGCTTTTTCAGTCACCACCCTTCTCGTTAAACAAAGATGAACTGCGCTTGTAAGGGGAGACATGTTCTAAGATGTCAGTAAATATATTAGTCACTGTATTTCCAGTTCGCTCTCTTATCTAATCAAGGAATAAAAGTTCTGAAAGATTTGTCGAGCTGTATTGTAGTTCACTAATGAACTGAATGTTTTTAACGGTTTTACGTTGACTGAGCTGAGAAAATGTGTGGAGCTCTCTTGTAATGCTCTCCAGGAGATCCCAACACATTTTTTCTTAACTTAAAAAGTCAGCATAAAACATTCAGTTCACAATCGAGATTTCCTAGATTTAAGCACGGACATTAGCACCCAAACACATTGTTTCAAAATTTGTAGAAAACTAAAACTACAGACACAGTAATACCTTCTTGTTCACAACACTCAGTAACATACAGACATGCAGCTTTCCACGAAGCAGTCTACCACCTCTTACCTGTTCTCAAGCTCAATGAAGATTTCAAAGGAGAGTTAGACACAACAGAATTTATTGTGTCAACCAGGTGCTATAACCCTGTCTCGGTTCACTACATCTTGCATAAAAACCAAAAATTCAAAATTATACCCATCCTTTACGCCCTCTGCGCTGTTCTCTCCACAATTTTCAGGAAGCGATATACAATTCCATACATAGGACAGGTGTCACGGAGTGTAGACAAAACACACAAGTCATGCAAATATATAATTTCCCAATACGTGAAGAACACTACAGCCGAGTGTTTTTTTCAGTGGTGAAGGTAATACCCCATCATTGGCCAACAATGGAGTATTCAAAATTACTTTTCCTTTTGTTCAAAATGGTTCAGATGGCTCTGAGCACTATGCGACTTAACATCTGAGGTCATCAGTCGCCTAGAACTTAGAACTACTTAAACCTAACTAATCTAAGGACATCACACACATCCATGCTCGAGGCAGGATTCGAACCTGCGACTGTAGCGGTTCCAGACTGTAGCGCCTAGAGCCGCACGGCCCCTCCGGCCGGCTTTTCCTTTTGTGATAAGTTTTATGTTGGTCAATCAGGCAGAGACATAGCGGCTGGGTTGGCTGAACGTGAGTGCAGCTGGAAGTAGCAGAACTATGACTCCATACCTGTTGATCATATACTGAATGTGGGCTGCAGTTATAAGCTACAGTCACATGTCCTCCAATCAGCAAACTTAATCTGTTGGAAGCCGTGGAGATTAAGAAAGATCTGATCAACATATTTCGTACTAAACGACCAAACACAGCTCAATACCACCCGTCTTCTAAAATTCATTTAATCTTCATAGTTTTAAGTGCTTCCCACATAGTCTGTTCCATCCTGTTCCTCATTATTTCTGTATTTACTAATTTTATAGTGACTTTACGTGCTCTTTATACACGCTGCTGTTAAAATTGACAATTATATTTCAGTATCAACTTCCATACATAGTACTTCTCTAAACTGTTCTTCGGTACACTTGCATGTACTAATTTTATTTTATTGGGATTGTTAATTTAATTCAAATTGTTATATAGGCTCTGTTTTCTCGATTATATTTTGCTACTTTGACCCATTTATATTTATTTATTGTTCTGTGTTAACATTGTCAGTTGCATTACCACTTCACTCTCAAAGATGTTATTTACTTTGCGTTCGTACCTCAGTCTCGAGGTGTAACATATTTTTCACTGCTTTTAGCGAATACTCTGTATTCTTTAACGACGACAGGCAATTAATGCTGTTGATAGCCTTGTAAGCCGAAAATCTGTTGACAAAAGAAATTAAACTGCAGCACATAAACAATATTGAACTTTTCATTTACAAGTGGCTGTTGCCAGCCATGCATTGATGTGACTCACTTTGATTAAACGGAAAGGAAAGAAAAGAGAAAGCACACGTCCTGATCTCCTCCTCGCACTGCGTCCGTCCACCTCCTCCTCCCCCTCTCTCTGTCCATCACCTCCTCTCCTGACTCTCAATCTCTCTTTCCGTCTCTCTGTCCATAACCTCCTGCCCTCTTTCTACACTCCTGGAAATTGAAATAAGAACACCGTGAATTCATTGTCCCAGGAAGGGGAAACTTTATTGACACATTCTTGGGGTCAGATACATCACATGATCACACTGACAGAACCACAGGCACATAGACACAGGCAACAGAGCATGCACAATTTCGGCACTAGTACAGTGTACATCCACCTTTCGCAGCAATGCAGGCTGCTATTCTCCCATGGAGACGATCGTAGAGATGCTGGATGTAGTCCTGTGGAACGGCTTGCCATGCCATTTCCACCTGGCGCCTCAGTTGGACCAGCGTTCGTGCTGGACGTGCAGACCGTGTGAAACGACGCTTCATCCAGTCCCAAACATGCTCAATGGGGGACAGATCCGGAGATCTTGCTGGCTAGGGTAGTTGACTTACACCTTCTAGAGCAGGTTGGTTGGCACGGGATACATGCGGACGTGCATTGTCCTGTTGGAACAGCAAGTTCCCTTGCCGGTCTAGGAATGGTAGAACGATGGGTTCGATACCGGTTTGGATGTACCGTGCACTATTCAGCGTCCCCTCGACGATCACCAGAGGTGTACGGCCAGTGTAGGAGATCGCTCCCCACACCATGATGCCGGGTGTTGGCCCTGTGTGCCTCGATCGTATGCAGTCCTGATTGTGGCGCTCACCTGCACGGCGTCAAACACGCATACGACCATAATTGGCACCAAGGCAGAAGCGACTCTCATCGCTGAAGACGACACGTCTCCATTCGTCCCTCCATTCACGCCAGTCGCGACACCACTGGGGGCGGGCTGCACGATGTTGGGCCGTGAGCGGAAGACGGCCTAACGGTGTGCGGGACCGTAGCCCAGCTTCATGGAGACGGTTGCGAATGGTCCTCGCCGATACCCCAGGAGCAACAGTGTCCCTAATTTGCTGGGAAGTGGCGGTGCGGTCCCCTACGGCACTGCGTAGGATCCTACGGTCTTGGCGTGCATCCGTGCGTCGCTGCGGTCCGGTCCCAGGTCGACGGGCACGTGCACCTTCCGCCGACCACTGGCGACAACATCTATGTACTGTGGAGACCTCACGCCCCACGTGTTGAGCAATTCGGCGGTACGTCCACCCGGCCTCCCGCATGCCCACTATACGCCCTCGCTCAAAGTCCGTCAACTGCACATACGGTTCACGTCCACGCTGTCGCGGCATGCTACCAGTGTTAAAGACTGCGATGGAGCTCCGTATGCCACGGCAAACTGGCTGACACTGACGGCGGCGGTGCACAAATGCTGCGCAGCTAGCGCCATTCGACGCGCAACACCGCGGTTCCTGGTGTGTCCGCTGTGCCGTGCGTGTGATCATTGCTTGTACAGCCCTCTCGCAGTGTCCGGAGCAAGTATGGTGGGTCTGACACACCGGTGTCAATGTGTTCTTTTTTCCATTTCCAGGAGTGTATATCCAGCTCGTTCACGCCCTCCCTTCCCATCTCCTCCTGGCCGCCCTCCCTATTCATTTCTTCCTTTCTATATCCATTTTCTGCCACCTCTCTGTCCATCT
The DNA here is from genome assembly GCF_023897955.1 of Schistocerca gregaria. Classification (NCBI taxonomy): domain Eukaryota; kingdom Metazoa; phylum Arthropoda; class Insecta; order Orthoptera; family Acrididae; genus Schistocerca; species Schistocerca gregaria. Next base: position 397,519,913 of record NC_064921.1, on the reverse strand, counting down.
CTGTATTTATCCACCATATGGCGGTCCAGTAGGCACATAGAAAGACGTGCGTAGTAGAATGCAACACTGTGTCAAAATTATTGTAGCAATCTATGAAGAACTTTCACATATATATCCGATATCAACAAATGAAAATTTACATTTTATTACGGTAATGAAGTTGTTTTACCAAGAAGCGACTGAAGACTCAGTTAAAGTAACCATTTTATTATTTCGAAGCGTTTGTTACTCGTAGGTTTTATAACATTTCATATCCTAATGATTTCTTAATTCTTTTCATTACATTTTGACAGCTTAGTTGCACGCCATTCTTCCTGAATGATCCTCGTGAAGAAATGTTCGTAGAATTCTGCAGCCCTCTATCTGAAGGAGGTTAACCTCTAGACCAAAGAGTCCAGCTAAGATAGGAACTATTTCTTGACTCTTAGGGACCTTGGTAATCTTTTGAACCGTTTCAAACCTACAAATGAACATTCCACAGAAGCTGCTACATGTTTTATTAGTCACTTGGCGTGTAATGCTGCTATCTGGGTCTGCTTACCTTTCTATATACAGTACAGTGAAAAAAACTTAGGTCTGGAGAAAATTGGTGTATCTATGAAACTGAACATTTGAGAGAAGACAGACAAATGAAAACTAAGTTTTATGTAAAATGAAGTTTTCTTCCATTAAAAACCAATGTCTGTGTTCATCTGTAAATTATTTCATCCAACACATTTTGGGAGAATACAACATGTGGGACACGATCTACTCTCGCATTGTCAAAAATAGGAGTCAAGAAATTGTTACGCTTGGTTTCCTTTTGCTGCAAACCTTTTGCAATCGATAGATTGGTGGCTTAGCGTTTAAGTGTCAGGTTACAAATATAAAGGTCTGTTGTTCTTTACAAATTTAGTCCAATATTTCTTTATGTTACTGATGCACCAAAAAGTGAAGCATTCAGAAGACGTCATAGGATGTCTATGTAACTTAGTACTCTTACACTCCACTGGCAGGTATGCAATTCTCTGTGACACGTAAAATGGCCACCAGAATGCAATGATGTTGCTCATGTTTGGTGTTGTTACTAGGTCTGTTAGGGTATATACGGGGCGCGAACAGCGTCAGATGTTGAGTGATCAGTGTGAAGGACACGTAGATGCCGCATAATCGTATCAGTCAGCGTTATCAGTGCCTAAAAGTATTTGTAAGATGCATTCGAATGTGACAGTGGCCCGATATTGGGCTGCATGGGAACGCGAGGGCAGTAATACGTATCAGTGGGGTTCCATTCGACCACACCTGACAACCAACAAGCACAACTTAACCCCTTCATATCGCCACCTGCCGTCTGAGAACAAGTAATGGATTCCCTGCAACATTCCGTGTCTTCCCGTACCATTGGTCGGAGACTAGCAGCAGTCGGAATACAGAACTACCGTCCAATTCATAGGCTACAGATAACTCCACACTATAAACGGCTGCTTTTGGAGTGGTGCAGCGACCGGGAAGCATGGACTGCTGATAAATGACGTTGCATTGAGTTTAACGATGGATCACGCTTCTGCATCACCCCTAATGATCATCGTCAGCCAGTATGGCGAGACTTGGAAGAGATGCTCTCCTTCCACTGTTTTGGAGAGGCACAGGGGAGATACTCCTGGCGTCATGGCGTGAGGAGCCATTGGGTGTGGCTGCTGATCACGGCTGGTAGTGGCTGAGGAAACTTTGACAGCAGGACGGCACGTCACGGATATCCTGCATCCTCATGTGTTGCTTCTAATCGACAGATTGTGGTGTTCGTCGATACATATGTCTGCGAACTGACTGCCCAGAACATGGGTGGCACCAGCTCGATCTTCAATTCCATCGTAATGCCAATACCCAGGATATGAATAAGAACCTGTTACAAAAGTTGTGAGCCGTATTACCTCAGGACAGAATAGAGGAAAGGTGCCTAATATGAGACACACATTTCTAACCCCATTTAAAAGACCGAAAAGTAAGTGCAATTGTATTTTTTATGATGGTAATAATATCTTACATTATTTAATTTTATCGTACAATTATCGCATTTGCAATAATAAACAATCTTTCACAGTAGTAAATAAATCTTCACAAACAAGGCATTTCGTAGAAATGATATCAAGGTTTCCTAATATGAGACAGTAATAATATTTTGCTTTAATTATTTTATTACAGAATAATGACATATAAATATATAATTTTACATGTTCATTCATTTCTGTTATCCTTCACTCGTTTCACATTACTTAGGTTTATATTTACGACATCCGGGGCAAACAAAATTGTCTTCTGTGACACCGCAATCTTCATGAGCCCAGCGATAACATTTCGTGCACTGTGCCCATGTCTCCCCGTGTTTGTCTTCAGAAAAGAGCCCAGTACAGAACAGACACTCTGCGTCATCGTCATCACTGCTGCCTTAATCCGCACTGTCCTCAAGATGACATCGGATGCCGAGTCACTAGACGATCCTTCTGCTTTAGGTGTACGATTTGAAGATTTTCCACTCTTCTCCCCAATTACCTTTCTGGTTGCTTTCTTAGCTTCAGCCACTGATTTCTTCTATTTAGATTTTTGCATAAGGAGTCGAAGGTAGTAACGCAGCAGTGCACGAACGCAATGTTTGACCAACTTGACTATCTCCAGGTGGTTTTGCAATGTGTGGGAGAGGTCTGATGTCTGCCGGACTGACAGCTCGACATCACCATCAGTAGTTTCATTTTCGTTTTTGGCATGTCTTTCTTGAAGGGCGTCAGCATGGCGATGAATTGAAAATTCATGTTCCCTAAAGATGTTTCTGTTGCATGGGATGAGACCTGTTTTTCTGAAGGCATTCGCAGATGCTTCCATTGTTGCTGCTCGGTTGTAAGCTGCCACAAATAACCTGGCTATTAATAATGGGGTTATAACACGATCTGAGTCACTTTCCAACCACGTTTCTATCTCTTGGACATAGGTTTTCAAAGGCCCCTTAAATCCAACGTCAAGTGGCTGCATTTTATGCGTTGAGTGAGGTGGCAAACATACAATATGAACATTGTTTTCACGTGCTGTATCTAACACATCTAGATTCTTTGTGTGGGAATAATGCCCATCAAGAATCAAAATGACAGGGTCATTTGAAGATGGCTTTACATGACTCACAAAATGATCAAACCACTGAGTAAAGATATGAGTTTGTATCCAGCCACTTGGATGACAAGCTGATATGATCCTGCAGGTGCACCGTCCATCAATTCCTGGTTCATATTCTTCCTTGAGAAGACGATTAGTGGTGGAACATAAGTGCCAGCTGCGTTCATACATGTTTCAACTGTGATGAGATTTCCCCTTTCTGCTGAAGTCAAGGCAGCAACTTGTCTCTTCCCATTCATAGCAATAATCTTGCTGTGTTTGTGCTGCACAGACGTCACCCCAGTTTCGTCAACATTGAAGACTCGATGCGGGTTATGGTTCACTTTAGATAGCACAGATTCGTAAAAATCAAAAAATCTCCTCACATTTTCTGGAGTGAAAGCTTTCACTCTTGATGCTGCAAAACCCTGAGGAGTTCTCATTGATAAAATAGGATGTCTCTCAAGGAAAGCTCGACGCCATTTCTTTCTGCTGAAACCTTTTCTGAACTGAAAGGATTCTTGAGGCTATTCCTGACAGCTAACTGTAAGGCCATGCTTCGTATGTCCTTACATTTAAGAGCATAAAATCCCTCTTCCATTGTAAGGCAGTATTTCACTAGTTCATCTTCCAGTTGAGATGAGAGAACAGGCCTTCTGCCAAGATTAGCACCAACCAGCTCTTTGGGTGTACGAGTTTTATCCTTCACATACTTTTCCAAACTACGTTTTGGTACAGCAAAAACTTTTAGGCTTTTAAGTGCCCCATCTCACCATTTCTCACACACTTAATGGCACGAACCATGGCGTCTTTATCCCACGTTTTCCTTTTAGGTACCAATGCCATCTACAAAGAATAAATACAATAATCAGACATACTTCTTAAAGAACTTCTATGATTTTATTTGTTAGATTATTTTTTATAAGTACAGTGAACGGAGTAATATTGATCAACTTCTGAGCAAAATACCGCCTTGAAAGAAAGTTCCAGAAAACATTCCAATTTCTGGTCATAAGACTAGTCAAAGCAATCCCTGTTAATGATAATTTAATCGAATTAAAATAAATGCAGTTGCCAAAATTTTACTACAATAAATGATAAAATATTGTTATCTCATGATAGTATTGCGTAAATTACATATAACAAATCGTGAAAGAACGAGTTCCTCCAATATTCGATAGGTATCGTAATATGCGACACTGTCGCGTATTTGGATCCCATACTATCGCGTATTAGGAATTTCGCCATCTTACTCAAAGAATCAAGTACTAGTTAACAACGTTCGTTGGAAAATGAACTTAGTTTCAATAATTATAGGTAATACCGTCATAAATAACTACAATAAAAGAGTACAGTAATATCACCTTTAAGCTGAAATATTATCTTAATACCGGTGTCGCAAAAACTCCAAACACAAGAAATTTTGTATCAACCTCTACACACTGTGTCCGGCTCAACTATGGCGTCCTACTCGCTGTGCCGTCGTCTGGTACGTAATAGACGTGTTTAAGAATCTCTCCACCAGAGTGCAACCCCTAACATGAGCACAGTTGGGGTGTCTCGTATTACGGAACTATCGCATAACAGGCACCTTTCCTCAACGGCGTTGGTGACACTCTTACCAACCGAATCAGTGCATGCATACCGGCCAGAAGGGAGCGATGTCGTACTGATAAGTGGGTCTATATTGCCTAATTCTTTGTCAGGGTGACTAGATTTTGTAATTAGTGCAATAATATCAAACACTCTCTCAGTCCATGAATTTTAATTTCGTTTCCTTCCCACCTTCAAGGTGCTCCACTTTTTTGTTCGGCAGTGCATGTCATTGATTGTGTGGTCGCTCTGAAGCACTATAGGCGGTGTAAAACTGTTATAGCTAATCATGTAACCATTGGCAAGCTGCCACGGCAGCGAAATGATGTACGAGTGTGCCATTCGGACTTCAGTAATCGGTGTGTAAGATGAGTCGACGTGCAGACATGTCAAACTGGCAGAAAGAAACCACCGTGTTTGGACGTACCCATAACCTCTCCGTAAAGGAAATGGCCCAATTTGTTGATGTATCAGCGCGGACTGTCTGGGGTGTTTAGCCACAGCCGGGTAAGAAGGCACAAGAACAGTGGTCGTGAGGCGACCCTAACCGACGCCTGGTCACTGAGAACTGGTTCGAAACGGTTCCGGATCTGCTGCTGTCCTTGAATGCAGGTCCGTCTCAACCAGTCTCTGAGTGAACGTTGCGAAGGGGACCGGATGCAATGGACATTTGGATTGGCTATCTCGCAAAAGACGATTGTTCTCAGCAGCAAATGAGGTTGCACATCTCCAATCTGCCAAACCACACAGAAACTGGAGCGTGCATAGTGTAGTCCGAAGAGTCGGGATTTTACCTCTTTTCAAAGTTGAAAGATGTACGTTGATTTTGGTACCTCCTCTTTCTTAAACTCGAGCTCTTTTTAACTTGACTAAGTAACATATTGTTTTTCCGTTTGTTTCTAATAAAACTAAATAACAGACTAAGCTGCCTGTGAAATCCTGTATTTTATTTTAATTAAATGCCCTTTCTTAAAAAAAAAGTTGGAGCGAACACCGGGACAAGGTTAGACAAGCGAGCTTTCCCGCCGAATTTTAGGGGAGACGTTTTATTTGCTCCTCTGATCTTTTAGTAGAAGCTTTGAGAAGGCTCCAGTAGCTTTCTTTGTTTACAGGGGCGCCAAAAGTGCATTCCTACGCACCATTTTCTCGGATTCCGACTCGGCTCGTGCGTCACACCGAGGAGCGTAATAGTGGTTTGGTCAGAGAGATGTACAAAAACTGCGGACGAGAAATCATGTTTTAAGGAAGACCGCCAGGCAGATAGCCTCGGGGTGTGATAAACGTGTGTTGGAAGTAACTGAAGGCTGGTGGAATACTTTAGATGTTGTGCCCACGCAGGACTGCTGCTGCTGCAGGCTGATATGTTAAGAGAAAATGTAATTGTAATTGCGGGTTTGTTAGGAAGTTAGGCCACAGTGTAACTTGAAATAATTAGTGCATTCAAGAATAGAGAACGTTCTAAGTTGCTCAGTCTGTTTCCGTGTGACTATACACAAACTCTGAGGGGGAAAAAACGCAACACAAAAAATAATTGATGTAGAGTAATGAAATTTTGGGAATACATTTGTCCAGGTAAGATATTTAAGCGATCAACATTGCAGGATCACAGGTAAATGTAAGTGCAAGATAAGGCACTGAAGATGTGAACTTCTGGTACTTTAATAACCGATGTAGCCGCCAGAATGTTGAATGCAAATGTGCATGCATTGTGCTGTACACGAGCCGAATTTCAGTTAGTGGCCTGGGATTACAGGCCTGTTACACTTAGTTGGTGAATACTGGAGCGGTTAATGCTGATTGTGAATGACGCTGGAGTTGTCGTCCGATGATGTCTCATATGTGGTCCATTGAAGACAGATCTGGTGATCGAGCAGGCCAAGGCAACAAGTCGACACCTTGCAGAGCACGTTAAGTTACAATAGAGGTATGTGGGCCAGCGTTATCCTGTTGGGAAACACCCCCTACAATGCTGTTCATGAATGGCGGCACAACGGGTTCAATCGCCAGATTGGCGTACAAATTTGCAATCAGGGTGCGTGGAATAACCACGTGACTGCATCTGCTGTCATACCAAATCACACCACAATTCCAGCTGAAGGTCCAGAGTATGCCGCACGCAGACAGGTTGGTTGCAGGTCCTCAACTGGCCTCCATCTAACCTCCACTAGGCCATCACTGGCACCGACGAAGAACCAGCGTCCGTTTGAAAGCAGTACAGACCTCCACCTTGCCACCCAAAGAGCTCTCTCTTGACGCCACTGAAGTCGCAAATGGCGGCTGTTTGGGGTCAGTGGAAAACGCGCAACAGGGCGTCTGGTTCGGAGCTGTCGCTGAAGTAACCGATTTGTAACACCTCGTCATGTCACCGTGGTGCCAAACTTTGCTCATATTGCTGCTGTAGATGCAGTGCGACGCGCCAGAGCCACTTGCGGAGCATGTTGGTGTTCGCTCTCGGTAGTGGCGCGTGGCCGTTGGTCTTCTTGAGACCGCACGTTCCCATGACAGCCGATGCCAGCAATCATGTACAGTGGATACATTTCTGTCTAGTCTTTCTGCAGTATCACAAAGGAACATTCAGCTTCTCGTAGCCCTATTATACGACGTCGTTCAAACTCAGCTAGGCGCTGATAATGGCGTCTTTGTTGCCTTAAAGGCACCCTTGACTAAAATCAACTCACAGCGTCCAGTCTCAAAGGTAACTACCGCTCACGGCTGTTACAGTGCATACTTGAAGCAAATCTGATTCGCATCCTCATAGTGGCTCTATTTGCGCCACTCTTAAGCGACTGACGCGAAATGTGAATAGTCATCAACTTTCAGATGTCGAAACACACCTACCAACTTTCGTTTATGTCGCACAACTGCTGCTTGGTGCTGCTATATTTTTCCGTCAGTGTAGTTACTTAATTTGGTGTCATGTTTTCAATTTAAGAAGAAATCGCTTTAATAGAAAAGTGGAATACTACAGATGTTCCTGTTACTGTCCATAGAAGCTTTATTCAACGGTACTGAAGCATTGCCACTCCGATCTTAACTTGTGCTTATTCGGTCGAACCTTCCGCTAATTTCGGCAGTGTTCCTTGCGGTGTTTAACAGAACTTGTTTGATGCTTGCATGGCTAATATTCCATCCAATATCAGAATACAATCCCTTAATGTATAGATCCTCCCCATGCATCCTTTTGTCCTTCATACTTCTTCGTGATAACGACTTTATACGGGACAACAGCGCTTACCAGTCCGCCATAATTTTGTACCCAAATTTCACGTCAAATAAGCAATACAATAGCAATACAATTGTTAGTTTGTAATGGACTTTTTCCCATACCGCCTTGTCGATAGTCCCACTGCAATCTTAGTAGTATATAAGAATCTATGAGATGCAAATATGATTGGAAAATCAGGCCATCGACTCCATAAGGCTGTACCGAGTGAATGTTACCTTGTGCAGGGTTAGTTTGAGAATATTTTCTCTTGATGTCGGGCTTCCTTGATTCATACTTGTGTTAGAACCCGGTATATGGCAGACGACCAACTAAATACAGTTAAAGAGGGGATACCTGGTGGTAGGCGTTTCTGTTGTATCCTAGTAGGGCAGGAGCCATTCGCTATTAGTAATTCGCAAGTTACTACCGATTCATATACCAATACCCCTCCAAATTTTGTATCCTCAAGATTCATAACAGACGTCAAGCACCTAATAAGGTTACTGTTAACATGAACCAGGTTGAAACTTCCTGGCAGATTAAAACTGTGTGCCCGACCGAGACTCGAACTCGGGACCTTTGCCTTTCGCGGGCAAGTGCTCTACCAACTGAGCTACCAAAGTACGACTCACGTCCGGTACTCACAGCTTTACTTCTGCCAGTATCCGTCTCCTACCTTCCAAACTTTACAGAAGCTCTTCTGCGAACCTTGCAGAACTAGCACTCCTGAAAGAAAGGATACTGCGGAGACATGGCTTAGCCACCGCCTGGGGGATATTTCCAGAATGAGATTTTCACTCTGCAGCGGAGTGTGCGCTGATATGAAACTTCCTGGCAGATTAAAACTGTGTGCCCGACCGAGACTCGAACTCGGGACCTTTGCCTTTCGCGGGCAAGTGCTCTACCAACTGAGCTCATTCTGGAAACATCCCCCAGGCTGTGGCTAAGCCATGTCTCCGCAGTATCCTTTCTTTCAGGAGTGCTAGTTCTGCATGTTTCGCAGAAGAGCTTCTGTAAAGTTTGGAAGGTAGGAGACGGATACTGGCAGAAGTAAAGCTGTGAGTACCGGCCGTGAGTCGTGCTTCGGTAGCTCAGTTGGTAGAGCACTTGCCCGCGAAAGCCAAAGGTCTCGAGTTCGAGTCTCGGTCGGACACACAGTTTTAATCTGCCAGGAAGTTTCATATCAGCGCACACTCCGCTACAGAGTGAAAATTCTCATTCTGTGAACCAGGTTGTCTATTTCCACATTCTCGTTGACAAAATGTGAATCTTTCTTCTACATCGTGATCATTCTGTGGACACTCTTCTTGCAAGATGATATCAACTGTGTTAACAAGGCTGCACTGACGACGGCCTGGCCCCGCATGGAACATCGACTGGTCCACTAAATCTTCTGGCCCTAATCTCGTAGAAATTGTCTGGTACTTGCTTTGGACAGTTGAGGAAACGTCGTAATCAATTTGGAAACTCTGCGGGATCTAACATTCAAGTGTGGCTTGTGTTTGATGTGGCGTCTTCCCGAACGTGCAGAGCAATATATGGCATGTCAGATATTCAGAGCGTGCGTCTGAGCGTCGACCAATGAGATGGCACAACGCCACCTACGTCACACGCACGCCGTCTACCTTCAGTACAGAGTTTGTGAAGCGCCATATTGGCATTCGTTTCAAGCCTATATGTATATATGCCGTTTCTGAGCACCAGCAAACTGAGAATCACTGGAAAACCCTTGGTTAGCTGTGGGATTCATAACAATAAAATAATGAGAAACATCATATTCGTGGGAAAAGAATTATTGTAACTTGGGGTTTCACTAAAATGTGGGTATTATAGGAGTAGGCTATTTGAAGTCAGCGACACACTGAAGACCCACCCAAAACGCATTGTTCTTGGTAAAATTTGTTATAATTAAATTTCAGTTAGTAACATATCTACGATTAAGGTTTTCAGAAAGGCGTAACATAATATGATTTGATACAAGAGATGTGGTGTTGGTTTAGCGTGCTGGCACGCTAGCTCAGCGTATTCGGTCAGAGGGCTGCGTGCTCTCTGTAATAAAAAAAAAAAAAACTGAATCAAGGATCAACGCTCAACTTTAACCGATGTCTTGTACCGTCCGCCCAGACCAAACGGAACGAACTATATCGAACGAACAAAGTCCTTTGCGAAGTTATCTGTTGGGGCGGTAGTTCGCGTCTTGACACTTCCAAGCTTTTTTTCTTACGTTCGAATTTTTATTAGGTTCTTATATTGTATTATTGGTTTAATATAAGTATATACTATAATAGTTGATGTTATGTAAATATAAGTTCACCTTTTTTTTGAGGGATGACTTTGTTCGATTTGCTTAATCTACAGGACAGCTTCTACGCTTCTGTTGTTGTTGTTGTTGTCTTCAGTCCTGAGACTGGTTTGATGCAGCTCTCCATGCTACTCTATCCTGTGCAAGCTGCTTCATCTCCCAGTACCTACTGCAACCTACATCCTTCTGAATCTGCTTAGTGTACTGATCTCTCGGTCTCCCTCTACGATTTTTACCCTCCACGCTGCCCTCCAATGCTAAATTTGTGATCCCTTGATGCCTCAAAACATGTCCTACCAACCGATCCCTTCTTCTAGTCAAGTTGTGCCACAAACTTCTCTTCTCCCCAATCCTATTCAATACCTCCTCATTAGTTACGTGATCTATCCACCTTATCTTCAGTATTCTTCTGTAGCACCACATTTCGAAAGCTTCTATTCTCTTCTTGTCCAAACTAGTTATCGTCCATGTTTCACTTCCATACATGGCTACACTCCAAACAAATACTTTCAGAAACGACTTCCTGATACATAAATCTATATTTGATGTTAACAAATTTCTCTTCTTCAGAAACGCTTTCCTTGCCATTGCCAGTCTACATTTTATATCCTCTCTACTTCGACCATCATCAGTTATTTTACTTCCTAAATAGCAAAACTCCTTTACTACTTTAAGTGTCTCATTTCCTAATCTAATTCCCTCAGCATCACCCGATTTAATTTGACTACATTCCATTATCCTCGTTTTGCTTTTGTTAATGTTCATCTTATATCCTCCTTTCGAGACACTGTCCATTCCGTTCAACTGCTCTTCCAAGTCCTTTGCCGTCTCTGACAGAATTACAATGTCATCGGCGAACCTCAAAGTTTTTACTTCGTCACCATGAATTTTAATACCTACTCCAAATTTTTCTTTTGTTTCCTTTACTGCTTGCTCAATATACAGATTGAATAACATTGGGGAGAGGCTACAACCCTGTCTCACTCCTTTCCCAACCACTGCTTCCCTTTCATGCCCCTCGACTCTTATTACTGCCATCTGGTTTCTGTACAAATTATAAATAGCCTTCCGCTCCCTGTATTTTACCCCTGCCACCTTTAGAATTTGAAAAAGAGTATTCCAGTCAACATTGTCAAAAGCTTTCTCTAAGTCTACAAATGCTAGAAACGTAGGTTTGCCTTTTCTTAATCTTTCTTCTAAGATAAGTCGTAAGGTCAGTATTGCCTCACGTGTTCCAACATTTCGACGGAATCCAAACTGATCCTCCCCGAGGTCTGCATCTACCAGTTTTTCCATTCGTCTGTAAAGAATTCGCGTTAGTATTTTGCAGCCGTGGCTTATTAAACTGATAGTTCGGTAATTTTCACATCTGTCAGCACCTGCTTTCTTTGGGATTGGAATTATTATATTCTTCTTGAAGTCTGAGGGTATTTCGCCTGTCTCATACATCTTGCTCACCAGCTGGTAGAGTTTTGTCATGACTGGCTCTCCCAAGGCCGTCAGTAGTTCTAATGGAATGTTGTCTACTCCGGGGGCCTTGTTTCGACTCAGGTCTTTCAGTGCTCTGTCGAACTCTTCACGCAGTATCGTATCACCCATTTCGTCTTCATCTACATCCTCTTCTATTTCCATAATATTGTCCTCAAGTACATCGCCCTTGTATAAACCTTCTATATACTCCTTCCACCTTTCTGCCTTCCCTTCTTTGCTTAGAACTGGGCTGCCATCTGAGCTCTTGATATTCATCCACGTGGTTCTCTTCTCTCCAAAGGTCTCTTTAATTTTCCTGTAGGCAGTATCTATCTTACCCCTAGTGAGATAAGCTTCTACATCCTTACATTTGTCCTCTAGCCATCCCTGTTTAGCCATTTTGCACTTCCTGTCGATCTCATTTTTGAGACGTTTGTATTCCTTTTTGCCTGCTTCATTTACTGCATTTTTATATTTTCTCCTTTCATCAATTAAATTCAATATTTCTTCTGTTACCCAAGGATTTCTAGCAGCCCTCGTCTTTGTACCTACTTTATCCTCTGCTGCCTTCACTACTACATCCCTCAGAGCTACCCATTCTTCTTCTACTGTATTTCTTTCCCCTATTCCTGTCAATTGTTCCCTTATGCTCTCTCTGAAACTCTGTACAACCTCTGGTTCTTTCAGTTTATCCAGGTCCCATCTCTTTAATTTCTCACATTTTTGCAGTTTCTTCAGTTTTAATCTACAGGTCATAACCAATAGATTGTGGTCAGAGTCCACATCTGCCCCTGGAAATGTCTTACAACTTAAAACCTGGTTCCTAAATCTCTGTCTTACCATTATATAATCTATCTGATACCTTTTAGTATCTCCAGGGTTCTTCCACGTATACAACCTTCTTTCATGATTCTTAAACCAAGTGTTAGCTATGATTAAGTTGTGCTCTGTGCAAAATTCTACTAGGCGGCTTCCTCTTTCATTTCTTAGCCCCAATCCATATTCACCTACTATGTTTCCTTCTCTCCCTTTTCCTACACTCGAATTCCAGTCACCCATTACTATTAAATTTTCGTCTCCCTTCACTATCTGAATAATTTCTTTTATTTCATCATACATTTCTTCAATTTCTTCATCATCTGCAGAGCTAGTTGGCATATAAACTTGTACTACTGTAGTAGGTGTGGGCTTCGTATCTATCTTGGCCACAATAATGCGTTCACTATGCTGTTTGTAGTAGCTTACCCGCATTCCTATTTTCCTATTCATAATTAAACCTACTCCTGCATTACCTCTATTTGATTTTGTGTTTATAACCCTGTAGTCACCTGACCAGAAGTCTTGTTCCTCCTGCCACCGGACTTCACTAATTCCCACTATATCTAACTTTAACCTATCCATTTCCCTTTTTAAATTTTCTAACCTACCTGCCCGATTAAGGGATCTGACATTCCACGCTCCGATCCGTAGAACGCCAGTTTTCTTTCTCCTGATAACGACATCCTCCTGAGTAGTCCCCGCCCGGAGATCCGAATGGGGGACTATTTTACCTCCGGAATATTTTACCCAAGAGGATGCCATCATCATTTAATCATACAGTAAAGCTGCATGTCCTCGGGAAAAATTACGGCTGTAGTTTCCCCTTGCTTTCAGCCGTTCGCAGTACCAGCACAGCAAGGCCGTTTTGGTTAATGTTGCAAGGCCAGATCAGTCAATCATCCAGACTGTTGCCCCTGCAACTACTGAAAAGGCTGCTGCCCCTCTTCAGGAACCACACGTTTGTCTGGCCTCTCAACAGATACCCCTCCGTTGTGGTTGCACCTACGGTACGGCCATCTGTATCGCTGAGGCACGCAAGCCTCCCCACCAACGGCAAGGTCCATGGTTCATGGGGGGGGTCTACGCTTCTACGCTTCGTAATTCACATGTTGCAAAGATCCTGTTGCTGGGTAGGAACAGTGACCAAGTAAGACTGACCTTGGGGTTTTACTAAAATGTGGGAATGATGAAATAATGTTTATCTTAAGCGGGGAAGTATTCCAAATTTGAAAGGCACTGTTTGTAATGGAACTTTTATAAGTCTGTGTCCTTATTGACTGCACACGGCACTTTCCTTTTCGTGGACGATGGAGGAAATGTGCGTTTCAATAGAGGTAACGAGGGAATTTTACGCTCGCCCGTTGAATAAACAGTGTGATTTACGAACTAGAAATATCCCTCAACTGCCGCTGGAGTGCGTTGCGATCGCGTATACCACGTTGGTCCCACGTACCGTATGCACAAGACGCATCGTTCCTGAGCGTTCAGCAGCACGTTGAACTGGGCACGCTCAACGTTAACGTTCGACAGCACGGTCCTTGTGCCGACGACTTAAGGGTCTCTTTGGATCTCTACGTTCAGGTCCGCGGCATGCGGTCAAGGCTATTTCCCGGAGAAAGGGCTAGGTGACAGCAGCTTTCTCCTGAGAGAGAGAGAACCGACGGAGTGGCAGAGCGACGCCAAAGACAGAAGACAAAGGGCGCGCAGTCGTCGCGGCCTCCCGGCAGTCCGCATGTCGCTGGCGCTATCTCGGGGGAAATCATGGCGGCCCCCGCTGACGCCTGAATACTGCATGCGCCGGCGGCTCGGCTAACCAGCGCTGTCTCCCGGCCCGGACACCTCCGGGTTTTCCTCAGACAGCCTAGGCCTGCTTAAGTTGCGTGCCGCAGAAAACAAATCGCTGCCTCTCTGCGACCATTCTGGAGTGATAATTATTTTTAACTACAGTAATTAATACGACGCTACGGAGCCCGAATGCCTGGTCGATTCGTTGCGTAGATTATAATCACAAGTTGGAAATTACTTAACAGGCACACAACTTCTTGTAGAATCCACCTGTCTCATCGATCTGCATTAGTTCATACTGTATCTTCTCATTAGATGGGTGACGTGCAAATAGAGATTTTCTTCACGGTAAATGTTAACAGCCAAACAGTTGCACGATCAAGATTCATTGAAATCCTTGACCACAGTTTCGGTATATCTAAATATACTTTCATCAGCAGAAAAAATACACTAAAATCACATCCTAAAGTGGAGATTCATAGAACAATCGTGCCAAAGGCGTTGTTAGTAGTTAAAATTAAAATGTCGCCTCCATCTGTACAGAATAATTCTGAAGAGATGGTCGATGTACTGAGTACAGGCAAAGTACCGATAATATGCCGTGTTCGCGTCGACCATCTCTTCAGCATTATTCTATACAGATGGAGGTGATATTTTAATTTTAACTATTGACGACGCCTTTGGCACGATTGTTCTATGAATCTCCACTGCAGGATGTGATTTTAGTGTATTTTTGCGTTTGATGAAGGTATAATTAGATATACCGAAACTATCGTCAAGGATTTCAATAAATCTTGATCCTGCAACTGTTTGCTGCTATCATTTACCGTGAGGAATGTCTACAGTTGCTCCTTCAGCCATGTTTAAAATTTGGAATGGAGAGATGTTAGACCTTGTGTTTCCATTACACAGTGTGATTTGTGTGACAGGTGGAAACTACGCCATGATCGTACGTCTGCTCTCCAGGAAATTGATTAAAGAAACGGCTTTGCTTCTCGTATGACGAGGCCTTTGTTATTTTGGGGTCTTTCCATCAGAAACGAAACGTTCCATTCCCATATTATCATTCAAAGTTAATGCACTGGCCCAAATCGCCATCAGCACTAACTAGCCAGTCATTTTAAGATCGCGCCGGCCGAAGTGCCCGAGCGGTTCTAGGAGCGACCGCTGCGGTCGCAGGTTCGAATCCTGCCTCGGGCATGGATGTGTGTGGTATCCTTAGGTTGGTTAGGTTTAAGTAGTTCTAAGTTCTAGGGGACTGATGACCTCAGATGTTGAGTCCCATAGTGCTCAGAGCCATTTCAACCAACCATTTTAAGGTCGCGAACAGGACGTCCTACGGATGCATTGGTTGGGTTTACTGATAGACTGCGTGAGAATGTATGTTGGGAGGAGTAGGCGCTAATTGTGACGGAGGTAGACCGAAACTCTCAACAGCTGACGACAGGGATATCATCATATTAAAAAATTTCACAATTTAAGCTCAAGGAGAGTGTTATTAATCATAAAAAAGACGTCAGAGAACACAGAAATTTTTGATAAACACAATTTTGTAATAACAAGGGGGAATCGTCTTGTAAAACCGATCGACCGGTATAATTTATGAAGATGCAAGAAGTTCAGTTCACAGTTATAACTATATCAGTCTTAGTACACTGGAGCGGTGGCCTCCATAGGTATCGGACGTATGACACAATATAATCGAGTTGGGGCCTCTACAACTGGCGAATATGACAACATTTTCAGCTTTTGATAGCTTGGTATGTAACATGCGTGCAAGTAAGGTCATCCGAAGAAAAATTCTTTAATAATTACCTAACATCATCATGTCAATAGGAGTTGAGCAATAATTGTCGGTGGTGTACGCTCCTTATGGGAATACTTTACTAGCCTTGATCATTAATATTTTTACATTGGTAACTACTTTCAGCAAATTTAATTTCCGTCTTGACATAAGAAAAAATTTTAAGGATCAGGTTACAGGCTAATATTCAAAGGACTATATATAAGAATACAGACTTCCCAGCAATAGGATAACATACCACTTAGCATAAGGCAGTAGTATCTACGTCGATAGAAGTTAGACATTTTAAGCAAGATGTGTCCGAAATAAACGTACCTCACAGTAAAGGCATTGTTTAACGCCCCACAGCACTAAGTAACTCAGCAGCTTCATCAAGGACGTAGCTATAATAAGCAGGTAGCAAAATACATTTCCACTAGTACTATGTCAGAAGAAGTTTCCCTGCTGACGACTAGAGGTAGACTGACAGACAACGTATGAACGGTCGCTTAGATTATTGAGGTTGCCACAAGGTGATACTTCAGAATTAGGACGGAGAGATTTTCAAAGAGACACGCACGCAAACGTGTCTATGTCATAGTAATAAAAAATGTTATAAAAACGCTACTGGAGAGGGCCACACAGAAACAGCCGCAATCGGTACAAGAAATAAAATCTGGTCCACCACATTACGGAGAAAGATAGTAATCATTTCTCCGTGAAGAACATACTCTAATTTGCACAATACAGCAGCAAAACCATTGGTACAATAAATCAAGTAAAATATAAAAAATTGTACAATGTCCCTTACTTACGCTACTACTATGTCGCAACAAGACGAAAAAAATTATCCAATATAAAATTCTATATCTCTCACATAACAGATGAGTATGAAACACCTTCACCTTGACATACACTCCTGGAAATTGAAATAAGAACACCGTGAATTCATTGTACGAGGAAGGGGAAACTTTATTGACACATTCCTGGGGTCAGATACATCACATGATCACACTGACAGAACCACAGGCACATAGACACAGGCAACAGAGCATGCACAATGTCGGCACTAGTACAGTGTATATCCACCTTTCGCAGCAATGCATGCTGCTATTCTCCCATGGAGACGATAGTAGAGATGATGGATGTAGTCCTGTGGAACGGCTTGCCATGACATTTCCACCTGGCGCCTCAGTTGGACCAGCTTTAGTGCTGGAAGTCCAGACCGCTTGAGATGACGCTTCATCCAGTCCCAAACATGCTCAATGGGGGACAGATCCGGAGATCTTGCTGGCCAGGGTAGTTGACTTACACCTTCTAGAGCACGTTGGGTGGCACGGGATACATGCTGATGTGCATTGTCCTGTTGGAACAGCAAGTTCCCATGCCGGTCTAGGAATGGTAGAACGATGGGTTCGATGGCGGTTTGGATGTACCGTGCACTATTCAGTGTCCCCTCGACGATCACCAGAGGTGTACGGCCAGCGTAGGAGTTCTCTCCCCACACCATGATGCCGGGTGTTGGCCCTGTGTGCCTCGGTCGTATGCAGTCCTGATTATGGCGCTCACCTGCACGGCGCCAAACACGCATACGACCATCATTGGCACCAAGGCAGAAGCGACTCTCATCGCTGAAGACGACACGTCTCCATTCTTCCCTCCATTCACGCCTGTCGCGACACCACTGGAGGCGGGCTGCACGATGTTGGGGCGTGAGCGGAAGACGGCCTAACGGTGTGCGGGACCGTAGCCCAGCTTCATGGAGACGGTTGCGAATGGTCCTCGCCGATACCCTAGGAGCAACAGTGTCCCTAATTTGCCGGGAAGTGGCGGTGCGGTCCCCTACGGCACTGCGTAGGATCCTACGGTCTTGGCGTGCATCCGTGCGTCGCTGCGGTCCAGTCCCAGGTCGACGGGCACGTGCACCTTCCGCCGACCACTGGCGACAACATCGATGTACTGTGGAGACCTCACGCCCCACGTGTTGAGCAATTCGGCGGTACGTCCACCCGGCCTCCCGCATGCCCACTATATGCCCTCGCTCAAAGTCCGTCAACTGCACATACGGTTCACGTCCACGCTGTCGCGGCATGCTACCAGTGTGGGAGACTGCGATGGAGCTCCGTATGCCACGGCAAACTGGCTGACACTGACGGCGGCGGTGCACAAATGCTGCGCAGCTAGCGCCATTCGATGGCCAACACCGCGGTTCCTGGTGTGTCCGCTGTGCCGTGCGTGTGATCATTGCTTGTACAGCCCTCTCGCAGTGTCCGGAGCAAGTATGGTGGGTCTGACACACCGGTGTCATTGTGTTCTTTTTCCCATTTCCAGGAGTGTAGAAAAGGTGCACATGACGTTAAGGGATCTTCATCAAGTGGTCTTCATACATATACGAGTGTAACTAGTTTACAAAATTAAAATCCAAGAGTCTGCCCATATTGAACGTCATCCACACAGGGGTTCTCTGCCATCGATCATCCTCCATACAGTCCTGACATGACCCCTTCCGATTTTCAGCTGCTTTCAAAATTTAAAGAACGCCTTCGAGTACTTCAGTTGCATAGTGGTGAAGCGGTGCTAGCAGAGGTGAGCCGGCCGTGGTGGCTGAGCGGTTCTAGGTGCTACAGTCTGGAACCGCGCGACCGCTAAGGTCGCAGGTTCGAATCCTGCCACGGGCGTGGATGTGTGTGATGTCCTTAGGTTAGTTAGGTTTAAGTAGTTCTAAGTTCTAGGGGACTGATGATCTCAGAAGTCCCATAAAAAAAAGCAGAGGTGAGGTTGTTGCTTCGTCAACAAACATTCTACGGTGACGGTGTCAACAAATTGGTCTCTGGATAAGAGAAATAACTTCGTCGACAGGATAACTATGTTCAGAAATGAATATTTAGACATGAAGAATGAATATGTAGAATATTAATGACGTTTGTTTCGGAGGCATTACTTTTCAGTATGTCCTCATATGTTGCCGTTTTTTTTCCTCATTTACTGAAGGCAGTCTGTAAGCAGACTAGAAATTTCACATCTTGAGTAACAAAGCTATGAGCATAACAAATATGCAATTAATTTTTCCTAAAATAATTATTCATATATTCAGAGTGAACCCGAAATCAAATTAAAAAAAATCGGATGACATTCAGGGATTATCTCTATTTTGGTATAAAATACCCACGGTATCTAGTGGCTCGCTAAGCAGCCCAAACAAAAAAGTTGTCAGCAGGAAACAAAAATGAAAACTGATCGCTTAATGTGTCTTAATAACAGTCCTAGTTTTCTCTTTTGTCTTAAAAATTTTCCTCTGATTTTCTGGAGCGGAAGCACTTATGCACAGTTGACCCGAAAACAGTATCAGTATCCATAGATGCATGCACCTTTCATCCTCTTGAAATCTATGAAAATTGTTGCCTAGCGTTCGAGGATACGTTCCAGATTGTAACCTGCAATCGGCGTCACACACATCAGTGTCAACTAATAATGTACGTCACAGTGACTAATTATTATTATTATTATTATTATTATAGGTACACGTGAAACGGAGTCATAGTGTTCTGAACAAAAATCACTGTACATTCATCAGCACAACACGACACCTCGGTCCTTTTGTGAACAGTTACATTGTAGTGGAGCTACAGGTGTTGACCCTAAGAACAAAAGCGCGGTTCCAAGAAGCGAATGTCATAGGGTCATGAACACACCACCCGCGCTAAAACAAAAAGTTACTAAAGGCATTTAAATTTTACGTACATCGATTTGCAATTTTCTTATACAATTTACGGAATATAAGGTAGCGTGAGAACAGTCTAAAACTGGAAATAAATAAAAAAGACAGGAAACTTTCAATCTATCATTCCAGGGCTAGCCAATGTGGAAGGGCTTGCGGACTGAGGGGTTGCAGAAAGCATTCGAGCCATTTCGTCTATTACTGCTATCAACAACGAATCGGCCAATTTTTTGGGTCCACAGGTAGAACTGTCAAACTATAGGAAGCCGAATAAGCCAAGAAAGAAAGAGAAAGGCCTTCAACTACGGAAAAATCAAGGACTTTCCTGATCGTGGGCTCAAACGATTGAAACGGACAATATTCTCCTCATTCACAAGCTCGTATACACGTAGTCTGCAGCCTGTTAGTCAGAATCGTAGTGCTGGGTAAATATTGATAGTGGTGAGTCCGCACTTCGATTTCATATCGTGTGAATTATTGCTCTTTAAGTTCAGCAAAAGCAACTGATGTAAACAAGATATCATTAAACTGAAACGTTTTGTAACTGTGCTTGTTTTAGGAGGAATAGTATACATTTTAGGAGGTAATGGTACAGAATAACTCGAATAAAATACTCCAGACAACATGCATCCATTTCTTATTGGTTACAGATATACAACTTATTACACAGATAAGTTTCTATTTATCATGTTAATACCCAGTTAATATGCGCTTATTTGTCAACGGTCGTGTTTGTTTCGAAGTTCGAGTTGTGAAGACGGACGTGAGATTAGGCAATTGAATTTTGCAATTGTTGTTGTTGTTGTCTTCAGTCCTGAGACTGGTTTGATGCAGCTCTCCATGCTACTCTATCCTGTGCAAGCTGCTTCATCTCCCAGTACCTACTGCAACCTACATCCTTCTGAATCTGCTTAGTGTACTCATCTCTCGGTCTCCCTCTACGATTTTTACCCTCCACACTGCCCTCCAACGCTAAATTTGTGATCCCTTGATGCCTCAAAACATGTCCTACCAACCGATCCCTTCTTCTAGTCAAGTTGTGCCACAAACTTCTCTTCTCCCCAATCCTATTCAATACCTCCTCATTAGTTACGTGATCTATCCACCTTATCTTCAGTATTCTTCTGTAGCACCACATTTCGAAAGCTTCTATTCTCTTCTTGTCCAAACTAGTTATCGTCCATGTTTCACTTCCATACATGGCTACACTCCAAACAAATATTTTCAGAAATGACTTCCTGACACTTAAATCTATATTCGATGTTAACAAATTTCTCTTCTTCAGAAACGCTTTCCTTGCCATTGCCAGTCTACATTTTATATCCTCTCTACTTCGACCATCATCAGTTATTTTACTTCCTAAATAGCAAAACTCCTTTACTACTTTAAGTGTCTCATTTCCTAATCTAATTCCCTCAGCATCACCCGATTTAATTGGACTACATTCCATTATCCTCGTTTTGCTTTTGTTGATGTTCATCTTATATCCTCCTTTCAAGACACTGTCCATTCCGTTCAACTGCTCTTCCAAGTCCTTTGCCGTCTCTGACAGAATTACAATGTCATCGGCGAACCTCAAAGTTTTTACTTCGTCTCCATGAATTTTAATACCTACTCCAAATTTTTCTTTTGTTTCCTTTACTGCTTGCTCAATATACAGATTGAATAACATCGGGGAGAGGCTACAACCCTGTCTCACTCCTTTCCCAACCACTGCTTCCCTTTCATGCCCCTCGACTCTTATGACTGCCATCTGGTTTCTGTACAAATTGTAAATAGCCTTTCGCTCCCTGTATTTTACCCCTGCCACCTTTAGAATTTGAAAAAGAGTATTCCAGTCAACATTGTCAAAAGCTTTCTCTAAGTCTACAATTGCTAGAAACGTAGGTTTGCCTTTTCTTAATCTTTCTTCTAAGATAAGTCGTAAGGTCAGTATTGCCTCACGTGTTCCAACATTTCGACGGAATCCAAACTGATCCTCCCCGAGGTCCGCATCTATCAGTTTTTCCATTCGTCTGTAAAGAATTCGCGTTAGTATTTTGCAGCTGTGATTTATTAAACTGATAGTTCGGTAATTTTCACATCTGTCAGCATCTGCTTTCTTTGGGATTGGAATTATTATATTCTTCTTGAAGTCTGATGGTATTTGGCCTGTCTCATACATCTTGCTCACCAGCTGGTAGAGTTTTGTCATGACTGGCTCTCCCAAGGCCGTCAGTAGTTCTAATGGAATGTTGTCTACTCCGGGGGCCTTGTTCCGACTCAATTGTGATTGTGATTTTAGAGCCAATTGTGCTGTATCGTTTAAGCGTGCCACACATATTTAGAAATGCTGCTGTTGCTGCATGTACGGAATAAGGCAGAAGATTTTCTAGCAGCAACGTACCACATTCAAGAATGTTTACTCGTGTTTTAACAAAAATGTTTCGAAAAGTCATATTTCATGTAAACACTCAAATGGCATTATGCAATTGGTAGAACGTGGTCTTTCCACATATCGATGTTTCACATACAAGAATATGACGGATATTAAGGTCACCGGACCAAAAACTAGTCACGCCAATGGGCACCCACAGATAAAACATTAAGCCTTTACAGGTGACATAACGCAGTAGTGATCACTGAACATTTATATCATAGCGGACAATGTACGCAACCGTATGTAAACATAACCGTGTGTAAATATAAGAATGAGACATAAGGATGTGACAGTGTAGCAAAATGGGGAAATCGGTTTTGTCATGCCCATGGCTATACAGTGTGTGGAGTTGCTGGGTTGTCCGCACCGGTAACTGCCTTGTATGCGCGGCGTTTTGCTAACCAAGGGACTCGAGTTCGATTCCCAGCCTGATCGGAGATTTTCTCCGCTCAAGGATTGGTTGTTGTATTATCCTCCCGTTCACATCATCATAACTGCCAATCTTCTACTTCAGATGACAGTATGGCTAAGTCACCAAAGCCAATAAATGAAAAAAAGTTGGTGGATCAGTTGTTTCGCGGCGCTGTTCCTAGGAGGTGCTCCGTAAGTTTTGGAAACAGAAAAATCGGATAGAGAGAAGTCGAGAGTGTATGGACGATGATCGATGACTGTGAACCCAAGGTGTCAGACTGTTTCAGATGTCACAGAACTCGCGTGCGGTCTGGCATTATGATGCTGAAAGAGAGGGTGGTACATGTGTGGACGAAACCGTCTGTCATTGTACGTCCATCTTTTCAGATGTGGTTCGAGACTTCGGCTGTTCAGTACAGAATGTTAATCAAACACCTTTTAGAGGTCTAAATTTTCAAATTGTTGCTTTATTGGGCTACCAGTTTCGGCGATATATTGCGCCATCTTCCTAACCGTCAGTCAGCGAGCATAATGATGGCGTTATATGTCGCCGAAACTGGTAGTCCAACAAAATAACAATTTGGAAATTTAGATGGCTGGAAGGTGTTTGGTTTGTGATTATAAACTCTTCTGTTGTTAGAAACTTGATTAAGGCACCCTGTTTCCCACTCACCGACGTAGATGTGTTACGCACAGCCAGGTTACATGCTAGAATTCGGAGCCCGCTATCGGCATAGTGTTGCAACTTGCGCGATCGAAGCGGGAAATCCGGCCGACTAGCATGTGTGGCATGTAATACGTGAATCGATATTGCGATCAGAATAAACAATTCGGAGGCATTACTTTTCAGCACGGCCTCATAATATTACAAAGGGCCGATCAGAGGCGTCTCTGCATGTAGTCAGGACAGCTGTTGGGAACATGTGGAGCGTCTTTGATGTCAGTAAAACATTATTAGAATTCAGTCATTTATTCACAATGTCTGCAAGTCGTAGTTTTTTTGCATCAGCCTCCGCTATTGCTCATACGGCTGCATGTTCGAGTCTAGCTGATGTCTGTTGTATCAGCTTGTCGTCTGCACCAGCAGGAAATGACGTCACGACCCTCGCGCTGCACCAGGTTGCCGGTTGGTAGGCGTGGCCACTGCGCAGCACAAAGTGATTCTCGCGCTGGCTGCTGGAGTATCTTGGTTCCCATCCGAATTCTATGATGGCCATTGATGACCCATTCGTGATGTTCCTAGTGTCGGTAGTGGTGTGGTCGATTGATTTTCCTCCCTAATCCTGGTAGGTTTCAACACCAAGAGCACCTAAGTATTGAACGGGAACGTAAACCCAGTATATCCTGTTGCTGGTTTCCACACTGAAGTTCCATGCAGGCAACACTCTGCGATACGGTGTTATCGAAAGACAGTCACTTTTTCCATCAGGTGAAGCCTATTATTTTGATTGCATCTTCGGCTAGTTCATAAACTGTGCTGATGCCCCTAGGACATAGATTCACTCAGTGTCGTAATGATGTATTCGAGTGCTGTTGCTGCGCATGCCATCGATCCCAATAATCAACTCATTAGGAGAGCTGGAGAGCTAGGGGATTTAAAGGGAATTGATGTGAGGCTGCGATGCAAGGCTCACTTCTTAATAACCACATGTATTCTTCATAACAGGCTGTTAACTACTTTGTAAGTTCCACGTTATGTGCTCTTGTGAAAGAGCGAGAGTTTCTTTCAACGTGCTTACGAGCTAACGAATATGCTCGTCTCACTTCTTTTGGTTTTTTGTCACAGTGTACTTTCTGGTGAATGTGTGTCCTATCTTGACAACTGGTGTTGTAATGTGTCGGTGAAGTCTCTCACCTGCGACATGCTGGCGCGCTTCTTGCTGCTTCTGGCATGACTTGAATTTTTCTGTGGTAAAGTGAAGGAGTTTCAATATTTTTTTCTAATTTCTATCCCTGCCATTCTGTGTTATAACAATATCCTAGGCAACTGTGGTACATTAGAGAGGCAGTGATAGCAAATTATAATTGGCGGAACTCTGGACTCACATTCAGGAAGACGGCAGCTCAAACCCATGTCCGGACTTCTTGATCTCGATTTTCTGTGTTTTTCTTAAATCGCTTCAGGCACATGCCTGGATGGTTCCTAGGGAAGGGCGCGGCCGATTTCCTTTCCCATCCTTCCCTAATTCGAGCTTGCTCCACCTGTAATGATCACGCTGTCGACGGGACTTTAAACTCTACTCTCTTCCTCCTGCTCCTCTTCCTCCTCCTACACTTGGGGAAAGGGGAGGCCGAAGAGAAAGTAAGAAACTGTGAGCCCCATCCTGGATCTGTACCTGCAAGAAAGTGGCGACACGCCCGGTACCTAGTATCTACAGTCGAAGGAAGGCGGCGACAGGAGCAGCGGCCACGCTAGGTCTGCTGAGTTGGGGAGTGGAGAGAGAAGAGCAGAGCAGAGCGAGTCCATGAATATGAAAGTGGCAGGCGGCAGGCGGCGGCGGCGGCGGCGGCGGCGGCCCGCCGGCAGCCAAGACAGCGGGCGCTCCGGAATAAAGGCGGCCGTGATGCGTCCCCGGAATGAGATGGCCCGGCCTCCCGGCCGCCTGGCCACCCTGCCGCTGAATTATCCAGGGGGCCGGCGCGCCGCGCCGCGCCGCACCAGGTGCGCCCCAACACTCCCAGACAAGGCGGGGATTTGGCTGTCAATCCCACACAAACTACAGGAGCGCGCTGTGTCGTACTCCAAGGGGGACTAAAAGCACCCAACTAGCGACTTCTACACTAAAAAGTACCACTTTTTATGAGGAAATATCACCAATTTCACGTCATATGTTAAGGAGGAAAGAGGATACTTGCAAGTTACCAACACCGACAATCATACCTGCGCGAAATATGGGCCGTAATTCTCGTAGTACACAATATGACTTTCTGAGATTACAGCCCTTCAACTGGTCCGCCTCTCTGCGACTTCGTTACGCCCGGGCGCACAATACTATACAGCGGAGTGACTACTATTCGCAGCATGTTGAAAGTCACGGGAGGAGGAGGGGAAGGTGGACACATCTGTCCGAAGTGTTTTGAAATTTTGTGCAAGAACAGACTCTACGTGAAAAACAGATCCGTAATATCTACATCTACGTGATTACTCTGCTATTCACAATGAAGTGCCTGGCAGACTGTTCAAAGAACCACCTTCAAGCTGTCTCTCTACCGTTCCACTCTCGAACGGCAATCGGGAAAAACGAGCACTTAAATTTTTCTGTGCGAGCCCTGATTTGTCTTATTTTATCACGATCATCATTCCTCCTTATGTAGGTGGCTGCCAGCAGAATGTATTCGCAATCGGAGGAGAAAACTGGTGATTGAAATTTCATGAGAAGATCCAGTCGCAACGAAAAACGCCTTTGTTTTAATGATTGCTACTCCAAATCACGTATCATGTCTGTGACACTCTCCCCCCTATTTCCCGATGATAAAAAGCGAGCTGCCCTTCTTTGTACTTTTTCGATGTCATCCGCCAGTCCTACCTGATGCGGATCCCACTCCGCACAGCAATACTCCAGAATAGGGCGGACAAGCGTGGTGTAAGCAGTCGCTTTAGTAGACCTATTGCACCTTATAAGTGTTCTGCCAATAAATCGCAGTCTTTGATTTGCTCTACCCGCAATATTATCTATGTGATCGTTCGAATTTAAGTTATCTGTAATTGTAATCCCTAAGTATTTACTTGAATTTGCAGCCTTCAGATTTGTGTCACTTAGCGAGTAATCGAAATTTAGCTGATTTCTTTTAGTACTCAAGTGAATAACTTCACACTTTTCTTTATTCAAGGTCAATTGCCACTTTTCGCTCCATACAGATATCTTACCCAAATCATTTTGCAAGTCGTTTTGATCATCTGATGACTTTACAAGACGGTAATATGAGTACGTAATGTGTCATACTCATACACATATATGTCCAACATTAAGTGGTACAGACAGACACATTGATTTGACTACCGCCTATGTTCGGTGTCAACTTGGAATAACCACTAACAGACGGCAGCTTGTAGCACTAGGAGAGGAAGGTATTTAAAACGTGGCTGGGGGGGAGGGGGACTCGTGGGAAACTTCCTGGCAGATTAAAACTGTGTGCCCGACTGAGACTCGAACTCGGGACCTTTGCCTTTCGCTGGCAAGTGCTGTACCAGGAAGTTTCATATCAGCGCACACTCCGCTGCAGAGTGAAAATCTCATTCAGGAAACATCCCCCAGGTTAGTTCTGCATGGTTCGCAGGAGAGCTTCTGCACAGTTTGGAAAGTAGGAGACGAGATACTGGCAGAAGTAAAGCTGTGAGCACCGGGCGTGAGTCGTGCTTCGGTAGCTCAGATGGTAGAGCACTTGCCCGCGAAAGGCAAAGGTCCCGAGTTCGAGTCTCGGTCGGGCACACAGTTTTAATCTGCCAGGAAGTTTCATATCAACGCACACTCCGCTGCAGAGTGAAAATCTCATTCTGAAAAATTCCATTGTATGAATGTTCACTAATAAAGAAATTAGAGCAATTACGTGAATAATTAAAGTATATAATAATTGAAAATCAATGCAAGTTATACAATTATCAGTAATAAGAAGCAAGAGAGTCTAAAAATAGATTACTGAACATAATGGGTTATGAACGACCTCCAGATTGCAGTAAACAAATGACGATACATTCATTTGTTATTTTTCATGGTTACAGCGTGCAGTAAACACTTGTTAGTATTGTTACTGTACACATAACCATATTCCAGATAAGCGTAGTCCATACATTTGTTCTAACGGAACCAGTTTGTGTCCTGATAAGTTTGTGAAAAGCTTCTACACACTACTTTTAGCTCTTCACCTAACAACGTAATGGAAGCCTTTTATTTCTCACGATAAATGGCAGACATGATCTTTTGTTATGGTCTTGCAAATGATAGCTAGCGTCAAGCCCATTTCCTGTACGTGGAAAAAGTATCCAGAACACCCGCGATTCAGTGTAAAAACATTTCACGTACTTAAAGGTTACCAAGATTAGTTATTTCTTAACAGCACACTGACAAGTCATAGATAAAAAAAAGCGGGAGAGGACACGCCGGAACATATAAAGACATGTTTCATACCTCGTGGCAACCAGGGATAGTACAGCTTTCAGTAACTACGGTCATGACCACCCGGTATCTGATGGGCCAAGGTCTGATTCAGATAACTAATTATGATTCGAGTTCCAGTGCAGATTTAGAAGGGGTTCGTAAAATAGTAGTTGTCGAGTGCCAAGAATTTCAACGGGATTTATTGAACAAAAATGACCAGATCTCGTTAAACATTAAGTAAATACAAACCAATAAATGAAACTGGTGTAACAGTTGAGAAAATAGATTAGCATTTATGCAAAGGAGCTGCACTTTCCTATACATGAATGAGCGTTAAGAGCACCATATGCACCAAGGGACTGACGATGGGAGCGTGGCAATGGTACGCGGAAGAATAGCAATCATGCGTGTGTACAGAGACTAGCCATAAAATATTTCTCTTTACAGTTCAGGAGCATGAAAACACTGTAATATACGTGAAAGAGAAGTAAAATTATGTCCCCAAAAATCGATGCAAAAATTGATTAATTAAAAAAGCGTAATTTACGATACGTGCAGGTAGCAGATCTTCACTTGGTAACGTTACAGGGGCCTACTCAGTGATCGACATTTAACTGAAGACGAGTCAAGACTAACGAGAAGAAAACTCTACGTTATATAAGAAGGAATTTTAGACACGTATTAAATAACTGAACCACTTATCAATGATTCAAGCTCACTCAACATCATATCTGATACTTTTCATTTGCATATGAGATCGATACAAAGGCGCAACTTTCCAAGTTCCTAACTGACGAAAATATTATGAATTTCTATCTTGCATTATACGCACTTACTTTCCTTAAGTTTCCTCTAGACAATGGCATGGAATTTACTATAGGAAACAGTAAACAAAAGCACGATTCTCTTTTGTGAACAAAGCACCTGGATACTTGGTCTGAACACAAAGCGTTCCCGCAAAAATTACAGGAACTCATGTAAACGCAATAACATAGTCATTTCGACAACTAAAACCTCTACTAATATCTTAAAAAAGAGAATGTTAATAAAAATATGAAATCACTTAAATAACATTGTGATGCCTTGCCATTGCAGAGGGAATTGCAAACAATCCGCCTTGTTAGTTTCTCCATGTATCGATGATGTTGATGCTGAGTCCGTAAATGACGCCCAGTAAATGAAAGCCGCTCCAGTTGCTCTTTTTGTTTAGAACTTTATTAAGCTCATACGACCGGTTTCGACCTCTATATTAGGCCATTATTAAGTGTATCTGAAACTGATGCATGTTAATAAATAATATATCGGTCATATAGATACTATTGTTTTTTTTCTTTTTAATATAATGGGAGGTGAGAGAAGATTTTTATATATGGACAGTACAAGCGTAAAAACAATGTAAAACTTACGTTCTGCTGTAGAGTAGCAACGTCAAATGGTGGAAACAGTAGAAGTCAAGTGGATTTAAAAAAAGTTTCACGCTGAATGGCGCCGTGAGAAAAATGGGCGTGTCGCGATTACAAAAACTGTGCAATCCTATACTTTCTGTACGCAACAGACGATGCGTACAAGCTATGCGAGAAGCTATCATTAGTTCGTTGTGATTCTAATTTTATTCGTTGTAAGTTGTACCCCTATTCTCGACTTGGATATCTTGTCAATTGCAACTATAACACTTCTATTAATCCCATATAATAACTTCGAGCTTTTATTTTTTAAAACTAGGCTTGTTGATAACTCTAATTTCTCCCTGTTCCGTAACTTGGCAGGACCTGTGGGCAAGATTAACTAAAGCAATTTTTCATGAGTCTCTTGTATAATGTGATTTTACTTGGCCCTTTGTTCCATTTGCTTGAACGTGTTACGAATTTTTTGCATCTTTTCTGAAGTGTTTTTGTTCCGTGGCTTTGTCCAATGCAACTTGTCTCATCAATAATATTATGGTTACTATCCCTTTTATCTTTTGGGGCTTGTACCGTCGCCTTGGATTTTAATTGTGTTTCGATTCAACAAGCCTTGGTCTGTTACTAAATATTTATAAATATTAAGGTTTGTGTTCACCCACATTCAACCCAACCCTACCACACTCCTGTAGCACTATAGATGTGATGCTCCTCCATATGGAGCACATCCAAAGCACACTGCTAGATGAAATCTATTAAGAGACTCGACAAGGGTTGTCTAAAGTAGGCAACAGAAGCTTTCCCTGGCATACCTCGCTTACAACGCCAATGTGATATCAAGATATCTGAAGAATCATGTTAATATGTGAAGCAGCTAAATTCTTTTTGAAATAAAAATGAGGACAATATTACAAAGACAACACTCAGAAACCTTTCTTGAGACGTCTCTCCAGCGCAGAACATCGAAATTATCTGAGAGAACCATTAATGTATCATTTCATTGAGAGAAAAGTGCAGCATCGGTTAGTGGCTTCTTAAAATAATTAAAACTTGTTACCACTTTGCGTACGTTTTCGTACCATCGCTGTTAAAACGAGTAACTTAGGTTCTGCAAATAACTAAATTCAGATTACAGCGGAAGCAATATTCTTGAGAAACATCCAATTAGTAAAAAAGAAATGATACGTTGCCTTTTTTTTCCGACGCTTATTACAAGAAAAGTTTCAGACGAAAACGTGGGATTTATCCAGTGCTGAAATGGGCGTTGCACCACGAGGTCAATGTATTTTATTCACACGAAAAAGAGCCAGCAGCCTCACAGGAAGGTAATCTCAGCCTGCCCCAGATCATTGAGAACCTTAAGCGCCTCCGCATGCAGGCCAGCTAGAGGAAAAAGCTCTGCAGATGCGTTGTTCTGCGGGGCGCAGCTGGTCTTCCGGTACAATTATAGGCGGCTACCGTCTCCCAAATAAAAAGGGTTACTCCCCGTCTGGAGGCATCCAAACTTTATACGGCTTCTGCGGTTCAGATACTACAAGACTTAATTCTGCAAGCAGTGCTTATTAATTTACTATTTTAGAAATAACGTTAAAACTCTTCGTCGATAAATTCAATGACATCAATGATGATGATACAGTGTGTATTACAATAAGCTAAATAGCTTAATATACGGCGAAATAAGACGTTGAAGAAGAATGCCTAGCGTAATGATGAAAAGATACACTCAAAATATACTGAGGTACATAGAGCATTTAGCTTTTAGATGGAAATCATTTGTCGCTAGTATAGAAACATTTAAGGTATCTCTGTAGCCTACATCAGTAATTTAATTCAAAGAAAAACACTGTCAAATTAACATAGTAATTAACATAAGTACTGCTAAAGTTAAAATTCTTAAATATCGAAATTTAGCATTATAACGCGTGGGACACCACTGAAGTCACTTTCTTACAAACGTCTTTTGAGCTATTTTTCTTTACATAGTATCAAGAAAGGAAGTCAATAATAATCGTTAGGTGAGCAACAAGCAAATGGTATCGCTTTGGCAATAAATACAATGTACAGAGTATACCAGGTTAGCATACTAATGGGAATGTGGCAAGAAATGATCAACTCCTTGAAGAAGCTGTCATGGTAATGGTTTCAACTAATTCATCTGTACAGCAACAAGAATGAATTTAAGTAAGTAGACAGTCGTTAAGCCGTTGTCACCTTCATTGATTTTGTAATTACGTTCACAGAAATGGATAAAAATCTTTATTTGTTCTGTTACGTGTCTTGTTACAGTTTTGCTGGCATAATGTATATGTACTGTACACCTACACAAACTTTTGTAATCACTGTAATCATATACCACAAATATTAAACATGAAGAACAACAATGAAGCCATTTAGAAGTACTGCAAACGTCTGTGAAGGAAACAAGAAATCAGCAGATAGTAGACAATCCAGAAGCAGTGGTAGCAGATAGTGGCGGTATGGTGGTGGTTACAACTGCGTTACTGAAGCGACAATTATCAGCAATCCTACAACAGTAGCAGTGCAAATAGTCGTTGAGGGAATGGTAACAGACAGATTACCAACAGAAGCAGCTGGTGCTATTTACAACGAAGTACGAATTGTAACCGTAAGTCAGATGCATCTGTATCCCAGCAACAGGGATTTCAGTGTGCATTAAAATAAAAATGGTAGACAATAAGCAAATTTATACGGAATGCCACAAAAAGAAATTTTGACGTAAATAATTTGATTTGATCGGCTGTTGTAAGCGTGTGTGATGCTTATGCTCTATACACCGGACCGCCACGGTCCTGGATTTGTGACCAATGCATGATATTTTTATTGGGTGGAATTTAAGAAAGGCGTGTAGTTGCTTAAAAACAGTCGCTGGTTTTCTCTGGTTTATTAACTGTCATGACGCGATTCAGGTTTACCCCATCATTATGACCTATTACAAACTGACAAAAGTAACAGATTTTTGGTTACAAATTTTACAGAAACGCAAATTGCTTGTAAAAGTCATTTATAAACGAACAATATTCAAAAACAAAACACTTTTTAATAGAGAAATACATACCAGGTTAGATACGAATACATGAAACTTTGATGTTGATGTCGAATACTGTCATTACTGTTATGTACTTATACAATAACAGGTAGCACCATTAGTTTGCACAGTAGGATTAAGTGTTGGCGTACTCCACAAGCAATGGCCAGAGCCACCGTGTGTGCTGGCAGCAAATCTCCGCCACTGTAAGGGGCGTAACCATGTCGTTGCAAGTATAAAGTGTGCCATAGAAAATCTGGACAATGTAGGTACTACCATTAAAGTTTTAAGAACCTGTTACAGAAAATGAGTATCAGTATATAAAATATTTAAAAACTGCTTGCCCAAACACTTGCAAAAATCCTGTCTTACTCATAAAAATTCAAATGGCACGTTATCAAAAAGCCAGCACATGAAAATCTTTACAGGGCTTTTTAGTTTGCATACAAATACATGACATGGCCAACTGAAATATGTTACACTACAAATTGGCTACGTAATAAAATTTCCCATAAGTAAGATAGGACTTTTCCCTGTGTGTTAACAAGGAAATTATAAATATTTATATACTGACACCCACTTTCAGTAACAGGTTCTCAAAAATTTAAAGATAATACCTACTTTGGTCACGAATCTTTGTCGCGTTCAGTACGAGTGTCGACACTGTTACACCACCTAGCATGATCGAGCCTTCCTCCCAGCACACACGGTGGCGCTGGCCATTGCTTATATGATACTGCCACAGTTACGATCGATGTGTGCGACTAATGGCACTAACTGTATTATATAGATTAGCTATGGCAGTATTTGACGTCTTTATCAAAGCCTCATATATTTGTATCAATATGGTACATATTTCTGTATCAGTAAGCGTTTTATTCTTTAATAATGTTTATTTATAACTGACCTATTATAAGGAATTTGCGTGTATCTAAAATCTGTAACATAACACGTTGCTTTCGCATGTTCGTAATGGATCATCAGATGACGGGCTAAATTCTAAACGCGTCATGGCAGATAATATACATCTTCTGATAACACCAGCGACTGTTCTTAAGCAACCACACAGCCTTTTTAAATTCTTTCCAGTCATTACGTTCATTATGGTTTTATACCTCTACAAGGACTTTCAGTTGGGTTGTGAATATATGACATGCACAACTGCGTGGGATATGGCAGATATTCGCCTTACGCAAACCAAGATCATCTTTCGCAGTCTCTAAACAGGGCCTAATCTTAAATGGTTGTTGGAAAAGATTTCACACAACGTTTCCGCAGAGTATAAGCGTGTCACACACACACACACACACACACATAAATTGACAACAGCCGAGCAAAACTGCTCTTGCAGAACATTTCCTCGGTACTGCTTATCCTATGGAGTCTAACAACGCAGACATTCTGTTGGGCACTTAAAGCTACTGTGCTAGTGGTAATAAGGAAGCAGTTGGGACTAAACTGCCAAGTGACCTTACAAACTAAACTGAGACCCAAGTTTTCTTTTAAATTCTGCTTGGAATCCTGTTCTCTCCCTGGTCGAATAAGAGAGATCAGTAAGTATATTCCCTATAGACAGCTATTGACGTTAGTCACTTTTGGTTGTGTGATGGCGTTAGCTGTATCTGGTGTGCGTGCTGTCTTCCCGCCAGTGTCGAGCTGTGGTTCTTGGTCGGCTTACCCGTTCCTGTCAAGGGTTTAAATTTCCTTGCACAGCGTTCTCTTACTGCATTTGTAACTTGAAAATAGCGGGTTCATCTATCGAAATATCGATGTTGTCGAAGACGTCACCCAGTGCTTCCTAGTTAGATGTCTGAATATTTTATATGCCAGAAGAAACTCAAGTTTCTCAAAACTTATTATTATTAATCTTCTGTTGTATATGTTACGCTCTGTTAACCTGAAAATTAGTAGCGATTAGTAGCGCTTGACTGCTCAGCTTCAGTTTCTCAAGTTTAAAGTATTTCTTTCATTGAAGATTTTCTTTGTCCGTGTATGTCAAGAAGCCCTGGAGCTTAATTTAGTAAATTATTGGGGAACTACCACCACTTTTCATGTTGGTAACTATGTTAATGTTTGGTGTGTGGTAGACGATAAACTGTAGTGAGATCACTACTGCCTATGACTGAGCCGTCACTTCCTAAGTGGTGCTAAGCACGCAAGTTTTGGTGTGTATGCTACTGGTGGCTAGCGACAACAGCAAGCTGTGATCCTAGGAAAAACATACCTTACATCGAAGAGATGTACCTTCAGAAGGTGCATCTGAGGGCAGGACTGGTGATCTCTAGTCTATCGTGACATAATAAAAAGGATCTGAAGACAATTTTTAATGTCAGAGGTAAATTTAATCCTAACTAGCTGTTACCCAAGACTACACTTGCATATCAGTAGCTTTGGTGTGATGAGTGATGCTTAGGAAGGGAGCTACTGTACATGCAATCACAACAGTTGTCCTCACATGTCCACCTACTCGTTTAAGCATTGCTCTGCCTCTCCCAGTCTTTCCCAACATATATGTTGGACTGCACACATGCAGAGGAACATGGGCGCTAGCATGTATCTATGAACTGTGCTACTGAAGCAGCTATATATTAAACAGCATGTACATTTGCTACAAAAAGTGTGGAATTACGGATTAAACACTTTGAAGATTGTATAAGGATTGTATTGATTGCTTTAATTCGTATCACAAAACACATATCAACAAATAAGAGCAATTTCGCAAATATGAGAAACATCAAAAGTCAAAGAATAAATAGCTTTTTCAAAGAGTAAATATTTTTCCCTAATTCATGTACCAGTTTTCAGATCAATAAGTATCTTGTACTACACACTTTCTAAAGTAGTCTATGTTTTTCCTCATGGTTCAAGTTATCTACATACCAAATTTAATCAAAATCGCTTCAGCGGGTTAGTCGTGAAAATGTTACAAACACTTTCACGTTTATAATATTACTATGGATAAATCTTCCAGTCCTTTTTCGACGATCAGAATTTGATCAACTAAAGTCTATATGGTTCCCAAAGCTAAACTCAAGTTATTTGCAAAAACCTCACGAAAAGTTGTCTAACAATTTGGAAAAGCATTTTCAAAGAGTCAAATAGACAAACACAACAGTTTTACAGATTTATTATTTGTATAAATGTCGGCTTATCACCTCACTGCCTTCCCACTTTCCATCATGATGTTAAATTCAAATACACACATAATAAACTTTCTTAAACATCTTTATTCAGAGACTTTGGGATTTATGTAATTGAATGAGTCATGGGGAAAGAATCAATATGTTGCCACATCTTTATTCATTTTCATTCAGCTATACATTATTGAACTATTTCAATGGATTTAATCAGCTGTGATCATAAATGTTTCTTCATTTCATTGCTAGTAATGAAATAACACACAATTTGTGGTCACACCCATTTGTTTTCATTGCGATTGTTTTCAAAAACTCAAGTGCCATAAAACCTCAGTGTTAATCTTCAATTCTGAATAATTTGAACCGATATAGCAACTTTACAAGGAAACAAGGGGGAGGAGAGAAAATAATGTAAGTCATAACCACTTTGAGACATACTATGCATGTGGACAGTGTGGGTCCTACACATGTATTAATTTCGTTACCGCAGCAAAAGACACTTTCATCAGTACAGAATAAAACTATTTTAAACTCCAGACACTTTTATGTAAAAAACACTGAAATGTTGAATGAAAAGATTCTGCTAAACATTGAAGATGCATAGCTTCTGTGGTGGTGTTATTTGTAATTTTTGTAACTAATAAAGATCATTCTTTAACACATCTTTCTTTAACATTATCTTTACACAGTATTGACCACTGATTGAAAATGAGTTTTTACATTGATGTTTCCTGTTAGTACTTCAAAGCAATGTAACGAAAACACTTTCTTGCACTTTCGTTGAAACATAAATTTAGTTAGTTACACACCATGAATCATTAAAATCGTATGTTCCGAACATCAAAGTAATAATTTTTTTGTAATGATAATGTGCACAGTATCTTATGTTGTCTTCTTATGCAATTGCTTTTACTATACTTGTCATTGTAATAAAATAGCTGGTACTTTTTTACACAGTCTGAAGCTTTGCTTAATATTGCAATAATAATTTTAAGCGCTTTATAGAGGCCTATATTAAACCAGCTTCTGATCTGAAAATGTTAATGATTAAATATCACAGTATGTGAAAAGGACACATTAAACATCTACTGAAGTAACAACACTGTGATAAGGCTTTTGCTTTTAAACGCTCATGTTACCTAACTTGTAGAAGAGGAAGACGAATAAAGACTTCTAAAATATGTCACTATGAAAAAAATCAGTGTACAGAACTTGATCATAGAAATAAATACTTCAGTGTTTGTGGTGTTGAGCAACGTATTGCAGTCTCTGTCGAGATTTTACTACCGATGGATGGTTTAGCAGCTTTTACACAGTGGCTTCCAAGTCGTAATTCCCATCATAATATTGGGCCAGCGCAGTGGGTGATGCTGCAACCTAAAGTCTGCCTCCTTCACAGCAAACGACTTCACACTGGCCCTCGTAATAACATTGCCACTTCTTCTTGGTTGACAAATAGCTGCTTAATACTCTAGAGTTATGTTTAGCAATAATTTCCCGTCCATCCGACGCCGTTTAACAATGATAGTGTTAATTTATTCACCACACAGTACAGTATGTGGGCATCGCACCACACGCTACTTCACAACTCTTCCGACTCACAAAGAGACTTGTTCTGGAACTTACTGTCGTATCGTTTGCCCCGCCCCACCGTTCTGCGGGGAAGTCCCTTTAGATTTTAACTTAAGCTTAATGCCATGACTTGCCGCAGCTTTAACAACAAAGGTTCTTAATACTTTTAAAACTAAGATCTACTTAACAATATATAGAGATTAATACAGAAAACATTATTTACAGTTATACATTTAAAACAGTTTTGTTTCGTACTTCGCAGGCTGGTGGCAGCACCTTACAGCGGCGAGCTGCTGTACTTTACTCTGCTGCCGTTACAAGACATATGCGCCCTCAGTGCTCTCTCATCTCGCTGCTTGCTGTATACAGGCTTTTACAACTTCCCTACTACTGATGTTATTTTTTAAGTTATGGCAGAGAATAACGAAATAATTACTATGAAAGTGAATGGAAGAATTCCTACACTTTGTTACGTATACTTGTGTCGTTACAAGGTGTGCTGCTATGTTTGTTGACTGTAGGTTCGAACAACACGCAATTGTTATGGGTGACGATTCGGGAACTCGGATGGGAATCTTTGGAGAAAGGGCGACGTTCTTTTCGAGGAGCAATATGACAAAATTTAGAGAACCGGCTTTTGTGGCTGACTGCCGAACGGGTCTACTGCCACCTACGTACATTTCGCGTAAGGACCATTAAGATAAGGTTAGAGAGATTAGGGCTGGTACGGAGGGTTATGGACAGTCGCTTTTCCCTCGCTCTGTTTTCGAGTGGGACAGAAAAGAAAATGACTAATAGTGATACGGGATACCCTCCACCACACACCGTTCGGTGGCTTGCGGAGTGTGTATGTAGATGCAGATGTAGATAGTTTTTATATGTTTTAAGGCCTGTTCCACATCACTTAAGAATTTCAGAATTTCTAATTCCATGAGTGTAAATAGTTTTTGTGTGTTTTGGGTACTGTTCCACATCACTTAAGAATTTCAGAATTACTGATTCCATGAGTGTAAAATGTTTAAAAAAAAATATCCGCTCAAGCCAAATACCACTAGAGTTCAAATCCGACAATAGTGGGGGGAAAAAAAGAAGTTGACAACTAATGCTCTTGTGCGACAAGTAAATCAGTGATTTCTGTATAAACTGGGATTTTCGGCAATGCATCTATAAAACAGACTGCAATGAAACTGTAACGTCTGTTTAACAGTTCAGTAGTAAAAGTCAAAATTCGTTGCCAAATCATGTTGCAAAGGGCACGTGGTACGCCTATAGTGAACTAGGTTATTTGGCTTCAATATTCGACATGTAGCAGTGAGTTAAAGAGACAGAGCCGTGTGTGTGTGTGTGTGTGTGTGTGTGTGTGTTTTGGAGCCAGCCTACCAGCCCACTTGCCGGGGCTCCACTTTCCTCGCTGCCAGCAGCAAGGCTCCGGCGCGGCGCTGAATTTCAATTAGAGCAAAATGGGCGCGTGCGTTGGAAGTAATTTGCAATCAGTTTGCGAGTATTGTTATGGATGAGAATAGATGCAATTTCTCACATGGCAGCGCGCGCAAGTCTCCTCCAGCAGCGAGGCCGGCACTTGGGGCGCCCCGATCGTAAAGCACGGCACATCCATCGCAGTCGGCGCACAGCACACTGCCTGAAGTTAGCGGGAGGGCGATCACACGGCGGCGCAGTAACTCACACTCCTCTGTTTCGCTAAACATCTGAGGCATCTAAACGTGGAAAAGCAAACATTGGTGCCCAAAAACGAGAAATTAAGAGGATTAACGGAAAATAAATAAAACTGGTATCCTCTTTCAGGTAAAGCGAAAACCGTCCTGAATTACTATTCTCAACAGCATAATGCATTATTTAGCCTGCAGTAAAATGCAATGGCGCAGATAATCATCGCACACTGTCCTAATCAGTTTCCATCCTTCCGTGTCCAGTGTGCTCTCTCTACTCTATTTGAAGGCACACTAAGAATATTACCATGCAGGCTGTTGCAAACAATTTTATGATTTCTGAAAAGCATCATTTAATCGACCCCTATAGTTAATAAAGATTTATTACTTTATCAGTAGCTCATGACTGTTCTGAAATACGTCTTTTTACCAGGTATTTACGAGCTGTGGAGCACAAACTGCACAAAACACAGTGGCAATAACTTAAAGCAAATGATAATTGACTGTTTGTAGAATCAAGAGCAAAAATATCTGTCGGAGGCGCTCTGAAAACTCGTCGATCCCTGGTACTTTCAGTTGTCAACTACGGTCAGATCATTCTTCAAAGACTTCCTTGTGTGAACGTGCGACCTCATCGAGTCTGCAAAGAGGATGAACTCTTGTGTGAGGTACGCTTCGGGTGTTCATCGTAACATCACTCCGTCCCAGAAATGTGTTACCGCTACGTGGGGGAGAAGGTGTAGAACACTACAATATACTGTTCGTTGATGCTCACTTCATTCGTCGCTGTTTACTGATTCTTCTATGTAAACGATCACTCAGTTATATTCCAACCTTACTGAAATATTTAATATTATTAGTGTAATCATAATTCATATTTTAGGCTTCTTTTTCATTATTATTTTTTTAAAAAAGTAGTTCAAATGGCTCTAAGCACTATGGGACTTAACTTCTGAGGTCATCAGTCCCCTACAACGTAGAGCTACTTAAACCTAACTAACCTAAGGACATCACACACATCCATGCCCGAGGCAGGGTTCGAACCTGTGACCGTAGCAGTCGCGTGGTTCCGGACTGAAGCGCCTAGAACCGCTCGGCCACCAGGCCCGGCGATTATTTTTTAAAAGAAAACATTTTAGCCATGGACTGCACTATTTATTACAATTTCTAGAGCTGTGATTTCGTCTGTTAAATTAGAGGCCCATTTAATTTAGAGGCCCACCATTTGAGGCTGACTGCAGTACAATTTTACTGCTGCCTACTTACATTTCGCGGAAAGACCACAAAGATAAGAGAGATTAGGGCTCGTGCAGAGGCATATAGGCAGTCATTTTTTCCTCGCTCTGTTTGGGAGTGGAACAGGGAGAGAACATGCTAGTTGTGGTACGAGGTACGCTCGGCCACGCACCGCATGGTGGATTGCGCAGTATGTATGTAGATGTAAATGTATTCGAATGGTTAAGCTGCAGTCAATAAGAAATAATAGAGTTGCAATGGCAGAAAGCATACGTGTGTTACAGCATTTCCATGAAATAATCTGGATTGACAATCGACAAAAATTACTCATATGCGGAAATCACAATTGCCAACATCAGTGAGATAAGTAAAAAGCACGTGAGCTCTATGGCTTATGTCAAAATTTGTCACGTACTTCTCCGGTGTAAAGGATCAGAATAAATCACCTCTTTACGAAAACATGTTAAAAAAGAATAGATAAATAAAAAACTTTATTTAACTCTACCGATTTGCAACAGAAAGAAATAGGAGGGTAGACTGAAAAGTAATCCACAAATGCTTGTATAACACAAACAAACACAGTTAGGAAGATTGGGAGAAAAGTACGCTAAAGCACAACTTTTAAGCTCCCGACTCATATTCTTTCTTTTCAACATAGACACCGTTAGGACTAACACATATCTACGACGTGTAACATGTTGTTTCATTTCATCACTGAAAAGTTCTTCCGTCTCTTCTAGAATGCAGGTCTTCACAGCTGCCTTCACCTCATCGCCTGTGGTGTAATGCATACCCTCGAGGTCTCTCTTGATTACAGGTAGGGGGAGTAACGGGTGTGTGGTATAGATTCAGATTTCAGAATTCGCAGAACCTCTAAGTCGCGCGGAGTCATGTTACTAGATTATTGACGTCAGGCTGCCTCTAACATGACAAACTCGACGTCGGGGGTGTTTTAGAGTGTCTACAAACTGAAAAGAATTTACCATTGCCCTTTGTACCAGACAGTCGGTCACGTAAACTCGGTGATCATCCCAGAACACAGTGAAGAGATTATTTATATGCGTTAGTCCTGAACTTGTCCACCGGCCGGGGTGGCAGAGCGGTTCTAGGCGCTACAGTCTGGAAACGCGTAACAGCTACGGTCGCAGGTTCGAATCCTGCCTCGGGCGTGGATGTGTGATGTCCATAGGTTAGTTAGGCTTAAGTAGTTCTAAGCTATAGGGGACTGATGACCTCACAAGTTAAGTCCCATAGTGCTCAGAGCCATTTGAACCATTCTGAATTTTCCCGCCGAAGGAGAAGACAACTATCAATATTCAGCGCTCTGTCTTTTGCCTTCTGTGTAGTAATGAATGACTCGTGCCTCGCCTCCCGTCGCAATATTCAAAAGGAAGCCATCTCCTTCGTCACGATAGCACTGCAAATGCTGCTCGCAGCATTCCAATCGACACTGTTAATTTTGGTTCTTGAGTTTCTCCCGGCGTATTTGATAATCAAAATATCCACGGGTGTACTGCCGGTCTATAGTGTCCAACGGGCACAATATTTCGGCGATCAAACATGTCGCCATCATCAGGTGAACTGACGGATTGAGCTCCTGTGAACGCGCCGGCACGGAGATCCGTACGCTATGGCTGAGCAGTCAGCTAAGTAGTTCCAGATTTAGTACCGCCTGACTTCCATCTGTTCGCGATAATGAAAGACGAACTGCGTGGACATCATTATGCTTCTGATGAAGACTTTGACAGAACTGTGAGACTGTGGTTGCGGAAACAGAGTATCGACTTCTTTCGCGGCAGCTTCAGAAAACTAGTTCATCGTTGGCAGAAATGTGTCCAACTGGCTGGTGAATATGAGGAAAAGTGAATATTGGTAACTAAAGAACATATTCTAAGGATTATTTCTGCGTTCAATTCATAAAAATATTGTCATCCAAACCCCATTAACGAAGGTGGAGGCATTACGTTTCATTCAACCCTCGTACATACGTAACGTTTCGCTTTCGTAGCATTGTTTTCGGCCGAGAGAAAAAGATCCGTGCATTTGTTTCTGTGCAACTATAGTAAAAGTATACTTCTTCCCCAAGTGTCTTTTCAGAGGTGCTTTCTGACATGACTTCATTTTAATGGATGAGTGCGTGTGACTGAATGGAAGAGTGCAAGCCGTGGTGGTTCTGGAACGAGAGGTTATTCTGTAAATGGTCTGGCCTGCCCGCTCCCCGACTTGAGTCCTACGAACGACTTACCGTATTCATTGGGTAGATGTTGCAAGGGGATTAATTAAAAAGAAAAGACTAATATTAATGAATAAATGCAATAATTTTACTAGCTGTGTGACCGGTTACGAAGTCTCCTAACCGATTGGCCCTGACTAGTATCAGAATGCTATCTGACTGCATAAAATAAAAATAAAGAATGACGAGGGATTTCCCTTAACACGACTGATTAATTAAGTCGCCTGCAACTATAAAAGCTACGAAACAACGAAGCACAAGTGTAACTGTTCTGTGTGTGGCAGTGTGACTCAACGTACATGTATCTGGCTCGGTTCTTTCTCAATACGACAAAATATTTTACTCCGTTCAGAATGAACTAATTGAAAAACCAGAAATACTACAATTGCACATAGAAACCAGAATTACAAGTCTAATAAATGACCACGAGCCAGATGCTTTGTTGACTGTACCTGTGAGCAAGAGGGATTGTTATTAAAGAAAACTGTAATACCTTTTTACCTCATTATATATTGACGAAAATATTCCGTTACACCAGCATTATAAATCAAAAGCCCATCTCCTTTCTCAAATATATTCTGACAATTGCATCTTCTTTCATCTATACATTACACCAACCGAACCGTACAACATTTCAGTCAACACTCAGATCGTTTACTCTCTCGCCCAACAGAACAACGACTGCCCTCAACATCCTCTGAACTACTACTGCCCCAGTGGAGGCGGCTGAATAATAATCTTTGGCTCAATCTCTGGCGCGGTGACTCAGTGTAACCACCTTTCAATGTGTTGTAACACGTCTGCATACACCAACGACGATCCAAAAGTTTTCAACCCCCGATGGTGCAGGAACGTATCGCCCTACTACAAATACAGCCGTGTGGTAAGCATGGCAGCGCGTTGCAGAGCACGCATTGCCGTCCGTGGTGATTACCTACCCTATTTAGAACCGTGA
This sequence comes from Schistocerca gregaria, assembly GCF_023897955.1. NCBI lineage: Eukaryota > Metazoa > Arthropoda > Insecta > Orthoptera > Acrididae > Schistocerca > Schistocerca gregaria. The sequence goes on along the minus strand of NC_064921.1, from coordinate 397,476,946 downwards.
TCCACCTTTTGTAATGTCCAGTGGGCCATCATGAAACGCGGTGCAATTATTGTGTCTGAATAAAGGTATAATTTCTGTTATTCTCTCCGGGTATTTCATTTACCGTGTTTACTGTACTGTAGCAGCTTTTCCTATGCATGGTTCATGTTTCATCGAGCTATGTTACGTGGCAGTGAAACATGCGGAAGTTACTTTCGTTGTTACGTTTTGTACACCACTGTAGAAGGAGCACATGCCAGTGTCACACATATGCGAGGTTGAGACCACCTGTCGCTACAGGGCGGTGGCGACTCGCGGCAGCGTCATAGTGTGCAGCTGCACAGCGGCTCCGTAATCTCGCTGAGGTCCGCACGGGGCGATTAGCAGCACGGCTCAGGGCAGCCCGCTGTCGGCTGCTGGCTGCTGGCTGCCTCAACTTTTAATTAACACAGCGCCCCCGCCGGCACCCGTGCGTGTTCCGGCGTAGCGTGGCGACGCGATGCGACACGAGGTGGGTAAGGTGAGGTGAGGTGAGGTGAGGTGAGCCACGGTAATTTGCTGAGAGGAGCCATACCGCTGTGCTTATTACCTGTTACACAAAACGGTGCAAGCAGCTATCGCATGCGGCGAGCACAGTATCGCGCAGTAGTCCAACGATACTCTAAGACGTAAGTATCTTCTAACTTTAATGGATACTACTAAAACAAAGCACTATGTTAGAAAAAAAGTCACTTATAAATCTAAAGCTTTCTTTATGTAATCGCGACTGTTAGTTAAGCATTTCTCATATCGATACAAGACCTTTGAATTTTCGGATCGTAGTAGGCTGCTGCACTATATTCTTCACTTTAGTATCACTGCTAAAACACTGAGGTTTTCTTTTCCCTACCATGTACCGCGCACAGTACGGGGTCTGCATTTTCAGAATTCGACAATTTTTTTTTAGTACTAGCTGTTACCCATGGCTGTGCTTTCATACCAATAGTTTCATTATGATGATCAATAGGTGCAATAACGTCAGCTACTCTCATGCGTCTGACTGTTCAGGTAAGCATTGCCTAACATAATACGTCGGCACGCACAACGTCGCTGCCGAGCAGTGGGTTCAGAGGGGCCAACCCAGAAGTGCACATCTATACTGATCAGCCAGAACATTATGACCACCAGCCTAGTGGCCGGTATGTCCACCTGTAGCACAGATAACACCGGCAACATGTCGTGGGATGGAACCAGTGTAGTCTTGGTCGGTCGCTGGAGGGTGATCGCACCACACGTGTGTACACAATTCACCTAATTCCCGTAAATTCCTCGTTGGGGCGATGATTTTTCACGCCACGTTCAATCAGATCTGAAGAGTTTGTGGGGGGGGGGGGCAGTACAGAAACTAGAACTGCCACCTTGTGACATGCCACATTATCTTGTTGAAAAATGCCATTGCAGTCCGGAAACATGATCGTTATGAAGGGGTGTGCGTGGTTTGCAACCAGTTTACGATGCTCGTTGGGAGTCACGGACGTAAAAGTTCCCAGAGCATAATGGGGCCGCCACCAGCTTGTCTCCGTCCCGCAGAATACGTGTATACTTACCCAAAGGATTTATACTTTTCTTGCAAGCTTCTGCATGCAAATATTTCGTGGTAATATTATTCTGTAAAACTCCTGTTCGTGCAGTCAATGTGTGGACCAATGTTCTTTTTCAGTTGCGTACACACATTCGACTAAGGATTTGAAATGTCTCGCGCCACTATACATTGTCGGACCTCTAACTGGGTCGACAAACCCTCGGGAAGTCTTGTCAGTATTGCTTCCATCTGTCTTGTCTCTCTGGTACCTCTCCTAAAGTCGAACTGATTGTCATCTAACGGATTCGTAGTTTTTTTTTCTTTGCTCTGTGTATTACTGTGCCCATGATCTTGCATGAGTCAGTTACTAAGCTGACTGTGCGACAGCTCTCGCTTTTATATGGCCCCGCTATCTCCGGGATTGGGTGGATAACATTTTTCTGGAAGTCCGATGGTATGACTGTAGTGTTTAATCTAAAGGTAAATTTGGATGTCCATTTGGTCCAAACATTTTAGAAATTCCCAATAAACGATATCTATCCTTCATGTCTTGTTTGATCAAGTCTTCAAAGCTCGTTGAAATTGTGAGTGATGCTGGATCCCCTATATGCCTCACATCGAAACACGTTTATTTTTGTGCAACATTGGCAGACCGTTTCTTCGTCTCGATGTATTCTTTCCGCCCATTCACTCTCTCTTCCGAGTTTCACAAAGGGATATCGCTTGCACTCTTAAAGTTGACGCACTTTCATTTAAATGCTTTTCTACATGACGAATTTCTTTTTCATAGTAGCATTTACTTTGAGATTTCTTGACAGTTATCTTCTTTTATTTCGCCTTTGTTAACTTGCGTTCATTAATGGTTTAACGTCTGAATGATTCGTGTACTTGCATTCATTTCTTTATCTGAATAGTTTTGCACTTCGTTCATTCGTCAGCCAAGTAAAGCAGCTCCTCTGTTATCCACTACTCCCTCGCTGTTTCTTTTCTTACATTTATATTTTACTACCAGCTTGTGTGATTGCCCGTTAGGAGTTGTTCCTGCCTCCTGAAATGAAGTAACTACTTCGGAATTCGCTATGGGCAATGTATATAAATAATATATTGTCTACAAGTATCTTATACGTGAATCGAAGCCTGCTATTCACATTATTCACAATCGTCTTGCATTATTACTCCCAGATATTATCAAGCGATACTGTCTCTGGCACTGATTCATTAATCCTGCAGTCTGTGTCTACGTCATTAGAGTTAGTCTTCGACGACAAGACAAATCATTATCTTCCTTGTAGTCCAAGGTCATTCTTTCTTAGCTCCACGCCTTAATTGCAAAATATAACCAGGTGCCTATTCCTTCAAAAAGACGTTGTTATTAAGGAATTTCATTTTCGTACAGGTACTGAAGTTATTCTGGGCCGGAGAGGGCAAACGCACTGAAAACGCAGTCAGTCATCATGATGCTACGCGGACTATTGAATTGTTGGACTACTTGTTACAGCAAGTTCACGAGCTGTTATACTTTAACTTCAGTAGCTTCGATCTCTCACATTACTTACGTGCCTGTTGTTAACAGTAATCTCGTGTTGTAGTGAGAGGAACGGCTTCAGCTAAAGTGATTTTGTGATTAAAAGTCAGTAACGAAGATATATCATGTCCAAAGATACAGTAGGAAAGAAATAATGGTTCCACCTAGCGACGTGGGGCAGTGGTCACCAAACTGGACCCGCATTCGGGAGGAAGACCGTTAACGCGCACCCGGTAATCCTAATTTAGGTTTACGTGATTTTCCTAAATCGCTTCAGGCAAATGCCGGGATGGTTCCTTTGAAAAGGCACTGCAGACTTACTTCCCCATCCTTCCATAACCCGATGGAACTGGTGACCTCGCTGTTTGGATCCCTCCCCCAAATCAACCAACCAATAAAGTTCCTTCTGGTGCTAAATAACATTCACATATGGCTCTATGCTCCTGCGAAATTACAGACCAATATACTTAAATGAGTTTTCTGCAGAATTCTTGAGCATGTTCCGAGTTCGAATATAATAAATTTCTTTGAGACAGGAAAGCTCCCGTCCACAAATCAGCACGGAGCTACGAAGGATTTTTTCGTGAAAAACTCCGCTTACCGTTTTCTCGCACGACATCCTGCAAACCTTGGATAAACTGCAACAGACAGATGAAATATTCCTAGATTTCGGGAAAGTGTTTGATATGGTGGCCCACTTCAGTTTGTTAATGAAGATCCGAGCATACGGGATGGGTTTTCAGACAAGTATTCATCAGAGACAAGGGTATGACAGACAACTCTTGTCACCTACAAGGTGAACATCAATAAAACTGACAAACTTGAGCGACGGATTCCTTACCAGAAATGGAGGAAAAAAAGGTCCTACGAACATGTGTCCGGAAATTCATCGTTGTCACATAAGATGGTGCTGACGAATGAAAGTGCCTCTGAACACATGCCGTGTGTTCCTTGTGAGTTGCAGGCTGTGTGAATGGCACAGTGTATACTGTAAGCAGCTGAGTGGTATGGTATTCATGTCGTGAACAAGCCAAGATAGTTCCTGTGTACGGCCAAGTAAATGGAAATGGTCGAGAGGCAGAACGGCTACACCAAAACAAGTACCCTCATAGACACCTGCCGCATTACACATCTCAAGCCCTTTTGGGGAGTTTGTGTGATCCTGGGTCCTTTCAGACAGCCGAACTTGCAGGAAGGCAGTGGACTGTGCTTACACCAAATGTGGAGGACAGTGGTCTACGGGATATTGAGAGGAACTTCAGTACAAGATCCAGCAAGTGGCCCGCCAACATGGTGTAAGCCAAAGTGTAACCTGCATGACAACTACGTACATTGCATCCCATGGAGGCCGCTTTGAACATATGTTGTGACATGGATGTGATAGAGCTCTGTACTGCGTTCCGAGACTATTTGTTGTCATTGCACGCACACCATCCATTTCCGGACAGATGCTCATATGATCTTTTTTCCTTCAGTTCCAGTCAGAAATCCATCCCTATAGGTTGTCGGCTTTATTAATGGTCACCCTGTATATACAAAAACGACCGGTAGAGAGTGTAATGAGTAGTGTCTGACTGATTGTTGAGAAGGCTATCGTGCACGGGAAACTGTAGTTGTTGAGTGACTGTAAGAGGATACGTAATGAATTTAACAGAATCTCTCTCTGATTTAATAAATGATAGCTTGCGCTAACTGTAGAAAAATGTAAGTTAACGCAGATGGGTATGAAAGACAATATTCTTTAGTATTTGAATATAATTTTAGGGGGGCGCTGAATGATAAAGCGATATGAAATGGAACGAGCACTTAAGGCCAGTAATAGGGTAGGCGAATGGTCGACTTTGCTTTATTGGGGGAGTTTTGGGAAAATGTGGTTCATCTGTAAAAGAGAGCCGGCCGCTGTGACCGAAAGGTTCTAGGCGCTTCAGTCCCGAACCGCACTGCTGCTAGGTTGCAGGTTCGAATCTTGCCTCGGGCATGGATGTGTGTGAAGTCCTTAGGTTAGTTAGGTTGAAGTAGTTCTAAGTTCTAGGGGACTGATGAGCTCAGATGTTAAGTCCCACAGTGCTCAGAGCCATTTGAACCATTTTTTTGTAAAAGAGACCGCATGTAGCACACTAGTGCGGCCTATTCTTGAGGTGTGATGCTAGATTTGTTACCTGTAGGTTCGATCAACACGTCAGTATTAAAGAGTAGCTTCGGGAACTCAAATGGGAATCCCTGAAGGATGGACGACGACGTTTTTGCGAAACACTTCTGAGAAAATTATAATCAGTGGCTCTTAATGGCTCTGGGCACTATGGGACTTAACATCTGGGGTCATCAGTCCCCTAGAACTTAGAACTACTTCAACCTAACTAACCTAAGGACATCACACACATCCATGGCCAAGGCAGGATTAGAACCTGCGACCGTAGCGGTCGCGAGGTTCCAGACTGAAGCGCCCCAAACCGCTCGGTCACAACGGCCGGCGAAAATTTAGAGAACCGGTATTTACGTCTGACTGTAAAATTATTCTACTACCGCCAAAGTACATTTCACGCAAGGACTGCAAAGACAAGTTAAGGGGAATTAGTGTTCGTGCGGAGGAATATACACAGTCGATGTCTGTTTCTCCATTTGCGATTGACTAGGGAAGGGAACTACTATTAGTGGTTCAAGGTACCCTCCACCATGCTCCTTATAGTGATTTGCGGATTATTTATGTAGTTGTAGACTATATATATTTAACACTCTGTCGCGTGGATTATCCGCGCGGTCTAGGCGTCTTGTCACGGTCCGTGCGGCTCCCCTCGTCCGAGGTTAGAGTTTCCCCTCGTCGGAGGTTCGAGTCCTACTTCAGGCATGAGTCTATGTGTTGTCCATAGCGTAAATTAGTTTAAGTTAGATTAAGTAGCGTGCAGGCTTAGGGACCGATGACCTCAGCAGTTTGGTCCCCTAAGACCTTACCACAAATTAAATTTAACAGTCTGCCAGCCGTAAAGTGACTGAACGATATGCACACGGTTTTAAGGTATTCTGTACTCGAAGACTGTGTAAACAGATCAACGCGCAGAGTAAAAAGCAAACGTAGATAAGAAGAGCGTGACGTGCTGTGCGGACAGATGGCCTGCTCGCGCCCAACACCGCTCCAGCTACGGCCTCGCCCCGTAAGCTGCCGCCGGAAGATTACGTTACTTCCGGCAGAGCCGGTCGGTGGGCGCTACAACGGCGTGTTCCCGGAGCTGGCGCCCCCGTAATGGAGCCTATGAGGTAATTACGCTGCAGCGAGGCCTCGCCGGAGAAGACCCGGAGCATGTAAATGCAATGATATTGTAGCGCAACGGCGTGCTTAACATTTTAATCTCCGGGAAGAACGGCATTTAGTCCACGAACGCACACAAGGCGCAGGCACTGTGCGAACTTGAGACTGCGAGACTCAGTTCGTATCACTAGCTGTGGACCAGTCGAAGCTCTCACGTCGTAACCTTTGGCGTATACCGTCTCAAAGCTTTCAGCACCGTTATTCCAAAAATTTGGCTTAGAGATACGTTTCACAGGTTTGTTTGTGACGAGAAGTTTGCTGTCTGTCGCAGAAGATCCATTTCCTTAATGACACTTATAAATCAAGTATAAGCTGGACCAGGTCTTTCTCCGTTTGACAACAAGCAATGGAAAGAAATTTAGTAAAACTAATGACTAACATGGTAGATTCTGTCATCTTCTCATGGGGTTTTGAGTATATACAGTGTTCCGTGCGTGAATGTTAGTTCTTATCGGTGACTGACGATTAAGTGCAGCGTTACACTACAGTTATCAGTGTATTAACAGTTTCCCAGGCTACAGTTTAAATAGGAAACTAATTATATGCTAAGCCAATGTAACCGCTACAGACAACAAAAAGTTAGAAGGTAGGTTTCATGTACTTTGAAGATTACAGACGAAACAACAATGAATAAATGCTTGTAAAGGCGCCGATTCGTTGCCAGTTGGTAATGCCTGAGTGTGTTCAATACATTTTGCTGGTAAGGATTCTAAAGACATAATTTTTCTGATTCAGAATGCAAGGAGAATTGTAAGGTGAACTGTGGAATGTTCCTATGAAACGTAAGCTGAAGTCTGATGCTTTCCCAGGTTTGTACCTCCATCATATTGTAACTATAAAGAAGAGGACAGAAGTGATAGTTGGTTTTTTACATTGTCGCAAGCAAATGAGGCGCGCTCATCACTTATCGTTAATGACACTACCTAGAGGCCATATAATCTCTGTAATAAGCTTCTGCAGTAATACGAGAGAGAATATTTTCTATTTTCTAGTTTATCTGTGGCAGACATGAACCATGGACCTTGCCGTTGGTGGGGAGGCTTGCGTGCCTCAGCGATACAGATGGCCGTACCGTAGGTGCAACCACAACGGAGGGGTATCTGTTGAGAGGCCAGACAAACGTGTGGTTCCTGAAGAGGGGCAGCAGCCTTTTCAGTAGTTGCAGGGGCAACAGTCTGGATGATTGACTGATCTGGCCTTGCAACATTAACCAAAACGGCCTTGCTGTGCTGGTACTGCGAACGGCTGAAAGCAAGGGGAAACTACAGCCGTAATTTTTCCCGAGGACATGCAGCTTTACTGTATGATTAAATGATGATGGCATCCTCTTGGGTAAAATATTCCGGAGGTAAAATAGTTCCCCATTCGGATCTCCGGGCGGGGACTACTCAGGAGGATGTCGTTATCAGGAGAAAGAAAACTGGCGTTCTACGGATCGGAGCGTGGAATGTCAGATCCCTTAATCGGGCAGGTAGGTTAGAAAATTTAAAAAGGGAAATGGATAGGTTAAAGTTAGATATAGTGGGAATTAGTGAAGTTCGGTGGCAGGAGGAACAAGACTTCTGGTCAGGTGACTACAGAGTTATAAACACAAAATCAAATAGGGGCAATGCAGGAGTAGGTTTAATAATGAATAGGAAAATAGGAATGCGGGTAAGCTACTGCAAACAGCATAGTGAACGCATTATTGTGGCCAAGATAGATACGAAGCCCACACCTACTACAGTAGTACAAGTTTATATGCCAACTAGCTCTGCAGATGATGAAGAAATTGAAGAAATGTACGATGAAATAAAAGAAATTATTCAGATAGTGAAGGGAGACGAAAATTTAATAGTAATGGGTGACTGGAATTCGAGTGTAGGAAAAGGGAGAGAAGGAAACATAGTAGGTGAATATGGATTGGGGCTAAGAAATGAAAGAGGAAGCCGCCTAGTAGAATTTTGCACAGAGCACAACTTAATCATAGCTAACACTTGGTTTAAGAATCATGAAAGAAGGTTGTATACGTGGAAGAACCCTGGAGATACTAAAAGGTATCAGATAGATTATATAATGGTAAGACAGAGATTTAGGAACCAGGTTTTAAGTTGTAAGACATTTCCAGGGGCAGATGTGGACTCGGACCACAATCTATTGGTTATGACCTGTAGATTAAAACTGAAGAAACTGCAAAAAGGTGGGAAATTAAGGAGATGGGACCTGGATAAACTGAAAGAACCAGAGGTTGTACAGAGTTTCAGGGAGAGCATAAGGGGACAATTGACAGGAATAGGGGAAAGAAATACAGTAGAAGAAGAATGGGTAGCTCTGAGGGATGTAGTAGTGAAGGCAGCAGAGGATAAAGTAGGTACAAAGACGAGGGCTGCTAGAAATCCTTGGGTAACAGAAGAAATATTGAATTTAATTGATGAAAGGAGAAAATATAAAAATGCAGTAAATGAAGCAGGCAAAAAGGAATACAAACGTCTCAAAAATGAGATCGACAGGAAGTGCAAAATGGCTAAACAGGGATGGCTAGAGGACAAATGTAAGGATGTAGAAGCTTATCTCACTAGGGGTAAGATAGATACTGCCTACAGGAAAATTAAAGAGACCTTTGGAGAGAAGAGAACCACGTGTATGAATATCAAGAGCTCAGATGACAGCCCAGTTCTAAGCAAAGAAGGGAAGGCAGAAAGGTGGAAGGAGTATATAGAAGGTTTATACAAGGGCGATGTACTTGAGGACAATATTATGGAAATAGAAGAGGATGTAGATGAAGACGAAATGGGAGATACGATACTGCGTGATGAGTTTGACAGAGCACTGAAAGACCTGAGTCGAAACAAGGCCCCCGGAGTAGACAACATTCCATTAGAACTACTGACGGCCTTGGGAGAGCCAGTCATGACAAAACTCTACCAGCTGGTGAGCAAGATGTATGAGACAGGCGAAATACCCTCACACTTCAAGAAGAATATAATAATTCCAATCCCAAAGAAAGCAGGTGCTGACAGATGTGAAAATTACCGAACTATCAGTTTAATAAGCCACGGCTGCAAAATACTAACGCGAATTCTTTACAGACGAATGGAAAAACTGGTAGATGCAGACCTCGGGGAGGATCAGTTTGGATTCCGTCGAAATGTTGGAACACGTGAGGCAATACTGACCTTACGACTTATCTTAGAAGAAAGATTAAGAAAAGGCAAACCTACGTTTCTAGCATTTGTAGACTTAGAGAAAGCTTTTGACAATGTTGACTGGAATACTCTTTTTCAAATTCTAAAGGTGGCAGGGGTAAAATACAGGGAGCGAAAGGCTATCTATAATTTGTACAGAAACCAGATGGCAGTCATAAGAGTCGAGGGGCATGAAAGGGAAGCAGTGGTTGGGAAAGGAGTGAGACAGGGTTGTAGCCTCTCCCCGATGTTATTCAATCTGTATATTGAGCAAGCAGTAAAGGAAACAAAAGAAAAATTTGGAGTAGGTATTAAAATTCATGGAGACGAAGTAAAAACTTTGAGGTTCGCCGATGACATTGTAATTCTGTCAGAGACGGCAAAGGACTTGGAAGAGCAGTTGAACGGACTGGACAGTGTCTTGAAAGGAGGATATAAGATGAACATTAACAAAAGCAAAACGAGGATAATGGAATGTAGTCAAATTAAATCGGGTGATGCTGAGGGAATTAGATTAGGAAATGAGACACTTAAAGTAGTAAAGGAGTTTTGCTATTTAGGAAGTAAAATAACTGATGATGGTCGAAGTAGAGAGGATATAAAATGTAGACTGGCAATGGCAAGGAAAGCGTTTCTGAAGAAGAGAAATTTGTTAACATCGAATATAGATTTATGTATCAGGAAGCCGTTTCTGAAAGTATTTGTTTGGAGTGTAGCCATGTATGGAAGTGAAACATGGACGATAACTAGTTTGGACAAGAAGAGAATAGAAGCTTTCGAAATGTGGTGCTACAGAAGAATACTGAAGATAAGGTGGATAGATCACGTAACTAATGGGGAGGTATTGAATAGGATTGGGGAGAAGAGAAGTTTGTGGCACAACTTGACTAGAAGAAGGGATCGGTTGGTAGGACATGTTTTGAGGCATCAAGGGATCACAAATTTAGCATTGGAGGGCTGCGTGGAGAGTAAAAATCGTAGAGGGAGACCGAGAGATGAGTACACTAAGCAGATTCAGAAGGATGTAGGTTGCAGTAGGTACTGGGAGATGAAGCAGCTTGCACAGGATAGAGTAGCATGGAGAGCTGCATCAAACCAGTCTCAGGACTGAAGACAACAACAACAACAACATGTACAGTGTCCTTCCAGAGCTCCACAATTGCAGTCTGGTTTTTATAAAATTTATATTAGAGTTAAGGTTTAATTGCAACTAATCATTTATTATTGTTTTTCTCTGTTCATTACTCTGAAAGCAAGAAGTTATCAAAGAGTAAATTTTAATAATACATTTGATTGAGACTGATAAATGTAGTCAGTTTATAAAGACGCGAAGTCTCTTTTCTACTCATACAGCTTAAGGTGAGAAATAGTATTAGTATGGTAAAAAGACAGGAAAATAAAAACCTTTTTAATATAGTCAGAAATACACGCACTGAAAAGATAAGAATGATCAGTGTTTATTAGACTGTGAAATCTTTTGGCATGGAGTAACATTGTATTCTGATTTAAAAAATAGGGAAAGGATTAAGGTTATCCATAATAGATATTCTAGAACCCGTGACTGTATGTTGAATGGAAACACAACACAGTTAAGCTTAACCTGTTTCCACCACAACGGAACAAACGAAAACCATCCTCGCAAAAAGATTTAACAATAAATGTCCATCTGAAAACCTGACTCTGAACTATATTAGTGTATAAGAGACAAGTGAGAGCATGCCTGACAAAACGAAATAACACTGTGACACTATTTCGCTGAAACTGAAATCAAATCTCTTAATAAGACGGAAGATCTCTTCAATTTGCAATTGTACAATATGAATCTTCTATTCGTCACACCTGTCATGCTCATGTCTTCACAGTTCTTCTTGATAATATCAATACACATGTTAACAAGGAACTTACTAAAATCTCGCTTAGACACAAAAAAAGATAGGTGCCTTCATCTCAAATAACGCAATCAAGTCTCTCGTTATCTCTTCTCAGTAAGTTTTTTTTGACGAAGTCGTACTTAATACAAAAGTATGTGTCAACAACAACGAATTAAATCTGTTGAACAAAATCCTTATGTGCAAAAAAAAGAATAAATAAGTAAATAAAAATAAAAGAATAAAAAAGCAAATAAAATAATAATAAATATTTATTTATAACAATGCTATTGCTCATAACAGAAACAATGTTATTATGAGGACTATAGACCAGATCAAAATGTATGTGCAATGGAATGAATAATGAGGACGGGACAGTACGTATTTTCTTTATTCTTTGAGGCATCAGATTTCTGAATGTACCCCACCATGAATTCCTGTCCTGTGCCAAACTTTTTATTTCAGAGTAGCACTTGCAAACTACGTCCTCTATTATTTGTTGTACTTATTCTAGTTGCAGACTTTCTCTTACAGTTTTACCCTCTGCAGCTCACTCTAGCACCGTGGAAGTTATTCCCTTATGTCTTAACTCATGTCCTATCATCTTTTCCCTACTGCTTGTCAGTGTTTTTCATTTTTTCCTTTCCTCGCCGAAGCTCCGGAGAACCTCCTCATTCCTTACCTTTCCAGTCCACCTAGTTTTCAACATAATTCTGTAGCACCACATCTCAAACGCTTTCCCCAAAGACCAGGTTTCACTATAGTACACTGGTCTGCTTCAAACTTATATTCTCACAAATTTATTCCTCAAATTAAGACTTCTGTTTGATACTAGCAGCCTTCTCTTGGCCAGAAATCCCCTTTTTGGCTGTGCCAGTCTGCCTTGTATACACTCTTTGCTGCTTCCATAATCGGTTGTTTTGCTGCCTAAGTAGCAGAATTCCTTAACTTCATCGTCTACATAATCACCAATTCTGATACTAAGTTGCCGCTGTTCTCATTGCTGCTGCTTATCATTACTAGCGCCGTCTTTCGATTTACTCCCAGTTCTCATCCAGTACTCATTACACTATTTATTCCATTCAGCAGATCCTGCAATTCTTCTTCACTTTCACAAAAGACAGTAATGTCATCAGCAGCTCATGTCATTGATAACGTTTCACATTGAATTTTAATCCCACTCTTCTAGCTTTCTTTTATCTCCGTCATTGCTTCTTCGGTGTATAGATTGAACAGTAGGAGCAAAAGAACAGATTCCTGTCTTATAATCTATTTAGTCCGTGAAAATCCTTCTTTGTCTTCCACTCTTATTGTACATATTGTATATCACCGTTCTTTCCTTATAGCTTACCCATATTTTCATGAGAATTTCGAACACCTTGCGCCATTTGACATTGTCGGAAACTTTTTCAAGGTCAACAAGTCCTCTGAGCATATGCTGATTCTGTTTCAGTTTACCTTCCGCTATCAAACGCAACGTCAGAACTGCCTCTCTGGTACCTTTACCTTTCCTAAAGCGAAATTAATCGTCATTTAATAGATCCTCAGTTTCCTTTTCCACTCTTTTGTATATTATTCTTGTCAGGAACTGGGATGCGTGAATTGTTAAGCTGGTTGTGAAATAATTCTCGCACATGTCGGCTCCTGAAGTCTTCGGAACTGTGTGGCTGATGTTTTCCATAAAGTCAGATGGTATATCGGCAGTCTCACGCATTCTGTACACTAACGTGAATAGTCATTTTGTTGCCACTTCCCTTAAAAATTTTAGAACTTCAACTGGAATGTTGTCCATTACTTCTAACTTATTTGATCTTAAGTCCTCCAAAGCTCCTCTAAATTCTGATTCTAACACTGGATCCTCTATCTCTTCGGAATCGACTTATGTTTTCTTCTTCTATCACACGAGACGAGTCCTCCGCATCATAGAAGCCTTCGGTGTACTCCTTCCATCTAATCTTTCTCTCCTCTGCATCTAACTGTAGAATTCCTATTGCACTGTTAATGTTGCTGCATTTACTTTTAATTTCAGCAATGAATGTTTTGACTTTTCTGTATGCTGAGACAGTCTTTACGACAGTCATTTCTTTTTTCTATTTCTTCACATTTTTTCGTGCAGTCATTTCGTCTTAGGTTCCCTGCGCTTCATATTTATTTCATTTCTCGGCGACTTGTATTTCTGTATTCCTGAATTTCGCTGAACATTTTTGTACATTCTTCTTTCATCGATCACCTGAAGTATTCCTTCTGTTACCCATGGCTTCTTCGCAGTTATCTTCTTTGTGCCTATGGTTTTCTTTCCAAATTCCGTGAATGCCCACTTACAGAGACGTCCATTCCTCTTCAACTAATCTGCCTGTTGATCTATTCCTTATCACAGCATCTATAGCGTCGAAGACCTTCAAACGTAACGCTCCACTCATTAGTGTTTCCGTATCCCATTTCTTTGCACAATGATTCCTCCTGATTAGCCTCTGAAACTTCAGCCTATTATTCATCACTACTACGATGTGATCTGAGTCTGTATCTGCTCCTCGTTACGTCTTACAATCCAGTATCTCATTACGGAATCTCTGTCTGACCACGACGTATCTAATTGAGATCTTACTGTATCATCCGGTCTTTTCCAAGTATACCTCCTCCTCTTGTGATTCTTGAACACAGTATTCACATAACTAGCTGAAGTTTACTGCAGAAGCTAATTAGTCTTTCTCCTCTCTCGCTCCTTGTCCAAAACCGTTATTCTCACGTAACCCCGCAACCTTTCCTTCTACTCCTTCCTCTATGATTGCATTCCAGTCCCCCATGACTATTAGATTTTCTCCTCCATGTACGTACTGTATTACCCTTTCAATATCCTCATATACTTTCTCACCTATTCATCTTCTGCTTGCAACGTCAGCAAGCATACCTGAAATATCGTTGTGGGTGATGCTTGCTTTTGGTCCCGATCAGAACAAACGTATGACTGAACTGCTCGCTGTAACACACTCTCTGCCGTACTTTCCAATTTATAACGAATCCTACTTCCGTTATACAATTTTCTGGTTCTGTTGATATCAACCTATACTAATCTGACCAGTAATCCTTGTCTAATTTCCATTTCATTTCGCTGACCCATACTATGACCAGAATGAGCGTTTGTATTTCCCTTTTCAGATTTTGTAGCTTCCCTACCACGTTCAAGCTTCTGACATTCCAGACCTTGACTCGTAGAACGTTATCCTTTCGTTGGTTACTTAATCTTTTTCTCATGGTCACTTCCTCCTTGGCAGTCCCCTCCTGGAGATCCGAATGGGAGCCTATTCCGTAATCTCTTGCCAATGGAGAGATTATCATGATAATTTTTCAAATACAGGTCCTATGGATACACGTTATGTGTCTTTAATGAAGTGGTTTCCATTGTCTTCTGCATCCTCATGCCGTTGATCATTGCTGATTCCTACCCCTTTAGGGACATTTTCCCACTGCAAGGGCAAGAGAATACCCCGAACCTCTTTCCGCTCCTCCGCTGTCTTTGACAAGATAGTGAAAAGAATGATGATGACTTCTTATGTCGGAGGTCTTCGGTTGCCATTAATGATGATTTTTATTCAAAATTTAAGCAAAGGAGGGGGTTGAATGCAGGAACAAAGATGCTACTCTTAGACTAGACGTACCATATGTTACATTAATTTAAAGCTAATTCCCGCAGCTACTAATTTATGCAGATGATGGCAGCGCAATTGTTATCATATTAGATCAGACGATTTTAACGAAACTCACTAT
Source organism: Schistocerca gregaria (assembly GCF_023897955.1). Classification (NCBI taxonomy): domain Eukaryota; kingdom Metazoa; phylum Arthropoda; class Insecta; order Orthoptera; family Acrididae; genus Schistocerca; species Schistocerca gregaria. The sequence goes on along the minus strand of NC_064921.1, from coordinate 397,461,780 downwards.
TTGTCTGATTGTCTGTAATTCACTGTTATAGTTGCTTTCAGTGAGTGGAGTTTTGTTCAGTCTGTGTAGCATATATTGGAAACCTGCAAGTTTGTGTGTAATCGGAAGATTGGAATGTTTGTGAATGGCTGTGATGGTGGTGGTTACTTTTCTGAATGTAGAGAATTTGTGTCGATTCTTGTGTCTGAATATTGTGAGGTCAAGAAAATTTAACATTTTGTTGTTTTCTGTTTCTATGGTGAATTTTATTTTTGGGTGGACTTTGTTCACATCACTATGGAATTGTTGGATGCAACTGGGTTTTCACCTAGAAGGTATATGATTTCATCTACATAATGATACCAATATATTATCTGTATTGTTTGGGTCCTACCATTGTTTCAAATATTGTATTTTCGATGTGATTAAGAAAAAATGTTGGCTAGAAGTACACTGATTGGTGACCCCAATGGAAGCCCGTCTTCTCATGAGTAGAACTGATTGTCAAATGAGCAAGAGTTTTACTGTGTGATTGGTTTTAGAATGATAGCTATTTCTCTTATGTGGAGTTTGGGAATTTCTGCCTGTTCTTCTAACTGTTGTTTGATGATGTTGATGATTTCTGTGGTGGGGATATCGGTGTACATGGATGTGACGTCAAATGATGTGAGTGTGACTGCTGAAAGTACGTTGATGTTTTCGCTTTTTGTATCAGCTCTTCAGTGTTGTGTATGCTTCTGTTATTTGTGTACATGTAACGTTTCTGTAAGTATGTGTGCATTTCTCTGGCTAAGTTATACGTGGGTGAACACAATGGTTCAGTGATATAAGCTACAACTTCTTTGTGAAGAAATACTTCCGAATAGGTGCAAATTTGCAGCTTGCGTCGCTGAAAGCTAGAGAATACAAACACATAATTCATGCATGAGAAGTACGTACTTCTGTTGTATATTTTGTTTATGATTGACACTTTCTCAAACTTAATATTTTTATGGAATGTAATGATTTGTTGTTTTACACGTCACTCGAGTTTCTAATACAAGAATATTTTTGTAGACGTTATTACTAGAGCTAGGATTTTAGCATAGTTGCATGTTAGTGAATATAAATGTATATTTAAGGGGTTATTGCATATACAAATAAATTTTGCATATGTATGCATATATTTTACTTTTGCAGCAATGATTCTTGACAGACAAGTATTTCACCACAATAGTTTAAGAAGAAGAGTAATACCGGAGTAAATTTCTCTTTTATTGCTCTGTTTTTGTAGAATTACTTCTCTGTCATATTTACAAATCTATGAAAGGGCGCCTAAAAATGAGGCGAACATAGTTATCAGCAATGAGCGGTTCCTGTACTACAAAAATATGTCTCTCGACAGCTTAACAAAAACTAAATAGCGATCAACAATCATGCAGCAAACCTTTAAAGTTCGGTCGGCTATCACGTCATAAAAGTCAGTACGGTTTGTATTGTGTAACAAATGAAGCCGCCAGCTGCAACAATGACATTTCCAAGAATGAAAAAGTTCCATTGACAGCTACGTATAAATCAGTAACTAGTCTGCTGTTCTTCGTGATTTCTGAAGTGTGCGCAGGAGGAGACCATATTACCACAATGCCGAAAAAGAAGAACAGTAAAGCTCATTTACTTCGACAGTGGATTGATGGAAATCCTAATCTAACAACAGATGGAAATGTAGTAGTGTGTGAGAACACGTAAGTTCTATTTTTACTTTTTCAAAGTTAAAAATCAATGTGATTTCGAGTTAGTTTTTTACTTAATGAAAATAAACTCACTTTATTTTTATACCATTGTTATAGGTGCCCTGTGATAAAAAAATTTCCAGATTACACAACATTTACAAACAGCTGCTCATAGAAATGCTGCTAATAAAAATATCTCCAACATCCAGACAACCTTACCAACAGCATTTTCTGCACGCAGAAGTGGAAATGATGGCAATGATAATTTTTCGAAAGATCTCTGCAAAGCTTTAGTTTCAGCCACCATCCCTTTCAATAAATTAAATAATAAAAAATTTCGAGGGTTCCTCGAAAAATATACCAAACGAAAAGTTCATGATGAATCAACAATAAGGAAAAACTATCTTGGCAAAGTTTATGAAGGGGTAGTTTAAACATTTATTTAATGAAATTAGTTTGCATGTCAGCTACCCCCATATCTCCCGCCCACCATTTAAGTTTCATTAAAACTTTTCATTTTTTTTAGAATTTTAAATCTATGACAAAAATATTTTAAAATCGAAACATAAAATTTCTTATGGCCTGTAGTGTCAATGAGTTTGCGATCAAGAAACATGTTTAATATTTTCTGTTATACTTATCCTCCCCCCCCCCCCCCTATTTTACTCTTGTGCCTCTCGCTTCCCCCCCCCCCCCCCCCAAAAAAAAAAAAAAAAAGAATTGAGACCCATATTACCATGGCTGTTCTTTACAAATTTTCAATAAAATAATTCTTTTCAGGTAATACAAGAGATCAGAGATGATATTGGGGATTCAAACGTATCGTTATCTGTGGATGAAACGACTGACTCATATGAGAGATATATGGCCAACGTTGTCGTCGGAAAAATGGCGGAATCTGAACCAGGAACACCTCATCTCATTGTCTCCCGAGTACTGCAAAAACAAACCATTGTACTATTGCTAGGGTTGTTCGTGATGCATTACGCGTTTTGTGGCCAGCTAAAGAAAACGGGGAAAAACTCTTGGTGATAGTTACAAATGCAGCAGCATATATGATTAAGGCTCCTAAAGCTTTGCAGGTATATTATCCCAAGGCAGTTCACATAACTTGTTTAGCACATGCTCTTCACCGACTGGCTGAAGACTTCCGAGCGTATTTTCCAGAAGTAAATACCTTAATTTCCTCTGTGAAAAAATTGTTTGTGAGGGCGCCATCAAGAGTAAAATTATTTACTGGAATGATGCCATGTATTCGTTTACCCCCACAGCCGATCATCACGAGGTGGGGAACATGGATAGAAGCAGCTCTGTATTACAGTGAGAATTTAGAAGACGTGAAAAGGGTGCTGGACGTGATGGACAGAAACGAAGCAGCAAGTATCCCAGCTGCAATTAGTGCTTGCAATGAGGAGAGTCTCCAGAGTAAATTAGTGTTCATTAGGACCTATTTAAGTAAACTCCCAGCCACACTCACACGTTTGGAAGAAAAAGCAATGCCTCTATTTTTTGCCCTTGAGGTCTACGAAACAGCTGTCGTCGGAGACATACCAGGAGAAATAGGAAAGTGTCTTCGCAACAGAAATGAGAAGACTGAAGTAAGGAATCCAGGTTTAATGTTTCTTCGGGATGTGAATTAGGTGTTACAAGGAGAATCTGACAAACAGCTTAATGGTTATTCTGTAAGTGACATAGCCTCTTTTCAGTACTGTCCTGTGACTTCATGTGATATAGAGAGACCTTTCTCTTCGTACAAAAACATTTTAAGTGACAAAAGGAAATCATTTCTTCCAGAAAACTATGAAAAATATGTAATTGTTTATTGTAATAAAAACAACTGATGCTAAAATAGACTAAGAGAAAGAGACAAACAGACAATAATAAATATTAACTTTGTTAATTAATCTTCAACTTTTTTAGTCCTGTCTTCCTCGTAAAAATTATCACTATACCGTAATAATTGTTAGTTAATGTTTTAAGAATAATTGTATAATCAGATTACTTTAGGAGGATTAAAAGATGTGAGAAAGTTGAAATAATGAATTGTATTTATTATGCATATTTTAAAGTTTTTAGAGCATATTTATCAGATTTTTTAATGCTTAGGTGCATGCATATATTCATACTTTTCAGTGCATATAAATCCAAGCACTAGTTATTACTTTTGATTCAAAGGCGTGTTTGTTGAAGATTCTTGCCGTTTGTATCTCAGAGTTAACAGCAATTGTGGAATTTTTTCTTTTGTGTTGAGAAACAGTTTTATTTCTTTTGACGATTTATCACATCTGTGTAGTTTTCCCATAAGCTACAGTTGTCGTGGCGTAATTGATACGTTATATGATGTAGGTATTGCATTCCATTAGGTTTCCTACGTACATATTCAGTGATTTGTCTGAGAGTGTAACGAACAAAGGCCTCTTTCTTCTGCAAAATGAAAGGCTTTTTGATGTTTACTAGCAGTTTTTTGTTACTGAAGCAAAACGATATTACTCAGTAAATATCTTTAAATTACAAGAGAATCGTAAATAAACTGTGCTGTACTGTACCATTTCGTACCTCTCAGGTTCCTCAACAAATTAAAGAATGACAAATGAGGTGTAATTTTTTGTGACTGTAGATTTTTATTGCTTTATATACGCACTCCCTACTGTAAAAGCTATGTTACAAACCAAGTATCAAGACGATCGGAATGGGGGCTGTCATGAGCAGAAGAACACAGTTTTTTAAGGTGGGTGCTGCACCACTGTTGCCGAAAATCACTATGCTTCTGGAGGAAGATTTTATCTGTGGAAATCATCGCAGCAGAGGAATCACAAGTGTTAAAGATGTAGGAGTAGAGAAAAGAAACTATAAGCAAGAAGATTTTAGAAGATCATCGCACAAGACATAGGAATGATGTAGACGAAATACGACAAACAATCAAAAGCCCGAAGTACCTAATCACATCAGCAAGACGCAAGCCATATCGAATGTCAGACTGAATAATTTCCGTGTTATTTCGACAGCAGCGACTGAGACTTTTACTGTGCTATGGACTTATGAGTGGATATCGATCAATAGTGTTCTGTGCATCGAACTGTGAAGTATTTTGTTTAAAACTGTGTTTTAACAGCGCGACAGGCAAGCTTTCGACCAATTAATTTTGAGTGCAATGATGAACTGCTCTTTAAATACGCAGTTTCACATCATTGTTGGAAGTGCTAAATTAGTGTCCGCTAAATTTATTAACCCAACAAATTCTATCCCACACCTCTTGGAAATCATTTAACGTTTTATTTACTGTGCCTCCTCCTATGAAAAGACCAGTTGGAGCAGCTGTGAAATTTTATTTGAATTTCATCATTACTTGAGCTAATTAATGAGGTCGCCATCGCCATCTTGCAGTAGCTCAGTGATATCAAAGAACAGCAGAGCACCAGCTCCAGAGAACTGCCATCAAGAGGTACGAAATATCAGTGCACAGACTTACTCATACCGCAGTATAACATAATACTCGGGACACTTTATATCGTTTTTTAACCCACAGCGATAGCAGCGTCTCAAGCGGCCAACAAGTGACACTTCTGAGTACTATATCGGATGAGTGCGAATACTAACATTTATATTGATTTGTAACATAGTTTTCACAATAGGGAGTGTATGCAGTGTCATAAAAATCTGCAATAACTAAAGCATGATGTCATATTTGTCATCCTTTCGTTTCCTAAGGACCCTGGTAGATACGAAATGGTATATTACAGGGCAGTTTATTTACAGTTCTTTTGTAACATACAGAAATTTACTAAATATTGTTAGTTTCCATTAATAACAAATAAATGCTAGTAAACGCCAGAAAATCTGACCTTTTACCGAAAGACATGGTGTATGTACGCAACAAAGCAGAATTTTGTTCGTCACACTTTCAGGCAAATCAGTAAATGAGGAATGTAGTAAACCTATACAGAATGTAATACCTACAGTATTCAACGCACCAAATAAGCCATGGCAACTATACATTAGGAAAAATCATACAGATCTAATGAAAAATCGTCAAAAGCAATAAACCTGTTTCCCAGCACAGAATATAGCAATTCTACAGTTACTGGTAAATCTGAGCCACAAATGGCAAGAATCTTCAAAACATTCACTTTTGAAGCAAAAGTAATTACATTTACAAAAATATCCATGTATCAGAAAGTCGAGTGAAGTTTAACAATGGTTGAATCATTAGATTCATAAAAATTTTCAAGTGCGAGGAAAGTGCCTTTTATAATAACAACAACAAGAATAGAAATGTATGCTTCTCACACATGAGATGTGTTTATATTCTCTTGCTTTCAGTGGAATAAGCTACAAATATTTGAAAGTACAGGTGTTTTTGAATGTACTTCATGACAATTCATCTCTCTTGATAATTTACTAAAGCATGGAATGCAAAAATTATAACAACCATTTCGTTAATGAAGTAGAAAATAATTAGAAACAAACATTGTCCTTACAACACTTGTGACTGTCAGCTTTCTCACTGCTTGGAGCGCTGGTGTCGCTCCATCTGTGAACGGTAACAACTTTCGCACAGAAAGTGTCGTGACTGTATGAATTAGACTCTGCTCATACACTTAGTAAATAACTATAGTGGCCAGCACGAAAGTAGACTCCTCAAGGTCATGGCCGCTGCCTACCGCCAGCAGAGGCTGTGGGCTGTGATTCGCCCGCCTCTCGGCTTTGCTGCCATGTAGGCACCGTTAGCGGTGCGGTAGGTCAGAGCAGCTGAAAGCTCGGTGTTACTGTGCTATATCGCGTGTTCACGTCTGATCTCAGTGTCTTCCTGTCTTTAGAAAGGTGCAGTGACATGCGTTCGGTGGTTAACAACAATGCAGGAGCAACGGCCTACTTGTAGTACTCCTCTGATCGGTGTGTGCAAAGGGGGGAAAGACATTTGTTAGCAATCGAAAATCACCGTATCGAATGTACAAGATTTTTACTGATCTGGCTGACAATGAAGAAGCGAGGAATAACTTAAATTTGGCGCAAATTCATAAACTTACTGCTAAAGCGTGTGTTGTCTCCAACTGTAGGCCGTATTAGCAAATTGTGTCATCGGCAGAATCTGCAGACATGAATGCGTGTTTCGATTCTCCAAGAAGGGGATCCGAACGTGAAAGGAAATCAACCAACTTTGACGATTTTAACAAAGAGCTCGTGTGTAGAACTGTACTTGTATATTACGACGAGGAGAGTATCCAACGGCTACAAAAATACAGGCTGATCTCCATGAAAAAATTAATCACTCAGGCTCAGAGACCTCTGTTCTTCGTATTCTCCGCTCCCTCGGTTTCCGATTCAGCAAGTGTAATGACGGGCGGAAATTCTTAATGGAACACAGAAGCATTGCAGCAGCAAGAGCGATGTTTTAGCGTACAATGCACTTCTTGCGTGCTGAAGACACCAGGCCTGTAGTGTACTTGGATGGAACTTGGGTTTCACGAAACCAAAGCAATAAATATATATGGCACGACTGCAAAGGAAACGGCGATTTGAAAGTGCCTACTGGTAGAGGTGGTCGATTAATCATCGCCCACGCTGGTTCATTAACCACAGGCTTCATACCAGAGGCCAAACTTGTTTTTCGTGTTGCGAAAAGTTCTATCAATCCGATTACCATTCAGAAATGAAGAGAGAAGTTTTTAAGAATTGGTTTATTCGACTGTTGTCTGCACTGGAAGAAGGGTCAATTATCGTGATGGATAACGCCTGCTACCACTCCATTCAGATACAAAAGCTGTCACGTTCAAATTGGCGCAAGGCAGATATTATGGAGTGGTTAAAGAGAAAGAATGTTTCATATTCAGTCGATGAAATGGAGGCTGAACTCCTGTCTAAGGAAGAAATCGCAGGTGCCAAAAAGATTTACGAATTACATCAACTGCCATTATAGTCCCACTGAATTGATATGGGCCCAAGTAAAGCGAGAAGTAGCGAAAAGAAATACTACTTTCATATTTGCTGATGTCGAGAAGGTAACACACGAAACTCTTGACAATGTTACTCAGCAGGACTGGGAGAGGTACGTAAAACACACAGAAGCATTGCAAGAAACTGATTTTTTGAACCAGGTTTTAAAAGACACCATAGTGGAATCTGTGATGGTACAACTGGCTGAAACAAGCGACAGGGAATCTGAAGACACGGAGCCACAAGATACTTCAGTTTAGGTAAGTGCCGTCTATGTAAAGAGACGACTTGATTTAAATGTTTGGCTATTCATTTCAGTTATAGAGGACATACTGCGAATGTTTTTCTCTTACGGTAGACGTCTGATAAATTTGTCACAAATAGTGCCGATTAGTTTACTCGACAGTAAATGTCAATTACAATAAGATTGTTAGTTCAGCATTAATTAACAACAGTTTTTCCTAAGAATCTGTATCGAATGCCTCGGATATAATCTTACTGCATTCGGTTTACCAATACATTGGAAATTTAATTCCTTTTCATAGAAGGATTTACTGGCTGTTTCTTAGTAAGGGTAATGCAGTTCATAAAATGACAAAACGTTGTGGTGCATCTGTATCGACTATATAAACAGTGCAGTAATATCAGAACAATCCCAGCACCTATTCTGATTCTCCGAGAAGAGCATAAAAATCTATGATATTTGACGACTTTTACAAAAAGCTAGAACGTGAAATTGTATTACTTTAGTATGACAGAGGATAGTATCCGATGGCTAAAGAAACACAGGGTAATGTCCATGATAAAACTGATTATTCTGGCCAGTCACTTCAGTGCACTGTCTTCTCCGCCCACTTGATTTTTAATTCAGAAACTGTAATGCTGGTCGAAATTTGTAACACAAGTCAGGGAGACTACAGTAGGAAAATGAGGTTTTTATGTACCAAGCACGTATTGCGTGCTGAGAATTTAGATAAACCTTGGGTTTACAAAACGTTTCGAACAAATATTTTGCTTGACTTCAGTGAAAATATTGGCTTCAAAATAACTACAATTACTTTTGCTTAGCGTATATTGGCGTTTTGAGTGATGGATGCAATGACGAAGGATAAGTATTAGCAGCCAGTAAAATACTTTCGGGCAGTAGGGAATATTCTCGGTCATATTAAAGCGAGCCGTCCGAACAAAACCCTTGGCGATGGCCTACAACGAATCGCGCGCTGCTGTGCACGGAATATCGCAGAATTAATTTGCCTCTGTACGTGATACGATACAATAATGATACCTGAAATGTCACCAAAAATAATTTTGTAATTTTCTTAACAACTAACTTTCTTCGCAGTCCTACAGAACGAATATTCATCAGTGACTACGTTTTTTGCTACGCAGTCGGCACAATTTCACACCTCTTATAATATTTTATTTTTTTTAGCTCAGAATGTTTCCGAAATAAAAGACGCAGCATATGCATCTGTGAACTTTGAGGATGTTCATATTTTTCTTCAGTCCAATTACATTAGCACAGGTTGAAGTAAAAAATTATTTTCCTCCAAAATTTCTTGTACCGTTAGTTTTCATTTTTTCCCTACCAGCTAGTGAGAATTTTCTTTTGGAAAGTACTCCATAATATTCTAGATTACAAATATGAGTTGCCAAACATTTTTTTGAATCCGTGCGAACATTTTAAATTGTCACTATAAAAAGAAGCTGGCAATGTTGTAAGAGGGCGAGATTACCTTGAAGCCCTATTTTCGTTCTGGCCACTTTAAATAGACAGATCACTGGCGCTAGTATAGCGCACCCATATTGAAGCTGCCATTTTCAGGTCAACTCCGTGTTTGCACTTAGTGAATGATGTCAAATATCTGATAAGACATTGTACACAAAATGACTTAACAAATAACGGTGGTTTCCAAGGATGACTGCTTTCGAATGCGCGGGCCTCTAATGAAATATACTGAACGTGTGACTCTATGTCGATCACACGTCTCTGGTGGCACGAGGTACGGATCCTTTTTACAGCGTTCTCCACAGCATTAACAAAAGACTGTTTACCAAGTTACAATTAATTACAAATGAAATTTGTGACATAACTTACTTGTCAACCACGTCTTCTTCATGCACTTTTCCCCGTGTTGTACAAACCGCCGGCAATAACCCTTTTTTCCCGCCCTCCTGATTCACTCTTACTATGTGAGTCAGAAGTATCGGGAGATGCTTTCCCTTTGTGGAGGAGTTCACCGATTTCCTCAAGTATTAGACTTTCGGTGTCTATGGATCGTCCAATTCAACATAATGAATCATAAATTCACGCTTAAATCCTTCTTTCTTTAATATGTTGTACGACCGAAGGCCGTCTGCTATTACATTCGTGGCTGGCTATACAAAATGCTTCATGAGAGTGCACAAGTTTCTTTCCTCTTGAATAAAAGCGAACTATAAAGCACCTGCGGGATTTTCTTTCAGTGCCGCCCAATACCCAAATAAGTTCGACTATATTTTTCAGCGGTGTTTCCTAGAAGCTATTTGCGATTCGGCTGTTTCGAAAACCTTGTTTCGTCCACTGATTGAAACACTCCCGTTCATGGCTATGACGTAACAGACTTCTCGACAGAAACCGCAGTATTCACACGGTGTTCGTGGACGATTGTGCTTCAGAAGCTGTCACATATAACACATAGGCTCTTATCCAACAAGAAACTTTGGTTCAAATGGCTCTGAGCACTATGGAACTTAACATCTATGGTCATCAGTCCCCTACAACTTAGAACTACTGAAACCTAATTAACCTAACGACAGCACACAACACCCAGTCATCACGAGGCAGAGAAAATCCCTGACCCCTCCTGGAATCGAACCCGGGAACCCGGGCGCGGGAAGCGAGAACGCTACCGCACGACCACGAGCTGCGGACAACAAGAAACTAAAATGATGTTTTTCTCAATGAACAAGGTGGAGCTGTGAAACCACTGTTTTTTCTTAAAGATGTTCTCTTGTGACAATGGGCGCAGTACAACTGCAAAAGAAAATCAGCATCTTTCTTGCGAAGTTTCACGGATTTGAGGCCACGACATCCTACACAATTACTGGTATCTTCATTGTGAAGCAATCCAAAGTCCCAACAAAATTCACACAGTTTTCCGCACTACATAACAAAGGAATTTTATTTCCCCGTGTGAGACTATCGCCACGCGAAACTGCAACTCTTTCATTCACTGCTATTCACAACCGAAAACAATCAACTATGTTCCCCTGGCAACTCGCTATACATTTACCATAATTCGCGAGTCGTGTAGTCGACATACAGTCGCACGTTCGATTTATATCGTTAGGGCCAAAGCGCATTCGATGGACAATCATTCTTAGAAATTACCCAAATGACTATGTATCCCTGTTGTCGGTAAAAAGTGTGAAAATGGAGTGGCTACATCAAGTTGCTACTGCTACGTCCATGCTAGATGGATAAAAAGTACTATAAAATTGTGGAAAGTAAGGTAGACAAAATTATACCATACAAAAAATAAAGTCCGAAAAATAATCTCAAAACACAGACGCAGAGTATGCGCCAGGAAGAACAACAACCGGAAGTGAACTTAGTGAATGACAAACTATCTGCAACTCAAATGGTTTCATGCAATTATTCTGAATAGAATATTTCACGCACTTCGCTCATACTTGTAAGAGAAGAATTCCACATTCTTAAATAGACATTTTTTACATCCCGTCTTTTGATGGAAACCCACACAGAAAAGTAGGAAAATACAATCATTTAAGACAGACTTGATTACGCTTTAGGAATTGTGAAGTGAACATCCTTTCATTTTGTTTGTCGGTTTTCTTTAGATGTCCCTCACATCCTTTAAATCAAGATCAGTATTCATGTTCGTCCATGCAAATGGCGGTCTTCAATTCGAAAACACTTTCCACACTTCTCCGCTACAGCGTGGGACAGCCTTCTATCAGTGCTTCAGCAGTCAACTATCAGCCGCCATCTTCGTTATCGTGTCATAGAACAGCAGACTTCATACGGAATATTACAGTAAATACTGCAGACTATTAAAGTGTATTAGCTTAAATAAACAGTGAGCGTACGTTCGTGTAACATTGTCTCACAGTACTCTGACGACTATTAATTACACCAACAGCAGAGCACTCACTCTAGCAGCTAGAATATTGTGAGCGTACATTTTATCAGAACTGTGTAAACATAGTACACTGGTGTCCAAAATTAAAGAAACAAAATGAAATTTTGCAAGGTTGCGTTTATTTTGCCACAAAACAGTATTTGCACACAAATTCCGACAGCTAGTTAAATTGCTCAGTATTGACAACATCGAGGTATGCTGTGAATGATGTCGTCAATCTCATGTTGAGGCAATAACGCCCATTCTTCCTCCAGAGCTGCTCGCAAGTCCTGGAGAGTGGTTGGTGGATACTGACGTGATGCAGCCCGTCTCCCTAGTGCATCCCAGACATACCCTATGGGATTCAATTCGGGAGAGCTAGTAGACCATGCCTCGCGTGCAATATCTTCAGTTGCCAAGAAAACATCGATAGCCTGAACTCGATGAGGTCGAGCGTAAGCGTCCATCAGTACGAAGTCTGGCCCACAGCGTCTATCAATAACTGCACATGAGGTCCCAAGATCTCGTCACGATGCCTGACGACAGTTAAACCTTGCCGATCCACCTGTACGGTTTCACGAAGAGCTGCTCAAATGGTGTAAGTGGTCCCTGTCCACACCTCGATATCAATCTTTTTCCACAATGTTTGGGTCTCTGCAGATCAAATCGGGACTCGTGTGTCAAAAGATCATCGACCCACTGTTCGTCCGTCCAGGAGACAAGTTGACCACTTCACTCTAGACGTTCCCTTCTGTGAAGACGCGTCAGAGGTACAGATACAGCAGTTCTCCGGCAGTATAGGCCACTCTGTTGAAGCGTCCTGCAGACCGTTTGCCTCAATATTACACGTACAGTGGGTGCTGCGACGTCAGATGCTAGTTACTGTGCGATACTCTCTCTCTTAAGTCGCACATGGTCGGCCCTGCCCTGGTCTTCGGTATACAGTTTCGGTCTCTTCAAACTGTCGCCACATCCGAGAAACAACAGAACAATCCACATTAAGCCGTCGGGCCACATCATCTCGTGACTGTCCTGCTTCTATTCTTCCTATGGCCCTCCACAACAGAGAGTCTGGTAGGCGCCTTCTCAGTGCCATACTACACAGTCTGTGACTGTGTAAACGGCGATTGTGGAGCGGGGCTATCCGGAGAAACACTACTCCGTGTGGTAGATGCCCTTACGTCGTCACTAGCGCTGTTTTCACTTAACCGGAATGCCATCTTCCGTAGAGAATACGATCGTACAGACATCTGTTTGTATGATTTTATCGTGAACTAGATGCAAGACGGAGAAGTAGCGGTTTGTTGCTTTAATTTTGGGCACCAGAGTAGTTGATGGATAAATTACATTGGAATCATGAGACCTACTTAAATAATTTTCTAGGCGCTTCAGCCTGGAACCGTGCTGTTGCTACGGTCGCAGGTTCGAATCCTACCTCGGGCATGGATGTGTGTAGCGTCCTTAGGTTAGTTAGGTTTAAGTAGTTCTTAGTCTAGGGGACTGATGACCTCAGAAGCTAAGCCACATGGTGCTCAGAGCCATACTTCCGAGAGAGGTGCGAACGAAATTAGTGACGACTGTAATTCTTCTGAGAGACACAACGTTAAAAATAGGGTTTCTTCTGAAGCGCAGCAGGAGGTTGCTTGTAACCATAGAGAGGCTTCATGCAGGAGTGTTATTAAGATTCGCTGCATTGCGGCACTAATCAACATTACAATTAATTTAACTCTAGTTAGAATTCACGTGGTCACATGCTTCTAGACCATATAACAATTAATATTTTGTTATTACGATTGATCTGACTTTTGTTACACCGAACTGTTAACACACATCAGCAAAGCGCCTCTATTTACTTTCTCAGTGCATAACTGAAGTACTTGTCTATATATTGATTTACAATAACGAACGTTTAGCAGCATCGTGGTCAATTGTATAGTAGCTCTTATTGTAATTGAGTATTCGTAACTGTTTATGTATTTAATTGAATTCACCGTTTTGTAAGACTGGTTGCGGGTGTATATGTGTGGGGAATTGAACTTCTCACTCAGATATAAAGAGAAAAGCGAGGCGACGGAAAATTTCATAGATACAGTGGTTCAAATTTAAAAAATAATATCCACATTAAATCGAATCTGCCAGAAGGACGTGGTCCTTTGTGTTAAATTGTGATCTTCGAGGTGATGCTGTGGCAACGTTATGTACTGAGGCATTAAGTATCTGTGACGGTACGGTGAAATTCAGTTATCAGCGTCAGTGCATTAGCATTATACAACATGTGTGTCTGTGTGTGTGTGGGGGGGGGGGGGAGGGGGGCGTGAAGTTCATCAAGGATTTGCAAACACTTCTGTAAAAGTGTCTTACCCATAAACAGATGTGATAGGCAGGCAGCAACAGCCGGGAGGGCACAGGCAGAGTTACGTTAGGACAGTGTTACTACCAGGTGTGATACGCGTCTTCATCAGTTTATGCTCTACTCTGGGTTGCCACAAGCAAGTAACACTGAGATCTCAGACAGATAAAACAATACGATCTAGAAAAGAGTATTAGGACCAGGTAATCATCACATTCATCTTCAGGGAATGACTAATACCTGTTCCGTTCTATTTAAAAAAAAATATCAGTCTTGGGAAGGCCATCGGAAACTGCATCAATGTACTTTTGAGATGGTGTTATTCCACATCCAGTGCTGCAATCTCCGGACAGCAGAGTCGCTTCTCTCGATGAATTCCTTGGTAGACGATCTGAAGTGATTTGGTCCTGCCCCTGGGGTGATCAAGACTGCATTTTGGTCAATGTAGGTAATTTATGAGTATGGGTAAGCTTTTCCAGCTTCTGAACGCAATTTCTAACTAGATGTCGAACAACTATGCATCATCACCCGACGTTGTACTTCCAATTATTGGATGGAGTCTTCAATAATGATAAAATGGTAATGCTGAGTGTATATTCTGTTTCAAAGATAGCTTCATCGTCGACCAACAACTGAAAGGGTTGTCTATACGACAAGTAAGTTAATCCTTCCGCACTTCCTTGCCAACGCATCACTTTCTGTTTAATATCGCCTCCACGTGTGACCCAATTGCATACTGCAAAGTTATTGCTTTTAGTGTTTGTAAAAAATGAAATGTTACCGTACTAGAAATTTTCTATTAACCTATCGAGATAGTGTTTAGATTTCCCTCCAGTCTGAGTGTTCTACATTAGCTGATCGATGTTCTATGGCAGATTTATATGAATATTTTAAATATCTTAATTATAGAAATCCGGTAACCGAAATTCCAATAGTGTCATACTGAACAGGGACCACTTATTCTCCCTGTACGCGTGTCTTTTATACCTGAATTCTGAATAAAATAAGATCGTAGGGAACCATACATATATTTAAGTTTGAATCATTCATTGAAAAATCATCAATGCCATGTGTAGACGCTGCAAGGTTTACAAAACAAGGATTTGGGCACCTTCTATAATTAGTAACACGCGTGTATTCCCTCCGACCTTACTTTACTGTATTTCTTTATGACTGAGAAATATATTGCTACCAAGGAGACCATCAGACCCGTTAGTCATGGATACTGATGAATCTTTGGTATGTTGTAGACAGACTTGTACTGAGTACCTGGCTAGTGGCTTTTGTTACAACGGATCCAAATTTTCCGAGAAAATCGATGTGAAAGCTCTGTGTGTGCGTCCTCTACCGTAACGTTGTTCATGTTTCGACCAAGCAGGCACAGCACAGCGGCCAAATTTCTCTGCTATGAAATTGCTGGTAGACGTTCAAAACCTGCCCGTCTACTTCTTTTATTTTCAATTTCGTCCTACAAATATCACTAAATAGTATACGTTACGCATAGTTACTCATTTTTTGCATAGTAATTACGTTAATAAATCAATTATTACAGCACTTTCTTCAAATGTGTATTCTGTTTGTGGTTCCTAGTTAATATTCCAAATTTTTGTACAGGCCCCATAGTTTGCTACAATGGAGGAAGCATTAGCAGATGCGAAATTATTCCAGGTAAAGATGGAAAAAGTCATCCCTCTTTTCGACCTCGGTTACGCAATTAATACCGATCCAACCGGCTGACAATATCAATCGACGTGGAGTGGATCTCTTGCGGAGTAAGAAGCAAAAACCGTCCCTGTGCAGAAAAAAAGAACAAGATTGGTCGTTCCTTCACAGCACGCTATATTATAACTGCGACAGAAGAGATATTCCATTATGTTTTATTATGTATGCAAGAACCATGCAGAAAATTTTGTCGGTTTGTTCAAAGAAGAGTTCACTATTTGACCGATAAATTATAAAATGTAACTTGGACCTGTATGTAATTTGGGGAAGCTCACAAAAGTGCTGTACGAAGAGCTTTTAAAATTTTTCGTTCTTTCATACGTGGGATAAGGAAATTTTCTTTCCATTACTGAATCGTGGGGATCAAATCCTTGTGGATGTAAGAAAAGAATGAACCTACATCGTAAAAATTCTCACCCAAATTTATCCTGCTTTGCCAACCCAGTAATGTATACTTTTTATAGGTAGGTTAAAATTTTCACGAAATTAAAATCAGAATGCCCCCGAACTGATAAAGACTGATAGTGGAACCGCTTCGAGGGAAAATTCCATAAAAACACATTCTTTAATTCGGCATCAATTTACTGCTCTAGCATTCTCAGGATGATCCAGTACTAATCGTCCGTATCTAAGATAGTCGAAGACAGAACAATCTTTCCGAATATAAATGAACCGTATTTTCCGGTGCCGCTACTTAAAAATCTGTGGCTTGCACCTCAGCAGCTTTCATTAAATGAGCGTGGAGCTCTACGAATTTCTGTTTCGGTTGCTTCTGTGACAAATACAATGCCATCCGGAATTCTGTTCTGCACACTAAGCAATGTAATCTATTCTGTAACAAACGGAATACACATCTGAAGAACGTTTGTTAGAACGATTGATTTAATAGTGAACTTACTACGGGGGAAATGACCATTTCTCTATTGCATGACACACACTGTTTAATGATCTTCTGTTCGATGCAATATGGTAGCCGTGAACCACGGCCTCTTAGCTCGCAGCTCGCTTTGTAGCAACGTTAGTATAGTTCACTAGTTCACACGCATAAAAGTCTCCAACATTGATTTTCAGGGAAACGAGGTGCCATCGCATGAAAAGCAGCAAGCCATATACTCAGCACAAGTCCCTCTACAACACGCGTAAGACTCACCAGAATCCGTGATTAACTGGTCTCATGGTCCCGTAGTAACTCGAAGCTGCTTGCCTGCTCACAATTACACTAACTGTGAAGAAGGTGTTTCACTAATAAACAGTCCGTTCAGATGCCGATAACTGAGCGGACAGCATGCGTGAACCACATTAACTCTGTGGTAATCAGTATATATAACACGCGCATCCCCTATAGTGTCTTCTCTTCCGTTTTTCTGAAAAGCAGTTAGAATATTTTGTATGAATTTCTTTTTTAAAAGTGCCGGAGTAAGGATCTAGCGAGTAATGCTTTCTATAACAAATTCATGACATGTGAGTTCAACGAGGTCTACGTTGAGATAAGAAACGATTCAACCGCTCTGGAAAAAAGGAAAAATTTGAGTAATCTTTGTGTGAGAAACAACGGTGACATACTATATCCAAAATTTCTAAAACGCAATGCGTATCCACGTTGCGGATGTGACGCTGCAAGAGAGCCGCACTCGACATCTGTTGGCGAAGGGGCGAACTACCATTCGCACTGGTCGCTTGGTTGAGTCACCTCACCGATCTGAGTTGCATCTGTTTTCCCGCGGAATAAGAAACGACTTCTGTGAAGAATTGTTGTTCGCAGTTATCACAACTGTTGAGACTGTCACATCCATTTTTGATGTAATTTTTTGCATGGGAAAGTTGGTTAAAACAGGGTACTTAATAAACAAAGTGGCATGTGTAATGAACTGTGGGTACCAATCTGCTGAGTTTTACTGACTAATTGTCCAATATGTCTACTTACAATTGAGCATGAAAAACATACATTTAAAAAATGCCTCATCACAGAAATGAATTTTTTACACTTGTGTCAACCACCACGTTTTATCACACTAGTTGGATAAAATAGGGTACTACATTATAATGAACATTGAAAAAAACAACTCCATTTACAAATCCTGGCAATCACCTCATGTATAAAAATCACATTTATATGGTCCAGCATGATCATCATTAATCCCAGCGCACTGTTCATGAGCCCATTCACTGCACTTATAACAGCTCACCCAGCCTTTTTCAGACTTAGAATTGGAGAAAAGTTGATTACAATAAATGCAAGCTGTATTATTATCTTCTCCTTCCTCTTCTGACTTTTCCAGCTTTCTTTATTTTCTTCTGTCCAACATTTCTGACTTCTGTATGCCTAGAACAGTTAGAATGTCGCCCCATTTGAAGATTCCTTTTGGGAGTCGTCCCCTTTCTCATAGAAAACTTTAATTCTTCCTTATAAGGTGCACTTGTAAGAACAGCTGTCTTTCCTCTTCTTCTATCAGATTTTTGTTCCTTTCTTTCAACTATTGGCACTGCTTTTATAGCTTTTGGAGGGACGTGCGAAGCTGAAGTTGAAGGGTTAGGCCTATCCGGTTGGGAAGACCATGGTGTAGTTGGAAAATATGTTTCTCTGTTTAGTGACTATGAAGTACGTTCCGAAGGCGGGACATCACCTTTCTCCAACGGTGGGTCAGTGTCTGTTATTTCAGCAAGCTGATACATCCAATCAGGGAAAATATCTGCATGCAGTGGGAAGATTCCAGTTTTACAGAAAGTTTTTTACAGCAGTCTCATCAGAAGCAGCTTTCATGAATGCTGTCCCATACAGCCCTGCAACTTGATTGATGGTTATGACTCTTCCAGGATGACACTGAAGCCACTTTCGAACCTCTTGAGAGTAACAATTACTCAGTGGGGCCATGAATGCAGCATCCAGTTGCTGCATTCGGTGGGTGCAGTTTGGGGGGAAGCATAAGATATGAACATGGTTTTCTCTAGCCGTATCAATAAGTTCAATACTCTTTGTGTGTGATGAGTGTCCAACCAAGAGCAGAAGAATGGGTTTCTCTGCAGTTGGTTTAGAAAATTCAACAAATCGTTGAAACCACTCCAGGAAAATTTCTTTCTGCATCCATCCGCTTGGGTGGTACTCCGCAGTAGAACCTGGCGGAGCATTATCCAGCAGCTCAAGCTTGGCTCTTTGTCTAGGGAACACAAACATTGTGGGCATATAAATTCCAGAAGCGCTCATACAGGCTACAACAGTCACTAAGATGCCTCTCTCCGCAGAAATCAAACCGCCAACTTGACGTTTTCCCCTCAAGGCAAGCACCTTAGATTGCTTATTACGGACTGTTGTTATTCCTGTCTCATCCACATTATACACCCTATCGGCTGCCAAGATGTACCTATTGTAATGTTCTAACAGCAAACCAAAGAACTGCTTCACCACTGCACGGTAAAAGCCCATTGCTCTCGCAAGACATACTGGCTCGTCACAACGCAGGCTTATTTCCGTATTCTTCCTCAAAAACGAATAGAACCAGCATTTACCTGCCATCTTCTTAGTCTAGCTGAAGCTATGCGGCAAGTTATTTTCCTCTGCCAGTTAGAAAGCAAGCATCAGCACCTCATCGATGGTCAACCAAAACAATCTGCTTTCCTTTAACAGGATATATTCAACCAGTTAATTTTCATGCTCTTGATTAAATACAGGCTTGTAGCAGCCTAGACCTAAAACAACACCAACAACAACAATAATAATAACTGCAACAGTTTAATTGCTCGCATCTCGAGGTCGTGCGGTAGCGTTCTCGCTTCCCACGCCCGGGTTCCCGGGTTCGATTCCCAGCGGGGTCAGGGATTTTCTCTGCCTCGTGATGGCTGTGTGTTGTGTGCTGTCCTTAGGTTAGTTAGGTTTAAGTGGTTCTTAGTTCTAGGGGACTGATGACCATATATGTTAAGTCCCATAGTGCTCAGAGGCATTTGAACAGTTTAATTAATTTCTTCTAAAATAATAAATACGCTTACCTTTCTTTGTAGCATCCTCTAAGCACATTCCACCCCAGGTCCTTTTTACACGTGCTTCCACAGTACTCTGATAAACCCCGAGGAACTTTGACGCTTTCAAATAGCCCATTGTTTGGGCCAAAATTGCTGCTACAGCTCTTGACTCCATGACTGTCTGTCAGTTTTCCTTTCATAAGGCGCCGTAATTATGGCACAATTTAAGTTAGATTCTGTGAATAATAACAATAAATTTTCTAACTGAACAAACTAAATAAACAATTTGAAAATAGCGGACAGCGATTTTTAAATCAGTTCGATAAAATGGGGTACTACCCTGTTTTATCAAACTTATGGCAGGCACTCTGTTTTATCCGACAACGCCATGTTAAGAACAATTTGATTTCAACAGTCCTTGAGCGGGACATACATTTTGAAACACTCAACGATCTGTAGTGCAGACAACGTTTAATTTATAGCATACTTACTTTACAATCTTCAAAATAGTGTATTGCAAATATAAACGCACAGTTCACAGTCGAATATTACAACACAACACTATAAAAATATATTTTCCACCAAGAGAACTCATGGCTGTTTTCAACGGACTGGAGCTACTCTAAGAATGAAGGTCATCGAGTAGGAAAGAGGTTACTATGTTTACCGAGAGATGACAACGCATATCAGACGAGAAAAGTACGATACTCTGTTCCATCAGACTACCCTGTTTTATCAGACTCTCCCCTATATTGTTATTTTTTTATGTGCCTCATAATTTAATTCATAATCCCATAACATTAAAGGTCGACAGAAGAAGTAAAACAACAGCTGTAGAAATGTGAAGAGAAAAACAGAGAATAAAAACCTTTGCGAAGAGACGTGCCTTCTGTCACGGCGATAAGGTTTTTCACACTTCAGTTCATGCTTCTACATCAAAAGAGAAGTATATCTTCGCAGAAAGAGATAATAACTTTAATACCAAAATTTCTACAGCCTGATTGAAATTCAATTTTGCTATCAATAAATCATCAATATTACGGCCAACGCTGACCTTCCATTATCAACCGCGTCTCTGGTGCCTTCACCTTTCCTAAAACGAAACTGATCGTCTTCTAACATATCTTAAAAAATGGTTCAAATGGCTCTAAGCACTATGGGACTTCAAATCTGAGGTCATCAGTCCCCTAGACTTAGAACTACTTAAACCTAACTAACCTAAGAACATCACACATATTAATGCCCGAGGCAGGATTCGAACATGCGACCGTAGCAGCAGTGCAGTTCCGGACTGAAGCGCCTAGAACCGCTCGGCCACAGCGGCCGGCTAACGTATCTTCAATTTTCTTTTCCATTCCTGCCGGTCGGAGTGGCCGCCCGGTTCTAGGCGCTACAGTCTGGAACCGCGCGACCGCTATGGTCGCAGGTTCGAATCTGCCTCGGGCATGGACATGTGTGATGTCCTTAGGTTAGTTAGGTTTAAGTAGCTCTAAGTTTCAGGGGACTGATGACCTCTGAAGTTAAGTCCCATAGTGCTCAGAGCCATTTGACACATTTTCCATTCTTCTGTATATTTTCTTGTAAGTAACTTTGATGAATGAGATATTAAGCTGATTGTACGACAATTCCCGCCTTTGTCAGCTGTTACAATCTTCGGAATTATGGGGATGATATTTTTCCGAAAGTCCGATGGTATTGTAACACCACAACTCTGTGGATGAGCATAATTTTCTACGTGTTTAGCGAAGTTTGTTTTATTAGTTGTGTTGAATTTTATTTATGTAAATATTTTGTCAAGTTACAAATGCTATTTGTTATTAAAGAAAGAGAGTACGCATGGAATGTTAACATTTTGTAAGTACACACGCTGGCGTAGTCAGGGAATAGATGTTGTCAAAGAGTGTAATAAATTGTTAATGCATTTTCGCTGGGCGTGCGAGGGTGCCAGAAAAGTAACAGTTCGGAGTCACAATGAGATGACTGATGTCGTTGGTTGTTCGTAGTCGCCGGTGTGGCTATGCAGAAGTGCGGAGCAGGGAAAACTGAAATGGCTGTTTTGGCGGATGTTGAATAATGGGCAAGCTATGTGTATGGATCGTATTGGGCACACTACAAATGCAGCAAGAGTAATCCACATAACATCAAGAGTACTGTGGGGCCTTGTTATTAGCTATGGTATGGCAAGAAGACCAAAGTGTGCCCTAATACCGCTAAATGAGGTCTCTCGACAAACCAACAGCATCATGAAGTGAAGTAAGATCCAGAAATTTTATAACTAGAAGTGTAATAGGCTGACGAGTTCTGTTGGAATTTTATTGCTTAAATAACACTGTTTTCGTGCATATTTTCACGTAGATAATTTTCCTAAATCGTTATCCAAGTAGTATCCATCCCATTCCTTTCCAACGTTTGGACAGTTAAGTGATAATGAATTGTTTGGTTGTAGTATGAATAATGTCAGAAAGAGAATGATGCAAAAGCAAATATTAATTCATTTGCTAAAAATAGAGTAATTTTCATAATCAGAGATTGGTAACAAAACTTTACCCAACTTGGACACTGTATTTCACTGTGAAGGCACAGTTCTAATAATTAGCTTTTTGCATAAGTTACAACTTTTATTGCAGAAAATTTTAGAGTAACTGCTAGGTAATTGACAGTCCTTACCAATGAGCAAATTCAAACAATCTCTCTGCTTGCTACAATTACGACAGTCAGTATTACGGTGAGTAACGTAACAGAAAGTTTCTGTGCGCAGCCAGTAAACAATCTTACTTTAAATGACCTTTGAAAATTAATATAATATATTGCATGTGTTCACTATTTGTTTATTATTTGATTACTGTGATTTGTGTGGTGTAAAGTACTTGAAAGTGTGCGTTAGGTACTGTTCCTGCGTTATGACGCCAATAACTATTCTTAAGTAAGATTGCTTACGAGTATAAAGTTAGCTTTCAATTTAATTATTCTTGATATAGTGAGAAACTGGCGACCGTTGGCTATTTTCATTAATGACATACTCTGAAAACCTTTTTTTAAAATTTTCTACCAACTACTGTTAATTAAAAATTAGCTTACGTAATAAACATTTCTGAAGTTAACCGACCTTTGTTTCTAATCGCCATTGGTAAAATATTGAGCAATGGCGATTCGGTTATAACTTCATCTACTTCTCTGGGTTTTGCATCATTCTTCGGAGTTGATGCCTTTTACCCAAAGATTAGGGACTTCAGATACACGGTCATATAGAAAAGCGTAATTAGACGGAGAGGTACGAAGGGTTATAGTATGTCGCCAGACTCGTACATTCAAGACTCCAATGTGAAAAGTCTTTTTGATGCCACTACCCTCAATGATTTTAGAAACTCTGATGAAATGTTATATACCCTTTCTGCCTTATTCCAGATTAAGTGCTCCAAATCCTTTTTACATTGTGATTCTAACACTGGAACCACTATACCTTCTAAATCGACTCCTGTTTCTCCTTATAGCACATCAGACAACCCTTCCTCTTCAGTGTGCTCTTCCGCCTATCCGCTCTCTCCTGTTAATTTAACACTGGAATTCCCGTTGTACTTTTAATGTTACCACCCTTGCTTTTAATTTCACCAAAGGCTGTTTTGACTTTCCTATACGCTGTGTCAGTCTTTCCGACAATCACTTCCTTCACGATTTCTTCACATTTTTCATCCGTTCATTTAGTCTTTGCTTTCCTGCACTTACTATTTATTTCATACCTCACCGACTTGTATTTCTCTATTCATGAATTTTCTTTAACATTTTTTTACTTTATTCGATTATCGATCAGATGAATTATTTCTTCTGTTACCCATAGTTCCTTCAGTTACCCTGTTTGTACATCTGGTTTTCTTTCCAACTTTTGTGATCGTCCTCTTTAGAGATGTCTATCCCTCTTCAACTGTACTACCTACTGAACTATTCTTTATTGCTGTATCTATAGCCTTAGATAACTTCTAGCGTATGTCATTCCTTAGTACTTCCGTATCCCACTTCTTTGCGCCCTGATTCTTCCTGACTAATTCCTTAAACTTCAGCCTACTCTTCACCACTACTACGTTGTGATCTGAGTCTATATCTGCTCCTTGATACGCTTTAAAATACAGTATCTGATTTCAGGATCTCTGTCTGGTCATTATACAAGGTAGCTGAAATCTTTCCCTATCACTCGACCTTTTCCAAGGACACCTCCTCCTCTTGTGATTCTTGAACAGAATATTCGGTATTACTAGCTGAAATGTATTACAGAACTCAACTGGTTTTTCTCCTCTCTCATTCCTCGTCCCAAGCCCATATTATCCTATAACCTTTTCTTCTACTCCTTCCCCTGCAAATGCATTCCAGTTTCCCTTGACTATTAGATTTTAATCTCCCTTTGTGTACTGTATTACCCTTTCAATGTCGTCATATACTATCTCTTCATCTCCAACTTGCGACGTCGGCATGCATATCTGAACTATCGTTGTCGGTGTTCGGTTGTGTCGGTTCTGATGATAACAACCTTATCGCTGAACTGTTCACGGTAACTGACTCTCTGTCCTGCTTTCCTGTTAATAACGAATGATCCTCCCGTTATAACATTTTCTGCTGCAGTCGATATTATCCTATACCCATCTGACCAGAATTCTTTTTCTTCTTTCCATTTCACTTCACTGACCCCTACTATATCTATACTGAGCCTCTGGATTTCCCTTTTCAGATTTTCTAGCTTCTCTATCACGTTCAAGCTTCCGACATTTCACGCCCCTGCTCGTAGAACGTTATCTTTTCATTGGTTTTTCAGTCTGTTTCTCATGGTCACCTCCCCTTTGGCAGTCCCCTCCCGGAGATCCGAATTGGGGTCTACTTGTATTCCGGAATCTCTTGTCAATGGAGAGACCATCAAACTCATTTTCAGTTACAGGCCACATGTCCTGCGGATACAGGCTACGCGTCTTTAAAGCAGTGGTTACCATTGCCGTCTCGATCCACATGCAGTTGATCATTGCCGATTCTTCCTCTTTTAGGGGCAGTTTGCCTCCCCAAGGACAAGAGAGTGCCTGAAACTCTACCCGCTCCTCCACCTTTTTTGGCCTTTGGCAAAATGAGGGTGACGTCTTATGCCGGAACTTTTTACTTGGTTTAGTAGAGAGTATTACGTCAGGCAATTGCCCAGCTGGAAAGTGTTTCATGTTTCGCTCAGTAACATACAGCGTAGGGGTATAATATTCAAACCAAGCAACTGTCAAGTCGTTTCATCTCTCTCTCTCTCTCTCTCTCTCTCTCTCTCTCTCTCAACCCAAGCAATAATCTCTCTCTCTCTCTCTCTCTCTCTCTCTCTCTCACTGTGTGTGTGTGTGTGTGTGTGTGTGTGTGTGTGTGTGTGTGTGTGTGTGTGTGTGTCTCCCCCTCACGTTACAACTGGCATGTGACAACTTAATCATAAGCAGCTCACATTTATCAACTTTTTATGATCTTTCAGTCTCTTACTGTAATCGTCGTTGTAACATAATGGACTCACATATGTGCTTACTTCTCGGGGCTCATTTCACCACTAAATTCAATAGTAAACAGCAGCGGCACATTTAAAATCTGCTACCTTGTCCCCTCCTGGACTCAAAGTCATGACCGCCACTTTATGAGCGCACGGTGTTATCCCGATGTTCCGCAGCCCGGTAGGTATACGGTTTTCTGTTGAGAAACTATTCACCACCGCTTCTTCTCGCCTGGACAGTTAAATTATGGCGATGAAAACGTCTTAACCATTGGGATTCGAACTTGGTACCTACGGATGAACGTGCGTTAATAACCTCATACATGGTGCGGGTTGAGATTGTAATAGAGAATCTACATCGTACAATCCACACTCACGAGGAAACGCGTGTTTTTACTCAGTATCTTTGAGGGTTATTTTTAGAGAAAACGGAGTTTTTTATTTCCGAATTTTTACGACCTTATTGAGCATGTAAAATATTTCTAGTTTACGAGGGCTGTTCGGAAAGTGAGGAATGATGGTCGCAAAATGGAAACCACAGTGAAAATCAATACTTTTTAATTTGCAACAGCTACAACTTCCACCTACTTATCTCCATAGTCGCCGATCCGATTTAGACGTTTGTCGTAGCGTTGTACCAACTTTCCAATACCCTCGTTATAGAAGGCAGACGCCAGTGCTTCCGCCAATTCCGCTGGCATATAGATCGTTTTCTGTGCCAAAATGTTGTCTTCATAGCCAGCGGTTCATGCGAACAGAGATGAAATTCAGAGGGAGACAATTACTGGCTGTATTGCCGGTAATCAAATATTTCCAATTGAAAACGATGCAGGAGCATCTTCATTGCCCCTGCAGAATGCGGCTCAGAATTGTCTTGAAGAAGAAAACACACGACAGTTATGTAATGTTGGCTGCATAGCTTAAGGCGAAATTTCACATCAGGCCCTCGTACTTGGCTGGAGACACTATTGTTGTAGGTATCTTTACGTGCGGCCTGTGTGCTCAGAACTAAAAAGAATGGCGTAACGCGATCGACGGGCATACTAGAGACACTGCCCAACACATATGTGCAAAACGTCATCGAAGTTTCACTGTGGTTTCCATTTCGCGACCGATCGTTCCTTACTTCCAGAATAAGCCTCGTATATCAGTGTAGGACACAGTTTAACGCCTTACACGTCGTCGGCGTTGAGGACGGAACGCTGTTAGACTGCAGGAAGACAAAGGAAGGATCTGACCGTAACTATAAGGAAACTATAGGAGAGCACCTGAAACGAGTTAAGGATTTCTCAACAGACATAAAGTATTGATAGCTATACAGCAATTTGAAACTCACCTCTCTGGTCTTCTTGCAACTATGTCACCTTTGTTCAGTAACAGTTTGTCAACGGATTTGAGAGACAAGCAGCCATACTTATTTTTTTCTTTTTTTTTGAGGTTCGCGTCTAAGATTGCGACACCTAGTTTCATAAATGGATAGAAGCGTAGGACAAAGGTGTTAATTTCGCTAACTGTTATTCACGGAGATATTGAAGTTATTTCTTTATTGAGCTATGTTCACTTAATACGGTACTCTAAAGAAATTTTGCAACAAGGAGAGTTTAACAACCTGATCCTTCTTAAAGTATAGCCTCAAAGATTTAGCGGAAATAAACAAGGAATATGCAAAACACGAAATCCAAAACTAACAGCACCTATCAGTTTCATTTTATTGCTATGTAAACATTAGACAATTGAACGTAAACTTCACTTTACAGTTCCCTTTGGCCTTGAAATTTACCACACTCACAGAACGCCTATTTCCGTAAACTTTGAGTGTAGTGTATCACTATTGTACTCTTCTAAAGGACATTCGAATGCCCTTACACAGTGCGTATTTCGAATAAGGAAAAACTTACGTGCTTCTGCATCTCAGCAGACAAAGGCTTTTATCGTTGACATTTATGGAATAATCCATCAGTACATAAGAACGTAGACTCATTAAAAACTAAATAATATTTATTTCACAGTTCTACGTGTACCATAGATGAGGGAGGGGATGAGCTCTGACGCCTCATTTTCCCACACTCCTCACTCAGTTGTAAAACTAATTCACTTCGCTTCGCCGCATGGTGCCCTCTCCCCCCCCCCCCCCCCGCCCCTCCACCCCTCAAACGCACACATAGACCACTATGAAGTAAGGCCGAACATGTAATAGATACTGACGAGAAACAGGTGTATGCTGAATCATACGCCTTAAAATATCAATCAACTGCCGGCCGATGTGGACAAGCGGTTGTAAGAGCTGCTGACACGGTCGCAGGTTCAAATCCTGCCTCGTGCATGGATGTGTGTCATGTCCTTAGGTTAGTTAGGTTTAAGTAGTTCTAACGTCTAGGGGACTGATGATTGGTTCAAATGGCTCTGAGCACTGTAGGACTTAACATCTGAGGTCATCAGTCAGCTAGAACTTAGAACCACTTAAACCTAACTAAACTAAGGACATCACACACATCCAAGACCGGGGCAGGATTCGAACCTGCGACCGTAGCGGTCGCGCGGTTCCAAACTGTAGCGTCTAGAACCGCTCGGCCGCTCTGGCCGGCGGGACTGATGACCTCAGATGTTAAGTCCCATAGTGATCAGAGCCATTTGAACCATTTTTTATCAGTCAACTGCAGACCAGCGTAGAGAAGAGGCGGAAAGCACAAGAGGCTGCCTGCTATGACGAGGGTATTGGAAAGTTGGTACCATGCTACAATATACGTCTAAGCCGGAGCGGTAGATATTTGGATAAGTAGCTGTAAGCGTTAGGCAACTGTTGCAAATAAAACGTTTTTGATTTTAACTGTAATTTCCATTTTGCGACCGGTCGGATCTTGCTTTCCGAATAGCCCGCGTATTTCGCCTTTCGCTGTGAAACTAATGCAAGTCCCTCCCCCCGCCCCCATGTGCCCCCTAGTACCACAGCCAATGGCGGATCATTTCCTGTCTGGGAACGCTCTCGTTACTGGGTGCAGTATTTCTGGAATTCCATTCAGTCCTCTTACAACCAACAAATTGTTACATAATTACATAAGTAAAGGAAAAGTGAACGAGAACAAATGGACAGTTCCCAGAAAGGACCGGCCATCAGTTTTATCTTGTTGAAATTTGTAGAAGCTGTGGTTCCAACTGTAAGAAATCTAAGCAAGATTTTCCGTGATCGGCAAGAACGACGAAAGACGGAGGAGTGTGTCTGCGGCTTGTGGGTGCAGGAGAGGTTTCGGAGGCGATTTCGTTGGCGGCGTGTGGCATGACGCCGCGGCCTGTGGCGGTGTGGCGAACCCCTGTGTTTACCGGATGATCCCGGCTCCGGCGAGCAGGTCACGCGCCAGGGGGAGCCCCTACGTCTGGCGCGCCCCGCGCCCTGCCTCAGGTCTGGCGACCCCTCCAGTGCTTAGGGGGGCGAAGCGCAGCGAGCGGCACGACACAGCCAGCACGGCGAGCGTGCAAAGTGCGTTTTGTTGTCGACGCAGCACTTGCTGCCTCGGCATACGGTGTCGTTTTTCACCGTCTCCTTGTTTACGATCACTTTTCAGGTTCATCGTGTTTTTAAGAGTTTTTCGTGGCGCTATTAGAGTCGTACAGTGATAACAATACTGTGTATCTATAAGATAGAAGTTCTTCGGGAAGGCATCCTTGTAGAAAACGTTCTAGATTTACTGGCCTCGTCAAATCTGGCTAAGAGCTAGAGTGTTCGACGAGAATTTGTCTTCGCTAGGAATAAAACCCACTATCGTGATTGTTGTTGTAGTGACCCATTGCAGCCTACATACGCCTTCTGACTGAGCGACATCCGACACACTGCCAGGAACAATGGATGGACAAAGACACGAAAACGTCGCGAGAAATGCGTGCTTCAACATAAATGCATATGTTAGCCAAGACTAAACGTTGTACTTATGTATTTGAACACTAGCGACTTCTGCGCAACGGCATCAATACGTTGCAAGTGTCGGTCGCGATCAGAACGGCGTTCTGTGTAGTTGTGAATCCATTATGTCGCAGCTAAGTGTATTCGAATATGGGAAAAATGTTAGCAGTCGTTTGGTGGGTGCTTCCGTAAATAATGTAGCCGAGGTGTCTGGTATTTCAAGAACCACCAAATCGAAGACTTATATCACATTCGAGGAAAGCGGAAAACATCGTCCACTAAGTCAAAAAGTGGGCGAAAGTGTGTGTTGGTGTTTTGTGTGATCGTCACTAAGGAGGATTGTGACCAAAAATTGTATGACGACACTGCAGAACCGAATCTTGTTCTGGTGAATCCTGTCAGCACCAAAACAACGCAAAGAGAGCTCCACAATCAGGGTACTGCAAGCATTCCAAAACCACTCATCAATGATGAAATATTCATAACGTAGTGTCTAAAAGATAAAACCTGAACTATTGAGCAACTGAAGAAAGTCATTTGGTTGGATGAGACTTGTTACACATTGTTTCCAACTTATGGCCGAATTTACGTCCCAAAACTGAAAATGGTGGGTGTTCGGTTACCATTTGGGTAGCCATCTCATGATATTCCCTGGGCCCCATTTTTACTTCGCAAAGACGCATTACTGCCAAGGGTTACATGGCCCTTTTGCTGGTCAAGTCCATGGTACTCTGTTTGTTTCCCAATGGTGATTCTAATTCCAAGACGACAGGGTCCCTGTTCATTCAGATCGCGTCGTCCAGGAGAGGTTCTGTAAGCACCATGATGAGTTGTCGCATCTCCTCTGGCCACCACACTCACTAGACATCAGTATTATTGACACTTTGTGTTCTACCTGTTCTTTGGAAAACAGGGTGTGTCATGGCTATCCACATCCAGAATCGTTGCCTGAACTTATCACTGTTTTGCAAGAAGAATGGTGCAAATTCCTTTGAAAATGAGGGGAGAGATGTGTCATTACCTCCTCTTGCCAAATGACCATTGTACTAAAACATGTTTGTCGTTTTACATATATCAAATAACGTTCCGCCCCGGCTTCGCATGGGTAGCACTAAGTATATCACTCGTATTTACTACTGACGACTTGTCTGGAGTAGCAATAATTTCATTTACGTGTCACTTAAAGGTATTATGATTAAACTTAAGAAAATACGTTGGGTAAATGAATATTAACTGCACGTTCTACCATAATATAATGATTTAAGCAGCCCACGCCAGAAAAGTTGTCAGGAGGCACGAATTAATGAACAAATACGATCTTACCTTTAGTTCAGTCAATTTGTGTGAAATATTTGTAAATTACATACTTAATTCTTCCTTGTGAATCAATATATGTATTAGTGTGTCTAAGATCGGCCTTCATACGTAGGTAGCAAAAAGCGACGGGGGATTTAATTTTGTAATGTGTAACACAGAATAGTCTTCAGTTGCACGTCTGAGGACTAGAGCGAATGGATGCACTCGCCTGCTGATCTTCTGCAGAGAACATTCATGCAAGGAAAAAGGGCACTTTTATAGGCTGACCGTCCCTGCGAAGAACAAGAATCACATCACATTTCACAAGCCGAAGATAAAACCCGCAAACCACACGAATTTGAGGGAAGAAGGCATCAGCTTCTCTTCATGCCCTACAAAAATTCAAAATCTCTTTCCTCCTTACCTGACAAAGTAACTTGAACAAACACTTATAGCTCTAGTTATTGATTACAGCGATGTTATCTTACTAAAGTTATTCTCAGGAATGCTCATGGCGCCTGGAACTGGTTATCAACGCCTGTGTTCTTTATATCCGTTTGTCTCACTCCGTCGTCCAGCTTCTTTCTTTCAATCCTCCTCAGTAGCAGGTTTTATGTTTTAGGCACTACGTTATGGGCATTTGCATCACTGATGAGTGGTTTTGGGCCCTGCAGTTCCCTGCTTATGGAGCTCTCCTTGTTTTGATTCCGCTCACATCTGCTAAAATTGTTGTTTATTAAAACACGACCGGTTTCGCGGCCTTAAGCCGCATCATCAGGTATGAAATGTTAAAAGATCATAGGCATACGCATCGCTTCTCGATGTTTTGGTACTAACAGGAGTAGCGTGTGCAACATTCAGTTCTGCAGCGATTTTGCAGCTGTCGTCCTCTAATTTCTTGTCACAATCCTCTTCAGTGACCGTCTGTCACAATCACTCAACATACACTTCCGTCCGCGTTGTGATGTTGCGTATAATGGGATGATGGTTTTCCGTTTTCCTTGTATGCGCTATAAATCTTTGATACCAAGCCTCTTGAAACATCAAACACTTCTGCTCCCTTGGTGACGGAAGCAGCCTCGATACGGACACAAACAATTTTCCCACGTTCTAATTCACTTAGCTCCGACATAATGCAGTTACAACTACACAGAATACTGTCCTGACAGAAACTGACACTGGCAGCGAATTGAGGACACTACACAGGTGCCATTCGTAATCAAAATATTACAGAGCAAGTTGCAAGACTGGCTAGCGTCTACATTTATCTTCAAGCACACATTTCTTACGTTGTTCCCATATTTTTACCAATTCCCGGATACCTTGTGAATTGTGACGCTGGCAGAGTTGTGGTACTTTGTTGCTGATATATTACTTAAATGAATTAGGTGGCATATATTCTCAAACTTTCGACCAATTCTTTTAAAATCATCCGTTTTTCTGAATTAAAATTTCTTGGAAGTTACGCTGAAGGAATACAGCCCTAATAGGCTCTGATACAAACAAATTATTAATTCATTAAAGCATTTTATATACGAGCGGACTTCACCAAATAAAGTAAGATACGTATTGTTATGGGAGACTAAGTAAATTTTACTGAATGCTTCACTACAGTTCAAACTGATACATGACACAATTCTTCAACATTCTTCGCTATGTGACTGCAAACAACAGACGGATCGTTTTACTATTCGTATAGTTCTTCGACGACAAAAATCCGATCCTTTGTTTCTGACCAATTAGAGAAATTCTGTGTGACGTCCTCATCGTCGAAAATCGGAAAATGCTAAGAATTATTTCCTCGATTGTTTAGACACAGTCGTCTGTGATGAGTATAGACGATTTTCCTTCCCGATTCACACCAAAAACGTTTGTGGGGCCTTGGGCAAACTGTTGGCACCATTTCACAATGGCTGAATGCTACGTTACGTTAGGCCCACTTACCACTAGAATTTCTCGGTGAACTTTTGAATATTCCAGTTGCCGCGCCATTTCACTCCTACACTCTGGTGCCCATGTTATCCTTGCCGCAGCAGATCTGTGTCTGCAGGAAACACAAAAACATGTACTCCCTCCTGACATTGCGGATCTTTTGTTGCGCGATGGTCTTAGCGTGGGACGAAATGTGTAACATGCTCTTTGAAGCCCCCTCGTGGTTTAGTGACATTATTGAAACTTCCGGACAGATTAAAACTGTTTGCGGACCGAGACTCGAACTCGTGACCTTTGCCTTTCGCGGGCAAGTGCTCGCCAACTGAGCTATCCAAGCACGACTCACGCCCCGTCCTCACAGCTTTATATCCGCCAGTACCTCGCCTCCTACCTCCCAAACTTCACAGAAGCCCTCCTACGAAGAGCACTCGCCCGCGAAAGGCAAAGGTCCCGAGTTCGAGTCTTGGTCCGGCACACAGTTTTAATCTGCCAGGAAGTTTCATATCAGCGCACACACTCCGCTGTAGACTGAAAATTTCATTCTGTTGTACGCATCTGTTGTACGTCTAAAATACGAGTACCAACAAATTACATCGACTGTGACAGTCTCCTACTCTAACTCAGAAACCAACCCTGGATCCGGGCCTGTGTTCCCTGGTATGAAAATACTGAAGATGACGAGGAGGCAGGGACGCGAGCCGCGTGCCCGGCTGGTCCCGCAGCCGCGGCGAGCCGGGCGGACGGCCGCTTGCGACACATCCTGCGCACTCATCCCGCGGCCGCTGTTAAACGCCTCTCGTGTCCTCTCCACACCACGGCCTGCCTAATATCCTCGGGGATCAATACCAAGGCGCGGCTGTGCGGGCGCGCCCAGCGCGTCTTGAGGTCTGCGCTAGCCTTGTTGTGGCACGCCGGTCTCCTCCACCACAACCACTACACGCGCCATTTGGCTGGGACACGCGTAGCTGAGGATTGACGCCGCTGGTAACGTAAAGAGAGAGTGTCTGAAACATCCTAGAGATTAATAATTCTGTTCCAACTAAAATCATGGAAAAACGTGACTCCAAGCTCCCAAAGAAGCTAGTAGTCACAATAAATGCAGTAAAAACCTAAGGGATTTTCCCAGTCAGTGGAAGCGTGATAAGATAATTACTATACCCAAACGAAACATACACCATAGATACCCCGAGGATTACAGAGCAATCAGCCTTTGGTCGTCAGTTGGCTCAGAACAAATGACAGGCCTTCTACTCCGAATCTGTATAACATGCGATGACAAATCAGTTACACCAAACACTCAGCTCAGTTTTCGTCCAAAGCACTGGGCTCCACTGCAGTTACATTAGCGGAAGCTTGCACAGATGACAACAGCCGTATACCTCGACATAGCTCACGCCTCTGAGAGACTTTGCCATAATGGCATAATGCTATATTATACAAGCTTATAAAATTAATACACTACTGGCCATTAACACTGCTACACCACGAAGATGACGTGCTACAGACGCGAAATTTAACCGACAGGAACAAGAAGCTGAGATATGCAAATGATTAGCTTTTAAGAGCATTCGCCGGCCGCCGTGGTCTCGCGGTTCTAGGCGCGCAGTCCGGAACCGTGCGACTGCTACGGTCGCAGGTTCGAATCCTGCCTCGGTCATGGATGTGTGTGATGTCCTTAGGTTAGTTAGGTTTAAGTAGTTCTACGTTCTAGGGGACTAATGACCACAGCAGTTGAGTCACATAGTGCTCAGAGCCATTTGAACAATTTTTTTTAAAAGACCATTCACACAAGGTTGGCGCCGGTGGCGACACCTACAACGTGCTGACATGAAGAAAGTTTCCAACCGATTTCTGATACACATACAGCAGTTGACCGGCGTTGCCTGGCGAAACGTTGTTGTGATGCCTCGTGTAAGGAGGAGAAATACGTACCATCACGTTTCCGACTTTGATGAAGGTCGGATTGTAGCCTATCGCGATTGCAGTTCATCGTATCGCGACATTGCTGATCGCGTTGGTCGAGATACAATGACTGTTAGCAAAATATGGAATGGGTGCAGCGTAATACGGAACGCCGTGCTGGATCCAAACGGACTCGTATCACTAGCAGTCGAGATGACAGCCTTCTTATCCGCATAGTTGCAACGGATCGTGCAGCCACGTATCGATCCCTGAGTCAACAGATGGGGTCGTTTGCAAGGCGACAACCATCTGCACGAACAGTTCGACGACGTTTGTAGCAACATGGAATAGGTGTACTCAACGACGAACCTGGGTACACGAATGGCAAAACATTATTTGTTTTAGGATGAATCCAGGTTCTGTTTACAGCATCATGATCGTCGCGTCCGTGTTTGGTGACATCGCGGTGAACGCACATTGGAAGCTTGTATTTGTCGTCGCCAAACCAGTGTATCACCCGGCGTGATGGCATGGGGTGCCATTGGTTACACATCTCGGTCGCCTCTTGTTCGCATTGACGGCACTTTGAACAGTGGACGCTACATTGCAGATGTGTTACGACCCGTGGCTCAACCCTTCATTCGATCCCTGCAAAACCCTGCATTTCAGCAGGATAATGCACGACCGCATGTTAAATATCCTGTACGGGCCTTTGTGGAGACAGAAAACGTTCGACTGCTGCCCTGGCCAGCACGTTCTCCAGATCTCTCACCAATTGAAAACGTCTGGTCAATGGTGGTCGAGCAACTGGCTCGTCACAATACGCTAGTCACTATTCTTGATGAACTGTGGTATGGTGTTGAAGCTGCACGGGCAGCTGTACCTGTACACGCCATCCAAGCTCTGTTTGACTCAATGGACAGGCGTATCAAGGCCGTTATTACGGCCAGAGGCGGTTGTTCAGGGGTACTGATTTCTCAGGATCTATGCACCCAAATTGCTTGAAAATGTAATCGTATGTCAGTTCTAGTATATTATATTTGTCCAATGAATACTCGTTTATCATTTGCATTTCTTCTTGGTGTAGCAATTTTAATGGCCAGAAGTGTATTTCCCACCATTACTGTAAGACTAATTCACCTGACTCGTAAAGATGGCAATGCTTTCTACGTCTGTCCTATTAGCGCCGCACTGTCACAATGTTCCCTTAAAGTGACCGACTTAATATACACTGACGGAAAAAAACCGCAAGACCAAAAAGTAATACAGAGAATCAAATTTCGGCAATACATTTGTCTAGGAACATATTCAACTGATTAACATTACGAGATCACGAGCTAATAATATAAGTGCGAGATAAGGCATTGAAAATGTGATATGCTGGTACATTAACAATGGGAGTAACCTCCAGAAAGTTAAGTGAAACCATAGAAATGTGCATGCATTGTATTGTACAGCTGCCGGATACAAGTTTGTTCAACTGAGTTCCTTGCCTGTTGCACTTGGCCGGTTAATACAGGTACACTTAATGTTGAATGTGGGTGAAGCTGGAGTTGTTGTCCGATTATGAGTCATGTGTGCTCGATTGGAAACATATGTGGTGATCGAGTAGAACAAGGTAAAAAGTCGACACTCTCTATACATGTAGGGTTACAACAGAGTTATGTGGGGGAGCGTTATACTGTTACTGTTCGTGAATGGCAGCATAACAGAATGAGTCACCAGACTGACGTACAAATTTCCAGTCAGGATGCGTGGGATAACCTCTAGAGTCCTCCTGCTGTGTTACGAAATGGCACTCCTGACCATATCTGGAGGTGTAGGTCCAATGTGTCTAGCATGCAGACAGGTACTCAATTGGCCGCGTCATAACCAACACAAGGGCATCACTGGCACCGAAGTGAAACCAGCTTTCATCGGAAACACAACAGACCCCCACCCTGCCCTCCAATGGTCTATTGCTTGGCACCACTGATGTTGCCAATAGCGGTGGTTTGGCGTCAGTGAAAAGCGCTTCACAGGACGTCTGGTTCAGAGCTGTCCTGGAAGTAACCGATTTCTAACAGTCCGTTGTGTCACTGTGGTGCCAACTGCTGCTCAGGTTGTTGCTGCAGATGCAGTACTAAGCGCCAGAGCCGTATACTAAACACTATGGTCTTCCCTCTCGGTAGTGTCACGTGCCATCCGGAGCCCGGTCTTCTTGGGACTGTACATTCCCGTGACTACCGCTGCCGGCGCTCATGCACAGTAGCCACATTCCTGACAAGTCTTTCTGCAATATCGTGGAAGGAACATGCAGCTTCTCGTAGCTCTATTATACGTCCTCGTTCAAACTCAGTGGGGTGCCGATAAGGGCGTCGTTGTCGCTTTAAAGGCATTCTTGACTAACATCAACTCACCACGTCCCAATCAAGGATAACAAATGCTCACGGCCGTTACAGCGTTTATTTAAGTGAAACTCCATTTGCATCCTCTCAGTGGCGCTAATAGAGTAACTCTTACGCGTCTGGTGTGAAATTTGAATAGATATCTTTCAGTTGTAGAAACACGGCTGTCAACTTTGTGTTTACTTCACATTACACCATTTCGGTGTTGCCATTTTTTGCACCAGTAAAAGCGGGGTGAACCACCTAAAACTTGCACTTAAATACTATGAAAATGCAAAGTGTTATCGATGTGCTGTTTTTACAGAATGGATTGGTAGCTAGGGGCTCTTACTGTTAGGCAATACACAGATTGTAACAATACGTAGGTGAATTTTTTGTGCAAACATATACTTTTTTAAATGGAGCAATGCCTTTTGACATTAACAAACTAAAAGTATAATAAATTAGAATGTCACTGGAGTTTGTTTCAGTACTCTAGTACACGTCATTTACGTTGTATCGTATTTTGAAATGCTTCCGCACCGACACTTATTTGTGCCATTCAGTCAGCGTAGATGCTAGGCAAGATGTTATTATGTTTGCTTACAAAGTGTTTTTGTGTTCCTCGAGTTCATTGCTGGTTGCTCGTCAGTTAGTGTGTGACAGTCCAAGCAGTAGTTCGGGAGTGGACGATGAGATTTATCAATACAGATAAAGTCGACATGCTCACGGTGTACGGAGACTGTAGACAGAATGCAATTTGAACTTGTACACTGTATACTGCAAGATATTCCAATAAACGTCAACCATCTCTGCAATTATTTATCAGCCTCTTCCACTCGTTACGTGGACGGGAAAAATGGCGACAGACGAGGGGGAAATTAACACTATTGCTGCTGTTGCAGTTAATCCACACTTTAGTTCCTGCGCAATCGAACGAGGAAGTGTCATGAGCCAGGTAAGTGACCTACACATTCTTCATCGACTTAGGTGCCATCCCTGCTAATCTCTCTCCGTCAAGAGCTGCACGGAAACAACTAGGAGAGTCGTGTTCACTTTTGCTCATGGGCCTTAAGACTGCGTTCTCCACATGTATCACGTGTCTCGTTCAGTGACGAAATCACATTTAGCAGTCATGGCCAGGTAACCCGTTGAAAGATGCACTATTGGTCTGTTGAAAATCCCTGCTGGCTTCTTCAGATGAAACGTTAGCGTCCATGGAGTGTAAACATGTGGTGTGAGATAGTGAACCGTCAGCTCATAGTCCGTTTATCAGAGACGGATGACTGAACGCACACAAGTATAGCATCCTACTAACAGACTGTCTTGTACGGGTGCTAGAAGACGTTCCTCTGCACTAGAAGGACCCTGTGGTAGCAAAATGATGGATATCCAGCCAAAAGTGCACGAAGTACAACAGCATGTATTCACAAATTGTTTCGAAATCGTTGGCCGGATTGTTCCCCAGATTTAACGCTTGTAGACTTTTTTCAGTGGGGAAAGCTGAAAGACATTTTCTACAAAGACATACCAACTCCATCCGACGATATGCAATGGCGTATTACAACGCACTGCTCCGACATCACCGCTGAAATGCTAGTACTTACGCGGCCTCTACTTTTGTATATTAGAAAGGTAAATACATTGATTTTTGGAGAAGGTTGCTTATGGATGACGATGACTGACACTTAGCACACTTTTACCATTAGCCAATGACAGAAATTGTCTTACAACAGGAAGCATAGTTTAGCGCTACAGGACACGCACTTGAGTGATTACCTTTTGTACTTTGAAAGTTTTTCAGAAAAATTTTTGAACTACTATATTACAGTGAAGGTTTTCGGTGATACATTTCAGTCCAAAATTTTAATCTGTAACATCTGAGGGTATAATTACACTCATGCTCATAAATTAAGGATAATGCTGATACATGGTGAAACAACGCTCTGGTGGGTGGTTTGCTGGTTTAAAACACCTCGGGGTATGACCATGTGGCGCATTTGACCTGCGGTCATCGCACGGTGGCGCTGGCAGCAGTCCACATACGCAGAGGTGTGTTGGTGCATGTCAGAGTATGGTGCAGCGAGTAGGTTTCCAGACGTTTTCAGACGTGATAATGGTGACTGTGTGTTGAAGATGTCTCAAAGAACATATATTGATGTTGTGAGGGGTAGAAGACTAGGGCGACTGGAGGCTGGCCAAACACAGAAGGTCGTAGCACGGGTCCTCCGTGTGCCACAAAGTGTGATCTCAAGATTATGGCAATGATTCCAGCAGTCAGCAAAAGTGTCCAGGCGCTACAGTACGGGACGTCCAGAGTGTATAACACCACAAGAAGACCGATATCTCACCATCAGCGTCCGCAGACGGCCACGGAGTACTGCAGGTAGCCTTGCTCGTGACGATCCCGCAGCCACTGGAACAGTTGTCTCCAGACACACAGTCTACAAACGACTGAACAGACATGGTTTATTCGCCCGGAGACCTCAAAGGTGCATTCCACTGACCCCTGGTCACAGGAAAGCCCGTAAAGCCTGGTATCAAGAATACAGTACGTGGTCATTGGAACAGAGGTTCAAATGGCTCTGGGCACTATGGCACCCAACTTCTGAGGTCATTAGTTTCCTAGAACTAAGAAAACCTAACTAACCTAAGGACATCACACACATCCTTGCCCGAGGCAGGATTCGAACCTGCGACCGTAGCGGTCACGCTGTTCCAGACTGCAGCGCCTAGAACCGCACGGCCACTTCGGCCGGCCGGAACAGAGGTCCCAGGTTATGTTCTCGGACGAGTCCAGGTACAGTGTGAACAGTGATTATCGCCGGGTTTTCATCTGGCGTGAACCAGGAACCAGATACGAACCCCTTAATGTCCTTGAAAGGGACCTGTGTGGAGGTCATGGTTTGATGGTGTGGGGTGGGATTATGATTGGTGCACGTACACCCCTGCATGTCTTTGACAGAGGATCTGTAACATGTCAGGTGTATCGGGACATCATTTTGCACCAGTAGGTCCGCCTTTTTAGGGTGCAGTGAGTCCCACCTTCCTCTTGATGGATGATAACGCACGGCCCCACCGAACTGCCATCGTGGAGGAGTACCTTGAAACAGTAGATATGAAGTGTATGGAGTGGGCTGCCTGTTCTCCAGACCTAAACGCCATCGCTCACGTCTGAGATGCTCTCGGTTAACATATGACTGCACGTCTTCAAACCCCTACAACACTTCAGGAGGTCTGACAGCCACTGGTGCATGAATGGGAGGCTATACCCCAGCAGCTGCTCGACCATCTGATCCAGGGTATGCCAACTCGATGTGCGGCCTGTGTACGTGTGCATGGTGATCATATCCCATATTGATGTCAGGGTACATGTGCAGTAAACAGTGGCGTTTTGTCGCAAATGTGTTTTGAGACGATTTTCTCAACTTATCACCAATACTGTGGACTTACAGATCTGTGTCATGTGTGTTCCCTATGTGCCTATACTATTAGCGCCAGTTTTGTGTAGTGCCACGTTGTGTGGCATCACATTCTGCAATTATCCTAAATTTATGAGCACGAGTGTACATTATCCCTCATGGGGGTACGCCTAATGTGTGTACCATGTGTGGCAAGTGCAAGGAGCCCTAGTTAATATGGTATTTGCTTATACAATTTAGATATTGGTACCATATTTCTTTAACTTAGAATTACACAGCTATCTAGACATTTAGTAGAGGAAATTGAACATTTTTTTCACTATGTCAATCACACATGCCTACGTAATTACACAATTGAGTCAATTCGTATTTTGGAAATTGTACTTTGTACTTTGTGAACTGTTCATATATTTTTGGAACCATTGTGATACTGTGAGAAATTTGAATGATGTATTTTGTATGGGATCATTATTTTTGAAGTACGTTTGAGGTAGATGACATTATTGAAACAAGCAGAGAATTTGTTTATGTGTTTTGAGATTATTGAAAGAAGTTATGACGATTTTGAGATTTGATTGATCCGTTATGAGAGGTTATTATAACGAAGATGTGTGTTATGATGTTGAGGTATGTTTATGATCAATAAGGTGATTCTATATGAGGAATGTGATTATGTTATGTGTTTATTATGATGAAATATTGAAGCGGTATCTACGTATATGTATATGAATAATGAGTACTGGTTCGGGACTCTGGTTTGTGAAAAAATGTTGGAAACCGAGAATTGTACTTTAAGAGTTATGAAGTGTGAGTATATACGTGAATGTGAGTGCCACAATGCTGACGGAAATTTTTGTACTCTGTTATTTATGATATTTCATTTCTATACACTTCCAACGTAAATTTTCAACGTGTGAAATTTTTTATTTATATTAAACTGTCATTATAGCTGAAATTGCTGTTGTATATATTTTCGTAAAAAGTGTATGTGACCTTGACGTTACGCTGCGTTGGGCTACGCACTAGCTACTTTGAAATATACATATTGTTGTGTGGACTTTCAACTTTCCTCGTGCCACTTCAGCAACTTTGAAGCTTGCCGCACTTTCATAAGCTCTCACATAGCTGTAGAAAAAAAGAGGCCATTTACCTCACTATTTCATTTCTTTTCAGAACGCACCACAAACACGACACACTATCACTTGGAAACAAATGATTACAATTTGGAGCTCGTACCTCATTCTAACACCTGAAATGCTTATGAATTGACTAGAAATATTCTTATGTTACACACCTGATTATGACTAGTATTTTTCTACAAAAGTTGAGAATTTTTTTTACTGACTTATGAAATTCCATACGGCTGGTGAACGATGTTTTTATGCTTTGCTTTGTACATATTTTCGTATTTTGATGTCTAGTTTCTAGCTGCGCTCTAGCATTGGTTTTATAAAATAAAATTTAATACATATGCTAATGTAAACACTTTCTGTCTACAGATCCATTAAATATTAATCTTATGGTCCACATTCTTAAAAAAGAGCTCTTGGAGAGGAAAGAAGCATAAGTAGGCGAAGGGACTAGTAACAGGCATTGCATACATAATTTTCTTTTTGAAGAGTTGGAAATTTTTTGGTAGAATATTCTGTAGTGGTGCACCATTTTAGTGATACGACAGACATTAAGATGTTAATAGACATTTCCTTTATCTGCATTGCTCTCTTTACTGTAATATTTTTTCTGCTTGTGCTTTCTCATGTTTAGGTATAAGTTATTGCATTTGCTGCTGCTATTTGACAGGCATTGTTCTATTGAAATTCACATTGTATTACTGTATTAAGTCAGTTTTACCAATAATTTATTTCTCTTTTTTGCTGCCTTTTATTAGTTGTAATGTTGAATTTGCTTTGCTAATTTAAATATGCTGCTACTTGCTTTGCCAATTTACATTTTTTGTCATT
This sequence comes from Schistocerca gregaria, assembly GCF_023897955.1. Lineage (NCBI taxonomy): Eukaryota > Metazoa > Arthropoda > Insecta > Orthoptera > Acrididae > Schistocerca > Schistocerca gregaria. The sequence continues at coordinate 397,419,743 of NC_064921.1, read as the reverse complement.
GCTGTTTGTGTTAACTGTTTTGTGCTGCTGCCTTGCCTCGTTCTCTAGATAATGTATCTGAGCTCAGTAGATTTAAGTTAGTTTAACAGGAGGTATGCTATTTATGAAAGTGACTGTGATGAATAGGGAAGAAATGCATTGAGAGGCTATAAGAAAGTTTGGCCAACGAGTATTGTTAATGGGGAACAATTATTTTGTTAGGCAGGATTTACTTGGAAACAAATGAAGAGGTAAGAAATATGTGAAAGTATGATTCCAAAAAAGCATGCTTAGACAGGACGTTTTTTAGGAACAACGTTGAACTAAGGGAGATATCCGAGAATGAAATGAAGTTTTGATTGGAAATGAAGTACCACAAGTACCGCAGTACTAAATGTTACACTGAAAACAAACCCTGTCCTTTCCTGTTGTGTTATTCCGCTATGTTTATGTGTACCGTTGTATGTATGTGTTTACCTGATAAGATAAATCTGGTAGAATTTTTTTCCCTTCTAATACTTATCTGCGGTCTCTATGATGAATACTGTTATCCTCAAATCTAGACTTTTTTTACTTTGGGTAGATGTTTGTACATTATTTATTCTATTATGTTTTCTTTTAATGCTCATGTGTCAAGTTAATGTTCCTAAGAATATTTTAATTTTTTTCATTTATTTACTTATGTCATAATTCCGGCAATACTGATGTATATGCTTATTACCATTTTTGCGTAAAGCCTGTATTACTACAAATGTTATCTGTATTATCAGTTTGTTGATTGTAATGATGTTTTCTGTACGCTTTTAATTGTATTCTTATGCTGTAAAATAGTAAATTGTATAGACACCAGTTCTTCAAGTTAAGTAAAGAGTGGGGATTCATTTTACTGCATACATTTCCGTTGGTCATAGTATATGTACATAGTATATGCATCCGCACAGTCGCAACCGATGGCTGCTGGCCATCTCTTCAAGGACTACAGTGGGTCTGCACTTTTGGTGGCCCATTACTACCATAATTTCTAGAAGGCACACTGTGGCTCTGCTCTGTGGTGATCTGCCAACCAATATCCTTCAAGACTTTGACTGACCCTGCTGTGGGTTTGCTCTCTTGTGGCCCAGTATCATTCTTCATGTCAAGGGTCAGCACTATGTTTCCAGTGGGAGGACAACATTGCTTCAAGACTGCATGGTGATCCACTACTGGTGTGTGCATTTTCTATTACTGCTCAGACTTTGTGCATAAAACTGTCATAGACTACTCTTCTGATGAATGATTAGAACTGTCTTTAGGGACTCTGAGGACAATTTTTGCTTTTGACCAATAGTATATTACTAATTGTGTTCATTTTATCTAGCTGAAATCGTTAATATGAAAATTTTTTAACAAAACAGTCTTGGCCACTGCCCAAACTATTCTGTAAAATTTTTTGAGAGGAGCATGCTTGTTCATGTGTTTGTATGTTGGCAGCGCTATGTAGCACTCTGCATTAATAAATCTAACAGTGCTGTGCGCCCTCTGTAAGAGACTCTGTGGCTGGGTGGACTAGCAGTTGGAAGTTATCAGTCAGCGGTGATGGTAGTTGGAGGTGAATGGCCAGCAATGATGGAAGTCGGGAGTGAGTAGTCAGCAGTGATGGAGGTTAGAGGTTAATAATTAGCAGCCTTGTAAGTTTGCAATATTAGCGAGAGCGGACGGTCTGAATATATTTCCGTCACTAAGATTTATTACTAATGATTATATAATTTTTGAACTGGTTCTCACATTCTTAAGGTAAATACATTGTTTGCTCTGCAACAAAATCTTTCCTTTGCTAACCAAATGACTGTTAATGGTTAGAGCCTATTGTAGTTAGAATCTTTTATTTAGATGGCTTTATTGGTGTTTGGTGCATTGCTGTAGTTCGTGGAATGAAGATTTTCTATGAGGTAAGTGACTTATGATATGTATGGGTCATTGTTAGGATTTCTTCCGATTCAGGGCTATTCTTTTGTATTAATTATTTTAAGCCAGGTTATCAATTTTAAAGCAGTCAAATCGCGTTGTTTGAATATTTTGAGTAATTAATGAATAGGAAAAGTTGGAGTTCTGTAGGTCAGATATGAAATGATAAAGACAAGCAAAGTGACAGTACATACAGTTCCACTCAGCAGTTCCAGAATCAAATAAATTTAGAAATTTCACCTCTCCAAGTTATTGCAGTTTAAGTAAAAACGATTATTAAGAAATTTCACACTTAGAATTTTGTTTCAGAAGAGATTCGCTCAATAACTGAAAGCTTTTGCAGCATGCTTCCTTACTCGGCCAACACACTAATTCGTCAATTATTACTCCCACGACCAGAACAACCATCAACGGCCAAACTCGGTACTATTCCACATCAGCAGTTCAAAATAAGGCTGACACTCAACATCACAAACATTCCGTTTATGTATGTGGACAGGTGCAAACTCGTTGTAAATATTAATTTTTCTTCCTCGTAACAGTGGTTCAAATGGCTCTGAGCACTATGGGACTTATCATCTATGGTCATCAGTCCCCTAGAACTTAGAACTACTTAAACCTAACTAACCTAAGGACAACAGACAATACCCAGCCATCACGAGGCAGGGAAAATCCTTGACCCCGCCGTGAATCGAACCCGGGCGCGGGAAGCGAGAACGCTACCGCACGACCACGAGATGCGGGCTTCGTAACAGTGGTAGCAAATTGTTCATTCCCTGTATACTTATCATTACGTGTACTTTATGAACTAGTCAAATTATAACACGAAATCTAGAAACTGCTACATTGTGGGTTTTTTATTGCGTACATAGTCTGTTTTATTCTGATGTTATGCAGTTGGTTGTAGAGATCCTTGGGTTGGAATCCTGCAATAGAAAATAAAACAAGGAATCATACCAAAAGCATCTGTACGTTGCTTGTAAGGGTGATTGACCCTCTTTTGATGAAGATGTATAATTTTTCTCAAAGACGTTTATTTATATGTCGTAGCATTGTGTTAAGAGCAAAATATGGTTTAACATCGTATCGACGGCTATGTCGTTAAGAGCCAAATAAAAATCTCCCCTTTCTACGGCAGGATGAACAAGGAAATTGGACGAGTTCTTTTCGAGGGAACCACATCGTCATTTGCTTTTAGTGATTTACAGATACCGCTTAAAAACTGAAGCAGGACGGTTGTGGAGGTATTTGAACCGCCTTCCTTCCAAATACTATTCCGCTGCCTTTAAACGCTGCGCCACCTCGTTCGATCTATTATCAAGAGAGGGTATGTCAAATCTGTGTACTCCAGCACAACTGAGAATGTTATGTAAGAAGATCCCCAACAGAAATTCTTTCATAGTTACAGAAATCTGCAGAGAAGCACAATGGGCTTTAGTCGTAGCATTTGCCACTGTGAAATGTTTTCAGGAAGTATCTCAGGGTTAGCACATGCGTCTGTAACAAATCAGGTACTCATGACGACTTATATAGTCCTCTGCGTCGTGATTTGGATTTGGCATCAAGAGACATCTGCCAGTAGTTAACACTGTCTCTAGTGGGAAAATTAAAACGAACAGACTGCCATTCGAACACCAATCGCTGCCTTTGGCGGGAAATTCCTCTGTAGCTGAGATAATCTTGGGTTTCCGACGGCCGCATTTGGAGCTTGAAAAGTATTTGCTTTTTGCACTGTTCCAAACTGGCAGGATGTTTGTTTAAAGTGTATACTCGGCTACAAAGGAAGCAGTCATACTACTGATTGCGTTTTTTCCCCAGGTACTGTTTTTAGGTAGCCGGTTTTTTGATGGAGAGACGAACACCGACCCAGGGCTCAGATCCCCGTGGAGCCGTCCTGGTTTTCTATTCCGTGGTTTCCGTACATCGATTTAAGCGTAACCGGTATCGTCCCCTATGAAAGGACGCTACCGAATTCCTTCACAAAACATGAACTATTACAGTTTCTGAGTCGCTGATGACACTGTCGTTGAGGTGATGTGCAATTTTCGTTTCTTCCTCCCTTTTATTCTACCGAAACAAATCGTGCAAATAATAACAAAAGAAATGCCTTAGATCCTTTCATAAATTATTACAGTAGTACCGAATGTAAATCATCCTCGTTAAGACATTGCTGTCAATTTTCTCGGTCATATACCGTATAGTCGAATTGATCCAGGCAACAGTCGCGGGATTAGATTCAGAAATAGAACCGAGACACTAAACGTATTAGATGAGTTTCATTACTTGAGTAATAACGTAAGTGACGATGGCTTATGTAGCAACGATATAAAAATTCACCCCGGCGTTAGTAGGAAAACATTTGTGGAAATAATAATTACCAAATCTCTTTGAAATATTTATTACAATTGTCTTAGCTGAAAGTAGTTACCGCTGATAACTAGTTTCAATCACATTTAAAGATCATCTTCAGATCTGATTTATCATGAGTAGTGAATAGCAAAATTCTTTAAAAATAATATAGTCAACGCTGTAAAACAAAGAGAACAGCAAAATAGCACACCTGTGGCAACATTTCATGGCATCTAACATCTATGAGTAAAATGCAAGATGAAATGGAAAGTTTCATGTCTGTACTACTGTGCTGTTTCCTTTGTTTTACAGCGATGACTACGTACTTTTGAAAGAATTTTGGCTTTTCAGTATCTGTTCAAATGTTTAAATGTGTGTGAAATCTTATGGGACTTAACTGCTAATGTCATCAGTCCCTATGCATACACGCTACTTAACCTAAACTATCCTAAGGACAAACACACACACACACACACACACACACACACACACACACACACACGCACCGATGGCCGAGGGAGGACTCTAACCTCCGCCGGGACCAGCTAATCCCGCGCGGCTCAATATCTGTGATTAGTCACAGCTGAAGATGATCATTAAATGTGATCGAAACTAATTACCAAGAGTGACAATTTGCAGCTGAGGCTGTTACAATAAATGTTTTGAAAATGTATGCCGTTGCAGAAACTATCGTAACAATTGTTAAATTTGTTATCGTCGAATATGAACTTAAATGTTAGCAAATCTTTTCAGACGTTGTCTGTCTTGAGCCTTGTAAACAAGCTGTATGTGCGTCATAAACAAGAAGAGGAAGGTTTTGAGATGTGGTTCTGCAGAAGCGTCTTAAAAATTACATCCCTAGATCGAATAATTAATGAGGAGGAAAAAACCAATTGAACTGGAAAAGTATTTATGACAGCATTAATTAAAGAGGGTATCGATTGATAAGACACAACCTGAGATACCAATTTGGTAATTGTGGGGGGAGTGCACGGGATTGTAGACGGAGACGAATACTCGACTACAGAACACAGGTTCAAATCGATGAAGGTTGTAGTAGTGACGCAGAGATGAAGAGGCTTGCACAGGATGGACTAGCGTGGGGAACTACATGAAACCAGTCTAGGGTCTGACGATGCAACAGCAGCAGATTGTGACTGAACAGGTAGTTGTCTAGCCCTTACAGAAGAATTGTCAAATGACGTTAATGCGCACGAGGGTGTCACTGCTCCAGGAAACGTAAGTAGCGTTCCACACGCAGTGCTAGTAAATCACATGGCGGGGAAAGACCGAGCGACCAGTCGGTGCACCGGGCAGCTGAGCGTGGTCGTACGAACACACACGTGATGACGTCGCCAGGGCCGGGCCTGCGACAGTGCGAATAGCGGAGCGGCACGCGAGCAGAGCCGTAGAGCGGGGCGCACACTCGCAGCCGGCTGCGAGCTATCGATCGCGCGCGCCGAGGTCAGGCGCGACGCCGTCGGATGGGCCACTTCGGAGCGAGACGGGGCTGCGCTGCAACGCACCGGCACTCACGACTCACCTGGCGGGGCCTCCATGCTGGCGTCGCGGCTCTCGCTGTCTCTGGCCGTCACTGTGTCACCGGCGGGCGGACGCTGGCAGCTGCGCGGCTCGGCGCGGGACCACGGCGCGGCTCGGCTCGGCGCGGCGCGACGCGACGCTGGCTCGCCGGCTGGCTGTGGGGCGCCACCGGCGCGGGTACTGCCGGCCTGCGCTGCCCCGCGCCCCCTCCCCACCCGCCACGCCCACGTAGCCGCCGTCGCCATGGCGACGGCCCGCGGTACAGCTGACGCCACGAGTGCTGACCGCGCCTGTGATCGCGCGGCCGGAAAACACGGCTGGCCGCTCTGCTCTCACCAGCTGCCCCTTTCCCGGCTCACTCCGTGCTCTCGGCTCGGCGGAGATTTCCGTTGCGCGCGAAAAGCGGCCTGCCGCTTTCCGTCTCGGCTCTTGTGTTTCTGTTCTGGAGCGGGCGGACAGGGAGTCCGCGTACATTTTGAAGCGTAGCGCCGCGGAGATTAAAATCCCCCAAAAGCGCTTAATGAACAATTACTGTACATACACCCCCCTCCCCCCCCCCCCACACACACACCCACACACCCACACACACACATTCAGCCACATACACCCCCGCCCCCCTCACATACACAAACAGAAACACACAAACACAATTATAAGCGCTTATGAATCTTAACTTGTTAAATCTCAAGAGAATTCAAGATGGGCGGTTTTCTATTGGAATCCACTTTCAAACTTAATAAAAAAAACTTTAATGTCTTTCTGCTTACGAAAGGCGATACTGTTTAGATTAAAAGAAATAAAATGGTGTACTTCTTTCGGGAAATAACAAAAGAAACTGAAGGGCAGTTGAACGAAGACCCTTAAGGGGGGTAGGACGTCAAACGGGCCGACTTGGAGCAGGAGAGGCATCACAGGATATTTTAATTTCCAGTGTCTATACTTCTACAAATAAATTCATAAAACTTTGTCAGTATCACCAGGAAGGATTCAGGATTCACACTTATTGCAGTGGAAGTTCGAAAACATAACAAACTAATTTTTTTTACGTGTGAAATTTCATCATTTTTTCACTTATTATTGGCTCCATTTGTTGCTATAGGTACACGTTCCTTCATAAGTTAGAGAGATTTTTCGATGAATTTTGCACAGCATTCGTAACATACTTACAGGTGCATGAAACTCTAGAATTGATTTAATTTATGAAAAAACGAATGAGCTGCTATATTTCGAACTTGATGTTTAGAAAAAACACAAATTTTGTAGATAATTACCTTAATTTTTACCACAGTTTTTAATAGATTTTCAAAATTCTAGAGTTTCATATACCTTTAAGTATGTTTTGTATGCTGTGCAAAATTCATAGAAGAATCTCCCTTACTTATGAAGAAAAGTGTACCTATAGCAACAGATGCAGCCATTAGTAAGTGAAAAAAATGATGAAATTTTACATGTAAAAACAAATTACTTCGTTATGTTTTCGAACATCTACTGCAATGAGTGTGAATTCTGAATCCTTGCTGCTCATGCTGACAAAGTTTTATGAATTTATTTGTAAAAGTATAGACAGTGGAAATTAAAATGTTCTGTGGTGCCTCTCCTGCTCCAAGTCAGCCCGTTTGACGTCCTACCCCCCCCCCCCCCCCCCCCTTAAGGAAAATATGTGGAACTTTACATCTGAGGTCATCAGTCCCCTAGAACGTAGAACTACTTAAACCTAACTAACCTAAGGACATCACACACATCCATGCCCGAGGCAGGATTCGAACCTACGACCGTAGCGGTCGCGCCATGCCAGACTGAAGCTCCTAGAACCGCTCGGCCACTCCGACTGGCATAAGGTACACAAAACTTTCACATTATTTGTCGACCTCGAAAAAGTGCTCTGCAATGTAATGTAGTGGAATATATTCGAAGTTCTCAGAAATTTAGGTGTAGGGTGTATGGAGCCAACAGGAAAAACTGAGAATGGAACAGCAAAAATGAAGGGCCCAGATTAGAAAGAATGTATGTCAGGGATGTAGTCTCTCACCCTTACTGTTCAATGTATGCATCGAAGAAGCAATGACGGTAATAAAAAGAAATGTTCAACAGTATAATTGCAATTCAGGGTGAAAAGATATGAAAGATTTTCTGATGACATTGTTAGCCCCGGCAAAATTGAGGAAGAATTTCAGGATGTACTAAACAGAATAAACAATCTCACAATCACAGCACAACTGAGTGTAAACCGAAGACAGACGAAAGTAACGAGAAGTAGCAGAAACGAGCGATCACGAAGCTGACGGAATAAAGAAATTCTGCTATCTTGAGGGCAAAATGGGGTCTGGCAGACGAAACCAGGAGGACATAAAGCACGTATCAGGACCAAAGAGGGCGTCCCTGGCGAAAAGAAGTCTACTAGTCAACTTCAGTATGAGGATCGACCAACTGAGAACGACGTTGGGTTGTATGTAAGTGCATCACAGATTGTCCACAAAATCGTAAAAGAAGAGAATCGAAAAATTTCATACTTAATAATTTATACAAAGATCTAATTACAGTAAGAAAAGCCAAGAGACTGCAATGGATTAGGAGAGCAGAAACAGTAACATTGAGAGCGGGATGGAAGAGCCTAGCAATAGAAGGCAAGCTCTTGGATGTCAATATGCAACACACTTTCATAATGTTCTAAGTAACGTCGAATAGTTAAGATAGAAAATTATTGGTAAAGACAGAGCAATGTGGCTAAATAATGATCATTCTGCAGCGATGAGCCGTCATAGCTTGGTATGCATGGTTCGTAGTGGAAAATAATAATCGTATTGTAAGCTATGATTTTTGTTCTGACTCAGTCACTTTTTACGATACAATCATAACCGGTTTCGGCCTTCAAAGACCACCTTCAGATGAGAACAGAAAAGCTTAAATTAAGACGTGAAAAAAGTGCAATTATTTTCACTAGATCTACTTGTGAATTTAGTGCTTATACAATGCATATCGTTCAGATCTATGGGCCGAGTTTGATGAACAAGTGTTCATGCGTAGTCACCTAAACACAAGATCAGAAATCAGGGAACTACTGAATGAATAACTGATTGAATTGTTATTGTAATAAATGTCACATTTTATTGTTTTTAAGGCTGAACATTCTCTTGTAGTGAACGCGTGCATCTAGCTCAAGGAGTAGGGAAAGAAAAGTACAGTTGGTTGTACGTACATAATTCCCTGATTTCTGATCTGAAGTCATCAAACGCCGCCCTTAGGCATGAACCATATTCATTGCAATAGGAGTTTATTAAGCTCACACGTAGGTCTAGTGGAAGCAACTGCACTTGTTTCAGGTCTTAATTCAAGCTTTTGTGTTCTCTGTTGTAGCATATGAAGATGATCTTTGACGGCCGAAACTGGTTATGATTGTATGATCAAAAGTGACTGAGTCTCCGCAAACGCTGTCGTATTTTCCATAATAATCATATTTCTTGTACTTTGTCTTTTGCCTTAATCCTGCACCTTCAGTTATGTTGGCTAACAGTAGTCTTGAATATGTGTCACGCACACCAACACCGAAAGGCGGCTCTGTACAACCTTTGCCTGGGAGCTTCTAAAAATAAGTTTTGCTTTACAAAGATTTACTTTTGCTGAAAAAGAAATGACAAATACAGAAGCCCAATATATGAAGAAGGTGTCCAGATGTTCTTCACTGGGATCAATCGGGACTGTGAATAGAAAGTTAATGGCAAGTCATGAATTTCCGAACCACGAATTTATTAACAACTCAGCTGTTAAGATTCCAGGCTTTCAGAATCCTAAAGAGGTGAGGGTACACCTTAGCAGATACTGGACTGGAGGAGGTATGTTCAAATACAACATACACAAGTGGGAATTTTGCACTGACAGTTCGTGTGACTGTGGCGAGACTCAGACAATGAGCCACATTGTAGGTAAGTGTCCTAACAGACGTTCCCCATGTTGGGACCAATATCCCACCTGAAGCATCTGAGGAGACACTCCACTGGACTGGTTTTCCCGATACCATTTTCCTATGCTCTCACTTGTGTCTCTGTCTCTCAGCGTTTCCTCTCCATTCTTCAACAGAATTTTTATTTTCGTGGCTTCCAAAAGTTCTTGATGCTTCATGTCCTGTCTCAACTGTGTATGTCATAATCGGTTTCACTATTGCTCTTTACCGTGAAGCGCCAAAAAAACTGGTGCAGGCATGCGTATTCAAATTCAGAGATATGTAAACAGGCAGAATACGGCACTGTGACAGACAACGCCTATATAAATCAACAAGTGTGTGGTGCAGTTGTTAGATCGGTTACTGCTGCTACAACGGAAGGTTATCAAGATTCAAGTGAGTTGGAACGTGGTGCTCTATTCGGCGCACCAGCGATGGGACGCACCACCTCCGAGGTAGCGATGAAATGGGGATTTTTCCCGTACGACCATTTTAAGAGCATACCGCGAATATCAGGAAGATGGCAAAACATCAAATCTCTGACATCGCTGTGGCTGGAACAAGATCCTGCAAGAACGGGTCAAACGACGACTAAAGAGCATCGTTCAACGTGACAGAAGTGCAACCCTTCCGCAAACTGCTGGGTCATCAACAAGTGCCAGCGTGCGAACCATTCAACGGAACATCTTCGATATGGGCTTTCGCAGCCTACTCGTGCACCCTTCATGACTGCACGACATAAAGCTTTACGCCTCACTTGAGCCCGTCAAGACCAACATCCGACTATTGATGACTGGAAACATGTTGCATGGTCGGACGAGTCTTGTTTCAAATTGTATCGAGCGGATGGACGTGTACAGGTATGGAGACAACCTCATGAATCCGTGCAGCAGGGAAGGCAGGTGGAGGCTTTGTAATGATGTGGGGGCCTGTGCAATGGGAGTGATATGGGAGCTCTCATATGTCTAGATACGACTCTGACAGGTGACACGTACTTAAGCATCCTGTCTGACCACCTGCATCCATTCATGTCAATTATGCATTCCGACGGACTTGGGTAATTCCAGCAGGACAATGCGACACCCCACACGTTCAGGATTGCTACTGAGTGACTCCAGGGACACTTTTCTGAGTTTAAACGCTTCCGATGGCCACCATACGAGACATGAACGTTATTGAGGATATCTGGGATGCTTTGCAATGTGCTATTCAGATCTCCGGCCCTTCGTACTCAGTCGGCCGCTGTGGCCGAGCGGTTCTAGGCGCTTCAGTCCGGAACCATGCGGCTGCTACGGTCGCAGGTTCGAATCCTGCCTCGGGCATGGATGTGTGTGATGTCCTTAGGTTAGTTAGGTTTAAGTAGTTCTAAGTTCTAGGGGACTGATGACCTCAGATGTTAAGTCCCATAGTGATTGGAGCCATATGAACCTTCGTACTCTTATGGATTTATGGACAGCCCTACAACTTTCATGGTGTCAGTTCCCTCCAGCACTACTTCAGACATTAGTCGAGTTCATGCCACGTCGTGTTGCGGAATTTCTGCGTGTTCGCTGGAACCCTACACGATATTAGGCAGTACCAATTTCGTTGCGTCTTTAGTGTATATTCCCTTCTTTTGCATTCACCCTATATTTTTGTTTCTTCAAATTGTATTGTTTCAACACCCTACCACTTTGTTTGCTTTTTATACTTGTTGTCAAACCTCTTCTCCGACATTTCCTCTGCTGGACAATTCAGTACCAAAGTGTTAAAATTTTATTACTTTTTGAGGAGTCTTTCTATTTATTTTCAACTGGCATCTAATTGTTTCCACAGAAATGGTCATTCTTTTGGCTTATTGAATGGACATGACCATATTAAATCTGAGGCTGCCACGCTAAATGTATGTAAAATTTCCTGCAGGTTATCTTCACTATTTGCTAGCAGAACTGCATCAACACCATGAGATACTATTTTTATTTCTTCGTCCCCCATTTTATAACCACTACCATCCAATACCTTCTGTATCACGTGTCCATGACTAGCAAGCTCAAAGAGTCAACGTGTCTATTATCGTTATTAACTGCTTTACAGCCAGATAAACTGGAACCAATTTTCGCCTGAATGTAGTTGTTGGAATAAATGTCTTCAATTGTTTTTATAAAACCGAAAGGTATGGCCTTACTGTAGAGCAGGTCTATCACATGTATTTACTGAATACTATCGAAAGCCTTCTGTAAGCCAATAAAGCAAAAATAAGCTGATCTGTTGCATTCAGTGGGTTTTTGTACAAACTGTCTAACAATGAATACTGCATCTGTGCGTGACCTGATGGATCTAAAGTCATAGTGCTCCTCTGGAGGGGTCATATTTTTTATTTTATTCCCTACAACTTTTTTATGGGTTTAAGAACTGAACTGAGTAGATTTAGCCCTCTGTAATTCGGTTATAAAAGCATTAAATTACAGAGGGCTAAATCTACTCAGTTCAGTTCTTAAACTCACAGGAAAAGGTTGTAGGAAATAAAATAAAAAAATCTATAACCCCTGCAGAGGAGCACTTTGATTTTAGATCCAGTAGGTGACTCACAGATGCAGTATTCATTGATAGTGGATATCGTCCATACTTCAGTAACTCATTGGGAATCCTATCTTTCCCTGAAGGTTTCTCATTATTTACCAGACTTACAGCTTCTTCTAACTATGCAAGTGAAGTAGTTTCACCATCGTTTACTTGCATGCTGATCTCTGAAATTTTCTCGTTTTCTGGTAGTCTGTTACCTCTAAACAACTCTGTTAAGTGTTTATCCCACAATTCCTCATTTACGTCGTTCACTTTCAACATTTGATTTAATTCCTTTTGTTGTCGTACCATTCTCCGTCGTTTCTACAGCCGTAGAAGCCCTGTTCTATATTTTTAGAAAGATTGATCAGTGTTCCTTCTTTAAAAAGATTCATTGCCTTAGAAACAGCTGCTGAAACATCAGCGCTTGCAGCTCTTTGTTCGCTGACAGTGTGTTGGTTGAACACTAAACAGGAAGAATACAGGCATCACCAACCATTGTGTTCTGTTACGTCACATGCTAGCGTCGAAATTTCGCCACTGAAGACTGCAGTGCATGATGACGCTAGCGTCCTTCCAGTCTGTATTGCCTGTATTGCTGACTGTAATCTGGAAGCGCAACCATCAGCTCCTTGCTACCCTATTACCACCTGCCCATTCCCAAAATAGAATCTGGTGAGAGGCTCGATTGGTTAAACAGAGAGGTACTGCAAAAGCCGCCTGGCACGCAAAGAGGGTTTTGTACAAGCTGTAGACAGTCTTAACGCTGGAATGCTGTAAGGAAAAATCGGCAGAAACACGGCTGCAAATTGAAGAAGAGTCCATGGATCATAGCAAGGACACGGCAGAACCGGAGGATTCCTGGAATTTCATTGAATTTAATATGAAGAGTTTAATGAAACGGCACGCTCACATACCACAACCTATGGAACTATCGAATGCGCAAGGCAACGTCGGTAGTTTCAAGTTACTGTATATTAAGTTACCGTTTTCTAAAGGTGACTACCTTAAGTTGCCGTTACAAGGATGTCTTTTCGAGTTTAATTATGAGCATAAACTCAATCGATGATGTGCAAAAAATCGACTAGCTCATTTCTACATTGCTGGGCGAAGCAGAGGACCTATTAAGACATATATGTATCATATCAGAAAACCTAACGACTGACTTGTGGCTGTCATGCAGAGATGGGCTAGCAACAAAGTAATTAAAGCCAGACACGCAAAGGCGTTTTTGCCGCACATACGTCCACCACTCCACGGTTAGCGATTAGACGCCTCATGAATCACGCACGTAGCCGTAGAAGCCCTTAAAGGCTGTTACTCTTAATGACCCACTTCATTAAGTGGTTCTTTCGGAAGCAATTCTGGTTGATGAAGCTTGACATGGTCAGGGAACAGACGGCGGTCTTAATGTCATTTATTAAATAACTTTTTTAAAAAGTAAAAACTATTAATGCCTGATCGCAATTTTCCTATCACAATTAAAGTTCAACAACTAGTTCGGGTTACTATTTGCAATCATCTTCAGATCGGTCAAAATATTAAATGATGGTGAATAACATTGAAAAGCATCGTTAGCTGTAGTCATGTAACAACATGCTCTCGTATGTATCCCAATAATAACACTATGAAGTTGAAACCGTCACCGCGAACAAGCCAGGTTGAAGACGCTAATTTCACTGGTGGAGGGTCATGTAGGAAATTGTCCAGTTGCGTGAGTACTCATGCAATAATAGGAAAAAAGCGGTATGGGCATTAAAAACCTTATTTTTATTTTTTTTTGTTTAATAAACAATTCTGACTTGTTTGCGATCCACAGATCATCCAAAGTGGCAGGTTAACATGAGTCTACATTCACCACTCTAAATCAACTGACGAATTTTTTGGAGATAAAACGTCAAGCTGTTAGGCTGGTTAGATTTAAGAAAAGCCCATAAGAAGCTATGCAAGGCAAATCCAGCACAAAAAGTCAAATGAAAATTGCGAGGAAAGAACGTCTGGATTGTGCTGATAAGAAAGGGAACTGCAAAGTTTTGTAACAAACTTAGTGTTTTCATTACATGTAAGTAGTTTCAAACACTTGGTATCAACGATCGACGAACATTTATAATGAAAAATAAGCAGTGTGTTTGTGCATCTGCCCTGATCAATTTGTTAGTAACTGCAAGCGCCTATTTGTAAATTCTGCAATGGAAAACACAACATATGATAATTAAATCAAGACCCTACGCTGCCGACGGGCGGTGATATACATCAACGTGGACAGTTGAAAGTGTGTGCCCCGACCTGCACTCGAACCCGAGATCTCCTGTTTACCTGGCAGACGCTCTTTCCATCTGAGTCACCGAGGGCACAGAGGATAGTGCGACTGCAGGGATTTATCCCTTGCACGCTCCCCGTGAGACCCACATTCCAAACTTAATGTCCACACACCACATTCGTAGTGCCCCTGCACATTACTCATTACTCGCGGCAGACAATCTTACCGAGTCCCGTAAGAGTTCGGGCAATGCGTGTACATCCGCACAGAAGAAGAAGGTCAATGGCCGGTTATCTTTAACTATATGACTATGGTATCTGTTCTTTCAGACATGTCCTGAAGAACAGATCCCATCTTCATATAACACAATATATTGCCCAGCAGTCAGTTGACACAAGGTGTAATCAGACTGGTAACTCTAGAAGCTGCTCCTTGTCCCATCAGACTACTTAGACAAAACCGGATAAAAGCTTCAGTAAATTATCGTCAACAACCATTGCCAAGATTACAGACAACAAAGGTAAATAGGAGTGTTGTGGATCGTTACTAGACAGTGCGAGCCAACTGTCTTGTATCGAAGGACGTGCCGGTGAAACTGAAGCTGAAGCCCAATTTTTCTAAATAGGGTAAACAATAGCTTTATCACTTCTGTGTCACTCACTTGTAACGTTGATGTGTCTTCCAAGCTGAATAATTCTCACATTAAAACCATTTGTGCTATTATGGACAATGTTGACAGTGAATTGCCATTTAGGTTCGTGGGTGAGTGAAATGAAAACCTTAAATTTGTAATAACAAATCGAAATTTCGCGCCATTATCCTGTAACTTGGTAAGCGTACTACAAACAGCGTGTAGAATGGCCTGTAGGTGGGAGCAAAGTTCAGATGCACACATACCGTCGCAGTATCAGTATAAAGATGGCCGCCCCACTTGCGACTTGCACCAGGGAAGAACAGCATTCTGCTATTCGGTTTTTGCAAAGTGAAGGTGTGGAACCTATTGAAATTCATCGACGAATAAAGGTTCAGTACGGTGATGCATGTTTGTCACAGCAGCAAGTCTACGAATGGAGTAGGAAGTTCGTAAATGGTGTGACTTCAGTGGAAGGTGCTCCTTGTCCAGGTCAGGCACAACGAGTTGTGACTCCACAGGACATTGCAGTAGTTGAAGCCATAGTGAAGGAAAACCGCCGAGTGACACTGAATGACATTGCAGCATGTTTACAGATTAGTCATGGGTCAGCACACCACATTGTGCATGATGTGCTCCAGTTTCACAAAGTGTCTGCAAGATGGGTGCCACGGCAGCTGACTCCTGAAATGAGAGAACGACGTGTTGATGCTTGTGGAGAACTTATTCGGCGCTGTCACCAGTGCATCATACACAGATCTCCTAAAATATCATCTGCGGCCTGCAATCAAATCAAAGCGAAATGGATTGCTATCAGCAGGTGTCCTTTTGCAACATGACAATGTAAGGCCCCACATACTCACCAGACCTTGCCCCAAGTGAATTCCATATGTCTGGACCACTCAAAGACGCAATGTGAGGAAAGAAATTCCGTTCTGATGAAGAGGTACGCCACGCGGTGCATGAGTGGTTGTGAAGACTACCAAAAGAATCTTTTTCTAAAGGTGTTATGCCCTTTGTAAGCGCTGGAGGACTTGCATTGAGCATGGGGGAGATTATGTTGAAAAGTGATACAGATTTGTACCACGTCTGCACAATAAATAATATTTAAAAAATATTTAAAGTTTTCATTTGGCTCACCCTCGTACATAGGCACAAGAATTTTGAACATCCTCTGTCCCGCCAACAGACTTCGCAGGTGGCAACTTAGTCAGCTGTTGTACGAGCCTTTTAGGTAAAGTGGTCCACTAGGTACCTGCGGACCCTGCAGCCACACAGTAGACTGACATTCTGAAGTAACCTAAATCCTCTTAACATTTCAAAATCCAGTGGATGCGATGGCCTATGAGATAATAGTTACCAGGGACGGAGATTTCAATTTGGACAGACTTGGGGCCGGGAAAATAAGTCATTGGGATCTCGCCTGCCATCGCATCCACCATAGATAGTATATGCTTAGAGAATGTGCTTTTCAACGAATATCAGCACAGGCTCTGAAAAACAAGACCATCAAAGGGTTAAGTCGGTGCCGGATGTCGAACTCCACTGTAAATAGTGGCGAGGGGCTTCTGGCGAATTCATTGGTAAGCAACTTGTATTATTTATGGCTAATTAGCTCTGTGCTGAGACCTGACAAATCTAAAATATAGTGTCAGTTGATTGGGAGACAGTAATTACAGCCAAATAATGCAATATATGGAAAACGTAACGTTGTGCAGTATACGTTACATTCAACGGCGCCACTCCTATTGCATTGTGATCACAAACTTGGTGGATGATCGAATATGTGTAGCGATTAAATAATACGCTGTTCAGAACATGCCTTTATAATGAAACGGTCCTTTTTTGGCGTCTGATTGGTTAGCATTCGAGATTATCGACTTTAGGACGCCTTGACACGATGGATGACTAGGGCAGTTTGAAGGTGAGTGCACATGGGGAAAGGTGTATGCCGTAAATACTGCTCATTTTAATTGTTTCTCTTCAAAAAAATTGTAATTCCTTTGGAATAAGTACACACAGATATGTGAAAAGCATTAGCTTACATTCCAAGAAGGTATCTCACGATAATTAAAAACGTGCTGGTAAGAAAAATCACGTTTTTGACTGTGCTTTTGAGGGGCCATGTTGTAGTTTCCGTGTCAGAGAATTACCAAAATTAGAGTTAAATATTGCTGCGTTGGTGACATAATGACAGTTACATAATGACATATTGATACTTGGAAAATGAAGTTCATGGTTTAAGAGCCACATGATAAGTCACTGTTTACTTCGTATCAAAGAGTCAATAAGTGGTCACAGACTGCAGTGGGGTCTTTCCGTAGCCCGTGATGATGTCCTAACCATGTTCCTTCTTGGGATGCAGATAGACGTCTACGTAACTGCCGCTTCTCGGAGACGGTAGCCAGTGAATAGGGGTGAGAGTTTTCTCGAAAAATGTACGACAGCAGTGATTAGTGCTTGTAAATGCTGTTCTGTGTTACTTTTCTTCTTTTTATTTTGGCTTTAGGCATCATCGACCACACAGACAGCAATAGTTGTAACTGAAGAGGCTTAAATAAACGTTACTGTTTTAATTTATTATTATTATTTCTTGTTGTATACCTTAACTGTAGTTGTCGGTGATTTTTTGCTGCCGATTCTGATAAGAACAACCCTATCACTGAACTGTTCACGGTAACACACTTGATGTCCTACCTTCCTATTCATAACAAATCCTACTCCCATTATGTCAGTTCCTGCGGCTGTTGATATTACCGCATGCTCATCCGGTCAGAAATCCTTGTCTTCTTCACATTTTACTTCGCTGACTCCTACTACATCTAGATTAAGCGTTCGCATTTCTCTTTTCAGATTTTCCAGCTTCCCTACCACGTTGAAGCTCCTGAAGTTCCACGCCCTGACTAGTAGTACGTTGTAGAACGTTATCCTTTCTTTGGTTATCCGTCTTTTTCTCATCGTCACCACCTCATTGGCAATTATCCATACTAAAGTTGAATTTGTGATTGTTTTCAAGCGATACGATCGACCCCAGTTGAACAGCTCTGTTAAGATGGTCAATATGAAGTTGGATCGACTGCTTCGGGCTGGTGTTGGGTCTGGGATTGCTTTGGTTCCTGTTGACACTATTGGTAGGTGGGGCTTTACATCTCATGGCCTGCATCTCAATAGATCGGGGAAGGATATACTGGCTAGGTTGATAGCAAATTCTTTAAGGGGGGACATTGTAACTCACAGTAGTTCGTTTTTAGGTTAAGCTCATCATCTACACATTCAACATTGAAACAAGATGTATCTGAAAATGTTAAGCATAATACTTGTGAAGACGAAAGAATAGTAACGGTAAATTTACTACATCAAAATATCAGAGGTTTAAAAAACAAAATTAATGAACTTCAGATCTGTTTAGATGAGCTACAGTCAACAAATTGTGTTGATATTATTGGTATTTCTGAACGTCATTTAGGTAGTGAAATTGGAATGATTAATATAGATGGGTATACCTTGGCTTCAAAGTGTTGTAGAAAAGAGATGGAGAAAGGGTCACAACCATAAAAACATTGACATTCTTAAATACTGCAGTGATCAGCATTTTGAAGCATGTGCCAAACAAGTAGAAACACACATAAGGAAAATAATTATAGTCACAATATACAGGGCTCAAACTGGTAATTTTCAGCTATTCTCTAAACAACTTGATGCAGTATTAAATTTCTTAACTTCTTAAAATAATGAACTCATAGTGAGTGGAGATTTTAATTTAAATTTTCTGGAGGATAGTCACTCAAGATCCATACTAGAGTCTCTTACCACTTCTTATAATCTCATTTCCTTGGTACAGTTTCCAACCAGGTTTATGGGTACCAGCAGCACTGCTATTGATAACATTTTCATAGATTCTAACACAGAAGCAAATCATAATATAAATCCAATATTTAATGGTCTTTCAGATCATGATGCCCAGTTGCTTACATATAATATAGTGGGGTCTCATTCAACTAATAACAGGAAGTGCGAAACTATGCAAATAATAAATGAAACAGGAACTGAAGGTATACAAAACTGTTTGAGGAATACAGACTGGAAAGATGTATACAATTCACCCAGGATAAATGAAAAATATAAATGTTTCTCTAATATGGTCATAGGTCACATTGAAAACTTCTGCCCTAAGAAAGTAATCAAAGCAAATAGATTAAATATTTGAAAACCTTGGATTGCAAACAGAATAAAAGTATCTTGAAAAACAAAAAGAAGACTGTACTTAATGTCAAGGGAAAACAATGACTACAGAGCTAAATCACATTACAAATTATGTTGTAAAATTCTAAACAAAGTAATCAGAACCTCAAAATGTATTTACGTTCAAGAAAAAATAAATGCCTCTAATAACAATATAAAAAGTATAAGAAACATAGTAAAAAGTGAAATAGGAAAACTAATCAGGCAAATGAGGACATTATGTTAAATTTAAATAATGAGTTAGGTACCTTCAAAATTACAGGCACTTTCAACAACTTTTTCCTTTCAGTAACAGGCAAGTTAGGTTTGCAGAGTTCCTCAGAAGACAGCATAAAATATTTAAAAAATGCATTTCTGCGGAAGTTTGACAAAATTCAACTATATCCTACCTTACCAAAAGAGATTTATAATATTATTAGCTCTCTTAAAAACAAATGTTCCAGTGGCTATGATGCAATCAGCACTACCATGATTAAATGTTGCTCCTGAGAACTCTGTGAGATACTGAGCTACTTATGTAGTGAAGCCCTCTACAGTGGTATTTTTCCAGACAGGCTTAAATATGATACTGTCAAACCATTACACAAGAAGGAGACAAATCATCAGTGGAAAACTTCCATCCCATTTTATTATTGGCAGTATTTCCAAAAGAGTTTGAAAGGCTTATGTACAATAGACTTTATAAACACTTAGTACAGAAAAATATTCACGTTCCGAATCAGTTTTGATTTCAGAAAGGATTGTCAACTGATCAAGCTATATTCTCTTTTACGTATGATATATTGGAATCAATAAATCAAAAGTTATTACCACTTGGAAGATCCTGTGTTCTGGCTAAAGTTTTTCATTGTGTTAAGCATGATATCCTTATACAAAAGTTAAAATATTATGGGATAACAGGAGTAGCAGGCTTATGGTTCTCATCTTATCTTTTTAATGGGAAACAGTGTGTGTGTGTATCAGGCTTACCGCATAGCAATAGTCATTCAAAATATGAAACCACCAGACAAGGGGTGGCCCAGGGCTCTTTTTTAGGTCCCTTGTTGTTCCTATTATATATTAACGACATTCCATGTGTAGTGCCTTATTTGCACATGCTTCAAGTATTGGTACAAAAACAGTACCGGTACCCATGATCTCGTTGAGCAATCAGCTAATGAAATATTTGTAGGTATCAATGGGAGGTTCGCAGGAAACAGATTGTCACTGAATTTTAACAATACCCAGTACATACAGTTTAGTACCTGACCCAACAGGTATAATGAATTGAAACAATGAAGTTAAAGCAGTAGACAATGTCAAATTTTTAAGACTAAAAACTGACCACAACCTAAATTGGAAAACTCACACTCTAGACTTAATGAAATGCCTTAGTTCAGCTACATTTTCAGTACGCATGATAGCAGAAATAGGTGATTTAAAAATGAGGAAGTTAGTTTATTCGGCCTACTTGCATTCAATAATGAGTTATGAAATCACCTTTGGGGGAACTCCTCTCACAAAGAGAACATTTCCAAAATTCATAAACGAGTGATAAGAATTATATCTGGTGTCAGTCCTAGATCATCATGCACAGACCTCTTTAAGAAGCTTGGTATTTTAACTACTGCTTCTCAGTACATATATTCATTGATGTCCGTTGTCATTTAGAACATGTCTATTTTTACAAAATACTGCAAAATATGATTATAATACCAGAACCAAAAACAATCTGTATAAGAACTATAAAAAGCTTAACATTAGTACAAAAAGGAGTCAAATACATGGGTACTCATACATTTAATAACCTACCAGAGCATATTAAAGGTCTTGTAAGTGATAAAGATCAGTTTCAAAGTGAATTAAAGAACTTCCTGTTGGCCAACGCCTTCTACTCTATCGATGAATATCTTGACAAGGATTATAGCTCATGACTGTCTGCATTAGAGTTGTACAATATCCATGTATATGAGTAAAAAAATTTTTGATAAGAAACTGACTCTTTCCACAGCCCAGAAATTCCTCTCCAAGGGATCCATGGAAAACGACAAAAGTAATGTAAAAAAAAGTCCCCTCCGGGAGTTCCTAATAGGGGACTATCCCAGAATGTTTTGGCAGTGGAGAGATCATCATGACACTTTTTCAGCCACAGGCCACAGGTCCTGTAGATACATGGCACGTGTCTTTAATGCAGTGGTTTCCATTGCCTTCTGCATCCTCGTGCCGCTGATCATTGCTGATTTTTCCGCCTTTAGGGGCAATTTCCCACCCCTAGGACAAGAGAGTGCCCTGAACCTCTGTCCGCTCCTCCGTCCTCTTTGACAAGGCCGTTACCAGAATGAGGGTTACTTCTTATGCCGGAAGTCTTCGGTTGCCAGTGGTGATTATTAATCAAAATTTAAGCGCTGGTGGCCTGCGAAGACAGGACGCAGAACAGTTTGATTACTAAACTTCCTGGCAGATTAAAAACTGTGTGCCCAACCGAGACTCGAACTCGGGACCTTTGCCTTTCGCGGGCAAGTGCTCTACCATCTGAGCTACCGAAGCACGACTCACGCCCGGTACTCACAGCTTTACTTCTGCCAGTACCTCGTCTCCTACCTTCCAAACTTTACAGAAGCTCTCCTGCGAAACTTGCAGAACTAGCACTCCTGAAAGAAAGGATATTGCGGAGACATGGCTTAGCCACAGCCTGGGGGAGGTCCCGAGTTCGAGTCTCGGTCGGGCACACAGTTTTAATCTGCCAGGAAGTTTCATATCAGCGCACACTCCGCGGCAGAGTGAAAATCTCATTGTAGTTTGATTACTAATCAAAGTTGCATCTTCTTTGCTGATTTAATTTTGTTCGTTATTGTTCGTTGCTGTTGTTCGAGACGGGCGACCCGTAACATCTGTTCAAGTTCATCGTTGATCAGGTCACTCAGGTTTTTATTACAGAGGGCAGCCAACCCTCTGACCGAACACGCTGAGCTACCGTGCAGGCTATACTATGCGTGGTTAACTATTACCAAAGACAATTAAAAATTTAAAGCTGTCCTGTGAAATTCTGTATCGTGCCATGCAGTAATCAGAGCTACAATGCGTGACGCCACAGTACGTGACTAGCAGCTCCAACACACAAAACAGAATAAATATTCTACATAAAATTTCAAATCGAATTTTTAAAGAACATATTTATGTCCAGAATGATATTATTACAATGTGCTGTAATTTTATGTATGCAAACTGACAAAATAAAATTCTGAACACTGAACGATAATGATATGAATGGAACACTGCACTGTGAAAGTAAGAATGTCTGCATAACAAATGAGATATGAATTTGACTTCACCTGAAGTGACGTTGAAGATGATTTTCAAATTCCGTACTTAACTGTGACTGGTCTTACTGTGTTCTGACTGATGTTAAACTGAGTCTTATTAATTTTTATGTCCTTGTGGCAACTGAAACTCGGTACTGCTGAAGAGTGATGAAAATTCAAATGCAGAGCAGAAGCAAACCAGAGGAAAAAAAGAAAAAAAATGTTGCCCAAGTGTAAAGTGAGGAAAAGCAACAAAGGTAAACTAATCGTGCTTCATATTTTGAGAAACTGTGTTCCGGTAAGTGCAGAGTGGCAACACAGAAAACTGAATTTATTGAATGACGTAGAAGAGACTAGCATTAAAAAACTGTATTGTGAATTATGAAAGTCATTCATTAACAATTACATCAATCTTCACGAAATTCAGTTCTTATAACGAAAATGTTACTGGGTTAGATAGAGCAGCAATCAGTCGTGGAATTAAGTTGCTTTAATATGACATAGTCACAACGCAGATCAGATTTCGAACTGTGTCAGGTCATTATCAATGCAGTGCGGAATTGTAGCAGTAGTTCGTGCTCAAGTGAATGCTTACTCAGTTCAACCATTGCTGCTCTATCTAACCCAATATAACCACAATCCTTGCGTGCACCCACCCCATGGAGGGCAACATGAAAATGTTACTGTTTCATGCAATACGTTACTCTAATGGTAAAGAGGTGGTGAAACTATAGCTCTGAGTACAGGCTATGTCAGCAGATAAATTTGTTTAATCTCATCTTGACAGTGAAAATATCGACCAAACCAAAAAGGAAAGATGATCTAAAATCTGACATCAAAACTCATGATAAATTATGAGCGAGCACACAATCCAGGGACCACATTACTTGAATATCTTCAGAGTTTCCATATCAGTCTTGATAAAATAATATTTCCAAAATGGAACATCGTCTGCGCTTGCATCTTTCATGTTCTGCTGGCTATTTTTAGACCGTTCAACAGCATGACCAACACTCAACTCTCTCTCACTTACTTCACTCTGAATGCTTCACTGGCAACGTGGCAACGACAGTGCCGCTGACAAAACGGATCACATTGCTTGTACTCGGCTCCTCTGTGGTGTAACACTTTGCTATTGAAGACTTCTGTTTCAAAAATATGCAGTGTAGAAATATGAGCCAATGGTATCGCCGCAATGTTAACACCAATTTCCGTCAGATCATCTAAGCTAAGCGCTGTTGGGTTTGGCTACCACTTGGATGGGTGGCCGACCTGGTCTGCCCAGCAGTGTTGGCAAGCGGGTTGCACTCAGCCCTTGAGAGGCTAAGTGACGAGCTACTTGACAGCGAATTTGCAGCTCCCGTCGTCTAATCTGATAATGGCTGGGAGACCAGCGTGCTGACCACATGTCCCTCCATATTCGCATGCAGTGACGCTGTTAGCTCACTGAACTGACATTTGGGAGGAGGACGGTTCAAACCGACGGCCATCCAGATTTAGGTTTTCCGTGATTTCCCCAAAACGCTTCAGGCAAATGCTCTTTGAAAGGGCACGGCCGATTTCCTTTCCCATCCTTCCTTAATCTGACGTTATGCTCCGTCTCTTATGATATCGTTGTCGACGGGACGTTAAATCCTAATCTCCTCCTCCTCCTCCTCCAATGACGCCCATCGGCTGAGGATGACGGCACTCGGTCATTACCATTGGGCATTCCAAGGTTTGTCCTGACGGAACGGTACAAATATGAAGCATCGAATCAAAAGAGAGTTCACATCACGTTCACTTAATACCAAAAATAAGCTAGTAAGCTTACAACTGTCAGAATAAGGTCAGCATTGTGAATGGTTCAATATGCCAAGGATGTTTAATTATAGTCATCACATACAAATAATTTCTTAGAATGGGTTCATATGAGTGTCTTATTCAAGATAGTTTGAGTGTTCAGATCCAAGTTCTTAATTTAAGACAATACGCAAAGATACAGTGCAGTGTTTCGAAAATTGGGCTGTAATAATAACTTTAATTGAGCCACTTGAAGTAAACGTAAACATCACTCAAGCATTTAGCCCTTAGGCTTGCTCCGACTGACAGGCTACTGCAGAGTAGCGATCTGTCATTGTGGATTGTAAATCCCTCCAGCCGTTGCTGGCAGTAAGGGAAGCCTAGTGATGCACTGCTACTTTATTCAAGAAACCTCTCATATGAGCCCACGAAGCAGAGTGGAGCCGATTCCTGATATCCCCATCCCAGAAAAATCCAAGGAAGTACTAGGAATCGAATCCGGGCCCTTCCGCACCGAAGGTAGCGACACTAGGTATCTGGCGTCGGAGTCTGTGAAATTTATATTCTTATTTCACATCAAATTGTAGTTATTTACATCCGATCTGTGGAGGAAAGAGGTAACGATAGTAGGTAGGGGACGCCCCGTTGCAAGCAATTACCTCTACAGCCCTTGAGCATTCTTGTACTATGCGTGTGCCAATATTATGTTATTCAGATCGTCCTTGTCAGTTAGGTCCCCGTCGCCTTCTGTGCTCTCTCTATGCTGATAATGTGACTCCATAGACGCAGAGGAGGACTGTGCCACATACTGCTTTTACTCTCGTATTCTTACATTGGAATTAGCAGAAGAGGACACGAACAGGGTGATTCCACCCATTCATGTTTCCATTGCACAACTCGCAAATGTAATAGTAATTTAGTATGACAATATGTTTGGTGTGAAACCACTGACACTTGGGTTTTGGCCTAATATTTACCAGCTTTTTCGGTTCGCACGGCTCCCCCCCTCGGATGTTAGAGTTCTCCCTCGGGCATAGGTGTGTGTGTAGTCCTTAGCGTAAGTTAGTTTAAGTTAGATTAATTAGTGTGTAAGCCTAGGGACCGATGACCGCAGTAGTTTGGTACCATAGTACTTTACTTACTTTACCACAAATTTCCAAATGTTTCCCAGCGTTTCATAACATCTCAGTTCAATCCACCCCGATATTCGCTTCACCATGAAGTATGGCTACCTTCCTTTCCTTAATGTGTTGGTCAGGAGGAATGATAACGTGACCTTGGGCGATGCCGTTAACAGGCAGCCAACTCAAACTCAAGCTGCTGTCACCATCAGACTTGGCATGATGGATGACTTCGTATGTCCATGTCAACTCAGACCCTGGAAGTCTGTCTGTTGAATTAGCACAATGAATGTAGTGAGAGACAGATCAGACGTGTGCGTTATCCCACCATGTACTAACCTTTCGCTAGAATGAGTGTAGCGTTATGAACAAACCATGAAACGGGTTAACGATGAGAATAATGAAGTGGCGCCTAGTATAAAGTTTCCCCCCCTGAAGCCACTCTTTAGTAATATAGTAATTGAAATATTTATTTTTATTTAATTTTAGTGATTTAGATGAGTTATTATGTTACCTTTTGTTTGAGATTTATAAGTTTATTAATATAATATGATAATTTAGAATTTTTAAAGGAAGGTAAAGGCTTCAGAATATCAGGTAGGTGTTCCATTGTTCAGTGTTTTCTTTTTAGAAGTACAAGTACATGTTTTAGACCGTAGCGATTTCTTCTGTTCTGCCGGCCGCGGTGGTCTCGCGGTTCTAGGCGCGCTGTCCGGAACCGTGCGACTGCTACGGTCGCAGGTTCGAATCCTGCCTCGGGCATGGATGTGTGTGATGTCCTTATGTTAGTTAGGTTTAAGTAGGTCTAAGTTTTAGTGGACTGATGACCACAGCAGTTGAGCCCCATAGTGCTCAGAGCCATATGAACCATTTTTTTTTCCTTCTGTTCTGTTAGCTTCAGTTAGGATCTCGATTACATTTACGTTTTTTGTTGAAAAGTGTTATTCGTGAAAGTTTTGTTTCGTACGGATTACGAATAAAACAGAATCAAAAGTAATCTCTGATTCAGCTTTGTTATTTACGGATTTTAATATGTGCACTTATTTCAGTGTTACGATTTTACACCTGAAGCTGATTGGTTTAAAAATACTAGAATGCACTTACTTTAATTTTGAAGTCAGTCTCAATTCAACAGCAGTTAAACAATTTTAATGAAAATGTTAACTTCCGATCGTAGCACGGAGCGATCGACTGACTGTGATTTATTTGAAGAACTTCACCGACTACATTGCAGCAAGCTCTCTGACTTTCAGCGTGTAATCTGACGTGAAAACTTAAGACGAATATAACGTGTCAAGACATTTATTTTCAAGTCTTAGTGCTTGAAATTAAATCTAATTAAAAACAAATAATGTTTGTTCACCGAATTAGAAATTGGAAATTTGTGGTAAGTTCCTATGGGAACAAACTACTGACATCATCGGTCCCTAGGCTTACGCACTACTTACTCTAACTTAAGCTAACTTACGCTAAGGACAACATGCACAACCATGCCCTTGGGAGGACTCGAACCTCCGATGATGGGAGCCTTGCGAACCGTGGCGAGGCGCCCTATAGCACGCGGCTGCCCCCCGCTACCAGAATTAGACACAAGCTTGCTTAATAACAGGATTTGTGAATAAACAATTTACGACGATGTCAAGCTACGTTAAGTCCACTATTACTGTTTCAAGAGATTATTAATGAAGTCTGTGATTCGTCCTCCCAGCTTTAAATAAAAATAAACCGAACACGACCCTAGAGATGGAACACATAGACACCGGCCAACTTAATAAACTACAATTTAGCACCCGCGAAAGACTATAGAAAGGAGGAGCCACAAACATCACTCAAACATTATTTCCAATAGGATTATTCGCATTCTGAGGAAACACGGTGTGAATTATGGGCTCTCTTAGCGTGTGTAAAGCCTACGCAACCTACTGTATCCTCTCGAGTTATTGCAGGTAATACATCGGTCAGATATTCAGATTTGTGGAGGAGCGATTTGCTCAGCAAGAGCGTCACACGCTTACAACAGCCGAGAAAATCTACTACTGCAGAACCATGGTTTGGCACCGGTCATTCCAGCTGGCTTTGGCCATTCATATAACGCAGAGATTCTGGCGTGCGCTTCCAGCTACTGGGATAGAGATATTAAACTAGAAGTTGATATTAATCTAGCGAGTGTCCTTATACATATAGACAGAGTTTTCGATTAAATTCTGGGTGGAACCATGCTGTTTCTCTAGTCAAACAATCGAGGGACGGAGTTAGAGCTACCTACTCATCCGCTTTTAATTAATTTTCCATCGTCGATAAGCCTAACGTAGCTCATCTTTGGTTGTATGCTGAAGTTAGATGTTTACGGTGTCTGTTGTCTTTCTCCATACACGTAGCTCGCTTCCAGGTTGTGTAGTCCCGCCAACTGAGGATTTAAGTCACCATATACAGCGATAGCCCCGTTCGTGTCATGAAAACTGTTGGGTGTTCACCTGTCGAATCATCTTGGTTTGTCGACGATGTAATCCGGCAGCATTTGCGTAAATTATCAGAAAACTCGAGTGTTGTTAAAATACTTCATATTGTTTTCAGAATCTTCTGATCATATGACAGTTTTTGTCACGGATATTGTTAAATTAATTTGCGTTGTCGTGAACTACTCTCCTGGAAATTGATATAAGAACACCGTGAATTCATTGTCCCAGGAAGGGGAAACTTTATTGACACATTCCTGGGGTCCGATACATAACATGATCACACTAACAGAACCACAGGCACATAGACACAGGCAACAGAGCATGCACAATGTCGGCACTAGTACAGTGTTTATCCACCTTTCGCAGCAATGCAGGCTGCTATTCTCCCATGGAGACGATCGTAGAGATGCTGGATGTAGTCCTGTGGAACGGCTTGCCATGCCATTTCCACTTGGCGCCTCAGCTGGACCAGCGTTCGTGCTGGACGTGCAGACCGCGTGAGACGACGCTTCATCCAGTCCCAAACATGCTCAATGGGGGACAGATCCGGAGATCTTGCTGGCCAGGGTAGATGACTTACACCTTCTAGAGCACGTTGGGTGGCACGGGATACATGCGGACGTGCATTGTCCTGTTGGAACAGGAAGTTCCCTTGCCGGTCTAGGAATGGTAGAACGATGGGTTCGATGACGGTTTGGATGTACCGTGCACTATTCAGTGTCCCCTCGACGATCACCAGAGGTGTACGGCCAGTGTAGGAGATCGCTCTCCACACCATGATGCCGGGTGTTGGCCCTGTGTGCCTCGGTCGTATGCAGTCCTGATTGTGGCGCTCACCTGCACGGCGCCAAACACGCAAACGACCATCATTGGCACCAAGGCAGAAGCGACTCTCATCGCTGAAGACGACACGTCTCCATTCGTCCCTCCATTCACGCCTGTCGCGACACCACTGGAGGCGGGCTGCACGATGTTGGGGCGTGAGCGGAAGACGGCCTAACGGTGTGCGGACCGTAGCCCAGCTTCATGGAGACGGTTGCGAATGGTCCTCGCCGATACCCCAGGAGCAACAGTGTCCCTAATTTGCTGGGAAGTGGCGGTGCGGTCCCCTACGGCACTGCGTAGGATCCTACGGTCTTGGCGTGCATCTGTGCGTCGCTGCGGTCCGGTCCCAGGTCGACGGGCACGTGCACCTTCCGCCGACCACTGGCGACAACATCGATGTACTGTGGAGACCTCACGCCCCACGTGTTGAGCAATTCGGCGGTACGTCCACCCGGCCTCCCGCATGCCCACTATACGCCCTCGCTCAAAGTCCGTCAACTGCACATACGGTTCACGTCCACGCTGTCGCGGCATGCTACCAGTGTTAAAGACTGCGATGGAGCTAAGTATGCCACGGCAAACTGGCTGACACTGACGGCGGCGGTGCACAAATGCTGCGCAGCTAGCGCCATTCGACGGCCAACACCGCGATTCCTGGTGTGTCCGCTGTGCCGTGCGTGTGATCATTGCTTGTACAGCCCTCTCGCAGTGTCCGGAGCAAGTATGGTGGGTATGACACACCGGTGTCAATGTGTTCTTTTTTCCATTTCCAGGAGTGTATATTGCGTCGTTAGAACTATGGAAATCGGCAGAGTGAATACTCACTTTCCAATCATAGTCCGACTCTCCTTCATAGTAAAGATAGTGTCTACCCTTATCGATCAAAGTGCGCTAGTATAAGCAGCAACTTTGCATAATTTGTACAAGTACTGCGCCTGTAACGAAAGCCTCGGAGGTCACCAGAGAAACTTGAGTTCGGAGCTTGTCTTTTTCAACATCAGATCACACTCCCGCTCTATGTGGCGTTTTGTGATGATATTTACCAAGTTTATAAGTTTTAATGTAATGACTGCCTGTTATAAAATGGTCAACGAGACAGTCGATATCGATCTCATTGAAAACTTGTGGGTATACCTTATCGCAGCGACCCTTCTCAAGACGTAGATTAAACAATCAGGGAAGTGAGCGCGTCCCATTTCCCACGTAAATGAGTCTACGCTCTGATGGAAGTGGTTTTCATCGACTGTCAATCAGTTCACCATGAAGTCCTTATGAAGGAAGGTGGGATGTGTTAATTACCTCTAAAATATTTTAATATTTCATTATTTAAGTATTTTAAAAGAAAGGCTGAGAAGAGGGATCAAAATTAAATATGTGAGGATACGGGTGACTAGATTCGGTGATGACATTGTTATCCTCAGTGAAAACGAAGAAGAATTGCAGGACCTGTTAAATGAAGCAAAAAATTCTAACGAGCACACACGATGGATTGAGAATTAGCTGAAGAAAGACGAAAGTAATGATTGACAGCAGAAATGAGTTAAGCGATGAACTTAACATCAAAACAGAGGACCGCGAAGCAGATTGAGTAGATAATTCTGCGCCTTTTGAAGCAACATAATGCACTACGCACAAAGCAACGAGGACATAAGAAGCAGACTAGGGCAGTTAAATAGGGAATTCTTGACCAAAAAATGTCTACTAGTATCAAACATCGGTGGTAATACATTATGGAAGGAACCCGAGTAGTGCTCGGGCAGTGCCAGTTATTCAAATTGTACGAATGCGTGGTGTCTGGTGTGGGAATCTCAGAGAACGACTGCGGAAAGGTGGCGTTTGTTGGGAGTGTGGATTGTCCGTGAGGCGTGCCTTAATAGTCTGCCCAGGTGCGATCACACTGTCTTCCGGATGGCGCAATGGTTAACACACCTGCTTAGCAAGCAGGAGATCTTGGTGCCGACAATTCGGCATCTGAAACCCTTCCTTGTATGAGAAGATACTGAGTTCGAATTCCGGGCCGGTACACATTTTCACTCGTCACCCTTGATTCCGCGTTATGTCCCAATGCAGCTCTCAGCAGGGATCCCCTCCCTTTCCTTTCGTTTCTTCCCCTCTCCACCTTCAGTTTACATAGGCGACTATTCAGGCGGATGGCGCCCATGTCTTTCTCCAGTTCTTGCAACAGGCAGAAATAGTGGGCGACATTTTGCCGGAAAGAAAAAAAAATCACATGCAACACGTGTCTGCAAAGTGTGTTCTGTTGTCAGTAAGAACCATAAGAGAAGAATTTGCCGAAAGGAACAAATTGGTGTGCAAATTGTATTACTTCGCATTTCACAATGAAGTGCTTGATAGAGGGTTCATCGAAATCCCTTTAGACTATTTCTCTATCTATCTATCGCTTGAGGCTTGTCCGGCAGTTACGCAGCGTCAGCCATTGTTAATCGGATTTGGCACGTTAATGTTTAAGGGGTGGCCGGATGCCCTCCCTGCTGCCACCCCGTACCCCCTGAGACGGAAGTAGTGTACCCCAACCGTCTGCGTCGAGTTTAATCCATGGAATAGTGTGAAAGTGTGCAGATGTCTGCGAGCCGTGTAACTGAGGCGGAACATGGGGACCAGCCGGTATTCACCTAGCGAGATGTGGAAAACCGCCTCTCTCTCTGGTACGCCTTCCCCGCAACGTTTCGTATGTGATCTTACCAACTTAAATTCTTTGTAATTGTAACCCGTAGGTATGTAGTTGAATTGAAAGCCTTTAGATATGAGTGATTTATCGTGTAACGGAAAGTTAAAGGATTCCTTTAAGTACTCATCTGAATGACTTCACACTTGTCATTGTTTAGTGTCAATTCGTGCTTCTCGTACTACTCAGATACCTTAACTAAATCATTTTCTAAACATGTTTTGAGCTTCTGATGACTTTATTCGACGGCAAACGACAGCATCACGTGCAAACAAACTAAGAGGGCTGCTCAGATAGTCTCCTAAATCGTTTATATGCGTTAGAAACAGCAGAGGGGCTATAACTCTCCGTCCGGGAACGTCAGACATCATTTCTGTTCCAAGTGATGACTTTCCGTCGGTTACCACGACCTGTGATCTTTCTCACGGGATATCTCCAATCCAGTCACACAACTGCAGCGGTAGATCTATGGAGCACTTTCTATGCCTGACCGTTTCAAAAAACAACACATTCAGGCAATTATGTGTGTAAACCATGTACACAAGATTTTTTTCAGAATGTTTTAATATTCCTAATAATATTTTAGAAACAGGTAAACCAGGTTTCATCGTTTCAAATGAAATATTACATACAGTTTTTGAATTCACAGTTACAAATTTATGACTTTGGAAAAAAAAATCGTTAAAAAGATCAATCCAGCTGCTCTGTTCAGGGTGACTGACGCCATTCTCGAATGCGTCGATCTGAGGAAGAAAGATATGAGACCTAAGTTTGAGGCACAGCGTTCCATTGGTGTGAATAATGGACTCCGAGAAAAGCAGAAAAGAACAGAACGGAAGCTCAATGGCTCAAAATGGCCCTGAGCACTATGGGACAACTTCTGGGGTCACCAGTCCCCTAAAACTTAAGAACTACTTAAACCTAACTAAGCTAACGACATCACACACATCGATGCCTGTGGCAGGATTCGAACCTGCGACCGTAGCGGTCGCGCGGTTCCAGACTGTAGCGCCTAGAACCGCGCGGCCACAGCGGCCGGCCAGAACTGAACCAGTTTAGATTTGATACTGTAGAATCTATAGTATAGACAAATGTTGAAAATTAGGTACACTGATAAGAAATGAGGTACTTCTCCCTAGAATCGGTGAGGAGAGAGGTGTGTGTAGAAAAGAATGACAAGAACAAGGGACAGGATGACAGGGTGCGCATAAAGACGCCAAGGAGTAAGTTCCATGACAGCTGTAGAAGGTACCTGAGGACGTGAAGTGCAAGTACTACTCTCAGATGAAGAGGCTGACAAAGGAGTGATATTTGTGCGGGCCTCATCAAATTTGGAAAGACAGCAAAGTGCCACTTGTAGGTCATATTACGAGTAGATCAGTTTCGGATAGTTTGCATTCCTGTTACTTTTAAGGGACTGTGAAGTAGTACTTCGATGACACGTGGTCACAGTACCCTTCGTGAGGCGACGGCTGGCTGACTACCCGTGTAGAGCGCTGGTCGAAGGCCGCGCAGCGCCGGGCTGAGCCGGAAGGTCTGCCGGTCGATCACTTCGTTACGCTGCCAG
Organism: Schistocerca gregaria; assembly: GCF_023897955.1. NCBI lineage: Eukaryota > Metazoa > Arthropoda > Insecta > Orthoptera > Acrididae > Schistocerca > Schistocerca gregaria. The sequence goes on along the minus strand of NC_064921.1, from coordinate 397,386,597 downwards.
ATAGGAAATTTGAGGGCACCAGAATGCAATCAATGCACGGGCGCACTTTTTAAAGCGGCTGTTCGTTCCGCCTCGGCGCAGATGCCCTCTGTTACATGTCACCAGAATGTCGTTCAAAGAAACCAGGCAGCTCAAAGGGCGCTTGGAAATGAAGTCGGCAAACTACAAACGAAAGTCGTCAAAAAAAGATTGGTATCGCTTATTGCTAAAAGATTTAGCAAGCGTACATCAAAATAAATTTTCATTTTGTTATTCTGACGTATAGACACGTCTTTATTATTTTTCTTCCGTTTTGATTCTTTGGGAAAAACGATTTCAAATATGGAGATATATAGTTATTTACGTATTTGATAGAGACTCTGAACAATTCTTTGATCGAAACGATCACATTTCTTCTTCTGCCCAACTCAAGCAACTACATTACATTTAATTTTTTTTTAATGGCTATCAGTTTTATATACGAATTTGTGATTGGAATAGAAGGAGATGTCGAGGGGAAATGGTTTTAAGTTTGATTTAAAACTTTCTTTGTTACCTCTCAGGCATATAATGTTCTAGGGAAAATGATCAAAGATTTATCTTACTGCATATTGAGTTCCTTTCTGAGCCACTAACAGCTTTAATAATGGATAAAAATGGTCATTTATCCCTGTAGTGATGTAGTTATGGACATCACTGTTCCTCTCAAATTGTGGTAGATTATTTATGACGAATTTCACTAGCGAATATATGTACTACGAAGGAGCAGTTAAAATGTCTTGCTTCTTGAAGAGGTACCTACATGATCTCCGTGGGTGAACACCGCATATTATTGTTACTGCTGGCTTTTGAGCAATCAACACTTTTTAAGTGATGAGTTACACCAGATTCCATAAGACATCAATGAGGGGATATGCGCAAAATATGTCAGGAGTGTGATTAGTTTCTTTCCAAGAACAGCGATTATACGAAGAGCTAAAGTAGCTGAACTCAACTGTTTTAGATCAGTACCATGCTTCTTCACGTTCAAGCACATAACATATTTTGGATTATCCTACCGTATTTACTATCTCCTGTTCACGTGCTACATCAGTTCTAGTTATGAGTATTCGTTGTAGAGAACTGAATATAGAGTGCTTTTTTTTCAAAATTTAGAGAGAGTTCATTTTTTAAGAACCACTTCATAATTCTTTCGAAACTATCATTTACCTTCTCTTCTGTTGCTTCCTTTCTTGTGGAATTTATTGTAACACTAGTGCCTTCTGTACAAACTACCAACTCTGCATGTTGAACATTAAGTGGAAGGCCATTCACATACATGCGAAACAGGAATGGACACAAAATTGAACCCTATGGGGCTCTTTTTATGATTTACCCAAGTCCCTAAAATCTTATATCCTTCAGACATGGTTTCAATCAAGTGTCAGAAACTTTTGGATTGTGTTTATTACGTATAATTCAAAACAGCTGTACGTAAAGTCATTAGTTCCATAAAACAAGAGTTTTTCTAAGAGAGTAACATGATCTCCACAGTCAAACTCCCTGGAATTATAAGCAAATAGCAACTAGCTATATTTGTTATTTTCGTCTTGCAGTATTTGATGAGTGGATACTTAAATAGCGGTCTGAGTCGAACAACCCTTCCGTAATTCGAGCTGTGAGATTAGTTTCGCATTGCTGTGCAACGACGAGAGATATAACACAATTGGAGAGACTGGTCACTGAATCCCGCTCGCTTCATCTGAGTGTCCACGATACCACTGCCTTGGTATCTGTCAACGTGGCTGTATCATTTTGAGGGGATAAAAAAAATGGAAAGTTCGCGTAGGTTGAGCCGTACGTAAAGCAGATGACGGACTTCGATGCGACTTCAATGATTCGGTAGGACACTGGGAAAATGCAGCCAGTCTACAAAGGAGGTTGCTTACAAAACACTTGTGCGTCTCATTGTAGACTGTTGCTTAAGTGTGGGACCCATGCCAAACACGAGTGACAACGAAGGTCTGCAGGAAAGCAGTTTTGTTTGGCTTCAAGGATAGTGTGACCAACACGATGGCGGAGCTCATACGCTTGCTAGATCTAAATCGAGTAACGCGAATTTTTTCTAGCATATTGTGATCACACAATTGGAATAATGTGAAAAATATCGAGCCGACCGAAAATGTCTGAATGTGCAAGTGAAAATATTGATGTGGCAGGAAAATCACTAGAAGAAGATCAAGATCCACACGATGATAGTCTCCATAGCGAAGCGTTAAATCAAAACTTTAAAATGGCGCTGGATTTGCATATTTGGACCAAAAACAGTGTGGTGACATCATAAAATTCCGCGGTAATAACTGAAGAACACATTCAAACTGAAAGTAAAATACATGAGGTACTGAAAGCTTTATCGGAGTATACTTTTGTGTGCGACGATGCGTTGATTTGATCCGAGTAAGTCGTCGATCGATGGGAGTATGAAAAAGTGTAGGACGCCTGTTCGGGTGATGTAAAAATTGAAAACAAAAAAAGAGTTTACGCATAGCATCTCGACACCAGTAAACTCGGATTACAGCTCTGTACTATTTCCGCTGCACCAACCGTTACCTGGGAACTACTTAAACATAAATGGGTCATGCCTCGTCCGACACGATCCAAAAGTGCTATTTTCCTAAACGCTTGGCCATCTGGAGTTCCCAGTTTTGTCACATTCATTTTTGGCAAAGCCCTGCATACAAAAAAAAAAAAAAATCGTAAGAAATCGACGAGTTGACGCGGTCCCCTTGTCAGTTATGATTCTCCGCATGCTCCATTCTCGAACGCAAAGAGAAGACAACGTAACAAGTGGTACGATTGGAATCATTCTCGCTACTGCCACTTCACAGTGCTTTGCAGAGTATGGATGCAGGCTGCATAAAAGCAGAACTCGAATTTCGGAATCTAGCTTCTCTCGAGAGTGCAATGGCAAACTGATTGTTGATGCGAGTTCTCATTATATGGCGAGCAACAGAGATTACAGAAAGAAAATTTCATTCTGCAGTGGAGCGTGTGCACTGATATTAAACTTCCTGGCAGAATAGAACTGTGTGCCGGACCGGGACTCGAACTCGGGACCTTTGCCTTTCATGGGTAAGTGCTCTCGGTAGAGCACTTTCCAGCAAAAGGCAGAATTCCCGGGTTCAAGTCTCGGTCCGACTGACAGTTCTAATCTGACAGGAAGTTTCAACAGAGATTATGGTCGCCACAGGTCTGCTTCCTAGCCTTCTCTCGATGTAAGGTGACCTATATATTTCTAATCTCGCACTGTCACGATCTTGTTTCATACACGTAGGTAATCTGAAACCAATACGATTTTATCTGTGGTCACCGTTATTACGTTTCATATTGGTAGGTATCAGGTTAAACTACTGAATGATACAACTAATTCATTATTCGTTACCTTCATTGTAAGATGAAACCTCAACCCTCTAGGAAAAGCAGAAGCTATATTTGTTTATCATCTTGGCCTCCATACTAGCTGACAGCTAGAAAAAAATAAAATGACATATTACTTTTCATTGCTTCTCGATCAATGAAGCCATATGAGGTATATTTGCTTTGCATTTCCACATTCCAGACGCTATCGTTGCTTACTTCATATTTCTTCTTTTACAAAGTACAAGTGATGCTTTATGTGACTTAACACGACAGAAAGAGGAGGCTTTGAGACTTTAGACAGTGCAGGAGCTTACACAAACTTCGTAAAGCAATACACACAGGCAAGGGTACCAGCGGAAAATCCTTTCTGTCGTAGATCAATAAAAGCGAAAATGCTCCTGTTTAAAAGTCTCTGACTTAACAGTGGAGTACAAACTGCGTCGTTCTGCCTTGCCTCTCACTCCCACAAGTTCCCCTAATTGTCAGAGGCAATGACAATGAGTTGGGCTGAATGTTTCTCTAACTGTCACTGTCTCCTGGCTCACAGCCACCGTCTCATTCGTGCTGTCCTTCTACTACTGTCTCCTGTCAATGCCACTGTCTCCATCTTGCTCTCTCACACTATAACTATCTCATTCATTTCTTCCCACTGCAACTATCTCTTCTCATTGTCACTGTCTCATCTTCCTTTTGTCATCGACATATATTTTGTCTCTTATTATCACTAGCTCAGACCCACTTTCTCATTCTCTCTACTCCTCTTCCACCGGAACCGTCTCCTTAGCTCTTTTCTTAGCACAGTTTTGCACTGTCAACTATGTTCCCCTATTGCTGTGTCCTTATCTTTCTGTCACACTGTCACTGTTTCCTTTGCTCTCGGCACAAGCACTATCTCTTATCTTCCAGTATTTATTACACTACTGGCCATTAAAATTGCTACACCAAGAAGAAATGCAGATGATAAACGGGTATCCATTAAACTAATATATTAAACTGGAACTGACATGTGATTAAATTTTGACGCAATTTGGGTGCATAGATCCTGAGAAATCGGTACCCAGAACAATCACCTCTGGCCGTAATAACGGCCTTGATGCGCCTGGGCATTGAGTCAAACTGAGCTTGGATGGCGTGTAAAGCTACAGCTGCCCATGCAGCTTCAACACGAAACCACAGTTTATCAAGAGTAGTGACTGGCGTATTGTGACGAGGCAGTTGCTCGGCCACCATTGACCAGACGTATTCGATTGGTGAGAGATCTGGAGAATGTGCTGGCCAGGGCAGCAGTCGAACGTTTTCTGTATCCAGAAAGGCCCGAACAGGACCTGCAACATGCGGTAGTGCATTATCCTGCTGAAATATACGGTTTCGCAGGGATCGAATGAAGGGTAGAGCCAAGGGTCGTAACACATCTGAAATGTAACGTCCACTGTTCAGAGTGCCGTCAATGCGAACAAGAGGTGACCGAGACGTGTAACCAATGGCACCCCATTCCATCACACCGGGGATACGCCAATATGGCGATGACGAATACACGCTTCCAATGTGCGTTCACCGCGATGTCGCCAAACACGAATGCGACCATGATGATGCTGTAAACAGAACCTGGATTCATCCGAAAAGTGACGTTTTGCAATTCGTGCACCCAGGTCCGTCTTTGAGTCCACCATCGCAGGCGCTCCTATCTGTGATGCAGCGTGAAAGGTAACCGCAGCCATGGTCTCCGAGCTGATAGTCCATGCTGCTGCAAACGTCGTCGAACTGTTCGTGCAGATGGTTGTCCCCATCTGTTGACTCAGGATTCGAGACGTCCTTGCATGGTCCGTTACAGCCATGCGCATAAGATGAATGTCATCTCGACTGCTAGTGATACAAGGCCGTTGGGATCCAGCACGGCGTTCCGTATTACCCTCCTGAACCCACCCATTCCATATTCTGCTAACAGTCATTGGGTCTCGACCAACGCGAGCAGCAGTGTCGCGATACGATAAACCGCAATCGCGATAGGCTACAATCCGACCTTTATCAAAGTCGGAAACGTGATGGTACGCATTTATCCTCCTTACACGAGGCATCACAACAACGTTTGACCAGGCAACGCCGGTCAACCGCTGTTTGTATATGAGAAATCGGTTGGAAACTTTCCTCATGTCAGCACGATGTAGGTGTCGCCACCGGCGCCAACCTTGTGTGAATGCTCTCATTTGCATATCACAGGATCTTCTTCGTGTCGGTCAAATTTCGCGTCTGTAGCACGCCATCTTCGTGGTGTAGCAATTTTAATGACCAGTAGTGTGCTTTTTACGTCTGGGTTGGTTTGGTTGGGGAAGGAGACCAGACAGCGAGGTCATCGGTCTCATCGGATTAGGGAAGGAAGTCGGCCGTGCCCTTTCAAAGAAAAACCTAAATCAGGATGGCCGGACGCGGGATTAAACCATCGTCCTCCCGAATGCGACTCCAGTGTCTAACCACTGCGCCACTTCGCTCGGTTTTTACGTCTGTGTTGCACTACCAAGGTCTCCTTCTCTCCCTTCTCTCTCGGCACAAAAATGGGCAGATATGTTCTCATGACAAAATTTTAAGAACATTTTTTAAACTTGATGACGAATATACCTCCCTGATATCTGAGAGGTCAGCGCGGCCGCCTGTCACGCCAAGGGGCCCGGGTTCGATTGCCGACTGGGTCGGAGATTTTTCTCCGCTCATGGATTGGGCGTTATGTTGTCCTCATTATCATTTCATCATCATCAGTGGAAGGCAACTGGAAACGACAACTGGAATCACTTCCCTAGACTCTCATGCGGTAGACCTCTCTGACGAGGCTTCTCCCATGACAAGACCTACCGTAAGGCAGAAAACAAAGTTTTGACGAATATAGATTGAGACACCTGGTACCCCACTTTCCAGTCAGAGTCCTTTAAATAGGAGCATATTCGTCTTTTTTGTGTTTGGGCAGAACCATTTTTCCGCTGGTTCACTTCTTTTTCCGTGCCACAGCAGGGCATGGTACTCACATGAAAAGAACTTCTTGGGTCACTAAAACTTTGATAGTTTACTTCGTGAAATTGAAATAACGCAGAACTAATTTTACACCTCTGACCGGATTTCACATGCACAAAAATTTTGCATGTGCTTCAGTACTACAACCTGGGGATCCCAGAAACCTTCTGATGAAGACTGAGACACTTTAAACCATATTCCTCCATGCTGTCACTTTATAAATTACATTTTCGTCTCACACCGGATTTTACGTGCGTGTTTTACGTGTACAAGCAGGGTAGCTTGAGCGTGTGTACCTCGGAAAAGAATAAAGATACCAAGAAAATTTTCAGGGTTTTGGAGATCTGGAACTTAGAACACATAGTAAAAAGTTCTGCCATTTGCTGTGAGTAGCCATCTTGGAATCAGCGGCTCGGTTTCGGAGCTAAAAACTGCTAAGAAAACCTTTTTTTTAGTTTTGTAAGGAACAGGTCATGAAGTAATGGTGTCTCCATAAGCCCCTTAATGTCCACGCCACATCACATCAAATTAAAAAACTACTAATCGATTTGCTCTATTTGCCTAAAAACTGAGAAGTGTGTAATATTCATACTTAGATTCAGTACTGTACGATAGAGGCACTAAGGCGATCTTTTTCTTGGATGTACAACCGATCCCTATCCCAAGGTCTATCCAAAACACTTGACTACACCTATCATCGGCAGAAGTCCAGGTATGAGCCCTGGAAGAATCCTGTTTTTATGCGCGGCGTTTGGGAACATATTGATAGCGTACATTAAAACTCTGAATACCGGTGTGGACATAAAATAAACTGGGACGGATAAGAGGGAATATGAAAAGACTGCTTGTGTTATAGGTGGTAGCCTGATTTCGTTTCTGACTTAAGGACCCATCCAGTGTTGGGAGACCTAAAATTAGGACTCGTTTTCATGTCTACAAAGGCTTAACGCAATTGAAAGTCAGATCAGTTACTTATAAATGTGGTGCCTGTTCCTTTGATATTTTCCTAAAGGACAGACACCACATATGTAATTGTGAAAATACGCCTCGACGGGCATACGACTGTTTCATCGCGAATGCATACCATCGTTCTCCGCCCTTGCGGGAATATATTGGAGCTGCGAGCAATGGGAAAATGAAAGGAGTTACAAGATCAGTGGTGAGGGAGCTGGAGAATTAGGGTCAGACGTGAAGTTTGTCGGGATGGCTGAGGTAATTAAGACAACCGTTCTAGAGATGCCGAGTATCCGGTTTAGAGTCCCGGTCTGGCACATATTTGCAAGTGTAGCTGCTGAGTCATCTTAGTGCCCAAAGGAGCTGCATCATACCGATTTCTCTGAAATTATGAAAGTGACATTATAAGCCAGAAAAAACTGTGGTAATCAGCTGAGCGGTGAGCTTCCTCTTTTTGAGTGGTGGCATGTTGGTGACGTGTCCAGCCACCTGCCGCTACTTACTTCCTGTGAAGTCCGATTTTTTACACTCGCGATGGAAGCATATTCGATTTTCCTTGATTATTTATTATGTTGGTGGCTACAATCTGAGGCCGTGCTGTTCTAGGCCCTTCAGTCTGGAACCGTGTGACCGCTACGGTCACAGGTTCGACTCCTGCCTCGGGCATGGATGTGTGTGATGTTCTTAGATTAGTTAGGTTTAAGTAGTTCTACGTTCTAGGGGACTGATGACCACAGATGTTAAGCCCCATAGCGCTAAGGGCCATTTTTTTGCTATCTGAACGTGTTGGTGCTATCAAGCGTATAGCCCACTTTAATCTCGTTTAACATTACCGTTGTTTCTAAACACCTACTGGAAATTACATTTCAGTCGAAAGTTGGTTTATACTTACAGGCAATAGACAGACACCGATTTTATGGCCGTAAGAAACGAAGACGTGCGAATATAAGAGCTCTGTTTTCACAAGGAGTGAGAAAGCTCTCGTAGTCATCGAGAGGTTCACAGGAGACACGAATTGAGTAGTTGCTTTGTGAGCCGGCTTCTCTACGGCCCCGATGGCTGATCTTTATCCGGTATGAGCAACTGGAGGTGTGTATCCGCCTCCTCCTACAATGGGCTCACGAGCCACGTGCGCCGCGCCGGTACTGCACCACGCCCATCCTCCCTTTGTTATACGTCATGACCGCCACACGCGAGCTGGCTGTTTTGTTCATTGTACGACATCGCTCCTCGTGTTCTTCATAGCGAATACTTCAGAAATTTACGATGTAGGCATTCTGTCAGGGATTGAATTAATGTTTTGGACGTGTAACGTTACAAAATGTAATATTACACTTACAGGGTTTGACAAAAATATAAAAAAACCGCGATAAATGCATGCTTGAACACAAATGCAGCTAGTAGTCAAACCTGCAGTCATCTCTGTTATATTTAACCATGAACGGCAGCTGTGCAGGTCCTTAATGCGCTACAAGTGTTAGTGGTGGTACGGGCTTTTGTTGAAGTTTCGAGAACGTACCTTCACCGAGGAGTCAAGCAGTAATTTGCTCCCTCCTACGTATATCTCGCGAAGAGACCACGAGGATAAAATAAGAGAGATTAGAGCTCACACAGAGGCATACCGACAGACTTTCTTTCCACGAACAATACCAGACTGGAATAGAAGGGAGACCCGATAGAGGTACTTAAAGTACCCTCCACCACACGACGTCAGGTGGCTTGCGGAGTACGGATGCAGATGTAGAACACTGTTTTGTGCAGTTGTGGTTGCATTGTGGTGGAGGTGAGTACAATCTAACACGGGCAAATTGTTGTTGCTCGTTTGGTGGGTGCTTCGGTAAGCAAGGGAGCGAAAGTGTTTTATGTTGCAAGATTTGTAGCGCATACTTGACAATGTTGATGAAAGTTTGTGTTGCGTGATCGCAACTAACAACCATTGAGAAGCATTATGTCGAAAAATAACAGGACGACAGCTGCAAAAGTCACAGAATTTCGAGCACGTGAACCCTATCAGCACCAAAACAACACGAATGGAGCTACATAACTAGGGAACCGAAGGGAGAGCTGGAAGTCCCAAACCACTAGTCAGTCATGCAGATGCCGTAACAGGAAAACGTGGTACTGAAACCGTAAAGCGTTGGCTATGGGACAGTGGAAGTAAGTGATTTGTCGGATGAGTCTTGTTTCACACTGTTACAAATTTCTGGCCGTGTTTTCTTCCCAAGAATGAAACTTGGCATGGATCCGGTACTGATTTGGGCAGCCATATTGTGATACTGAGTATTTTATTTTATTTTTATTTACAAGTCAAGTTCCGCAAGACCAAATTGAGGATCAAATCTCGAAGGTCATGGGAAGTGTCAGTATATGAACTTAAAACATAAAAGTAATAACAGATAAAAGTAAATGTTCATGAACCTGAAAAAAAGTCAGTCTATAAGTTTAAGTAAACGCTATCAGCAATACAATAAGAATCAGGTTAATTTTTTCAAGGAACTCCTCGACTGAATAGAAGGAGTGACCCATGAGGAAAGTCTTCAGTTTCGATTTGAAAGCGCGTGGATTACTGCTAAGATTTTTGAACTGGAGTGGCAGCTAATTGAAAATGGATGCAGCAGTATACTGCACACGTTTTTGCACAAGAGTTAAGGAAGTCCGATCCAAATGGAGGTTTGATTTCTGCCGAGTATTAACCGAGTGGAAGCTGCTTATTCTTGGAAATAAACTAATATTGGTAACAAGAAACGACAATAAGGAATATACATATTGAGAGGGCAATGTCAAAATACCCAGACTCGTGAACAGAGGTCGACAAGAGGTACGTGAACTCACACCACTTATTGCCCGAACCGCCCGTTTCTGAGCCAAAAATATCCTTCTAGAATGGGAAGAGTTACCCGACAACATAATACCATACGACATAAGTGAATGAAAATAAGCAAAGTAGACTAATTTACGTGTCGAAGTATCACTCACTTTTGATACCGTTCGAATAGTGAAAACGGCAGTATTAAGTCTTTGAACAAGATCCTGAACGTGGGCTGAACAAGATCCTACGGTTACCCTGCGAGGTCGTATTAGTGCCAAGAATTAGCTGAGCACATACGAGCGGATTTCTGCAACAGGCTAGAGGCGCGGGTAAGTAACGCGAATAGTTTTGACGGATCCGGTCCGCCGCTGTCAGGCCAGCCGTTTCACCGCTATCGTGCAGGTCCGTCCGCCAACCCTGCTCTCTCAGTGCGACACCGCAGTACTAAATGGAACGTCGCGCAGTTCCGGGTACTTCTGAGTAAGCCGAAACAGGCCACACATCGGCGGGCATGCCATATCCAGCTCTCTTGAATAAATCATCCAATTTTACTGAAAATATAATGATTTATCTGTACATGTACACCACATCTACCGATTTCCGTCCCATGAGGATAATTCCTTCGTCGTGAGTCGCTTTTTTTGTCCCTTTTTTCGTATTAAAATGTGTATTACTTGTCACACAAAGCGCAATGAAGTGCGACGCAGATACCCCTCTTTGAGAGTACTCTCAAGCGAAAATTCTAAAATTAATGCTACTGCACTGTTACCTAGTCATAATTTCACTATTAAACTTGTTATGAGTACCATTAAAAAGCGCAGACTGTTGATTGTAAGTGCATATTTTAACCTTTTTGTGTATAAAAATGCATTTATGGTTGATATTTGTCTGTTTTTTTTGTTTAAAGACGTAGAATCCATAGTTATATTTAAGACTTAAACTTTCTTATTAACTCAATCACGACTGCCGATCTAGGTTATGGAGAACTCAAGCGATTGTTATTTACTGACTGTAAATTTTCTCTCATCAGACCTAGATACAGATTGCATCGACACTCAGTTACAGTAAAGTGTGAACCCTCTTGAATTATGCAGTGGCAATATACAGTGACATTATTAGCGCAATTCCACACCAATTATTATGCTGTCAACATGCGAACTAGAATATGATAGAACCGAATTTCATGATACTTTGTAAATTTGTTAAAAGCTGGGCACGGAAGGAGGAGAAAATATTAGCTTGGTGTCGCTTCACTCGGGCACCTAATTTCTTCTTTTTACTGTGAGACAGAACAAGTAATCAATAATGGCAATTCATAGGTTATGAGAATCTACCATGTCTCAGCAATGATCAGTGGCATTAGGACACAGAAGGCAATGATAACTAATGCATCGGGATCACATAAAGTGTATCGACAGGACACGTGGTAATTGGAAGAATTGCCATGATGATCGCTCCATTGGGATTAGTCCTCCATCCGGATCACTGGGAGGTGACTTCCAAGCGAGGGGTGACCATGAAAAAGACCGGATAACTAACGCGTTCGACCATTACGTACCTTCATACGGCGAGAGGTGGGAACACGTAATGCAGTGAGAAACTTTGTCGCACATGAGCGCTTTGGTGATCCAGGTGCCATGATGCGGAGAGGCATAATGTTGCGCAGGCATACTGACCTCCAAATCTTTGAACACGGTACACTCGCCGATCTGTTTTGTGACACTGTACTGCTGCCCCCTTGTGCTTCTTTTCTGGCGTGCATTTGTCCATGACTTGGATGTAAACACGCGACCGCATCAAACAGCGCAGCTGGAGGAGCTCTTTGAATGAGAGGATAGTCAGCGAAATGGACAGCCCTGCCCGTTCCCCCCAACTGAAGTCCCATCGAGCACGCCGAGAGACGTACTGCAGCTCTTCCACATATACAACAGCCATGCAGAATGAGATTTCCACTCTGCAGCGGAGTGTGCGTTGATATGAAACTTCCTGGCGGATTAAAACTGTGTACCGGACCGAGAATAGATCTCGGGATCTTTGCTTTTCGCAGGCAAGTCCTCAACCATCTGAGCTACCCAAGCACGACCACGCCCTGTCCTCACAGCTTTACTTCTGACAGTATCTCGTCTCTTACCTTCCAAACTTTACAGAAGCTCTCCTGCGAACAGCGAATAGCCATCCAGTAGATGTCAACAACCCTGGTCCAGGAATGGGTCGTCCTCCTACAAGACGTTCTTACTATAATATGATAAAATAATGAAATAGATGATGAAATGCGTGGATTTTTAAAAGGTATTGAATTAATGAGATTAATTTTTCGGCACGAATGGTACGCACAATAAACTGAGCTATTCCTGAAAATAAGTTCGTATTAGTTCATATTATTTTGCAGAGCGAAGTAGTTTCTTTCTCCGCTGTAGATTTGTGCTTACCATTCTTTATAATGCTACTTTTGGCCGCCGTGTTCACCTTTGAAGTCTTGACCGTGTTCCCATTAAGCTTATCCGTTCTTCGTAATTTTCCAAAGTACACAGGTGGGCTTCAGTTCTTGTAATTGTCGTACTATTTGAAATAACATCTCACACGACCTTTCTGTTAATAAAACAATACTGTATTTTTCTGAACGGTGCACATATGAAATACATACTCCTCACTTATTCACAGCGACCCCAAAATGGCGGTCTACAATTACTCGCTTAAAATGGCGTGCTTTTCATTCGTTCACTAGTTGAGCGTAAATGCTTTCCTCATACTGGTACAAGAAAAACTCCTCTCTTTTTTAACAACTGAAAATCAAAAATACCTGACGGTAGGCATAGGTTGTATGATGGGCTACCGTTTCATCTTTTCTCTTTGCCTTTAAAGAAGACGAAAACATAAAAGAAATGCAAAAGGTTTATCACATTACCACTTGCGTTGAGCATAGGAACACGTTGCAGAGCATGCATTACCGCCATGGTGATCACACATCCAATTAAATACCATTTCCGGCCGTTTGTAATGTCCAGAGGACAATCACAAACAGCAGTGACTTCAGTGTTACTGTTGTCTTTCAATAAAAGTGTAACTTCTGCTCGTCTCACTGCGTATTTCTTTCAGTGAACTTCAGTACTGTACTGTAGCAGTTCTTTGCTTATATCATGTTATATTTTCATCCTTAAGTTTTGCTCATCAGTGTATAGTAATTCACTTTGAGAGGTAAAATACAGGTTTCGACCAGACGGAAATAGTTTTGGTACAAGGTAACATTGTGGATTATGCAGCTAAAGCTTTACTTTCGTCACCAACTTATGAGAGAGAGACGGTATGATAATCATTTCGGTGGGGTATTGATGTCCACGAAAACTATTGAATGACGCGTGACCTAACGTTGCATCTCTGCAGGAGAGCGCAAGAGAGTCAGAAATATTGTCAACTATGGCACAGGCCATTCACATATTCATCTAAAAAATATCGCTTTACCTATAAAAACTCTGTGTTTGGTGTGAATCTGTTATGTTTAGGATTCGTTTGTTCTTTTAATAGGAGTAACTAGGTGCTGGAATGTAGTCTGTGCGATGCCAGTATGGGACCAAACACCATCAGTCTCTCAGATGGTCTCCTCTGTATATTCTCCCAAGCTAACGGCGGCAATAATGTGCATTATGATGACACTCTATCTTCGTTTATAGACTCTGTAGCAACACTGTTAGAAAGAGCAACTCCTTTCTCATTAAACACAATATGCATATTAATATCATAGCTGAGTTAGATATTAAAGTCGGTATTACCGTTCCGCAGAATTCAATCATTGCCTCGTAGCAATTATCGTTGTTGCTGACCGATTATTCGAAAAACCTTCAGCAGAAAAGACATCTTAAAGCCGCATAATACCACTTCTGCACTATACAATGAACACTATAAATTGACCATCTAATTTCAACAAATCAAACCATAATTTAGAACAATGACGCTTCATACAGGTGACTCCTGTGCTCTGCCTGTATTTTGGACGTCAACGAACCCTTCTCGCACGTTATGTTGATATGCATGGATCTGGTAATATTTAAGATCGAAATTAACCAAACATAAAATATTAATATATTAACTTCAGGCGGTTTTAAGACGATAATTTTCATATCCTTACAACAACAACAACAAAAAGACAGCCATCGTACTTAATATTTTATAAAAAGCAGTCCAAATAGCAAGAAATTTTTATCTGTAATTCTGGTTATCGGTATCGGTCTTTAAGGGCATCCTCAGACCACCAAGACTCCGCATGACGCGAGGAGCCGCCGTGTAGTACCGACTGGTACTGGTTACCAACTGCGGTCATCTGGGACCTTGATCTGAGGATGGTATAAAACATCGAAACCGGTCGACGATTAAAAAAGTATTGCGGTCTGGATTTGTTTTAATTTAAAAAAATTCAGGCGAATCTAATGTTAATTTAATAGAGATGACAGAAACAACCATTTTCGAAGAAGATTCAGATGTTGTTGTAGGGTTGGACAAAGAAATGTCATCACCAGGTTTCAGTTGGAGAAATCGAGCACAGCCCCACAGTACTTTCATTAACTGTTGGAAATCCATTTGTGTTTGAGAATATCACAGGCGTTCACAAATACAGTTTCAAAGGAAAAAAAGTGCAGGAAGGGGGCAAATAAAAGTGACTCGGACGTTTGGCGCGTTACATTTTGAAATCATTTATAGCAGCATTAACGGAGGAGGAAAAGACATAAAGCTATTTTCAACAGGAACGAACAACTGCCCGTGCAGCTGGCCGAACCTTGGAGCACTTTTACACAATTTTCAAGAGCTTTTAGCAACTGTGAGTCTGGTCGCGGCCCTGGCTGGCCACACGTCACCTGATCTGTCGCTGTGTGATTACTATGTGCGGGGAGCCCTCAAGTCATTACGTGTATTGCAACAACTCTCATAGCCTTCAAGAATTGCAGCAGAACATTTCGGATGACATTACAACAATTACAGCAGTCCATCTTCGACCCGCCTTCAACAACTTGTTCACCAGGACCAAAAAGTACCAAGAGATGAATTTAGGTCACTTTCAATAGCTGCTATAATCAGGTTAGGACTGTGTTTCCTTTCCTCTTCTCTGTTTCTTTGTACCCTGGTACTCTGTACTCCTGGCCACTTTTATTTGCCCCATCCTGTATTTGCATTATCGTATAATGATTTGCTTACAACACATCGGTATCAAACTCTTTAACAATATAGCCGTCAAGTAGGTATGTAAGTACATTTTTCTGCATGTAAATACATATGTTTTTCAATAGACACAAATCGTATCGCAACTTTGTATCATAACTTTTATATGATATGTTGAACAAATATGTAATTGTAAATGGAACAGGAGACACTCACGACTATAAAAATGCAAGCTTTAAGTCAAAATGGAATGCAGAAATGAGTTCAACTGGTGGGCTCAGATTTCCCACTGATGACTCAGAATGTATTTTAACATAAGGACGAAATGAAATGTTTCGAAATGAAAATTTGCTATACCGGAGCCAAGGTAGCCCCTGAGGGCCGGCAACCCATATTACACCACACAGGACGAGGTTGTCTATGCCCAGGGCGTACCAAAAGCACCATGGTAAACACCGGCTAATTATATACAAGATATTGGAAATAGACATTCCAAGCACTACTTCCTGCAGGGGGAGCTCGAGTCACGGATTGCAGGAAGTATCACTACGCCAAAACCTGATTGGCCGGAGACAGCTATTTAGGGAAAATTACAAGTGAACTTTTGTTTGCCCTAGTTAGGAGACTTTTACTGGCATCGTCATTGTTACCATTCGTTTGTTGTTCAGTCAATAAAAGTTGTGTGTGCGAAAAATTGCGAATTGTCAATCACACCAAAAATTTATAAACATTATAAATATTTTGCGAATCACAGAGCTGATGGGATATTGGTTGCTGCATAGCCAGAAATACTCTCTTTGAATTAACAGCACCTCGCGAGAACGTCTCCTCCGGACGTCTACAGTTTGCAAGGCTTCAGTTGCTGCCTTCGCGAAGCCATAAAACGCCGCTGGCAAGCCACCAGAGAGTAAACACAGCAGGGTACACAGCAGCACGGCAACAGCAGAAAGACAGGGCGAGAGACTAGTCGCGTGTTTCACATCGCCAAGTAGTCACTCTGAAGGATACTGACGTTAACGTAATTACACTTAAGTGTATCAGTCTTGAAATGGAACTGCCTTACGAAATGTTAGAACGTCCACACGTTTTCTTCCTAGTTACTTTAATCGCCAATAATTTGGCAAGACTCGTTTTAGCAGGTTAATTTATACGGCGAAACATTGTAGTCCAAGCAGTAAGAATATATGATTCATAAATGGTACACTTGACACAAAAGCAAGTGAATTTATCATAAATTAAAGTCACTCTAATTCAATACAGAAATGTTTATCCAGGACTGGATGGAGGTATTTGAAGAAATGTAAAGAACGATACATCAAAATATTTCATAAAGAAATTAAGATATCGGAATCAAGTGGTTTTATTCTTTTTTTGGGGAGGGGCTGTATACTTATGCTATCACGTGCCTGTTGAATAGAGAATACGACTTCTATATCTTCCAGCAAGGTAACTCTTGAGATTAATCAATTGTCTTCTGACAACAATATTGAATAACAAGAGCACTACTGACAATACTAAATGAGCTCCTCAAAAGGCCGTGATTATCTAGGGGTACTGACCGGCTGCTGTGTCATCCTCTGCCTTGCGGCATCATGCGGA
The DNA here is from genome assembly GCF_023897955.1 of Schistocerca gregaria. Classification (NCBI taxonomy): domain Eukaryota; kingdom Metazoa; phylum Arthropoda; class Insecta; order Orthoptera; family Acrididae; genus Schistocerca; species Schistocerca gregaria. The sequence goes on along the minus strand of NC_064921.1, from coordinate 397,369,709 downwards.
TGCAGTATGGAGGGATATGTGGTCAAACCGACCAATCTCCCCGCCGTTACACACACTTTCCAGACCGTAAAGTGCTGCTGATCAGTGAAGTGGCTCCTCAATTGGCATCACGAGGCTGAGTGCACCCAGTATCAGTCCTTCCGCCAAGCGAAAAACAATATCAGTGCCGGGAATCGAACCCGGGTGCTCTGCATGCAGCCATCTAAGCTGACCACTCAGATACGCAGACGGTCATACTGACAATAATACTAGCTTGATTTGACCATTTATACAGTTTTAAGTGCTCTGAGCGCTCTTCATCGCCAGGATGTTTCACAATTCCCCTTAAAGGTGTAATCTTATCCTCCCACACATCACCATTAAATCTCTCTTAGTCTCTTCATTATTTTCAAAAGCTTCGAGAGGCTTAAGATATAAAAAAGAAAACTTCTTATGTATTTTCATTTTCTCTTGTTGTTGGCTTCAGTTTTTGCGTCTGGGGTACATTGTTGAGGCTGTAATTTTTATAACGTTGTGGGTTCCTGCTGAACTAAATAATTGATGAAATTCTTTCTGTTGCTATGATTTTCTTTTATTTCATCCCCTTTTTCTATATCGCGCTGAATTCACAATCTCCATTTTCATAAAACCATCAATTACATTATTAGTGGCAAAGTTGAAGAATAAATGTGTTTCCATTAGAGGCATGCCCACTGCTACCTACATTCTGCGGTAATCACAATATTTCAAAGAGTTTACGAAGCAAAAGAGTTTACGAAGCAAAAGAGTTTACGAAGCAAAAGAGTTTACGAAGCAAAAGAGTTTACGAACTTTCTTGTCAAAAGAAGAATCATCACCAAGATAAATCATTATTTTATAAATCAATCCAGAAACAAAGACATTAATTAGCGTTAGATTGTGCAATTAATAATATGAATTTTAAGTATACCAGAAATTTTGTAATTTCAAATATTTCTAAAAGAAAATAATTTTAACCGCACATACAGAGTGCAACAAATTAATTTCTTTTTATACATTTTAGGTTGAAATATAAGACATCGTATACAAAATCAAATGGAATTATTTCAGTGAAACAGCCGAAAATGTTCACCTCTACGAGATTCGAGATTAATCCTGGTATTGCCTACTACCATAAAAAAGGTTATATTAGAAAAGGATGTCCAATTACAAAGGCTACTAAAGGTTGTTGAGATAGAGGGGCTTAGTAGACAATGTACCGTTTGGATATAAATTGAGTCTGAAGATCGGATCACTTTCAAATATCCCGCTTCACGGTACGCACACAAATTGAGAAAAGGGCGCCGTCATCAGTCGTTGCTGTAATTATGACATCGTATAATATATGCGTCCACCTACAATGACGGCTGAGAGACTCTGATGCGTTTGCAACTAGAAGCGTTGACTTTGGTGCTTTATGGATGCGCTGCACCCGTGACTTTGAACAGGAGGTCCTTCATCATGTATAAGAGAACCCGACGACGAGGACTCGAAGCTCGGACCATGCCATGGGATCCTGTAGGGCATACAGGACAGCGCTCATTTTCTCCCCTCTGTGCGTAATGTTGTCCTAGGACGTAACTGCTGAAATCGAGTGACTGCGCGCCTGAGACGTGAGCCATCATACTGTTCTGCAACGATTGTCAGACGTCAGACTAATCCTGAATTAGACCTGATACACGTTCCATTCAAAGTGTTCTGTTTGCCGCACTTCATGCACACCGTGTTGGCAGGGGATACATCTTTTGGAGATGGCCACTTACAAGTTGGGCCGGCAGAGCCGTCCCAGTTACCTCCATAAAGTCTGCGCGGAGATCTAGTGCACGAGCCATATCTTGAAATTTTGTCTCACACGATATCGACTGAATATTTGACTGATGTCGGTGTGCTATATCCCAATTCGGCAGGCAACTTTTGCACATACGGTCTACGCTTGGATAACCCTTCGAGTCAAGTTGATATACCGAACTGTGTACACGATTCGTTTCGTCCCGATTGGAAAAACAGGGAGCTCTACTGAACCGCAGTGTAAACAAGAATTTATCTCCACTACGCAATACGTAGAAATTCCCTGTGATGAAACGAGTACCGAGAAAGAGATTTCATATAACAATACGAAAGAAAAAGGAAAGAAAAGAAAATGCTTTGCACCTCATGACCATGGTGCGGAACTCTCTCTCTCTCTCTCTCTCTCTCTCTCTCTCTCTCTCTCTTTCTCTCTCTCCCTCCCTCTCTCCGCTCGCTCTCTCTCTCGCTGACACTCACAAACACACACACACACACACACACACACACACACACACACACACTAGAAACAGATATTCCAGGGGGACGTTAGTACTGCAGACACTCGTTAAAGCTGCACGTATTCATGGGAACTGATGATAACTTGTCCTTAGACGAAAACCAGCATATCAGTCCAAAAATGAAGGTTCTGTTTAGTTACACCACACTTCTGAAGTTTCTGTACGATCTTATACTGTACTGTTATTATGGACAAACAATTAGTGCGGTTACTACGTTGAGACACTTTGTCTCTGGATTATCTAGAAGATGAATTATCATTATTATGTAAGTACAGATATGGTTTCGACAAATGCTGCCTTGCCACTTACAATTGTCACACTTATTTCTGTTTAGTCACCAGCAATTTTTTTTTGTATTTATACAGCGATCTCCAGCAATATAAACATGTACATGAATGTATAAACACCTGAGGATGGGCAAAAACCCGAAACCAACCGTGTGACAAAAAAATAACCTTTTATTGTGACTGGTAGCGGACATTTTTCTACGCCCTATAAAGGAACAGTCATGGAGTTAAACAGCATCCACTATGGATAAAATTCATGTATGCTAATCAATTTCGTGTGCCCTCTTGCAGAACAACCACTGCATGTCATTTCTGGAGTGTTAATGCGGTGGACCAAAATTTTAAAAAGTGTAGATCCCAGTCAACCGAGACATTTCTTCAGCGTTACTCTGCGTCGTACATTCAAGGTTGTAATTCGTTGCATCAAACCTTTCTGAAGTATGACACTAGCACGCAACCCCATACTCATATGCGGATGTGTTGTTGAGTTTAAGTTCGATGCGACTACCTCTAAGTTATAGGTAATTGCCAGTCGGTGAATAATAAGTATATGGAGGAACTGTTGTACCATGACAGCATTGCGGACTATAAAACTCGACCATGTGATCATGTGATATTCGTAAGGAATCATCACGTAGTATCCTACGAAATAGCATCTGAAACCAGAGAAGGATGTAAGATTTAAAGGTCTCGTCGATGTTTTCGGCATCACAGACGGAGCACAAGGTTCAAAATGGCTCTGAGCACTATGGGACTTAACATCTGAGGTCATCAGTCCCCTAGACTTAGTACCTAAACCTAACTAACCTAAGGACATCACACACATCCACGCCCGAGGCAGGATTCGAACCTGCGACCATAGCAGCAGCGCGGTTCCGGACTGAAGCGCCTAGAACCGCTCGGCCACAACGGAGCACAAGGTCAGTTACGTAAGGACCGAGGTAGAGTTTGTATTGTTTGATTGTCTTAAGATAAATTAGCTGCTCGCTTGATTATCTGTATCTTTGCTACCACCTCAGCTGCATACATCATTCAATACTAGGATAGATGAAAGCTATCTGTAGGAAGACACACACTATTACCTAAATGTACACTAGCTTGTGATTATTATGAAAGACAGATGGAAGAAACTTAATACAAAAGTAAGTCATGCGAGAAAATTGGATTCGCTTTCATTATTTGGAATGATATTTAATCTGTTTCAATAAGTTACTATAACACTAAAAGAAGTGCCTCTTCAGGGCAAAGTAAACTTCCGTCTACAGTAAATTCAGCATGCAAGGAAGCAAAAACTAAATTCTCATATCTCTTGAAAATAACAAAAATCTGGAATTAAATTAAAAAAGCAAATGGAAGTAGGAAGGGAAAAAATGGAAGGGAGAGATATGAAACGATTAGTGTCCACATACGACAACAGAATACTACGAAACTACAGTGCGTATTCTACAAAAGGGTGCTTAGAATAACTCCAGACGCATTTTAACCACTTTTAGTCGCTCAACACCAATCAAATCACAGTTATATTGACTGATTTGGTACTTTACTTGCAGTAGTGAGACATGTCTCCCAGTTAATAACAATATTCAGAACGTTACCACCATCCGTGTGACTGCCCACACCAAAAACAGGCTGCGAACGTACATTGCCGCACTGTCATATTTGACATAGTACTTATAGCTACAGGTTATTTTTACTAACATTCATAGAGATTAAATCATACAATGAGAAATACACTAACCTGCGGAATTATACAGAACAGTTACAAGTACGACATGTTTTACCTACACTTAAAGTTATGTTGATTTTCAGAAGGGGATGACGCCCCATGCAACTGATGTTGCTAATAGTCAATAAGGTCTCGGAAAGAGACAAAGATTAAAAAAGTCCACCAAACTCAACTTATTCACTGTGTTAATTAGGGACGCATCGCGAAGGGATTATCCGAATAGGACAGAAATCGGTAGATTTCATATACATATACAAACGAACAAATGATTGCAATGTTAAAAAATTAGGAACCTTAGAAATCCAACAACTGAATAACGCGTTGGTCCACCTCTGTCCCTTAAGCAAGCAGTTAGTCAACTTGGAATTGATTAACAGTGTTCTTGGTTATCCTCTCAGGGCAGAGTCTGTACACCTGGCGCACTAGATCGTCAAAGTACTAGCTAGTCAACGAGTATCTAGGCCGAAGACGTGTCTGGAGACGCCTTGGGCGCTGTAGGATACCAACCTGATTGTCGCCGGCTGCACAGCCCGACAACCACGAGTGATGGTCTGAAGTAACCTTTTTTCATAGCAGCGCCACTATGATCGTCATCCGTACAGCCTTACAGCACAGCGGAACGTCGACAACATCTTTCGCCACATTTTCTTACCCCTCATGGCAAGCTATCGTGGGCTTACATTTCAGCACGATAATGCCCGCCCGTACGAGTCGAGAGTTTTTGCTGCTTTTCTTCGTGTTTTACAAACCTTACCTTGGGCACAAGGTGATCTGATCTCACCCAACTGAGGGCGTTTGGAACATCGGAGAGAGCCCTGCAACCAGTTCGGGATACTGACTATCTAACATGCCAACTAGACAGAATGTGACATAACACCCTTGAGGAGGACATTCAACAACTCTATCACTCAATAGCGTCTTCCTGGCACCAAAGGTGCTCAACTTGTGAAGCTCTTTGTCTTAGAGAAGTCATCCAATTTTCCTGAAATTGTAGTTATTTGTTTGTCTGTATATGTACATCACGTGTTTTGATTTGCGTCCCATTTGGATTATTGCTTCGGGGCGCGCGTTTTCTTTTCGTTTCTTTTTTTTAATTTTTGTTGTTGCAGAGTGTACATTGATGAATAGCTGAAATATGGGCGGCCAAGAAACCCTCCTGAAAAAAGTAGGTGCCCTCAAAGATGATCGTACCGACGTATAGTGTGCATATAATGGACGAAACGCATTACAAATTACAAAATAAATCTCGGGTGAACAGCCTGGAGTGAGTTTACAAAGGTCACAATATTTCGGCAATCGACTTTGTTGCCATCATCAGGTGTGCTGATATACTGCCAAGGGACGGCAGGCGTAAGGTATATATCAGATTCCCCCTTCCCCAATTCGCCATGAAATACGCCTGCAGAAATTGAAGAATCACATAACGAAGACTGATTTCAGAGCTGTTATCGGTCGAGTAATTAAAAACCTATTGGACTGCACGGTGGAGATTCCAAAGTTACCGCATGCGTAAGAATGAGTAACAGCACATGAGACATGATGCTACGACAGTATCACCATGGACAAGCTCAGCTGAAAATGATTGAGAGCTTTACAAACTTCTCCTCCCGGTGGTCACCTTAGAGGTGAAAGCTATAATCTTCGTCTAGAACACTCCTCCTAGCCCCGGTTAAATTTAATAGTTACTAAGGCAACTGTAGTCTGTGGTTTAACTGTTTTGCGGTTTACACGTGTGCACTCAACTTTTTCTTCTCAACCATACATGCTCTACAAGCAACTGAACACAATAGATGGAGATGCTTTTCTTTTCATTAAGTGCTATCAATGTTGCTCGATAGTTACTTAAATACAAAGGTATTAATAACTGTAACAGCTTTGTGTTCCGAGATAACAGCACCGGGAGACTTGTTGAAATTTTGGAAATTTGTGGTAAGATCTCATGGGACCAAACTGATAAGGTCATCGGTCCCTAAGCTTACACTACGTAATCTAACGTAAACTAACTTACACTAAGGACAACACACACACCTATGCCCTTGGGAAGACTCGAACCTACTATGGAGGGAGCCGCGCGGATCGTGACAAGACGTCCTAGACCGAGCGGCTACCCCGGGCGGCAGACTTGTTGACTGAAATGTCGAAACAACAGACGCCGTTCCTTTGCTGGCCTGACCATTCGTCATGTGTGTTAGCATCAGACACGTGAACCATTTCACCAGTGTGAGGATGGCCCGTAAACTGACCCTGCCCATCAGTACTAATCGAAAGAGATCTGGGAACGCAGCGCCTGAGCAAACAATAAGCCAGCTTGTGTCCGGCGCCAGGGATTCGACAAGGCGACGTCCAGTAGCGCTACAAGTAACGAAACAGTACATTTCTCTGACAATGATCCCACCGAATGATTTTCAAAAGACTAATATTTACAGAAAGACATCACGGTTGGACGGCGATGACTTCAGTACGCCAGTTGTTCGGCGTAAGCATACACCGTAATGGAGGCTGAGCTAGCGTGACAGTCATTTTGCGTCAAAAACGTCGGCTTTGAAGTAAAACATTGAATCGCATTGTGGATTACTCTCACCTCCTTGCACGGAGCCTTAAGTGATACAGCTCATTAATAAAAATACCTTGAACGTTGATGACTTTGAACGAAAGTTGGATCGCATTCACACGAGCATTAATAAAACTTAATACACAGATGTGATTGGATACTGTCAGCTGGTTTATAGAAATGTTGAGGTGTTCTGTGTCTACACCACATATGCTTAACACACAAAGAGTTATACAAGGAAGTAGAACGGTGTGTACGCGCAGCCAAATAACATACACTGAGGTGACTAAAGTCCTTGGGTAATGATATGCACATATGCAGATGGTAGCATCGCGTACAGAAGGCATGCACTGGCGTAGCTATCATTTGTACTCAGGTGATTCTTGTGGAATAGTTTCCGGTGTGATTACAGCCACACGACGGTAATTAACAGACTTTGAACGCGGAATGGTAGTTGGAGCTAGACGTAAGGGATATTCCATTTCGGAAATCGTGAGGGAGTTCAAATTCCGAGATCCACAGTGTCGAGAATGCCAAATACCGGGCATTACTTCTCACCACAGACAACGCAGTGGTCCACGACTTTCACCTAATGACCGAGAGCAGCGGCGATTGCGTAGAGCTGCCAATGCTAACAGACAAGCAACACTGAGTGGCGTACCCGCATATCAATGTGTTTTTGTCACCACAATAAATTTTTGCATTTCCCTCCAATAGATGTAGCGTCAAGCTTACTTTCAGCGTTTTGAAGTGCTTTATACTGAGTAAGCGTTCACTTACTGTCAGCCTAACCTGTAGTCCGTGCTGTGAAAGAAGGGCCCCTAGACTTAAAGTGAGCTTGGTGCAACCGCTTCAGACGTCTGCCACGACCAATTACGTAACCCAGTGTCGTAGGCCTACACATCTCTATGGTAATGCATCTGATGACTATTGAAGTAAATCACTTAACTGCGCTACGGTCACTTCAGAGAGCTCACAGCATTACTTCAGTAGCTGTACAAAAGTGGAGAGATTACTGTATGGGAGGGAGTGCATGAGATAAGTTCCTCTAATTTTAAGAGTTGTTTTACTTTTCATTTAATATTTTTTAGAGGTTTTTCACATTTTTGAGCTTCACTCCGCAAGCTTACATGTTATTAAAACTCCAAAACGATACTAAAAAGATGAAAGAATCTCGAAGCAAGGGAGGTTAGAGTTTGGTTCCAGTCGACGACGATATCTTTCAAGGTTGGAAACGAGGTCGCAACCAGCTGGGATGAAGAAGGAAAAAGCCCAAGTCCTTATCTGACGAAGGATCTCTCAAAATCGAAACTAAGTTCTTAATTACTGCAGCATATCACTTGGCCAAAATGTTTGCTAGTAGAATCAATATATTCGCTACAAACGTTAAGTAGTATAGAGGAATGCAAGTATTCAGGTGCCTCCCACATTCGATGATATGCACCTTCAAGATAATCTACTAACCGAGGGGAACAGTTATTTAAAATGATAGGAGCTTCCTGTTGACAGACTGGCAGGGCAGACGAAAACAGGTAGGAAATGATTATTTTTAGAATATTCACTACTTTTTGAAGACTGAAGGACTTGAAATAATAATGATAAAGTAGGAACTTGTCCGTCATTGGTTCACTGGGTGATTGTGCCATTTTGAAATTGTGGAGTATGTATGAAGACTAGTAATGCAAAACATTAGAAGTGCAAATGCCAAATTTGTCATAGGAATAAAAAAACTATCTTGTGTGCAAAAATTATTAATTATGCGCAAAAGAATGAGTAGTTACTTCGATACCATAGAACATGCTGCTCCCTTCATCACTGAAAGAAAAAAAACCGAGTGGTACTAAATTAAATGTCAATAAGAATAGTGTTTCAAATTCCAATACTATTCAGGTAGTACATTTTATTTGTTCAAATGGTTCAAATGGCTCTGAGGACTATGGGACTTAACTGCTGTGGTCATCAGTCCCCTAGAACGTAGAACTACTTAAACCTAACTAACCTAAGGAGATCACACACATCCATGCCCGAGGCAGGATTCGAACCTGCGACCGTAGCAGTCGCGCGGTTCCGGACTGGGCGCCTAGAACCGCTAGACCACCGCGGCCGGCCTTTTATTTGTGATAATATAAGAAGATAAATACGATAATAATATTTTATATAGTACAACTATCAATAAAACCATTTCTTACTTGTTTTCAATTTTTCACAATAGCATAGGAAATTTAAATTTAAGTAAAAATCACTCAGTATTGAGTTCTGTTTGCTACACAACTCTATTCTCGTGATATTTCAAAAGTTACTGTAGAGCTCCCTGTGCCGTTGAGGAATATGTGGCAATATCGTCAACATGTCTTTCTGTTTTGCAAACTGATAAATGTAGCTGATCTTTCAGATGAAGTACAGCACTGAATACATCAGACATGGCATTTCGTCTCTGCAATGCATTGACATCTTACGATTTTCTGTTTCAGCGTTAGAATTTTTAACAGCTATTTGAGATTAATAATCAGACACATTCGTCATTCTGCGTTCGGAGGTTCGCGCGCCTGCACTGATAATATTTCGGAAGTATACACGATGAAATGATATAAATTCCGAGATCGGCAGCAATTTGGGGTTGAAATGAATACAATGGCGCCAAGTGACAATTTGTGCCGGGTCGGGATTCGAGGACTCCCCGCTTTACTCGTGTAACCATCTTAACCGCTTCCGCTACCCGAACACGCTTTCCACCCATCCCAAATTCCCGTCTTGTCACACCCTACTTGCCTGTCGCAAGAAGAAGTCATCGTACCCATTGGAATTGTATGAAATGGGTAGTTCAAGAATCTGGTCCAAATATCGCGGATCAAAGACCTTGCTCTATAATTCCTAAACCTCTGTTTTAGCCCAGTAGGGTGTGCCGACTACCAGAAACTTATGTGTTATCTCTTCAAACCATTCCATGTCCACTTACATTTTCGGAACACACAAAGTATTGTGTTTCACTTCGCAAACTATTTTTGAATCCCACATTATCTCCTCTGGTATGTTAGTAGAAACAAAAGCTTACGCGCACTCTACTTAGCACACAAACTGTGCATCAACTAAATGGAGAAGACCTTGACGCATGACACTCGGAAGCCTGGAGGAAAGAATTGCCCGGCACGAGGACCTTGCACCATCTAATAATGGTTGTTTGAGACATTCTATCCATGTTGTGGCTTTTGGAACAAGTCTAGGGGCACGCGACAGAGTACCGAGAACTCGATAGTACTGAAAAATCGTTTCGTGAAAAAAATGCAGGTACAGCTTCTGACATTTCCTCTCTTCGTATGTTGTTGTTCAGAAACCTGATCGTGTGGGGATTCGTGAGTGGCTGTGAGTGAACACCAGACGTGGAAGGGAAGCCATATGAGCTGCAGAGAGATGTAAGAGGAGAGCCGGGAGCTGCTCCCCCGTGCCTCGCGGCTGATGTATGACGAGGCCCGCCCCCTCGATGACTCACATCGCCACTTACCGCCTCCAGCGCGGCAGAGGCTCGCGAAAGCCACGCGGCGCGGCGTGGTCCCCACAGTTCACTCACTTCTCGAACGGCAGTCGTTCAGTCGTTGCAAAAACACGTTTTGCCACACTCAATGAGCAGGACACAGCAAATTCAGCTATTCCTGTAAATCGTAACCTATGTGTACAGTAAGCATAGCGAAATGCTAAAAACAAATATACATATAATATCGCAACTTCCATGTTATGCAAAATGGTATCAAAAGTGATATGCAACGCTTTCCGCTCCAGTTTATTGAAACAGAAACAAATTTCCTGGATGATTCAGCTATCATTGTGAATATTTTGTTAGTAGATTAATTTGTTTATTAAGCTGTTTCGGCTATTAGCACCACCGTACGTCGAAAAACTGGTTTTTGAGGCATCAGTATTCTGACTGGCTTGATACTGCCCACCACGAATTCCTCTCCCGTACAAACCTCTCCATACGAGAGTAGCAATTGCAACCTACGTCCTCAGTTATGCATGTCACCAAGTGTCTGTCTTCCACTACACGTTCTATCCCCTACTCCACACCATAGGCGTTATTCCCTGATGTTGTAACGTATGTTCCATCATCCTGTCCCTTCTTCTTGTCAGTGTTTTAGACACGGTCCTTACTTCGCCGATTCTGTGGAGAACCTGCTCATTCCTTACCCTATCAGTCCGCCAAATTTCCAGCGTTCTTCTGCAGCACCACGTCTGAAATGCTTCTACTCTTTTTCTGTTCCGGTTTGCTCACACTCCATGTTTCAATACCAGCTTCAGACGTATAGTCTCAGAAATTTCTTCTTCAAATTAAGGCCTATGTTTGGTGTTAGGAGACTTCTCTTAGCCAGAAATGTCCTTTTGTCGTGATTTTTATGTACTCCTTGCTAAGCCGTCACGGATTATTTTGCGGCCTAGGTAGCAGAATTGCTTAATTTTTTCTACTTCGTGATCTCAAATTCTGATGTTTCTCGGCATTCTTATTTCTGCCGCATCTCACTGATTGCGTCCTTCTTCGATTTACTCTCAATCCTTATTCTGATCTCATTAGACTGTTCATTCCATTCAAAAGATCCTTTAATTCCTCTTTACTTTCAGTTAGAAGCTGCAAAACAAGATCAGTGTCAGTATTAAAAACCTATTTCTAACCTGCGCGTCAACTAACAAATTCGACTTAGTTGACGCCCCGATTAGACGTACGTTTTTAATACTGACACTGAACGTTGTTTTCCAAGTTCTAAATTTTTCGACATGTGATCATGTCAGTAGCCGAGACGCTCTAATAAATGAACAAATTTATTAAGCAATGTAGACGGTTTTATTCACAAAAGATTTTGCGCTTCAGTGTTGGACCTCGTCCGACTGCTGTTTTTTTCTGCTCTTGGTCTCGTCTGCTGTCACAGGAAGTGAAACATGTTTCTTTATGGACCATCAGATAGCGAAAGTTGTCTACTCGATGCAGTATGATAGCAGGCAACGTACACAGACTTACACTAGTAATCGTGTCCTTATCTCACAGAAATGATTTGTGTCGACAGGGAAGGTTGAAGGCGTGCATGCTATGAGATACTGTGAAGCAGATTTCTGGAGAAACTGAGAATGAAATAATGATGACTGACGAGTGTGAGCAAAAGAGCCTCTTTCACTAAACAGATGCGCTAAATCTGAAGTTAGTGACGGGTAGTTTAGCGGAAAGAGTCAACACCGACATTAACAAGCGTTACATTACTCCATTTGTGTTTTTAAGAGCTTTAGAATTCCGATAAGAAGTGTATCGTTCCATTAAAAAACACAAAATTCACTTGATGTGTGTGACTTTTTACATGTAGTACACAACAGTAATGAGAAGTGGACTACATAGTGCAGTGGCAGTTGTCGCCGTAGGGAAGCTGTAGGGAAGCTGGACAGGAGCAGAAATTAGTGAACAAGTTAACGCAGTAAACAGAAGAATTACTTAACTTTTGTTTCTCCAAGCGTACAAAGGCTCATTACAAACAATGCGGCGACAAATATAGTCCAGCTATCGCAATGTTACAAGGAAGAGGCTCCAAGCGTGAGTTGGCTGAGTGGCTGCCACAGGCCGTTTACAGAGATGCTGGAGGTGTGGCTAACTCACAGACCTCCAGAAGTCACTTAGATCAGTATCAAACGTTGTATTTCGATAATCAACCAAAACGCCGATTTAGTTCGTACTAAGTGCTATGTGCTGACGTCCAGTAGAACATACGTAAACGGTAATAATAAGCAACTCCAGAACGACAGAGGACAGGGAAAGCGTACGTGTTAATAATTGCATTGTAGAAGTCGCGTGAGTGATTGGAAGAGTTTGATTTCGTCGTAAGAAAGGCTCGCGTTCGAACCTAACGAATGACAACTTTTTAACTGTTTACGCGTGAAATAGATATATGGGAGAACATTTATCTGACATGTGAAAGGACTTTTCGGAGTTTGTAGCTATGTTCTTTTGGGAGTGTTATCGCTTCGTTAGCTGAAAGTAGCAAATCTGTAGGATAAATTTGTGTAGATAGATGTGGTGTTCTGTCGAACATGTGCGATAGGACAGATACCACTCGTGATGAAGCAGCTAGTGCATTTGTAGTTTCGCACAATAAACATAAACAATCTGAAAAGTAGAATAAAGAAACAATTGCATCACACGTGCGGAAGTACTATTAGTCCCATATAACACATAATACAGTGAAAAAATTGTCGTAAGTGGGATTTGGAACCAGGAACCCTGGTACGACAATCTAACGCTCTACCATGTTTCCCGCAGAAGCTATTTGGGTAAGTTAATCACAGTTACACTTCTCCTGTGCTCCACACTTACGGTGTTACTTTTAATTAAAGTTTACGCCCAATCAGCTGGACGACACCATCCAGTACGAACTGAATTTATCGACGTACAACGGTTTGTACCGATTTGAGTGTCTGACACCTGAAGGTGGAGCGGACGCGTATCATTTGCTCTGTCAGATTCCGCGCGATGCTGTCGGCTTCTGACGGAAACTTGCCATTCCGTTACTAGCCATGATATGCCAGGGGGTCGTATCGAAGCATGATACCAAACACGTTGAATATCTTGGTTCACACAAGAATTATGTACAACGAAGACCACAGTCATTTGTCATTTGCCGGAAACCTCTTATCGATATTTTGTATTATTAAAAAAAAAAAAAGAGAGAAAGAAAAGGTTCAAATGGCTCTGAGCCCTATGGGACTTAACAGCGGAGGTCATCAGTCCCCTAGAACTTAGAACTACTTAAACCCAACTAACCTAAGAATATCACACACATCCGTGCCCGAAGGATGATTCGAACCTGCGACCGTAGCGGTAGCGCGGTTCCAGACAGCAGCCGGCTGTATTATTCAAAAATAAAAAGAGAAAAATAAGGTCTGTAAGAGAAAGTTAACAAGACAGTAATAAATTCCGTGATGAAATCACTCACACCAAATAATAAATTAAATGAAACAACGCTGTATGCCATCTCTATTATTTAAAGTAATAAATCCTGGGAAACTATGATAGTTCCTGGCAAAGCAGACATCAGTTCTAACTCTGTTCGCGCACTGAGCGTTCTCATCATCCTGTCTAGTGACAATTCCACCTACAGATTGATATGTTTACCTAAGATTTTAAATGCTTGCGGTAATTATATTGGGAGGTTTGTGATTTTATGACTAGTAGATGTATTCCATAATAGATTTTTGAATTTAGGATTGGTAAATTTTAGCACCTTTTCCGCTAAAAAGGCCCGTCTCCTTTCCACTGTGTTTCGTCACGTAGTGCAGTTAAAAACTCTAGGTCCAATAATTAATGTACCATGCTTCACGAGTTTGCTTTATCAGTAACATTTAATGTTCTATAAGATATCCAGTTCGAATTCAATTAAATATCACAGTTGAACGACTAAAAATACGTTTTGTTAATGGATACCGTTAATTCCTTCGGTTTTTAGGATACTGAATCCTTATATAAGAGGAAAGAATTCATATAACCGATCATTCTACAAATAGGACTCATTTTGCAAAAAAAAAAGGGGGGAGGGGGATCTTTAGCGATTTTAATGATATACATTTCAGATAATGTTTTAATTCATGACATGAAAATAAAATTTGCTGTCAGTGGTTGCACTGATAAGTATACACAGTGGAGCCGGTAGCATGGCGGGGACGCGAAGCGATAAGGAAACTATAGAAGCGAAACAATAGTGAATGGTGAATCTAGCGACGAAATTGACAGAGAATGGAGCAATGCACTGGCATAAGTGAGTTTGAGAAGTGTCATTAAAGAGTTAACAATAAAACACTGCACTATGTCCATTTTTTCCGTAGTCGTAAAAGTCATGCTGAGGAACTAAATCCAAGTGCAAGTATTTACATCGGTTTTTTATGTGACGTCTGTGTGTTTGATGTGCTGCCTCTCTTGCCCTGCCGTCATTTTTAGTGGTTTTACTGCAATCGGAAATCGAGAAATATAATCCTATGTTTCTCTTTTTTACACTGAAATGTTACATACAAGTAGCCCGCCTCCGTAGCCAAGGTCGCTGCCGCAGGATTGCGCGTTGGTGCTCGACTCGGAGGTATTCCGGTTCGAATTCTGCTGATGGATGAAATTTTCACTACTCATAGTTGGTTGCAAGGGGAGGAAGCGTGGTGGCGCAAAGTTTTCTGAGCACCAGTCTTTGGATTAAATTCCAAATTTCTCTACTCTGTCTCATGAAATTAGGGCATCTGACACCACTGATGGTGATCCGTCCGTCGCATGGGGATGTTAAGCTCGGCGGAGTTATTGGTGCTTTTCGAGAGGAGTAGGCTGTGTACCGGCACCAGCTTTCACCTTCTCTCCTCCCTTCATCCGTAACTTCACGAACCAATCACTGCACTGCACTGTACACTCATCACGGACATTCATCCACAATCCTGGAGGAGGCACCGATCCTTACCTTCGGCGAAAGCTTACAGCTATGCTTTGATACGGCCACACTTGCAATCTTGAAACAAACAAATATACAAATTATAGTGCCGTGAACACACGAGACTGGCAGGCAGGACGCTGCCGACGCAGCGGACGGAAGCACCGCTAGGTGACGATTACATGTTTGAAAGCACAGTAAATAAGAATAAAGTAGGACATACAGTGAAAGAACAAGATTTCATGAATGAAAGATCACTAAAAAAAGGTGTGATTAAAAATAATTCTGCATTTTCTAAGCATTTAAAAGGTAGCAGACACACAGAACCTGTACTAGGATTGCTCCAAATTCTGAATGGTGCACCCAAGAGCAAAAAACCGAATTTGCTAGAGGAACTTGATATTGCGAAACACTCGCATGTAGCTAAAGATTTTAATCTTAATAACCAACCGATTACCAAGAATCAGATATTTTATGCTTCAATGATGATAATTTTTGAAAGAGTATAACGGAGCACTGGTATAATCCTCCTCATAAAGATGTCATTTTATTTGTGTAGCCTGTGTGTTACACTTGGCTTATAGAAATTTTTATGTAACTTGTCTCTTTTGTAAATAAGCTGTTATGTCCATGTATATCTTGCAGACTTTTGGATGTCAGCGCCGTCGTTGAAGCGCTGAGGTACAGTAACGGAAGCTGGAGAGACAAGAACCAGAAACCTTTGTTGATCCATTATGGACTGTGGGACAACGGCTGGCATGTATTTATTGTTCCAATAATTTACCAACAGCCGTATGTAGCCTGTTGTAGAAATTTATTTTATGAACTTCTTATGTGCTACCAGTTTCGGCATTACATTGATGCCTTTTTCAGGCACCACACATCATAGTCGTAAAATTGCTATACGCGGAAGGAGCCATATTACTGGAACCGTGAATCAAATCACTACGTAACAGTCTGTGTCTCTGGCTACCAAGAGCTGTAGCATAGCGATTTGATTCACGGATCCAGTTTTATGGCTCCTTCCGTGTATAGCGATTTTACGACTATGACGTGTGGGGCCTGAAGATGCCATCAATGTAGTGCCGAAACTGGTAGCACATAAGAAGCTCATAAAATAAATTTCTACAGCACATACAGCTGTTGGTAAATTATTGCATCAAGGAACCAGAAACATCATGTAAGGCTCGTGTTTCATCTGAAGTCCGGAAGTACATTATCATTGGAATTTGGCCCAGGGGTGGAAGCATTTCCGAAAAGGCAAAGTTTGTAAGCTGTTCTCGTGCTGCCGTGGAAAGAGTATACCGTGCACGGGAAAAAGGCGCTTGTCAAAACCGGCGCCGAGGCAAATGTGGAGCCGCAGGTTCCATACATGAGAGGGGTGAACGATGGCTCAGGAGGACTACGGCGAACAGACGTTCCAACTCTGCACCAAGACGAACCTACGGCTACTGGCAGTGTCTGTTCAGCGCCCTTTCAGCCAACGTTGCTGCGTATGGACAGGCGCCTGGTTCTTGCATCCACGCCGACTGCTGTTCTTCGGCGACAAAGGCTGGAATTTTCACCTCAGTATCATAACGGGACCTCCAAGGAGTGGCGACAGGTGGCCTTTCCGGGTGAATCATGTTTTATGTCGCATCGGACAGATGGCGTGCATGGCACTGCAACAATCGTCGTAAGGGTCTACGCCGGAGGAGGGTGCACTACGGTCTAGGAAAAGTTTACGTCTCTTTCTCTGGCTGACCTCGCAATTCCGCAAGGCGCAATGAATCAGCAGAAGTACGCATGCAGTTTGCTATTTTTTCCACGAAGCTTGCAGTGTATGTGCATGATCCAAAGAGCATCAGGATGAGTTTAGCACACGTCCCAGCCCATCAAACTCCCAGGATTTAAACCCAATCAAGACTCTCTGAGACTATCCCAGCCTGGCTGTTCGGGCCAACTGAGAAACCTAGCGTAGCTTGCTACGGCACCAAGCTAGCATGGCTCCACGTCGCTGTCAGTACCTCCCAGAACTGCATTGATTCTCTTTCTGTACATTCGTGCTGGAAAAGTTGATTATACAGGCTTTTCATCAATGGTCACTTTAATATGACGGGACCGTGTAGATCTAGGGGTAGTTAGAGGTTATATTTACTGTTCCTAGCTTAGATGAAGTATTCTTTGGCATCGCAACTTTCACAGTTGTTATATCTTATGGTAGCCGAGTGCTGGAAGCTGGCAATTGTTATGTTGTTGTCCAGTTGTGTGCATAGGGCAGGAATGAATTTTTTCTGGATTTGAAATTCTTTTGATATTACTATAAAAATAACCGGGATACTGGTTAATGTAGCACTAGTTGACGTTTTTTCAGGCTATAGTAATATATCTTTCATTTACCATTAGTCGTTATCTACTACGTTATTTCATGTTCGGATGTTTAATAAAATAATTGTTGTGCTGCACGTCTTCACAACTCACAGCCGCAACCCAGCGCCAACTGAATCCTACGCTACAGTTTTACCTTTAAAAAATTCATATATTTTATCTTGCAAAGATGGCAGGCAGCGTTGAGGAAATAACAGTGAAAAATAGTGGCATACTTAAACAGCAACCAACAGCACAGATGAGTTATGCGGCCATGGAACTCGCAGGGGACAGTTCTTCAGGCAGCAATCCAAGGGCAGCCGGAGGGTACTGACCTGACGACTCGTTTCTCCTCCACGGGACACGTGACCAGCAGTCAGTCAGTGTCCTAGTGTCAGAGCAGCATTTAATCCTGTGTCCAAGCAACGCTCGACCAGTTCGCACCCAGTGAGATTCCTGGGGCAGGCGCCGATTGCGGAAGCATTGTCACAATCACGATCTCACTCTGGAGCCACTGACATGATGACGACACCGTCCACGTCGATCTTCGCGTACAGGAGCTGCCAGCTAAAAGACTATACCGCTCGTGCCTCTACAACAAAGAACCGTGGCCTCTAACGCCAGCAGTTGGACTTTGAATCGTTTGTATTTGTTTTTCGTCAGCAATATATCGGACTTACACTTTTGCATATCCCTTCTGGACTCGTTATTGTGGCAAACTTATGGTATAGATATTGGATTTTGGAACTTTCAGTTTACTGTGACATTTTCAGGCCTTCTGCCTTCATATAAAATTATTATTCTTTCAATATTCAATATGTCGCTTGTTTTCAGTTATTGTGTTCCAAGTTAGTTTCCGTCGGAGAAGCCGGATGTTGTGGTAGATTGGTTCTAGTGCTTCAGTTCGGAAATAGCACTTATTTTGTAAAGAAGGTGGATCTTTAGCGATTTCAATGATATACATTTCAGATATTGTTATAATTCATGACCGCCCGTTGTGGCCGAGCGGTTCTAGGCGCTTCAGTCCGGAACCGCGCTGCTGGTACGGCCGCAGGTTCGAATCCTGCTTCGGGCATGGCTGTGTGTGATGTCCTTAGGTTAGTTAGGTTTAAGAAGTTCTAAGTTCTAGTGGACTGATGACCTCAGATGTTAGGTCCCATAGTGCTTAGTGCCGTTTGAATCATTTGCTCAGAGCCATTTGCGTCGGAGAAGATTGTTTATATGTGTTACAATAAATTCCATTTCGTAACTGGTATTTTTACAGCGCCGCCTTCGGTGGACACATCAGTTGCCGATGAGATATTTTTTTCATGTTAGTTTCTCAAGTATGTGCTCTGTCCCAGGTAGAAAGTGGTTTGGCATGTGTTCTTCCACTTCCATGTACACTTACTGTCACGCTGCTTCCAGCGGGATGGAACTTTTGGATGGCTCTGCCCCGATGTTGTTACTGCCCTATTAGATTCAGCGCATCCACGAACTGCTGATTGAGTGTTTGGTGAGCATCTCCACATCACCTCCTGAGACCTCTAACCACCTCTCCCTTGGCGTTTCAGCAGTTAGAGAAAAAGGTCGACACATGGGCAAACTGCATCTTAGCCCACAGCATCACAGTGATATTCAACAGGGAGCCGTCTTTCATCTATAGGGGTCCAGGCATTTACCACCTTCTGCAATAGCTTAACCTGGTAGGGGAATACGACGCTCTGCCCTATGACATGTTGAAGTACAGTTTGTTACAATAGTTTGACTACCATATGGCAAAAAGCTTGTCACAAGTTTTTCAGCTTTCATAAACTTAATGGACAGTCTTACCTCGAATGGATAGCCACCCCCATGGTCTATCACACAGATGTTATTTCCAGTGCAAGCATTCTGATGCGTCTTTTTTAGTTTGGGGCATAATTCTCGTGAACGCCCCTGATAAAGAACTTCGTGTGGTTTGTCTTAAACTGAAGGACCCTTCCTTAGAACTTACCAGAGCTTTTAAAAAGTCTCTCATATCGTCATCCACCCTAGAGAACAAATGTCCACAGCCTTTAACCCCAGTCATGCCCACCCAGGTGAGAGTCACATAAGCAAGAAAAGATTCAGTGGCCAGGCGCCATTCTCTACAGCTCCCTTCCTTGAGCCAGTGCTCTTTCGCAACCAGGGATAACCGTACCACTACTGGTGCATCTCTTATAGGAAATCCAAATGAGTGTCGACTGTGCGTGAATGGACTTCTTGGCTGCAGGGGTAGACGACACTTACATCCAATCTGTGTTTACAAATTCATAAACAACATGCCCACCAAGCTGCAGATAGACATGAGGTCCTGTACGAAAATCACAGATTAGCAGTTTCAGTAACCTAGAAAGACATTCCTTAATGTCTTAACAGATGTCGCCATGTATACCTGAACTGTTGTTGTCGGTGTTGGATTGCTTTCGATTCGAGTAAAAACAACCCTGTCACTGAACTGTTCACAGTAACACAGTCTCTGCCCTACATTCGTATTCATAACGAATCCTACTGCCGTTATACCATTTTCTGCTGCAGTTAATATTACCCTATACTCATCTGACCATAAATCCTTGTATTCTTTCCATTTCGCTTCGTTGACCCATACTATATCTAGACTGAGCCTTTGCATTTCACTTATCAGATTTTCTAGCTTTCTTATCACTTTCAAACTTGTGACATTCCAGGCCCTGATCGTGGAACGTTAACCTCTTTTTGGTTATTCATGCTTTTTCTCACAGTCACCTCCCCCTTGGCTGTCCCCTCCTGGAGATACGAATCGGGGCTATTGTGGAATCTTCTCCGCATGGAGAGATGATCATGACACGTTTTCAGTTATAGGCTATTTGTCCTGTGGATACCCGTTATGTGTGTTTAATGCTCTGGTTTTCATATCTTTCGGCACCCTGATGCCGTTGATCATCGTTGATTCATCCACCTTTAGGGACAGTTTCCCATACGAAGTACAAGAGAGTGCCCTGAACCTCTGTCCGCTCCTCCGCCGTCTTTGACAAGGCCGTTGGCAGAATGAGGGTGGATTCTTATGCCGGAAGTCTTCGGCCGCCAATGCTATTAATCAAAATTCAAGCAGTGGCAGGTTTCGAACCGGAACTGATGACGTTTTGATTGCTAATCAGCGACGTAACCCCTAGACTACGGATGCAAACTATCCCTGCCGAAAAGCCTCTTTTAAAAGTTAAGCTCACTGTTTACGCAACCAAAGCCACAGGGCAGACCATTAAAACACTGTCCCATATCTTCTTTAACTGAATAGCCCCCTGAAAATATTGCGATGTATAATGGCCCTCAATTTGTTTCCACAAAAGTCTCAAATTTCTGAGAAGAAAATGCCAAATAAGTTGATACCTTTAAACCCTGGCTGCCCAAGTTTCACTGCCATCACCCATTAAATAAGGCTCTTGCGCTCTTTCTGACATATCATTCCACTACCTAGGTGCGTCATCCACAGCAGAAAAATTCAATGGCTGACCACATCGGTCACAATTGTCTACCATCAATGACACCAACGCCAACATGTCCTCTTGACAGTCCAGCAACCATGTTTCATGTGGGCCCATGTCTTCACCAAAGGCTGCTAGCATTGGTTTCCGGGTAGAGCTACCGCCAATGTGACATTTCAAGATCAGTATATTAAACAAATGTGACCTTACTGTGGTCCACTTGGTTTGGTATTCTACCATCATTTTTCGTTCCAGAGGAATGTTTCACATATCCCATCCTGGACACAGCCGGCGTATCTCGATTTCTGTCTGCACCAGTTCACTGGAGGGACCATCAGCTACTCCCTAAGCCACCACAACACAAATACCAGGGGCCTCAAGATGGCCTGCCAACCCCCCCCCCCCCCTCTCCTTGTGCGGGAGGGGGGGGGACGAGGTGGTATGATGTGTCGAGGTCTGGCACCTACTCAGCCAGCCACACAGATGAGTTAAGTGAGAATGTATAGCACAGAGAATAACTATTCAGACGAGAGATGCCTGTGTTCCAACCAGCCACCAAATGGCACCCCGTGTGCTGCCGGACATCATTTGCCTTGGAAATTTTTTCTCGTCCTTTGGTCACATAACAAAATGTAGTGCCTGACGTATCCTGGCCTCCAGGTGGTATTTAGGTGGGTCCTGGGCTATGCTCGATCACTCCTTAGTGAATGAATTCCCTGGGTCAGGCGCCAATTCTGAAAGCGTCCTGCAATCAGTATCTAACTCTGGAGTTACTGCTACAATGCCGTCACCATCCACGTCGGCCTTCGCGTCCAGGAGCTGCCAGATATGGACATACACCATTCATCGCCTCATACACTGACCTCCAATACTGTAACCTTTGTAACAAATGTCTTTGTTTTCCACTTGCAATACGCCAGACTTAAACCTAGTCCCTTTGGGACTTTAACTTTTGTTGATCCTCTTAGGACTATCTATTACATGTCCCTTGCAGACTTTGATTATGGCATACTTAGCGTATGGGTATCGGATGTTTGGAACTTTCAATTTACTCTGCCATTTTCAGGCCTTCAGCTTTCAGATAATGTTATTTCCTTCAATATCCAAGAAGTGACTTGTTTTGAGCTATTGTGTTCCAAAATGTCTCACATTGGAGAAGATTGTGTGTGTTAGAATAAAGTTCACATTCATTTTACACGTGAGTGTTTTTCTTTCGCCGTCTTTGGCAGACACATCAGCTACCACACTAACACACTGTCAAAAAAAAGTGAGTGTGGAAATGAAAAGCTATTTTTAAGTTAATGCTAACATAAATTAAAGCAGTGCACGCCTTCAGGTAGCTTAGATCTAGTACTCAGTACACGTTTATACTTCGTTTTTGTGACCTCACAGCTCTTAAACATGTAGGGGGAGAAGCTTTTTCATGTATTTTAGAGAGAAGAGAGACCGCAGTTAAGAGTAAATTGATGTGATAATTTTGGTTTCTGTGAATGCAATCAAAATGGAAGTTAGCAACAATGTAAAAACATGTCCGATGTCAGTTGCTACTGTGAAACTATGTTGTGAGTTGTTTAAGTAATAAATACTGTACTACTAAATTATTTGACTTATTCGTATTTATAAGGCATACCATTAGATAAAGCCGATAGCACAAGTGAACTCTAAGACCAGTAACCCGAACTGACTGCATTTATTACAATTTATGACTTTAATGGTATCCAAAGGTTGGACTTGTGGCATAACTGAACGGGATCTCAGACTTCATTTTTATGGAATTCAAGCATAGGAAACGTCTCGATTTTAATCACACTCATATTTATTGTGTAGGTTGAACAGTAGGGGAGACACACTGTCTTATACTCATTAATCCAAGTAGTACCCTCTCGGTACTTGTACACAGGGCATGGCTTATTACCCATCTTTATCTGCAGCGTATTCATGTTCTTATCAATCATACACATTGCACCATTTTACATAGCCTACGCTTCATCTTGGTCAACAAACCATTTTTCTTAATCCTTGCTTCCATTAAAAAAAAAGAAAACATCTGCTTTAGTCTATAATTGCACTTCCATTTTCCTTTCTGGCTCTCGGTTTCGGGGCAAAGTTCGAGGGTCGTTCAATAAGTAACGCCCCACATTTTTTTAAGAAAAAAAAGCCATTGATATACATAGACAGACGTCCTAGTTGTTGCTTCACATCTGAAGTTTGTTCTGTGCGCTGGTGAAGTTTCGAACCGTTCTTACAGATGGCACAGCCTTAGTACAGCTTTAAAATGGCGTTTGCGTATGACTTACGTAACGAGAGCGTGCTGTTATTGAATTCTTGTGTGCAGAAAAAGAAACCGTGATGAACGTCCAGCATTGGAAGTGCCTCTGCAATGATCGAGACTGTCGGATATTCAAAGAGCTGCTCACGACGGTTTTTACGAATGCCCATAGCGGACCACAAGATTCAAATAAATGCCATTTCATCTGAATTGCTGGAGCGTTTTGAGGACGACAGAGAGGCATACAAGAACCGCTTCCCACGTGTTCGATCGGACGAGAATCCACCAGAAGTCTTGTTCCTACACGATAAAGCACGCCCATGCACAAGTGTGGAATCCGGGAACACATCGACAAACTGGGTTGGACATCATTGCCTAAGCCACCCTTCAGCCCAGACCCGGCACCCTCGGATTTCCATCTCTATGGGCCGCTTAAAGATTCTCTTCGGGAACACATCTTGAAGATGACAAGAGTGTCAGTCATACAGGGAAAACATGGCTACGCCTACAGGACAAGAGCTTTTACCAGCAGGAAACACATGCTCTTCCACAACGTTGGCGTACGGCCATAGAAAGTGATGGAGACTACATACAAAAGTAGGATGTACCGTCAACAAATTCTGACTCTTAACAATAAATATGTTCTGAGAAAAAATGTGGCCCACCACTTATTGAACGACCCTCGTACCATGATCAGGCCGGTATAGTGTGACTATGTACTAAAGCAGATAATTTTTTCTGTGTCAGTCGCTATTCCATTCAACAGTGTGTTTAGAATACGCTTAACGTCAGAAATGCTTCACTGGTGTCTTTATCAAACTCATGGTGATCTAACAGATCATCAAATTTCCTTAGAACTGTTGCCCAGAATCTTATTAAGTTTGTCAAAAAATGCCTTGAAATCAATGTTCTTTCTAACAAAGATTATTCCAGTTAGTTTCGTAAACTGAGGACCGTATTAACGAAACGCAATAAATGCCATTTTTTTCAATGGATTCTAGTACTTTAATACGTGCCTCATACAATGACTAGCATCAAATACGAAAAAACTGAATTTCGTTGTAAAAGGCGCCTAAATATAGCAAATTTTCTCAAAACTTGACATCTCCATTTTTCAAGATTCCACAAAACTGAAATAATCCTTCTTTAATACTGTATGGTTGAAATTTAGTACAAGAAATTTAAAAGTTAAATTTAATAGCCTTTGCACTCGCTTGTGCTTACTGTCAGACAATCGCACATCCTACCAGATAAATCAACTCTTCTCTAAGCATTTGTTGGAGAACAGTACATATTGTCCCCCTTAGTTCTCTCTCATACTCAGCCGCTATTTTACTACAAGATTATTAGCTGTTGTAGTATGATCTTGGTGGAACATCATTTTCGATATGCTAGAAGCTCCAGAATATTCTGGAACAGTTCAGGAGGTGACAAATGCAAAATAAAGCAGGATTCGTCAACGTAAAAGGAGTGAGAATGGAGATCTTAATATAGATTGTATCCATATTCATATATGCAAAGCAGAATGTTTGTGTTTCATTTATCTTATTTATTTTAGAGACAGCGTGTAGGTCTACATGAATGAAACAAGAGGTGAGCAGGATCATTTCTTACTGCGATTGGTGTGGGCGTATTATAATTTTTCTGACCTATCAGATGGGTGAAATGGCTCTGAGCACTATGCGACTTAACTTCTGAGGTCATCAGTCGCCTAGAACTTAGAACTAATTAAACCTAACCAACCTAAGGACATCACACACATCCATGCCCGAGGCAGGATTCGAACCTGCGACCGTAGCGGACGCTCGGCTCCAGACTGTAGCGCCTAGAACAGCACGGCCACTCCGGCCGGCGCTGACCTATCAATTAAGGACAAGCTGGAAATAATTTTAACTGATGTTAGGCATACGAAATAGGGGTTGGCTGGTGCTAAGTTTTTGAGGGATGGAAAACCACGTTATATTTGGACTTCTTTTCGTTTTTCGCTTATAACTCGAAAACAATACATCCTACAGTTTCCTAAAAACAGAATGAAAGAGCAGAAAATCTTGTGTAGAACAACCTACTTGAGAGTTAAAACCGGTCCAACCGTTTAGCAACAACTGTTCCTCAAAGATCGACAATTTTTACCTGTTTGACGGAAAGTGATTTATGCTCATGTTAAATCGCCGGTAACTCATGAAACGGCTGCTCCAAATGAAAAATGTCATCATCAATTTCTGCGTAATTGTAAAATTCACTCACTCCTTTGGGAAGGTACAGATAATAATGTCCAAGTATTTGTAGCACTTAATATGAAACATGGATGAAAACGAGGATATATTGAGTTTCGTAACAATTTGTAATTTCTTACATTTTTCTCAGTAAAAAAGATTAGTGATAAACTTCAATTATTCCTTCATCAGTATTTATCTACATGGATGATTAGCATTATGTTTTTGAAATGTTTTGAATCAACGATATTGTGTCCAACTTAAAAAAAAAAGAATACTATCCTGTAAGATTACGTAAATGGAATTCGTTGAATTTTGTTAAAACGGTCCTCAATTATTCGTCTACTCTGCGTTAATGAAATGTAACAGTAAGTAATGTGTGTTATATGGAAGTTTTGTGAAATACGTTTTAATCAAAAGACTAATTCAGCTGTGACTCCGAGAACTGCATACGTACGTATGAGGGTATCAGCCACAAACTGTTCATACAAGGGCACTGTGTATGGCGCATGTGAACGGCACATTGCCCATATTTCGACGTGCCCCAGTGAGCAGTTAGGCGTCGTAATCTGAGCCGAGTCTGCAGCCCTAAAACGCGTCAGCGTGATGAGGGCAGCGCTCATCATCCCCCGCTACGTTCTGTCTTGTCATCCGCGGCAGCGGGGAGGGGGGGGGCAAACTACACGGCGCAGACCCTCCCATATACACAGCACGCTGCCGGTGGCCGAATGCACGGTGCGGCGCAATCGCGGCTGGAAACACGCTATAAAAGCACTCGCATTTGGAAAAGCTGAGATGTTTCGGGAGGTACTGATAAGGAACAACGTAATGCAGATTAAGCAGCGTAATTTTCCCCTGTAAGTACTGCCTAACTTGATTGGCTCCTCAGACTGCGCTGCATTTCATTTTAAAGTTCCATTTCAAATTATCGATTTCAGTACTTTCTATCCTCACATCAAATGTTCCTGAAAGCTCAGTTATATAAACGGAACAGAAGGTATGCCTACTGTCAATCCGTCTGCAGACCTTGTCCCGATTCGCATCAGACAGAAGCTGAAACTGCTGAAATACCATGACGCCACCCAAACAACATAATTCCTACACCACACCATCAACAGACCGTGAGTTGTGTCTCGGTCTATTGGTGCTGTGGCAGAGAGGTGGTCGAGTGTGATAACACAATGTGTGCACGGACACTGGCTTCATGTTGTTGCGACGATTGTCTCTATACATCAGCAGAAATTTTAGAGAATGTCTGACGCCAACTATGTCCAACAAACCGTTACAACGCATAGAGGAGAGGGAGAGGGTGAAGGGAAGAGAGCGGGTGAGGGAGATCGGGAGAGGGAGAGGGAGAGTGGGAGAGGGAGAGGGAGAGGAGTAGAGGGAGAGAGGGAGAAGGGGGGAGAGGGAGAGAGGCAGAGGGTTAGGAAGAGGGAAAGGGAGTGGGGGGAGGGGGAGTGGAGGAGGGAGAGCGGGAGAGTGAGAGCGGGAGTGGGAGAGGGAGAGAGGGAGAGATGGAGTGGGAGGGAGGGAGGGAGGGAGGGAGGGAGGGAGAGGGAGAGGGAGAGGGAGAGGGAGAGGGAGAGGGAGAGGGAGAGGGAGAGGGAGAGTGGGAGAGGGAGAGGGAGAGGAGTAGAGGGAGAGAGGGAGAAGGGGGGAGAGGGAGAGAGGGAGAGGGAGAGGAAGAGGGAAAGGGAGTGGGGGGAGGGGGAGTGGAGGAGGGAGAGCAGGAGAGTGAGAGCGGGAGTGGGAGAGGGAGAGAGGGAGAGAGGGAGTGGGAGGGAGGGAGGGAGAGGGAAAGGGAGGAGGGGGAGAGGGAGAGGGAGAGGGAGAGGGAGAGGGAGAGGGAGAGGGAGAGGGAGAGGGAGAGGGAGAGGGAGAGGGAGAGGGAGAGGGAGAGGGAGAGGGAGAGGGAGAGGGAAGGGGCACTGGGAGTGAGAGACAGAGACATATTTAAAAGATTTAAAACTAATCATTGTATGGAGAAAGAAAGATTTAGAGGTTCGCCAAATTTATCACTGAGAAAATGAACTGTAATTGTAAAACTGATTCGTTCTGTGCCGCAGAGAGATCCTGGAACATACAAATAACTAATTAACCTACCACCCACAGAGACAGGCAGAACAGCACATGTTCCACAAACCCTACGCTATACGACTGCAAATACGAGTATATTGTGCGATGATTGGCGTCTGTGCGGAAAGTGCTGTTCCACATACATCATCCGTCGAAAACTTCCGAGACTGATTTTATTCCTGGCATATAAGCGACATGAACGCAGTAACAACGGTGGCAGCGTGAACTAAAAACTGCGAACAAATTATGTGCATCTGCTCAGTTATTTGTGAGCAGCCAGTGTTAAGCAGAGGACTTGCGGACGGAGTATATGAATGTTGTTGTGTCACATATTGCAATCGAGCAACAAACTGAACATCTCTAAATCAATTGTTTGTGACATTCGGAAGAATGTTCTGAAGAGGAGAATAGTGCGTGCAAAGTTTGTCCCACACAAGTTGATTCTGAATGAAAACAACGACAAGTAAACACTAGCTGCAACTTGATTCAAATGAAAAACACAGACAATTCTTCTCTGGAAAAAAATCGTCATGAGTGCCGGTACTTGGTGTTATTAACTCGAACCTATCACTAAACGACAAAGAGCGCAATGGGTCTCTGATGATTCGCCAAGATCAAACTATCAATTAAATGTACTCGCAAATGCGAATGTGGACAACCATCAGCTGTAGAATGGAATGACGACAAGGAAAATCTGTGCCGCATCTGGACTTGAAGCCGGATTTCCTATCGGCCGCTGTGGCCGAGCGGTTCTAGGCGCTTCAGTCCGGAACCGCGCTACTGCTACGGTCGCAGGTGCGAATCCTGCCTCGGGCATAGATGTGTGTGATGGCCTTAGGTTAGTTAGGTTTAGGTAGTTTCTAAGTCGAGGGGCCTAATGACCTCAGATGATAAGTCCCATAATGCTTAGAGCCATTTGAACCATTGAAACCAGATTTCCTGCTTATCGCGAGCGGCCGCCTTACCATGTCGCTATCTGTGCAAGACTCAAGGCAAGATCCCAACTTCCATTTGTCGTCAACCAAACGTCTACAACCTGTACTTTTACATCCATTATGAATTTTCCTGTACAGGTAAAACATTTTCTTTGGAAGTTGCTTGCCTGGTGTCGACCGATAAATACGACACTGCAGTGCCTGTGCTATTCTGAATTACGATGCAAAGTTCCTTTGGCTACTCGTTCATGACCAAGGGAACTTTGCGTCATAATTCAGAATAACACAGGCACTGCAATATCGTATCTATTCAAGGTGGTGTTCAGAATCTATGAGACTGGCGACGTACCATCAGAATCCCGGAAAAATATTATCTACACAGTTCCAGAGATAATGAGGGCCGATAAGTTCGAAAACTACCGCACTATCAGCTTAACAACTCATGCACCTAACTTGCTGGCAAGAATAACACACAGAAGAATGGCAAGCAGGGTGCACTCAGTCTTGTGTGGCCAATAGAAGGGCTATTTGCCTGGAAAGTAGCGGATGCGGTCGCGAAAACTGATCACGACCTTGAAAGCGGTGTGCTGACCACTTTCCCCTCCATATCCGCATCCAGTGTCACCTATCGGCCGAGAATGACATGGCGGCCTTCCGAGGTCTGTCCGAAAGGAGATTAAGTGGTTGAGTTTATGTAAGAAATTTTAGGAATGTTATGGATTCACACATCCATTATGTAACAATGTATTATTTGAGACTTTCCACGCAGCTAATAAATGGCGGAAAAAAAGAAAAAGACTGCCCAAGTCGTCCGTTGGTTTATCCTGATGGAAATTTTAGTGTGACCTTAAGATATTCTCTAAACGTCGACGTTTACAAACGTCGAAATCTTCGAGATGCAAGAAACAACATGAGACAACAATAATGTGTGCATTAAAACTGACTACGCCACACTGTGAGACTTTACAAAAACATGTACCAAATAAATTAGAATACTGGTCAGGCCTTGTGTGGCGTCCTTACACCGGCTGCAAGCAAATCAGCAAAACGGATGTGATGCTCTTTTTTAATGGTATCTGGCACGTAATGGCACACACGGTGGATGAAGCCATTTTGCATGGCGTCTGTGAACTCCACAATTTGGTGGACGGGCACCATCCGGAGGTCGGCAGTGGTCCGTGGTTGTATTAAGGTAACACTACATATATTATGGATCAGAACATGGCATCCGACACTGCTGTCCATTCAGACTGCATATTGAGAGACAAATGGGACGAGTAGTTCCACTTCTCAGATGTTCACATATTTTCTAAGTGTTTCGCTAAATTATTGTTGGCCGAACGTAAGCACAGTGGCTGTAGTCAACCCACAAAATTTATTTCCACTGTACCAGCACAGAGTAAACATTGTTGAATCAAGAGAAGAATGCAGTACACACCACCATATAGTTAGTCCTCTGTTTGCTATAATTTTTGTTGTTGTTTCATTCTCGCTCTTTATGGGGATTGGCAGAAAAGAGATTTCTTCCCTCAAAATGTTTTGAATGGACCGATCAAGAGCTTTGTAATGCTCACATACGTTAAAACAGCAATTAACGAGTACAACAATGTGATGTTTGTAACAATCCCTTCAGTCGTAAAACATCGGACTTTTCGAGGGACCGCTATCTGCGACGTTTGCAAGACAACGTTAGAAGTCAGCCACTCACTTAGAAAGGAAGGATAAGAATCGACTATCAGCGATTCTACTCTCGTTTCAGACTCTTTAAGATTAAATCTGTTAGAACGAAATATTGCTACACAACACTGATTAGGTCATATCCTCTTTCACAACAATTTTACTTTTTAAGGTTTTATGCATTTACAGACAACCAAACTTCACATCACGTCATTGGCAGGATAAGATAAGTAATATTTTGACCACAATAAAAGAATTTCAGTGATAGACCCAGAACTTTTAAGAACGGCCTCGTAACTGCGTTAACAGCAGCAGTGATTGCTGACATGGGCTGTTCTTCGTGTGTGGGAGACCGTGCCGTCCCCTCCCGCTGATCGCCGACCATGTGCGGGCGACAGCCGCTGCGCGGCGCTGCTGTGCGGGATGAATGGCGGCCGTAAATAATGGAGGTGACCCGGTTGGCGAGATCGATAGGGTGACGTCATCGGCTGGCAGACTGCGCGGCGGCGGCGTCTTTACTACGTCGTAAACTCGGCATCTGACCTCTCCTGGTGACGTATTTGTGGCACAGGGCACGAGGGAGTGCTTAGCACCGAACTTCTATGTAGTGTGGACTGACTCCGGGCGTTACTCTTCAATTTTATAAATTTTACCCAACTGGAGAGACCAGCAGGGGCATACGTTTAATTATGTGTTGCAAACTACAGAAGACTGGAAATATTTGTGCATTGCTGCGTGGTGACGTGTCAGACAGACAGAACGGAATGAGAGGTTTTGTAGTTACTTGATCCACTGCGTTAACGTGAATGGCTCAGTTGGACGAGCAGTGACGGTAAAAGGGAGATGTAGTTCAGGGGTAGTCAAACTTTCTCTACCTACCATCCACTTTTGTTAGTAGTAATATTTTTTAATCACCCACTGACTCCCCAGTAGTGGTGTTCCGTAAAGTAGAAAAGTAACTTTACATTTTACAACTGATAAACAAAGTTACAGGAAGATAAATAATACAATAATAGTTAATTACCAACTATGATGAACTAAGCCTCACAGAACAAATCTTTATAAAACAACTCACTGCAGTTATAATCATCTTTTTATTTATACTTTGCATACACAGAAGAATGAAGTGTGATGGAACTGTATTTAGGTAATTAAATTATTAATGAGGTCCTAGATTCTGATGCTGCAAAACTAAATACTGGATATATAGCTCAGTTTATCTAAGTTAGTAACGAAGTTTTTCTCTTTAGTTTCTTTCTGTGGCCATAGTATGATTAATAGCACTAAAGCCTGATTCCACAAGATATGAAGTAGGCAACAGTATAAGTAACCTGAAGATAATTATAGACACATTTGCACATACACAGGCATCTCTTTTTTAAATTTTGCCATAGTTTTTCGTATTTCCATTTCGAATTGATGTTTACTTCCTTCTTAAAATCTAATGTCTAACAGTTATTGTTGAGATATTGTAACAGAATCTTCAGTATTTGCTGTAGTGGATTTTTCATCTATTCATACAACTTCAATTTCAAAAATCTTCAAATTGTTCCTCATTGTTCAATTTAAGTTAGTTGGGCTGGATACTGAATCTGTCAATTTCTTCTGGAGATATACCACCCTTTGTTGCCAATAATTCAAGGAAAGTGAAAAAATTCTCTCTTCAGTAGAATGTAACAAAGTAATTGAAGTTTGTCAGTAAATAATGACACAATATCTCGGCCTTTTTAAGAGTACTTTTGTTTTGCCGTTGCAACTACAAAAATGCTTTGGTTTTTTTTTGTTTTTTTTTGACCAGACGCGTTTCGGATTTCCTGATGTAAACGAGAAATCAAATGAAAATCACACTGAATTGAAGTTTGTCAGTAAATAACGACACAATATCTATGCCTTTCTGAGAGTACTTTTGTTTTGCCGTTGCAACTACAAAAATGCGTTTTTTTTTCGATGAGACGCATTTCGGATTTCCTGATGTAAATGAGAAATCAAATGAAAATCATCACACTGATGATGCTTTACTTCAATAAAGTGAAACGCATTTGAGGAAAAATACGCGCATTTTTAATGTTGCAATGACAGAACAACAATAATCTAAAGAATTGTAAAGCAACTACGGACAGCATGTACACGCAAATGAAAAATATAATATCTTGGAAAACTACAAGAGTGTTAGTATATCACTGAAACTGCAAATTGATATAATTAAATCATTTGAAAATATCTAAAAAGTAAAGGTATCATTTGTTTCATTACTACTTTCAAGAAATTTTGTGATTATCGTATTATGTGAGAAAGCGTGCCAAAGGTATACTCTTTGACAGCCACCGAACATTTGTGTGCAAAAGTAGTCTAGGAAAATCTACGTTACTGTCCTGGAAAGCTGTCGAAGCAATTTATCATTATTTTTCAATTGGATTTGATATGGTTGATGGCTCAAATTCTTATAGTTAATGATGGATGGAGACTTGTACTTAGACATTTTCCTATCAGATGTTGTCTGTGCTCCATAGAATAAATGCATCAAACAAATGGCACCTCTTCTTTAAAATAAAAAAAAAACAAATTTTTGATAGCTACCTACCACTGAAGGTGGCCCATACGTAAGGCATGCATCATTATTCAGTACCAGTGGTTTCTGCATGAAACCACCATTTAAAATTTTTTGAAGTATGGATATATTTTACACGAAACCACCGAAACTATCACAAGGCAGATACATCTAATTGTACACTGAGGTACTTCTATGAATGTAGTACACTATTCAAAGTGTTCGATGTACCAGTCTGCGTGGAGGTAATGTTATGTGATTGTAGGAGATTAGGACATGTGGTTTTCTTATAGTGCTCATACTGAAGAGTTCATTGATAGTGAAAGTAAGTGTAACTGTATCTGAAGTTACAATAACGTAAGTTTGAAATGAAACCACTGGAGCGGTGTGCATTTGACATAAATTTATTAAATTTTTTGCCAATTTTTGTTTTTACTTAGGACTGTAACTTGTTTTAGGCATAATGAGGTCATGGAAGTTTTGCGATGTGGAACTGCAGGAAAAATGTGAAATTGATCCCAAATATATCTCATGAGATCATGGATGGTTGTAAATGGTATGTCCCAATGG
Organism: Schistocerca gregaria; assembly: GCF_023897955.1. Lineage (NCBI taxonomy): Eukaryota > Metazoa > Arthropoda > Insecta > Orthoptera > Acrididae > Schistocerca > Schistocerca gregaria. The sequence continues at coordinate 397,336,318 of NC_064921.1, read as the reverse complement.
TTGCAAAGTGAAACCACATTTTTAAAACAATTGATGGTTTACTTTTTGGCAGTTTCTTCTTGTATTCATTGCTTCCTATGATAAAAAATGTTAGTTTTGTGAAACAATGTAAGACTATATTGCAGTGTGAAGCGACCACCTTAAAATAAGTGATTGTTTACTTTTCCCAATTTTCTCTTATATTCATTTCTTACTATGATGTTAAAAGTTTTGAAATTAAATTTTTTATTTTGGTGGGATTCATAGGATTAAGTATAGCTATAGCTATTTCATTGTCAACATTCCATTATGCAGTTAATGATTGTCCATATTCACAACTATGCATGCATTTCAGATGGACATTGCTGTTGTTGCTGTGATGGCATTTATTTTGAATAGCATTTCTCCTCGAAATCTATTGTTTTCATTTAAATAACGTACATATGCCATCAATAGGGCATTATTATCTGTAGTGTTAGACTCGCCCAATTGCACAGAAAATAAGGAGTTTTGAAGAACAATTACAAGTTATTTTTTAACATTATCTATCATTTCTTCAATTTTTCACTTTACTTTGATCATCACAAAGAACAATGCTCTTAAAATTTCGGGTGCAGTCAGTTGTGAAGTGTGATAAGAGGAAATTAATCAATCTTCGTTCAATACATGTTGTTCCTTAAGTGATATGACAATTTTTGAACGATTTTGATATTTTTATATATTTCCTGAACATATTCAATGGGGCCATCATGACAGCTAGAACACCCTCTAGTGGATGGCGGTGAGCAGGTTGTCTATCACTTACCCAATGCTGCAGTTTTGGAGATGTATATTCAGTACAGCCGCAAGTGAGCTCCTACAGTTACATATGTTGATAAATAGTGTGCCTGAATTTTGAATTTTGAATATATGTTCTTTTTCTTTTCTGTTTTCAATTTGCTCATGACTATGAATGAGATCGTAATTGTACTCAACCTGAAAGAAAGTGTGGTTCCAGCTGGACACAACACAAAAGTCTAATTTAGTGCAATTCGAAAGAATGCCCTTTCATCACTGGCAATACCTATACACAAGGACCTTCAGTGCGTGGAATGTATTCAGGAATGTTTTTCCACACAGTCTTCACAATTTTGTCATTAATGTATGAAAGGTAAACGTATATAGTCTTAGGGTGCTGTATAAACAATTACGTATGCTGTCGAATATTTCGAGGTTCACAGTATTTCAGATATTCATATTAAAATGAAAGAAATACAGGGCGACCATAAGTCCAGCATACAGAGCAGCGTAGTTTGTCGTAAAGCGTTTAGTTACTCTCAAATTTTTTTTCTGTTGTACTAGAATTTCAATGCGCCCCAACACTCGTCACTCGTAAAACATGAAGACAATATTTGGGTTCTGCTCACGTACAGGTCGGCATTGCAGCATCAACAGCTCTGATTCTTTCACTGATGCGTGCGCGAAGGGTAGTCATATCATTGACTGGTACTGTGTACACGCGCCCCTTGATGTAACCCCACAAAAAGATGTCTAATGGCGTGACATCCAGAGAGGGTGGGGAAGGTCTTTGACACTGCCTGTCTCCTTAAGGTTTCTGAACCACTTCGTTATACTTGTTTTTGCCGGTGATGGGCATCAATACTGCGTTCATAATCAGCCAGTTCTGTTGTCACAGGTCTGGATTCATCATACCAGATGCGCCTTCTTCCAGTCAGTCACTATTTTGGTACACTCCAGGCCATAATTGCATCAAAAGACAAAGGACAAAACTCTGAGAGCTACTAAGCTTTTGATACTAAACAACGATTCTCTACATCTAATAGTTTCGAAATTTTTGAAATGATAGTAGGACCTTATGACCCTATACACTGTGAACCATTTGAAATCGGCACCGCAAATATTGTGGAAATGGAAAGTGGTACTGATGTGCGATTTTCACAGAGTGGGTTAGCAGCTAGGGGCTGGTATTGTTAGCCAATAAACAGATTCTAATAATACTCAGAAAAAGTATTTTTTGCAAACATGCACTTTTTAAATGGAACAATGTCTATTGATATTACCAGACGGAAAATAGGGTAAATTAGAATGTCAGTGTTGTTTGCTTCAGGAATCTAGTGCGAGCGCGAGTTCTTTACCAAATACCGTATTTTGAAACGTTTCCTCACCGATTGTTGTTCGCGCCATCCGATCTGAGTAGTTGCTACGTGCGATGTGTAATGTTTGCTTACAGTGTGCTTGTGCGTTCCTTGAGTGCACTGCAACTTGCTAGTCAGTATGTGAGAGTCCAAACCGTAGGTCGTGGGTGGACGATGGGATTTATCAATGCAGAAAAAGTCGACATGCTCATAGCGTATGGAAAGTGTAGGAAGAATGTAGTTCTTTCTAATACGCTGTTTCGGCAAGATTTCACAATAGATATCAACCACCTCGGCAATTATTTATCAGCTTCTTCAGCAAGTTACACGCAAGTGGTAGTGTAGCACTTAGACAACGTTCAACACAAGGAAACAAGTGGCTACAGAAGAATAGATAATTTATGTTCTTGCTGCTGTCGAAGTTGATCCGCACATTAGCTCCCACGAATAGCATGATGAAGTAGCATGGATCGGGCAAGTGTCCTACGCATTCTCCATCGACATAGATTCCACCTCTATCACATCTCTCTCCATCAAGAGCTGCATACAAACGATTATGAGAATCGTGTTAACTTCTGTACATATGCGTTAAGACAGGGTACTCCCGATGTATTACGTATCTTGTTAAGTGATGAAGCCACATTCACCAATCATGGTCAGGTAAACAACCAAAACATATACTGTTGGTCTGCTGACAATCCCCGTTGGCATCGTCAAGTGAAACGTCAGCGTGCATGGGATGTACACGAGAGGTGTGGGATAGTGAAACATCAGCTTATAAATTCGTTTTTCATTGTCGGAACACCGGATGCGCAGAAGTATCACAGCCTCCTAACAGATCATCTTCCACGGATGCCAGAAGACGTTACTCTGCAGAATAGGAGGAACCAGTGGTACCAACATGATGGCTATCTAGCCCATAGTACACGAAGTACTGTAGCATGTATCCGCGAATTGTTTTCAAATCGTTGGATTGGACGCAGAAGACCTGTACCTTCGCCGGTCTTTTCCCCAGCTTTGATGCCAGTGAACTTTTTTCTGTGAGGAAAGCTGAAAGCCACTGTATACAAGGAAATGTCAACTACAGTTGAAATGGTTCAAATGGCTCTGAGCACTATGGGACTTAACATCTGAGATCACAGCCCCCTAGAACATAGTTAGAACTACTTAAACCTAACTAACCTAAGGACATCACACACATCCATGCCCGAGGCAGGATTCGAACCTGCGACCGTAGCGGTCGCGCGGTTCCAGACTGAAGCGCCACCGGTCGGCCACCAGCGGCCGGCGCCAACTACAGTCGATGATATGCAACGACGTGTTACAGCAGCCTGCTCGAACGTATCCGCTGAAATGTTAGCACGTGTGCAGCAGTCGTCCATGCTAGATGGAAACCTGTATTGCCGCTGCGGTGGTCATTTTGAAGACAACCTGCGGTGGTCAAATGTCTTGTTACACGTAACTTGTGTATGCACTTGTGTTGTTCTTTAGTGTATTGTACAAGTGTCGGTGTGAGAAATTTTCAAATTACAATATCCCGTAAACGACTCGCACTAGAATCCTGCAACGAACACCATTGATGGTATAATTTACCCTACTTCCAGTTTTTTGTTGTCAACAGGAATTGTTCCATTCAAACAAGTGTATGTGTACACAAAAATACACTCAGTATTACTGCAATCTATTGATTGCCTAACAGTTCGAGACCGTAACTGCTAATGCATTCTGTGATAACCGCTCGTCAGTAGCACTTTTCATTCCCGCAATATCTGCGGTGCAAGTTTTAGGAGACATTTACAACTAGCTCGCAAACTGAGATGATCCCACTGAGCGACAAAGAAACGTGAGAGAACGTTAATCTCCTCTGTGAAGCCTAGTACTTCACTCAAGTTTTAATAAAAACCACTGCTTAAATCCTTCTGGATATACCGCTATGTTACCTTGTAAGAAATAAGAACGCTAGGATACTAAAATAACTAACCTTACGTCAGTGTATTCCTTTCAGGACATAGATTCATTTAGCTAAAGACTTCTGCAAAACACTGCCGAAACGTTAGTTATGTTAGTATTCTACCGTTTCAAGTACTTGAAAGTGACATAGCGGTACATGTAACAGGTTGTTTATTAGACTGACACGGACCGAGAAGCCTAGGTAATTATATAACTCAGCCTCTTCAATTTAGATTCCACAATACAGAGTGAAGAGGTGCAGGACCTACACTCCAGCGGACAGCGGTTCAAAGCTCTGACTGGTTATCCATATTCAGGTTTCCAGTAGGTTTCACCAATAGCGTTGAGATAATGGAATGATCGATCCTCTGACAGTGACATGACCGATTTCCTTCCCAGTCCGAACCTGTGCTGCACCTCTAATGACTCCATCGCCGACGAGACGTTAAACCGTAATCCCCCCCCCCCCCCCCTGCTCCCTTCAATGTTTCACTGCTATCATCAACTCGTTAAACATTAAAACTATCGTTCTACGATTTTGTAAGCTTTTAAAAAGGATTAAATTTTAATTTTTGAGAAAAGCATACAGCTATGGAGTAACCATGGTTTCGACCGTTAACTGCCTGCTAAAAAGCGTTTAAAAAAGACTGCAAACAGTCGCGGTACTCGAGATTAGTCATAACGTCCGTGACCGAAAAAGACAGTTATGCTACTAAGTTTAGAATCGACGTAGAATGGAAGACGTTATTAATCTATGAGAGAGAGAGAGAGAGAGAGAGAGAGAGAGAGAGAAAGAACTCAAAAGTCATTACAAGCTGTTGTTTAAAATTGAGACTAGTTTGATAGCACACGGCAGTTCGGTCGGAAACACGCATTAATGTAACTTTCATTTCAGAAGTAGCTTCCTCTTTTGGATTGGTGTTTCCCACAGGTGGATATGTCAGTTTATAGATTGAAAATGGTGGAACGCTTTCTCATGCTCTAGAGATATCTAAAGGACAAACACACGTCTCATGTTTTGCCTGGTACAACGAATTACATTTACAGGCTGAAACTGCTTGACTGCGACCAAATTCCAGCTATCGAACTCTCTTCTCGGCCGACAGGAAGGCAATAAATACGGAAGAGTATATAGAAAGTAACGTTAAATCATATCTTAGACTTTTAAAAAAAAGAAGAAAAAAACTGAATTAGATCCAACATGTGTGACGTCAGAATTGGTTCAAATGGCTCGGAGCACTATGGGACTTAACATCTTAGGTCATCAGTCCCCTATAACTTAGTACTACTTAAACCTAACTAACTTAAGGACATCACACACACCAATGCCCGAAGCAGGATTCGAACCTGCGGCCGTAGCAGTTGCGCGGTTCGTGACTGAAGTGTCTAGAACCGCTCAGCCACCGTGATGTCAGAATTATTCCCGAGTTTGATTACACCCATATTTTTATTCTTGCGTCCCCCCCCCCCCCTCTAACCCAGTCCTTAACATCCCTACGAGTCAGTTGGGAATTATATAGATCCTTTTGCTCATTTTGACAACGAGATAACATTTCGGCCACATCTAAAATTTCCGGTACAACAGCTATATCACGTCGACAACGTCTTCAAACACAGATACAGTTTTCATTTAAAAAAAATTAATTTGGCATGGTGCGTAAATATAGTACACCTGTTAAATAATTGATTTGAATACTTTTTTAGTGTTATGAACGTCATCGCGCTTGTAAAATAACGTCAAGATGACCACAAAATGGCTACTCGTGCAATTTAGTCTACGGTGAGATGCCAGAATTACGGTTCATCTATAAAGTCCTTTGAACAATCGAATGTCTGTTGCCAGTTTGCATTCCATATACTCGTAGCTTCTGCTGGTTGCATTTCAGTATCTTATCACTGTTGCCTCTGTCAGCTTGAAAGCCCTGGGAGAGAAACAAGCTGTGTCGCGAAAAATTCGGCCTCTCCACACCTTTTGTACAGGTAGCTCAATGTCTTTCGTCGGGAAACTATTACGAGTATAAAAAACTCATCAGCGCGTCTCAACATCATACTGCACTCAAGGGACTGGTCTATATAACTTGCTTTATCTCTACCTCACCGCAGCACGTTGGTCTGTTGAACGTTTTCCAATAACTTGCGCCTGCCCTTCTCCTGTGATGACACCGCGAGCGACATTTTCTCATCATCATTTGTTACGAAATTCCTCGAAAGTATTCGGTCGTGCACCAACGACGGCTAAAGAGACGCCTCTATCCTCTGTCGCCCATGTTTTCACATACACTACTGCCATTAAGGTTCCCTATACGTTTCACCCTTATTCTATCGACAATATTTGTCATCTGATAAGCCTTACGTGAAAATTCTTCCTACATCTTTTGGAAGCGAGCACATAGCATGAACAAGGAACCTAACCCAGTACACTGCAAAATGAGATGATGAAAACAGTCTTCGGTGAGATGTTGAAATTAGAGTTTATTTATTCATCACCTAACTCAATGTATCTCCGGGTTGGCCGATAAATGTTAATAAGCAAGTCACAGAAATTTGTGATAAAACATCCGCAAAAATAAACTGCCTCATCATGTGCAAGAAAATAGTTGAGACCAATAGATGCTCCCGTCACGTATTGTGTACTGTGTATGTGGTCGCAGGATGCAGAAGACGCTTCCAGCATGTTCACAATGTGACAGTGGGACACGCTTGACAAATCTTGTATTCAGTGGACCGCATTACGCGCTGCGACAAGATTATCGTATGTTATGCTTTTAATATATGACGGCAGCATATATTTGTCTCGACTACTTATCTTGCACATGATGAGAACAATTTATTTTTTCGGATGTCTCATCATCTATATTCATAACTTGCTTATCAACATTTATCGGCCAGTCTGAAGAGCCTTGAATTGGGCGAAACCTGAGTCATTTATGAATAAATAAACAGTAATTTCAACATCGCTACCATCTCCTCATTCTACAGACTAGTTGCTGTATCACTAAGCCATGGAGTAGAAAACAGTGTAAAATGTAGAGCATATTTGTGTTATGAGCATGATTCGTTGTAATTTACTCGTACTTAACAGATACTGAAATGAACAGTGTGCTTGTAATGAAAGGTTACTGTGCGGGGTTTATAATTTACCATTACATAGTTCCTGGTTTTTAGGAGGGGGCCCTTATGGTGTTGTTCTAAATAATGATTAGTGTGCGAAAGCACACATTTTTGCTGCTATATAAACATACACTAAAAATGGTGCGGTGTCCTTTCCCGTTCATGCTACCTATTTACGACTGGATCATTAGAGAAGAAGTGCGAGCTCAGATTGGGAAAATTTGGGGAAGGAAATCGCCCGGTATGTTTAATAGATTTATGGAAACCAGGGAAAACATAAAATATATCGATGGCACTGCTGTCTGGCTGCTGGGAGTATTTCACTTCGGCACTGATAATTATTATAACTGTGACAAACAACTTTTTACGGCAAAAATCCAAAACTTTTTTGGACAAATATAAAGTCTCGTTTTCCTCACACGGTATGCATATTTTCTACGGTTACAACTTTGCATTGAATATTGGTGACAGATGTAAGAGTCATAGTGCATTAATTCTAACAGTAAACAGTGAAACAACATACCTGTTATTACGACCGTCAGGTGAAATCACAGCTCGCTATATAAACCTGAAAAACATAAAAACATTTTTAAAATAATTTTCACGAAACCCAGACCTTAACAGAGTAACAACATAATTTTTCACTATATTAACGGAATGTTTTCAAGCAATAAACCTGATGTAAAAATACCAAGTAAGCTTTGTTTAGCCCCTATAGTGTATTTCCAAAAACACATTCAGAAATATGTAACACAAGAGACTGAGCTGTTCTGACTATGATATATTTAATATTATAAATGCACATCTCCGTTCGTAGTTATTAATATCAACCATTTAATATTAAAACATGAACAAAAAATGACATGTGAATTGATTCCATATTTGTATGTGGAACATAAATTATTTTCTCAAGAAGATCGGATGAATATTATAAATCGTAGATACAATGATTCTGCAAGTTTTTGACGATCTTTACATAAAGAACTATTTTTATCTGTATCGAAATGCTTATACAAAGACATAATAACTAAATATAGAAATCGCATTCCCAATAATGGGCTATTCAGATAAGAGTGAGAATGTTTATCTGGCGTCTACAACAGGATGTGGTTGTGAACTTTAGGGAAATACGTAAAATAATAGATCCAACGTAAAAGTTGTGGAAATAGGGATTTAGGAAACGCATTGGTTACAACATAATGAAAGTATTGAGACAATCACAGTAAGAGAAAAATGAACTGTGTGATTTAGATACATGTTTATAATGGAGGAGAGGAGATGGCCCACGAAGGCAATAAAATGTCAACCTCCAGAAACTTGGAGAATAAGAAGGTAGAGAATTTCTTGGGTTACAAGTGATAGTGACACGAAACTTGAGAGAGAAATTGAGGAAGATAACAACAGCAACAACAAACTGAATAATAGTAATGATGATAATAGTAATGGCATAAGATACACACTATTAAGAACTAACGATCGGTTTCCAGTTGTACCTGAGAAACAGCGAGAAAACTGTTGCTTAATAATGAAACGCTACTGCTTTCGTAAACTTCATGAGGAACTTTAAACGGCAGTCATGATTTCAAAAATATATATCTATTTGGCTTACGTTTGTGTACTAGAAAATGTGAATTCTTTTGCAAAATTAGCCTTAAGAGTGATCTTTGAGACTGTTACATTGTAGATATAACGAGAAATAATACGATGTAATATGTTTTGAGACTGAAAGTTTCAGAAGTTGTACAATTACGTGCGTTGAATCTGTTCCTGTAGTCCCGTTATTCATCTTAGAAGGAAATTATTATGTGTGCATTAGAATAGTGAGTGATGATACTTCACTAACGCGTCACAGAGAACTGTAAACCAAACATAATTCCATAAACTGTGGAAAATCTCAAGGAGATCCATTTAGCATAGTTGTTGACATTTTTATTTTTTATTATCTTTCGTTTCTAAGACGGTCACACATAAAATGGTTGAAGTAGCTATGAGAATACTTTCGCTGTGCTTATATTCGCAGCATAGTTTCTTCTGGAGCAGCGTCGCAGACGTCCCTTTAGTTTAAACTCCATTGTTAAGGCTGAGACCCATAATCCTCCCTGGCAGTTACTGTTATCCCGGAACAAAGGCTTGTGGGATCATTGATTTCCGCGGTCATTCACTTGGTAGTGAAACTGTTTTCGTAGATATTGTGCTTGTCGGAAGGTGTGTTTATCGTGATAGATCAGTGTAACTGTGATCGAACTAGTTGTACACTGACGTTTCCCAACCCCATGATCTTAATCTCTCTCAGCATCTGCAAATGCTCTGAGGCACAGTGGACAGTTGTTGGCTGACGTCATTATGTAGGAGGAGAACCGAACTGTCAGGTCCAGGCAGCTGGAGTCTTGTTGGAGGTGAGAACCGCATAGCACGGAGAGCTGTCTGGCTCTCTGTGGTTCCTTTGTGGAGAGTGCTTTGGTCTGCCACTGGCAGCTGCCTCTCTGTTAAACGCGCGGCTGTTGTGCTGGGCAGCAGTTTCTGTAATGGGAGGGTCATACAGTGTAACCAACGTATTCGTCCTGCATCACTCACAAATCCAAGGCAACCGAAACAGCGTGGTCGCATTCCACTGATAAAATACCAAGTACTTTAATAACACCGGGCTTCTAAATCGTCAACACCAAACTTGGGTGCTATTACTGATAAAATATTCAGTTTCTTATTGCTACAATAGCAATTGTAATTTATTAGTGTCAGCTTCGGAGTACACTGAAACTAGGTACGTGGAAACGTGCAGAATCGTGGATTAAGATGTACTGTGCAGATAGGAACACTGTGTATAACAAGCTGGTACCATTAAAATTGAGGATCTTAAACGTGACATAGCGCAAAATCTGTTAAATCTTCGGAAGCAGTCCTGGAGCAGCTGTGAAGACTAACTAATCCCTTTTCTGTGAAGCAGATCGTAAGTTTTGTCGTGTCCTGTCTTACTGTTTTTGTTATTCCCCGTCACCTTGTAATTATAGTATTCAAATGACTACATTGTTAAGCTAATTTATACCAGCTGCAGGAATGCGAATAGAGTACACTACTATCATTTTGATTCCACAGAAAATGTTTACTTGGTACTACAGACGCATTTCAGTCACCCCTTAAAACATGTTCTGACGTCGTATTTTAGTCACACACAAGAATTAAAAAAATATGGTCATTCCATTAATAATTTTTGGGATCACTTACCAGGAGGGAAATTGACAGGTGTACTGCTTAAGTGTATCTCATTACCAGGGAGCGATATCTAGTGGTGTCGTCGAGCAGCTGTCGCAGAATTTACAGGCGACTGGTTCTGTTTGAAGGCGGTGGCCGAGGCTGCGGATGTGACTGAGTTGTGTGGCTGCTGCAACGACTGTGTGATGGCCACCATACTCGCGCGAGCTCCCAGTACACTTCGTTCAAAAGTACTTCAGGGAAGGTAGCAACTACGGAAAGAGTGAAGACAGTCTCACTTGGGATTCACGGCAAGTGTTCAGTCACTCCCACGAGTGATGTACTCACAGAAACCAACTGTGATTGCAAAGCACACCATTCTACACTTACAATATGTTTCAGTCTCATGTATAAGCTACCGTTTGTCTAATCTGAGGCTAGTTAGCTCTGTGATCTGACATGAATTAGTTAGATACCCTCCAAAATAATGAATTAAGAATTCAATGCCAACTACACTACTGGCCATTAAAATTGCTACACCGCGAAGATGACGTGCTACAGACGAGAAATTTAACCGACAGGAAGAAGATGCTGTGATATGCAAATGATTAGCATTCCAGAGCATTCACACAAGGTTGGCACCTATGGCGACACCTACAACGTGCTGACATGAGAAAAGTTTCCAACCGATTTCTCATACACAAACAGTAGTTGACCAGCGTTGCCTGGTGAAACGTTGTTGTGATGCCTCGTGTAATGAGGAGAAATGGGTACCATCACGTTGCGGTTTATCGTATCGGGACATTGCTGCTCGCGTTGGTCGACATCCAATGACTGTTATCATAATATGGATTCGGTGGGTTCAGGAGGGTAATACGGAACGCCGTACTGGATCCCAACGGCCTCGTATCACTAGCAGTCGAGATGACAGGCATCTTATCCGCATGGCTGTAACGGATCGTGCAGCCACATTTCGATCCCTGACTCAACAAATGGGGACGTTTGCTAGACAACAACCATCTGCACAGACAGTTCGACGACGTTTGCAGCAGCATGGACTATCAGCTCAAAGACCATGGCTGCGGTTACCCTTGATGCTGCATCACAGACAGGAGCGCCTGCTATGGTGTACTCAACGACGAACCTGGGTACACGAATGGCAAAACGTCATTTTTTTGGATGAATCCAGGTTCTGTTTATAGCACCATGATGGTCGCATCTGTGTTTGGCGACATCGCGGTGAACGCACATTGTAAGCGTCTATTCGTCATCGCCATACTGGCGTATCACCTGGCGTGATGGTATGGGGTGCCATTGGTTACCCGTCTCGGTCACATCTTGTTCACATTGACGGCTCTTTGAACAGTGGACGTTACATTTCAGATGTGTTACAACCCGTAGCTCTACCTTTCATTCGATCCCTGCGAAACCGTATATTTCAGCAGGATAATGCACGACCGCATGTTGCAGGTCCTGTGCGGACCTTTCTTGATACAGAAAATGTTTGACTGCTGCCCTGGCCAGCACATTCTCCAGATCTCTCACCAACTGAAAACGTCTGGTCAATGGTGGCCGAGTAACTGGCTCGTGACAATACACCAATTACTACTCTTGATGAACAGTGGTATCGTGTTGAAGCTGCATGGGCAGCTGCACCTGTACACGCCATCCAAGCTCTGTTTGACTCAATGCCCAGGCGTATCAAGGCCGTTATTACGGCCACAGTTGGTCGTTCTGGGTACTGATTTCTCAGGATCTATGCACCCAAATTGCGCGAAAATGTAATCACGTGTCAGTTCTAGTATAACATATTTGTCCAATGAATACCCGTTTATCATCTGCATTTCTTCTTGGTGTAGCAATTTTAATGGCCAGTAGAGTAATTGAAACAAGAATCACAGTTACTTTTGTTTGTTCTGATAAAGTGTCTCATAAATTGCCTGACAGTCAATAATACTCAATACCTTGGCACATCTGATAAAGGGTCTGCGGAAATTTTAAAAATAATCGTGTCTAAAATGAAATAACTTCAGTCACGAAGTTGTACCGTGATTGTCGTGATTTTAGTATGAAAGACAGTCAGTGCTAGAGAAGGCACTGCATTGCATCTGTGGCTGGAGAAGGAAGCAAACTGGTCACCTGAACCTGAAAACAAGACTTAAGAGCTATTGTTTCTACGCATTGCCTCACTATCACAGCTCGATCTCACCTTATAAAACTGCAGGTGGAAGCCGAAGCAGCTAGAGAATGTATTGCGATACAACAATGTGGCCAGTGTCTAGGCTCGCTTCAGCCCGAATCTTTCTAACTCCTTCAGCTCATCTGATAAGAGATGCACTTTAGTGGCGTTACAGGCTGGCGTGGATAATGTCTGATTGTGGAAGCTCCCAGCGAAGACGCAGCCTGGCGATCAAGTAATTTTGCACCACATGCTTATTAAAACGAAAACTTGTATTTCTGCATTTTGACTTATTTGTTGTGTTCAGATTGGCTGGCTACGGATATTCCAAGTGCCAACTGGCAAAAATATTTCTTAGAAAACGCTGGCCCCCCTTATTCGCTCGGTTTGCCTGTAACGCACTTGTACCATTCAGTACTGAAAAAGGCATCTCACTCTCTTTCTGTCTCTCTCTCTGCCCTATGAATTGGATCCGCGGCAGCAGAGTCGTGTTTTTCTTTCTAACCTCCAGTTTATTTACATTAACCAAGTTCTTATATCGAGTAAACTTTCACTTTTTGCAAAGACAACGTTCGGCGGTGCTCCACGCTTCCAAAGTTGCACCAAACTGCGGGTTACCACTTTTTCTGTATGTTATCTATAGTGTCTGGCACGTTTCAAAGGAACACAGCTTACTCCGTTTTGTGGACAGTAGTGCCTTTCGGGAGCTTGATGCGAACAGCGTTCCTTCTTTTTCCACTGCTGGGTAGTGAAACAGTCGCTACTACAGACCTTATGTCAAAGGAGACAGTACCTGTGTTGCCCGCTGTGTCTACGGCACCCATTCGCAGCACTGCAGAAGAAGGTCCAGTTGGCAGCATTGCATTGACCTACACCCCTCCTGATCCATCATTCTGAGATCTACCTCGAGAGCGGGCGCGGTGTCTGTCTACGTGATTCTGCTGCTTACCTGAGCACTGTCACCTCATTCCATTGTACCTTCAAAGCCCACTTACAAACATAGATGTGAATCACGTTAATTAACTACCCATAATTACTGATACTGATACTGATAGGCATCACATTTCTCACTGTTATTTAAATTTTACGTGTTTTCTTTTTTTTTTTTTCTTGACACGCTGTAAATCGAAGTGCCATCGTCGATGACAATCCAGATTTCATGGTGAAAGGTAATTATATGCTTGGGTTCACTTTATTATGAATAAACGTATGGGGTCAACTTCTTAGGGCCTCTATACCGGTCAGTAAGATACCGCCAGTTGGTGGAATGGGTTAGAATATTATATTACCGAGGACCGAGGTACCATACACCGATGCCATGGGAGGGGTACTGCCCTGCCCAGATTTGTTATATGGTACATCGAGTTACGCAAAGTGTCTATTTTGTTGTGTAAGGTCGTCGTCCGTTTGCGAACTGCTTCCAGTACTCTAACCATACGGAGGGCTGAGTGCAAGTCAACGATGCGTGTATGGAGGTCGGCATGTAGTATTCATTGAGTACTACATTTTCTTAAACTTGTAGACGGGCAATTTGTATTGGACTGACAATGTCCCAGACCGAGCTGCCATACAGTATCTTGGAGAGATTGTCGCCTAATGTAATCGAAGCATTTGCTGTGGTACTGGAGTCAGTACATTTGGAAAACGGGAGGAGTTTCTTGGTCATACCAAAACTTTGTTCCTGAGAAGGTCAATATGTTTTTGGAGAAAGAAGTTCAAAATGGTTCAAATGGCTCTGAGCACTATGGGACTTAACAGCGGATGTCATCAGTCCCCTAGAACTTAGAACTACTTAAACCTAACCTAAGGACATCACACACAGCCATGCCCGAGGCAGGATTCGAACCTGCGACCGTAGCGGAGGCACGGTTCCAGACTGAAGCGTCTAGAACCGCTCGGCCATTCCGGCCGGCGAGAGAGAAGTGTTTGTACAAAGTGACCCCAGGTAGGCCACCGTTGACCCCCCAGGGGATATGCCACCCATTCAGTCTCAAGTTGGTAACCATCGAGGGGCGTTACTTCCTGAAATAGATGACTGTCGTCTTGGCGGAATTTAGTTTACTGGTCTTACACCAAGTGGCTGTGGCATCTAGTTGACACTAAAGGCATCGAATGTTGGCGTGAATATGTCTGCCGCAGGTGAGGAGAGCCGTATCATTCTCGAATTGCGCAATTTGTACCCCAGTGACAGTTGGCATGTCCCCAATGTAATGGATCTTCATACTCTGATTTTATGAGTCTAATGGTAGCGAGATAATTTTGAAAAAAATTGGTTGCATAATTAAGACAACTTTCTACTTTGTGTGGTATTCTTTTTGTTTTTAGTTCTGAAAATCTCGGGTTAAAATTTTATTCATTGTTACTATTGTTTGGTGCATGTTTTTTTGACACTGAAGAATAGCAGAAGCAAGTTCGCCAAGTGTTCTGAATGGTAACGTACGAAGTCACGCTGTTTGTCAGGTAATATAACCATCGAGCTCCAATGAGAGAAAGTCATTGCGCGTTACGTGCCCACCGTAAGAAAAAAGACTTAAATAGCAGCTTCGAATGCGAACAAAAAAGTTGTGAGGAGTTTGATAGGAAGGCCATTACCAGTGATCACGTACTAATGCACTTCTCATCAGGAATCCAGTCTTTAAAATACAACAGAATTCTATCCCATTCTCTTGAATATAACTGCGGTAATAGTGAGATATAGCTTTTTGAGTCTCTTTCTCCAAATTCCAGGAAACTGATTTTAAGATAATGCAAGAGAAGTAACGTAACACGCACAATTTTTTATGGTAAATATAAATTGTCTGATCAAATAACATAAAAATAGGTTGATGGAAACGATAGCAATCAGTTTCTCGTAGTGAAACTAAACCGAGGACTGTGTGAGTGTCATGATGTGTCTCACACACCTAAAATAATATCTGTTAGAAATGCCTATAAGGGTTGAAGTTTGGAACATAAAATATGTGATTTATTCTCAAGATTTAGTTCGCAAAATTGTTATCCTAAATTCAGTTTAAAAGAAGTTCCCCACGCAATGAAAATTCGGTAATGCCATTAGGAAACGCATTTACGTAAATTTATGGTAAATCGTCCTAAGAATTTGTTTCCATGAATAAAACTAAAATGAAATGTCTAAGTACATGAATGATCTGAGGGACAGACTGAGCAGAAACGTGCGGCTGTTTACTGATGACGGTGTGGTGTATGGGAAAGTATAATCGTTGAGTGACTTGGACGAAATTGCAGATTGCAAGTTGATGCGGTGAGCCGCAGCTTGCCCTAAATGTAGAAAAATGTAAGTTAATGCAGATCCGCAGGAGAAACACAGAATTAGTAGTGGGGCGCATAACACAGTCGTGTCGATTAAATATCGAGGCGCAACGGTCATGTAAGGATAGGAGGGAAGGCGAATGGTAGACTTCGATTTCTTGAGAGAATCTTAGGAATGTGAAGCTCATCTACAAAGGAGGCAGCGTGGATAACACAAGTGTGACCCATTCTTGAGTACTGCTCCTGTGTGTGGGATCCCTACTGGTTGCATTAAAAGAATACTTAGAAGCATTTCAAATGCGTATTGCTAGATTTATTACTGATAGTTTCGATCAGATCGCTAGTATTAGGGAGACGCTTCATGAATTCAAATGGGAACGAAGGCAAAGCCTCCCACCCTGAGAGAAGTCTTTCCCTCCAGCGATCTGCAAAAGCTGTAAGAAGTCTGTCTACACACCTAATCGGCCAGCTCTAATCCTACATCTGGGCAATCTATTTGTTTGTTTACAAGTTTTATTGATGTTGTGTAATGTCCTCTTTTACCACGACAACATTTTCCAACAACATCATGCACAGTCTTGAGAGCTGTTTAATTTTTTCGATTTCTCCAAAACTTCGTACTCTGTCGGATCACACACGTGGCAGTACAGGAAACTGCCGTGACTGAAATCTGAATTACCCGCCGTGTTACCCAGGAGACAATCACATTACAGGGTGCGCAGATCTGCGCATAAAAATAAAGAAGACTTGGAATTGTGGGTCTAGCAGAAGCATTAATACCTTTTTTAACGCTTGACATGAAGACGCCCGCCATTCGTATCTGTGCAAAGCTAGTAAAGACATTTCATGATGTAAGGGTCCACAGCGGTAAGAAGCATCAACGAGAAAATATCGGTAGGTGTGGCATAACGCATCGTATCTTTGTGGCATAGTCGCCTGCGTAATGGGTAAGTGTCTGGCGACGTAGTCTGGGCATTGTCTGACTTAATGCAATGTTTTTTGCTGTGCCCTACTATCCGTTCACTCAGTAGTAACCACGAACGTAGAGTCGGAGTAATCACGAAACTGATGGAAAAGATATTTTCAGCTCTTAAAACGGCACAGCGTGTGGCTTCTTTAACACTTGATACCTGCGTCCAAAGGCCTTCAACTTAAAATGACTGTCTACAATCTCCGGGTAAGGGAATAAATGAGCTGAGAAACAGATCTCTCATTTTCTGCCACGTCCTCCCTGGCAGATAGGGTTACGACCAACCCTGGGTTCTTGAAGGGGGCCAAGCCAGTTTTTTTTTCGCATAATCCGTTTCGTGTCTACTTATACGTTATCAAAAGGGTTTAGGTCGGGTGCGAAAAAGCTTCAAATGGCTCTGAGCACTATGGAACTTAACTTCTGAGGTCGTCAGAACCCTAGAACTTAGAACAACTTAAGCCTAACTAACCTAAGGACATCACACACATCCATGCCCGAGGCAGGATTCGAACCTGCGACCGTAGCGGTCGCGCGGTTCCAGACTGTAGTGCCTAGAACCGCTCGGCCACTCACGCCGGCTCTGGTGCAAAACGAGGCCAGTTTGGAAGAGAAAACCGGCCTCTGTGGGGGTCACTGATCCTGCTGGAAATATATTATTCGCTGAGGATATAATACTGATGGAATCGTAAAATTACTCGTAATACGGGTATGATGGGCAGATTAATTCGACCATCTACCCGATGAAGCATTCCAAGTCCACGGGAACACATCCAGTCACAAACTGCCACTTTGGGGCCTTTTTGTTCGTGCTGGGGCTCCTTTTACTGAGGAAAATACCGATTCGTCGGAAAATATCACGTTCCGCCAGTCACGACTAACTTTGTCTCGACGGTGGCTAATCGGTAGAGTCCATGATGATCATGGTGCCCCTCCTTGGTGGTCACGCTTTTTCTTCCGAAGCCGGACTCGGAGTCGCACAGTATCCGAAAAACGCGGAAGTATGTTCCAATTGCACCGCATTTAAATAAAAAGATTTTCTTGTGACTTGCTGACATGTTCATTATTACCTACAGGTGTAATACGCCAGAAGCCAGTTTTCACATACCTTCTGGCTTCTTCATTATCTCAACCACGTTTTGTCCATGGTCGTGTAGAGCGCTCAGGAACGCCATTGTGTCCCGGTCTAAGACAGAATAAAATTGCGCGATGATGCTGTCACTAATAGCTGTTGACGATGAGACTTGCTGGATAAATAATGTTACTCGACTGAAAGCGATGCGGTGCAGCTGTTTGACCTTGCTCATATACTGTCATTGGCTATTGTAGAACGAATGGTGCACTATGAGGCCTGTCTCACCACTACAGATTGTCAATCACTGTGTAACATAAACTAAACTATGAGAATAATTTTCACGTGTTATGTCAAAAGTAGTAAATTTAATTTTTCGGCTCCAGGGAAGACAATCTCCACCAGAAGTGAGTCATTGATTTATCGAGAAAATTACTTCGTATCTTAAATGGGATACTACACTCCTGGAAATTGAAATAAGAAGACCGTGAATTCATGGTCCCAGGAAGGGGAAACTTTATTGACACATTCCTGGGGTCAGATACATCACATGATCACACTGACAGAACCACAGGCACATAGACACAGGCAACACAGCATGCACAATGTCGGAACTAGTACAGTGTATATCCACCTTTCGCAGCAATTCAGGCTGCTATTCTCCCATGGAGACGATCGTAGAGATGCTGGATGTAGTGCTGTGGAACGGCTTGCCATGTCATTTCCACCACAGATGGACCAGCGTTCTTGCTGGACGTGCAGACAGCGTGAGACGACGCTTCATCCAGTCCCAAACATGCTCAATGGGGGACAGATGCGGTGATTTTGCTGGTCTGGGTAGTTGACTTACACCTTCTAGAGCACGTTGGGTGGCACGGGATACATGAGGACGTGCATTGTCCTGTTGGAACAGCAAGTTCCCTTGCCGGTCTAGTAATGGTAGAACGATGGGTTCGATGACGGTTTGGATGTACCGTACACTATTCAGTGTCCCCTCGACGATCACCAGAGGTGTACGGCCAGTGTAGGAGATCGCTCCCCACACCATGATGCCGGATGTTGGCCCTGTGTGCCTCGGTCGTATGCAGTCCTGATTGTGGCGCTCACCTGCACGGTGCCAAACACGCATACGACCATCATTGGCACCAAGGCACAAGCGACTCTCATCGCTGAAGACGACACGTCTCCATTCGTCCCTCCATTCACGCCTGTCGCGACACCACTGGAGGCGGGCTGCACGATGTTGGGGCGTGAGCGGAAGACAGCCTAACGGTGTGTGGGACCGCAGCCCAGCTTCATGGAGACGGTTGCGAATGGTCCTCGCCGATACCCCAGGAGCAACAGTGTCCCTAATTTGCTGGGAAGTGGCGGTGCGGTCCCCTACGGCACTGCGTAGGATCCTACTGTCTTGGCGTGCATCCGTGCGTCGCTGCGGTCCGGTCCCAGGTCGACGGGCACGTGCACCTTCCGCCAACCACTGGCGACAACATCGATGTACTGTGGAGACCTCACGCCCCACGTGTTGAGCAATTCGGCGGTACGTCCACCCGGCCTCCCGCATGCTCACTATACGCCCTCGCTCAAAGTCCGTCAACTGCACATACGGTTCACGTCCACGCTGTCGCGGCATGCTACCAGTGTTAAAGACTGCGATGGAGCTCCGTATGCCACGGCAAACTGGCTGACACTGACGGTGGCGTTGCACAAATGCTGCGCAGCTAGCGCCATTCGACGGCCAACACCGCAGTTCCTGGTGTGTCCGCTGTGCCGTGCGTGTGATCATTGCTTGTACAGCCCTCTCGCAGTGTCCGGAGCAAGTATGGTGGGTCTGACACACCGGTGTCAATGTGTTCTTTTTTCCATTTCCAGTAGTGTAGATGCGCTTAATTGGTACATGGTTCAAATGGGTGTCAGCACTATGGGACTTAACTTCTGAGGTCGTCAGTCCCCTAGAACTTGGAACTACTTAAACCTAACTATCCTAAGGTCATCACGCACATCCATACCCGTAGCAGGATTCGAACCTGCGACCATAGCGGTCGCTCGATTCCATACTGTAGTGCCTAGAACCGCTCGGTCACATCGGCCGGCAATTGGTATATGTTCCATACAGTACAGTGGAGGGCATCATAGGCAACACATTGTTGAACCAGAAGAATGTCCTCTTACAGCAAAAAATTACAGCAAAAAAAAAAAAGATAATAAAAGATCACATGGATTCGAACAGGAGTTACGCTGCTTTACCTATAAAGTCTGCACGTTATTTATTCAGCCGCAGTGATCAGATGCGAATGTCTATTCAGTTAACATACGCTATATCTGTAGATGATAACAGCATATTTTATTTGTAGAAAAGATTTTGTGCCTTCTTGGAACAGTTGTAGTATAGGTCTAATAACAACATCAGTTCCCATGCCTTTGAAATATTTCCTCGTCTGCACGTTCCCAAGTTAAACAGAAAATCATGACATTAGCTGTGATTTCTACCGGCCAAATTTTGTGATGACACATGTACATTTTCTTGCCCTCATGCTCCTCTGCCGCACTTTATCGCCAACGTACAGGGCAACAACGTGCATGGGAACAAGTCATCCAGACCTGCGTCCACAGTGGCCTTCCGGAAGGCGCCCGCGGAACTGTCGTCCAGCGAGGGGCGTCCTCCCTTTCGTGTGTCTCACCCTCGTAACAAAGTTCCAGTGAATTCCATAACAGGGGGTTTTATAACGGCTCAATTCCGCCTGCTCTCTCGTCGGACTGAGTTATTGCTCTGCAGCCAGGGACATATTAGAAGCCGCGGGGGATTGGCCGAGCGGTCTCGGGCGCTGCAGTCATTTACTGTGCGGCTGGTCCCTCGGGCATGAGTGTGTGTATTTGTCCTTAGGATAATTTAGGTTAAGTAGTGTGTAAGCTTAGGGACTGATGACCTTAGCAGTTAAGTCCAATAAGATTTCACACACATTTGAACATACTAGAAACGTAATTTTCTCATTGGCTCAATTCTACATTATCTTGGTTACCTGTCTGTGGGGAAGGATTAAGCCACATGACAGACGAGTAGCACTCTAACGTAGCAAATTATGTGTTTTTAGCATCCATATACACAGAACTGTGCGATGATGAAAAAGGATAGCTTCATCTGTATGATAAATGTTTATTTACGATCTAACTAGTTTCGCAGATTTGGAGACACATCTTCAGGGACAAATATTTATACCTTAATTTATTTCAAACGATAACCAGTCTATGTCCCAACATACTCTGTCCAATTGTGATAAAAGAGTTCCGGCATCAAGAGGTCCGCAACCCAATTTCAAACAGGGCAGGCGCCGGTTCAGTTCAGTTCACCTAGGTGGTTACTGCGGGCCTCATGTAGTTACGACGAAGTTACGCCTTCGATTTCTTGTATGGCGAGGATGTTCCTTGCATTCTGCCCCATCTTAAATGTGACTACCGACCTCTTTACGGTTGATCATTTTTTATCGCAATTCGATGAAGTATGTTGGGTCATCTACTGGTTACCGTTTGAAATAAATTATAGATATGTATGTATCCTTGAAGATTTTGTTCTAACGTCACGAAACTAGTTGGATCAAATTAAGGTTTATCATTCAGCTGAAGCAGTCTTTTCCATCACGATAGCACTCTAAAACGTAAACTTTATCATGCTGAGCCCACATCTGACAGTAATGTTAATGATTAATAAAAATCACCTCAACTGTCCGCCCCTGGTATCTGAGTGGTCAGCGCAACAGATTGTCAATGCTAAGGGCCCGGGTTCGATTCCCGGATGGGTCGGGCATTTTCTCCGCTCAGGCACTGGGCGTTCTGTTGTCCTAATCATCATCATTTCATCCCCATCGACGCGCAAGTCGCCGAAGTAGCGTCAAATCGAAAGACTTGCTCCCGGCGAACGGTCTACCCAACGGGAGGCCCTAGTCACACGGAATCTACATTTATTTACCTCAATTGAATCATTACACATTTATTGTGTTATGACGAGTTTCGTTTCTTTGAATACTTTCAGGCTGTCTGCAGTTAGACTAAACAGGAAATTAGGCTATAGCTACAGCATCTTAACAAACAAAATAGGAGACTCGCACCTCACACTAAATCCTCAGCGAACTTTGCTGAATTTATGACATCAGTGTGTAAGAGGTCCATAATTAAAGAATTTGTTGCTAGCGCACTCGAGCTGATGTAATTTCAATGTATTGCTCACGCGCTGCCTGCGATATGTAAGCTAGAAGAGAATCTGAGACCAAAGAGCAGTATTGACTGCAGTAAGACTTTGAGTTAGTAGCAGTAGGTTGTTGCTAGCGAGCGGTCTGGTGTATCGTGTTGGCTGGGCCGGTCGTGTGCAGCGATGGCGGTGCCTGAGCGATTTAGGACAAGGTAAAAGCAGCCTCGCGCATATGTAGTATTGTTACATCAAGTCTCATGTAAATGTTTAAAAAAATCTGTTAATAATAATCTTTTTCATAAAAAGTAATCTTTGAGAATAATTCATTTAAATTTAAAGAATTTACTAATTTCTCCGATCCTTGGTCATCCCGATTATTGAAAAGAAAAATCAGTTATTTCCTTTCATATAAGACAAATCTATCGGCCAGCATTGCACTTAGCTGCGCTAGAAAAATTTCTTATAGGAGCAGATATATACGCGTTATCCGGTGATCTAATTAAGGTAAGATTTTTCAGTTTATTCAGAATGATGTATCAGGGCCATGAGGCAGCATTGCTGACGTCCAAAATTGACCAGATTAAATTGACCGTCAATTATTGAAAGGTTATAAGTGACCCACATTTTTTATTGAGAGATTAGTCACATTTTATTATTGATAGGTTACGCAATTTATTTTTTGGGAGGTTACACTAAATGAGAATATTATTCATATTATTTTATTTTGTGGGGAGGTTACAAGTGTACTGTTTGACATACGTAATGCTAAAGACCAAGTCCAAAAACACCAACTGTAAACATTCTCATTGTACTTACTTGCTGCAACGCAGGACACAAAGCACGATTTTTGCAGCAGATTAATCTTAGGAACATGCAGTAAATTTGGTGCGAAACAAAGCGCTCTATTTCGCTCGCCACGAAAAATTAAAGACGAAGAAGAAGAATTATTATTATAATTACCACAAAACCTGAAGAATTACGGCCGGAAGCAATTACGTGCCACGAATTGCTAACGCGGCGGAAAATTCTACAAACCTTTAATTAATCCGGGCAAGGCTTACTTCTGCTGAAGCAAAGGGCACGCAAAGGCGGTGAGGCCGCATTTCATTCGCGGCCGAGGTTTGAAATTCGGCGCCAGCCGCCGCGCCGCGCCCAGAGGCCGGTGCGCAGGGCTGTAAATCTGCCGGACGCCGAGGCCGTAATTAAAACTGCAGCCGTCGGCCACGGGCGGCCGATGCTCGCAGACTGCGTAACCAGCCACGACGCTGGCTCCCGAGGCACGCACCACCTCTTCTCGTGGAGAAAAGTCAGAGAGAAGCGTCTGCTTCCTACGCACATAATGTCTAGGCACTTCACAACTCGCGCGATTTGACTACGGATAAGGATTGGCGGCCTCACTTTCACCCGCGAAACGAAATAAAAACTCACATCTCTCACACTACTACACGAAACGTATTCGCAGCTGCAAGTGTGAACCACCTTCGGCTGTGTATTAGAATGAGGACAATGAAAACTTGTGCCTCACTGGGACTCGAATCCGGATTTCCCACTTCGCCCGTGTAGTTGCCTCACTACACTTCGGCTATCATGGCACGAATCGCGGCCAGACCCAAGCTTTCGTATGTCGTCGACCTTGCGTCACTATCTGCACTCTAACGTTACGTATATTCCCATGCAGGAAGAACATAATTATTGAAATTCGAGGGCCTGATAATAGTGAAGAAATATGAAATAGCAGAGTATGTGTTCTTAAGTTGTAAGATGCATGCTGACGTGCATGCACTTCGTATTTAATCGCCAGTACTGGGCCCTACACTCTCGGTAAATATGTCATTCCTGGACGGGAATATACATAACGTACGACTATAGTTTATGACACACGGCCGTTTTCGCATGGAAGTTTGGGTCTGGCTATGATTTGTGCACGGATAGGCGAAGTTGTCAAGGAGACCACTTGCGTAAAGCGGGAAATCCGGATTCAATTCCCGGTGTGGCACAAGTGTTCATTGCCCTCATCCCAATATACAGCATAAGGTGGTTCATATTCGCGACCGGTAATATATTTTCCGTATTTCTTGACAGCTGTAGTTCTTTCCGAAGGAACATTGCATCGTACTTCTTAATAATACAGGCACCACTATTTCGTCTCACACCACTGATCTGTGTCCTTTGTAACTATACTCAACCCACGTAGATTCTTGAGACGACCACTAGACCCAATATAGTACTATGTAAACACTCTCTGTTTAGCCACCAAAGCTGACTCTCTGCATCACTCACTGAATTCTTAGAGTAAAAATCTTAGGATAACGTTTAAAAACTACAAGTGTCTAAACCGTTACACAAACTGAAATATTTCTGTCCTACATGAATTATGTGCTTTATTTACACTTCAGTAAACCTTTCAACCAACACCTCCTCGAGCCACTTGCTGGTTCGAGAAATTTAGGCCTACACAAGGCTTTGCCAAATATCAACACGTAATAGCTTCGAAATTTATAGATGCCGAACAGCAAGCACGCTACCATTAAGTTGGTCGCACCTGTATTAAATCACAATATAGCCCTCCTGGTAAAGGAAGCAGTCAGGGTAGCAATGTCTTGTTTGTCCGGATGTCACACAAGTGGGCAGGTTAGACGGCACTGACTGTCCACATGTTAGGAAATATGTCTGGGATCTTGTTGCTTCTGTCTGCTGGCTGTTAAGTAATTTCTGGATTTCGCAGTATCTTGATGACCAGGAGCTAGTTCTTCTGATGGCTTTATGCAATGGAGCATAGGCCTAACATATCTCTGCTTCAGACTGACGTTGCTCTCTGTTGCTTTCAATACGTTATTTCTTGATTTTGAGCTTTGTGTTGCCATATTGTGGATGTTGTTCGAGCATGGAACACTTCATTCTCTCTTTGTAGGTAATTTCCACCCACCAACTTGTCGGTCGAGTGATTCCAGCCGGTCGGTCATCTTAATTTCCGGGAGTCGCTTTCAGACAGACAGCGATAAGCTATGTGCTTCACT
This sequence comes from Schistocerca gregaria, assembly GCF_023897955.1. Taxonomy (NCBI): domain Eukaryota; kingdom Metazoa; phylum Arthropoda; class Insecta; order Orthoptera; family Acrididae; genus Schistocerca; species Schistocerca gregaria. The sequence continues at coordinate 397,311,272 of NC_064921.1, read as the reverse complement.
GACTGCAATGTCAACATACTTTTCATGCACGGGTTAGTACTAGTTTTAAGAGCATACGCTCCAACGGAGAAGCGAACTGCCAGTGCTCTTGTATTTACCATTTGTAGTATACAAACAGAATTTGATCCCAGAATTTTCTAGAGGATATTGGTTCTGTCATTGATTCTCGTTTTGGTGTTGACCCAGTGCTGCTTATGTGTCAGGGTAATCAGCAAAGCAATAGTGAAGTAAGTAGCGTACGCACGGTGCGCCAAAAGCGTACCTCAGCGTTTTTTGGAACCCTCTGGATGTTTTTGTAGTGCTAAAGGGCCGAAAGTGTGAGTTTTTGTAGCTCAAAAAGATTTCTGACGTTGTATTCTTCGAGTTTCCCAAAAAATTTACTGAGCTTTACTCCAGCTTTCTAAAATCCACTGCCCTGAACTGCCGCATCTCGTTTATCATATATCTCAAGTTAGACCTGGTGGTTGGTCATTGGCATAAATATTAAAAAAATGTTGGAGATCAGTACTTTGCCCTGAGCTAGATCATTTTCCTGTCTCCACCACATGCTGTTTCTTCCAGGAATCTCACAAAGAACACGCGGAAAGTCTTTTGTTTGGGTCTGAGGTCGATCAACTCCACATTCATACTTTTGCGTTCAGCGTTGTTTTCTATGAAGTACACTATTAAAAGTATCCGGATATCTGGCTGAAAATGACTTAGAAGTTCGTGGAACCCTCCACCGGTAATGCTGGAATTCAATATGGTGTTGCTCCAGCCTTAGCCTTGATGACAGCATCCACTCTGGCAGGCATGCGTTCAGTCAGGTGCTCGAAGGCATCCCATTCTTCACGGAATGCTGCACTGAGGAGAGGTATCGATGTCGGTCGGTGGGGCATGGCACGATGTCAGCGTTCCAAAACATCCCAAAGGTGTTCTACAGGATTCAGCTCAGGACTCTGTGCAGGTCAGTCCGTTACAAGGATGTTACTGTCGTGTAACCACTCAGCCACAAGCTGTACACAATGAACAGGTGCTCGATCGTGTTGAAAGATGCAATCGCCATCCCCGAATCGCTCATCAACAGTGGGAAGCAAGATGGTGCATGAAACATCAATGTAGCCTGTAGTGTGATAGTGCCACGCAAAACAACAAAGCGTGCAAGCCCCCTCCCTGAAACGACCCCCCCCCCCCCCCTCTGAATTTTACTGTTGGAAGTACACACGCTGGCAGATGACGCCCACCGAGCATTCGCCATACCCACAACATGCCGTCTGATCGCCACATAGTGTACCGTGATACGCCACTCCATCCAATGTTTTTCCACTGTTCAATCGTCAAATGTCCTTACACCAGGCGAGACATCGTTTGGCATTTACCGTCATGATGTGTGGCCTATGAACAGCCGCTCGACCATGAAATCCAAGTTTTCTCATCTCCCGCCTTACTGTCATAGTACTTGCAGTGGATTGTGAAGCAGTTTGGAATTTCTGTGTGATGGTCCGGATAGATGTCTGCATATTACACATTACGACCCTCTTCAACTGTCGACGGTCTCTGTCAGTCAACAGACGAGGACGGCCTGTACGTTTTTGTGCTGTGCGTGTCCCTTCACGTTTCCACCTTACTGTCACATCGAGAGACAGTGGGCCTAGAGATGTTTAGGGGCGTGAAAATCTCTCTTACAGACGCATGACACAAGTGACACCCAATCACCTGACCACATTCGGAGTCCGTGAGTTCCGCAGAGCTCCCCGTTCTGCTCTCTCACGATGTCTAATGACTACTGAGGTCGCTGATACATGAGTGGCAGCACATTCCACCTAATATGAAAAACGTATGTTTCTGAGTGTGTCCGGATATTCTTGATCACATAGTGCATGTATACACGGCCAGAAAAAATCACAATTCCAAAAAATAATTAATGTAGAGAAATGAAATTTGGGGAATATATTTGTCTAGGTAACATACTTATGCAATTAAAATTGCAAGACTGCAGGTTAATATATGCGTAAGATAAGCATTGAAAATGTGAAATGCTAGTACATTAATAACCGGTGTAGCGTCCAGAACGTTGAATAAAGCATAAAAACGTGCTTGCATAGTGTTGTACAGGCCCCAGATGTCAGTTTGTGGGATGGAGTCCTATGACAGTTGCAATTGGTCGGTAAATACAGGGACAATTAATGCTATTTGCGATGACGCTGGGGTTTCGTCAGATGGTGTCCCGTATCTGCTCGACTAGAAACAGGTCTATTGATCGAGCAGGGCAAGGCAGCATGTCGACACCCTGTAGAGCATATTGCGGTACAACAGCAGTATGTGGGCGAGCATTATCATGTTGGAAAAGGCCCTTGTAAAAGATCCCCTGGACTGCAGTTCATGACTGGCAGCACACGTGGTCGAATCAGCGGACTGACATACAAATTTGGGTAGGACAACCACGAGAGTGCTCTGCTCTAGATAACAGAAGGCAGCATGTCATTCTCAATGGAGAGAAGTCTTCCGAAGTAAGAGCGATTTCGGGTGTGCTGCAGGGGAGTGTCGTGGGACCGTTGCTATTCACAATATACATAAATGACCTTGTGGATGACATCGGAAGTTCCCTGAGGCTTTTTGCAGATGATGCTGTGGTGCATCGAGAGTTTGTAACAATGAAAATTTGAGCTGAAATGCAGGAGGATCTGCAGCGAATTGACGCATGGTGCAGGAAATGGCAATTGAATCTCAATGTAGACAAGTGTAATGTGCTGCGAATACATAGAAAGATACATTTAGCTACAAAATAGCAGGTCAGCAACTGGAAGCTGTTAATTCCATTAATTATCTGGGAGTACGCATTAGGAGTGATTTAAAATGGAGTGATCATATAAACTTGATCGTCGGTAAAGCAGATGCCAGACTGAGATTCATTGGAAGAATCCTAAGGAAATGCAATCCGAAAACAAAGGAAGTAGGTTACAGTACACTTGTTCGCTCACTGCTTGAATACTTCTCAGCAGTGTAGGATCCGTACCAGATAGGATTGATAGATCCAACGGAGAGCAGCGCGCTTCGTTACAGGATCATTTAGTAAGCGCGAAAGCGTTACGGAGATGATAGATAAACTCCAGTGGAAGACTCTGCAGGAGAGACGCTCAGTACCTCGGTACGGGTTTTTGTTAAAGTTTCGAGAACATACCTTCACCGAGGAGTCAAGCAGTATATTGCTTCCTCCTACGTATATCTAGCCAAGAGACCATGAGGATAAAATCAGAGAGATTGGAGCCCACACAGAAGCATACCGACAATCCTTCTTTCTACGAACAATACGAGACTGGAATAGAAGGGAGAACCGATACAGATACTCAGGGTACCCTCCGCCACACACCGTCAGGTGGCTTGCGGAGTATGGATGTAGATGTAGATGTAGATGCTGTCAAACGAAGTTGATTGCAAGCTCTCAGTTCGTCTCCGTCAAACTATTACTGGCACCGAGGCACAACCGACTCTTTTCAGAAAACATAACATGCCTCCACCCTCCTCTCCGATGAGCTCTCACTTGACTCCACTGCATTCGCAAATGACGATGGTTTGGGGTCAGTGGAATGCTCGCTATGGGGCGTCTGGCTCTAAGCTGTCCCTTCAAGTAACCGATTTGCAGCAATTCATTGTGTCACTGTGGTGCCCAATGCTGTTGATATTGGTGCTCCAGATGCTGTACGATGCACCAGAGCCATAAGCCAAACACGATGGTCTTCCGTCCGGAGTGTGCTGTTCTTGCGACCGTACATTCTCGTGTTCAATGCTGCCAGCAATCATATGCAGTGATTACACTCCTCTAGGCGCGCAGTCCGGAACCGTGCCACTGCTACGGTCGCAGGTTCGAATCCTGCCTCGGGCATGGATGTGTGTGACGTCCTTAGGTTAGTTAGGTTTAAGTAGTTCTAAGTTCTAGGGGACTAATGACCACAGCAGTTGAGTCCCATAGTGCTCAGAGCCATTTGAACCATTTTTGATTACACTCCTGCAAAGCCTTTCTGCAATATCAGAGTATGAACTTCCAGCTTCTCGTAGCCCTATTACACGACATCATTCTAACTGATTGAGGTGTTGATAATGATATCTTTGTCGTCTTAAAGGCATTCATGACTAACGTCAGCTCACCACCAGGTAACTAATGCTCTCGACCGTTACAGGCTGTATATAAACCAAACATGATTTGTATCCCCATACATCATCTTTCAGATGTAGAAACACACCTACCGACTTTCGTTTATGTCGCCCTACGGTTAGAAATCCGTCGTGCTGACAACGCAGTTATTGAGGTGGACGAATAAAGAAAACATCAGGTGCTAAATTATACCATGTGTTTGTGGAAGACTGTTAGATGCAGAGAAGAAACTAACACTCAGAAGTGAGTACATATTAAGTACAAATGATCCCTATATCTGCATCTGTACGCCTAACACTATACTGCTTGCCAAAAATATAAAGCACTAAGCGAAGAAGGGGAGGAGGAGAGGAAATAAAGTTTTCTGGGTTGAGAGGATATGTAATATTATTTCAGTGGCAACAATTTCGAGTTTAATTTAGAAAGAACTTGGCAGTGTGAGTCCACTTATCAGTATGACGTAAAACTTCATGTGGTCCGGCTGTATGCACTGACTCATAAAGTGTTATCATCTCCTGAGGAAAGCTGGCACACAACTGTGGCAACTGGTCTTTGATACATTAGATGTTGGCGCTGGGACAGAGTTGCCACACATGTTCCATCACTGGCAGATTAAGGTATCTTGTAGCCACCGGAGAACCTCAAAATCACACTCAGTTCGCAGAGACACATGCCACGTGTAATGAGCGCAATGCTGTTGAAAAGTTGCATTGTGATAATTTTGCATAAGACATAAAACATGACCGGCCAGTGTGGCCGAGCAGTTCTAGGCACTTCAGTCTGGATCCGTGCGACTGCTACGGTCGCAGGTTCGAATCCTGCTTCGGGTATGGATGTGTGTGATGTCCTTAGGTTAGTTAGGTTTAAGTAGTTCTAAGTTCTAGCGGACTGATGACCACAGACGTTACGTCCCATAGTGCTCAGAGCCATTTGAACCATTTTAAATTATAAAATGAGGAAGTGGGAGGTCCGTGACACCATCAGAGTTCCCGCAATCACTACCAGCCGTAGCTGATGTCCTTAACATGATGCCAGGAATAAAAATGGTATGCCTCTTCAAAATACTGCAAGAAGGGGGCCTCTCGCCGCATCGCAACCACACTAACCGTCTGTAGTTATCCTGAGTAGTGCAGAACACAATGAGATGCCGTTTATCAGCAGTCCGTTCTTCCTGGACGTGGTACCACATCAAACCAGCCGTTTGTGTTCTCGTGTTAATGGCAGCCTTCGCATGGGAAGCTAATTCCTTAGCCCGGCTGGTGTTAGTCGCAGATATGGAGGTGTTATGATGCACCTGGCGTACAGTACGGCGGTATAAAAATGCACTAAATGAAGCAGGCGGCAAGGAATACAAATGTCTAAAACATGAGATTGACAGGTAGTGCGAAATGGCTAAGCAGGAGTGGCTAGAAGACAAATATAAGGATTTAGAAGCATATATAATTAGGGGAAGATAGATGCCGCCTTTAGGAAAATTAAAAGGACCTTTGGTGAAAAGAGAATTACCTGTGTGAATATCAAAAGCTCAGATTGAAAATCAGTCCTAACCAAAGAAGGGAAAGCAGAAATGTGGAAGGGACAGATACAGCGCCTATCCAAGGAAGATGTACTTGAGGGCAGTATTATGGAACTGCAAGAGGACATAGATGAAGATGAGATAGGAGATTTGATAGTGTGTGAAGAATTTGGTAGAGCACTGAAAGACTTAAGTCGAAACAAGGCTCCGGGAGTAGACTGCTGACAGCCTTTGGATAGCCAGTCACGACAAAACTCTTCCATCAAGATGTACGAGATGTCCTTAGACATCAAGAAGAATGTAACAATTCCAGTTCCAAAGAAAGCAGATGTCAAAATGACCGAACTATGAGTTTAGTAAGTCACGGTTGCATAATACTAACACGAATTCTTTGCAGAAGAATGGAGAAACTTGTAGAAGCCGAATTTGAGGAATATCAGTTTGGATTCCAAAGAAATGTAGGGATATGCCAGACAATACTGATCCTACGCCTTGTCACAGAAGATAGGTTAAGGAAGGCCAAACCTACGTTCATAGCATTTGTAGACTTAAAGAGAGCGCTTGACAATGTTGGCTGGAAAACACTCTTTGAAGTTATAAAGGTGACAAGGTAAAATACAGGGAGCGAAAGGCTATTTACAATTTATACAGAAACTAGGTAGCCTGCCTCGTGCTGACTGGGTGTTGTGTGGTGTCCTAAGTTATATTTAAGTAGTTATAAGTTCTACAAACAGCACAGTGAACGCATTATTGTGGCCAAGATAGATACGAAGCCCACACCTACTATAGTAGTACAAGTTTATATGCCAACTAGCTCCGCAGATCACGAAGAAATTGAAGAAATGTACGATCAAATAAAAGAAATTATTCAGATAGTGAAGGGAGATGAAAACTTAATAGTCATGGGTGACTGGAATTCGGCAGTAGGAAAAGGGAGAGAAGGAAACATAGTAGGTGAATATGGATTGGGGCTAAGAAATGAAAGAGGAAGCCGCCTAGTAGAATTTTGCACAGAGCACAACTTAATTATAGCTAACACTTGGTTTAAGAATCATGAAAGAAGGTTGTATACGTGGAAGAACCCTGGAGATACTAAAAGGTATCAAATAGATTATATAATGGTAAAACAGAGATTTAGGAACCAGGTTTTAAGTTGTAAGACATTTCCAGGGGCAGATGTGGACTCGGACCACAATCTATTGGTTATGACCTGTAGATTAAAACTGAAGAAACTGCAAAAATGTGGGAAATTAAGGAGATGGGACCTGGATAAACTGAAAGAACCAGAGGTTGTACAGAGTTTCAGGGAGAGCATAAGGGGACAATTGACAGGAATAGGGGAAAGAAATACCGTAGAAGAAGAATGGGTAGCTCTGAGGGATGAAGTAGTGAAGGCAGCAGAGGATAAAGTAGGTAAAAAGACGAGGGCTGCTAGAAATCCTTGGGTAACAGAAGAAATATTGAATTTAATTGATGAAAGGAGAAAATATAAAAATGCAGTAAATGAAGCAGGCAAAAAGGAATACAAACGTCTCAAAAATGAGATCGACAGGAAGTGCAAAATGGCTAAACAGGGATGGCTAGAGGACAAATGTAAGGATGTAGAAGTTTATCTCACTAGGGGTAAGATAGATACTGCCTACAGGAAAATTAAAGAGACCTTTGGAGAGAAGAGAACCACGTGTATGAATATCAAGAGCTCAGATGGCAACCCAGTTCTAAGCAAAGAAGGGAAGGCAGAAAGGTGGAAGGAGTATATAGAAGGTTTATACAAGGGTGATGTACTAGAGGACAATATTATGGAAATGGAAGAGGATGTAGATGAAGACGAAATGGGAGATACGATACTGCGTGAAGAGTTTGACAGAGCACTGAAAGACCTGAGTCGAAACAAGGCCCCCGGAGTAGACAACATTCCATTAGAACTACTGACGGCCTTGGGAGAGCCAGTCATGACAAAACTCTACCAGCTGGTGAGCAAGATGTACGAGACAGGCGAAATACCCTCAGACTTCAAGAAGAATATAATAATTCCAATCCCAAAGAAAGCAGGTGCTGACAGATGTGAAAATTACCGAACTATCAGTTTAATAAGTCACAGCTGCAAAATACTAACGCGAATTCTTTACAGACGAATGGAAAAACTGGTAGATGCAGACCTCGGGGAGGATCAGTTTGGATTCCGTAGAAATGTTGGAACACGTGAGGCAATACTGACCTTACAACTTATCTTAGAAGAAAGATTAAGAAAAGGCAAACCTACGTTTCTAGCATTTGTAGACTTAGAGAAAGCTTTTGACAATGTTGACTGGAATACTCTTTTTCAAATTCTAAAGGTGGCAGGGGTAAAATACAGGGAGCGAAAGGCTATTTACAATTTGTACAGAAACCAGACGGCAGTCATAAAAGTCGAGGGGCATGAAAGGGAAGCAGTGGTTGGGAAAGGAGTGAGACAGGGTTGTAGCCTCTCTCCGATGTTATTCAATCTGTATATTGAGCAAGCAGTAAAGGAAACAAAAGAAAAATTTGGAGTAGGTATTAAAATTCATGGAGACGAAGTAAAAACTTTGAGGTTCGCCGATGACATTGTAATTCTGTCAGAGACGGCAAAGGACTTGGAAGAGCAGTTGAACGGAATGGACAGTGTCTTGAAAGGAGGATATAAGATGAACATCAACAAAAGCAAAACGAGGATAATGGAATGTAGTCAAATTAAATCGAGTGATGCTGAGGGAATTAGATTAGGAAATGAGACACTTCAAGTAGTAAAGGAGTTTTGCTATTTAGGAAGTAAAATAACTGATGATGGTCGAAGTAGAGAGGATATAAAATGTAGACTGGCAATGGCAAGGAAAGCGTTTCTGAAGAAGAGAAATTTGTTAACATCGAATATAGATTTATGTATCAGGAAGTCGTTTCTGAAAGTATTTGTTTGGAGTGTAGCCATGTATGGAAGTGAAACATGGACAATAACTAGTTTGGACAAGAAGAGAATAGAAGCTTTCGAAATGTGGTGCTACAGAAGAATACTGAAGATAAGGTGGATAGATCACGTAACTAATGAGGAGGTATTGAATAGGATTGGGGAGAAGAGAAGTTTGTGGCACAACTTGTCTAGAAGAAGGGATCGGTTGGTAGGACATGTTTTGAGGCATCAAGGGATCACAAATTTAGCGTTAGAGGGCAGCGTGGTGGGTAAAAATCGTAGAGGGAGACCGAGAGATGAATACACTAAGCAGATTCAGAAGGATGTAGGTTGCAGTAGGTACTGGGAGATGAAGAAGCTTGCACAGGATAGAGTAGCATGGAGAGCTGCACCAAACCAGTCTCAGGACTGAAGACAACAACAACAACAACAACAAGTTCTAGGGGACTGATGACCATAGATGTTAAGCCCCATAGTGCTCAGAGCCATTTGAACCCAAACTAGGTAGCAGTTATCAGAGTCGACGGACTTGGAAGGCAAGCAGTGAGAAAGGACCGTAGCCTATCCCCAATTTTATTCAATCTTATATTGAGCAAGCAGTAAAGGAAACAAAAGAAAAATTTGGAGTGGGAATTGAAGTCCAACGAGAAGAAATAAATACTTTGAGGTTTGCCGAACACATCATATTCCGTCAGAGAAAGCAAAGGACTTGGAAGGGCAGTCGAGCGGAAAGGGCAATGCCTTGAAAGGAGGATATAAGATGAACATCAACGAAAGCAAAATGAGAATAATAGAAGAATGAAGAATCAGGATATAATGAGGGAATTAAATTAGGAAATGAGACACTTAAAGTAGAAGATGAGTTTTGATATTTGGGCTGTAAAATAACTAATGATGATCGAAGTGGAGATGATATAAAATGTATACTTGCAATGGTAAGAAAGGCGTTTCTGAAAAAGAAAAAATTGTTAACATTGAGCGTAGATTTAAGTGTCAGGAAGTCTTTTCTGAAAGTATTTGTATGGAGTGTAACCATGTATGGATGTGAAATATGGACGATAAACGGTTTAGCTAAGGAGAGATTAGGAGCTTTTGAAAAGTGGTGCTACCGAGCGACGTGGTGCATCTGGCGGTTGTGGCCGAGCTGTTCAAGGCGCTTCAGTGCGGAGTCGCGCTGCTGCTACGGTCTTATGTTCGAATTCTGCCTCGGGCATGGATGTGTGTAATGTCCTTAGGTTAGTTAGGTTTTGAGTAGTCCTACGTCTTTGGGACTGATGACCTCAGATGTTAAGTCTCATAGTGCCATTGATGTGGTGCAGTGGTTAGCACACTGGACTCGCATTCAGGAAGTAGAGTGTAGGCGGTTAAAACCTGCGTCCGGACATCCTAATTTAAGTTTTCCGTGATTTCTCTATATTACTTCAGGCAAATGGTTCCTTTGAAAGGGCACGGTCAACTTTCTTCCCCATTCTTCTCTAATCCGATAGAACCGACGACATCGCTCTTTGGTCACTTCCCCCCCAAATAAACCAACCAACCTGATTTGGTGGTACGAGCGAATGCTGAAGATTGGATGGGCAGATTACATAACTAATACGGAGGTAACGAATAGGATTGTGGAAAAAGAAATTTATGGCACAGTCCGACTAGATGGAGGGATCAGTTGGTAGGACACATTCTGAGATCTCAAGGTGTTACCAATTTAGTACTGGAGGAAGGCGTGCGGGCAAAAATCTTAGAGGAAGAACAAGTGAGCACATTCAGGAGAATGTAGCTTGTAATACTTACGTGGAGATGAATAGGCTTGCACAGGATAGAGCAGCATGGAGAGCTGCATCAAACCAGTCTTCGGATTAAAGACTACAACAATAATAACAAATATTTCTGTGCGCAATCTGATTTTTATTATATCACAATGATCCTTTTCAGATATATGTAAGGGTGCCTACAGAATAATTTCATATTCGATGGGGAAATTTGGTGATCGAAATTTCTTGAAAAGATGTCGCCGCAGCGAGAAACGTCTTTGTTTTAATGATTGCCACCCTAAATTGCGTATCATATCCGTGACACTCTCTCAGCTACTTCGTGGTAGTACAAAACGAGCTGCCCTTCTGAACTTTCTCGATGTCATCCATCAGTCTTACCTAGCGAGCATCCCATTCCGCACAACAGTACTCTAGCAGAGAATTGACAAATCTAGTGGTGACAGTCTCTTTAGAGGAATTGTTGCAGCTTCTAAATGCTCTCACAATAAAACGCGTTATTTGGTTCGACTAGTTATGTTGCACATCGGCGGTATCTTCCGCCTCTGTGCAGTATATCAAGTCATAATGTTCAAACGAAGTACATAGGATGAACGTTAATAAAACAGTAAACTGCAGGGACGGATTCCCGACTGCAAATTGAGGAAAAAAAAAAGTCCTATGAAAACGTGTCCGGAAATGCATCGTTGCGGCGGTAGATGGCACTGACGAATGACAATTCGCCTGACCACGTGCCGTGTGTTCCTTGCGTGTTGCAGACTGTGTGACTGACACAGCGTACTTGAGGCTCTAGAATGAATCGGTATTCATTTCGGGAACAAACCGAGATAGCATTTGCGTATGGCCAAGCAGGTGCAAACGGTGGAGATGCAGCACGGCTATAACAAACACATATAACCACGACCACAGTCTGGAACCACGTGACCGGTAATGTCGCAGGTTCTAATCCTGCCTCGGGCATGGATGTGTATGATGTCCTTAGGTTAGTCAGGTTTAAGTAGTTCTAAATTCTAGGGGACTGATGACCTTAGAAGTTAAGTCCCATAGTGCTCAGAGCCATTTTTTGAGCACGACCAAAAAAGGTCTTGAAATGTTGTGTGATGTGGATGGAGTCTGTGAGGGTACTTGTTTTGATATAACCGTGGAGCCTCTCGACCATTTCCATAAGTTTGGCTGTACACAAGATCCTTATAGTTTTTGTGTTCTCTTATTTTCTAGAAAGTTTATTGACACTTAAGCAGAGGCATCCCAAGCTAACTTTTCATTACCTGTCAGGATGGTCTTGAAATGCCCATCTTTGTACAGTTTACGTATCTGGAGACCACGAATATCTGCTCTTTATTTTCACCTCACTAAGACTTGGAAATCACTCGCGCAAATAGAGAACTGCTAACCCAGTTTTGTACATGGTCTTAACGAACTTATTCATTAGGCCCAGTTTTATATGAAGAGAAGGGATAATTATGCCCAGGGATTCGACAAGTGCTTCGTGCACAACATTGTGAGCTTCTGGTTCAAATGGTTGAGTCTTAGGCCAATCGTCCTTTTTAATGAAGTGCTTTGCGCGGCTGTGCCAGAAGCACAGGAAGAAACAGTTTGGGTGGCCGTTTTATAAGCCAAGTAAAATGCCTATGACTTTCATATCCACGGGAATTGCCATTTAAACATCTCATAGTTAAATGATAATAATAACTGTTTACGGTATCATATGTTTCTTTTCTGTAAGACGCATATCCAAGTTGGAATCGATGGTAACATGTTGCCATTATGCATTAGGGCAGCCTTGCTACCTAATTTGGATGAATCGATGAACAACATCCGCTCATTACTTTTATAGTCAAGGCCCATAGTTACCGTTAGTCCCTCTACATCACTACAAAATATCATGTTGTTTCAGTTTCGAAAAATAAACTGGATGTTATATGGCGGTTACGGTAATCAGCCACATTTACCGACTTATCAAGATTTCACTACTTTAGTCTTGACACCAACAGCTCAGCTTTACGTTTCAGCAATTACAGACCTCTCACTACGACATTAAGTATACACTATGTTATTTTGTGAATCTTCGTACCCACATCGTTGCACAGAAAATCAGGATCTCTCGAAAACCTACGTTTTCAAGGTGATGGTGCAGATCTAGTGTCACTAACGCCCTCGTCACTATCACAATCGGACGGGACAGGAAAAGGCAGTCCGTCTCCGCAGGCAGCGGTCGCATGGCCGACGGTATGCTACGATATTACTAGGAAACCTTTTCTTCCTGGAAACACTATGTGTTTATGAAATTGTCACACAAAAGTAGCAACAATTAACCTGGTCTGACGGTTCTTGCCAGATCATGGGTGTAGGAAAGCCCATGGAAGATCTTTTACGCTTCAGCCGCGAATAAAGACTCGACATACAGGATATGAAACATACATGAGGAGCCCACAGCTTGTCCTCCTCCTCCTAGATTACACAGCCAAAGGAGAGTCTGTACGCCTTCCTAATATATGGCGTTACTGGCTCCCTTGCGATTTTAATGTGGCCCTTCCTGGAATGTAGCAGAAAGTGTCAGCACTGTTTACACATTTGCGAGGCAAATTGAATCACAGGAATTAAAATGACCACACACACTAACTACACTTCAGTATGACGTTGTTCCAGTACACGAACAGAACGCAGCTTTTAACATACTGAACACACTCTTAAATGGAACATGCTCCGCTCTTCCCTTCCTCTTTCCCCTCCCCTTGTTACCATGAGCCAAGGCTAAAAATAGCAACAAAATACACACAGTTATTGTTGCCTGAAACTTTATCACTCTTTCTACCGTCAGCGGGATTTCGAATCCCGTATGGGAAAGCATTGAGAAGGAATATTAATAAAATGTAATTATAATCAAGTGCACCCCATGTCACTTTTAACTTTCAAACGAGAGTTAACTCGAGTTTTTCATTGTCGTTTTCGTTATCAGCGTGGAGTTTTTCGGAAACAGTTACACGTCGAGTAGTATCTTGAACTAAGCGCTGAAAATAATTTTCAGAGAAACGTCGGACGGATTTTTATGTCAGCCACCGGCTTTGAACGTGTATTTTCACTAACATGTCGAAGGTAGATGAAAGTCATCACCAACTATAGCTGACAGGTGAGGTACGTATTGAAGCTGATAGTCAAGTTTTCTTTGAATCTTTCAGTATCTGTGCCATGTGCTCCGGGGGTCGTAAAAGGAAACAATTATCATTTTTTTCCATTTCTCAAGTGAAACCTCTACCCTTTCTAACTCACACAAACTACTTACTTCTATTTCATCACAAGATAAACTTCTTCTAACAGCAATAAACAAGGCAGCAGAAACTGTATTCAGTTTATTGTTTCCTTTCCATAAGATCCTTTGTAAAAATTTAAACTGAACATATTTCCGGCTTTAGCCATCTTTCGGTACCCGTAACTATTTCAGTTTCAGCGCTTTCTAATCGCACTTGGAGCTCTAGGTCTTTCCCAACACTGCTCCGACAGTTAACAACTACAATACCTAAGCTTCCTAGATCGATCTTTGTCCTGCATTTGGCCTGCTACCTTTGAGACTGAAGCCTTTTTGGTTCCTTACTGAGAGTTTCTAACCTAAACAATGGCCCAATCCACTCACCGCTAACCAGTAGTTTGTATGTAATGAAGCCCTGATCTGCTTTGCAGAATCCGATACCCCACCACCATACGGCGTAAGTCGAGGAATCTGCAGCTTACACGGTCGCAGAACTGCCTGACCTTCTGATTTAGAACCTTCAGTCGGCTCTGTCAAAGGTCCGCAATCGCTTCTGTCGACAATGCTAAAGATGGTGAGTTCTACCTTCCTCTTCCAAGCAACACAGGCACTCTTTTCTTCTTCTTCATTCTTTTTTTCCAGTCAACAGTCCTCTGACTGGTTTGATGTGGTCCGGCAAGAACTCCTCTCCTCTGCCAATCTTTTCATCCCAGAGGAGCATTTGCAACCTACGTTTCCTCTCCTCCTTGTAGCACCACATATCAAATGCTTCAATTTTCTTCTGTCTCACTGCAGTACTGCAATACTGCAATACAATCCAGTGCTCCAAACGTACATTCTTATTTCTTCCTCATATTAAGGGCAGTTTGATACCAGCAGACTTCTCTTGGCCAGGAATTACCTTTTTGCTAGTGTTAGATTGTTTTATGTTCTCCTTTCTCCGTCCAATATGGATAATTTTGCTGCCTAAGTAGCAGAATTCCTTAGCTTCATGTAGTTCGTGATCTCCAGTTGTGACGTTAACCTTCTCGCTGTTCTTATTTCTGCTAATTCCCATTACTTTCGTCTTTCTTCGATTTATGTTCAATCCGTATTCTGTACTCGTTAGACTGTTCATTCTTTTCAACAGGGCCTGTAATTGTTTTTCGCTTTCACTGAGGTTAAAAATATGATCAGTGAATCGTAACACTGATACCCTTTCGCCTTGAATATGAATCCCACTCTTGAACCCTTCATTTATTTCCGTCATTGTTCCTTCGACGTATAGATTTGAACAACATGGGTGACAGAATACATCTCTGTCTTACACCCTTTTAAATCCGTGCACTTCGTTGTTGGTCTTCCACTGTTATTGCGGTTCTTGTACATTTTGTGTTTACCCGCATCTCCCTGTAGCTTACCTCTATTTTCCTCAGGAATTCGAACATCCTGCACCAGTTTCCATTGCCGAGCATTTTTTCCAGGTCGACAAATCCAATGAAGCGTCTTGATTTTTCTTCGGTTTGCTTCCATTTTTAACCACAACGTCAGAGACACACACTGGTCGTCATCTAAACGATTCTCATTTTCTTTTCCATTCTTCTGTATATTATTCCCTTCGGAAAACTGGATACATAAACTGTTAAGCTGATAGTGCGATAATTCCGCACTTGTAATCTTGGGAATTGTGTAGTTGACGTTTTTCCGAAAGTCTGAGGCTACATCGCCAGTCTCATACATTCTAGACACCAACGTGGATAATAAATGTATATATGGTCCGTAGTAGGCTGTAATACGATGTTTATTTAATCGTGAGATTAGCTAATTTCGAGTAAGCTTCACTGTCAAACACATTTGTAACATCTGTATTTCATGTCTGGACTTGCTCTATGCACAACAACATTGTAACTGGGTAAGTTACCACGTTGTTATACATAGAGAAAAGCACAGAATACGATCTTTAAGTGTCACTGTGGTGTGGATCCTTTCGTAAATGACGGAATACGACTACTTTTTACTTGTAATTGAGTGATTTGAAATTGAAATGAAATACAGATGTTACAAATGTGCTTGACAATGACACTTAGAAGAAAGTAGCTAATCCCACGATTAAACATCGCATTTCAGTCCAATACAGACCATGTTTACAATTCTTAAGCACCTAGAAGCTGTGAGTCTCCACCGTTTTTTACCGTGAATAATCGTTGTTGTCATTCCATGCATGGTTTTATAAATTCCGATGGAGTGTTATCTATCCCTTCTGCCTTATTTAAGTCTTCAAAAGCTCTTCTAAATTCTGATTCTAATAGTGGATACCCAATCTTTTCCCTATCGACTCCTGTTTCTTCTTTTACGAACTCATCATATAAATCCTCCCGTCACAGAGGTCCTCAATGTCCTCTCTCCACTTATCCTCTCTCTCCTCGGCATTTAATAGTGTAATTTCCATTGCACTCTTAATAGTACCGTCTTTGCTTTTAATTTCACAGAAGATCGTTTCGACTTTTCTGTAAACTGAGTCAGTCCTTCTGAGATTCTTTTCTTTTTCGATTTTTTCACATTTTTCATGTAGCATTTTGCTTTAGCTTCCCTGCATTTCCTATTTATTTCATTCCTAAGTGAGTTGTATTTCTGTACCCCTGAATTTCCCTGACATTTCTGTACTTCTTTCTTGCACCGATCAGCTGAAGTGTTTCTTCTGTTACCCATGGTTTCTTCGCAGTTACTTTCCTTGTGCCCACGTTTTTCCCTCCAGCTTCCGCGACTGCCCTTTTTAGTGATGGCCATTCCTCTTCAACTGCTCTACCTAAAGAGCTATTCATTATCGCAGTTTCAATAGCCTCAGAGAACTCCAAGGGATTGAGACTGAGCATTTCCATTTTCAGATTGTGTAGTTTCCCTAGTAAGTTCAAGCTTTTGACATTCTACACCAGGACTCGTAGAAAGTTATCGTTTCGTTAGTTATTCGACCTCTTCATTTTCCGTGCTGTCCCAGAGATCCGACAGGAGGATTAGTCCAGAATCTTTAGCCAATAGAGAGATCATCATGGAACATTTTTGAATTACAGGTCACGTGTCCTGTGGATCCACGTTACGCGTCTTGATGCAGTGGTTTCTATTGCCTTCCGTGACCTTGATCATTGCTGATTCCTCCACCTTTTACGCTCAGTTTCCCATCCAAGGGAAAGAGTGTGAGTGCCCTGAACCTCTGTTCGCTCGTCCGCCCTCTTTGACAAGGCCGTTAGCAGAATGAGGTTGACTTCTTGTGTAGGAAATCATTGGCTGCCATTGCTAACGATTTTTATTCAAAATTTAAGCAGTGGTGGGGTTACAATCCGGGACCGACGACGTTTTAGTACCAATCAAAGACACTATCCCTAGACCATAGACGCAGCCATAGATAGCCCCATTACACACCATACACTGGAATTCCCAGCTACCAGTAACCCCTTCCTCTGTGAACAGCTGAATGTTCTAGACCGAGAGGCTTACTCTGAAACAGAGCAAGGGGATTGGATTTGGCTTAACTAGCCACAGATAGCGACTGAAACCAAAATGTCAGAGGAACTGGGGAGGCTTTTCAATTGTAGTGGTAGAATCCGGTCACTGTACTAAATAAATTGTGATCAAATCTGTTTTTAATAGTAAATATTTGTAACATATTGATTACTGTCACTCTCATAATGTGTTCAAAAGTAACTCCAAATATAATTCACTAGTTCACAATAATAACATTATGTTCCTGAATGGAAGCTTTTCGCGCTGAATTTTTTAAGACTATTAGGCTCAGTTGAAGTCTGACACGTTACATGTGTAACTAGTGTGGAGAGAGATCTGAAGATGGCTATGTGGAAACCGCAGCTGGTGACAAAACAGGTGATTAATGAAAACCAAAATTTGGACGTATGTGGTTGACAACAAGACTCGTTGTTCCCTACAAGGCAAAGGAGGTGGCTTACAAAACACTCGTTCGACCTATACTTGAGTATTGCTCATCAGTGTGGGATCCGTACCAGATCGGGTTGACGGAGGAGATAGAGAAGATCCAAAGAAGAGCGGCGCGTTTCGTCACAGGATTATTTGGTAACCGTGATAGCGTTACGGAGATGTTTAGCAAACTCAAGTGGCAGACTCTACAAGAGAAGCGCTCTGCATCGCGGTGTATCTTGCTCGCCAGGTTTCGAGAGGGTGCGTTTTCACCTACCGTGGAGATCACGAATGTAAAATTAGAGAGATTCGAGCGCGCACGGAGGCTTTGAGACAGTCGTACTTCCCGCGAACCATACGCGACTGGAACAGAAAAGGGAGGTAATGACAGTGGCACGTAAAGTGCCCTCCGCCACACACCGTTGGGTGGCTTGCGGAGTATGGATGTAGATGTAGATGTAGATGTAGAATCCGCAGAAGGCCGTGAGTACTGTATTTGCGTATTTTTTTGCCGGACACGGGACCCAATAGACGGACCTCGGGAGCCGCGGCGCTGCGTCCACAAAGGAGCGCGGCGCGGCGCGGAGCTTGACGTCAGAGGACGGGAGGCCAGGAGGCCGGCGGCCGCCACCTGCGCGGTGATGGCGCTGACCATTAGGCCCGGCCGGGCGCGCCGTGGCTCCTCCATTAGGCGCCATTGTGACGGCAGCGAGAGATGGATGGGCTGCCTGCTCGCGCCCCAGGACTCGCTCGCTGCTTTTCGTAAGGGCGCGGCACGGCCGGTGTCTGATCAGGGAGCACTGTGTCCTAACCAACTCCCCAGTGGCTGTCGGAGTCCGTACAACTGCCAAGAAGACTCCGACAGCTGTCATTTACAAAACTAACAGCAATATATAATTATGTTCACAGGCATTTCAACAGTAAGAGCAACAAATATCTGCTGCCACGATGGTGAAGAGAGAATGGAACTGTAGAAGGAAAATTAAATTCATACAAATTTTAAAAATGGATGTATGTATGTACGAGTATTCGTGTATGTTAAGAAAGATCGTGGGCGGATTAATCAGTAGAAAAATGTATTTAACAACAAAGTTAAACATATACATACATCGAAACTTCCTGGCAGATTAAAACTGTGTGCCGTGCCGAGACTCGAAATTGGGACCTTTGCCTTTCGCGTGCAAATGCTCTACCGACTGAGCTACCCAAGCACGACTCACGCCCCGTCCTCACAGCTTTACTTCTGCCAGTCTCCTACCTTCCAAACTTTACAGACGCTCTCCTGCGAAACTTGCAGAACTAGCACTCCTGAAAGAAAGGATATCGCGGAGACATGGCTTAGCCAGAGCCTGCGGGATGTTTCCAGATTGAGGTTTTCACTCTGCAGCGGAGTGTGCTCTGATATGAAACTTCCTGGCAGATTAAAACTGTGTGCCGGACCGAGACTCGAACTCGGGACCTTTGCCTTTCGCAGGCAAGTGCTCTACCAGAGCTGGCCCGGCTCACAGTTTTAATCTGCCAGGAAGTTTCATATCAGCGCACACTCCGCTGCAGACTGAAAACCTCATTCTGGATATACATACATCGTATATGAACAAAAGAAAAATGCAATTACAATTACAAAATCGTAAAGACGTAACTCTGAAGACTTGAAAAATAAGCCATCCAGTTGGAAAAGAAAGGTTTACTGCCCCTTGACATAGGTTTCGATATTTATGAAAATATCTTCTTCAGAAGGAGTTGGTCGCTCGACTTCATCTAGTCTAATGTACCATCATGTGTTGTAACAAGGCCCATTCCTTCCGAAGAAGATATTTTTAGAGATATCGAAACCTTGGTCAAGGGCTTATAAATCTTTGTTTTGCTACTGGTTGGCTGATTTTTTTCAACCTCTTCCATTACAATTAATAATAGGTCCCGTCATCCGCAGAGTCGATAACTGCTTGGCATCTCCGAGGCAATCTTGAAACTAAGTTTTCCGCGTGTACAAGTGGAAGAGACCTTCATATGCGTCGAATTTGGGCTGAAAGCTGTTTAAACGTGAAGATATTTATTCCTTGCAATATTTTCAATGTGATTAGTGTCAGGCGGCAGTGAGCGCCAATCTGTTACCTGCACACTTTTCTCCTTTTGGCTGCTGCGATGCCTCGGATAATTGTCTTGCTGCTGTATCCTATCTTAATTGTTATTGATGACCCAACGGTTGTCAGTCGCCATAAACATCTCTGATAAATTTGTAACATCTTCCGTTCATTTAATTTGTAGCTAATAGAAAGCACTGCACCTCGAATAGTCATGGGTACCGAAAGCTGGCTAATGCCGGAAGTATGTTCAGTGCAAATTTTTACAAAGGGTCTTACGGAGCTCAGAAAGAATAAATTGAATACGGTTGCTGATGTCTTGGTTGTTGCTGTTAGAACAAGTTTATCTTGTGATGAAATAGAAGTAGTTTCTGTGAGTTGGAAATGACAAAGATTATACTTGTGAAACGAAATAAATTAATAATTGGTTCCCTTTATGGACCCCCTGATTCATATGATACAGTTGCTGAAACATTCAAAGAGAACTTGAGTATCAGCTCCTCAGCTCCAATAGGTACCCCAGCTATCAGCTATAGTTGGTGGTGACTTCAATCTACTTCTAATATGCTGGTGAAAATACACGTTCAAAGCCTGTGGTTGACATAAAACTTCGTCCGACGTAAAACTAAACGTTTTCTCTGAAAATTATTTTGCGCACCTAGTTCAAGGCGCATTCGAAGTGCAACTAAATTGTCAATTTGTGGTAAGATCTCACGGAACCAAACTGCTTAGGTCATCGGTCCCTAAACTTACAAACTACTTAATCTAACTTAAACTAACTTACGCTATGGACAACACACACCCATTCCTGAGGGAGGACTCGAACCTCCGACGGGGAGAGCCGCGCTGGCCGTGACAAGACGCCTCAGACTTCGAAAACGTACAAAACATCCACGCATATAACGAAAACTACAATGAAAAACTCGAATTTGCTCTCGTTTGCAAGTTAAAGGGGAGGGGGTGGGGCGCACTTGATTATAATTATATTTTATTGGCATTCATTGTCTGTTCCTTCCCACACAGGATTCATGCACGTCGCTGATAGTAGACGGAGTGATGAGGTCTCTGGCTATGTGTGTATTTTGTCGCTATTTTTAGACGGGTCTCATAGTGACAAGAGGAAGGGGGAGAGGAAGCGAGGAGCGGTGTGCGTTTCACTTAAGCGTTCTTTTTATGTTCAGTCTGTTAAAAGCTGCATTATGTTTGTGCACTGGAAGAACGTGCTGCAGAAGTCTACTTAATGCGTGTGGTCATTTTAAATTCTGTGATTCAATATGCCTCGCAAATGTGCCGACAACAACTTAAAAGCATTTGGAGACGATTTTCGGGTATTAATACTGACTGTCCATACTCGATTAGATACATCTTTTGCAGATCTAATTGAGTTCTATTGGATGACAGAAGCCATTAATATTTCCATAGGGTACGAAGTTCGTTTTGAACAGTTTCATGAAATATGACTGTAATAGCAATGATTCTGCCCCATCTCCTCAACCATCTGCTTGGACATATTTAAGGTATTAACACATTTAAGTAAAGTTTCTCAGGCAGTTATCACGGGATAATCATCGTTACAAATCCTCTTACATAATAGCCGTAAAACAGGATAGCTTTCTTAAATGAGAACTGGGATTCCTCTAAAGCATAGATAGGCCGTATTTACATTCAGTCAGTTTCAAAACTGTCGTCTTTAGTTATCTGTCGCTGTCGAGGAGACCGGCAACCGGGAAAAACCATAATTATTGTCAAATACAGTAAATAAAATTTCCTTTATTAATTGTCTCACAATTATGTATTTTTAAATATACAACTAATTGTTTTGTATTAAATCTTGTGTACTATGACGTCTCGCTTGCTGGAAAAATGCGCCCACTTCGAGGCAACGTGGCTGAGACAGATGCTCGTTCTTGTCTGCTGAGTGGCGGGAGTCATTCTGTAATACGTAGCAAAAGGAAATCTAAATGTGGAAAGCAAATCATCGCATCCATTATTTCTAACAAGTGTACTAGCGTGTAAAGTAGGAATTCTGATCGCTGATCGTAAATAATAGACAAATTTTGTAAAAGACATATTTACTATCGTTAAGTTTCCTATATCACAATAGCTAGCACAGTTAATTTTCATGTTTTGTTATATAATAAATATTTCTTTGCCATCCTGAGTTAGACGCCAGTTAATCGATATCCAACATTCAGATGACTCGTTAAAGTGTTCTAAGTAATTATTGAACGCGATAGTGTAAGCAAAGTTTTATAAAAACTTTATTATAAATTTGTGGGCCACAATAGGAGACTCAACGGTTGGTCGGAATGTGAGACGAGACTGTTCAATGTAACGTGACACTTGCGAATGAAGTATGTGTCTAGATGCCTCTTATGTTGGCAGCACTGTTGATAGCTTGGTAATCGTCATGGGCTCTCTGTCAGGAGGAGTATGAAGTTAATAAACTGTTTGTTATCAGCTGCGCTGTGTTCGCGTTACTTGTACTAAATGACGAGAGGCGGAAAAGAGGTAGGAACTGAAAACAAGTAAGACTGCTGCATTTCATTACAGAGTAATAGTGCTTACCAGTCCTTGTAGCGTCTTGGGATGTCCCTGGACATATTGACGGGCAGGATGTATCTAACAGAAAAATGATTTCCTGAAGTCTGTTGCAGGTTCGTCTGAGTTCGTAGTTCAGACTTTCTAAGACCTAGTAATTTAATCTATACTCGTATTTCTTCACGTTCGAGCTACCAAGACACTGGAGGTCTCTTTTCGCTCTTAAAAAGTGATTAATGAAATTATGTGAACTTACAATGAATATATGAAGCCCGTAGCTTTTCCCCAAATAGTCAGGCCTGTTATGAAACACAGAAATTGATCCTCTAAATTCAGTATTGTTGTAAGGTAAACTGTAGTTACCTTAAATATCCAACGAGCTAGCTACGTATTAGTGGTGGGTACAAAAGTGTAGTTTAGAGCAATGCTGTTAGTCACAGCTCCTGGATATCGTTACTCTCCACTTGAGGCTTCTCTAGATTCTGTGCTTCACCGCTGCAACAACTCATCGAGGACATGGGCATAGCCTTAAATAGGGTCATTATTATTCAAAACAATACCACCTGCTACAAGGGAGGATCGAAAAGTAAAGCACAATAGTTAATTCTCCGCTGATTTTGCAGCTGAAATGTTAAAATTTCACGACGATATAGTTGGAAGGTTGCACGTCAGGGCAGCATCTCGTGGTCGTGCGGTAGCGTTCTCGCTTCCAACGCCCGGGTTCGATTCCCGGCAGGGTCAGGGATTTTCTCTGCCTCGTGATGGCTGGATGTTGTGTTCTGTCCTTAGGTTAGTTAGGTTTAAGTAGTTCTAAGTTCTAGGGGACTGATGACCATAGATGTTAAGTCCCATAGTGATCAGAGCCATTTGAACGACTTTTTTTTTTTTTTTTTTTTTTTTTTTTGCACTTTAGAGGGTAATTTGTTTTCATGTGCAGTTCTAGAGAGAAAAGCCTGAACCACGAGACATGTTACTGTCGACTTGTGATGAGCAGCGAAGTGTAGTTCAATATGTATGGGCCAAAGGGCATAAACCAAGTGAAATAAACATTCGTGGGGTGAACGAGGACAGCTGTATGGACCGTAGTAATGTCTCCAGGTGGTGTGTACTCGTCCAAGAGGGCCGTGGTCCACCACGCTCTGGATGGGCGCTAACAGCTCCAATCCCACATAATGTCGGAGCCATTGAGGCAGCAAGTTTGAAGGATTCGCGTGTGCAGCTGCGAGTGTTATCGCAGCAGTTAAGATTTCCTATGGTGCAGTGTACTATTCCATTCATGAAACGTTTAAATTTCTTAAGTTAGTGCTCACTGGGTGCCAAAGATCCTTGAGATACAACCATAAGAGCCAACGAATAATGACAGGCTTGGATCACTTCAAGCGTTACGCCGCAGAAGTAATCATCACTGGTGATGAATCGTCGACGAACCACTACAAATCCGAAACTATGCAGGCCCCTTTGGCGAGGACCAATGTTGGTTCACCATTACAAAAAAAAAAAAAAAAAAAAAAAAAAAAAAAAAAAAAAAAAAAAAAATTAAAATTGACTCAGTCTGCTAGAAAAGTAATTGTGACGATATTCTAGGGTATCCACGGTTTATTACTGGTGGACTTTGCTGAGCACGGGACCACTGTGAATGCTGCAGCCTATATTAAAACTTTGCGTTGTGCCCTTCGTGAGTGACGCCTCAATACTAATTTTGGCGGTGTCAAACTATTTCATGACAGTTCTCGCCCCCATGTTGCTGTTCCTATTTGTGAGAAAATCGCGAAATTTGGGTGGGAGGTGCTCCAGCGTTCACCATATAGTCTTAGCCTTGCACCGTCAGACTTTCATCTGTTTAATCCCATGAATCCTGGCCGGTCAACGCTACGCGACAGATGCGGAAGTGAAATCAACAGTCCGCACATAGCTACACTCCAACCAAACGGACTTCTACGAACAGGGCACCTTGATGCTGGTACCACGATGAGAGAAATGTGTTGAGAACGTTGGTGACTATGTAGAAAAGTAGATGTATGTTCATTTGTGACTTTTTTGTTTTGTTACCTACTGAACATTTTGGTAATAAAATTATTGTGCGTTACTTCTCGATCTTGCTTCGTAGTTACATGGCAAATTATATCAATAACGGGTATATAATGCAGGATTTTCACTGGTCTCTTCAAGCAAAAGGGAAGATGAACAATGGTTGGTGCAGTCAACTAATGTCACCAATGTTTCAGAGTTCATCATTCAACGGCGAAACAGGTTGTCAACCAAATATAACACGAAAAGCGAGACGGGATAGAAGTCACATAATCTTTGCGAAACCACTGTTCAGTATGATGTAAAACTGATGAAGTTTCGTGAGTTTCGGAAAATATCTCAACACTTTATGGCTTTTAATGCCAAAAAAGTCCTCGGAATCAGTACAATACGTAACTTAAACGCAGTTATTACATTAGATGAGATTATAGGCGCATAAAGCTTTACATAAATAAGATCTTTAATTGAAGTGGAAGAGGAATAGAGCAACAATATACAAAGAGTAAAATAATTACATACATAAAAAGAAAAATGAAACTAAAAGTTTCTAGATAGCGATGAGTCCAGGGCTGTATTGATAGGTTAACGAAGAACTTTTCTGACTTATTGATTAGGACAACAAACAGAGTGTGGTAGCCGGAAGATATGAGTCAAGGTTTGCGAAGATTCTAAATTACTATAGACGCCGTCGTCGTGAAGTTTCTCAGCAAAAAGTCCGATCTAATTAGAAAAGCTCTGACATTAGAGTATGATATTAGTTAAACAGAGTAATGATAACGTTCCTGGAAAGAATACGTTTGACAGTGTTTACAGATCTTCATAAGAAAGAAAAACATCCTCTGTGTAGCTGTAAATAGTGATAATCTAATAAAAGGTGAAAGAATAAAAGTTTATCGCCGATGGGCTTCAGTCAGCACTAGCCCGAAAATGTTTCGCTGCTAATTCACAAATATTTTGGGTAATGTATTATTAACACTCATAGGTATGATTGAAATTAGTTGATATCTTACGTTTCAGGTCAGAAGTAAAGAAAATGTCGAGGTAAGTAGTGTCTGCAGGCAGCCATTCATAACAACGGTTCGCTCTCTGTGGCGATAGAAAACTCCATTAAAGACTCTGCTTCTACGAAAAATCCCGTAAGAAACTGGAATTGTCGTACGAAATATATATCCATAATATCTGTAAGATTGTTAATTATCTGTTATGAATTTTAATTATGACGGAAATTATGCTGTTAAAAAAAACAGGTGATATTTTATCATGTGAAAGTTTCAAACTTGTCACGCGATATACGATTGTTGACCAAAATACCTCAGTGCAGTGGCAATAGATCTTTCGGAAGTTTGGTACTGCATTGCACTTGTCATGTATAAACTTCGGGAAGGCGTTCTTTTTTGTACTTTTATCGCAACATGTATGCAATTTAAGGTCTCTATTTCCTAAAGAAATCGAGAACAAATTGAATTTCACATATAGTATAAGTTATAATAGTTTCTTTAAGCGCGACAATATCTAATGGTCTACTGTTAATTTCAATTGGTCCATAACCATATTTTTTTCCCTGAAATAGCCTAAATTTCTGCATCTTGGTTTTCAACAATTAAGAATCGAATAGTTGATTTCGACACTTGCAAACTTCTGTTGAAGATGATCCACATGACGGATATGCTTAGTCCTCAATTATAAAAAAGCACACAATTGCAATGGGACCGTCGGCAATTAAGGTGTCTGAAGTGGATAGCGCCAAAGGCGAGTTATGAAAAAAATAAGCTTTCGTGTACGTTAAGAATTAACAACGAGGAAGATTTCTGTAACATGGCTGCCCAAATGGTTTATATTTAGTACGTCTATATGTTACAGTGGATAGAAACGTGAATCTTTACATCAGTCACGTAGCAGCAGTTAGAAAGGAGGCTGGAGGCTACCGGCTCGTCAGGAAAACTTCTAAATAGATATACCGGCAAGACTATGGCAAGTGTATTCTGGAAATCAAAGGCTCTTATTCTTTTTCATTTCCCTCGAACGAATACAATAGTCGCTGGAAAGTAATATACACATCTTATGGACCATCTGGATTAAAAAGGTGCGTTGGTAACGGTAGACTGAATTCTTTCACGTACGAATTGTTGGAATTTCCTCTCTATCCACGAAGCTTGCCAACTTAAACCTATTCCCACATATAATGAATCTTGTTGCTAGAAGAGGCTAGGGTAGCCATAGCTGGGTACTTTCCAAACCTGAAGACTCTATTTACTGTAAAAACGGTTGAACTAATGCGTTGCTGTAAACGGGGAATCCGTGCATTTTGAAAACCTGGGTTTTACAACGCAAACCGAACTAACAGTGATTCATTGCTCTACTGAGAACTTTTGTCATTCACAATGCACAATATATGAAATCGACGTACTAAAAATATTAAGGAGAAAAAGAGTCGTGTTCTAATCTTATGTAATTTTGTGAAGGATTACTTGTTTTTTCCCAAGCTATCAGAGTAAAATATGCCCTTCGAAGAGCGTCGTCCACCAACAAATTGTATCTTGCCTTTCGAGAACAACAGAATACCAAAAGTTTGCTGCACTAGTGTTTGTTTTCTAATTATCGCATAAACAACACCACAGAATCCTTATTCATCTTCACTATTACACCAGCGTATTTTTTTACAAGTCTGTTACGACTTTCTGATTCAGAAAATTGCGTGCTTCTATACATCATGCGACAAAACGTTTATACTATTAACAGTGAACTGGACTACAAAATGAGCAATTGAATTCTTATCTCATTGCAGATTATGTCCATTTTCTTTACGGTTCCTACGCATCACAAGAAAAAATTAAGACGTTTGCTCAAGAGTAAGAAGAGCTGGGACAAAGTATTAATGTAAATTAACCAGGTTATCTTTAAGTGAACTTGTCATCCATCCGAAGATTTGTTTGAACACTGTCGTGCTTCTCTAGGCATAGTCTGGTTGTAGGTGGAATGCCAATGCCTCACTCTAACCTCTCAGCTTACTTACCCAGGCAGCTATAGGGGGAACTACAATTCAGCGTGGTCACAGAGCCACAGTGTTACTCGCTGATTATCAAATTAGCAAAGTGTGCCTGAGGTTAAAGAATTCACAAGTGAATGATGAAAACTATAGGATCGTACAGAAGTCGATGCCAAGACATTTGGATCACTTTTCTCTCTCCTTTTTTTTTTTTTTTCTTTTATTACAGTCTTCGTTGTTCTGAAACCCAATGCGCTATAGCGCTGTACAAATTTGGATACAAATCATAACTACTCTCAACATATTATGTAAGTTATTTATACTAAACAAGAAAATTAAACGAAAGGAAAGAAGACACTGAGAACAGCAGTATACAGTTTGTATCCGCAGGAGTTATACATTTATTTCACGTGTTTACATATACGCACGTAATGACGATACAAAATCCTTTCAGAAAATCTCCCTCTCCCCTTCCTTCCCCCACTCTCTCTCTTACACACACACACACACACACACACACACACACAAACGAACCAATTCGTGGACACGCACATACATACTTCAAAGAAACGTAAAATGAGTATGGCTTTTTTTCTCTTCTTCTTTCTTTTCTTGCAGAACATTTTCTCTGTAATTTTTGATTTGAGATATAAATAAAAGAAAGTAAATAATAGAACTGTAACTAATGCCACAGCATGTATAATTCTAGAAACAAAATAAATATTACAAGTCCTACAAGAAAGGGAAAATAAGCTATTTGTGTTGATGATTTGTCCAAATTCGTTGTAAATGAAAGTAGTCTCTCCAAATTTCTGTTAAATAAACATTTCACGTAGTAAAATCTATACATGAAATGGAACACACGTTAATTCCTTCACCTTCATGAAAATATATGGGGCAATTGTTACACAAAATAATACACTCTAAGACATAAAAGACAACGCACCACGAAGAAATTATCCGAATGGGACAAAAACTAATAGACGAGATGTACACACACAGACAAAAAAATGATTATAGTTTCAGAAAAATTGAATACTTTATTCAAGAGAAAGAGCTTCACAAATAAAGCGAGCCAATAACCCGTTGGTCCACCTCTGGCCCGAATAACTGCTCGACATTGCTTAGTACAGTAACTGTATGTCCATCTCAGTAATATCGTGGCAAATTCTGTCCAACTGGTGCGTCAGATCGTCAAAATCCTGAGCTGGCTCAAGACCCCCGCACATAATGCTCCAAACGCTCTCAATAGCAGAGACATGAGCCGACTTTGTTAGCCAAGGTAGGATCTGTCAAGCACGAAGACAAGCCTAGAATTTCGTTGAGTCTTGCTTCCAACTGAGATCCGCTGACGAGGGAAGACATATCTGCAGACGCTGAGGACACCGATTGGATACCAACATGTCGCCCTCCGTACGGCCCGACATCCGGGAGTAATGGTCTGGGGTGACATTTCTTTTCATAACAAAGCCGCTTTCGTTTCAATTCCACCCACCGTATAGCTCTTCATGGTGAGCCATCCTGGGCTTACATTTCAGCAAGGTAATGCCCGCCTACACGCGGCGAGAGTTTCTATTGTTTGTCTTAGTGTTTACGGAGTCCTACCATGTCCAGCACGTTCGCCGGACCTCTCCCCAACTGGGAGAATCTGAAGATGACAGCTAGTTACTGTCGAAATTACACTCCTGGAAATGGAAAAAAGAACACATTGACACCGGTGTGTCAGAGCCACCATACTTGCTCCGGACACTGCGAGAGGGCTGTACAAGCAATGATCACACGCACGGCACAGCGGACACAACAAGAACCGCGGTGTTGGCCGTCGAATGGCGCTAGCTGCGCAGCATTTGTGCACTGCCGCCGTCAGTGTCAGCCAGTTTGCCGTGGCATACGGAGCTCCATCGCAGTCTTTAACACTGGTAGCATGCCGCGACAGCGTGGACGTGAACCGTATGTGCAGTTGACGGACTTTGAGCGAGGGCGTATAGTGGGCATGCGGGAGGCCGGGTGGACAAATCGCCGAATTGCTCAACACGTGGGGCGTGAGGTCTCCACAGTACATCGATGTTGTCGCCAGTGGTCGGCGGAAGGTGCACGTGCCCGTCGACCTCGGACCGGACCGCAGCGACGCACGGATGCACGCCAAGACCGTAGGATCCTACGCAGTGCCGTAGGGGACCGCTCCGCCACTTCCCAGCAAAATAGGGACACTGTTGCTCCTGGTGTATCGGCGAGGACCATTCGCAACCGTCTCCATGGAGCTGGGCTACGGTCCCGCACACCGTTAGGCCGTCTTCCGCTCACGCCCCAACATCGTGCAGCCCGCCTCCAGTGGTGTCGCGACAGGCGTGAATGGAGGGACGAATGGAGACGTGTCGTCTTCAGCGATGAGAGTCGCTTCTGCCTTGGTGCCAATGATGGTCGTATGCGTGTTTGGCGCCGTGCAGGTGAGCGCCACAGTCAGGACTGCATACGACCGAGGTACGCAGGGCCAACACCCGGCATCATGGTGTGGGGAGCGATCTCCTACACTGGCCGTACACCTCTGGTGATCGTCGAGGGGACACTGAATAGTGCACGGTACATCCAAACCGTCAACGAACCCATCGTTCTACCATTCCTAGACCGGCAAGAGAGCTTGATGTTCCAACAGGACAATGCACGTCCGCATGTATTCCGTGCCACCCAACGTGCTCTAGAAGGTGTAAGTCAACTACCCTGGCCAGCAAGATCTCCGGATCTGTCCCCCATTGAGCATGTTTGGGACTGGATGAAGCGTCGTTTCACGCGGTCTGCACGTCCAGCACGAACGCTGGTCCAACTGAGGCGCCAGGTGGAAATGACATGGCAAGCCGTTCCACAGGACTACATCCAGCATCTCTACGATCGCCTCCATGGGAGAATAGCAGCCTGCATTGCTGCGAAAGGTGGATATACACTGTACTAGTGCCGACATTGTGCATGCTCTGTTGCCTGTGTCTATGTGCCTGTGGTTCTGTCAGTGTGATCATGTGATGTATGTGACCCCAGGAATGTGTCAATAAAGTTTCCCCTTCCTGGGACAATGAACTCACGGTGTTCTTATTTCAATTTCCAGGAGTGTATTTCACACCAAGCTATGTTGACTTACAATGCTATAAATTCCAGTTTAAAACGTTTGGAGCATGATGGGCTGGGCTCTCCAACCAGTTCGAGATTTTGACGATCAAACGTGCCAATTGGACAGAATTTGGCACGATGTCCCTTAGGCCTACCAATCAATGTCAAACCGAGTAAGTGCTTGCATAAGAGCCAGCGGTGTACCAAGGCGTAATTTACTTTCTCAATTTGTGGAGCGCTGCACCTTCAATAAATCGTCCAATTGTTCTGAAACTGCAGTCAGTTGGTTGTCAGTAGATGTACATCACATCTAGCGATTTCAGTGCCATTCGGATAATTCCTTCGTGGAGTTTTTGTTTTGTTTTTTGTCTTAGATAATAGCTTTTCTATTGTAATATCGTACATAGTCTCAACAGAGACTACACATTACAAACAGCCACCGAGAATCATTATCCCAAGTTGCGGAAACAGCGATCGTGTGAGACCCAACTCACTTTATTTGTTCATGAGACCCAGAAAATATTAGATACAGGCTCCCAGGTACATGCTATTTTCCTTGACTACCGGAAGGCGTTCGATACAGTACCGCACTGTCGCCTGGTAAACAAAGTAAGAGCCTACGGAATATCAGACCAGCTTTGTGGCTGGATTGAAGAATTTTTAGCAAACACAGCATGTTGTTATCAATGGAGAGACGTCTACAGACGTTAAAGTAACCTCTGGCGTGCCACAGGGGAGTGTTATCGGACCATTGCTTTTCACAATATATATAAATGACCTAGGAGATAATGTCGGAAGTTCCATGCGGCTTTTCGCGGATGATGCTGTAGCATACAGAAAAGTTGCAGCATTAGAAAATTGTAGCGAAATGCAGGAAGATTTGCAGCGGATAGGCACTTGGTGCAGGGAGTGGCAACTGACCCTTAACATAGACAAATGTAATGTATTGCGAATACATAGAAAGAAGGACCCTTTATTGTATGATTATATGATAGCGGAACAAAGACTGGTAGCAATTACTTCTGTAAAATATCTGGGAGTATGCGTGCGGAAAGATTTGAAGTGGAATGATCATATAAATTTAACTGTTGGTAAGGCAGGTACCAGGTTGAGATTTATTGGGTGAGTCGTTAGAAAATGTAGTCCATCAACAAAGGAGGTGGCTTACAAAACACTCGTCCGACCTATACTTGAGTATTGCTCAGTGTGGGATCCGTACCAGATCGGGTTGACGGAGGAGATATAGAAGATTCAAAGAAGAGCGGCGCGTTTCGTAACAGGATTATTTGGTAACCGTGATAGCGTTACGGAGATGTTTAGCAAACTCAAGTGGCAGACTATGCAAGAGAGGCGCTCTGCATCGCGGTGTAGCTTGCTCGCCAGGTTTCGAGAGGGTGCGTTTCTGGATGAGGTACCGAATATATTGCTTCTTCCTACTTATACCTCTCGAGGAGATCACGAAGGTACAATTAGAGAGATTCGAGCGTGCAAGGAGACTTTCAGACAGTCGCTCTTCCCGCGAACCATACGCGACTGGAACAGAAAAGGGACGTAATGACAGTGGCACGTAAAGTGCCCTCCGCCACACACCGTTGGGTGGCTTGCGGAGTATAAATGTAGATGTAGAAGTACACTTCTGGTTTGCAGCCTTGACTGTCTATACAGCGGGTGACACCTAGTAAGGGAGGCTCCCCAGATTTCACACGCAAACATTCGCTTGCCGGAACACACAGAAGGTCCTCGCTTGGAGAATGCGGTCTACGCGCAGTCCAGAACAAACGCCCCTGGCTGCTCTCGCTGGCTGGCTCTGCAGAGCGCGCGGCCCCTGCCTGCCCCGCCCACCACGGTGAGCGGCCGCAGTCCGGCGTGGCGCCACTCACCCAAATTGGCAGAGCCCTGACCTCCACGCCGATAAAAGCTGAGCGGGGCGCGCGGCCAACCTCCTGCTGGAAAATCTCTCGGCCACGCTCGCTTTTACATGTCCGAAAACATCCGAAATTCACGGCGCTCTGCAAGGGAAAGAAGATCGTATTTCACCAGCGATCTCCAATATAAATACCAGTTATGTCTAGTTTGGCCACCCTTTATGAAATATTTTCTGTTTTGTCACAAGTGAAGCAGTGAAACTGCTTGTTATCTCTCAATTAACTTAAGAAATTGGGCGTGGTGTACTGGTGATGATCACGGTCGGTCTAATTTGTTGGCTTGGCTCGTTTTTTTACAGAATGAACGGTCGTGCACTGTCGCCTTAAAGACCGTAAATTTATTACGGTATCTGTCCTCGGCCCTCTTTAGTAATTAGACAAGTTAGCAAATAATATAAATAAATAAGAAAATGAACCGGTAAATCTGGAGGCTTAATTATGTCGATGAAAACAGATAGTCGAAGATTAAATCGAATAAATGTTTATTAAATACTGTTCACGAATATCTGGATGGTGGCTTTTCTGGAACTGTCGATTCAAGATGAAAAACAGACAACCAAACAATAATTGATGTATGTAATGTGAGCAGAACATCGAATATACATACATATGCGAGAGAAGTTTATTTGCATCCATAGAAAGCATTCACAGTCCGAAAGTGACGTTCCCCATTGTCAATCATGACAAAGTACTTTGTCCTGAATAACCACTGTGAAAAACATGAAAGACCATCACACATGATTATATGTATAATGGCAGTAAATAATTACAATTCGTACATCCCTCAAACCTTGTAAACAAAATTAAAGTTTATATGGTGACACAAAATAAATCACCAAAAACCCCATCTGAAATATATGTTGAGCGAAAAGTTAGAGTCAATGATACACGTGCACACAATTATTCAAAGTCTGATGAAAAGTTAAAGTATTAATGTCACGTGGTTCCTCAGCTGCATGGACACTCGACAAAAGCACACTCACCGCGCACGAAACACGAAAGACCACCGATTGACGTGGCGTCCCGTTTGTCCTTAAATATCTCCTGTACCCTGATAAACTATTAACTGAAGACACATAAGAATGACCACCATTAAAATTTAAAGCTAGTTGTATACTAGAACAGAGAAAATGTATTGTGGTCAGTTTGTGTCCTCATATTACAATGACACAGTACCGAACGAGTTATCAACGACGTTCACTAAGCAAGCCTATATCTGGTTTTACGATGTGACAAATCTTATGTGAAATGATCAGTAATATGAAGTAGTAAATTGAGATTATGCATTGACTTGGAAAATTAGGTAAGCATCCAGTAAAATCCTGCTGCATTCATAATATGCGATATTGTGGAGGGTTTATAATACCGGTGCATTTATGAATCACATTTTGGTACTTTCATCTTCATCTTTTCTACCCATGGATGACACGAAAAGTTGCTTGTCGGGTTGTTTATTGACACCTTACGTTTTCATACGAAGAATCATACGATCAGACTGCTCCAGCGTCCTTTCTGATTTATTACTCTTCCTACTTGTTTGATGCAGTCCGTCACGAATTTCTCTCATGTGCCAACCCCAACCTTTTCATCTCTGAATAGCACATGCAACCTGCAGCCTCAATTATTGTTGGATGTATTCTAATCTCTGCTTCCACTACAGATTTTATCATCTACAGCTCCCTCTAATAACATGGAAATTTATTCCTTTAAGTCTTAAGAGATGTCCTACCATCTTGTTCCTTGTTTTTCCATATACTCTTTTCCTCGGGGATTTTACGGGGAACCTCAATCCTTACCTTACCAGTCAACCTATTTTTCAACATTCTTCTGTAACACCACATCTCAAATGCTTTGATCCTCTTCTGTTCTGGTTTTCTCAGAGTCCATGTTTCACTACCATGCAATGCGGTGCTAAAAAAAACTTAAATTATAATCATTTGTTTATCTGTAGATGTACATCACATCTACTGGTTGCCCTCCCATTCGGAAAATTTCTTCGTGGTGCTTTTATCTTTTTTTTTTTTTTTTTGTCTTACAGACAAATTAGCAGCAGGATTAAACCTATAGAAGGAAGGAACTGCAAATAATGCTGCAAATCGATCTTATGATGTAAACAAATGGTTCAAATGGCTCTGAGCACTATGGGACTCAACTGCTGTGGTCATTAGTCCCCTAGAACTTAGAACTACTTAAACCTAACTACCCTAAGGGCATTACACACATCCATGCCCGAGGCAGGATTCGAACCTGCGACCGTAGCAGTCGCACGGCTGCGGACTGCGCGCCTAGAACCGCTAGACCACCGCGGCCGGCTATGATGTAAACAGCTCTAAATACCTGGCTATACGGCATGCCTACAGAACGACCCCTACACTGCTACATACTATCACTAAAAGCTTGTAGCATCTAGGCGTCTTCAAACTGGTCGGGTTAATACAAAAGTTGAACCATCACAGAAGGCGACTGGTTGCAGTTATTTCTATAAACCTTAATTCTTTGCAATCGCAATGTGCCACATCCGCAATGGTTAAATGAGTCTTATCTCTTAAGTTCCAGACAAATACTCCTCGCAAATGCATGAGTTACAGATAATTGGGACAGACATGCACGTAGCCACAAGTTCTGAAGGTACATTAGCACAATAAGCTTTACTTTTTAGGCAGTTGTTGTAATCTTCAGTCCAAAGACTGGTCTGATGCACCTGTCGATGCTATCTGAATCCCTCTTCATGCCTGCATAACCACTGCAGGTAACCTCCACTTTAATCTTCTCGCTGTGTCATTTCTTGCTGTCTCTCCATAAATTTTAACGCCACAGTTCCCCCACATCCCCAAATTGACTATTTCTTCTGGATGTTTCCTATAAATCAGTTCACTCTTTTACTCCTTAGTTCTTTTCCGTATCTCTTCATTTATCCAATCTACCCATGTAATCTTCAGAATTCTTGTGTAGCATTACATTACAATAGCTTCCATTTCCTTCCTAGCTATACAGCTTGTTTTTCATGTTTCACTTCTGTAGACGGCTACACAACCGACAAATCCCTTCAGAAAAGGCTTTATTAAACTTAAATTTATATTAGGTGAAAAAATTTCTGTTTTCGGAACGTTTTGCTTGTTACTTCCAGTTTGCTTTTGATATACAAGTTTTTTCTTCGCTTCATGAACTTCAATTCCCCTTACAAATTTCTACTACAAACGCAGGTTTGTGTTTGCTCGCTCCGCCTTAGAAGCTACGTTGTGTCAGTGTCGCCTCCAAAACCGAGACTGTTCTTCTCCGAGGTCGGCTTTTACCGATCTCTAGCTTCCATAAACAATTCGCGTTATTGTACTTCAACCGTGACGTATTAAACCGATAATTCGGTAATAGCCGCATCTCTCAGAAGCTACCTTCTTTGAAATTGTAATTTGTGGTTGTTTCTTCCATCTCATACGTCTTGCATATCAGGTGGAACAGTATTGTCGTGGCTGGTTCTTCAAACGAATTCAATAATTCTTAGGGAATGTCGTCTTCTCCAGGGGTCTTGTTTCTACTTTCGGCTCTCAGTGCTATGTCAAATTCTTCTGTCTGTATCATATCTCATATTTCATCTTCATTTGCTTCCTCGTCCCTTTCCATAATACTCTCTCAGTTTCCCTTATACAGCCCTTTTATATATTTCTCCACTTTAAAGGTTAACCCCTGAGTAGTTCTGGCTTTGCATACGAGCTATTCATATTCATACAGCTGCATTTGATGCTATTTCCAAAGTTTTCTTTAATTTTTCTATATGTGGTACCTGTCTGTCGCATATTAAAAGAAACTTCTACTGCTTTATTTCCCTCTTTTTTTTCACGCTCATTTTGTAGTCTTTTGCTTGTTAGAGTTGCTGTATTTTTGTATACCGATTATATTATCTAAGGTCTTCTACGGAGCGTTGTCTTTCAATCTCTTTGGTCCTCTGTTCCTTCAATGCTTCATCAATCAAAGCTACCCATTGGTCTTCTATTGTACTCTTTTCTTGTTTCAGTCAATCGTTGTCTAATATCCTATTTAAAACTGTGGACGCAGTTTTTTCAATTTTCCCTGCAGCCATCTCCGTAACTTCCTACTGTTTTGCACGATATGGAGTTTTCATCTGCAGTCCATAAGTAATAAATTACGGTGTCTGGTATTTGATAGATTCCGTGTACTCCTTTCACTGACACACAAACGTAAAAGATGTGAAAGGAGCCTGGAATGATAAATGATTGGCCAAATGGAGAATAATCGAATTTTGTTACAAAATATGCGGCAATTGAAGCCAGCGAGTATTTGTATCACATACCGATCGTAATCATTGTAGACGAAATCTCTTTGTTAAGAACTCGTGGTGAAAAACGCTACACTGAAAACAAACTTTATACTATTGATCTCTAGTATACATCTGACTAAATTCATACCACAGAGCTAGACTGAATTTGAGGAGATAGAGAAACTTGTACATGAAGTTTCTATGGCGATTAAGCAGCCTGAAGCTGTAACGTGATAAGATTATAAACCGAAAACTTAAGTCGAACTGTAGCGGTCTTTTTGAAGCCTACAGAATCGCCCTTTCGTCGCCCTGAAGAGATCTTACCTCGTTTTAAAGAATGACCTAATGTCTAAAAGATTTTATTCAAATTACGCTGGCCGCCTAAGCCATCCCACAAGAAAACATTTTATTCTTAAGAAGTCGGAAATAGTGGTGATATCCTTTTTATTTTCGCGCCTGTTATTAGTGGTTTCCATGTCTTCGACTAGTTTATTAAGTCGCCTTTCAAATAACTTCAGTTGCATTCAGTCCGCATATGTTTCTGTAACAAAACATCAAATCACATGGGAGCCCACACAGTCAACATGGAATGAACACCTAGATGAAGATTTCACAATCAGGTACGCACAGAACGAGTAATACTTGTTTAACAAGTGCAGCATACGACTAGCGCAGAATATGCGTGCTCAGAGGACATGAATCGTCGTTATTCGTGAAGACAAGAAACCTAATTAGTGATTAGTGATTTAGACGAGAAGACGGTGGAGCAGAAAACACGATGAATAAGCTGCTTATGAACTTTCACAGACTCTAGGAACTTCATAATGCTGTTGACCAATAGCGTTCATCTCCTTTGCTCTAGTTAACGTTCGAGTTTTCGTATCACACATAAACGTAAAACATGTGAAAGAAACCTGGAGTGGTACATGTTTGGTCAAATCGAGAATAATCGAATTTTGTTACAAACTATGCGGCAACTGAAGCCGGCAGAACATTGTTCGAGTATATGTATCACATATGGATCATAATCATTGTAAAGGAAATCTTTTTGTTAAG
Organism: Schistocerca gregaria; assembly: GCF_023897955.1. NCBI lineage: Eukaryota > Metazoa > Arthropoda > Insecta > Orthoptera > Acrididae > Schistocerca > Schistocerca gregaria. The sequence goes on along the minus strand of NC_064921.1, from coordinate 397,273,790 downwards.
AACGGAAGTGTGACACACTGATTACGTGCGCAACTGTGATTTTTAAGAAGTTGATTCTTCGAAAGCTTCCAGTGGAGTTAAACATCAAACCTCTTAGGAGCTGGAGGAGTAGCTAGATACACTTCAGAATATTAAAGAACTACTATCGTTTTCGATCACTGGAACTTTACATACGTTCCTGCTATACCGCTACCAGTTATGACCATTTTATTTCCTGCTTTTAGTGTTTTTCTGTTTGTTACTAATTAACGAAAAACCTATGTCTGATACACACTGATCAGCCACAACATTAAGAGCACTAGATAATAGCCGGTATATTCACCTCCGGCACGGGTAACAGCGGCGACGCTTCGTGGTATTGAAGCAATGAGGTCTTAGTAGGTTGCTGGAAGGAGTTGGGGTTCAGATCTGGCGAGTTGGGGGTCCAGCACATCAAGTGGAACTCGCCACACTGTTCCTCGAACCACTTCGACACACTCCTGGCCAGTGACACGGTGCATAATCTCGTTGGAAAATGCTACTGCCATCGGGAAACATGATGGTCATGGAGGGGTGTACACGATCCGCAAGCAGTGTAACATACTCCTTGCCGGCCGCTGTGGCCGAGCGGCTCTGGGCGCTTCAGTCCGGAACCACGCAACTGCTACGGTCGAAGGTTCGAATCGTGCCTCGGGCATGGATGTGTGTGAGGTCCTTAGGTTAGTTAGGTTTAAGTACTTCTAAGTTCTAGGGGACTGATGACCTCAGCTGTTGAGTCCCATAATGCTCAGAGCCATTTGAACCATACTCCTAGGCCATCATGGTGCCTGGACCCATAGATACCGACGTGAATTTTCCCCAGGGAATAATAGAGCCGCCGCCAACTTGTCTCCGTCCGTTTCACCTTGGTTTCGCCACATGTTGAAAATACTCTGCACAGCACTCCCTATAACACCGGAAACGCGCGCAGTTTCCTAAATGCTCGTGCTGAGGCTCCGGGCCATCACAATCTGCCCTCGGTCAAACTCAGGCGGATCGCGCGCTTACCCCATTGTTCACACGAACAGCAAGCTCACTGTTACTAAATGCACCGTGCACGTGTCTGACCAGTAGTTATTCCTCATCAGGTGACGCTGTTATTGCCTGGACTGGTTTATGTCAATAGTAGGTCGGTAGTCATAATGTTCTGGCTGATCAGTGTATGATTACTAAAGACTGTAGGGATGGAATATAGATCTTTATAATTTAAATAACGTAAATAAAGTAGAAAGTTCGTTACGCTGCAGTTCTGTATATTACTGAAGAGTCACTACTCTGCAAAACTTCGTTGGCAAGTAGAGCCACCTGGCGGCGCTTTCGTGTAGCAATAACGCTGAATGTGTGGCCAGTTCTGACAGCCGTCATTCAGCCACTTGATTGCTCCTGTAGCATTGTGAGCAGTGACAGACTGTATGTAACCATGACGAGCTAATATCTGTAAGTTTAGAGCTATATGCTACTCACTAACTGCAATTTGTATGCCTTTATTTTATCATGATTTATATAAAAAAAAAAACAGTTTGTACATGACAATGAAAGTGATTCAGCGGAACTGGTTATGACGATGTGTGATGTCTGGTGGCTGGTATACACGGGGTCAAATAAAAAATTTTTTATTTGTGTGCGTCGTAGAATGGAAGTTTAATTATAAAATGTATTACGCTATTGTTCATTTCTGTGACGCTCGTTAACGCGCTGAAACTAGATATCAAATAAAGGAATTCTAGCCGTCTTAATCTAGGATTTTTACCCGTGTATTTTAACATAACATATCGCACACCTTCCAATTTGACAGAGTCAAACAACAATGCAAAAATTATGAATTAACAAATTATGTATTAACAAGATCCTATTGCAACTCATATATCTCTAAAACTATTCGTCTGACACATTTTTGTGCAGAATTTTACGATGCAATATTTTTTTTGTAATTACTGTTCTGTTCCAAAATTTAACCATCTGGTGGAATTAAAAAAAATAAAATAGGAGAAGTTGTCTTCTAGTTGGGCGCAGCCTCCCTACAGTGGGTGGGGACATTTCTGTTCCTTATTAGTAAACTTTACATATTATTTCCCTCTTTTTTTCTTTTTTTAACTAATTTTCCTAGGGTGTAGAGTCTCTCGACAAGTGTGAAGTGAATGCCGAAGCATGCTGCCTGATTTCATGCAGCACACACAGTGTAACTGCCATGTGTGTCAATAAAGTGCTGCAGTGGCCCAGGGACTTTGAAGCAGGTTGTACAGACGTTCATAACGCAGGGGGTCAGGCACTTTTCATTTTATTTTAAGATTGGTCTCTAGTATTTTCTAAAATTAATTCACAAGTCTGAAGATGGTTATATAAATATAACCGAAACCGGTCACTTATGTTATTGAGACATTAGTTTTGTGATCAAGACTGAACTTTAGTTAAAATGTAATACTCTATTGATCACTGTTTCCAAAATTGTTTACCGAAAAAAAACGACACCAACTGTATCGCTCAGTTGTTAGACCGGTTACTGCTGCTACAATGGCACGTTATCAAGATTAAAGTGAATGTGAAAGTGATGTTACAGTCGGCGCACAGACGATCAGACACACCATCTCCGAGGTAGCGACGAAGTAGGGATTTTCCCGTACGACCATTTTACGAGTGTACCGTGAATATCAGGAATCCGGTGATCAAATCTCCGACATCGCTGCGGCCGGAAGAAGATCTTGCAAGAACGGGACCAACGACGACTGAAGAGAATCGTTCAACGTGACGGAAGTGCAATTCTTGAGTAAATTAGTGCAGATTTCATTGCTGGGACACCAAAAAGTGTCAGCGTGCAAATCATTCAACGAAACATCATCGATATGGGCTTTCGGAACCAAAAATACACTCGTGTACCCTTGGTGACTGTACGGCACAAAGCTATACGCGTCGCATGGGCCCGTCAACAGCGACATTGGAAACGTGTTGCTTGGTCTGACAATTTTTGTTTCAAATTGTGCAGAGCGGATGGAAGTGTACGGGTACTGAAACAACTTCATGAATCCATGGACCCTGCATGTCAGCAGAGGACTGTTGAAGCTGGTGGATGCTCTGTAATGGTGTGGGGCGTATGCAGTTGGAGTCATATGGAAACCCCTGATACTTCTAGGTACACCTCTGACAGGTGACACGTACGTAAGCATCCTGTCTAATCACCTGCGTCCATTCATGTCCATTCCGATGGACTTGAGCAATATCAGCACAACAATGCGACACTCCACGCTTCCAGAATAGTTACGCTGGCCACCTAACTCCCCAGGCATGAACATTATTTAGCATATATGGGATTCCTTGCAACGTGCTGTTCAGAAGAAATCTTCGCCCATCGTACTCTTACGGAATTATGGACATCCCAGCAGAATTCATGGTGTCATTTCCCGCCAGCACTACTTCAGACGTTAGTCGAGTCCATGCCACGTCGGGTTGCGGCACTTCTGCGTGCTCACGGGGCCCTATACGATATTAGGTAAGTGTACCAGTTTCTTTGGCTCTGCAGCATAGTTACTGACCTGAGTTCATATGGCGGGAGCAGACAGTGTCTAGGGGCGTGCGCTGACCCTGACTGGAAGTGCTTGGTCAGTTTAGTAGGTGGCAGTGAGAGATGGCTGCCAGTGCAAGGACATCAGGTCAGAAAGGCAGCGGCAGTGAAGGAGCGCTGTCATTGCCTTAGCGGGCGTGCATGTACCAGGGCTGCAGTCATCAGTCAAGCAGTGGTGTCAGCCTGGTGGGCTGATCGACCATGCCAATAGGTGTGAATGGAGCAGTCAACCAGCAGTTCGCAGTGGATTAGGCGCAGGAGGAACGGGTGGACGGTCTGCGAACCAAAGACCCCGTGGAGGAGCCCAGGAGTCAGTTGACATCGGCCTGCAGTGGTCACCATCTGGAAAGCACCAGCTCAGTCACTGGCAGCGACAGGAATGTCTACTGCTCACAGATCAGCGACTACCGGAGGTGGCAGCTAGTAGCAGATGAGACTAGAGGACACACATTCGGTCGACAGCTGGCGGCGTGGAGGCACTCCCGGTGCGAGCATCAGCCGGCTGTTGGTACAATATGGCCGAGATGGCTATTGTTCACACAAGCTCGTCCCGTGTAGAATCCAGGTAGCAAGCGTCTGAACATCTCTCGCTATAGTGCTAGAGCAGAGGATTTTGCGTTTCTCTCAGAGCGCTTTTCTGCCCCACGCATCACAATTGCGCAGGCAGCAAGTTGGCCCATTTTCCTACTGATTACCATGCCCGCTAGCAAGGTGACGCAATAAGAGGCATTCTCAAGCCAGCTACCACTGGTGACGCTGTTACAGGTGACATAGACAGATGCAGCGCCCAATAATCAACACTTTTGAGTCATACTGGAGAAATTAAACGTTGTCTGAAGACATCACTATGAAGCAAAAATCAAAAAAATGTGACAAATGTAAAGAGCCCAAAAATATGTTAATTGTCTTGTAGCAACAAGAAATTTGTTTCAATGCCTTCGTTTGAGCTACATGACAGAGAAAAGAATCCGCCTTCTACCACTATTATACACCGTCAAGGGGCCATTTCGATACTGCATGAAGCAAAAGCGACCAAGAGTAGAATGTGAAACCTGCTCCTAGCACAAGCGTGCGTATGCACCCCCATTAGCCGCTACAGTGAAATAACTGCTCGAGATAGTTTCTTGTCCATCCCGGTTGCTCGATGTAGTGTATTGCAACATTTTTATTGTTAATATTCATTCTCAAGGTAGACCGGATTGTTCAAGTTTGAACCTCTATGTAGTCGGAGACTTTTCGGCCAAATACCAGACGCACTGGTTCAAATGGTTCAAATGGCTCTGAGCACTATGGGACTTAACTGCTGTGGTCATCAGTCCCCTAGAACTTATAACTACTTAAACCTAACTAACCTAAGGACATCACACACATCCACGCCCAAGGCAGGATTCGAACCTGCGAGCGTAGCGGTCGCGTGGTTCCAGACTGTAGCGCCTAGAACCGCTCAACCACTCCGGCCGGCAGCACTGGTACTATGGCCGAGCAACTGAGTATATGTGGGAGAGGATTTCTAGTTCCAGCATTTTGTTGTGCCGTTGTCGTAAAGTTTAAACCGGACTAAACAAGATACCTCTGCAATTATGCGAACAGCTTCAGAATTTTCTTAGTGGAGGTGGGTTAATCCGGCTGGCATCTAAACTTTAAACTCTAAGCTGTAACTCGGCAGACATAGGAGAAGCTTGCAGTCATAGAACCCAAGTGATAAACCGAGGTTTAAATTGCAGTTCAGTAGAGCCTCTCAGAAAAGTTTACACTGAAATCCGCATTCTACTTAGTCAAACTAAGACTAGAAATTTTACTCGATAACGTATGTCTGAGAACAGTTGAGTGTTCACACACAACTCTATCAGTCATCCTATGACCGCAAACCAGTTGAGATATAAGGTCAACTCCTCACTCTTGACAAAGACCCACCAAGTCTCAACATATAACTGAATTCCGAACACCAGATTTCCCTATACAGATTGGTTACAATTGTCACCAGACTCCTGCACGGGGTCTTTGGTTCGCAGACCCTGCTGCTGTACCTCGTGCACCAAGTGTCAGACAGTAAACGTTACAAGCCTTACAAGTGTTCCGCTACGCTTTAACAAGAGATGGGCATAATCTTACCTGAGCCTGCAGTCGAGAGATCTGCAGTATGATTAATTCAATTAGGATGCAGGACATGAACTGCTCTGAATGCTACTTGGGACGCCTTTTATACCGGACTCAGTGTCTCGTTGTACTTTGCTACACATCACCAACGTCTGACGGCTGCAGCCACGTGTTCCGTATCGGCCTCGAATTGTCACTCCACTTCCCGACAGTGTGCCTCTATACCTTCGTATTAAAACCTTTAATTACCGGATAGCGACAGTCATGCTGCAAACTCACGTTTATTAGAATGAAATGAAGTTTGGAAGTCAGGAGACTAGGTACTGGTGGAAGTAAAGCTATCTATGAGGACGGATCGTGAATCATGCTTGGCTAGCTCAGTTGGTAGCTTCGCCGCGAAAGGCAAAGGTCTGCAGCTCGAGTCTCACTCTGACACACAGCTTTAACCTACCAAGAAGTTTCTTGCTCATACTAGTTGCACTATGCCACAATTTGCTTCAATATTGATCTGAATCGAATCTTTTTCTTACTCCAACGGATGTTTTAGAGAGGAAAATGTCGCGTCATTGGGCTATCTGTGCTGTAGACGGGTATAACTCAGAACTGGAATCAATTTATTTTTCCTGAACAAGAAAAATTGAAAGTTGGCATGAGCAGCTGCACAAGAATGGCATTCAACCTCCTTATTTTCTTAAAGTATCAATCAGTTGTTATACACTGAGTGACGTTTTGTCCGTGCGTATAGCGGCAACAATTTTGGTAACATTGTTTATACGCTAGTAACGTTTGCGACGGATTTTGCAGTAATTGGAGAACAGAGATTTGAATACAGACCGCAGTGCTGTCGCTAGCATCGGAGGATATGCGGCGCGCATGCACAGTGCTCCTCCATTATGAGTTGTGACTCTCGACACGACGGAGTGTCCGGGCGTGCAGTAGATTGGTGTGACGCACTTCATTATCCTGAAAGCTCGCCGGCGAGTCCCCAGCCGCCGTTAATCAGGGAGAGCCCGCCGGTTCCAGGAATCGTGCTGTGGCTGGCGATAACCACGACAGCTCCCGGCGCCAAAATGAACCACGGAACCGACAGGCGAGGCAGTCGAGTGTCCGTATCTGCTCGCTTTTCCCTCATCACTTTCGTGCTAGATGCGTTGCCTCAGTTGCATTTTGGCATGAAGTGAGAACGTGTTAGGAATGGGTAATATTTGTGGAATGAATCAAAGCGAGATAAGAAACGCGACGTAGTACATAAGAAAAATATTCTCATTCCATCTCTTTCGGCATCATAGATTTTTCGTAATTTCTTAACGATGTCGTTAGGAAAGTGATTGCACGAAACTCTTATTCCTTCAGAAAAACGTAGAGGAACTCAATGAAATCATTCTACCAGTTACCTTAACTGAAAAATCGGAAGAAGCGTAAATTCGTGAAGCCGAATAGAAATTCCTAAACGACTGCCTTTGGAAATCGCTTTGCGAAATTTTTTGCACCTCCTTCTTCTGCCCGAATATAATAAAATTCTTTCCTAGGTTTTCAGTTCTGCACATACAGCTTTTACTCCACATATTTCAGATCATCATCGTGGAGGAGCTAAATCTTTGGTATCAGTTACTAGTCGCCGAGAAGTTTAAAACTTAAGTTTGGAGTTTGTGTGTGTGTGTGTGTGTGTGTGTGTGTGTAGTAATATAATTACATTGAAGTCACTGTTTTTTACCCACCCAGGTAGCCGTGAATATTAAAGCGCCTCTTCCGGGACGGGGTCAGTGTGCTGGCCAGCGCAGATGTGATTCTTAGGTGGTTTTCCAAATCCCACTGCGTGAATATCGGGCTGATACCAAAGTTCCGCCTCAGTTACATGATTTGCAAACATTTAGGAAATTCTAACACACTTTCACATGAAGAACACTCCACACAGACTGTTGAGCTACTCGTATTCCCTCCTGCGGGGGTTAACAGTGTGGCAACAAGAAAAGTATCCGGCCAATATTTAAATTAATCATGCCACATGCGTTATTGAACATGCTGACCCTGCACCGATGTGTCACAGGGGCAAAAGACAAAAGAAATAAGAATATCAACTCTTCGCTCTTTTTATAAATCCGAGATCGATTGTGATCAGTCTATCTAAACCAAATCTGCTCATTCAGATGGAAACCCCTTGCAAACAGTAACGTAAAATGCTGTGTAGTAACTTGGTTGTGAAGTAATACCTCAATCACTTTCGGGAACCACGTAAAATTCCTTGAAATTATCCGTTGACTTCCATTTATATCTTTTTACGTGTATTTATTTTATCACCTTTCCTCGTAAACCCTAGGTTTTTGCATTTGGTTTCTGTTTTAGAACTTACGCCCAGCTCTACCAGAATGTATTGGAAGACAGAATCACCTCTTATTTACGTAATAGGTTCCGTGACGTATGGCTTCCATGAAAAATTTTTAAAAAGCCTGAAACGGGATCACTTTCCATCTTAATTTTGGTAAATTTTGAAGCAATCTCTGCATTTCAGTCGAAGCACGAGATCACATTACCTCAACGCCGATGACTAATTTTATTTAAAAGTTATTGTTTTCAATATTACGAACTAATTAAAACATCGCAAGAAATGTAAATCAGAGAAGTCGTGTAGGATTTCTCAAACGATTTCCTTTGAGACGTAAACCAGGAACAAAAGCAGTAATGAGCCATGTTTGATCGGACTTCAATTCCACATCAGCCAAGGCAAAATAGATACCACTACGATGGGACACAGTTTACCCACGAAGCACATGAATCATTTTAGACATATCAACATTCATATCATAATTGGTTTCAGAATTATAATAGTGTTGCATATATATGAGGCTTCCAACAGTTGAAACGATGAACACGACAGCGAGGTGTTCCGGCGATTGAGTAACCAGCCACTGTGCAGTTACTTATAACAACAAGAAGCAAACCTGATGTCTGGGACTGGTAACGGGCTTACAGGATTTCAGGCAGCCGAGAGAAGCGTTGCTATCCGGGGCATACGTTACGAATTAATTACTATTAAGTAATTAAAGAATCGAAAAAGATGCATCGATAAACCTCGTAATACCATACCTAGACAAAATTCAGTCTCATTTTCGTATTCCTATGACCATACGGATACTGCCGATCACATTGTTTGATGATTTATAACTACATTTTTCTAGTGATTTTTGTTTTAAACCCTTCCAGACCCCTTTCCGCCCGTTTAGATTCGTATATCATCAATATGATTTACGTGTGAACGGAACCGGTAAAGTGTGAGAAACTCCAATTGTCGTTTGGATGTTTTGAATTATCTATATAACTCAGCAGCAAAATAGATTAAAATTATATTAAACTTGATTCGATTTATAAGACACATTGTAATTGTGACGTAGCGTTAGCTTCGCTCCATGGAAATGGCGTCACAAGCCGTTAGAATAAGAGGAACGTTCTCAGCAAAGGCGGGCAGTTCCTGCATCTCAGTTGAGAAGATACGGACGGCTGTAGAGGGCAGATAGTTTGAAGGCTAGAGATGTGTGGGTTTCCAAGCTGGCTCTGTGCTGTTTTTGTCTAGTGTGAGGGTGGCAACACTGACAAAGCGAGCAATTTCAGTGCATTTCACTCGTGTTATTGTTTTGCACTGGACAATAATAAACAAAGAGAAACCAAAGGTTTGTTCGTTATGCATAAAGTTAAAAACTCTTCAATTAAAAGATGAAGCTGTGGACCTGAAGCCTTGGACAACGACCACGACATAAGTATATCTAGTGGAGTTGTGAATTCTAAACTCTACTCGTGGGGAATCGCTTTTCTGTAAACTAAACGATAAACTTTATCGTTGATAGGTGGGATTGGCTGAGGTCGGTAACTTTTATATAAATTTATGGAATAATATTTGCTGCTGAGTCTTTTTTGCCAATGTTTGTTAGCACAACACTTCCAGCAAGATGTTATTATAGTGCATCTGATGATGGCAGTATTCTGCCGAAACGCATCGTGCTATATATGTTAGAGAGTGAAGCAGTAAAAATTATTACATACGCATAAAATGCAGGTAGATTTGTGTTTGAATCTGTGTGTATGTGTATGTGTGTGTGTGTGTGTGTGTGTGTGTGTGTGTGTGTGTGTGTGTGTGTGTGGCTCGCCGGCACTCGAATGTGTGTCAGTGTGTCAGAGAGAGAGAGAGAGAGAGAGAGAGAGAGAGAGAGAGAGAGAGAGAGAGAGAGAGAGAGAGAGAGAGAGAGATCAGTTTTTAATCTGGGTATTTTTGAGACAAGTAATTGTGGCTTCAGTGAAATTACTGAGCGATAAGACCGTGTTCCCATGAAGGCTGGATGTCTCCATTGTATACAACCATTAGAGACTGGGTGCCCAATCTTTCGGCTGCTGTGGAGCTGACGTGAGGGTTTCCTGTGTCGTGCTGTTAATTATTCTGATGGTTACGGTAAGAACTGACATTGCTAGTGCTTTGCCTTCCTACACCATAATACCTGGACCATTAAAACTGTGCTGGACATAACGTTCATATAGCGAGAGGTGGAAACACGTCTTGTATCCAAGAAATTTGTCGTGCATTATCATGTGGGTGGTCCACGTGTTATGGTGTGGGGAGACATAATGTTTCACGGGGGGTAGTGACCTCCAAATAGTGACCTACAAACCTTTGAGTACGGTACATTCATAAGTCAAAGATATTCTGCTCTCTACTCCTTCCCCTTGTGCGTCTTTTCAGGGGTGCATTCGGCCCTGACTTCACATTTATGGAAAAATACGCGAGTACGTCGAGCAGAGCAGGTGATGGAGCTCTTGGTACAAGGGGATTTCTGCGAATGGACGGGCCTGTTCGTTCGCCTGACTTAAATTCCGTTGGGTGCGTGTAGGGTGTGTTGACGAAACGTATTTCAGCACCTCCATATGCATCAACAATCGTACATAAGTTGTCAACCGCTGTGGTGAAGGAATGGATCACTGTAACTCAAGAATTAATCGCGCTGATTCCAGTCTTTGAATAACAATGCCATTTCTGTTCATCTCATTGCGTACATCTTTCAGTTTCCATCCATGCTATACTGTATCAGATCTTCCTACGATGTCAAAGTGTGATGGAGCTATGTTACTTGGTACTGACGCTTCATGCGAATGATACCTTCGTCGTTTAGTTTTGCACGGGAGTGTGACTGTCCAATATACACTTTTTTTCACACTGCTTGCCAATACGCACTTTTCCACAGTGCTTGCAAATGATTTAAAAAAAATGGTTCAAATGGTTCTGAGCACTATGGGACTTAACATCTGTGGTCATCAGTCACCTAGAACTTAGAACTACTTAAACCTAACTAACCTAAGGACATCACACACATCCATGCCCGAGGCAGGATTCTAACCTGCGACCGTAGCAGGCGCGCGGTTCCGGAATGCGCGCCTAGAACCGCTAGACCACCACGGCCGGCTGCAAATGATTTTGTATACAACATTGTGTCCCAAGGGTTGCAATTTGTCTTTACTATTGAATAAAAGTTTTGATGTGTTATTGGTTGTATAAAATACAGGTCTGTATTTGTGAGAGTTTAGCCTTTTTGCAAGATTGTCTGAAATGTTGCCAATATATGGAATTTTATACCACGACTTGTAACTGCTGAATGACTGGTGTGGCCAGCCTGCAGAAGTGATGTAGTTTTATTTATTTTTTCCGTAGAATATTATCAATCAGTGCAGAGCTATAGCCATTGCTGGAAGCGATTTGTTTAATTGTTTGTAGTTCTCTTTGAACTACTGATTCGTATAATGGAACACATATGAAGCGATGCAAAATTGAATGGAAAGCTGTATGTTTGTGGCTGCATGGATGCTAGGTAAATCCTGCAAACTGCCAGCAGACGGCTTTTCAAACAGAACTACAAATCATCAAACAAATCGCTTCCAGCAGTAGCTATAACCCTGCCTTGATTGTTAATATTCTACGAAAAAAGGAATAAAATTACACCACTTCTGTGCGCTGCCCGTCAGCAGTCACCTAGAAGACACCAGTTTTGGTAAAAAGGTCATATATTGACAACATTTCAGATAATCTTACAAAAAAGTTGAAGTGGTGGAACTATAGACCCACATTTTGTAATACCGATAACACTTCAAAATTTTTATTCAATAGTAAATACCAATTGCAAAGAATGGTGTATATAAAACCACATGCAAACAGTCTGAAAATATGTACATCGGTCAGTCAAGCGGTTGTGTGGTCATTAGGCTATGTGAACATGAGAGAAGTTGGTGACTGAGAAAAAAACATTCGCCTTTGGGCTCTGAGCACTATGGGACTTAACTACTCTGGTCATCAGTCCCCAAGGACGTAGAACTACTTAAACCTAACTAACCTAAGGACACCACACACATCCATGCCTGAGGCAGGATTCGAACCTGCGACCGTAGCAGTCGCGCGGTTCCGGACTGCGCGCCTAGAACCGCTAGACCACCGCGGCCTATTCGCCTTTTTCTGAACATCTCTTAGCACAAAACAATCCATATGACGTAGCATGTGAAGTTTTACTTTCTATCAAGAAGAGCAGAAAAATGACTCGACTGGAAATTCTGGAAATCAGCAAACACATGACACAGAATGCCAACCTAGTATCAAATGATCAGACTCAATTTACATTTTTCTCGTTGTTAAATTACGTTTTCGTCACAAATACCAAATTCAAAATGTAAATCCATCATATTAAACTTCCTGGCAGATTAAAACTGCGTGCCCGTCCGAGACTCGAACGCGGGACCTTTGCCTTTCGCGGGAAAGTGCTCTATCAACTGAGCTACCGAAGCACGACTCACACCCTGTACTCACAGCTTTACTTCCGCCAGAATGAGAAACATCCCCCAGGCTGTGGCTAAGCCATGTCTCCGCAGTGCTAGTTCTGCAAGTGTCGCAGGAGATCTTCTGTAAAGTTTGGAAGGTAGGAGACGAGGTACTGGCAGAAGTAAAGCTGTGAGTACCAGGCGTGAGTCGTGCTTCGGTAGCTCAGTTGGTAGAGCACTTGCCCGCCGAAAGGCAAAAGTCCCGAGTTCGAGTCTCGGACGGGCACACAGTTTTAATCTGCCAGGAAGTTTCACATCAGCGCACACTCCGTTGCAGAGTGAAAATCTCATTCTGGTATCCATCATTTTCCTCACCATTTGTTAAAAGTATCGCCAAATAAAAATTTTTGTTTACAGCTCCTTTTTTTATTTAATGTAATTATTTTAAAAAAGGTTTCCCTATGTGAACACTTTCTTATTTTTGTATCTTCTGTACAAATAATACCTGTGTAAGTCACGCAACATGTACATCTGTGTTTGCGACATTCAGTTGTCACCTTAAGATGGCCTGAGAAGCCGAGAGCGGTTTGTAGTAAATAAATATAATTTTGCCGAACATTAAGAAGTGTTATTACCATGTTCTGCCGAGCACCGACGGAAAAATAAGTTAATACTAAATATGTGTCATTATAATGCAGCGAACGTCTGCTGTTGAATAGCGATAACAGTTTGGCGTCATGAGCATCAATATTCTCCACCCATTCCAGCACCCTGTACCGAGGACTTAGTTTACTGCTTGGCACTGTGTGAATGACACTTTGAGGTCCAATTCTTTATTTCTTGACTCATGGACTTGCTATCACTGAGCCATATTACAGAATGAGCCTTAAATTATTTTACGAGTTACTGTAGTGGGGGCCGGCCGCGGTGGCCGTGCGGTTCTGGCGCTACAGTCTGGAACCGCGCTACCGCTACGGTCGCAGGTTCGAATCCTGCCTTGGGCATGGATGTGTGTGATGTCCTTAGGTTAGTTAGGTTTAAGCAGTTCTAAGTTCTAGGGGATTGATGACCACTAGTTAAGTCCCATAGTGCTCAGAGCCATTTGAACCATACTGTAGTGGGCAACATGTTGCGAAGAAGACAAAGTCTCCCACAATATAGAAGAGCATTTCACATGGCTACAATTAGTTCTCTTTGCCAGCAGGCACCACACTGCCATGGAAATTCGAATAAAATCTTTTTGGACTGTAGGACGTATTATTATGAAAAACTAAAACTACTAAAATGTTAACGTTTCGACAGACTTTGCAGAGGTCGTGAAAACGGACCACTGTAAAGTCAGTCGAAACGTCGCCATTTTAGTTGTTAAGTGTGTAATAACGACGCACGCTAATATCCAAAATGATTTCACTCAAATTGACACTTTCTGTTGTAGCCTAAAATCTGAAAATGCGTTGGAAACTTTCACAAAGCAGGCAACAAACTAGGCAGTGCAGGCTGGGGTTCATTCTGTATGTCATCAGAAAAAATGAAATTGTAATATAAGAATTCAACTGAGTTATACCCAGCCACTAATAGAATACTATTTAATATAGCAATCCGTTCCAACAGTTAGCCCTTGATAATGAAAATGAATGTTTTGGTAGTGTTGAGACTTCGCTACTTTGAAGCATACAGAAATTAAATTTAGAGTGAACATCACTAACTGTGAGTTGCTGCATAGAAACTCTACTTCACACTCAGCATAGTTTACTTCTCATTGGTATTTTTATTTCTCTCTGTCTCAGATGTACTGAAGGTTGAGAAGCCGCTTCATCTGATGCCACTGTAAGCATTTAAAAGAATGTTTTTGTATTTATAATGATCAAAGAGACCAATAATTTTTATCTTATCGTAATGCATACGATAATACCAACTGGTGATAATGAAACAAAGTACCTAACTATTGAACATTACAGTTCGCATCACATTTAAAACAGAGAAACAAAAATAATTACAATTACTGAAGTTCAGTGCCACCAAATAATTCCTCCTGACCTTAATTTGTAATGTTCAGGTTGAAAACGACGAATCAAAACATTATTCGTTACTACAATTTATTTCTGACAACTACTTGCAGAAGTCACAAAAAACATGCTGAACCAGTCATGTGATATGCTGGGCTTTGGGAGCATGTGCCATGCGTTTTGAAGGGCCAAATTGTGCACATCAAGATACAGTTTCGATGTGGAAAACTATTCTTCCAGCAGATAGGCTCATTTGGATTTGCTATAGAGCAGAATGTGTTTGGAAACTCTAAGATCATTGATTTACATTCCAGCTTAGCGCAATTGACATTTTATTGTCATTTTCATTAAATAATCTGAATTATTCGCACTTAAGGTGTTTGTAAATTTACGTACTTCAGTCTAGGAACGTCATTCCACACAGAAAAAAATTAATCTTATCTTTCGTGCTGCAAATTATTTATCTTAGCTATTGGAGGGGCAATGAAAGAAAATTGAATACTGTAATTGCTTGGTAGCTCAGTGGTAATACATCCACACATTAAAGAGTAGGTATATTACCTTTTAGTTTCAATTTCTGTGGAGACATTTACCTCTTCTGTAGCTCTGCTACAAGCTGCCAGACAAAAAAATCAGTAATGAAATCTTCAGAAAACTTCTATTTCACAAGTCATCTCGCTATCTCTATTCACTACCATGCAGATGTAAAATTCAAAAGCTTAAGATATTTCATAACTGCACACTTGTTAATGATACCATTTTCTCTGATTATTCCCAGATGTTTATTTTAGTTTTTTTGTGAATATGATATTTAATCGATGGAACTGTGGCACGATAATTTGTTAACTGGATTTCATTTAGTATCTATTTCAGTAGCCACATTTCCAGACTCTAAGCAGACTTGCAATGCTACTTGTGTGTGAAACAGGACTACAGTGGACACATGCCATTTAAAGGTCAAACGTGTATAACGTCTTTCTAATCAACGACAATTTGGGCATTGTCGTATCAGAGACACAATGTTTCAATAAAATAATTTTCACCATAAAGGGTACCATGATAAACACTAATTCATTCGTTCTGGTTTACTGCATACTTTATATCGTTTTTCGTCATTTAACTGAGCACAATAGATTAACGCAAGAGAGAAGTTAAGCATCAAACATACATCCCCCAAAATTATCTAAAACAGTTTAATTATGCTCAGACTTTTTCATTTCAACGCCTGCAGAAACGATTAATTTCTTTTTTGAAGTTAACGTAATAATGCCTAGCCATTAGGAATGATCTTCAGTAGGTATGCTCCATGAAGTAGCTGATAAAGTTCAAGAAGAAAATGGACACATACCCAACAAATGATTTTTATCGCTTTAATTTGGCGTGCAGTATCACTACGCTGTGTTTCGTATAATGTGGTTAAAGTCCCCGTCTGACCATCATGATTTAGGTTTATCGTGGTTCCCTAAATGGCATGGATGATCTGGTGGATTGATTATTTCAAGGGTATCGTATTTTACTCTTGCCTGAGGCAAATATTATAGCAAGCGCCAAAAGATTTCCTTCACTACTGTCAATACCAAATGAATAACGCTGGGCGCGAACACTATTCAGAATCCACGTTCAGCTCGATGTCGTCGCCCCTCTCCCCCGCCCTCCACCCACCCCCTCCTCCCTCCTATCGA
This sequence comes from Schistocerca gregaria, assembly GCF_023897955.1. Taxonomy (NCBI): domain Eukaryota; kingdom Metazoa; phylum Arthropoda; class Insecta; order Orthoptera; family Acrididae; genus Schistocerca; species Schistocerca gregaria. Next base: position 397,257,648 of record NC_064921.1, on the reverse strand, counting down.
CTGGGGTGAATCTGGTTTCGGTTAGACTATAACAAAGACATACAAAAAATTTAGATTTGTCTCATTACTGAAAACTACGCGAAATATCATTACATGGTTGGAAACTATGGCTTCGAGAAATTCATTTGGTGTTACGCAGCTTCTCTTAACAAGTTTCTTTTCTACCCATCCAGATTTTTTTCATATTTATGGAACAAGACAGTCAACAGACATATTAATTTCGATGTCATGTTTGCGGTCCTTCAATGTTATTAAAATTAAAAGCCTGTTTTTGTTTTTAATGATAAAACCTTAATGAGAAGTGTGTATTATTTTGTCACATAAGTTCTGGCAGTGTTTTAAAGTTTAGATTCCCACTTACTAATCTCATATAAGATACTCCCTTTCCACACTATCTTATTACAAATACCAGTTTATTTGTTTTAAAGTACTTATTAACTAGATGATTTGTGTGCAGGATTGTCATTGATAGTAATCATGACCATAGTCCATTATCTCTGCCCGTCATACAAGTTGACTTTCTAAACGAATATATGAGGGCATTTCGAAAAGTAAAGATACAATGGCTCGGAGTTCTTAAATAGAAAATTTATTTAGAAAACCTCAGTTACATCTTATTAACTGGATTATTTGTTATTTTTTGACATAATCACCCCCATTATCCATACATTTGTTAAGTCGGTGCACAAGCTTTTGTATCCCACAGTCATAGAAGGTCGCTGCCTCTTGTTGGAACCACATTTCAACTTCATCCTTGATCTCTTCATCGTCGGGGAATGATTTTCCACCAAGATGTGACTTCAGGTAATGGAAGACATGGAAGTCGGTGGGCGCAAGGTCCGGGCTGTATGGTGAATGGCCAAGTACGTCCCATTTGAATCATTTGAGTAGTGCTTTGGTTACGAGCGCTGTGTGAGGCCGAGCATTGTCATGAAGAAAGCGGAATCCAATTGTCTGCATTCCCCTGCATTTGTTTTGAACTGCCCTTTTAAGATGTTTCAAAGTCTGGAATATGTAGCAGCATTAATTGTCGTTCCAGGAGGCATACATTCCAACAGAAGAATGCTTTGTCTGTCCCAAAAAACAGAAGCCATGATTTTCTTCGCTGAAATCGACATTTTGCATTTCTTAGCTTTTGGTGAATTCGAATGGCGCCATTGCATTGATTGTTGCTTGGATTCAGGAGTATAGTGATAAACCCAAATCTCGTCACCTGTCACAATGTGATCAAAGAACTCATCACCTGCTTCAGCATAGAGTGTGAGGAAGTTGAGTACAAAACCCATCCTTTTCTTTTTGTGTTCTTTCGTTTTCAGTTTTGGAACCCAGCGCGCACACAATTTCCTGTACCGTAACTTGACAGTCACGTCATAAAGAGTTGTCATTGACACGTCTGGTATGATCTGATGCAATTCGTTCAATGTGAGACGTCTATTCGCACGAACTGCTTCCTTCGTTCTCCGATGAAGGGCATCAGAGATCACAGATGACCCGTTCTTTGTTCGTCATGAACATCGGTTCTACCTTCAGAGAAATGACCACACCATTTCGTTACATTTTGTCGATTCATAATTTTCACATAAACAGAAATAATTTATTAGTGAGTATCCGCTGGTGGCCGACCATTTGCATGAAGAAAGCGTATGACGAAGCGTACTTCGCATTTGGCGGGATTCTGAATGGGCGCAGCCATTTTAAACACGACCGACTCCAACCAGAAGAAACGTTCAACTGCCGAACTACCGCGAGGAGAAAGCTAACGGTTCAAGGTTAAACACCAGTGTTGCCAACCTGCTCGCCAAAACTCTTCTGTTCCTCTGGCGTACGGCGTATCTTTACTTTCCGAAATACCCTCGTACTTTCCGAAACAACAAACATAATTTTTCATTATCGCCTTAAGTTGTGATTTACATACTGTTACTACAGCCTAACGTACTTACTGTAATTGAATTTTGTTCAAAATTATGTGCACGGAAAGGTATATACAAGGATGTAATATACACTCCTGGAAATGGAAAAAAAGAACACATTGACACCGGTGTGTCAGACCCACCATACTTGCTCCGGACACTGCGAGAGGGCTGTACAAGCAATGATCACACGCACGGCACAGCGGACACACCAGGAACCGCGGTGTTGGCCGTCGAATGACGCTAGATGCGCAGCATTTGTGCACCGCCGCCGTCAGTGTCAGCCAGTTTGCCGTGGCATACGGAGCTCCATCGCAGTCTTTAACACTGGTAGCATGCCGCGACAGCGTGGACGTGAACCGTATGTGCAGTTGACGGACTTTCAGCGAGGGTGTATAGTGGGCATGCGGGAGGCCGGGTGAACGTACCGACGAATTGCTCAACACGTTGGGCGTGAGGTCTCCACAGTACATCGATGTTGTCGCCAGTGGTCGGCGGAAGGTGCACGTGCCCGTCGACCTGGGACCGGACCGCAGCGACGCACGGATGCACGCCAAGACCGTAGGATCCTACGCAGTGCCGTAGGGGACCGCACCGCCACTTCCCAGCAAATTAGGGACACTGTTGCTCCTGGGGTATCGGCGAGAACCATTCGCAACCGTCTCCATGAAGCTGGGCTACGGTCCCGCACGCCGTTAGGCCGTCTACCGCTCACGCCCCAACATCGTGCAGCCCGCCTCCAGTGGTGTCGCTACAGGCGTGAATGGAGGGACGAATGGAGACGTGTCGTCTTCAGCGATGAGAGTCGCTTCTGCCTTGGTGCCAATGATGGTCGTATGCGTGTTTGGCGCCGTGCAGGTGAGCGCCACAATCAGGACTGCATACGACCGAGGCACACAGGGCCAACACCCGGCATCATGGTGTGGGGAGCGATCTCCTACACTGGCCGTACACCTCTGGTGATCGTCGAGGGGACACTGAATAGTGCACGGTACATCCAAACCGTCATCGAACCCATCGTTGTACCATTCCTAGACCGGCAAGGGTACTTGCTGTTCCAACAGGACAATGCACGTCCGCATGTATCCCGTGCCAACCAACGTGCTCTAGAAGGTGTAAGTCAACTACCCTGGCCAGCAAGATCTCCGGATCTGTCCCCCATTGAGCATGTTTGGGACTGGATGAAGCGTCGTCTCACGCGGTCTGCACGTCCAGCACGAACGCTGGTCCAACTGAGGCGCCAGGTGGAAATGGCATGGCAAGCCGTTCCACAGGACTACATCCAGCATCTCTACGATCCTCTCGATGGGAGAATAGCAGCCTGCATTGCTGCGAAAGGTGGATATACACAGTACTAGTGCCGACATTGTGCATGCTCTGTTGCCTGTGTCTATGTGCCTGTGGTTCTGTCAGTGTGATCATGTGATGTATCTGACCCCAGGAATGTGTCAATAAAGTTTCCCCTTCCTGGGACAATGAATTCACGGTGTTCTTATTTCAATTTCCAGGAGTGTAAATTCATGATTATTATTTCACATCGTTCGGTTCATTTTTAAAGATGTTTTCTCTTCATTCTCACAGCTACCCTTATCCCAGCGACTAAACTTATTCTAACTACTGTAATTATTTAAAACCATAAAAGTGAAAAGCTTCGTTCAAGTCCCATGGTAAACAAGAAACGAACAACAAATCAATCAGTAATGCATTCAATGTTGTTGTTTGGAACTTATTCCCAATGAAGAACCTGTTTATTGCCTCGACGACAGAAATCACTTTGTTACCACTCGGAGCTGTCTTCCAGCCAAGCTTTCAATTCCACGTCTTTACTGGGCGGAACACCATAGAGTGCATTCGAAAGGGATCAGAACAGAAGGAAATCCGAAGATACTGAGCCGGAAGAACCCGGAGCCTGTGGCAGCATGTCCCTGTCTAGCGTCGGAATGTCTTCCTTGGCGAGGTGAGGACTTTGTCGTGTTGCTGAAGAACGCCTTGTCGCCGATCAGATCTTTTCTTGCTGTATGACGTTGTTGAGTCGTTCTCTGTTAGATTTCATGTCAAAAATGGCTCAAATGGCTCTGAGCACTATGGGACTCAACTGCTATGGTCATCAGTCCCCTAGAACTTAGAACTACTTAAACCTAACTAACCTAAGGACATCACACACACCCATGCCCGAGGCAGGATTCGAACCTGCGACCGTAGCAGCAGCGTGGCTCCGGACTGGAGCGCCTAGAACCGCACGGCCACCGCGGCCGGCTGATTTCATGTCAGATTACTTTACTTGCTACTATTTGGCTGCAACATGCGGTCGTATGATTATCTATAAAATAGGGATTTTGGATCAATTAGCTACGGCTATATAAATGTACACTACCGAGTATAAGTCTTTGTAATTGTGACCATAAATGCTGGGTAAAAAATTTTCATGTGTGTGTGAAATCTTATGGGACTTAACTGCTAAGTCATCAGTCTCTAAGCTTACACAGTACTTAAACTAAATTATCCTAAGGACAAACACACACACCTATGCCCGAGGGAGGACTCGAACTTCCGCCGGGACCAGCCGCACAGTCCATGACTGCAGCCCCTTAGACTGCGCGGCTAATCTCGCGCGGCCAGAAGTTACAACTATGGTTTCTATATCATGCGCAATGACACGCTGCCACGCGCTATTACCCAGATTAATGACCACTGCACCCAGGAAGTCAGAAGTTTATTCTTCTCTGGATATAGTTAGAACTATTTTTTCGACATGCATCCAAGATACCCGTTATGCTGTTATAATAATTTATTTATATAGAAAACTGTAATCAGGGACACACAGCTAGTTATATTTTTCTCACATTCAAATTATTATTATAGTTATTACGTCAACCACAAGTGTTAAAACAAGCGGACATGATAATTGCAGTGAAGTCTTCACTTTCCACAGAAAAACCAGCCCTTCGCCAACCCAAATAGTTGTCGCCATCTTAGTGTCTGATAGAGCCAATCACATGGCAGAGTCGAAATTCGTGGATCTCTGTGGCCTATAGTGATACGTAACAGAAAATTCAAAGCAAGATCCCTCTTGTTTGTCCCGGCAACGAAAGTGCTGTTAGTACAGAATGCCACTGCGCCACGTTTTAGCGTTGCATTACTTCGGAAATCGAGAGCCACGGCAGTTGGTCCCGCTGGTGTGGCAGCACGGTTTAACCTACCGATACTAGATAGGAGTACGTGGCCTCGCAAGAGACGGCACCTACTCCTCATCACCGACTTCCTCCAAATTTCTGAGTAAGCAGGGCTTGGCCAGAAACGAAAATGACAAAAGTGGGACCAACAGATGGCCAAGCGCTTGGAAAAAAATAGCTTTCTTTTGGGAGGGGAAAGTCAGATAAAAAAATAGTTAATTTTTTTTGGGAACAGTAATCCGAGAGTCATTGGCTGGGTCACGTCCCTAAGCTAAATTTAAATTCCTTTTTTTTTTTTTTTTTTTACTTTATGCGTTACAACGCAAGTATACTCTGTATGTTGTATACAATGATATTTTCGTAAGGCACGAAAATTTAAAGCTTACAAAATTTGGGATTGCAAACCAATTTCCAGGAAGATATGTAAGGCGTAGACGAGAACATCCTACATAAAATAAGATACCTTTACTATTTTATAGTTGGGAGTATTTTCCTCTGAACTTTGCACAGGGTTTAAATGCCACGTTTTTACAATTATTTTGTTTTAAAGTTTCTATAGAAAAAAAGGACCTGATTTACATTCATGAAAGGCCCTCTTTCATCACACAGTCGGAGAACAAACCAAGTGCAACGCATAATTTCTCCAAATATTGGCGAGGATAATTGGTAATGACCAGTGGAATGTATTCTGATGCTGTCTTCTCGGGAGGCGATTTCTTTTTCTTTTCCTATGTGACAAGAGCAGTTTCAAAGCTTTTTGACTAGATTCTTTACTTGACTAGCAGAGTGCATTTGGGGGGGGGGGGGGGAATTACTTAACACTTCACGATGGCACTCGTTCATCGTCTTGAGTAAACTGTCGTATAATTTCATATTTCTTTGCCCTTGGCACGAGTCAATTAATGAAATAAATTTATTCGCCTGTCACATAGAGGATCAGCATATCAGTCAAAAAATTTGTGTGCAAGGACTGTGATGCTCGTAGATGACTATTTTACTTCATTGTGTTACGGCAGAAGAAAATTGACTTTCTTGCTATACTGTTTACTGTCATATTTCGTTTGATATTAAATGCTAACCTTGGTCCATTTGAGATTCCACTTTTTTATGTCCAGTGAGGCACAGGGTGGTTACAATTAAACCTTCTTTGCTATATGGGGCGCCCATGAAAAACAAGTGATCGTGGGACAATGAAACTTCGTGGAAACATTTTCAAGGACATGAGGTAGAGAAATAACTATTAAACCATTCAAAAAACACTTTTTAATTTCCACATGAGAGAGTAATATTTTTTAATTGCGTAAGACCAATGTCTACTCAGATGTATGCATCACGTGGCAAAAGCTGGTGAGTAACGAAAAGTTTTTAATGATACTGTTTCATAATTGCTCGCATGAATTTTCGAATGGTGAACCGTGGAATGTTCGCTGTCCTGACACAGCTCGTGCTCTGCTTGAAGATCGCTTTCTCATCTGTGGCAGTAATCTTCTCCAACAATCTGTGGTGCAATTGGCTATCGCCCTTTCCCAGGAGCAATTCACAAATCTCCAGTTAATGAACTTCAGAATCAATTTCTTAAACACCGGTGTAGAAGGAGTACGTCTCCGTATTCTTGTAATGCACAGCTACTCGAGAAGAGAAGCTGCACTATTTCTGTTGATCTGATAAGACAGTTTTACGAAAAAGACCTGCTCATCTTGTCCAAACCCAAGTTAACTGTCTGCAACTATAAGCTTGTTTTTCAACCCTACGTCGCTGCACCAATACCAACCCATAATGACAAATCATGACACCAGCACTAACTACAACGCATATCCTGCAACGTGCAGTCTGAACATCTTTCCTATAAATTGGGTACCCATACGGTAAACAGTTTTCCGTCTACACTGGCTCAAGTCCGAAAGCTTAATTGTATCCACGCTATACACTGGAAACAATTGTGAATTGGCTGCACGTTGATATCTCTTAGTCGCCTTGCCCATTATGGTGTGTAACATACAGGGAAGCTTTGCAGTTCTGTAAAACGAAAAGACGAGAAGTTTCGCCTATTCTGTCGCTGACTCACTTCTGTCTGTAGCCCTGGTACATAGTGAAATCCCCGCCCCACAATACTGTCTCACTCCGCCAAAGGAGCCAAAACGAAATGGCACTACCCACTGATAAAATGGAGAAGGGCTACCCAATTCACTCTGAATGCCCTATCGGCGCGTTGCTTGCTGTACTATGGCGTGGGGATTGCAAAGTGAAGCGGGGCAGGAGACTTGAACCTGCGAACGAACAAAAATTAGTAGTGTTACTTACTTTCTTCGAGATGATAAAACTTTGTCTACACCTCGCAGTGAAGTCCATGTCAAGAACACCATCTGGCTATAGTTGAAGTACAGCTCCTCACACTGAATCAAATATCGTACGGCAGCGAAACTTAGTAGATATTCTACCGCGTTGACGCAGAACCGATCTACGCTAGAAATAAATTAGTTCCAGTTTTTGGCACCAGGTGAAAATCTTGAGCTGTACAGCATCTCGTCGGCGTCTGCGGTGCTCATAGTGAACAAATCGTATAAGCAGCAGGCAATAATAAAATCAACATTTCGCCTTTCTCCTTTGTTGGGCTTTTCTGTCCAGGTCCCGCTCCCAATTCATTACGTACAGAAACATTTCCATAAATCTGTCATGCATTTATACTGCCCCATTTGCACCTTTTGGCCCAAAATTGGAACTATTTTTTTCCAGTGTAAATCGGTATTAGCGCTTTAGAATATCTATCAAGTTTCACTGCCATACGATAATTACAGCTAATACGGGATCTCTGTCAGTAGCTGCACTTCTGTTATAAGCAATCAGTATTTAAATTGTTGACAGTCTGCTCATATTCCCCAATTTCTCAATAAATGTGTCATACTATCCGCGTAAGACTGACATCAACAAACAGTTGCGCATGGAATTTATTTATAAATTTGAACAAAACCTTTACGAGAATCGCCACACACTACAATACGAATATTTGCGAGTACTATGGGTATTATCGTTTGACGTAGTTTTTCAAATATGTGTGCCATTAGCATCCTCTCGAATTATTCGTTCCCAATCGCAACTGTTGACATCTGCGCCGTTCAAAATATTACCTGACTGAAAGTTGAGAGCGCGTTAGTGTGTAGTTATTAGTCACACGAGGAAACTTAGGTACAGAATGAAAGAAATACGAGGTTCATTAAAGAAATCGAAGAGCGTAACCTGAAGAAAATACGAGGGTGAGTCAAATGAAAACCTTAAATATTTTTTTAAATATTATTTATCGTGTAGAAGTGGTACAAAGCTGTATCACTTTTCAACATAATCTCCCCCATTCTCAATGTAATTCCTGCAGCGCTTACAAAGTGCATACATTCCTTTAGAAAAAATTCTTTTGGTAGTCCGCGCAACCACTCATGCACCGCGCGGCGTACCTCTTCATAAGAACGGAACTTCTTTTCTCCAGTTGCGTCTTTGAGTGGTCCAAACATATGGAAATCACTTGCGGCAAGGTCTGGTGAGTATGGTGGATGAGGAAGACACTCAAAATGCAGATCTGTGATTGTTGACACTGTCGTACGGGCATTGTGGGTCCTTGCATTGTCATGTTGCAAAAGGACACCTGCTGACAGCAATCCACGTCATTTTAATTTGATTGCAGGCCGCAGATGATTTTTTAGGAGATCTGTGTATGATGCACTGGTGACAGTGGTCCCTCTAGGCATGTAATGCTCCAAAATGACGCCTTTTTCGTCCCAAAAGAGAGTCAGCATAACCGTTTGGTTTCCAGAAACGGGTTTTACCGCTAGACCAACAGGTCAGACTTTTAACAGACAGTATTTCCGCAGAATGAAAGTATACATCAGAAACACTAATTTTAGGTCCAATAAAAGAGAATGAATAAATATAAAAAGGGATACTGACGAAGGTAGTAGGAAGTAGAACTATAGGGGAAACATTGAAATTACGAACTAACGCAAAAGTTAATTGTTATGAAGGAAAAATTACAGACGAAAGTAGAAAAGGAATACATAATGTTCTGTGGACGCATCCAAAGACTGCCCTAGCAAACTGACAAGAAAAAAATGAAAGGCGTTTTTGAAAAAAAAGGCAAAAACTTGCGTAAGAAAAGTCTTAGAAGAAATTGGTACACTTGTACATGATATACAAGGCAGAACAAAATATAGAAATAAAAAGAATTGGGAACGTTTCAGAGACAAAGCTGCTTCAAAAAGTTAAGACAGAAATCGGACAGCATTAGAGTGTCTTTGAAAGTGTAAAGCTAAATTTGTGTCCACGCTGGCATGTAACGAAAAATGAGTAGGGAATTAGATAACCGTTTTCAGTGGTTAAAGACTTTAGTATCTAACTGCTTCTTTATATCGCGACAAACATAATTATAGTGAACAGTGTTTAGCTTTGTGTGTTATTGCTACATTGGTTAGTTGCCTATAAATCCGATAATTGGAATAGTAAACTATATTTTCTCATTTACTCGACAGAAGTGGGATAGAGGAAAACATCATTTCACATGCTTTTTGGCATAAAGTTCAAAACAAGAGATCAATCTGCAATTCTTTGTCATGCACGGACCGATGTAAATTTGTTTGCCAAACTACAACTATGCAAAGTTCATGACTCTGCAGACACGCTGCAGTTATATACTCAGAGACGAGACTTCTACATCCAGGTTGTACAGAGGCCACTGGACTAGTCCAGTTTCTTATTCTCCACTTCCCGTTTGCACCACATTTCAGCTCCGCAAGTGCAGTGGACCACATGCACTCTCACCAGGTCACTGCCCTTGTTAAACACTAGTAGTATACTTCTGTTGAAGAAAACGTCCTTTACTAGCGACTGTCTACTTTTGACCTCTTTTTCTGCTTTCGCCTTCATGTGTAGTACTGTTTTATAGGGGAAACTATTAATTAGTCTTTATGCCTGTTTCCCAAATTCTATATCTTATGCAAGTAACTATTCTGCTTTCTTCTGTGGTTCGTCTTTTCCGTTTTAAGTGGAAAGCTAAATAATAGCATCGGTCTGCTGTCTCTTCAGTAGAGTATATACTTCGTCGATTTACATTTAGAAGCACAGCTTCGTCACCATGGCTTTAGTTGGTTATCGAAAGACCTTCATTTTGATGTAAAACCGGCCGCGGTGGTCTAGCGGTTCTAGGCGCTCAGTCCGGAACCGCGCGACTGCTACGGTCGCAGGTTCGAATCCTGCCTCGGGCATGGATGTGTGTGATGTCCTTAGGTTAGTTAGGTTTCAGTAGTTCTAAGTTCTAGCGGACTGATGACCACAGATGTCAAGTCCCATAGTGCTCAGAGCCATTTCAACCACTTCGATGTAAACACATTAGCAACATATATCCGTCAGAAATTGTTGTAAGTTCGTAACTGAAATTTGTGTAGAATCATATAAGTAGATTTTTTGTTGACACTCGCGAATTTTGTAGATATCTATGGCGTTGCAACGAGGTAACTTCGATGTACTGTTTTAAAAGATGGCATTACAAGTGTTAAGGAACATCGTAAAATGCACTGATCACTTCTATCATAAGATAATAGAACAGACCTGGTACAGATCTACAAATAAAATACACTGGCAAAGAGATGAATACGTACCATGACCTGGAATTTATGGAAAACTTGTTTTTTCAATACAGCGAATATCTTAAAGCAGTAAAATGCACGCGTCATACTATAAAGTTGCTATACAGACTGGTCTCACATTTAATTTACTTACTCTCCGTTTATCTTCCTACTTTCTGCTCTTTGCCGGCCGGTGTGGCCGAGCGTTTCTAGGCGCTTCAGTCTGGAACCGCGCGACCGCTACGGTAGCAGGTTGGAATCCTGCCTCGGGCATGGGTGCATGTGATGTCCTTAGGTTGGTTAGGTTTAAGCAATTATACGTTCTAGGGGAGTGATGACTTCAGATATTAAGTCCCATAGTGCTCAGAGCCATTTGAACCTGCTGGTCTTTCCCGCCATTTCCTTCTTGGCCCGCAACAGTTCCCTCTATGTTCATTATTAATAAATACTGTTGATTTGTCATATTAATAAACGACGGAATTTTATATTTTAGTAGGAATGGTATTTCAATACTGGATATATATATTTCTGTATGAAACCACATACTTCTTAAATAATTCACATGTTTTGCAGTTTTTATTACTAATTTCCCTGTTTAGTTTCAACCACTGACATGATACTTGATATTTCTTTAGAACATTTAAATAAAAATATTGTTGAATGATTAACTCTTGATGTATAATATGTGAGTTATTTATTACTTTTGTATTACTGAGATTTGAATGGAGTTGATCATGTTCTTTGAAACTTTTCTGGCGGTTACTTCACTTTGATGCCATGTATGCACCAGAAATATGCAAAATTCTCAGCTGTACGTTTCGTGTTTACAAAAATCCGAATGTATGTTCCTGAGATTCCGTATACCTTCCACATCAACTTGGTAAAGTTCGTCTGAGATTGCTGAATAGCCTCTCTCATACAAGCGTTTCTGACGTATTGATGTCGCATGAGCGTAACACTTAAAGCCAAGATGATAAGCTGTGCTTCGAGACATACGAGTACATTCGCGAAGTAAATAAGCTATTGAAAATTCAGTAGAAGGATGTGGTAAACATGGTTTTGCCGATGGAACTACCTATGGTTACTATGAAATTTTCCGTTCATATTTATTTTCCGTTAGGAAAGTTTGACATTATCTGTCCCTCATTCATCATCTTTACTTTGCACTGGAAATTACATCACCTGTGTAAATGAAACTGTCTCCATGCTTAAAGTTCATGGCCTTCAAACTTTGTTTACAGACGTCATAAATCCTTTTTTTTCTATCCTATAAACATAGAGAAAAATGTAATACACATAAAATTCGCGGACTAGAGCGATGCTACAGGGAGTATTAATTTTTCCGCGCAGCGTCCATCAGCAGAGCATGCATAGAGACAAAATAATATTTGTCGCGCACTCTAATAATTACATGTTATGCGGTGGCCCCTAAGTGTAAATGTTAGTGCAGGCTCTGATGTAAGGGGAGAAGCCCAGCGAACACAAGCATTTCACGTTACATCTCATCTGGTGCGACTCAGACATTTGGATCTACAAATACCGCTGTGGTTACATTGTATACGCTGCTCTGTATCTATTGTAACATCACGCTAGGACTATTGTTCTGTAAGTGAACAATGCTCGATCCTCGATATCCCGTTCATTACAGGCAGAAGCGCTCACTCTGCCACCTGCAGGGGAGCAACAGAAGTAGAGCTTCCCGATGTACCCGCTAGATGGCTCGCCGCAGCTGCCGCTTGTAACGCGTAGCGTGGCGGCATTTTTCTTCATCTACACGTATATACTGCAAAGTGTACTAAGAGCAAGGTACTTGCCATTGTACCATGTATTAATTTTTCTTTCTGTTCGCGTTTGGAGCCAGGTAGAGCGATTGCTTCAACGCATCTATGCGCTCTGTAATTAATCAAATCTTGTCTTACTCATCACTACGTAAGCTGAACATGGGTCTAGATTCTTCACTTAGCACTGTTCCTTGTAATTTGGTAAGTAGGCTTTAGTGGTGACAATCTTCAAACGTTTGCCAGATCATAATTTTTAGCATCCCTGTGACATTCTACCGTGCTTGAAACAAAGCTAGTCCTTTGGCGTTTGTGCTTCTTAGTGAACAATCTATATCCCCCTCAGTCTTATTTGGTACGGTGTGCACAGATTTCAGGAATATTTTACTATAGGCCACACGACTGCTTTGTAAGCAATCTCTCTTGTAATGTGACTGTTTTCTCATACCCTGAAACGTCTGCCAACTGATTTACATGCGTCTGAGCCTACATGATCATTCCATTTCATATACCAACAAAAAGTTACAATCAGGTACTTGTATGAGTTGACCGATTCAAAAGGAGACCTATTGATGTTGTTGTCCTACGATATACGGCTTTGCATTTTCTAGAGTGTGCAGCTTTACATTCCTGAATATTTTAAGCAAGTTGCTGCTCTTTGCACAACTTCTAAATCTTGCAATATCGATTTATAGCGATTCTATCAGACTACGACATTACAGAGAACTGCATCACGTGCAATACGTCTGACGTTACTATTAACATTGCTTGTGAGACTCAAACTCACTCGCCTGGTACACGTAAGTTATTGCGTCTACATAATTATTTCGACGACTCTTTCTACACGCTGCGTCGTCCCTACCAACAAAACCTCAGGCTCGTCACAGATTTCGTCTGATACGCCTTATGACTGCACTTTCGTTATACGTGTTGTAGTAGTAGTGAGTCAATTGCTTTTTGGAAGTCAGCAGTACTGAATCTACCTAAAATGCTTGGATCCGGGAATCTCGTGACGTCATGCTAGAAATGAGTAAGTTGAGTTACATTCTGAGAACGTGCTGGTTGATAGTAGTCAGTGATTTCTAGGTGGCTCACTCTGTTCAGAATAGAGTCTGACATTTTACAGCAAGTATCGATGTAAATAGTGTTGGTCGGTAGTTTTGTGGATAACTTCTGCTATCTACTAGTAGATGGGTGTCACCTACTGGGAAAAGTTTTTCTTTGGAAGCTGGGCCGTTTCTGCCGTTAAGCAAGACTAGGCGTCCGTCTAGGAAGGCAAAACTTTAGAAGCGTCAAAAAGTGGAAAAAATTCATTTCAAATCAGACAGCGAAAGAACTGAGCAGATGAAGAGGGAAAAATGAAGAAGAGGAAAAATCAGTTTTAAAGGAAGTGACGACAAGCCATAAAAACTGAGGGCTGTTCCCAGCAAATGAGGACGTCTAGTCACCTTAGACTAATGATCAAAAGTATGATAGGAGATTTTCGTATTTCTTCCATTGGTTGTTGGTCGTGGTGGGAGTGGAGACGTGGGTGGGGATTGGTGGAGGCGGGGGTGGGGATTCCGGGGAGACCGATGGTAGAAAAAAACAGCGGGTGTCATTTTTCATTTCGCGTCCCGGGGCGGCAAAGCGCATAGCAACGGCCTGGAATGGAGCTCTCTACGGTACATTACAGCTAAAAAGAGCGTCTGACTCGGAACAGAAATCTGTATAGAATGTGGATTCCATTGGGCTCCGGAGCTTCAGAGTTCCCATTCCCTGTCCGAGAAATCCGATTATAACTAACCAAGTTAGGTCAAAACAATACGGTTTCAGCATGTCTGCTGGTGAAATATAACATGTAAAATTAGTTTGTATTGATAAAGATTTTGATAGAGTTGTGTAGCTACAGCTACCAAAGTTTGTTATTTTCTCTCCCTCGTGTATCACTACGCCGTTTTGGTCAAAACAAACTCTTGGCTGTGGCAGTTCTTACAGGAATATTCGTTTTAGTTGTGAATTTCGAACATTTAAATATTTTAATCTTTTAAAATAGCCTATTGTACATTTAGCTCACAGACGAATGCGAACGGAATAATTTAACACTTAAAGTTTAAATCGTCACGGCAGATATATCACTAGTTTCCAACATTCGACTTGACTGATCAGAAAAATTACGCACAGTCTACTTCTAGAGATGTGGATGAGGATTTAAATTTTTCTTTTCCTGAATTTGGATCCATTGTCTAACATTCTGTCACCTTAGAGTTTTCGTAGGAGGATGCTCGTGCTTTAATTGTGATCGCTCTCTACAGACGTTACAAGTGACTGCTGTTTTTGCCTGAAATTTTCTGACTGTAACTAGTTTTACTGGCTATAAAATGATTGATTTAATGAACTGTTGACAGTTCAGCAAAATAGGTCCTATTATCTCACTCCCTAGCGAAATTTTCAAATGAAGATTTTTGCGAATAAAAAGTTCTACAACATGTTTCATTATTTACAACGACGTATCGGCGTCCCCAACAAATGAAAACTAATAAAAAAATAAAAATAAAAATAAAAAATCAAATAAAAGAAATAAAAAGTAAAGAGAGAGAGAGAGAGAGAGAGAGAGAGAGAGAGAGAGAGAGAGAGAGAGAGAGAGAGAGAGTTAGAGAAATTTGATGACGTCACTAACATAAAGAAAGAAAAAAAGAAAGAAAGAAAAATGTTAAGCTGTCTAGATGGCTTTGTCTACAGGAGTCCACAATGACCACAGACTCACTACGTAAGCAAATTTGTTTCCGATGTTAGTTAATCTAAAATGAAGAGAGAGATTCATCTATCTTTAGAAAAAAAATTGCATTTTGGACCACGAATCGGACGAGGCATGGGCCCTTTATGTTAGCGTTAACTCCAGGCAGCGATTGCCGTAGTAGAAAGAGTACTTAACGGTAATTAGATGATCGTTGGGTCGAGTCTCTAAGCGGAAATCTTCTTTCCTCATTTTCACTTTTTACATTTCTTACACTTCAGATAAAACGAAATAATGTTCAGTATAGTGTATTTATTCTTATTTTCATGGAAGGCTTGAAAACGAAAGGCAAAGGAAGATTTCGGACCGTAAATAAATTTTCAGGCAGAGATTGTGGAGCCTACACGAGAACGTCGTATATAAAATCAGATACTTTTATTATTTCACAGCTGATGATTTAACATCCTGGAACGATCTGTATCATAAAAACAGGAGATGCAGTTATTTTCTCGGCACCTTGCACACCTTAAGGACGCCGCCTTTCCAAAAGTGCTTTGTTTTAAAATTTCTATAGCAAAACAAGCATGATTTTTATTGATGAAAGGTTCTCGCTCATTGGACACGCTGGGAGCAAACCACGCGTAACGAAGGCTTTTGCGCTTCTGTTACAGTTCCTTCTTGGGAAAACTATTTGCAATCCCAAATTTTCAAAAAAATGGTTCAAATGGCTCTGAGCACTATGGGACTTGCCTTCTTAGGTCATCAGTCCCCCAGAACTTAGAACTACTTGAACCTAACTAACCTAAGGAGATCACACACATCCATGCCCGAGGCAGGATTCGAACCTGCGACCGTAGCAGTCGCGCTGTTCCAGACTGTAGCGCCTAGAACGGCTCGGCCACCCCAGCCAGCCTCAAATTTTCATTTTCCTTTCCTTTTCTTACCTTTTATGAATATAATAATAAATGTAGTTAACTCAGTATCATTTAGGTTTAACGCAGTGTAGTAATGTAAAAATTGAAAATAAAAGAAAGGATCTCACATAAGGACTCGAGCTCACGACACTAGGAATATCATCCTGTACTCTTTCTGCTGCGCTATACGCTGCTGGGAACTACGCTAACCACATCTCATCTACATCTACATGACTACTCTGCAATTCACATTTAAGTGCTTGGCAGAGGGTTCATCGAACCACAATCATACTATCTCTCTACAATTCCACTCCCGAACAGCGAGCGGGAAAAACGAACACCTAAACCTTTCTGTTCGAGCTCTGATTTCTCTTATTTTATTTTGATGATCATTCCTACCTATGTAGGTTGGGCTCAACAAAATATTTTCGCATTCGGAAGAGAAAGTTGGTGACTGAAATTTCGTAAAAAGGTCTCGCCGCGACGAAAAACGTCTATGCTGTAATGACTTACATCCCAACTCGTGTATCATATCTGCCACACTCTCTCCCCTATAACGCGATAATACAAAACGAGCTGCCCTTTTTGCACCCTTTCGATGTCCTCCGTCAATCCCACCTCGTAAGGATCCCACACCGCGCAGCAATATTCTAACAGAGGACAAACGAGTGTAGTGTAAGCTGTCTCTTTAGTGGACTTGTTGCATCTTCTAAGTGTCCTGCCAATGAAACGCAACCTTTGGCTCGCCTTCCCGACAATATTATCTATGTAGTCCTTCCAACTGAAGTTGTTCGTAATTTTAACACCCAGGTACTTAGTTGAATTGACAGCCTTGAGAATTGTACTATTTATCGAGTAATCGAATTCCAACGGATTTCTTTTGGAACTCATGTGGATCATCTCACACTTTTCGTTATTTAGCGTCAGCTGCCACCTGACACACCATACAGCAATCTTTTCTAAATCGCTTTGCAGCTGATACTGGTCTTCGGATGACCTTACTAGACGGTAAATTACAGCATCATCTGCGAACAGTCTAAGAGAACTGTTCAGATTGTCACCCAGGTCATTTATATAGATCAGGAACAGTAGAGGTCCCAGGACGCTTCCCTGGGGAACACCTGATATCACTTCAGTTTTACTCGATGATTTGCCGTCTATTACTACGAACTGCGACCTTCCTGACAGGAAACCACGAATCCAGTCGCACAAAGGCTCATGCCTCATCTCATGCTCGAAAAATGCTATTTTTCCTACACGCTTCCACTTCCGTCGCTTTCATTTGTGGCGAAACCTTGTCTATATCGTAAGTTTGGACGAAATCGGTGATGACGGATAGGAGTGCTCCCCTCGTGAGATACGAACCAGTTATTTTTTTAAAAATCGAACCGCCATTTTTTTAACATTTTGGAGAAACTAATAAATGAGTGCGGCTATTTGATGCCAATTATGGTTGCACGTAAAGTCTTGCAAGAATAGGCAGGAAAAAAGCTTATGTTGCCACAATCCAAATTTCGCTCTATTCCCATTGTTTATGTCACAAAATCAGTTTAAACTACAACAAGATTCATATAACCTCATTCTTTTTTCGAGAGCCCTCGAATCACCTTAGAAAAAGGACGAATCAACATTTAAGAAAAATAAAGTTACTTCAGTGTATTGTTAAGTAGCTAAGTAACTAATTACGAACATTCACAATAAAATGATGCCTCTTTTGCATAGTGTTACTGGTCCAAAAGCTAGATCGTTGATTACACTGAAACTCTGTCAGAGACGGCAAAAGGCTTGGAAGATAATTCGAAAGGAATGCAGAGTATCTTGAGAAGAGAACAAAACTAAAACAAGAGTAATGCGGTTCTGGTTGATTAAATCAGTTGACTCGGAGGAATTAGATGCGAAATGAGGCACTAGAAGTAACAGAACAGTTTTGCACTCCGGGGTACAAAACAACCACGACGGCAAAATTAAACGTGACGTAAGTTGCACACTGTCAACAGCATAAAACATTTACATTCCACTACAAATTTAACTGTTACAAAGTCTTTTCTGAAAGCATTTTCTAGGGTCGAGCCATATACAGAAACGAAAGTTTGACGTTAAACTTTAAAGATAAGAAGAGAATATAAACTTCTTAAATGTGGTGCTTTAGAAGAATATCGAAAATTAGTCGAGGAGTTCAGGTCACTGGTAAAAAGTAATTGACTCGAGTTGGCGACAAACTGAATGTATGAAATAACTTTACTTAAAGACGGGATAGATTGGTAGGACACATCCTGTGGTATTAAGGTATGGTCATTTCAGCAATGGAGAGAAGTGTGGTGTGTGAAACTTGTGGAGGGATACAAAGGCTCGTTTATATTGTGCAAATGGTTCAAATGGCTCTTAGCACTATGGGACTTGACTTCTAAGGTCATCAGTCCCCTAGAACTTAGAGTTACTTAAATCTAACTAACCTAAGGACATCACACACATCCATGCCCGAGGCAGGATTCGAACCTGCGACCGTAGCGGTCGCGCAGTTCCAGACTTTAGCACCTAGAACCGCTCGGCAACCCCGGCCGGCTTACATTGTGCAGATTCACTTGAATGTAGACTGCAGTATTTATTCAGAGTGGAAGAGGTAAGAACACCCTTAAGCGCACGTCATCATTCAACAAGACTACACAGTGGAAACGACAAAAACAACATTGACAACAACCATGACGTAAAGTGACCATGTATATGTTCATCTCCATAATATAAATCTTGTAGCAATTATGAACCTCATACAAGATATTGATTCCAGCACAAATTGTAAGGAGTTAGATGTGGCTTTTATGGCACTATAGGCATCCCAGTGACATGACTTTAAATTCCCTGAGTTGTCTTCAACGATGTGCAATGCTTTTTAGCATTAGAGTTGCTATTGTATGCAGTTATGCTTTCGAAGTACAGGCGAATTCACAATAATTCGGCACCCTTTTCAGCTCTTTCAGTAATTTGACATGATAAAATAAGTAAATAAATAAATAAATAAACAACCGCATAAGAGCTAACAAGAGTACTTCAGAATAAAGTTCATGAAGACTGATTAGCTTCTGGACAACAAGTGTTCATCACAGACAAGCGTATCGTTAGGAGTACCCCAAGGACGTGTGATGGGACTGCCATTGTTCTATATATACGTAAAAGATCTGACGGACAGGGTGACGAGCAATCTGCGGCAGTTTGCTGATGATGCTGTGGTGTACGGGAATATGTCGTTAAGTATCTGCAGGAGAATACACCATGAGTTAGAAAGCATTTCTTATTGCTGTGATCAATGGCAGCTAGCACTAAACATAGAAAAATGTAAGATAAGGCAGGTGTGTAGGAAAAACAGTCCGTTATTTTGAAATGCAGCTTGATATAGACAAGGCGATTAAACGTGTATGCGTAGTGTTACAAAGCGCTATGAAATGGAATGAACATGTAAGGACAGTAGTAGGAAAGGCAAATGGTCGACGCCGGTTAACTAGGAAGGTTTAGGGAAGTTCTGTCCGTCTGAAAAGGAGATGCTCCTCATTCTTGAGTACTGCTCGAGTATTTGGAATACCCACTGCATCATATTGAAGGAAGAGATCCAAGGAATTCAAAGGTGGGCTGTTTCATCTGTTACCTTTAGGTCCGATCCACACACAAGTATTACGGAGATGCTTCGGAAACTCAAATACCTCGAGAAAAGGTGACGTTCTTTTGGAGGAACCCGACTGAGAACCGCCATTCGAAGCTGAAAATTGGAAATTTGTGGTAAGTTCCTATGGGACCAAACTGCTCAGGTCATCGGTCCCTAAGCTTACGCACTACTTAATATAACTCAAACTAACTTACGCTAAGGACGACACAAACACCGATGCCCGAGGGAGGACTCGAACCTCCGATGGGGAAAGCCACGCGGACCGTGACGCCTAAGACCGAGCGTCTATCCCGCTCGGACATTCGAAGCTGACCGCAAAACGGGTCTACTGCCAACAACGTACATTTCACGTGAGGATGGCGAAAAAAAAGAGAAATCAGGTCTCGTACAAAGGTATATAGATAGTCATTTTCCCTCTCTGTATTTGCGATTGGAACAGAAAGGGAAACCTGTATTAGGGGTACAGTGTAACCTCCGCCTAACACCGTACGGTGGTTTGTGGATTATGCATGTAAATGTAGATGTACCTGAAGGTCGATGGACGAACAAAGATGTTATCAATTGCTATGAATTAACCTGATTTTCTATCGGAAGTGGAATGCAGAGAATTCTGACCCCATTTCAGCACACACCTACGCCTATGTTTCATGACAGAAGGGGTGGAGGGTCATTCTCTCGACAATGTCCATGCAGTCTTCGTTGAGTGTTCTCACTGTTGCCTGTTGGACTAAAATATAGTTGACAGAAACGTCTTCAGAAACACTAAACGTCAGTTTCAGAGAAAATTCCCCATAGAGTTGGTCTCTCATGAAAAACACACTCCTGCCTAGGGACCGCGGCACGCCACAACTTAAGAACGTATCAAATGCCCGAATCAATTTCTGCACGTACGACGATCTGATTAAAATTCTGGATGATATCATAGAATATTTGTACCTGAAAGGATTCCTACTCGTGTAAATTCGTAATTTCAATCGTTTATTAATTAATGTTGTCTAAGGTTTATAATTTAGTATTAAATCAGTCATCGTGAAAAGACGTGGTTACGTTCATATGAAAACTAGCAAGTCTCAAATTCGCGATGTACTGTAAATCATTTAATTAGTTTTCATGTGTTCCAGCTAGACCCCTGTTTCGACAGCCATTTTATATTTGCACCTGAGTTAATGAAATAACTTATCCATTAAAAATGACTGCTTCGCTCCTAAGAGAAACCTCTTTTATCCAGAAGCTTCATATGTTATTGTGCTATCACAGCATAGATATCCATTCCAATCAGTAAATTTAGCCCATTCTAACAGGATTGTTCCATAAGAGCAAATCGTGGATCGTGGATTCTGTTACACGCGGTGTCCAGTAGCACACAGAGGACAGGCTCATCCCGGAAGTAAGAAGAAATTTTATTGATATTTAATATTACTCACCCCTGCAAATGCCTCACTCAAGGCACTAGCATACATTAATTATCAGACACCGTACGAAGTGGGCGGGGGGGGGGGGGGGGGGGGATGGGGGGATGAGGCGGGAAGCGCATGCTGAACTTAATCGAAACAGACATGTTGAGAGCATGTGACCTTATTCGGACTACCAAGTATAATCATAATTTCATGCAATAAATTTTATAGGAATAAAAAGCGCGATCATAATGATTAATGACTGCCAAACAATATAGCCGCGTTCGTTATCCAAATACACAAAGCAGTCTGAACTTACAAGGAACCATTTTCTGAAGACCAGAGATATGAGTCGACGGCTGCAGTGAGAGTGTCTTAAAAAAGCAACCAATGGAGGGCCGCTGGAATCGGGGCCTCTTTTCTCATTTGGTCCGGGAGGACTCCGTTACTTGCACCTATCCAGTCGAACGAACCAAAATACTGTGAGAGGTCTCAATCTGCAGCACGCTGTATTACTCGATACCTATGGAAAGGAAACAATGAGATTAGTACAGCCATAGGCCTTGCTCTGAGGAAGTTAAACTTACCTGAATGCTACTGGTGCGTTTGAAATCATTCATGCACGCATACGTAAGACACAGACATTATTTAACGTGTAACAGAGAAAAGACAAAAGGTTGCTGATTTGAAAATAAATAAACAAGATCTTTGTATAGTATTCTTTTCCCAAGTACACGTTGGAAGCCCAACTACAGGAGAAACAACTTCTGTGACACTTTAAAAAAAGACAGGAAGGCATGAGACTACAAATAACATGAAAATGAGCTAAAACTAACCCCTTTCATTGGATACGCAAGTATTGAAGCTCATAACATATCTCATACATTATTGCTCTACAGAGGTTGATTCAATACTTCAGGATATCCTATGCTCCTAAAAAGATTGTAAAAGGAACCCTGTAGTGCTCACATTATCGCTGGTTCTTACTTTCGTGGATCTCTAATATTTCTTATGAACGTGAATGTATGTTCCCAGATTTGCTGTGGACAATTACGAGGAATGCAAAAGGCCGTATTCTTTCTAGAGCAGCAGTAGTCAACACTTTACCTTTCAGTTTCCTGGGCCACATTGGAAAAAGAAGTATATACTTGTCCGCACATAATACAGTGAACACCAGAAAACAAGAAAAGGTATATAGTATGACATTTAAGTTATTTAGAGTTTATTAACTTATGATTCACTACACTAAAAAATTAATTTGAGATTTTGTGTATGACATTTCATTATCTTTATGACTTTAGACAACTGAATTTTGTTGATTTTCTTTACCATCGTGTGACAGATGTGCACTTCATGGTCCACATTGCTGCTTGCTTTGGGCCCCCTGTATCCCGCGGGCCGCGAGCCGCGGGTTGGACACCCCTGGTCTAAAGGCACCATCGTAACAATCTCCTCAAGTACTTTAGTGGACAACGGACAACGTGAGGTATGCCAGACAAGGGTTTCAGCTGCACTGGTCCCAAATAATAGCCGCGATTTTCATTTCTGTGCCCTTTCGACCCTCTAGTGTCAAACGGGATAATGAAGAAGCTAGTTAACGCTTGCGAATACGCAGCTGTAGTGAACTTACTCCGACTGGCCCTTTCAAAACAAGTTCACCGAATGCAGAGAAATATACGTGCTACAGCTATATCAGATTTTTGCCCGATTAATTTAAAATCCATCAACTCGGGCGCCTAAAGCTGTCGGGGACGGGTGGAATCAATCACACGGGCAGACAGGCGGTTGGATTTTTCGGAAGAAATTATTTTCTCCGCTCCGGCCGGCTTAATCGCGCCGGTGGAGTGGAAGAGGCGGGCATTAGCTGCGGCCCACAGCACGGCCGGCTGGGCGCTGCGTGGGATAAAAACCGTCTCTGCTGTGGCCTGTCCAGTGTCCACTAGAATTGGGCAACACGATTCTTTTTCCCAATTCGATTCCTACGATTCGTTCACGATTCATTCTAGTCTGCGATGGCACGATACTTACGGAATACAAAAAGTTCTACATCTTACTCACAGATGGCAGGACATGTCTGAAATTGTCAATGGGGTTACAATCGAACTGTTTCATGATAAGATATGCCAGAAATAGTTTATTTATGAGTAAACATGCATATGACGTTACAAGTGTGATTCTCGATTTATAAGTGTAATGCCCTAATTGATGAAAGGTCACGTTTGATTTGATTGCATCTATTGTTTTATTTCAGTATGCCAGGAAAGAGGAGTCGATTTGTACGAAAGGTGGTGCAAAATTACGTGGTATACCAGTTTGGTTGTGTGGCTAGAACGTATCTAACTACAGACATCTGTTTTATAGTAACAACATCTAGCACTGAGGCAGACGTGCTTTGGCGCATATCATCCTATATTTTTCTGTGCCAAGATGTCTTTCCAAATCCACATCACCCTTGTAATTCATAACGCAGCTGACAGCCCTCCCAAAAGGCAAATTTAGCTTAACTTTCATTTCTTCTAAATAAAAAGCATAGGTATTTTGCTTTGAATTGGTCTGAGAACTTGCCGCTGTCACTACTATTTAAGTGAGATGACGACACCGCCAAGTGTGAGCTTGGATTTCACGAGTAAATATTACGGCCCACGAACTTCGTTTCGTTGACACCGCCAAGTGTCAGCTTGGATTTCACGAGTAAATATTACGGCCCACGAACTTCGTTTGTTCGTTCCGAGCTTCCTTTATTCACACGCATCCTCCACTTGACTGCCATCTGGCGGTCGTAATCATTCGGCATGACTCGGCATGATTCGGAAGTTGCCTTCGAAGCATAGGGTACTAAGAATCGATGAATCGCTGCAACTTGGAATCGTCACGACTCGGAAACACACAATCGTTCTTACGATGCTTTTGAACGATGATTCGTCCGTATCACGATTCGATTCTTACGATTCTTTATTTAGAGTCGTTCAAATGAACGACTCATTCACGAATCGCCGCAACTCTAGTGTCCACCTGCCGCAGCCGGCCGGTGTGACCGATCGGTTCTAGGAGCTACGGTCGCAGGTTCGAATCCTGCCTCGGGCATGGGTGTGTGTAATGTCGTTAGGTTAGTTAGGTTTAAGTGGTTGTAAGTTCTAGGGATTGATGACCT
This sequence comes from Schistocerca gregaria, assembly GCF_023897955.1. NCBI lineage: Eukaryota > Metazoa > Arthropoda > Insecta > Orthoptera > Acrididae > Schistocerca > Schistocerca gregaria. The sequence goes on along the minus strand of NC_064921.1, from coordinate 397,233,351 downwards.
CAGATGTTAAGTCTCATAGTGCTCAGAGCCATTTGAACCGTTTTGAATCCACCTGCCGCGCGCAGCTGCCGCACTGGCCGGTCTGTGGATCTACCAACGCTGGCGACGGCAGCTCACTGGCTGGAGCTCTCCTTTCTAGCTACCCTTTGTATTGTATTGTATTGTATTGTATTGTACTAAACCGGGGACCTAGAAATGACGGAGAGCCTTCGTCCCGCCGTAGCCCTCAGTAGTTCACAACCTCACAACAGGGCACAGCAGTCCACCCACCCCACCGACGCCCCACACTGAACCCCCAAATATTTGCGTGGTAGAGTAATTATGGTGTACGCGTACGTGGAAACGGTGTTTGCACTGCAGTCGCCGACACAGTGTAACTGAGGCAGAATAAGGGGAACCAGCCCGCATTCTCCAAGGTAGGCGGAAAGCTGCCTTAAAAACCATCCACAGGCTGGCCAGCACACCGGACCGCGACACCAATCCGCCGGGAGGATTCCTGCCGGGAAAACTATACTTTGTATTAATTCTTGGGAACTATAAGTGATTTCCGTATGCTACTTGTATAATCTCGAATGTGTAGGGTATAACGAAAAGAAACGCACTTAAAACTTCCCTCCCTAGGCCCGCCAAGACGCCTCCTGAGGCGCGGCAAGGTAGGAGTAGGCAAAATGCAACATGGAATAACAATATTAATGTGCTAATCGTAAACTGCAAGAGCGACTATAGAAATGTCCCAGAACTGCTCTCATTAATAAACGGTCACAACGGCCACATAGTACTAGGGACAGAAAGTTGGCTGAAACCAGAAGTAAACAGTAATGAAATCTTAAACTCAAATTGGAATGTATACCGCAGAGACAGGCTGGACAGTGAAGGGGGAGGCGTGTTTATAGCGATAAGAAGTGCAATAGTATCGAAGGAAATTGACGGAGATCCGAAATGTGAAATGATTTGGGTGAAGGTCCCCGGGATCAGCAGCTGTTGTGGCTGAGCACCTGCAGGATAATTTGGAAAATATTTCGAGTAGATTTCCCCACCATGTTATAGTTCTGGGCGGAGATTTTAATTTGCCGGATATAGACTGGGAGACTCAAACGTTCATAACGGGTGGCAGGGACAAAGAATCCAGTGCTATATCTGAAAACTACCTTGAACAGTTAAACACAGAATCGACTCGTGGCGATAACATATTAGCCCTTCTGGTGACAAACAGACCCGAACTATTTGAAACAGTTAACGCAGAATAGGGAATTAGCGATCATAAAGCGGTTATGGCATCGATGATTTCAGCCGTAAATAGAAATATTAAAAAAGGTAGGAAGATTTTTCTGTTTAGCAAAAGTGACAAAAAGCAGATTGCAGAGTACCTGACGGCTCAACACAAAAGTTTTTTCTCAAGTAAAGATAGTCTTGAGAATCAGTGGACAATGTTCAAAACCATCGTACAATATGCGTTAGATGAGTATGTACCAAGCAAGATCGTGGTACAACAACCGAGTTAGAAAACTACTGCGGAAGCATAGGGAACTTCACAGCAAACATAAAAATAGCCAAAGCCTTGCAGACAAACAAAAATTACGCGAAGCGAAATGTAGTGTGAGGAGGGCTATGCGTGAAGCGTTCTATGAATTCGAAAGTAAAGTTCTATGTACTGACTTGGCAGAAAATCCTAAGAAATTTAGGTCTTATGTCAAAGCGGTAGGTGGATCAAAACAAAATGTCCAGAAACTCTGTGACGAAAATGGTACTGAAACAGAGGCTGACAGACTAAATGCCGAAATACTAAATGTCTTCTTCCAAAGCTGTTTCACAGAGGAAGACTGCACTGTGCTTCCTTCTCTAGACTGTCGCACAGTTGACAAAATGGTAGATATCGAAGTAGACGACAGAGGGATAGATAAACAATTAAAATCGCTCAAAAGAGGAAAGGCCGCTGGCCCTGATGGGATACCAGTTCGATTTTACACAGAGTACGCGGAAGAACTTGCCCCCCTTCTTGCAGCGGTGTACCGTAGGTCTCGAGAAGAGCGTTGGGTTCCAAAGGATTGGAAAAGGGCACAGATCATCACCGTTTTCAAGAAGGGACGTCGAACAGATGTGCAGAACTATAGACCTATATCTCTAACGTCGATCAGTTGTAGAATTTTGGAACACGTATTATGTTTGAGTATAATGTCTTTTCTGGAGACTAGAAATCTACTCTGTAGGAATCAGCATGGGTTTCGAAGAAGACGGTCGTGTGAAACCCAGCTCGCGCTATTCGTCCACGAGACTCAGAGGGCCATAGACACGGGTTCACAGGTAGATGCCGTGTTTCTTGTCCTCCCCAAGGCGTTCGATACAGTTCCCCACAGTCGTTTAATGAACAAAGTAAGAGCATATGGACTATCAGACCAATTGTGTGATTGGATTGAGCAGTTCCTAGATAAGAGAACGTAGCATGTCATTCTCAATGGAGAGAAGTCTTGCGAAGAAAGAGTGATTTCAGGTGTGCCGCAGGGGAGTGTCATAGGACCGTTGCTATTCACAATATACATAAATGACCTTGTGGATAGCATCGGAAGTTCACTGAGGCTTTTTGCAGATGATGCTGTGGTGTATCGAGAGTTCGTAACAATGGAAAATTGTGCTGAAATGCAGGAGGATCTGCAGCGAATTGACGCATGGTGCAGGGAATGGCAATTGAATTTCAATGTAGACAAGTGTAATGTGCTGCGAATACATACAAAGATAGGTCCTTATCATTTAGCTACAAAATCGCAGGCCAGCAACTGGAAGCAGTTAATTCCATAAATTATCTGGGAGTACGCATTAGGAGTGATTTAAAATGGAATGATCATATAAAGTTGATCGTCGGTAAAGCAGATGCCAGACTGAGATTCATTGGAAGAATCCTAAGGAAATGCATTCCGAAAACAAAGGAAGTAGATTACAGTACACTTGTTCGCCCACTGCTTGAATACTGCTGAGCAGTGTGGGATCCGTACCAGATAGGGTTGATAGAAGAGATAGAGAAGATCCAACGGAGCGCAGCACGCTTCGTTTCAGGATCATTTAGTAATCGGGATAGCGTTACGGAGATGAGAGATAAACTCCAGTGGAAGACTCTGCAGGAGAGACGCTCAGTAGCTCGGTACGGGCTTTTGTTGAAGTTTCGAGAACATACCTTCACCGAGGAGCCAAGCAGTATATTGCTCCCTCCTACGTATATCTAGCCAAGAGACCATGAGGATAAAATCAGAGAGATTGGAGCCCACACAGAAGCATACCGACAATCCTTCTTTCCACGAACTATATGAGACTGGAATAGAAGTGAGAACCGATAGAGGCACTCAGGGTACCCTCCGCCACACACCGTCAGGTGGCTTGTGGAGTATGGATGTAGATGTAGATGTAAAAATTGAAAAAAAGAAGAAGTGCAACACCCACAAGGACTTTGTTTAGTGGCGCCAGGGTACGAGGAGCACGCAACACGAAATGCAGCACTTTTTTTCTGAATTCAGATTGTTTTTGTAGGATGCAGCGTCTCACTGGGATAACATTGAACACAATGTTCTCGGGTTTTCAGTCGCGTCAAGTGATTAAGCGGTACGGCTGCCAGTGGGCTGCTCGTACGCCCCTTATATACTCTAGCTGCCAGCTGTGACGTCACAGGTGCTCGCGGCATCGCCGTATACGGGCATACGTTTACTGGGGGTTCGACTCGCCCACTTCAACTGCGTGATAGCTGGATCTCACTCTGTGCTGAGTGCAGGCCACCGTCTCTATTTGGAGTATTATGGGTGATTTTATTTCAATGGCTTCGTTAGGTACACACTTCCAGAAGCCATTAGTGAGAACTACGACGGATGTTTCGTCAGATTTCATCCGGTATCCGTTTTCAAAAGCAGGCCCAGCTAAAGCAGATTTATCGGAGTTGCTAGGCCATAAAATGTCTAATACTCCTTCCGCAGACCGTGACGTAAACATCAGCACACTCGCAAGCTATCTTGCAGATCGCCAGGTGTTTTATCACCCCTGCAGCGTCTTTAACTAGTCTCAGTTAATTGACGGATTTTTGGTTCAAATGGCTCTGAGCACTATGAGACTTAACTTCTGACGTCATCAGTCCCCTAGAACTTTGAACAACTTAAACTTAACTAACCTAAGGACATCACACACATCCATGCCCGGGGCAGGATTCGAACCTGCGATCGTAGCAGTCACGCGGTTCCAGACTGTAGCGTCTAGAACCACTCAACCACTCGGCCATCACGGCCGGCGACGGATTTTTGTCGGAGGCCTGAAGATCGATATCATCTTGTGTCGTTTAGCAGGCGGCTATGTTGCCAAACACAAAGCCACAAAACTGCAAGAAGGCAAGTTTCTTTTCTTGCTCCTCGTTGGTGGTCGTGCTGCGATTTTATCACCTGAATTAACCATCTTCGACTTAATGAGGGTGAAATTATGATCAGTTTTGCTGTGGTGGCGCTGTTTACGAATGTTCTTGTCAAAGACTGTTTGGACGTAGCATCCCAGTACTTATTTAGTTAAATGTTCGAGCTATTTAGGCACACTCTTACGTCGTGTTTTCCGTATCACGGCCAGTATTACGATAAGACGGACAACGTTGCAAGGGATAACTCGTCAGGTCCAGCTGTTTCAAACCTCTTCATGATGCATTTTGAAAATATTGCCTTAGACACGCCGCCGCTAAAGCCTACTTGTTTCTTTCGGTACGTTGACGACACGTTTCTCATTTGCCATACGGAGGTGAGAAACTTGACGAGTTCTTGAAACACCTCATCAGCATTATCAGCAATATCCAGTCTACACTGGAGGTAGAAAAAGACGATTATTTCTTTTCCTCGTTGCCTTGGCCACAGCGTCTATAGAAAACCCACCCACACAGGGCTGTACTAGCACGCCTTCAGCCATCATCACCCGGCACAGAAGCGCACTGTTTTATAAACGATGGTGCATCTTGCAGGAATGATACCAGACGCTGATAACTTGCCTCATAAGCTGAGTCACCTACGCTAGGTCTTCAGGAACAACGGCTATAGCGTCCATAAAATAAATGAAGTGATTTCAAGCAAGACTTGCAACAAGACTACCAACGAGGTGCGAGAAAGAAACGCGCTTTCGTGTCTTTCTGTGGCTCTGTGTCGGGCAACATAAGCCGCCTGCTAAACGATACACGATCAAATCGACCTTCAGGTCTCCGACAAAAATCCAGCAATTACCGAGACCAGTTAAAGACGCAGAGGGTCTCAGAACACCTCAGGTCTACAAGATGCCTTGCGAGTGTAGTCAGTCTTACGTCGAACAAACAGTACGCACTGTGGAGCAATGCCAGAAGGAGCATTACTGGCTTTATCGCCTAAATGACACCGAGAAACCTGCTTTAGCTGAGCCCGCATCTCGTGGTCGTGCGGTAGCGTTCTCGCTTCCCACGCCCGGGTTCGATTCCTGGCGGGGTCAGGGATTTTTTCTGTCTCGTGATGGCTGGGTGTTGTGTGATGTCCTTAGGTTAGTTAGGTTTAAGTAGTTCTAAGTTCTAGGGGACTGATGACCATAGCTGTTAAGTCCCATAGTTCTCAGAGCCATTTTTTTTGCTTTAGCTGAGCATGCTTTTGAAAACGGACGCCGGATGAAATTTGACGAATCATCCATCGTGGCTCGCAATAACGCCTTCTGGAATTAGTTAAAGAATCCATTGAAATAAAATCACTAATAACACACCAAATAAAGACGGTGGCCTATATCTCAGCACGGATTGGGATCCAGCGGCCACGTGGCTGAAGCCGGCGCACCAACAGCCGAGTCAACGTAGGTCCGTATGCGGCAATGCCGCTGGTACCAGTGACGTCACAGCTGGCAGCTAGTATATATGGGGGCCTACCAGCAGCCATACCACTTGACAATGGCGTAGGCGTGCTTGGCCGAAAGCTCGTGTAATTTTAATCACTTGACGTGGCTGAAATCCCGAGAAATTTTATTCAGGTTGGTTTTCTTCAGGATTCCAGTTCACCATATTATTCACACACTTTTGACTACTTAAAACTATTTTTCAACAAAATACGACGGTCTTATGCCACCTTAGAAGGAGGGCATGTAAGCCCGCTTGGTTTCACTCTACTTGTCGGCGTCAGAGCCAACGTCTTGCTACATGAATAACTGCATCATCCACCTACTGCTTCATTGGGCCACACAGGTAGAAGTCGGAAGGAGTGAGATCCGGGATGTAAGGTGGATGACGAATAACAGTGAAGTTTTGTGAGCTTCTCACGGGTACACACACTTGTGTGAAGTCTTGGCGACGAACACGCTAAAATCATTGCGTCAGTTTCCTGAGGATAGCACAAGACACTTCAGAGTTGATCGTTGGACCACGAGGGAGGACAGCAGACAGAATAAACCCTTCAGAGTCCCAGAAGACCATTGCCATGATTTTAACGGCTGAGGGTGAAGCTTTGAACATTTTCTTTTGAACAGAGGTGATGTGGCACTACTCCATGGATTTCCGATTCCGTTTCGAAGTGACGAACCCAGATTATACTGTCTGTGATGTTGTGCGACAAAAAACTATCTAGTTAGCCTCGTTTGGCGCAAGCAATTCCGCACAGATGGTCTTTCGTTACTCTTTATAGTCTTCTGTTGGTAGGCGAGAAAACCAGCAAGCATACACCTTTGAGTACCCCATCTCATGGACAACCGTGCCAGCACTACCATCAGAGACGTCCAGTTAAGCAATGAGATGTTTGATTGCGATCCGTCCACCTCACGGATGAGAAAATCCGCACGTTCCAACCTTGAAGGAATTGTCACTGTGTGCGGGCGGTCAGCACGCCGGAGATCGGATAGCTTTGCGCAACTTGGTTGCGCTGATGGCAGACGTCTCGCCCAACGACTCATCTTGCCTTTGTTCACGGCCAGGTCTCCGTAGGAATTCCAAGAGGACATATGAATATCTGCGATTTTCTGATTTTCCGCCAAAAGAGACTCCATGACAACTCTCTGCTTGGAACGCACATCCGTTACAGACGCCATTTCGATTTTTGAAGGATACGTATAGCGCCGGTTCCTACCGAAACTTCATCAGCGGGAGAATTTCAAGGTGTTCCACAAAAAATTTGCATTTTTTTCAACCGAAACTGACCGAGAAAAGATGCGTTGCGTTACTAACTGAACATTCCTCGCTTAATGTATATATACTGAGGGATTCTTGTGTTAGTGGACCACTGGCCATCAATGAGTGCACGCCGCTCAGGAGGCTGGTCTGCGTACCCTCAGTTTTGGGTCTGCAGGTAGTAACTGCACTGAATTTCGACGTCCATTCCAAGGTACAACAATGATCTACCGACAATTATGGACTTTTGTTGAACCGCTTCAGCTTTTTGAATAGAGTCGCACTGTCGGCCAGCGGAAAGCTGGACGAACGTATTGGTGGATTGCTGTACATGTCGTATAAATGCATCTGTTGTGTATCGCTGCTTTCAACAGTAGTCTTTGGAACACTGTTACAAGTGCAGACGATATTTTGGACGTTAGCGTTAGTAATCGTCAGAATCGACACACTGTGTGAGCAGTGGTGGTTGAGCAACATCATCCAGGGACAACAGCCGAGCACATGTGGCACCTGCTTTGTCATCAGGGACTGTTGGGAACCGTCTCCTTGCGGCAGCGTTAAGATGACATCTGCCTCTGCCCAGGGTACCACTGACACCACGATTCGCCCAGCAGAGCTACTGTGGTGTCGTGACGGAGCTGACTGGAAAGTGGAATAGCGCTCTTTCCTCTTCCGTGGTGAGAGCAGGTCCTGTCTGTACGAGAATGATTGACATACACGGCTACGGCGTAATTCTCGGCGTAACGGCGTATTCCGGAGTGCATTCGTCCACGACATATAGGTCCCATCACAGGCTTCATGCTTTGGGGCACCATCAGTTACAATTCGCTGTCACGTTTGTTGTTTCTGCAGGGTAAAGTAACCAGTGTCCGTTACAATGCCTAGCCTGTCATTTCCGTGCTGCTGCCAGTTATCCGACAGAAAGGCGATGTGCTTATATAGCTGGACAATGCACGTCCACGTACATTATGTGACCAAAAGTACCCAGATACCCCCAAAAAATACGTTTTTGATATTAGGTGCATTGTGCTGCCACCTACTGCCAGGTACTGCATATCAGCGACCTCAGTAGTCATTAGACGTCGTGAGAGAGCAGAATGGGGCGCTCCGCAGATCTCACGGACTTCGAACGTGGTCAAGTGACTGGGTGTCACTTGTGTCATACATCTGTATGCAAGATTTACACACTCCTAAACGTCCCTAGGTTCACTGTTTCCATTGCGATTGTGAAGTGGAAACGTGAAGGGACAAGTATAGTACAAAATCGTACAGGCCGACCTCGTCTGTTGATTGACAGATACCGCCGACGTCTGAAAAGGGTCGTAAGGTGTAATAGGCGGACATCTATCCAGACCATCACACAGGAATTCCAAACTGCATCAGGATCCGCTGCACGTATCATGAAAATTAGGCGGGAGGTGGAAAAACTTGGATTTCATGGTTGAACAGCTGCTCATGAGCCGCACATCACGCCTGTAAATGCCAAACGATGCATCGCTTGGTATAAGGAGCGTAAATGTTAGACGACTGAACAGTGGAAAAACATTGTGTGGAGTGACGAATCACCCTCGATGGCAGGGTGTAGGTATGGCGAATGGCCGGTGAATGTCGTCTGCCAGCATGTGTAGTGCCAACAGTAAAATTCGGAGGCGGTGGTGTTATGGTGTGATCGTGTTTTTCATGGAGGGAGCTTGCACCCCTCGTTGTTTTGCATGGCACTATCACAGCACAGGCCTAAATTGCTGTTTTAAGCACCTTCTTGCTTCCCATTACTGAAGAGCAATTGGAGGATGGCGATTGCATCTTTCAACACGATCGAGCACCTGTTCGTAATGCAAGGCCTGTGTGCCGAGTGGTTACGCAACAATAATATCCCTGTAATGGACTGGCCTGCTCAGAGTCGTGATCTGAATCCTATACAACACCTTTTGGATGTTTTGGAACACCGACTTCGTGCCAGGCCTCACCGACCGACATCGATACCTCTTCTCAGAGCGGCACTCCGTGACGAATGTGGTGTAATTCCGCAAGAAACATTCCAGCACCTGATTGAACTTATGGTTGCGAGAGTGGAAGCTGTCATCATGGCTGAAGATGGGCCAACATCATCTTAAATTCCAGCATTGCCGATGGAAGGCGCCACGAACTTGCAAGTCATTTTCAATCAGGTGTCCCGGTATTTTTGATCACATAGTGTACGTACGCTGCGACACAAAGTGCTCTTCGTGTTGTACAACAGTTACCCTGGACAGGAAGGTCAACATTTCTCTCGACAATGGAACAACTATGGGACATGGTGAAGTGGGACCGTTCTAGTTATCCAGGACCTGCAAGAATAATTGCCTAGCTGCAACAAAAGACGCAAGACGCTAGGAGCAGTTGCTAGCATGCGGGACTATACACCTGCATTGTGCAGCCAGAGGGTCGTACGCTGTGCGTTAATGCGACTGTCTGGGAATCCTTTACTGTGAGTGAACAGTTGCACCGACGATAGGTCGCGCCACGGCCTCTAGTAGAACAACTTTGCCTAAGGAGGTTGTGTTTCGCGTGGACATCGGAGGCGCGAGTGCATTGAAGTGAGACCGCGAAGGTTCGCTTGGGGTGAGGCTGCTGAGTTTGAAATGGCTGCCTGGCGAGTAGTGTGCCGGCAGTTGACGGCTGGCAGAAGTTCGGCAGTCAACAGTACCGGCGCTGGGCGTAGCAGCAATACCACGGACACTAAGGCGGGCTCCTGGAGTCTCGGTGTGGCCGGCTGTAAATCTATGGACGAGTAGGCCGCCTACCGAGGGAAGGAGCGTGTTGTGTTCTTCAGTCACCAACCGGACCTGTAGGCGGATGGCAGACCTTCGCTGTGATGTTGAGTCGCTTCCACGCTGTCCTTCCCAGATCGCTGCACGGGTAAGTCTGCTGAGCATGCGAGTGAGCCGAGCATCGACAGCAGCCCTAGTTCATTTCATGTGCCACGCCCTTCGTGTACCATTACTGGAGCGCACAATTTCCTCTGTCTTATTGGTTGTTATGTCACCAAGTTTGACTGTTTTTTAGACTGTGTGTAAAGGGTGACGCCTCTTAATCTTAATACTATGAGATTTACGATCTGTCAACATCATGAAGGTTTTCACTGATTATTTGTAGAATTTAGGACAAAGTATTGAACATCAATTTTGTGTGTTTATTTCTCTCTCACCTCAATATTCGGTGGTATAGTATTTTTTATATTGGTTATTTTTGGAGTGTACTTCTTTTTTGATTGTAAATATAAAGTTTATTTCGAGAAAGAACTTTAAATTTTTATTGTAGTGCTACAGTTTTCATTATTGTATTTAATCTCTCTGCTATTAAACAATCCACTACAGTTTTATGATGGTAATTTGTTCTGTTTCTTAGTAGTCAGTACTATGAAGGAGTTTCCCCGTCAGATGTTTAATAAATCTGACTTAGTGTGTTCCGTTAAAATAAAGAGAAAGTTCACAACGTGTGTGATGTTCGTCATCCATTTGGCCTTGTCCTTCCTACCAAAGACAGCCTGACTCCACTGTTGCGAACCAGTGACATGTGTATTTCATTTGTTATCATATAAAAGGAACGATCTGAAAGTATAGCACAGTAATTTTTTCTCCCTTGCTATTCCCGTTTTAGGTTTGCGCTACAGACGGTATTTTGTTTTCATGTGCAGTTTCAGCTATAGAAGCCTGGAGTACGAAACAAAAATGGCGTGCATGTTACTGCCGCCAACTTGTGAAGAGCAGCGAGGTGTAGGACGATATTTGTGGGTCAAAGGGCATAAATGGAGTGAAATTCACAGGGACATGCGTGGCGTGTACGAGGGCGACTGTGTGGACTGAAGCAATGTCTTCAAGTAGTGTGTGTGAATCACCGTGCTCTGGGCGGGCAGTAACAGCTGCAATCCCGCAGAATGTCGGACCCATTGAGGCAGCAATTGTAAACGACTGACGTGTGCAACTACGGACCTTATCGCAGCAGTTCTACATTGCATACGGTGCGTTGTGCGATACTGCTCATGACACGTTGACATTTCGTTAAGTTAGTGCTCGCTGGTGCCTAACATTACTCATTGCAGCTGTATACTACGCTGACACTGGGGTTGTCATCATCTGTGCGAGGAAGTTCTTTCTGCGTATGAGGTGTCATTGTCCTGCTAGGCCTCCCTAGTCACGAGTGGTAGGCTTCAACGTCCCATGCTCCCTAAGACGTCTCCCTGTAGGGGCCCCATCGTTCTGAAAGTCTTTCCAGACGCAATCGTCGAGAGCCACGTCCTTTACCATCTACTAATACGTACAGTAAAAGTGAAGAATAACTACAGTTTCTGCTGAATGGAATGAACAGTCTAATAAGAGCAGAATATCGATTGAGAGTAGCTCGAAGAAAGACGAAAGTAATGAGATGCAGCAGAAATGACAACAGCGAGAAACTTAACATCATGATTCACCATCACGAAGTAGATGAAAATAGCGAATTTTTCTACCTACGCAGCGAAATAATTCATGGCGATCGGAGCGAGGAAGACATAAAGAGTAAACTAGCACTGACAAAAAGGGCATTACTGGCCAAAAGAAGTCTGCCAGTATCAAACATGCCTTAATTTGGGAAAGAAATTTCTGAAAATGTACGTTAGGAATACAGCATCATACGATAGTGAAACACGGACGTTGGAAAACCAGAAATGAAGAGAGTCGACGTATTTGGGATGTGGTGTTACAGAAGAATGTTGAGAATTAAGTGAGCTGACAAGGAAAGGGATGATGAGGTTTCCCATGAATCGGCGAGGAAAGTAACATATGGAAAACACTGACAAGGAAAAGGGACAGGATGACAGGCCATCTATTAAGACCTAAGGGAATAGCTTACATGATACCAGAGAGAGCTTTGGAGGGTAAACGCTATAGAGCAAAACAGAGATTTGAATACATCCTGCAAATAGTTGGGGATGTAGGTTGAAAGTGCTACTCTGAGATGAAGAGGCTGTCACAGGAGAGGTAACGACGTGGAAAAGCCGTGGTAGGCCGCATCAAACGAGTCGGAAGACTGATGCCACAGGGAAAAAAAAATTCAGCACATTGGGATCTGCCAACTCCACTACTAATTGTACTTCCATTGTACTGTACCGGAAACTACATTCGTCTTAAAGACTAAACAGTCAATGCTACGTGCCTGATGCTAGTAGAGCAATGAGGTCAGTCGCAATACAATACAAGCAGTGAAATGAGTCACAGCCGGCCGCGGTGGCCGTGCGGTTCTGGCGCTGCAGTCCGGAACCGCGGGACTGCTACGGTCGTAGGTTCGAATCCTGCCTCGGGCATGGGTGTGTGTGATGTCCTTAGGTTAGTTAGGTTTAAGTAGTTCTAAGTTCTAGGGGACTTATGACCTAAGATGTTGAATCCCATAGTGCTCAGAGCCATTTGAACCAAATGAGTCACACTTCAACATTTCCTTCGTTCCACTGAAACAAAAACCATTGGCGGTGAGCCTAAAAATTACAACTTGTGGTATATTCTAACGTAACTAAGAGGGTATTTTGAGTATCCCATGTAAGAAAACGCTTCATGTAATGCGGGCACATTCTGTTTCACGTGTTTGTTCAAATGTGTGTGAAATCTTATGGGACTTGACTGATAAGGTCATCAGTCCCCAAGCTTACACACTACTTAACCTAAATTATCCTAAGGACAAACACACACACCAATGCCTGAGGGAGGACTCGAACCACCGCCGAGACCTTCGTGTGTTTCCCACAATTAATATGCTTATGAAGATGAGAAAAAAAAGAGCTCTAACATGGAAATAAAGCCTTTCCAGACCCCGGTCTATATATTTTCTCTCTCTGCGCGTACACCCTGTGTATTTACTGCTCCATGTAAGGTGTTTATAGGTAGTACAAGTAATGTAACGTTAGGGAAGGAAATCCAGGGCGCAAGTTCCTCCAGTTTTGATAGGCGTAAAAGTAGCAAACTAAAGTGTGGGCAGCGGGAAATGGGTGAGCGCCAAAGCACATCAGTCACATGAGACCTGCTACCGAACAGTAGTCAGACGTATGCTGGATAATGTCGAGTAAAATCTGTAACGTGAGCTGCTAGTCCATGCAAGTAGTATAGTGACAAGGTGTCGTCAGATGTGAAGCGTTAATGGTAATAACACTAGTCTATGCTGTGAAGAGAATTCACACTAAACTCCCTGGTGTGTTTGTAAGAGGTTTCACTAACAATCATACCAACTATTTAGTGTCATATGGGAGCTACCTGTGCATAGAGGCTAAATGAAACTAGTATTTAATCTACACAGTCCAAGAAAAAACGTGAAGCTCACAGAAGATTTATCAGATGACAGTTAAGTTCTCGTACATGTATGCATGATCCGCGAGTGTGTAAATGAATAAATTTACAGTTTCGTGTGAGAGGTAAAATGGCTGCCAGAGAGCATTAATGTTGTTCATATTTAGTGTTGTTGCCAAGCATGGTAGTGTATAGAAGGAGCGTGAAAAGACTCAGATGTTGAGTGATCACAGTGAACGACATGGAAAAGCCCTGTACTCGTGTGAGACATTGTTATCGATTCATGAAAGTGATTGAAAGGTCAGCCATATATCTTGTTACTCCGTTACTGGGTAACAGATTTCACAGCGTCCTTACAAGGGGCATGTGAAGAGGAATCTAGAAACACTTAGCGTCCAACACGCCTGTCTCATGGTGTGCACAGAGAGAAAGCGGGCTGCCTGTGCCGGGAGACTCGAGCGATGCGACGCGATCCAGCACCGAAAATATCCCCTTGTTACCTAATGAGGCAGCATACAACGGCAGCCGTGTGTCGGCGCCGACTGGAGCCTCCTCGCGCTTGCTGGCGAGCGCTGCGCTGACAGAATCCACGTGCTCGCCCTGCAATCTTTCTCAAACGATTTTACAGAAAGCAATCGGCGAGAAAAATTCCAAGTTTCTTCATGTTTTATATATGAGATTCATGGCGAAGTGCCTATCATCTTATTGCGATACTCCCATTTATGAGGAGTACGGGTGGCCATGATTTTGCAGGTGGTGTATATTAAATCATATGTTGCAGCGAATGAAATTGAGCTACGATACTGAATTTTTCTTTAGACCTAGGAGAAGGTCTCTATTCGTCTCCAGTCTTGAAAAAATGGAATTTACGTAGTCGTTCACATCCGATCTCGCACGAGAGACTGAAACATTCCTAACGTCCTTCATATAAGCTAAGCTATTTGGGGTATCGAAACGAGATTATGGCTGGTGGTAGCACGCAAGGTGGCGAGTATTTTGCTTTATGGTTAACCCATGGAACTTCCTTACCTATAGTGATATAGCAGACGATATTTTTTTGATCCAGTTCTTTAATTTTTTAAGAGTCTCCTACAGCTATTGAAAAGAGAAATTGCTAGTATGGAAATAAACATGAAATTTCTTCTTTTATGCTACTACAAACTGAAACAATGAGATTTTCCTTAAGCTATTGATCTCTCTGCTCACCAGTTGCTTATTTAATATGACAGTGTTTCAGAATTACGTCACAACAGCTACATCAAGGCGAAATTGTCCAAATTATACTCTGTTTTGGCAAAAGAAGCAAAATAAAACCCGTCAACAAGAGAAACAGAGCCCTTACTCATAACAGATGATTCTTCTCCAAATGATAAAAGGTTAACAACTCAGACGAAAATAGCTCGACAATTGTGTTCCAATTTTAGCACATTCCCGTTACTCACCCTATTTTTAATAGTGAACGGCTGGAATGGAAACTTAACGGAAAGATTTTATATCTATTCTTCATCTGAGAAATATGAAAACAATTCTCAGCAAATAGTGCACCATCTTTTTGTTTCATTCCCCATTCAGATTGAAGTTATCGTCTTTACCTAAATTATCTTTTGCTGTGTCAAAGATAGATTATATATTTTTAAAATGTCTTTTAACATTAATGGGTAGGCTCAAGAGGCTAATAAAATAACGACTATTAAATTTTTTTACCCTTATTATCCACAGACACACAGGCACCAAAATTGTGATTTATAAAAGAAAAATGCAGCATTTTTGCTGCATACGACAACTGATTCAGTAAAACTTTCGTAACTCTAACTCTGTGAATACACTGACGACTTGAACAACGTTGCCTACTGTTTATTAAAGTGAATATCACTGATGAATCAAAAGATATTTCCGGTGAGAAGATTTACTTTCTCACTCTGTTCAGGATAGGAACGGAAAGATAGTAAACTGTTTGGTGTACTATCTCGTGTCTAATATAACTCAAGTGTCGAAAGTAAATCCTCTGTTAAGTTTCAGTCTCAGCTGTTCATTATGAAAGATATGTATGGTTACAGGATTCCCCTGATATTGCAACAGAATTGCCGATTTATTTTTGTTTGAACTTGTAACCTCGTCCTTCCTGATCGGTCTACTGGATTGCGATATAACTGACCGTGATCGCATATGGCTACTGAAATATTACAGTGAGTAAGCCTACTATTGCCGAAGGAAAATAACGCCGTTTAGTTGGAGCAAAGAGTACAACAGACTCTTCTGAAGGAAGAATGTATTCTAAACTTAAAGTAAATACTGATGACAGTATTGAAATGGATGGAATATAGTGCAATCGCTCATGAACTGCGCAGGGGGGAAAAAGAACCACTGATAACACAAAGAAAACAGTGATTAGCCAAAAAAGGACAATTAAACGGTCTCTAGTCCGCTAAGACAGTGAATATACAGAATCTTGAGAAAAGTGATGGCTAAGAAATTTAAGCAAACAATCGCTGGCGTGGAACCAAAGGTTGTCACGCTTTCCCACAGCATATGAGTTATTAATAAATTATGAAACAGTTCAATTCTTGTTTTTTGTATGAATAAGGGATTACTTAAAGTTCTTCGAGTTTTTAGTTGGAAACTGTGTTTCCTGTCACCTGGTCGCCTGGAGGTCGCACGACTGCTCTATTTACGAAACATAAGCATGTTCTTATGTTTCGAACATATTTACTCCAACTCTGCATTTCGTTTGCCCTTGTTGTTGTGATGCACAATCAGTCTGTCACTAATATAGACATTTGATCGAAAACTGTGACTTCAAGATGTAACTACTTTAAGTTCACTGTGTATCTCTTCCTATTTTCATATTTAACATCCTACAACTAAAACAAGAATCCAGGCATATATACTCTCTCTCTCTCTCTCTCTCTCTCTCTCTCTCTCTCTCTCTCTCTCTCTCTCTCGCTCACCCCCCGCCCCCTCCCACCCCCCCCCCTCCCTCAAACTCACACACACACACACACACACACACACACACACACACACACATGTACATAACAAAAAATGTTCGAAACATAAGAACATGTTTACGTTCAGTAAATAGAGCGGTAGTGAAACCTCCAGGTGGCCAGGTGAGAGGAAACACAGATGCCAACTAAAACATCGCGGAGATGTGGCAGGTACTTGTTAAACACACACACCAAATGGCAAGTGCTGCAGTTGGAGGTCGACAAAAGAAACCAATAACAGCGCTACCAGTACACAACCCTTAGAAGTTGTCTCGCTTAACCACTGAGCACAAGCACGTCACAGGACCAAGCAACATGCACACTAGACAAGTCTATACGTTTGCCATCAAGTCTTCGAATGAAGCACTAGTGTAAAAAATTCACGACATCCAGTGACTTATGGCTGTATATCACAGTTTTGTTCATTTGGAGAGGTGCATATGGCCCCTGACGATGGCACAATGAAATGCTGAATCTGGTTGCCTTTAAAATAAAATAAAATCTTAAGTTACACAGCTGTTGGTGAATTTCATTGACATTGACAAACCTATATGCGTCCGCTGCACCACTCTGCCCATATACTCACGAGACAAACAGCAAATGTGAACCGAGGCCTTGTTAAAACTCAAGCATCGTGTTTCTCCCGAAATGAGCTTAGCAATCATAGGTCCACTTACAAGACAGCGCAACGGCGAGGAATGCTCATCATTTTACAGCCCTAGGGAACGAGCACTTGCCTTTGTTCAGGAACTTCTTACTCGAGTTAGCAGCTAGACGGGACTTACGGAGAGCCAAAAGTAGCTCGGTGTTAAGCCGTCGCAGTTTATCGAGCGCGCGCCTCCACGCGGAAAGGTAGGAAACAGGTTACCTAGCAACCGCCAAAGATATAGCCTCGCGCTATAGACGGAGAATCGGCAGTGCGCACTGCTACAGATTTTGTGCAGCTAGGTTCCTTTCACAGTGTGCGGATACAATAGCTGCTACTTAGGAATCATACACAAATGCTCTATCGAATGATCCTAAAGACTGGAAAGTTGCACAGATCACACCAGTACTCAAGAATGGAAACAGGAGTAGCCCTCTGAATCACTAACGTCGATTTTCAGTAGCATTTTGGAACATATACTGTGTTCGAACATTATAATTTACTTCGGAGTAAACGATATATTGGCAGAGAGCCAACACGGATTCAGAAAATATCTTTCTTGTTAAACACTACTAGTTCTTTATTCTCGTGAAGTAATTCTATCGTCAGGGGCCCTCAAATTGATTCCATATTTTACGATTTCCAGAAAGCTTTTAACACCGCGACTTCTTGCTTGACTATGGACTTGTGCGACTGACTCGTGCTTTGCAGTCACAGACGGAGAGACTTCGAGTAACACAGAGGTGATATCTGGCATTCCGCAAGGAAGTGCTGTACGCTGTCTGCTTTTCCTGACCTACACAAACCATTTAGCATACAGTCGAGTAACAATCTTAGATGTTTG
Organism: Schistocerca gregaria; assembly: GCF_023897955.1. NCBI lineage: Eukaryota > Metazoa > Arthropoda > Insecta > Orthoptera > Acrididae > Schistocerca > Schistocerca gregaria. The sequence goes on along the minus strand of NC_064921.1, from coordinate 397,215,473 downwards.
TAGATGGTACTGTCATTTACCGTCTTGTAAAGTCATCAGTTGCGAATAACTTAACTTGGAAAAATCACATACTCAATGATGTGGGGAAAGTGAATCAAACACTGCAATTTGTTGGCAGAACGCTTAGAAAATACAAGTTTGCTAAAGAGACTGTCGATATCTTCTGGATTATTGCTGCGCAGTGTAGAATACACAGGAGACAGGTTTGAAGGAACACATCAGAAAGTTCAAGGAAGGGCAGCTCGTTTTGTATTATGGCGAAATCGGGGAGAGAGTGCCACGGTTACGTACGCGAATTGGGGTGGAAGTCCTTAAAAAAAAAGGCGGTTTTCGTTGGGGCAGGGTCTTCTCATGAAGTTTATATCACCATTTTTCTCCAATAAATGCGAAAACATTTTGTTCACGCATGTGAACATGATCATCATAATAAAATAAAAGAAATCAGAGCTCGCACAGAAAGATTTAAGTTCTGTTTTTCCTGTACACTGTTCGAGAGTGGAATGGTAGAGAAATAGCTAGAAAGGCGGTTCTATGATCCTTCTGCAGGGCATTGAACTGTGGATTACAGAATAATGATGTAGATGTACAGTTGGCAATATATGTATACAATAATATTCATGATCAGTTATGTACCTAGTATTGCTTAGCTTGTAATTATTTTCGGCACCAATTTCATTTTCGTGGTCCGTTGACTGTGTGTATTCTTTTTTTTAATGTAATGAGGTATATGTCATGTTTATTCTTGTGCTCTATTAGTGTTATAGTAAAGTGGGCGATTAGCACGAATTAATTAGGTAATTTGTAAGTCACACGGTCACCTTTAAGAAGCCGATCTTGATCGATAATTGTAGAATCGGGAGGCTTACTACAGAGAAGCAGGTCATAAGTATTTAATTCCATTTAATCACTGAAGCTTTTATCCTGTCAATCTTACAAAATGGACCATAAAGTGGTTGTACTCCTATCCATTAATTGAAGTTTAACTGTGTTGAATTTCGTCGAAGACTGATTTCGTAAAAGAGTTCAGTTTATTGAAAATTGCGTACCTGCTACAGGACTATATAACTTTTCTTCATTTTGACGTGTTTCACTCGACAACGACAGTTTCTTCAGAACTGTGGGAATTCAATGTATTACACCACCAACGTATTTCCATAGTGATGAGGATTCACGCGTTGTGAAGTGGAAGATGTCTCGTTTTCAGTGAAACATAGCAAAATGAAGAAAAGTCATATGCGTCTTATAGCAACTCTACAGTTTTAATTTCTAATTGTAACTGATCCTCTGCGGGCAATGTCAGCGCACTGCGAAGATCATCTTCCTCATTTGAGTTAACAATGACTGAAGACAGGTTTTAAAATAGTGCCAAATTTCTCTTATTAATATCTCCGGGAATAAGAAAAGGTGTAACAGAAATTTATATTTTGTGGTCCGGCTTTTCCTCTCTATGCACTGCTAATTTTTCCAGCACAAAACAACAGAAACTGCATAATGACTATTAAATTGCTGTAGGACCTACACAGTATTATCGTTATTATTATTACTATTTTTATTATTGGCACTGGTCAGACACTAATTGTTGGCAGCCTGAAGTTTTCAAATTTCTGTCAGTTTAGAAGTACGGAGTTCCGAAGTAATAAGTCCAGGAACCTACCAATTTACTTTACAGACAATAAATGTTGTGTACACGTTTAAACTTGCTTGATTTTAATTGGACGTCCAGGGAACGGATAAAGCAAGCGCCGCTAGGGAGAAGAGCGGTGCAGAGGTAACATGTTTCGTAACAAGTGCTTACCCTCAATATGCATAGATAACTTCCTTTTGTGAGAAGGATTTGTGGTTAACACTAGGGATGTTCTGACTCATTATCTCTTGGTTTGGTAAAAATAAATATCATTTATATTCCGTCATTTTAAAGAAATGTTGAAGGAAAATTTTTGTTCATTCTCAAGTTTAGTCAGGCACTATGTCGTGGCGGATGCAGGAGGAGGGAGGGTATTTTTATATGATTGCACTCAGGGGTACTGGTCTCAGCTGAGGAACCAATGCCTTAGATGAAGTAATATTTGTACAAATGTGCGCAGAAGAAGGAACCCTGTTATTTCTATGAAGCAACTAATGTACTTTGTAATTCACGTAGATATTACTTGTTGATTTTTCCAGAGCTATATTTTTTGTAGTGACTGTGTGTATGCGCTACTCGACCAGTGTATGGCGCCTTCCGTTGGCCGTTACTTATTTGTAAATTGTCGTATTCAGATCGTTTTAATGTTTGTGAATGAGGAATCATTTGTTCTTAAAGTATAGTAATTCAAGATTTTATACTGGAAACTTATTTTGTGAGTGGTCAATAGGACATTGCAGCATCTTTAAAATAAAAGTTGCAACAAGAATGAGGGTGGTTATGAGTATGAGCGAACAAGTGATGGACTGCTGAGCACCTGTAAATCGGCAATATGAAGATGACCTGAGTGTAGAAGATGCCCATACCCTTACTCCAAATTACTTCCCAATTTACTCGGGGGAGGCGCAGTGCAAATAAGCAAGAGTGGATCTGCACATTGACGGAGCTACAGGCTGTACCTACCCCTTTCCACGTGTCAACAACTACAGCAAGCTGCTGAAGAACTGTTGCACGTCATCTAGGCCCCACTTAGTATTTTAGATCGACGTTTCAGCAACTTCATGCACATTCCAAGTGAAAATATAAGTTGTAAAGGACCGTCATCTGTGTTTTTGTCCGTATGGAACTTTTTACCCGAATTAAAACCTGTTCCTGTGTCCCAGACTCTAATGGGAATTGGGATCCATCGGTATTTCACTATTTGATCACGTGGAGAATTAAACAAAATCCACTCATATAAATACTTTCTCAAAATTACACAAGTATTAGTTATGTTGTGTGGCGCCTGGTAAAAAGAAGTAAGACATATTTTTTGCCTCTACATTGCACTTAAGTAGATGTAATAATTCTAATTATTTATAATAAATGATTACGAGCATAGGAATATGGCGTGATATTGCGGACATGAATGTAAAAGTGAATGTGTTTCTGTTCTTTTTGTCTTAATGTTCTATGCGAATGTAGACGAGATGTGGCTCAAATTTAAAGATATAGTAGCAACAGCAATTGAGAGATTCATACCTCATAAATTGGTAAAAGATGGAACGGATCCCCCGTGGTACACAAAAAAGGTCCGAACGCTGTTGCAGAGGCAACGGAAAAAGCATGCGAAGTTCAGAAGAACGCGAAATCCCGAAGATGGGCTAAAATTTACAGACGCGCGAAATTTGGCACGAACTTCGATGCGAGATGCCTTTAATAGGTTCCACAACGAAACAGTGTCTCGAAATTTGGTAGAAAATCCGAAGAAATTCTGGTCGTATGTAAAGTACACAAGCGGCAAGACGCAGTCAATACCTTCGCTGCGCAGTGCCGATGGTACTGTTATCGACGACTGTGCCGCTAAAGCGGAGTTATTGAACGCAGTTTTCCGAAATTCCTTCACCAGGGAAGACGAATGGAATATTCCAGAATTTGAAACACGAACATCTGCTAGCATGAGTTTCTTAGAAGTAGATACCTTAGGGGTTGCGAAGCAACTCAAATCGCTTGATACGGGCAAGTCTTCAGGTCCAGATTGTATACCGATTAGGTTCCTTTCAGATTACGCTGATACTATAGCTCCCTACTTAGCACTCATATACAACCGCTCGCTCACCGATAGATCTGTACCTACAGATTGGAAAATTGCGCAGGTCGCACCAGTGTTCAAGAAGGGTAGTAGGAGTAATCCATTTAACTACAGACCTATATCATTGACGTCGGTTTGCTGTAGGGTTTTGGAGCATATACTGTATTCAAACATTATGAATCACCTCGAAGGGAACGATCTATTGACAGGTAATCAGCATGGCTTCAGAAAACATCGCTCTTGTGCAACGCAGCTAGCTCTTTATTCGCACGAAGTAATGGCCGCTATCGACAGGGGATCTCAAGTTGATTCCGTATTTCTAGATTTCCGGAAAGCTTTTGACACCGTTCCTCACAAGCGACTTCTAATCAAGCTGCGGAGCTATGGGGTATCGTCTCAGTTGTGCGACTGGATTCGTGATTTCCTGTCAGGAAGGTCGCAGTTCGTAGTAATAGACGGCAAATCATCGAGTAAAACTGAAGTGATATCAGGTGTTCCCCAGGGAAGCGTCCTGGGACCTCTACTGTTCCAGATCTATATAAATGACCTGGGTGACAATCTGAGCAGTTCTCTTAGATTGTTCGCAGATGATGCTGTAATTTACCGTCTAGTAAGGTCATCCGAGGACCAGTATCAGCTGCAAAGCGATTTAGAAAAGATTGCTGTATGGTGTGTCAGGTGGCAGTTGACGCTAAATAACGAAAAGTGTGAGATGATCCACATGAGTTCCAAAAGAAATCCGTTGGAATTCGATTACTCGATAAATAGTACAATTCTCAAGGCTGTCAATTCAACTAAGTACCTGGGTGTTAAAATTACGAACAACTTCAGTTGGAAGGACCACATAGATAATATTGTCGGGAAGGCGAGCCAAAGGTTGCGTTTCATTGGCAGGACACTTAGAAGATGCAACAAGTCCACTAAAGAGACAGCTTACACCACACTCGTTCGTCCTCTGTTAGAATATTGCTGCGCGGTGTGGGATCCTTACCAGGTGGGATTGACGGAGGACATCGAAAGGGTGCAAAAAAGGGCAGCTCGTTTTGTATTATCGCGTTATAGGGGAGAGAGTGTGGCAGATATGATACACGAGTTGGGATGGAAGTCATTACAGCATAGACGTTTTTCGTCGCGGCGAGACCTTTTCACGAAATTTCAGTCACCAACTTTCTCTTCCGAATGCGAAAATATTTTGTTGAGCCCAACTTACATAGGTAGGAATGATCATCAAAATAAAATAAGAGAAATCAGAGCTCGAACAGAAAGGTTTAGGTGTTCGTTTTTCCCGCTCGCTGTTCGGGAGTGGAATAGTAGAGATAGTATGATGGTGGTTCGATGAACCCTCTGCCAAGCACTTAAATGTGAATTGCAGAGTAGTCATATAGATGTAGATGTAGATGTTACGTTTCATTTACTATGATACTGCTGGCGTGAGTATATCGGCTATGTGGATTGGCGTTGCAAAGATTTGTGCTTAGCCAAAGGGGTTTGCCAGATTTGTTTGCTTTGTTTTTATTTGTTTTTGCATGCATTTTTAGACAGGATAATTTTATGCTATTTTGTGTCTTCTTGTGTGATTACGTACACAACCAGCTCAAATAAGAGCTTGATTATATTCTATAATGAACTTTCTGGATGAGAAATCTGAGCAAATGTGTATCACTGTACTATATTAATTGGAATTTTCAACGGAGGATTAGTGGAAATAGCTCACAATATTTTGTTCTGAGGTAATTTAGCGGTGCTTTAAAACGGACTTTCTACAGTTATGCTAAGTGCACGCACAATAAAATTTCAATCGAACTTTTAATATTATATGACAGCTCTTCCACTACAACTTTATTTCAGGAAAAGATTGTATGGTAAGAGAAACAAACATCTCTGCTCCTCTTACGACCTGTAATATCACGTCAGACTTGTTTGTATTTGTTTACAACGTGCGCACGTAAGGTGTCAGATAATCAGAAATTGTGGGCTTCTATACAATACGACACTCGAAAGACTATTTACAGAAATAATTTCAGATTACCAAATACTTACCTGTAGGACAGAAGACATAAATTTTCGCCTTTGCATTGAAGTGGAGTTCCTGGATATAGTTGCAAATGGTTCAAATGTCTCTAAGCACTATGGAACTTAACATCTGCAGTCATTAGTCCCCTAGACTTAGAACTACTTAAACCTAACTAACTTAAGGACATCACCACGTCCATACCCGAGGCAGGATTCGAACCTGCGACAGCAGCAGCAGTGCGGTTCCAGACTGAAGCGCATAGAGCTGCTCTGCCACAGCGGCCGGCTATGTAGTTGCAGCTCAACACAAGCGTTACATTGAAGTCACCATAAATAATACAATAAAAGATGATCTTTAAAAAGAGAGTTACTTCCTAAACAGAGTACTGCGCAACAGGAATTAAATGTTACGAATGGTGACTAGTGGCAGCAAATGTTTTGATGGTAAAACCGCAGCAAAAAGATGTTGTATATTGCATTTGCTATGTATTGTGAAGTTTACCTACGATTATTTGCACTTAGCCATCGAGGGCCTTTATTTATGTTACTCTATGTGAACAAAAGTATCCGGACACGTGGCTGAGAATGTCTTACAAGATCGTTGCGCCTTCCATTGATAATGCTGGAATTAAATATGGTTTTGGCCCACCCTTAGTCTTGATGATAGCTTCGACTCTCGCAAGCATACGTTCATCAGGTGCTGGAAGGTTTCTTGGGGAGTGGCAGCCCATTCTTCAAGGAGTGCTGCACTAAGGAGACGTATCGAAGGCGGTCGGTGAGGCCTGGCACGAAGTCGGCATTCCAAAACATCCCAAAGATGTTCTATAGGATTCAGGTCAGGACTCTGTGGTGGCCAGCGCATTACAGGGATATTATTTTCGTGTAACCACTCCACCACAGTCCGTGCATTATGAACAGGTGCTAGATAGTGTTGAGAGATGCAATCGCCATCCCCGAATTGCTCTTATACAGTGGGAAGCAAGAAGGTGCTTAAAACATCAGTTAAGGCCTGTGCTGTACACATTACGACCCTCTTCAACTGTCGGCGGTATCTGTCAGTCAACAGACGAGATCGCCCTCTACTCTTTTGTACTGTACGTGTCCCTTCACGTTTCCAATTCACTATCGCAGCGGAAACCGTGGGCCTAGGGAAGTTTAGGAGTGTGGAAATCTCGCGTGCAGACGCATGACACAAGTGGCACCCAGTCACCTGTACGCCTTTGAAGCCGTGAGTTCCGCGGCGCGCCCCATTCTGCTGTCTAATGTCTACTGAGATCGCTGATATGGAGTACCTGGCTGTAGGTGGCAGCACAATGCACCTAGTATGAAAAACGTGTTTTGGAGGGTGTCCGGATACTTTTGATCATATAGTGTATATTACATACAGTGTTGCAGACTTCATTATTCTACAAGTCATAAAGATAAGTAAAACTATGTAACTGATTTGTTTGACTTTGTTACTGATTTGTTGGAGTGTTGTAGAACCTTCGTCCTCCTATCCAGTTGCCCGACGCTGGGGCATGGCTGTGTAATAGTGGCAGGGAGAGATTGTCTTAGCGGTGTACTGCACCAGAAGCTGTTTCACGAACTCACAAACTCGGCTACCGTAACAACAGTTGCAACTCAGCCTCCCCAGCAGTAGCGACGAGGCGTTTACAAAAATGGTGACGAGGGATTACAAAAGAGTCAAACCACAAAGGTGGGCTGTTATAATAAAACGGAGTACACAAAAAAGATTCTTGTCAAAATGTACAAAGCCTGACGGCTTGATTCTCGTCAAAGTGTACAAAGTATGACTGCTAGATTCTTGTCAAAATGTACAAAGCATGACTGCTGAATCAGCCTGTCCATACAGCACCCCGTAGGATATATTATACGATCTGTATAAAACCAATGAAGTAAAACTTAAAATTTATTTTTAGCTCTTACGCAATAGGAATATCAGTTATAACACATACATAAAGAGCAGCCTTCAACTATCCATTTTCAAGTTTCGTGTGGTACCCGGAAACCACTTGTGGCGGGTGCCAGTATAATTCCTTTGAATAGATTGCAGCGAATTTCCTACCAAGCTTCCGTCAATTGGAGCCAGTTCTCCTTGTGTGATGACTTATGTCGACAGAGAGCTCTAGCCTTTGCTTTCTTTCGTCTGTATCCGCTTGTAGAGGAAACTGTAAGCATTGGCAGAATTTCAGTAGCCTCGAGTCATTAGTGTTTACCGGTTCACGATTCTGAGGAATATTTCGTTAAAGCAGTTTATGAACTTCACTTGTTCACGTTAAATTACAATACCTCTGAAAAACAGCTTTTTGTAGTTGCTGAGATTAGTTGTATTAAAAGGAGTTGTGAAAGCCATTACCTTCGCAACCATCATCACCGTTAAAATATTATCATCATGAACGGAAAGTGTGAATAATCAGCAACTCTCCAGTAACGTCAGGGAGACTGTAGGGTATTACGTTTCGATTCGAAGGACACATAAACATCAACAGTATGTCTCAGTGTACGAGACACTATGTAGATAAGCAACACAACAAAAAACCAAACACTAAAATAAAGTCGACAATACATGCACTCATTATTCACAAATGCTTAACAGTCACATTTAAACCTTAACGTTCACACTTCACATGAGATGCTCATCAATGTGTTCGAATAAACGAAGCCTTTCCTCTTTAAACAGCTAAAACCGATGGGTACGATATTCACATTTTTAAAAACCATGGAGCGGGTGACTGAATTCAAACGTCGACATCCTTTACTAAAGATAATCTGCGGGGAGGATTCCCAAACGTCAGCCATAGAGGAATAAGTGCACAATATGGTATTGTTGTTGTTGTGGTCTTCAGTCCTGAGACTGGTTTGATGCAGCTCTCCATGCTACTATATCCTGTGCAAGCTTCTTCATCTCCCAGTACCTACTGCAACCTACATCATTCTGAATCTGCTCAGTGTATTCATCTCTTTGTCTCCCTCTACGATTTTTACCCTCCACACTGCCCTCCAATTGGTGATCCCTTGATGCCTCAGAACATGTCCTACCAACCGATCCCTTCTTCTGGTCAAGTTGTGCCACAAACTTCTCTTCTCCCCAATCCTATTCAATACTTCCTCATTAGTTATGTGATCTACCCATCTAATCTTCAGCATTCTTCTGTAGCACCACATTTCGAAAGCTTCTATTCTCTTCTTGTCCAAACTATTTATCGTCAATGTGTCACTTCCATACATGGCTACACTCCATACAAATACTTTCAGAAATGACTTCCTGACACTTAAATCTATACTCGATGTTAACAAATTTCTCTTCTTCAGAAACGCTTTCCTTGCCATTGCCAGTCTACATTTTATATCCTCTCTACTTCGACCATCATCAGTTATTTTGCTCCCCAAATAGCAAAACTCCTTTACTACTTTAAGTGTCTCATTTCCTAATCTAATTCCCTCAGCATCACCAGACTTAATTCGACTACATTCCATTATCCTCGTTTTGCTTTTGTTGATGTTCATCTTATATCCTTCTTTCAAGACACTATCCATTCCATTCAACTGCTCTTCCTAGTCCTTTGCTGTCTCTGACAGAATTACGATGTCATCGGCGAACCTCAAAGTTTGTATTTCTTCTCCGTCGATTTTAATACCTACCCCGAATTTTTCTTTTGTTTCCTTTACTGCTTGCTCTATATAGACATTGAATAACATCGGGGAGAGGCTACAACCCTGTCTTACTCCCTTCCCAACAACTGCTTCCCTTTCATGTCCCTCGACTCTTATAACTGCCATCTGGTTTCTGTACAAATTGTAAATAGCCTTTCGCTCCCTGTATTTTACCCCTGTCATCTTTAGAATTTGAAAGAGAGTATTCCAGTCAACATTGTCAAAAGCTTTCTCTAAGTCTACAAATGCTAGAAATGTAGGTTTACCTTTTCTTAATCTTTCTTCTAAGATAAGTCGTAAGGTCAGTATTGCCTCACGTGTTCCAACATTTCTATGGAATCCAAACTGATCTTCCCCGAGGTCGGCTTCTACTAGTTTTTCCATTCGTCTGTAAAGAATTCGTGTTAGTATTTTGCAGCTGTGGCTTATTAAACTGATTGTTCGGTAATTTTCACATCTGTCAACACCTGCTTTCTTTGGGATTGGAATTATTATATTCTTCTTGAAGACTGCTGGTATTTCGCCTGTTTCATGCATCTTGTTCACCAGATGGTAGAGTTTTGTCAGGACTGGCTCTCCCAAGGCCGTCAGTAGTTCCAATGGAATATTGTCTACTCCGGGGGCCTTGTTTCGGCTCAGGTCTTTCATTGCTCTGTCAAACTCGTCACGCAGTATCGTATCTCCCATTTGATCTTCATCCACATCCTCTTCCATTTCCATAATATTGTCCTCGAGTACACCGCCCTTGTATAGACCCTCTATATACTCCTTCCACCTTTCTGCTTTCCCTTCTTTGCTTAGAACTGGGTTTCCATCTGAGCTCTTGATGTTCATACAAGTGGTTCTCTTTTCTCCAAAGGTCTCTTTAATTTTCCTGTAGGCAGTATCTACCTTACCCCTAGTGAGATAAGCCTCTACATCTTTACATTTGTCCTCTAACCATCCCTGCGTAGCCATTTTGCACTTCCTGTCGATCTCATTTTTGAGACGATTGTATTCCTTTTTGCCTGCTTCATTTACTGCATTTTTATATTTTCTCCTTTCATCAATTAAATTCAATATTTCTTGTGTTTCCCAAGGATTTCTACTAGCCCTCGTCTTTGTACCTACTTGATCCTCAGCTACCATCACAGGCGGGTTCCTCTTTCATTTCTTAGCCCCAATCCATATTCACCTACTACGTTTCCTTCTCTCCCTTTCCCTACTGACGAATTCCAGTCACCCATGACTATTAAATTTTCATCACCCTTTAATATCTGAATAATTTCTTTTATTTCATCATACATTTCTTCAATTTCTTCGTCATTTGCAGAGCTAGTTGGCATATAAACTTGTACTACTGTAGTAGGTGTGGGCTTCGTATCTATCTTGGCCACAATAATGCGTTCACTATGCTGTTTGTAGTAGCTTACCGGCATTACTATTTTCCTATTCATTATTAAACCTACTCCTGCATTACCCCTATTTGATTTTGTGTTTATAACCTTGTAGTCACCTGACCAGAAGTCTTGTTCCTCCTGCCACCGAACTTCACTAATTCCCACTATATCTAACTTCAACCTATCCATTTCCATTTTTAAATTTTCTAACCTACCTGCCCAATTAAGGGATCTGACATTCCACGCTCCGATCCGTAGAACGCCAGTTTTCTTTCTCCTGATAACGACATCCTCTTGAGTAGTCCCCGCCCGGAGATCCGAATGGGGGACTATTTTACCTCCGGAATATTTTACCCAAGAGGACGCCATCATCATTTAATCATACAGTAAAGCTGCATGCCCTCGGGAAAAATTACGGCGGTAGTTTCCCCTTGCTTTCAGCCGTTCGCAGTACCAGCACAGCAAGGCCGTTTTGGTTAATGTTGCAAGGCCAGATCAGTCAATCATCCAGAGTGTTGCCCTTGCAACTACTGAAAAGGCTGCTGCCCCTCTTCAGGAACCACACGTTTGTCTGGCCTCTCAACAGATACCCCTCCGTTGTGGTTGCACCTACGGTACGGCTATCTGTATCGCTGAGGCACGCAAGCCTCCCCACCAACGGCAATGTCCATGGTTCATGGTATTGTACAATTCGCGATTACGTGTGCGTGGAACAGCTTGCTCCATTAACATATGACCAGTAATCGGACGGTATAGTTTTCATGAAGAGTTAACTAAGAGGAACCTATGTTCAAGACGGGTGCGCATTTACGAACTCCCGGCATATGGAGTGATTGTGTGTCAGCAACTTCTGTTAATCAGTGCAACGAAACATCAGCCAGAGTTGCAAATTTCACTTCTTTCATTCACTCGATGGAAGTTTCTGACGGGGACCCATTTTCAAATCATCGTAATATTGTCAAAAGTTGTACCTCCGAAAATGCAAAAACCATGTCAAAATTGGCAAACGAACAGTTTATGCGCCTACGGGTAACTCAGACACGTTTTTGACATATTTTTTTATATTTTCGGAAGTACCAATTTTGACTACGTTCCGATGATTTGAAAATAGGTCCCGGCCAGAAACTAGTCATCGGGTGGATAAAAAAAGTGAAATTTGCAACTGTGGCTCGTGTTTCGTTGAACTCGGTGCGTATTTGTTGAACACACATCAAATACCTACACATATTTACTGATACAGAGCAGAATCCTCCATTTTCTTTGTCGATGTTGTTGTGTTTGGGATTTCACGTAACAACAAAGATCGTCAAAAGAAATGAAATTCTCTTCATCAACCGGAAATATTATGGTCACGGTTATCTGGGATAGAAAAGAGTATTCTTCACCTTAATTTGTGTTTATGGATGCAAAAATCCTTAAAATGGTCTACACTGCAATAGAACAAAATCGTCTTTCATCTGAATAAATAAGGTTCTTTGTCACAAGAAAACTGATTAATTGTCTACGCTCTTCGCCAGACGAACTTTTCTGTGATATCTACTTATTCCCACATACAAAAAAATTTATTAGCGTAGAATGCTTTGGTCCAGCAATGCGATTACGGTGGTCGTAGATTAATATGGCACAAGCCGTGGATTACATGTCAGTGAGGGAACTCACTTGCTGGAAAGACGTTAGGCAATGCGTATTTCCATGAAGAGGGATTACGTCGATAAGTATGTTCATTTTTTACTTAAAACAGTGTCACTTTCAGGTGTAGAACTTTCACTTAGCCTTTGTTCTGATTTTTTCAGGCCAGTGTGTCTAAGTCAGCGCTGGACAATGATCTATAAACAATTGGGCTTCTGGTCGTTGTCGTCCGGACATTGGCGGATTGTACTCCGTCGGCAGTTGGCCGAGGCGAAGTCGACATCTTCATCCTCAACCCTTTCCATGGTGCTGATGAAACTCGTGCAGGTGGGTACCCTCTATGGCACTGACATAAGCTCACAACTTTGCGCCTATGGTGCTTTCTCCCTGACTGTATCTTGTTCGGACGTCACAGCAAACTCTTAACATGAATATCTTCCCGTAAGCTAGGACTAAGTAACTGACCATCTACATTATGGAAAGATAATCATTATAAAACTGAAGATGCATCTATGCTCACGTAAAACCGTTAGTTGCGAAGGAAGGAAAGAAAGAAGGAAGTAATTTTATGTCCTACGTTCCGTCGACATCGAGGTCATCAAAGACACAGCACAACCTCGAATGGTGTTAAGGATGGGGACGGAAATCAGCTGTGCCTTTTCAAAGAAACAATACCAGCATTTATAGCTCGCGCAGGGTACGGTGGCCGATGCGCAGTGACCAGTTTTCGTCCAAAGCGGCGGGGAGTTCATTCGTTTGTTTGTTTGTTTGTTTGATGGGGAGGCCGATAAGTGTTTTCCACCTTTCGGCCGGTCAGCGATGACACTATCGATGCGCCAACCCTGCAGTCTTTCTCAAACGATTTTACAGAAACTATCCAGTTAAAAATTTCGTTCTTCCTTCAGTTATAGCTATATATGTCAGTTTTATGATGGTGTGCTTATCATTTCGTTGATGGTCATAGTTACTGTGATATTTACACGAAAGTAAGACACTGCGAGGAATGCGGAAAAGCGTGCAATGAAAAATAGAGGTCGCTATGATTTTGCGGTTGGTGCATATTTCATGTACATCTTGTATCTATCTGTCACCAATATTGCGGAAATTGATCTGATGCAGCACTCTTATTTGCGATCGCGCCGCACCAGCGATAAAGACAGGGTGAAATATCCACAATATCCCTTTTCGTTATAAAAGGTTTCTGATATCGAAATGAGATTTGGGCAAATGGTATCATCCAAAGAACAGAGTACTTCACCATATCGTTATTATGTAAAACTTCATTGTCTATCGTGTTATTCCAGTAACTACAGACTTTTTCGGTGAAAGACTGTCACTTTCAAGGGCCGTCGATAGCTGGTGGAACGAGAAATGCTGTGTGTTTTGGAACAACATATGTGAAAACATTACACTTTTTTTGTACCGAGGATGTAGTTTTTCATAAGCTACTAACTTTGCTTGTCCTCAGTTTTTCATTGAATAAACCATTGCTTCAGAATTCTTTCGCAACTGTGTCTGCACAACATGTTAGTGAGGTGAGAGAGTAGAAACCGTGCTTTGTTCTGGCAAAACAAGCAAGTTTTAACATGGAAACCAGAAAAGTGTATAGGTTTTACTCAAAATTCGCCACTCACGGCACTTCACTGAAAGTTACAAATTTTTAACAAGCCAGGCGAAAGTAAATCGCTATATTTCCGGCGGAATTCTTTTTAAATACTAACGAAAGCAGAGGCGACGGTAGAACTTCTTGAATGGTCACCATTTAAGTGTGGTCGTGGAGTATTTACAAAACATGTGATCGTACGTTTCAGTTTGAAAGGCACTTTCCCCTCCAGCATTCGACATTTCCCCTACAGCACTGTGAGGGAGCCTCCACTACTGACTTTCCATACTTCCCCAGCAGACTGCGCATCTAGCACTCACAGCATTTTGAGGACACTGTATCTAGAACAAATTAGGAAAATCAAGGAGAACCTAAACCTGGATGGCCGGACGCAGTTTTCAAACGTCATGGTTCCGAATGTGAGTCCAACGTGCTAGCCTCTGCGCCACCTCGTTTGTGGTATTCGTGAATAAAGAATATTCCTAGAGCTATGTGGTTTCTGGAACTGATGTGTTGTTAGCAGGTCTCCAGGCTGTGGTAGTGAAAGGACCAATTCGATAGAGGAATTTGAACAATGAAGTTTATTTACCACAACGTAATAGAATAACAGCACGGCACACTGGTATCAGCATAGATATTCAGACCACAGAAGCTGGTTCTTAACCCATAAACCTTATTTAAATAAAACGTAATGATAAAATGAAAAACTAAAGCAGGGAATACATTGAATTTATAGACTGGAGCCACCGGTGATTAGCCCATGAAATATAAAACACACACACACACACACACACACACACACACACACATACATACAGTAACAAAAAACGTGAACTCTTAAGAAAAATAAGATTTTTGTCTATGAATGCCCTGGTGTAAAAGAAAATCAATGCTAGGTACCGCTAGTGAAATTTTATTTCAACTGAAAATAAACTTCAGATTCAAATATCGCAATTCCACAACAAATTAATCACCACAAGGATACACAATCCCTTGTCAAGGGACTCCAAGCAAGATAATTTTACAGCGCTTAAATAAACTTATTTTAGAGAAAAATAAGAAAACACAAAATCATTCAAACAGCAACTTTAGTTCCTCTGTTCTGCAGCTGCTGCTCCCAATAGAATCAGTAACCTCTACTTCCTCTTACTGAAAATAGCATAATTTATAACTAAAAACTTTTTTTTTACAGAAAGCACTTTATGATCAACATTGTGTTGTTACACTACGGCAACTTTGAGAGAGCGTAGGTCCCACTGACTGTGTCCGACGGCGGCAGCATCAAAGGCAGCCCCGGACGACGCAGACAGACAAGTTGCACTGTACAACATACGGAAAAATCAATAAATTTACAGTCGAGCTTTGTGACTCTTATGAAGCCGAGAGCCTTTTACATAGCGCTAAATTAAGGTAGCAGACATTCAATTAACCGATCAGAGGAATCAATTATTCGGTAAACGCCGCACAGCTCCTATTGCGGCTCATAAAGACCACCTTTCAGAGAAGGAGGTAAAAATCAATTACGGCTAATCCGATTCTACTTTTCCGCTTTGGATAATCATTGTGAAAACTGACAGTATATTACTGTTTCCTTACACAAAATAAGTTACAGAAGCTAGGCGATCAGGAGGCTTAACTAACCTAAGTAACACGGAATACCAGTAGGTTTCATCAGAAAGATTTCGAAATTTCGGTGTTTATAATGACACAGTCCAAACTGAATCTAGTTTACGAATCGCTACATGAACTACAGGTGCTTAGTGTTTATTCAATGGCTTCACAGTACTAAACTTTTTATATGGTACGAGCCTGGCACAACCATAGAAACTCATTTTTCTGGCACAAACGTTAACACAGGCAACATGAAGACATATAAGCCGTGACTTCCCGATGCTCTTGGCAGGATAGTTTCTCTGTCGAAGTTACGTGCATTGCACCGTCCTGGTTGGTTACCGCCCCCTATTTAGGACAGCCACGGCTCGCGAGAGGAGACTCGGTCGGGGACAGTGAAGAGACTCGGTTGGTGGCGCTGACAGAGGGAAGACAGCGCACGGAGCATCGCGAGCAGCCAGTCGTCGCTCGGTGTACTGCGAGGACTCACGGTGTTGACGTTGCGGCGTCCGGGTCTGGCGGCGAGCGGAACTGGATAGCGGAAGCAGTCACCGCTCAACATGGGCTCCGTTTCAAGAGTCGTATTTATCTGGAATCCCGAGGAGGGAATTTACCCTGGCGTGCATGTTAACGGCGAGCTGCTGAACTAACTTTAAATGGTGAACCATTTTGTGGTGGAAACTTTGGTTGTCATTGCTCCGTGTAGCCACTTTGATTTTCGCTAATCATTCCTTAAACCGCCTGCACGTGGATCCGGGATACTTGGTATTGCAAGTCCATCTAATTGTGCTGTGCCCTGGTTCCGTTGCATTACAAGAGTGACCGATATTCGGCGATTCCTTTTGTTTTATTTATTATTGTTAACGTGTTAAGTGGTGAATTTTATGAATCAAAGTTTATTTTCTGTATAAAACTTCAGCCGCCAATTAAATTCGAATTGCAAATTTCTTGTTGTCAGCTGTAATAGCTAAAATTTTGGGACGTCAAAGAGTGCTTTGGTATTTAAGGTTGTGTGCGGATTGTCTGGTCATTATCACCTTGAGATCGTTGTGGTTTATAAATTTATCAAGTGAAATTTCAAGTCATTGGGGCCTATTTAATGAACTATTGCCTTAAAAAGTAACTGCGGGTGTCACACTATAACGTTTAACATCTCTTCCGGTATTTGACGCTACCCAGTGCTTGGCTGTTGGTTTCAGTATTTTACTGAACTGTGTATTAATACTAGGTTTGTGTGTTCTAGAAGCCGTTATTGGTGTGAGCAGGCTATTCTGCATGTCGCTGTTGCTTGAGCTCTCGAGGTCGGAATTCAGAGGCGCGGCCCATGTGAACGCCCGCATCACGTGGTCGTGCGGTAGCGTTCTCGCTTCCCACGTCCGGGTTCCCGGGTTCGATTCCCGGCGGGGTCAGGGATTTTCTCTGCCTCGTGATGGCTGGGTGTTGTGTGATGTCCTTAGGTTAGTTACGTTTACGTAGTTCTAAGTTCTAAAGGATTGATGACCATAGATATTAAGTCCCATAGTGCTCAGAGCCATTTGAACCATTTGAACCCACGAGAACTCCAAACGTCGAGAATGTGCTGATTGCTGTGTGGATCTTTCGGGCTATCATAACATCATATTCCCGAACGTTTTCAAAAAATGGCTTTGAGCACTATGGGACTTAACGTCTAAGGTTATCAGTCCCCTAGAACTTAGAACTACTTAAACCTAACTAACCTAAGGAAATCACACACATCCATGCTTGAGGCAGGATTCGAACCTGCGACTGTAGCGGTAGCGCGGTTCCAGACTGAAGTGGCTAGAACACATCGACCACCGCGGCCGGCCCGAATGTTTTCCACAGTAGCTAATTCATGTATTTATGAGATCTTGCTATTTGAGTATTTCTGAAACCTAATAGGTTTTGCAAATTTTTATTTTCATATTCACAACTAGTGAGCTCATACGTGCAGTTATATTAAAGTTATACTTGTGTACAGGAATTTTCTTTATTAATTTTAAGTTGTGGCAATAAGGATGTTTTTCTTTTAAATTTTTTAAAATTATTGTCATTGCTTTTATACAATTGAATAATCGGTGTAGATCACCATTTGGAAATACTAATTAATCACTGTGTTGTTATCAATTCTGTTTTAATTATCGTGGTGAAAACAAATTTTTGTATCCTCAAATGGGGTCAGCATTCCACTCCAGCAGCCCATGTGCCCTGATTACCAATACTAAACCTTTTCAACTCACAACAAACTGCCCACCAGGTTCGGCGTGCGGTCTAAGACACTGCTTTCCGGGCGGGAAGGCATGTCGGTCCCCGGCAGGAATCCGCCTGGCGGATTACTGTCGAGGTCTGGTGTGCCGCTCATCTGTGGAGGGTTCTTAAGGCGGTTTTCCATCTGCCTCGGCGAATGTTGGCTGTTTCCCCTTATTCCGCCTCACACTATGTGGGCGAATGCTGCGCAAACACTGGGGGCCGAATAGCACAATAACCCTGGGTTTGGTGTGGGGCGGCGGTGGGATGAGTGGTGGACTGCTCTAGCATGTTGTGAGGTTGTGTACCACTGTGGGCTACGATGGAGACGAAGCCTCTCCGTCGTTTCTAGGTCCCCAGTTCCATACAATACAACAAACTGATTTAAGTATGAGTAGCAGTATAGAAGGGTCAGAACTCGGCCGCTGGTGAGCCAGAAAGTAAAGCACTGTAATCACAACGAGGTACGGTTTACAACAGAAAAAAGTCGCGAACAACTTGGTATTTCATAGTACAGAACTTAAAACGGCTGACCCGCTAAAAAGGACGTCGTCAATAACAGCATCAGGAGGGTTGAAGATACTGCATGATGCCACAGGACGGGGCACAACCACACCCAGGCATCGATCGCCAACAGGCAGCAACAGTTTACACTGCGGACGCTGCCAAGCCAGCGTGGCCTTGCCCGCCGATCCACTCAGCGGCGTCGCTCCTTCGCTTCACGTCAAACCAGCAGCAGCCCCGCACTGCTGCAGGACTGACTGCCCGCTGCAACTGCTGTAGCCGTACCGCACTCAGTACACGAGAGTACTGCCGTCTCCCGGGCTAACTCCCAACTCCCTCCAACCTCGCTGGAGACCAACCCCATTTGAAACGTTCCGCGCGTAACCAGTTGAACTCCGGCAAAGCGCGGGCACGAGATAGAGCCGACACACTAATCGTTTCAGAGATAATTTACGGCTCAGGAACTACCTCATCATTCTCGACTTTTAATTGTTACTACATAATTTTTATGATAATTTGAACGGTTATCGAGTCTTGAGCGTTTTTATTGTTATTCAACTGTCTTTGAGCTGTGGTTGCCCTCACCGGAAATTTGTTTTCTACTGGTGACATAACGGGGAAGATGTAATCTTCTGTAAGCTGGTGTCGGTACCTGCTGAGAAGTTCAAAAAATGGCTCTGAGCACTATGGGACTTAACTTCTGAGGTCATCAATCCCTACAACTTAGAACTACTTAAACCTAACTAAGGACGTCACACACATCCATGCCTGAGGCAGGATTCGCGCGTTTTCAGATTGTAGCTCCTAGTACCGCTCGGCCACCCCGGCCAGCTTGCTGAGAAGTACATCTGCGTTGAATCGTAACACATTTCGTGTCTTACGCAAGTATAACCATTTTGCAATTTCCTGTAACCTCACGCCGCCTCGTCCAAATAAACTCCGAATAAAAATGTCCAGAGTTGGAGCGGTTGAGCAGTGCGGTCGCCCTTCATTACGAACCGGGACCGCAGCGGAACGAAACGAGCCGGGGCCAGCCAGTGACTGACACGCGGAGATTCAGAGCGCGCGGAACGGCCAGTAATTCGCTAATTTCCCTGGAGGCCAATACCATTCGGACAGTAATGGAATGCACCAGGGTTAATTAAGCGCACGTGTTTTATGTAAGGCAGTTTAAAAACGATTTGTTGAGACGATTCGTGCTTATCTCTTTTAGGATTTAAAGCTCGGCATTACTTTGCATTCATTCATGATATGCTACAAAGAGTAGCACCAAAAATTAATCACGGATCTTGCGGGCTATGTTTGATGCAAAAGAAATGATAATTCTGAATTTCCTGTGGTCTAGAGGTAGTGTCTTTGACGGGAAAACAAAAGCTCCTGAGCCCCTGATTCGACCTCAGAAACTGCTTAAATTCTGAATAAAAATCATCAGGAATGGCGGCAGAATACTTCCGGCATAAGAAAGGGCGGACGTGGCGGCAACATCTTCTCTCTTGTTTGGAAAACTGCCCCTAATCGGCAGAAGAATCAGTGATGGTCAAGATACACGATGTGTATGTACACGACATATGGCGTCTGATGGTAGAACTTGATGATGGTCTAACCAGTGGCAGAAGAATACGCATTAGAGCCTCCTTCGCATATTCTGGAGGGGAATGCCAAGGGAAAAGTAACCATGAGGCGAAGACTGAACGAGCAAGGAAAGGGCAATATTCTATTAGTCGAAGAGCGCAATGTCAAGAAAACTGAAAGTGGTAAAGAAGCTGTAAAATCTAAAAAGAAAATGCAAAACTTCAGTCTATACATAATTGCGGCACAGAAGTGAAATAGAAAAAAAGTATAAGGATTTCTGGTCAGACAAAAGTATGGTATCATAAAAAGCAGTAGAAAATGGTGTAACAGAAGTAGGATTCGTTATGAATAGGAAGGCAAGGAAGAGAGTGAGTGCTATGAAGAGTTCAGTGATAGGGTCGTTCTCGTTAGAATCGACAGCAAACAAACGCCAATAATAGCTCAGATATACATGCTGACGTGAAAGTCAGGAGATAATGAAATGGAAAAAGTATATAAGGATGTTTAACGGGTAATTCAGTATGTAAAGGGAAGCGGTAATATAATAATCATCGGCGAATTCGAATCCGTTGTTGGAAAAAGTATGAAGATAAAGATTCTTAGGATGATCTGAGCTTTGTGGTACGGATGGGAAAGACTACTTGAGTACTGCAATAAAGTTCACCTAGCAAGGAATAGAGAAAACGAGAACTACAAGACAAGGGTATATAACTGGAAAAGGCCTGCAGACACGGGAAGATTCCACCTGAGTTACACCATCGTCAGACAGTGATTCAGGAATAAGATACTGGAGTGCAAGACTTACCCACGAACAGATATAGACCGTGGTTTAAGAGAAGCGCTTGGAAGACTCATTGCACTGAGTACTGAGGAATTATGTGTATGAAATTCTCTTAGGATACAGATACTGCGATAATGAGTGCCACAATATAGAGGTCAGTGAAAGGGAAATGGACATCTCTAAAAACAGCACACACAGAGTAGGACAGACGAAACTTACACTAATGAGCCAAAACATTATGATCACTGTCCACGGCAGCGTTGGATGCCGCCTTGTGGAGTTGCGGGCACGTGACGCGGTAACAAAAGTTTATAAGCGGAGCAGCCATAAGTGGGGGATCACCCTACAGAAGTTATGGGCTGCAAATTCGGAAATCCACTGAGATCAGCGACTTTGACAAAGGGCAGATTGTTATTACTATGCCGACCATATAAACGAGTATCCCTAAAACGGCGTGGCTGGTCGAATGTACGTGTGCTAAATGGACAATGAAACTACCACTAGGAGCCAAATGTTCAAAAAGATTTCGAGCTTCCAGCTGGTCGTCGTAAACTTCATTGCACGATATTTCGGCTGAACAACTGCCAGCCATTTTTGAGGTGAGCCGAACGAGAACTGACGAAGACGTTCCCCGCTCCGTCTTATATACTGCGCTGACAGTACTGCCGCGCAAGCGTTGCAGTCGCGGAGACAGAAGGGCCACATTGCCCAGTGACAGCGCCCTCGCTGGTGGAACTGCAATACTCAACAGCCGTCGGTATTGTCGCTGGCCGCAGCTATCCAAGTCTTCTGGCGTCTTGGACTCGAGCAAATTTTGACATGCTCTATCCTCGTCTTATTTCGGAGATGACGGGATTCCATGCGTCATCAACTGGTAAGCATTGTCACGATTCATTAGATTTCCCGCCAAGCGCATTTCAATGGATTACTTGATAATGGAGTCTCAAAAAGTTGTTTCTGTGCCCAAAATCGAAGTTCTGTCGTACTCCATTGAATGTCCGTTAGAAATAAAATGTTCCGCCAATGCAGACTTACTGGGTTGCAGTTGGCGAGTGCAACGTTGATGTTCTGTACAACGCTCTTCCACTGTACGCGTTGTCTGTCCTATGTAGGCCATACCACATTGACTATTTTCTAAATTCCTGCCTTCCGCAGTAACAAATCATCCTTCACCGATCCCAGTAAATCCGAAATCTTATAAGTCGGACGAGAAACCACTTTCACATGAAAATTGTTAAGAATCCTCGCTATCTTGAAGGAGATATTTCCAACGAAGGGAAGAAATGCTAGGGACTTGGCTGGTGCGTTCTCTTCTTTATGCACTTCCCGGTACCTGCTCTAGTTGAGAAGGCCTTGTTAATTTGCAGGGTGGAGTATTCATTCTCTCTGAACACCTTCCTTAAATGTGCAAGTTTCTTAGGCAAATTCTCTGGATCCGACACCGTATGTGCCCTGTGCACAAGGGTTTTAAGTACATTCATGGTCTGGGATGGGTGATGGCAACTTGAAGAACGCAAGTACAAATCAGTGTGAGTGGACTTACGATAAACGAAGTGTCCCCCCAGCCGTCACTCTTCCGTTTAACCAAAACATCCAGAAATGGAAGGCAGCCATCTTTCTCTAGTTCCATACTAAATCGAATATTCTCATGGATGGAGTTAAGATAATGAAGAAACTCCATTAAATTTTCTTCTCCGTGGTGCCACACTTTGAAAGTATCATCAACGTATCTCCAAAAAAACAGTTAGTTTACAAACACCTGAGTCAACTGCTCTCTCCTCAAAATCCTCCATAAAAAGGTTAGCCACCTGAGGATACAGAGGGCTGCCCATGGCGACACCGTCAGACTGTTCACAATAGTCCTGGTTAACCATGAAATAAGTTGAGGAAAGAGCATGCCGAAATTTGCTCAAGTCCAAGACGCCAGAAGACTTCGATAGCTGCGGCCAGCGACAATACCGACGGCTGTTGAGTATTGCAGTTCCACCAGCTAGGGCGCTGTCGCTGGGCAATGTGGCCCTTCTGTCTCCGCGACTGCAACGCTTGCGCGGCAGTACTATCAGCGCACTATATAAGACGGAGCGGAGAACGTCTTCGTCAGTCCTCGATCGGCTCACCTGAAAAATGGCCGGCAGTTGTACAGCCGAAATATCGTGCAATGAAGTTTACGAGGATCGGCTGCAAGCCCGAAATATTTTTGAGCAGTTGATTCGCCGGGAAATTTTCAAATTTTAAAGGAGCGAAATGGTAGGACGACCACGGCTCTTCACAGAACGTGGGGTTTGGACTTTGTGTGGTCTGTAAAGTAGGATAAATGGAGATCTGTGGCATCTCTGCCGAAAGAGCACAATACTGGTGCACGGACAAGTGTTCCGGAGCACGCCGTTCGTTGTAAATTGTTGTGCATGGACCATCGTCAATTCCGACCGCAGTGGGCATGCGATCATCGGTATTAGATGGTCGATCAACGGAAAGTTTCGGCTCTTCGGATGAATCACATTTTTCCTACGCTAGGTCGTTGGTCGTCTCCACAAACGCCCTCATCGGTGTGAACGGCGAATCGAAATGTGCAGCGCGCCACGGAGGCAAGTTGGTGAGAGCAGTATTATGCTACGGGAGACATTCTCCTGCGCTTGCGTGGGACCTGTGGTAGTAACCGGAGACACGCTGACAGCTGCGAACTACCTGCATCCCTTTACGGTTGATGCCTTCCGTCCATAATGTTCGGACACAACGTTAGTAGTGGTATGCTTCACACAGTCTGGTCGTTTAAATATCTGGACATAACGTTGCTAACCGATGTGAAATGGAACGAGCATGTAAGAATTGTGGTAGGGAAGGTGAATGCCCGACTTCGGTTTGTTTGGAGAATGTTAGAAAAGTGTAGTTCATCTGTAAAGGACGCTAGTGCGAGCTATTGTTTTGTCACCGGTATGCTCGTTCAGCTGCAAGGGAGGAAGAGGACATTCCTGGTGAGCCAACATACATTTCGCGTAGGGACCACAAAGATATGACATGAGAAATTAGGGCTCGCACGGAGGCATACAGACAGTCGTTTTTGTCTCGCAATGTCTGCGAGTGGAGCAGAAAAGGAAACGACTAGTTGAGGTGAGGGCTACGCTCTGCCAGTATGTATGTACAAGTCCATGTAGAAGTTGCATGGTGCTTGACGGAAATGTGGAGGGTAAAAATTGTAGGGAAAGACAGATATTGGAATGCATCCAATAAATAATTGAGGACGTTTAGAAGAAATGCTACTCTGAGATGAAGAAGTTGACACAAGAGAGGAAATCATTCTAATTAATAATGGTCTGCCGTCTGCTCATAGAGTGTGAAATTCAGAGGACAAACAAAGAAATAGAGCGACCTTATGGGCAATATATAAGGGAAACTATGAAATGGACATGGTGATGGTGATAATATTATGATCAGCACGTGCCTCAAAGGGCCTTTCGTACGTGCGCTTGACCTCGTAGCCACTACAACTATCTCCTCCGTTGTCCGTAAAAGAGCGAGTAAACACAGACGGAGGTAAATGTGTAAGACGTTCATTTTGGAGACGTTCAGTGTGGGATGTTCTTTTGCCGCTGTCTGGGCTGTTACCAGCAGAGAGATGGCTCTCTAAAGAAACGGGGCCGCCCCCTGCTGCTTGGAGCCTCGTCGCGCTCCACCGCAGGACTCGTTCGGCCCTTCTGCAGGAGCCGTCCGGTCGGCCATAGTAATATCCCACGCTGCCGCCGGCCAGGCTTTTGCTGGCAGACCGAGGAGAACAAAAGAACCCGCTACGGGCCGGCGCATCCCGCCTCACTCTGTGGCCGCCGAGCCTGACGGAGCTTTTCAGATCGACAGCAGTCCTGGGCGGCTAAGGCTCTGAGCTGGCCAGCACATAAAGGTGCAGTTTTGTGGATCCTGTTAACATGAAAGCCAAAAAATAATAAAATGTTTATCTGCATGTACAAGTTATACTAAGAACAGTCTGATCTACGCATTTATGGTAATAACGTCGAAACATGTCTGGCTTATGAAGCCAGGACTGTTATCAAAGCTTCCTACATGCTGATGCTGTTCCCAGATGCGCACACGTGGCAAAGGCTAGAACGTTTTATTTCAATTTTGACGTGAAGACAGCTGCTCTAAATTCCGACCATTGTTATTTAGCAATGCAATTGTGCGATTTATCATTATTTAATTCCAATGAAGACACCCCTAGTATTTGTCGAAACCTAGGTCAATGTACCTATCAGTTATGTGCAACCAGTTGCTTGTATAATCCTATGTTGTAATACCGACACCGATCCTGTGTAATTTATTTGACCAACAGCAGATCAGTCTGTGGCAAGGTTACCTGATCAGTTCATGAGATAACTTGCTGATTTTCTACCCGGGCAAAACGTAGCGTTCTGGCGTCAATAATGAGCAGTGTGCAACCGATGACTGTTTTGAATATTGGCAGTAACAAGTCTGCGGTATCTTGTAATGACAGTACTTTCCATAATTTTCTACAACAGTTCTGGAAGCTTTTCTCTTGTCGAATAGACTTCTGTCAATTGTACGTAATAGCCTGCCTTTTCCATTATCTTCCCAATTGTTTTAGCAGGACAATTAAACTGTATGGGTTCATAGCTGATGTATTTTTCTGCTTGGAACTATTTGGTTCTTTGCTATGCTCTAAGGTGATATACGTCACGTTGAAGTGCAACTGTGGGCAGTTTTCTTACGAGGCTGCATCCCAGCAGCTTGGCTTTCTAGAACGAGAACCAGTAAATCCACTCCAGATTCCTTAAAGATTCGAACTGTCTTGTATAAAACAGTTTCAAACTTTTGATCACTTTGAAAATGACTTAATGTGAAAAATGTTTGGCGTTAAGAATTTAAAAACGGTACAAAACCATAATTTAAGTTTGTTGGAAGTCGCTAAATGTTCTTACTATTAAACACTGCGTGCGTAAAGTGAGGGTAATTTGCGCTCATTTTTGAGAAAAACTACTTTTCCACCCATCTCAATGTTTATTACATCGTGTCTCCTGAACTGAGTTGTCGTTCAGTGATATAATTTTGGAGATTCATTCAGTATTATATGTGGATACTGTCTGAAAAATGTGCTGCGGATAGAGTTAATAGTAATGCAGCAATAAACTGAAACGCCATGGCTAATACTGAAGTTTTACCGTATGAACAGCGAAACTGTAATAAGCGATAAGTTTTTCTCGTTTCATTAGGTAATTTGTACGGCGTGAGTTATACCGCGTCAAGATATTTACAAAGTTCCTAATTTTAATATTTAACTCACAGTGTTAACCTTTTATGTAAAATTATAGCCCTTTGTGATTAGAATATGACAGCATTTTTAAATTTTTAAACTCGATAAATAATTATAAGAACTATTGAAAAACAAATGTTTGTTGCCTTAGGAAGTCATTAAGCAGGAAACCTATAGCTAGGACCGGGTTACCATTCGAACCGTTCATTACCGTAAAATAGTCGGCCCCCGGTACCTGAGTGGTCAGCGCGTTAGAATGTCAATCCTAAGGGCCCAGGTTCGATTTCCGGTTGGGTCGGAGATTTTCTCCGCTCAGGGACTGGGCGTTCTGTTGTCCTAATCATCATCATTTCATCCCCATCGACGCGCAAGTCGCCGAAGTGGCGTCAAATGGAAAGACTTGCTCCCGGCGAACGGCCTACCCGACGGGAGGCCCTTGTCACACGACATCAAAACAAAAACGTAATATAGGAAAGCGCTTGAGAATGGGTTTGTGAACCAATAACTAACAGAGGAAAATGCAAACGCGTGTAACTTTTCTTCTATACTGTTTGGTCCCACAGTGAGTATGTGAGACTCGTGTCGACTCGGCTGAGTGGCTAGCGCCACGGACGGGCCCGGTCGCTACGTATTATCGCGGCGTGCCGCAAGGATCTTTGACGGCCGATCAGTTTACAGTGAATTTTTGGGTTTGAAATACCGGGCGTGAAAGTGTAGTAGGCAGCTGGGAAATGGGACAGTTCTGGTGCATTGGTTCCGTAGAGTGGCAATGCGCAACGTGTGCCAGTAATCAGCGAGAGGACGGAAATGGGCAGGGCCGTCGATATGTCTTGTAAAGAGCCGGAGGCTGATTGTGCAATTAATACTGCTGGCGGACGAAACGGCTTCGGGAATTAAGCACACCTTGGATAGTCTAAATTGCTAGGTGGTGTAAAAGGGAATAGAAGGTGTAATTTCTTGTTACTCACCTGCTGTTCTATCAGTGCAAGGTGCCAGGTGGCTTCTGTTTACCAAAGTTTATTCAAGAACAGGCTTCCTGATGTTCTATATTTTCCGTTGATCTGTGAGCAGCCTGACCCCGAATGGAATATGGTGTAACCAGAGGAATAATGAAATTGTTGTATCCAATCCATTGAAACTACCACCAGTTGTGGTGTTATTATGAATGTATGTTTCTGTCGTAATCAGTTTGTAGCCTGTCATTTATCAAGCTACAATTGTGCAAAAGTTGTATTAATTGAATTTTTGAGGGAAGGTTTTAATCAAACTGTTAATTGTCTGGGAGTACATTATCTCTGTGGTCTCTTCTTTCATTCATCATTACAAGATTCCCAGATTCATCCGAGCCGTAGCTACTTCTTGTCCTGCATTTGTTTTCTAATTAATTGTTTTGGTTATTAATTAAATAGTGAATTGCTAATATCGGCCTACAAGACCACCCTGATGAATGTAATTTGTATAGTTATTAAATAGTTTAACCTGTAGAGCTGTCTGAGACATTAGATCAGATGTGAGCGTCTATGTAATTTGCTAATTTCAAAATCTCCTTTAATTCACCCTGATTCTGCCTTGATAAATTGATTTTTAAAACAAATAACTTTGTAGAGCTACCCAGAGTGGTAGTTTTCCTTTATCTTAATAGTGATTGCTCTGAGTAACTGATTAATTTTAATATTCCCTTGATTGATTTTGATAGCTGCATTGATGTATTTTTGAATTAACTTCTAAGAAAAAAGTCGCTGATTGTAATTTAATGAATGCGATTTAATACCTGCTGTGATTGGCCTATGTAATTTTTGCATTTCATCATTCAATTTTTATTTATACTGATCTTATAATAAGGCACTGTAAACAAAATTTGGGAATTTTTTTTAACCTTTGGGCCCGGTCCTCCCATTCAAAAGCTGACTGTGCTTGCGCCAAAGGGGCAGAAGGTTTCAACGTGGTCGAGTCGCGTATTATGTGCGTTCGAGAAATGTAATAAGTAATTTCTCTATACTGTATAAGTAAGAGTCGCTAGTTTATCATGTGTCTTTCACCATTTCCACGCACTAGTACGTTTTTCAACACTAGCAACCTCGTAACGACACAGCAACGTTGACGTATTGACAAGCTATTTTCTTTCTCTTCTTTTTTAATTCGTCATGTAGTTTTCTTT
Source organism: Schistocerca gregaria (assembly GCF_023897955.1). NCBI lineage: Eukaryota > Metazoa > Arthropoda > Insecta > Orthoptera > Acrididae > Schistocerca > Schistocerca gregaria. The sequence continues at coordinate 397,187,364 of NC_064921.1, read as the reverse complement.
GATTGGTCTCATTGTAAGGACCACTGTGTTGTTAAAGCAACAACCACTGCCACTTGTTAGTGATGTGGGAAGTATTTCAGTTTTTCTACTGTTTGTGCAGATTCGTAGTTTTTTTTTAATTTACCGTGATATATGTCACTAATTTTATTAAAGATGTAAATTATCTGCAAATAGTAGAAAATATTTGTGTTAATATTTCGTTTCCCGAGCGTTGGGTCCCGGGTTCGATTCCTGGCGGCGTCAGAGATTTTCACCTGCCCCGAGATGTCTGGGTGTTGCTGTGTCGTCTTCATCATCATCATTCATCCCCATTGCGGTCGGAGGAAGGCAACGGCAAACCACCTCCATTAGGACCTAGCCTAGTACGGGGGTATGGGTCTCCCGCATTGGTCCGCCTACGCTCTGTCAAGAAGAATGGGCCTTCATTTCCAATATTTTGTTATCACTTCAGGCCTATGCTGTGCGGGACGTAGGGTCTACCAACATAGCACGCAAGTTACGTGGGTTGCCTATGTGTCGGCGTGCAGGCGACGCGTCCTCCGGAGCTACTCACTAACAACGCAACAGACTGCTTTCACGGATAACTCCGAAAGCCGCCAACACGACAAGCAGCGCTTTCTTAGCCTACAGGCGTTGGCCTTGTCACTTGTGAGAGGAGTGGCGAGTACGGGGATAGTGATGCTCTTGTTGCTGTGTCACATACCGGAAACTAGGCCGTGCCATATTCATCTACCCGTGCAGTATTTAGGTTACCGCGAGGCCTCGACTAGCCATTTGAAGCCGCTGCCTCAACCAGGACTACACGCCTTCGAAATTGCAACGAGCAACCATTGGTCAGCAAAGAGTCTCTCTCCTTCTCCACGACTTGCTCTATGTGGACTCAGGTTCAAGGTCTTGGTATCCACTAGTTTATTGAACTTTGTGTTTGGCATTAACGGACAGTTCTTCCCTTGTGGTCAGGCTGCACTTTTTTATTTTTAGATTTTCCTTGGTTTTCTTTAGTTAAATAATGCCTCGGTGGCTCCGCTGAACGTTTTGCCAAAGTTAGAGGCTGTTAAATGTAGCAGAATAAATTTATTCGTAGATAAGACAACTTCTACCAGACCTTCAGCTGGATATCATCTCCAAACGTCATATCACTTAAGATTTGAGCATATTTTCTGAAACATCTTACGCGAGATCACTTACATATAACAAGTCTAAATGCGGAACCTGTGGTACACCAGTAGCTGCTGTTCCTCATACAGCTATTTTTCTTTTTTTTTTCTTTCAAGCGTAGTTCTTATATGTCTGAGTGCTACCGTCTGCAAGATTGTCGCACGACTACTGCACTGAAAATGAAATCCGGCACGTGCACTTAATTTTTCGGGAAGGCATTGAGAGAATTCTTGGTTGGAGGCCGACTTGTACTGTTTCGTCTCGCACTACTCAGGTGAGGTGTTTACTTGCCGCTGTCACCGAAACCTCGCCGACAAATCTCCGATAGCTGTAGCCGCCAACAGGTATCTGCAGCCGCGGGCACGCGACATTAGCCAATCACAGCCGGGACAATACCGGCTCGTTATCTGGGACGCGCACATTGTGATGCAGCTATTATCGGCTGGGCGGCCGCCGATCGTGCTGGTAATAAATGTCGAATCTGGGGCGAGCGATCTGGCTAACAAGTGGCGACCATCACGCCGGAATGAAACGCGCGGAGGGCCTCCATTATGCGCCCGTCTCTGCTCCCTCCCCCCTGCTCTTCCGCTCCGGCTGCCGCGGTAATAAATCTTCATTGTGAGCCTGGATAAGCTCTGCAGACGCGCGACTACGCGGAATACGAAACAGTCCCGGCAACAAGGTTGCCACGCTCCCGCTCTGGTTTCGGTCGTTAACCGTGCTGCTAATGGGGAGGCATTGCACTCTGCCCTTCATAAACAAAGGAGAAAGTCAAAATCAGAGTAATCGTCAAAACACAACAGTCTTGATAAATATTATTGCCGCATTAACATTACGAAAATGACAGTATATCGTGTATTAATGTGTTCAGGTTATTGCAAAGCAAATTACATAATACGAGAGATACAAAATAAAATTAGAATTATAAATTAATAGGTTCAGCTGCTGACGAGTGTTGACATATGTCAACGGGTACAGGTGAAAATGTGTGCCCCGACTGGGACGCGAACCCGAGATCTCCTGCTTACATGGCAGACGCTCTTTCCATCTGAGACACCGAGGGCACAGAGGATAGTGTGACTGCAGGGACGATCTCGCGCACGCCTCTCACGAGACCCACATTCTCACCTTGTATGACCACACACTACATTCGTAGTGTCCCACACCAATACACTAATTACTTGTGGAAGGCATTCTTACCAAGTCCTGTAAGAGTTCGGTTTATATGTGTGCATCCGCACAGAAGAGGAAGCTCATGGACGGTATTGCCAGAACTATATACTTATATGGATGCCGTGTCTGCTCTTTCGGACCTGTCGGAAATAACAGACACCATATCCGCATAAGTATAAAGTACCTGGTGGTTGTTATTATACTTTTGCTACTTAGGCTTGTATTAGCGGAAAACGACACTCACGGAAAATATCGCAACACCAAAAACATGGTTAATGTAGAATAATGAGATTTCAGTAAAACACTTGTCTAGGTAACATATTTAAGCGATTAACATTGCAAGATCACAGGTTAACGTATGCGAGGTATAAGACAGCGGAAATGTTTAATGCTGGTAGATTAATAACCGGTGTAACCTTCAGAATGTTGAATGGAAAGCATGCAAAGGTGCATGCATTACGCAGTAAAGGTGCCGGATGTCAGGTTGTGTGTTGGAGTCCCACGCCTGTTGCACTTAGTCGGTCAGTACAGAGACGGTTAATGCTCTTTGTGGATGACGCTGGAGTTGTCGTCTGATGATGTGTCGCATATTCTTGATTGAAGATAGATCTGGTGATCGAGTAGGCCAAGATGGGGAGACAGTGTCCAGCATGTTGGGATACAACAGCAGTGTGTGGGCGAATGTTACGCTGTTGTTCATGAATGGAAGCACAGCAGACCGAATCACCAGACTGATGAAAAAATTTGCAGTTAGGATGCGTGGGACAACCATCTACGTCATACGAAATATCACTCCAGGACGTAACTATAGCTGTAGGTCCAGTGTGTCTAGCACGCAGGCACGTTGGTTGCAGATGCTCCACTGACAGCCCTGTGACCCTGCAAAGTCTGCCTGCAATACTGCAGAAGAAACATACAGCTTCTCGTAGGCCCATTACACGACCTCGTTCAAAACTCAGTCAGACAGTCATAATGGCGTCTTTGTCTCATTAAAGTCATTCTTGACTAACACCAACTCAGCATGTGCAATCCCTAAGGCAACTAACGCACAAGAGGTCACATCGCGTATTTAAAGCAGACTGAAACACAAGAATCAATGTGCATTATAGTTGCACACTGTCTTCCTGGTTCTGTGCAAGGTGAGGAGGTCATTAGTCATAAAGCGGTTTCATCAAAAAGACAGTAACAGTGCTGCTGCCCCTCGCCAGTGTCAACGCATTAAATGAATACGGAGAGGTCCATTTTTCGCACCGGAGTTGAAGAACATGATTCGTCAGTTCGAATTAATTGGCGATTTGGAAATTTATCCTGATGAAGGTCGACGGTCAATTGCGCCACAAGTTGATGAAGAGATTGCTGTTGTCATGGCCGAGAATACTGGACGCAGCGTGCGATCTTCAAGCAGTGCCCAAGCTACATTACTGCCGCTGAACATTTCATGGTACACCTTCGAAACGACCTGTGAACAATTCTGAAATGGTATCTCAGATGCAGTTACAGGCCTTTGTCAATATAGACAGTCATCACACCGAGCAACATTCGTCACCAGGGAGGACACAGGTAGGCAATTAACAAATGCTGCTCTCTTGTGAGGAAATTAAAATGTGTTTCTTTCAGTGGGTCATTCATTGATCCTCTTCCGTATGTCCTTACAAATATTTCCGCAAAGTTTCATTATATTAAGATCAGTCGTTTTGCATGGGGACACTCTTATGCAGCGAAAGATAAATTATAATCACCCAATATAAAAGTTATTATGAAATGGAAATTAATCACAACTGTGACAAAGACGCACGCGTTTCTAATTCGCTTATGGCTGGAGTCACAAAAGAAAGTAAGCTGGCAAGAATATGAAGGTAATCGGCATGAAGCTACAATGTGATAGATGGTTTGTCTACTGTCATTCTATCAACATTCTGGTGAAGCAGCCTATACATGACAGTGTAACAAACATGAATTTAATTTATTCTTATACTACAAACAATCCTGTTGGAGGAACATCCGGAACTGAGCATTATACCAGAGACTGTAAATACCGCTAGAGCTGTGAAGTTCTTTTATTAACACACGACCGGTTTCGGGTCTCCATGCTCTGCGCTCGTGGGTAGCACACCGAGCCTTGTACACGTCCACCGCTGCGCTTAGGGGTCACCGCACTAAGTTACGACACCTGAAGATGGGCGTATAAGTGCCCGAAACCGGTCGTGTGATAATAAAAGAACTTTACAACTGTAGCGGTATTTTCAACCTCTGGTATTCTTATACTACTGAGAATGGTCCGTATTTTTAAGTTTTTGAGCATCTATTAACTACGATTCTTCTCTTTGGCATATCTCATGAAATCCTCCCGTAGTGGGGGGGGGGGGGGGGGGGGGGTTGTTTTGGGGGAAGAGACCAAACTGCGAGGTCATCGGTCTCACTGGATTAGGGAAGGACGGGGACGGAAGTCGGCCGTGTCGTTTCAAAGGCATTTGCCTGGAATAATTTAGGGAAGTCACGGAAAACCTAAATCAGGATGGCCGGACGCGGGATTGAACCGTCGTCCTCCCGAATGCGAGTCCAGTGAGCTAACCACTGCGCCACCTCGCTCGATCTCCCGTAGTGTTTTCTCTGACAAATGTACTAACCTGCCGTATTTGGTGTAAGTCATTATGACTGAGCTTAGGATGCCAATAAGTAGGTGTACCCGTTACTGGTCCAGATATTATACAGATTGTGTGGTTTAACTGCACGTCAACGTTCTGGAATTGAGCCCTGTTGAGCCACACTGGTGCACTATACAGGTTTTAATATCCTGTCAAAGACATCATTTTTTGAGCCAGGGCAGTATATGGAATAAATAATGATCGTGTATGTATTGACCGCTACACTGAAACCGAGGTTGCAGGATGACCACTTCGGCCCGCAGAAAGGCGTGTGCGGGAGGCCTCCAGTAAGGTGGCGAGTGTGTAGAGTCAAGAACATTGGGTCGATAAGACATCCTTTGTTTTTGAACGTTTCATTTACAGTAGGTCGATAGCTGCGACCCAGCTGCTGACCATTGCTATCAGGAACGAGTGGGTCCGCTGAGACAACAGAATACAGAGGTAGCGTAAAAGCAGCTGGTGGCAAAGGTGGCCTAGCTGGGTGTCCCATCCGCAGCACTGCGAGCTTACGGTGAGACTGGTTTACGAATCTCGCGGCCCAGCGTGCTGGCTGTGGTGTGTAGACGACCAGAGTCGAACCGAGGACACTCGAAGGCTAGCTGGAGTGTCACGCGATGGCAAACAAAGACACGCCTCGTCTCGGCCGTACCAGCTCGATCCCGAAACCGTGAGTGCTAGCTGACGCCGTGCCGATGGTGCTGCTCGGAGAAACTGCAGGAGCTTGGCTGCACGTCAGACTGGCGCGCTGGCTGCTCTGGACGAAGGGAGGCGGCAACTGAATGAAGCTACCTGTCGAACTTGGGGAATATACGAGGGTTGCCCAGGAAGTAATGCACCGCATTTTTTTTCTCAGCCAAAAACAATGCTACGAATTCGAAACGTTGCGTATGTATTATTTGAAGTCGCCTGAGTGAGCACGGCAAGTTTCCGTCACATCCGACAGAGACCGTAGCTGTAGGACAGTTTCAAAATGGCGTCTGAAGGTGGTGTACGTTACAAGCAATGTGCCGTCATTTAATTTCTAGCTGCACGGAAAGAAACTGCGGAGAATATTCACAAACATTTGTGCAAAGTCTATGGAGGATCTGCTGTCGATGGATGTATAGTCAGAAGCTGGGGACGGAGTGTGAGGTCATCAGAAGGCAGCTCTGCGGAGCTCCACGGTCGGGGACACCATCCACGGCTGTCACACCTGACATGTTGCAGCGAGCATATTTTGTCATTCGCGAGGACAGACACATTACGACTCGGCAGTTGGCGCTGCATCTCTCAATCAGCAAAGGGTGTGTGAATACAATTATCCGCACTCTTGAATATTCAAAAGTGTGTGCAAGATGGGTCCCGCGGTGTCTAACGGTGGATCACAAACTGCACAGAAAAAACATTAGTCTTGATTTGTTGCAACGTTTTTACGCTGAGGGGGAGGCCTTCTTGTTTCAGGTTGTGACAGGTGATGAAACCTGGGTTCACCATTTTGAGCCCGAAACAAAATGATAGTCGATGAGATACCGCCATTCCCACTTTACACAGAAGGAAAAAAAAAATCAAAGAAACTGTTTTCGCCTGTAAGTTCACGATCACCGTGTTCTGGGACTGTAAGGTGTGATTCTCATTGATGTGCTGCCAAGAAGTGGTGTCATTAATTCAGAAGCCTATGTCAACACATTAACAAAACTTAAGAGGTGCTTCCGGCGACTTTGGCGCCACAGCAACGCAGATGTTTTGCTGAAACAGGTTAACGGTCGGCCCCAAACAAGTCTGAGGAGTGCTGAACACATCACAAAAGAGGGTTGGACGCTGTTACCTGATCCACCCTACAGCCCTGACATAGCCCCCAGAGACTTCCACTTGCTTCGGCTATTAGAGGTTGCCATTCGTGGACGACATTTTGAGGACGATGAGGAAGTGATTCACACAATGAAGCACTGGCTTCACCACCAGTTCAAGGGTTGCTCCGACAGGGCATACTCGCCCTTGTTTCACGCTAGAGGAAGGCCGTAGAACGGGATTGAGATTACATGGAAAAATAGGGCATTTAGATGAAACACCATTCTTTTATGTGTGTAATTCTCATTATGTCCAATAAAGAACTGTTGAAAAAAATGCGGTGCATTACTTTGTGGGCAATCCTCGTACTTTCCCTAGCAGGATAAATTGGGATAGGGCTTTCCGTTCCCTCATGTAGCTGGTTGTGAGACATTGCTTTATGCCACAGCATGTAGCAGTCCAGCCCGGCGCTTTGACAGACGCTGGTGTACAAAACACTACAACAGCGCTGCTGCAGCTCTCCACAGATGATTAGCCCGCAAACTCGAACTGCCCTTTCACAGGAATCAGTTAAGGGAAACTACAGAAAATCGTATTGTGTATGGTTCAAAATGGTTAAAATTGCTCTGAGCACTATGGGATTAACATCTGAGGTCATCAGTCCCCTAGAACTTAGAACTGCTTAAACCTAACTAACCTAAGGACATCACACGCAACCATGCCCGGGGCAAGATCCGAACCTGCGACAATAGAGGTCCCGCGGTTACAGACTGAAGCGCCTTTAACCGCTTGGCCACACCGGCCGGCTATTGTGGATGGCAGGACCGCGATTTCAACCGTGGCATCCCCAGCTGTGTGTCCAGTAACAAAGCGTAAGAGTAATTTTATTTATTTATTTATTTATTTTTTGTAATTTCGAACAGCCGGCGTTACACAAACACGGAGAAGAGTCTCCAACCATCAGCCAGTAAGCGTAAACATACCAGCAACGATACTGGGTCAGTAAGACAGTCACCTCGATATTCTTAAGAGTGACTGCAACCAACTCAGCAGGAAATGGTTAGAACAGTGAGACAGAATCGAAATTTTTACTTCCATAACATTACACAAGAAAAGCCTAGTAGAACGCAATAACGTCAGGCAAGAGTTTAATTAAGCAGTAAAGACCTTGTAACAAATTCTTTAAGGAAATGTAGCGGAACTGAAGAATGCTGACGACTCGGGAAGAGCACAATTTCGAATGACGCCGTATATTAGAGCCTCTCCTTGGCAATGTAAGTATTCCACCCCCACTAGCTTTTTGCACTCGATCAATAGAATCGGTGGCGTCCGTGTCGTCCGCACTAGATTGTGTTTGAGATTGTTCTAGTGTTGGTGTTGCACTTGCTACCCTACGAGGCGATCAGCGATATGAGGTCAGTCCTAATGAAGTCCAGCATCCAGTTATTATGTCAGCACAGCAGCCAGCGCTGATAGGTAGCGAAGGGTCTATTAATACGACTCCGTTTCAGGGCAGAAGTCCTAAACTCCAGCGCCGCACGGATTCGAGATCCTACCTTTCCTACCGGCCAGGTTCAGCATTCAGCACGACCATATGGCATCCGTCATAGAAGTCCACCTGAGAGGACAACGCGTGTATGAATCTGGGAGGGACTGAGTACTCCCCCTAAACGGCGTGGGATCAAAACACGCACGTCGTAATTACCGTTATCTCCAAGCCGAGCTACCGATGGAGCGTGTCTGCCTCTCCAGTGGGCGGCAAAACCAGGGAATCATCGGCTTCCACTTCGAGCTGAAGCAGCGTCGTTGGCAATGGATTCAGCGAAATATTCTTCCAGATTACGTAGCCACCAGTAGACGCAGAAGAAGCAGCAACGACTTGTATTTTCCAGTGAACACATGGCGTGTCGTGTGGCGATCACTCTGTTTTTAAAATAATTAAAAGCCACGATCGCTTCAATATCGTTTACTAGATGACCGGTTTCAGCACTCTGAAGGTGCCATCATCGGATCTGTGAAGGTTTTTATTGGTTGTGACAATGATTTTTATCAGATGGTCTGCCTCATGTGCCATGGTGTCCATAAGGTTTTATAAATGTTAATCCACGATTCAGGTATGTGGTTCTGTAAAAATTGTAATGTATATAGTTAACTCATGTAAGCCCTCCCTCAAACCTGTCTGTTAAACCTTCACAGATCCTATGATGGCACCTTCAGAGTGCTGAAACCGGTCATCTAGTAAACGATATTGAAGCGATCGTGGCTTTTCAATTATTTTAAAGACTTGTATTTTCCCTGATTGTCAGAGACAGCAAAGGACTTGGAAGAGCAGTTGAATGGAATGGACAGTGTCTTGAAAGGAGGATATAAGATGAACATCAACAAAATCAAAACAAGGATAATGGAATGTAGTCGAATTAAGTCGGGTGATGCTGAGGGTATTAGATTAGGAAATGAGACACTTAAAGTAGTAAAAGAGTTTTGCTATTTGGGGAGCAAAATAACTGATGATGATCTAAGTAGAGACGATATAAAATGTAGACTGGCAATGGCAAGGAAAGCGTTTCTGAAGAAGAGAAATTTGTTAACATCGAGTATAGATTTAAGTGTCAGGAAGTCATTTCTGAAAGTATTTTTATGGAGTGTAGCCGTGTATGGAAGTGAAACATGGACAGTAAATAGTTTGGGCAAGAAGAGCATAGAAGCTTTCGAAATGTGGTGCTACAGAAGAATGTTGAAGATTAGGTGGGTAGATCACGAAACTAATGAGGAGGTATTGAATAGGATTGGGAAGAAGAGAAGTTTGTGGCACAACTTGACTAGAAGAAGGGATCGGCTGGTAGGACATGTCCTGAAGCATCAAGGGATCACAAATTTAGCATTGGAGGGCAGCGTGGAGGGTAAAAATCGTAGAGGGAGACCAAGAGATGAATACACTAAGCAGATACAGAAGGATTATGGTTGCAGTAGGTACTGGGAGATGAAGAAGCTTTCACAGGATAGATTAGCATGGAGAGCTGCATCAAACCAGACTCAGGACTGAAGACCACAACAACAGCAACATTTTCCCTGATAAGTGAAATAAGCCTTAATGTTGTTTCATTGCTATAACGACGCCGCGCTGGTCCTTAGTCTGCACTGTAACGAATTACTAGGGGTTGCAGCCCATCAGAGGGCGGCCCCTAGAAGTCTCTTAGTCAATGTTCCTCTGCGCGCAGTAAGAAGAGGAAATACATTGGATCAGAGAAGTTAAAAATTCGTAGGTGGTGGCTGTATGATAATTTCGAATAAGAATGAAAAGTTTGTACCCGATTTTATCAATCTGCTTTCATCTCTCTTTCTTATTGCTTTTTAATGATAGAAGCTACATAGTTAGGTGACTTCGAGAAGTGAGGCTAGTGGTATTTTCTCTAGCTGAGTGCAGTAGACCTCGCGCCACATTTTGAGAAGCGTAATACTCGTCATCAATAGTCGTCATGAAATTATGCTTCTACATCTACGTCTACGTCAATACTCAGCAATCCACCTTACGGCACGTCGCGGAGGTTACCCTGTACCATTACTAGTCATTTCCTTTCCTTTTCCAGTCGCAAACAGAACGAGGGAAAAAAGACTGTTTTATGCCTCCATATTAGCTCTAATTGCTCCTGTCTTCTCTTTGTCGTCATTACGCACAATGTAACTTATGTGGAGTACACGTGGTCTGGGGTAGCGTCTTTGATACATAATCAAACACATCTTGGTCCCGGGTTCGATCCCAGCCACTGCCTAAATTTTGATAAATAATCAGCATTGGCGGCTGAAGACTTCCGGCATAAGAAGTCAGCCTCATTCCTGCCAACGGCCTTGTCAAAGTGAAGAAGAATTAAATGATCTGCTGAACGGAATGAACTGTCTAATGAGTACACAGTATGGTTTGAGAGTAAATCGGAGAAAGACGAAGGTAATGAGAAGTAGTAGAAATGAGAACAGTGAGAGACTTAACATCAGGATTGATGGTCACGAAGTCAATGAAGTTAAGGAATTCTGCTACCTAGGCGGTAATATAACCAATGACGGACGGAGCAAGGAGGACATCAAAAGCAGACTCGCTATGGCAAAAAAGGCATTTCTGGTCAAGAGAAGTCTACTAATATTAAATACCGGCCTTAATTTGAGGAAGACATTTCTGAGGATGTACGTCTGGAGTACAGCATTGTATGGTAGTGAAACATGGACTGTGGGAAAACCGCAACAGAAGAGAATCGAAGCATTTGAGATGTGGTGCTATAGACGAATATTGAAAATTAGGTGGACTGATAAGGTAAGGAATGAGGGGGTTCTACGCAGAATCGGAGAGGAAAGGAATATGTGGAAAACACTGATAAGGAGAAGGGACAGGATGATAGGACATCTGCTAAGACATGAGGGAATGACTTCCATGGTACTAGAGGGAGCTGTAGAGGGCAAAAACTGTAGAGGAAGACAGAGATTGGAATACATCAAGCAAATAATTGAGGATGTAGGTTGCAAATGCTACTCTGAGATGAAGAGGTTAGCACAGGAAAGGAATTAGTGGGGGGCCGCATCAAACCAGTCGGTAGACTGATGATTCAAAAAAAAAAAAAAAAAAAAAAAAAAAAAATGTACTCAAGAACAGGTCGCACTAAGCATCCTATATGCAGTCTCCTTTACAGATGAATCACAGTTTTCTAGAATTCTCTAAATGAACTGAAGTCAACCACTCACCTTTCCTAACACACTTCCATTTCATATTGTTTTGCAACGTTACGCCCACGTGACAGAGTCAAGGAAGACACTGGTAATACTTTATCCGAACCTTAAGGGTTTTTTTTTCCTACTCTTCCGCATTAACTTACATTTTTCCACATTTAGTGCTAGCTGCCATTCATCACATCAACTAGAAATTTTGTCCGAGTGATCTTGTATCTTCCTACAGTCACTCAACTTGGACACGTTACCATACACGACAGAATCATCAGCAAACAACCGCAAACTGCTGCCCTCCCTGTTCGCCAAATCATTTATGATTGTAGAGAATAATACCGGTCCTGTCACACTTCCCCGGGGCACTCCTGACGATATCCTTGTCTCTGACGAGCACTCGCCGAAGAGGAAAACATAATGGTTTCTATAACATTAGAAGTCTTCGAACCACTCACATATCTGTGAACCTATTCCATATGCTCGTACCTTCTTTAACATCCTGCATTGCGGTACCGTATCAGACGCTTTCCGGAAACTAGAAGTATGCTTACTGTGTAACTCATAAAGCTGATACGAATTACCGGTTTAAGCGTGGAGACTTGAAAGCGTTATTCCACACCTTTTACAAAGCAGATATTGGCACAATAGTTATCTATAAAGGCCCCTATAATTAATGTAGACATTACAAATGAAAACCGTCAATAGCACGAGGAAAGAATCAAGCTGTCTGGGTGGAGCTGAAAATTAGGACTAATGAAGAAAGTTGTGGTCAGCACGTCTGTTGTTGGTCACAGGTTGGGTAGCATTTTTATGCCGTGATCAATTTGTTAGCGCCACTTTGGAAGCATATTATAGCATTTATTAGTTTCTCCATGTATGGTGAGCACTGCTGTTCGACAACGGTATAGTGAAGTGACCAATGACAACTCCAGTTGCTAACAATCAGTTTCAGCTTTCATATTAAAAAAATTTTCTTATGGAATCTGAAGCTTCCATTGTAGATGCAACCAAACACTGTACATAATGATATAATGAGTATTTAAATATTTAGATAATAGGGATGTTGCAATATAGTGATGAAAAATCTCTTCATTATAACCGGGTCGGGGATTTTCTGTGCCCGGGGACTGGGTCTTTCTGTTGTCTTCATCATTTCATCATCTTCATCATCATTCGTGACAGTGGCTAGATTGGATTGTGAAAAACGTATACTGCGAAAAAATTGGGACTTTGTACGGGCGACGATGACCGCGCATTTGAGCGCCCCACAAATCGAAAATTGCCGGCAGGAGTAGCCGAGTGGTTCTAGGCGCTACAGTCTGGAACCACGCGACCGCTACGGTCGCATGTTCGAATCCTGCCTCGGGCATAGATGTGTGTGATGTCCTTAGCTTAGTTGGGTTTAAGTAGTTCTAAGTTCTAGGGGACTGATGAGCACAGCATTTAATTCTTATAATGCTCAGAGCCATTTCCACAAATCGATCATCATCATCATCATCTACATTAGAAGCGTAGCAAATAGAAAAATATATCTCACGTTAGTCTGTGGTTAAGCAAAGTCAAATGATTATGAAAACAGAAGTCGGGTATATTTAAAAGAAATGTGCCCAATAATATCGTATGAAAACGAACGACTCATGTTATAAAAACTATATATTTCCAAAAAAATGTTGGCAGGCTTTTACTTTATTTTCTATTTTGTTTGCTCCAGCACAACATAATGTACGCTGTTTCATTCTTTTTTCTGTGCTCATAATGTGCATTTGTTAACTTAAAGCTTTTCGTGTGGAAACTCCCACACTCCTCTTACATGCATTATTCAAATACTTGCCATACCATCACACCACTCGCCCGGATAGTTGTGCGAGTCAGAGCACCACTTCTGTGACGGTGAGGAGCGCCGGCCGCGAACTGAATCCAGCCGGCGTGGTTTAACGACGAGGGTCGGTGTGCCGGCCTGCCTGGATGTGGTGTTACGGCGGTTTCCCACACTGCACCAGGTGAACACTGGAGTGGTATCAAAATCTCGTCTCGGTTACACGATTCGGAAACACTCAGGAAACTTTCGCCCACTTTCACACAAATCACACTGCGCCCAGGCGGCTGGGATACTCACATTCCGTGCCGGATAGACGATAGGAACGGCTTGTCCTTAAGGTCAGGTTCTCACTGAAATGGGCTAAAAACATGCAAAGTTCGAATTTGTTTTTGAGACAGTATCTTTTTGGGGATCTGACTGATCATACTTTGAACTTAATTTTAGATTTTCAATAATAAAAAAAATGGCGGCCGTAATTATTGTTTGATCGAGATCCTGCGAGTCTGAAGTACGCAGACTGTTTGCACTGTAGTCCCTCAAGAGTTATCTCAAATAAAAAATGGATAGCACCAGAGAATACTACATTAAATTTGTGGGAGCTTATACCTGACCACAATGAAGTAACCCTAAATTTAACGATGTGGTGCTAACTGTAACTTTGAGTTCGATTGTTGTTTTTTTCACTCGTTACGTCTTTACAAAAAATAGTTAATATTAACAAATTTTATATATTATAGATATAAGCTTACTTTTCGGCGGTCAGAGGTAGAAGTTAATAGGTTGAATCGTTTTTACTTCGTGCTGCACGCAGTTTTGAAAAATCGTTTCTCGAGAAGAACTTGTTGAAAGTTTATGGAAATCCTTTATATGTATTATTAGTTCAATTTGCTTAAAAACTACAAATTTTTGATGTTGATAAACATAAATCTGAAGTTAGATTTTCAAAATTCAGAATGGCTAATCCAATACGGTGGACCTAAGATTATGCTTTGACCAATTGTTAGTCTGAACTTCCATGACTGTATGTCAACCCTTTCTCTAACTCTAATTATTCGTGGAGAGCGATTCCCTCGCTCTTGTTAGTGGGAAAAGTCGACCGGGCTGAGCTGTATATGCTGCGTTCGGCAGCCTGCACACGTTGTTCAACTTTTTCGGCAAAATGTTTACATGCGTACTGCAATATAAATCATTTTGTGAACGTGCGTCACGGCACGACAGGTTTTCTACCTGAGCCGGGCGGCCGTGGCACTCCTTCGAAGAATGGGCTGTAGAAACTTTGGTAACGCACGAATTAAAAAAACCTTTCTGTCCCAACATTCTACACACATACGGCTTTCAAAAAAATGAAATGCAAAAAATCGAATTTTCGGTCATTTTTAATGAGAAACTCGTCTTAAACTAACCACGTCGACCCCACGTAGATGCAAGATGACAAAAGAAAGAAGGTACTTAATTGCATCGTCATGGATACATCTATATCTATACTTCGCATGCTACCTTACTGTGCGTGGCGGAGGTTCGAGTCCTTCCTCGAGCATGGGTGTGTGTGTTTGTCCTTAGGATAATGTAGGTTAAGTAGTTTGTAAGCTTAGGGACTGATGACTTTAGCAGTTAAGTCCCATAAGATTTCAAACACATTTGAATATTTTGTGCGTGGCGGAGGGTACCTGACGTAGCACTGTCGTTTTCCGCTTCTCCTGTTCCAGTGCGTATGGATCGCAGGAAGGAAGCCTCCATGTGGGATCAAATCTCTCTATTTTTATCTTCAAGACTTTTTGTGAGGTATAAGTGGGAGGAAGCAATGTATCAACTGACTCTTCTAGAAAGGTATCCTCTCGCAACTGTAACAGTAAACCACAACGTGACGCAAAACGGCTCTCTTGCAGCGCCTGTCACTGAAGCTGGCAGTGCAATCACCGTGACGCGTTCCCGCTTACGAAATGAACCTGTAATGAAACGTACCTCTCTTGTTTGGATCTTCTCTATTTATCATTTCTACCTGGTGTGGATCCCAGGCTGACGTGTAATGTGAAATATTGGTCGAACGAATTAGTTTCAGAGTCCTCAAGAAAATGTCATCAGTAAAAGCTGAAACCGGTTGCGGAGTAAAATAAAGAACTTTTTAGAAACTGCATTGCTTATTAGTCAGTTAATTTATCAACAACACGGCTTTCAAAAAATGAAATGCAAAAAATCGAATTTTCGGTCATTTTTAATGAGAAACTCGTCTTAAACTAACCACGTCGACCCCACGTAGATGCAAGATGACAAAAGAAAGAAGGTACTTAATTGCATCGTCATGGATACATCTATATCTATACTCCGCATGCTACCTTACTGTGCGTGGCGGAGGTTCGAGTCCTTCCTCGAGCATGGGTGTGTGTGTTTGTCCTTAGGATAATGTAGGTTAAGTAGTTTGTAAGCTTAGGGACTGATGACTTTAGCAGTTAAGTCCCATAAGATTTCAAACACATTTGAATATTTTGTGCGTGGCGGTGGGTACCTGACGTAGCACTGTCGTTTTCCGCTTCTCCTGTTCCAGTGCGTATGGATCGCAGGAAGGAAGCCTCCATGTGGGATCAAATCTCTCTATTTTTATCTTCAAGACTTTTCGTGAGGTATAAGTGGGAGGAAGCAATGTACCAACTGACTCTTCTAGAAAGGTATCCTCTCGCAACTGTAACAGTGAACCACAACGTGACGCAAAACAGCTCTCTTGCAGCGCCTGTCACTGAAGCTGGCAGTGCAATCACCGTGACGCGTTCCCGCTTACTAAATGAACCTGTAATGAAACGTACCTCTCTTGTTTGGATCTTCTCTATTTATCATTTCTACCTGGTGTGGATCCCAGGCTGACGTGTAATGTGAAATATTGGTCGAACGAATTAGTTTCAGAGTCCTCAAGAAAATGTCATCAGTAAAAGCTGAAACCGGTTGCAGAGTAAAATAAAGAACTTTTTAGAAACTGCATTGCTTATTAGTCAGTTAATTTATCAACAACACAAAGTAATACTTTCTATTGCATTTTAAAATAAATACGAAGATTAGGTGTGACAGATGTGGAAATGTTATTAATTTTCATTACAAATGCCTTTATTTCGACAAAACAATTTATTTTCGACCTTAGGTAGATTGATTTCAGCTACCCGTAACAAAAATTTTTGAGTGACAAAATCAGTTTAAGTATAGATCCACCATAGGTTGTCAAATTTTTTATGCAAGATGACCTTCATTGCATCATGTATTTCATTACTGTCCAGCATCAGGTCACTGTGATCAAACATCAACTAAAAATAAAAGTTACAAAATGGCGTCAAGGAAGCCACCGTGGAGATGAGACGAGCGAGGCAGAGAAGGATTGTGATGGGAATAATCCCATCACTGAGCTGTTTACAGTAACTCACTCTCAGCCCTGCCTTCCTGTTCATGACGAATCTCACTGCCGTTACAGAATTTCCTGCTCCTGCTGATATGACTCTATATCGCCTGATCAAGAATCCTTCTTTCCATTTCACCTGACTGGCCCCCGTACTTAGTACTTCTGTAAGGTCGTAATGTCTTAGCGCTAGATTTTCTCCAACATGGTGTCCTCCTTGATGGAAACTCTCTACGTCAGAGATATTCAAAGTTTTCTTTTTACCTACCGCTCACTTTCATATCCCTGTTAGCAGTAAAATTTTCTAACCGTCCACTGGTTTCGCAGGAATGTGATTTACTAGGGAAGTAACTTACCTATATAAAATTTATAAAACAGATTTGCAGAAAGTTAATCATAATTACTTACCAAATTGCTTACGTCAGAGTTTATGAAAACCCAATGAAAACGGTTTTAAAACCGCTGCTAAGTACCGGAATACTCACCAGTGTGCAACAGGGACCAGTTTGGTCTGCGTGGACGCCACGTGTTGACTGCTCGAGGACACAGAGTGATGCTGAGTGACCGTGCTGGGTCCTGTTTACGAGGGCATGGTAAAAGTAATGCCACCGAATATCTTAGGTAAAATCTCTTAAAGCCTTTGAAACGAAAGAAACGTTAATGACATTCTTCATGTCTAGATATTTGGAGCTCTCTGTTTGTAGTTGGCTCCGAACTGTAGCGTACAACAAGGCAGTGTGTAATGTAACTATGTCGGTGAGTGAGAAACAGCTTACTCCAATAGAGTTTAGAATTCCAAGAGTTCTCGTTCAACATGACAATGTCAGACCGTACACGAGTGCTGCGACATCTGCAACAATCCGACGCCTTGTCATCGATCATCCACCATGCAGTCCCGAACTGGCCCACACCGTTTTGCGTCTGTTTCCAGAATTTAAAGTAGAGCGTCGAAGTAATCGCTTTGTATTGAAGCGATGCAGGCAGAGGTCAGGTTGTGATTCCGTCAACGAAGTCGAACATTTTACAGTGACATCAAAAAACTGGTCTGTAATTGGGAGAAACGTATTCATCGCCAGGGTGACTATGATGAGAAAAAAATATGTAGACTTGAGGAATAAAGGTGTATAATCGCAATAGCGTTAATTTTTTGAAAATCTGTAAATTTTAACATAAAAAATTAGGAGGTACTATTTTTCAACACTCTTTCGTAAAAACTCAGCCCCAGCAAGAAAAATCAGACAGTGAAGATGGACACAATTTCCTATTGCCACCCTTAGCAACAGTTTCTATAAAAAGCGAAGTCCGTCTTGAAGAATCTCTCCAGCTCTGTACGTTTTTTCATTACGTGGCTGGTCGTTACCACCAGCTACCTACCAAGAAAGTATGCCGACGCTCGTGTTGTCATGGAGCATCTGCAGAGGACACTGTCCTCATTGTTACTACCAATAACCACAGCCTGGAAGGCGCTGGATTAAAATTAACCTAACTCGAAATTACTCCTGTACAGATGCAATGATCATATGTAAGCACCGTCTCATTGTCGTCTCTAGGACAGATAAAGATCAGGAGAAATGTGTTAATTATATTAATTTATAACATATTTCGGTAATAAAATAAAATAACTATCTTATATGCAATAGTTACTGGGATGTCATAACAAGTTGAAGCGTACGTCCTGCAAGGTACTGTCGACTATCGCTGATGTGGAGTGTGGGTCGTGTGGCCGTCACGCCTGCAATCTCTCTCACATTTGTGGTATGCAAGCAGCCTGACCCAGGAGGAGTTACGTCATCGCATGACAAAACTCCAGTCAAGCAAGCTGACTAGGGCAGCAGGCACCAGCGCGATCGCCTCTAGAGGTCGCCACCTTCCACAGGCCACGTGATAGCGATTAGTTCCTCTAATACTAATATTTACATCGGTGCAAACGCCAACTTGTGAATGTAGACCAGGCACTTCCACGATAATTACACAAATACAAGGTGCCTCCAGCCTTTATTGGATCAGTGCAAGACCATCAAAGATGAGGCAATGTGCAGTTATTCGGTATCTTAAATGTAAATACTTACCGTCAACCATTCGTACGACTACCTAACCAGCACCCTCAAGGACTCAAGGATCCTTTGCAAGCGAATACAATAAATTGAAACTATTTCCCATACCTTGCCACCCCAGAAGTAAAAAATCGCCAAAGGCAATCACCCTTTGGATACAGCATGCAAAAAAAAAAAAAAAGAAGTCTTCCGTCGAGCTCTGGGCCAGACGCAGAGTGGATCCATAGTTCAATTTCGTTCGCATTCAGAATCTTCGCCGTGCCCCACCAACTGCTACAGACCCAGCGTGCCACCAGTGCCTGCCTTCACCATCAACAGGACTTGACCTGTATCTCTATGGCGACCAGGATCTGAACTCGCCCATCGACGTTCACTACGTTATTTTGTTCTACTTCCGAGTGAACGTTAAACTTTCATGTTCCATCATTACGGACTTGTGTAAATTCAGTGCCAGTCACAAACCTTCACAATCCATTGTAGTGATGAACATTTCTCCAAAGATAAAATTTTTCTTGATATATTTATTAATAAAACGGCAGTAGATTCTTTGCCTGGACTCTCAACCGATGCAAGACATATCAGCTGCCGTAAAGGGCAATGCTCAGCTCCAACATGGACCTGGAATGAGATTCCGAGAGCTGCGTGCACCGTCAACGTCTGCCTCTACTTTGTCTGTGCCTCCAGCTCCCTCCCCTCTCACTTCCCATCACCACTCAGACCCTCTACGACATGGAAATCATAATTGTCCTCTTGACAACGAAGTCTTGTGCTCTTCGTGTATGCATTCAATTTCCTTGGAAATGTTTCACATCTAGTCGCTGCGTGCCTGATAAAACCACATTGGCATATCAAGATGAATTACAAACCATGTCACTATCACATCCTACGAGGAAGTAACCAAATGTATGTCAGTTCCAGTGAACGCCATTTTCAAGACAACGACGGATTCTATAGAGGAATGGAAACGAGTCTTTCTGTGTGGAATGTACTCAGAGTACTATAACGCTGGGGTCACGAAATATGCTATCCAATCTCGTATAGTCGTGACAATGCTCGTAAAGCCAGAGGATGTGTTGCATTACGAAATTTTTTCTGTGAGTGTCGTGTTACGAGTGCGCGCAGCTGTGACGGGCACATAAATACGAAACCAGCATCTGCTCTTACCACCCCTATGCTGGCGATTCTGATTTATCAGCCGAACAGAATTGTAGCTACACGTTAAAGTGTTTGATAAATACTGTACTTTAACCAGCGTTGTTATCTTTACATGCATTGAATATGCCAATATGGTATTGTGTTAAGAGTTCTGTTCAAGCAGCTTGTGAGAAATGCAGTAGAGATTTTTCTTGTCGGTTTCTATGGTGTTCAAATGCGTCTTCTGCTAACGCCTCTGAATGACTAGCTTAAAGAAAAGTGGTCAAACTAGCGTTCAGTTTTGTTGTCTGTAAAACAACAGGTATTTCAATACCACTGCTCCACAAACGTATGACGATTGTGGTTTACTCTGCTCACCATTGTCAGCCCTAGCAGTACCAACAAATTTTCCATAACGTGTACAACCGAAAGGGGAGGGTCTTTACGACCACCACAAACAATAAAAAACTAAATTTTGTTGAATTTTTTAACTTTTAGTAACAACGTACTTTTTAAATAGGTGCTGACTTGTAAGTAGTGTACAGAAGTTAAAAAAATATTTTAGCACTATCTTAGCAATAGCAATGCATTTTCCATAATGTGGGGTACTTTAAGTCCCAAAACAAAAAAATTAAAAATACAATTTCGTTATCTGGATAGTTTGTTTTTAAAGGCGTACGTGTCCATAAGAATCAAGTTTTTGTAGTGTAAAAAACTGAGGATACTTTGGGTATACTTACTTTTATATTGTACTTAATTTCTCTTGTTAAGGCTATGTTACACAATACCACTTAGAATATTATGGGGAAAAAAGACAGTTTTTTCAATCTAGGGACAATGAAGACCTGCCACTTAACAGGATCAATGTTCATGATGTTAACAAGCAGTTGTCTGCCATATTAGAATATTTCTTTCAAAATTTCGAAGTTTGAAGTACATGACTGCACTAAAATATTTCCAAAAGGCGGGCAACCAACCCCCCCTCTCCCCCACTCTCCCTCCAACCCCTCCAAACCCCCCCTCAACTTGATATTGCGAGGGTTAACGACTGCAAAATCTTCGCCCACGAGATGTTACTTCACGTTTGGAATGTTACGTCTAGTAATCTCCCATCGTCAATCAATGCATGAGCTTCTGCAGCAGATATTGGTTTCAATTATTTGTTGTTGTCGTTGTTGTTGTTGTTGTTGTTGTTGTTAACTATCACATAAGCTAAAATTTATTCGTGGCAGAGCTTAATCAGAGACAATAAAGTTCATGTTCTCGACAATTTCCATTATTAATTTCGAAAGGATAATCCTCCACCTTGGTCTACTCTAGCTAGATGTTAGTCACACAGCAATCGGTGCTGTACCATATAAATACAATTTTCCACGATCACATACCTGACGACTAATGGCTAATTTTTGATGACTGTTAGCTTTTAAGAAAGTAAATAATAGTAGTAGAGGCAAATTTCATTTACTGCCAAATCGTAATAAGCATCAACATAAAACTGCGACCAAACACTGTCGGATCAGCGCCACATACGAAGAAAGCTTTTCAAGATTCCTCTGTTACGAAATAAATTTATACAATCACGAGGACCAGAGAACCTCAAGTCCCCCTAATCCACACTCTCTGCATGCCAATCGTTAAGGCGAGTTTTATTGTACAAGAGATGACGTGTGTAGTGACAAATATTAGTATTTTAGCGCTCAAATTGAACTGCTGCACTTTATACGAAGTGCCTTGTGAAAGAAACTTGCTATAGGTGTTGAGAAACTGGTTACATTCAACTATGTGTGCAAATGCCAAGAAGATTATAAAAATTCTTCATTTCTGTGGCCATACTGTCCGTAGTTGCTTCACAATTTCAGAGAGTATTTTTGTTCCGTCGTCACAACTACAAGAAAATGTGTGTTTTTCTCACCTGACGCTTTTCACTTTATTGAAGTAAGGCATCATCAGAAGTCTGTAATTAAAAATAAACTATGTAATCAAAAGTATCCGGACACCCCCAAAAACGTACGTTTTTCATATTAGGTGCATTGTGCTGCCACCTACTGCCAGGTACTCCAGATCAGCGACTTCAGTAGTCATTAGACATCGTGAGAGACAGAATGTGGCGCTCCGCGGAACTCACGGACTTCGAACGTGGTAAGGTGATTGGGTGTCACTTGTGCCATATATCTGTTCGCGAGAATTCCAAACCACTAGGTCCACTGTTTCCGATGTGATAGTGAAGTGGAAACGTGAAGGGACACGTACAGCACAAAAGCGTATAGACTGACAGAGACAGCCGACAGTTGAGGATGTTCGTAATGTGTTAGGCAGAAATCTCTCCAAACCATCACACAGGAATTCCAAACTGCATCAGGATCCACTGCAAGTACTACGAAAGTTCGGCGGGAGGTGAGAAAACTTGGATTTCATGGTCGAGCGGCTGCTCATAAGCCACTCATCACGCCGGTAAATTCCAAACGACGCCTCGCTTGGTGTAAGGAGCGTAAACATTGGACGATTGAACAGTGGAAAAAAATTGTGTGGAGTGACGAATCACGGTACCCAATGTGGCGATCTGGTGTGGGTACGGCGAATACCCGGTGAACGTCATCTGCCACCGTGTGTAGCGCCAACAGTAAAATCCGGAGGCGGTGGTGTCATGGCGTGCTCGTGTTTATCGTGGAGGGCGCTTGCACCCTTTGTTGTTTTGCGTGGCACTATCACAGCACAGGCCTACACTCATGTTTTAAGCATCTTCTTGCTTCCCACTGTTGCAGAGCAATTCGGGGATGGCGACTGCATGTTTCAGCATGATCGAGCACCTGTTCATAATGGGCGACTTATGGCGGAGTCGTTGCATGACAATAACATCCCTGTAATGGACTGCACAGAATCCTCACCTGAATCCTATACAACACCTTTGGGATATTTTGGAACGCCAGGCCTCACCGACCGACATCGATACCTCTTCTCAGTGCAGCACCCCGTGAAGAATGGGCTGCCATTCCCCAAGAAATCTTACAGCACCTGATTGAACATATACCTGCGATAGTGGAAGCTGTCATCTAGGCTAAGGATGGGCCAACACCATACTGAATTCCAGCATTACCGATGGAGGGCGCCACAAAGTTGTAAGTCATTTTCAGCTAGGTGTCCGTATACTTTTGATCACATAGTGTATTTAGTCTTTAATTTCGTTTCTACATCGATAAAGAGTTTTTAGCAAATTAATGGTTTTTGCTTGTGCTAATTTCTGCTTGGTTTTTCATCGGCATCAGGAAATGCAATCTGCTAGCACAATTATCAGTGCCTAACGAAGAAAGGAAGCAAAAACATGATGGAGTACGGAATTTTCTGAAGTAAGCGAAAATTCAAGCCGAAATTACCGAAATAAAAACCAACAATTTGTTAATGATTTGTTTTTGGGTGTAGAAAACAAATCAAATCATACGATCTGATATTGCAGTGCCTGTGTTATTCTGAATTATGATGCATGAGTGTCTGTAGGAACATTACGTCGTAATTCGGAATAACGTCTACACCGGGCAAGCGACTTTCAAGTAAAATATATCCCCTGTAGAGGAATATACATAATGGAGTAAGAGTACAAGATGTTGACGCATGGTTGACGACATGAAAGTTTGGGTCTGGCCGTGAGTTGTGTTCGGATAGCCAAATGTTCAGGCGACCGCTCGCGATAAGCGGGAAATCAGTGTTCAAGCCCCGCTCCGGCGCTAATTTTCATTGTCGTCATTCCATTATGCAGCTGATGGTAGTCCATATTCGCAACTGCGAATACATTTCATGTAAATCAAATTGTAGATATCTTTAATTACAGACCACTGATGAGCTTCACTTCATAAAGCGAAACGCTCCCTGTGAGAAGAACACGCATCACACACAATCGATTTTCCAAAGTTCTGAGGGTATATTCGTTCCGTCGTTACAACTACACGAAAATGCATCAGCCACTCGCACATTTCACGGAAAACTTCATACTGCTATTGAGGTATTTGTAATATGGTTTGCTTGACGCAACAAACACACCCATCATTCATGTGAATCTTTGACAAACATATTCATATTATTTAAGCAGTATTTTTGACATTGCTCCTCTTTGTGTGTATGGCGTTACCTAATAAAGTATTGGTTAAATGGACATTCTGACTTCTGAATCATCTTACACGTTTAACCGTAATAGACAAAGGAATGAAGAGACACGTTTGAAGTTCTCTTAGGCTATAAACACTGAGATGATGAATAGCTCAATAGGCAGTTGAGTTGAGGAGGAATGGGCATTTGTAAAAATAGCAGTCACAGAAGTTGTAAAGAAAACCGTAGGTACAAGGAAGGCATCAGAAAAAAATCATGGAATTCCTCTATTAAATGCAAAGGAGAGAGCGAATAGGCGGAAAAAGTAAACTGAAGGCCTCTACGAAAGTGAAGATTTGTCGAATGACGTAATAGAAGAAGAAACAGTAGTCGTAAGCGAACAGATAGGGGATGCAGTATTAGAACCAGAATTTAAAGACATCTGGACTACTTATGTTTAAGCAAGGCCGAAGGGATAAATTACATTCCATCGGAATTCCTAACGTCATTGGAGAAATTGAAAACAAAGCAACTACTCAGGCTGGTGTGTAGAATGCATGAGACTGGCGATATACCATCAGATTTTCGGACAAAAATCATCCACACAAGTGTCAAGACTGCAAGAGACGACAAGTGCGAGAATAATCACACACTCAGCTTAAAAGCTCATGCATCCAACAAGAGAAATACACAGAGGAATGGTAAAGGTAGATGAGGATGTGTTAGATGGCGATCAGTTTGGCTTTAGGAGAGGTAAAGGTACCAGACAGGCAGTCCTGACGCTGCTGTTGATAATGGAAGCAAGACTGACGAAAAATCAGAACGTGTTTATAGTATTTGTCGACCTAGACAAAGCGTGCGACAAAGTAAAATTGTGCAAGATGTTCGAAATTATAAGAATAATAGAAGTAACCCATAGGAAACAACGATTAATTCAGAATATGTACAAAAGCCAAGAGGGCAATATGTTCATGAACCGAGAGGGTACAATAAGACTAAAAGACGAAAAACGAAGTGCTCGGATTAAAAATGGGGGATGGCAGGGATGTAATCTTTCATCCCTACTCTTTAGTCTATATATCTAAGAAGCAATGATGGAAATAAAGGAAGGCTCAATAACGGGATTGAAATCCAGGGTAAAATATATTAATCACAAGTTTCCTTGATAACATTGCTATCCTCAGTGAAAGTGAAGAAGAATTACGGGACGTGGTTAATAGAATGAACAGACAACTGAGTAGACAATATGGATTGAGATTAAACCGAAGACACGCGAAAGTAATGAGAAGTAACAGAAATGACAACAGCGAAAAACTTAACATTGCAATTAAGGATCATGAAATAGACGAAGTTAAGGAATGCTGCTACCTTGGCAGCAAAAATCTCCTGACGAACGGAGCAAGGAAGACATAAAAGCAGACTATCATTTGCAATAAGGGAATTAGTAACCAAAAGAAATGTGCCATTATCAAACATAGGTCTTAATTTGATTAATAAATTTCTGAAAAGAAACGTTTGGAGCACGGCATTGTATGATAATGAGATATGGACTGTAGAAAAACCGGAACAGAAGAAAACCGAAGCCTTTGATACGTGGTGCTACAGAAGAATGTTGAAAAGCAAGTGGATTGATAAAATAAGGAATGAGGAGCTTCTCCGCAGAATCGGCGAGGAAAGGAACATACGGAAAACACTGATAAGAAGAAGCGACTGGATGATAGGACATCTGTTAAGGCCTCGGGAAATAACTCCCATGGTAATAGTGAGAGCTGAAAGAGGTCAGTACTGTAGACGGAGACCGAGATAGGAATAGACCCAGCAAATAGTTGAGAACGGATGACGTGGGGCGTAGGTCTGAAGTAGAAAGTTATGCACAGAAGAGCAATTCGTGTGGCGTACCACATCAGCCCAGTCAGAAGACTGATGGCTAAAGCGAAGAAAAGGAAGGGTAAGTTTAAATGCGAGGTTCGTTTGGCTGTACGATGCATGTTCTTTCAGTATAATGGAACCATAAAAAAAATTCTTACCGCTTGGTAACCCGTCTAAATCTACCATATTCTGACGGATGGGTTGGTGACACACATCATATCAGTTGACCACACCATTCATCCGCAAGGTTCCTGGACCTTAGGTTTATGTCTGAGAGTATCGGTGAAAAGTAATATTTAGGGAGGGGAACATAAGAGACTCACATTAGCTTTTACCTATCATGTAACAAGGAAAATAGAATAGATCGAATCTTTGATGTTAGACACATCTTAACGTTCGCAGTAATCAGACACAGGTAAGCTATTCCGCGTCCGTAATAGGTAAAATAATTTTCGTCACACGCATTGTAAAGTCTCTAGCAGATACAAACCTTGTCTTCTGCCTGTCAGTCAATGTCTTCGCTATGCATGAGAAACATATCACCAGTTTCACCAAAATCATTGTCAATTGCACAGTTAATGCTGTCAATACTAACCGAGATTTCTTCCGAAATCAATATCCGGTCTAGGCGATGCTTCGTTGCAGAACATTTCACTCTAAGGAACGACATTTCTCGAACGCAGTTTTCATAATACTTTCCTTTGTTAGCCAAAGAAATTGAGTGTGAAATATTCACTGCTGTAAAATGCACGTTATTTAGCGTTTTTTCAACTCCAAACCAGATGATTAAATTACAAAGGTAAGACGTGCAGGAGTGTAGAAGGTTTTACGGAATGATAGTCTGACCGTCGTTGATGGAAATGTGTGGCAACTGAATGCGAACCCTCGGTGTTTATGAATCTTCAACGCTTCTATCTGCACATCTCTTCCTCCTTTCGCTTTGGAATAGGTCAATGTGAGCACAGCAAGCACTCAAAGAGCTACTCGTATTTTCAGCAATATGGCATACAGCAAACAGGGAGATATGAGCGCCTACGCAAGCCTAAGATCGTATGTCTCCTAGCATAGATATACGAGTACGTACTGACATCATCCTGTGAAACATGTTTTCATCTGTAAAACATTAATGGAGGTACGTAATATGAAACAAACCATCGGAAACATTTCCATTATAGTTGATGATCACAGAAAGATGCTGAGCACGTTGAATGTGATACGGATACACGAATTGTCCAATGAATTAGTGTTCATGTGCTGTCGTGAACTGGACAAATTATACGGAAATGTCTCGATGTGCTGATACCTGTATCTTCTTCGACAACCGGCAGAATTCTTCTAGTCAGATGTTGGTTTAGCTCCTATCGCAGTTAATCGTGCCACCGTTCTTGTGTCAGCAACTTCACGGCAAGTGCTAGCAAAGACTCCTTTCTTCTAGAATATTTACCTACTCCCAAAATGAGTATCCCGTCATGTTAAACGGATCACGCATCACGTAATTCATTATAACTACATAACGGTCATAACAGGCCGATCTCAAATGCACGTAAATGTCAAATGTAAAAAGGTACACGTAGCAAGGTATTACCATCGAGGAGATAGTTACCTGAAATATATTTATTTGTTACATACTTCACTAATTTAGTTTCATTTCCTAACGTGCTGAAGGTGAACTGCTTAATTAATAACTTGAGGCGAGAAATATTTATAAATTCGTTCATCTGGAATATTCGGTTATTTTCGTTTTTGAATGTTCAAATGTGTGTGAAATCAGGACTTAACTGCTAAGGTCATCATTCCCTAATCTTACACGCTACTTAACCTAAAATATCCTAAGGACAAACACACCCACCTATGCCCGAGGGAGGACTCGAACCTCCGACGGGACCAGCCGCATAGTCCATGACTGCAGCGCCTCAGACCACTCGGCTAATCCCGCGCAGCTCGTTTCTGACCTCTGCGCATTAGCAAGTAAACCCTCTCTTTTTGATACTCGTTTGCCGGTAACCCATCAGTAAAGTGTGTATAGATAGACATTTCCCTCATGACGTCTCTATTCCTTGTACGTTCCCCGTATGTGACTGTCAAATACTAAAGTTTGTATGTCTTCTTCTTACATTGCAAATGGATCAGAAAGTCGTTGTTGCTGCCTTGCTCTCCAGATTCTGAACAAACAATCGGTTTCCGAACATCTAGGAATCGGGGATGATAAAACACGTATCTATTCTCCTAGAAAATGTTACGGAGATTGTGGGAGAGATCCGGACATTAGGATCTGCTGGAGGCGATGAAGAAGAATGTGATGGGGGAACGGACCTGAGTCATGATGGTGAGGAGAAGGAACAGCAACGCTCGTCGCAGCAGTCGCCTTCCTCAGCTTAGTGCATCGGTATCAGAGTACTTGCCTTTGCGAAAGCATGATGGTCCAGCAGGTACCACGGAAGAGGACTGGACTGCTTCTAGGGCGGCGAGCTTTAGCGTACTGGACCACAGATGTTACGACAGGCGAACCCCGGACACAACGTCTGTCGCATGCGTTAGTAATGAATTAGTTAAAACAATAAGTTACGTGAACGTTCTGTACAATTTGGAGAAAAAATGAATACTCCGACGACCCAAAAAATCAGTAAGGCTATCCTTCGGAAATTCAAAGCGAAGGAAACAAAAGGAGCAACTATTCACTACCGGACGTTGCGACTGTGGGACCTGCAACTTAACGGTGGTGCGTACATCCTATAACTGCAGTGTTAAATTTGCAATACGGATGACCCATTATCTCAGAACTTTTGACATATAGAGATTTGGAGTTTTTTGGACAGTATAGTTTAACTCCTTTTCTGATTACTGAACCAGAATCATAATATACAGACAAATAATTAGTTATTAACGATTTTTTAAAAATAGGTGTACAACTTCTATTAACATCCGCTTCTACCTCTGTAAGTAAAAACCCATTATAGGTAGAAAGGTTTTGGTGGTTCAGCAGACGGAACATAGAATAAAATTAGATATACGTATCTGTAATAATTCCTGACGTAATGGATCAAATATTGAAAAAAGTCGTTTTGAGGGAATCAAGTTTAAGCGTTTCATTTGATATTAACTCACATAGGAGGCATGCCAACTCCTAGTAACTGCAGGGCTCATAATCAGCACTATCTGGATCCTGTTCTTGATCATCCTGCAAACCTAAAGTCTTTTTTTCTTTCCCTGCCTCTTGCTTCTTTAATCATTTCCTCCGCTGCACTCTGGGCTTTCGTGATCCTAAGTCGATCCATTCTCTGGAAGACTTGCAGAGTGTTGGCGCATGGAGTGATGCCAAGTTGCTCAAGTACCCTAATTCTTCCCTTATTACCATCATTAATGTTATGACAGCGTCACAAACACTCAGGCATAGAGTCTTCATTTCTACAAAGACATTTGCGGGTCCAAATGACATTGTTGGAAGACTCATTCGGGTTTTGCTTTCGACCATGGAGACAGTTGGAAAGGTCACGATGAGCTAACTCTCTATATACTTGTTTAATAGCTTCCATCACTGCAGATGGTAAGCTGTTTTTGTGCCTAAATTGTTCCTTTGTACCCACTGCCTGAGCTTTGCGGTACTTGCACCATGAGTCAGAACCATACGGGCAAAGACCATGTACAGGTGTATCATCAATGAATAACTTGTGGGAGAATGTAGCCCACACTGTTCTTTTCATCCTTTGTGGGTCATGTGTATTGTTTCTTATTTCCATTCCATAATATTGCTGGAGTTCATCAATGTTTTTGGCTGCATATCTTCCTTTACCATTTAGACTCTGCGCGAAATCCATGCGTAATATCGCCATTTCTGTTTACACACTGCGTACAACCTTATAACACGAACATTAACACGAGTTCAAGGAATAAATAGCTTAAAACTACAGCCTCATGGACTGAATAGTTCTGGAGATAGAGATACTTTAATTAAGGTAGTGTTATAGGCCCTTTGCTCTTCCTTATCTATATAAACGATTTGGAAGATAAACTGAGTAGCTATCTTCGGTTGTTTGCAGACGACGCTGTCGTTTATCGACTAATGAAGTCATCATAAGTTCAGAACAAACTCCAAAACGATTTAGAAAAGATATCTGAATCGTGCGACAAGTAGCAGTTGACTCTAAATAACGAAAAGTGTGAGGACATCCACATGAGTGCTAAGAGGAACTCAAACTTCGATTGCACGATAAATCAGTCTCATCTAAAAACCGTACATTCAACTAAGCACCTAGGTATTACAATTACGAACAACTTAAATTGGAAGGAACACACAGAAAATGTTGTGGGAAAGGCTGACCAAAGACTGCGTTTTATTTTCAGGAGATTTAGTAAATGTAACTGACCTACTAAGGAGACTGCCTACACTACGCTTTTGAGTCCTCTTTTAGAATACTGCACAGCGGTGTGGGATCCTTAGCAGATAAGACTGACGGAGTACATCGAAAAAGTACAGAGAAAGGCAGCACGTTTTGTACTATCGCGAAATATGGAAGTGGGTGTCATAGAAATGATACAGGATTTGGCCCGGGCATCGTTAAAAGTAAGGCGTTTTT
The DNA here is from genome assembly GCF_023897955.1 of Schistocerca gregaria. Classification (NCBI taxonomy): domain Eukaryota; kingdom Metazoa; phylum Arthropoda; class Insecta; order Orthoptera; family Acrididae; genus Schistocerca; species Schistocerca gregaria. The sequence continues at coordinate 397,157,011 of NC_064921.1, read as the reverse complement.
CGTTGCGACGGAATCTTCTCACGAAATTCCAATCTCCAACGTTCTCCTCCGATTGTGAAAGTATTTTTTTCACACCGTCATACATAGAGAGTAACGATCACCACGATAAAATAAGGGAAATCATAGCTCGGACGGAAAGATAGAGGTGTTCATTCTTTCCGCGAGCTATACGAGATTGGAATAATAGAGAATTATGTTCAAATGTGTGTGAAATCTTATGGGACTTAACTGCTGAGGTCATCAGTCCCTAAGCTTACACACTACTTAACTTAAATTATCCTAAGGACAAACACACACATCCATGTCCGAGGGAGGACTCGAACCTCCGCCGGGACCAACCGCTCAGTCCATGATTGCAGCGCCTGAGACGCTCGGCTAATCCCGCGAGGCAGAGAATTATGAAGGTGGTTCGATGAACCCTCTGCCAGGCACTTAAATGCGATTTGCAGAGTATCCATGTAGATGTAGACTTTTTTACACTTGCGCTATTAGCTTCCTTATAATAAAAACTACACAAATGATGCATCAAATTATTCAGAAGAAATCTAATATTATTAAGAGGGAAAATAATCGGGAAATGTCACTTTTTGGCAAATTTCACCACAATTACTTCCCTTAAGATAGCGATGGATCCGAAAGTTACAATCGATTTTAAAGCTTTTGATTGCTGCGTATATCGCTTCGAGAAGCGGAATAACATTGTTGACAGAGCAACAACCCACGTAGATGGCGGTGCGATGATTTTGTTGCGAAGATTCGCAACCTCATCGCTACAGGAAACTTTCCACCGCCACATGCCTTCAGTGCTGATGAGAGCAGATTTGACAGAGTCTAACCCTGCCAACCAGAGGAACAGCAGTTGTTCGCGCTGTTGTCGATCATTCTCTGCAACACAGCTCAGTTCAATCATTAAGCCTATGATTTCAATGGAAGGCGAAATACTGCGGCCTACGTCTGTTCCTGTATCCGAGCCATCTGTAAAGTTCCCGCAGTTGAAGCCAGCTGATCGTCCGAATAGAAAACCGTATGCTGGAAAAACAGAGCAGACATCAAACCGTTCTATCACGACCTGTTTTAGCCAAGTGTGCCTGATGACAGAAAGAAAGTTCTGCTTTTAGTGAATTCATGGTGTTCTAACAGAGATCATGCATTGTCTGCTTCCGAAGTACATGATGGTAGAGTCCTACAAAAACACTTGATACCTGAATGATGTACGGGAGACATCGAGAGATCCAGCCCATAGATTTTCATTTTTTTCAGGCACTACATATCCTTTTTTCATTACATAACGGACACTATTATTATCGAAAAACATAAGCCCATCTATCATCACGATAGTTTTCTGGCCCTGCAGTTTCATTCCCTATATCAGTCCAGCGATCATCCATTCAAGCACTACATTAAGTATGCTGTTTTTAATGGCAGATACTTGGACGACGAACTTCGAAGTGGATTGCGCCAATGGATTCATTGACAAACGATGGGTGTGCAAAGTGTGAGGCTATTGCTTTTATAAAATGTGCCGACTATGAGTTAACAAATGGCTGTCAGCACTATGAGTTAACAGTTTGCACACCCATCATTCTGCCTGTCTCACAGTTTATTTGATTTGATTGTCTCTTGTGATAGATTTTGGCCGGCCGAGGTGGCCGAGCAGTTCTAGGCGCTACAGTTTGGAATCGCGCGACCGCTACGGTCGCAGGTTCGAATCCTGCCTTGGGCATGGATGTGTGTGATGTCCTTAGGTTAGTTAGGTTTAAGTAGTTCTAAGTTCTAGGGGACTGATGACCTCAGAAGTTAAGTCCCATAGTGCTCAAAGCCATTTGAACCATTGATAGATTTTGTTTGAAGTCAATAAAAGCGGCATTTTCAACGTCCTAGCGTACATTGTTTCTTTTCAACGAGTTGTTTCTTCTTTTATACTGAGATCTCCATCTTGTTGTATGATTTTAAAAGTATTTGCAATAATCCCTGTAGACAGTTACAAAGTGTGCCTGATTAATACGCTTAATGTTTGACTGGGGTTCCTACAAAAAGTAGTGAAGTTGGAAAATTTAGTTTGAAGAAATAAATAAATTTTGTGCTCTAATAACAAGCACGACGTTTGCATTTCAAATGTCTTAAACCGCATTTATCTGTAATATAACCTGTGTCTAAGAAGACGGTAGTCAGAGAAGAAACATGTGTTAATGTCTCATAGCAGAACAGTGTTAATAAAACGTCAACATTACGGCTGTAATTGTTGTTCACTTCCAACTAACAACAATTACAGCCTTGATGACATTGTCAAGTAGTAGTTGTTCTGCGTGGAATCAGGCCATCAAGCTGTCCAGCCAGCAGCACAAAGAGGGCAAACATAAAACTTAATACTCAACGTTTAAAATTCATGCAAAAAAATTTAAAACCAGTAACAGAAACGAGAACATTACAGAGTTTCCGTCAATCGCAATAAATAAATCATCGTATCATCGTAGTCGTCCAACAGTTCATGACACCATTACCTGAATGCCCGTTCCTTAAGAGGAGAACACGGCAGGGGTCAACACCCGATTTCCCAGAAACCTTTCTGAGTGAAAGAGTGATCAAAATAAGTGCACAAATGTCTCAGCTTATTGATGGATAGTTAACCGTTTCTGCGAAAATGACGATCAAAGTTTCCGCCGTAAATGTTGTGTCCTTCAGTACACGGTATGTTCAATTCAAGTAGTCGCACAGTAGATAGTGCAGCAGTTCACGCTTCTGCGTCCAGTGTTCTAAACCTCATTATTGTTTTATTTAATTGTTTTTGTTTATCTACCCATACCCGTCGAAGATTACTATAGAATTATTCTTATCAGATTAGGGAATAAAAATGGGTTATATTAATTGTAAAACTACGACAGGGTTCCACAGTAAGTATCATACGTTTATTATATATGTGTGTACGGTATTTTCAGGGGTCATAACCTATTTTACTCTTATTTAATTTCTTATACAAATTCTCACATTTTGCTTTTGTGCTTATTGCTTCCCCGTCGATGATAACGATCGTAGAAACCTTGGAAACCTGGATATCATATGGTTCACAGCAAGAAGAGCGTGTGAAGGCAGGTTTGCTTCAGTGACATTTCTTCGTGTGAATCTCATCTGGGAAAGAAACGTCGTTGACATTGCTGAAGCTCTGAAGCATTGTCCACAATCTGGAGGCAAACGGATGATTTTCGCAAAAACTGGCGCATGCATTTGATTGTGAAACCAGATACAGTACAGGAATTTCACTAAAGAGATTTCAAATAATTTTCTCATTCATTTATTGTTTGTAATTAATTTTCTAAAGCAACAATTAATAGACGAATAAAGACAACGTTGTTTCAACGTACAAGGGAAAATTTTCGTGTAGCAGTCTTCTACAGACGTGGGTGGTCAAACGAAAAATAGAAACAAAAAGAAGAAGAAGAATTGGGCTTCTAACTCGGGGTGGAAAGTTTGAAGACGTGACTCTACCCAATGTGCCACGGCTTCACTTAAACATGTTACGAGATAAAAGAAATATTATCTAGTTCTAAAACTTTGACCGTCCTTCTGTCAGAAACGGTCGAGTGATTACGGATAAGCGGAGACACGTGTTAAGTTATTTCGACCCGTCTCTCACAGAACCAAGTTTCTGGATATAGGGTGGTGACACTTGCTCCGTTCTCCTCGTTCGGCGTTATTAGCGTCCTAAAATGTGATCATTTCGTAAATTTTGTTCGCTTGTGATATATTCCCGAAAAGTTCCTTTAGTGCAGTGCATTGTCACCTACAAAGCAATAATTTAAATGAAGGGGGGGGGGGGGGGGGGGGACTGCTGGGAGGAATTTACCAATCGTCGCTTTTTGTTTCCGGAGCATCGGCAGCCACTCCGCCTCCTGCCTGCCATCTGGCGGCGACGCGAGGCACTACGGCCCTCAGGCGTCAGATGCAGCCACCGCAACGCGCCGCCGCAAATTAACAGCGGGTTCCAGCAAACGACCCGGAAAAAAAAAGAGCCAGAGAGAGAAACCGGTGATTCACATTGAGGAACAAAGGGATATCATCTTTTACCCATTATGAAACTTGAACGAATAAAGCGAGTATTGTTTCTTTCGATTCTTGTGTCAAAATAGCAAACTTTAATGAAATCCTTCGCCGTCTGCTACCGAGCAGATTTATTTAATTCCAAACTTTCCCTCATAGATCTTACCCGCTGCCTAGCAAGAAACAATGTCGAAGTTTTGATCAAGTATTGCGTTACATAAGAGGCATTACAACGTTAAAGACAAAACTAAACGCGTTAATTTCTTCCGAGGGAAGAGTCTCGCCGCTCTCTTCGGCTGAGTGCTTCACCAACAATCTTTCTAAGTTTTACTTCAGGATATAACTTTGTTATTCAGATGTAATGCTGCAAAGGCGGCCAGCCTTCCAGCAAAGTTCCCAAAATCCTTTCGCTGGAAACTCCTAGTGGAATCTGTCATATAATTGTAGCAATAATATTCACTTGTCTGGTCTTGTAAAGATTACAAGGGCAAGATCACTACGGTAGCAGAAACATGTTCCTTTTCTGTGGTGTCTGTATTCATGTTCACTTATATGAAAATTTATTCAACTGTCCGAGGTTTCTGTGACTTAGAAAATTACAACCAGAGGCTTAGTGCAATGCTACAATTTCTTCCTACTGACGTCGGTTATGGGATGTGTGTGCTCAATTTGGCCTGTTCTTTACGTCGGCTTAGATAAATATGACGCAGCACATTAACACTTCTGTAATTTTCTCGAGTTGAAAGGAGTACATATAACCTTTCACTGAAAGTGGGGAATGCTCAATTGTGATTTAGATCAAAATGTACCATCTCAATTGAATGGTTGCTTTGGCTCAAGTGCAACAACAACTAACAAAAGTTATTATGTAAATTGGAGTGAGGAGGGGGAGAAAAGGAAAGGGAAGCAAGTAGAAATATCAGTTGCATTGGGACGGTGCAGAATCAGTGGCGACGAGTGAAAATGCGTTATGCACCAGGCCTCGAAGCCGGTATCCTGTACTTAGCACGCAGGCGTGTTAACCACTGCGCCACCCGATCGCCGCGTCTCTCTCAAATTCGCAGACAGCCCGGCACGCTCCGTGGCCGTCTTACAATCACTCCTATCGCCACCTGCGCGCAGCCGCCGTCCTTGTCCTCGCTGCTTGCTAATTTTAGATTCCCGCCGGAGATCGAACGTAAATACGTGCCCGCACTGAAGGTTGTAGATTCATTGCCCATCGAGACGAATCAATTGCATTAATGAGTGCTGTCTGTTCTTTGGGACATGTCCGAAAGAACATACAACGTGCTTCTATACAACAAACGTTACATTGTACACACTGTATAGACCTTCTAGGGAACACAGGTAAATTCAATGAACAAGAAAGGTATTTTACATTTATAAAGTCTACAGGATGGCTTATAAATTACATATGCATGCTTGAAAGCTCAGTATATAAAGTAAATACAACTCGATTTATCATGCCACCAAAGATTGTAAATTTTTGCTAATGCTAATAATTGCCATACACTCGAATCTTGACACACTATTAGATTGCACACCGTTTGAAAATTATTGGTAAAAATAAGAGAGCAGAACTGCTTTTACACATTTCGTCAGAAAAAAGCGGGATTTTTTTTAGACAGTAAAACTAATAAACAAGATGTTTTGTTAATCACAGGGCTGAGTTAGAACATAGTTTACAATGTCTTACATCACTGTACTCAAGAAGCATTACTTTTTACTTTATTATTTGCAGTACCTTAACGCGTTACCACTTTCATGTTATTAGACGCTTTACATTAAGCGTGTTAAAACCTCGTAGTACAAATTATTACAGCTAAGCTTGTCATTTACTTTCTGCTACTGTTGTGAGTTCGCACTTACTGTCTGTAAGTGCCACCTCCTTTCTAGCCTTTCTGCTAACTGCCACAAACAACGGATGCATGTGTCAACTGCAGTGGACTATTTGTAGTTCAAAGTTTGTTCGGTTACCAACGAACATGATAAGGCAAGGAAACTAATGACAAACCTCGAATTAAGTGGCATCTTTTGATGTTGCCGTGTTTTAATGAGGTCACAGAAAATAACAAGGTCTGTGTCTGAAAACATTTCTATTGACACGTACGCTGTATTTGGCTCATTAAAACCATTAGCGCCCATCGTTACATTAACGGGGAAGGCATGACATGACTGGACTTTTACTAGTTTTCTGGACGACAACGAGCTTTTATAATCTAGTTATTCTGAGGACTGTTAACCATCTGGTTGGGTAGCTGGTTGGATAGTTGGTTGGTTCGGGGGAGGGGACCGAACAACTAGGTCATCAGTCCCGTTGGATTAGGGGAGGATGGAGAAGGAAGTTGGCCGTTATCTTTCAAGGGAACCATCCCAGCATCTGGCTGAAAAGCTATAGGGAAATCAGAGAAAACCTAAATCAGGATGGCTGGAGGCATGTTTGAACCATCGTTCTTATTTGTATTACAGGTACACTTGCTAAGTTTTCAGCGTTAGATAAGAGTAACTCTAAGCACTAATGAGAGAATTTGAATGTTTTTCACTTCTACTTTTACAACGTGTTTAAAAGCTTTAATTTGTTTATTTTTCATAGAGAACAAGGTGAGAAAAAATCGCTTCCCCCAAAATTGAAAATAATAAAGGATATACTATTCATTCTCCCATGGAAAACAAAAATTCTTATTTCTGTGTAAACGGGGTGACAATTCCATTGTTAATGCAGCATCAAATGCAACTGGTGTGAACCCAGTAACTAATGTTAAAAGATATTCTCAGCGATCAAGGAAACACATCGAACTTACTTGACTCTCCATCCTGTTACAGTGAAACGAGAACGTGGGTGGAACATATCGAATGGATGAGAACGTGCATCAGTTCAGGAGAAATATGAATAACGGGAAATAGTAACAGGCTTTCTTCAGTTTGTTGTTGGATATAATTGTATACAATGATTCTCTAAAGCAAAAATGGAAATACAAGCTCTTATGTAAATTTACGAGTAGAATGTGTGCATCTGGCCTTTAGGAGGAATGCGACGCCACCGAAAGGGCCTGAACGAACCGTGCACTCCAGTACTGTAGCAGAAGATTCTGCTGTTAGATGGAATGAAATACAAGATTGTGAAAATACAGGTACTCAGAAGAGCAGATGATATGTTGAAAAAAAACTGTAAGCCATCAGCACGTACCCAGTGAAAGAAATGTAAACTTGCTTGTCTTGCTGCTCATATGCCAAGTAACTTGTTGTTTTAGTTTTTGATTTTTTAATGCATACTCATAATTCACGTATTTTATCCAGTACAAAAATGTGTAATCGCTTCGTGTAGAATTACTTTTACACTAAGGCACCGGGGCGGTTATAATTAAGGTGCAGCTACTCACGGAGGTGAAGCGTGGGCTTTACTTATCGTATGACAGCGAAACTTGGTAGATACTCGTATGCCAATGCGTCAATGCGGAGCCGATTTACTCTGGAAAAAATTAGTTCCAATTTTTGTCACCAGGAGAAAATTTGGTGCTGTACAGTATCTCGCCGACCTCTCCGGTGCTCATATTGAACTAACTGTGTAAGTGGCAGTTCACAATGAAATCAACATTATATCTCTCTCACTTGTTTGACCCTCTCCAACCACATCCCGTTTCTAGATACGGAAACATTTCTACACGTCTTTCTTGTATTCACCGCGCCAGATTTGCACCTGGTGACCAAAATTAGAACTATTTTTTTCGAAGCATAAATCGGATTCGCATTAACGCGTTAGGATATCTACCAACTTTCGCAGCCATACGATAATTAGAGTGTACACTGGAAATCTGCGAGCATCTGGCACATCAATTATAACTACCCTGTATATTATTTTAAAACTAATAAGAATAAAAAATTAACAGAACATTAATTCAGGCGCTAATGGGTTTGCTGTGGATAGGTGCATGTTTTACAGAAGCGGATTAATTATGTAATTATGAAATTTACAGTGTTATAAAAGGTGAAATAATGCTCTACTGTGACTGGTGCTGCATGAAAGGCGAAACGCAGGGCATGTAGCTGCATAAAATGAGAGCGTCGCATTTTTGTCTGAAGTGGCTACAGGGGGATACGCACATCTCACTTTACTGAGATTCTATTAAAATTCCACATTGTTCCTGCTCTGAGTGACAGGTTCACGCAACATTCGCGCGGCGAATTCGGCTTTCGCCAGCAGGCCGAGGGCAAACAAAGCGAGCCCCTGGCGATGATAGCTGTGTATGTGGGCCGGCAGTGACGTCACAAAAACAGAAGAGGCGGCGGGTCGCATTCATCGGGATCGTCGGCAGTGGAGAGGCTTCCCGGCGGCGTCTGGGGCCAGGTGCGCTGCGCTGACAGCCCAGGTCGATACAGTTCCGGATTAAGCCGCCAGCGTCATCCACACGGACCGCATTCTGCTGCCGAACGTCTACGAGTCGCTGTGTTTCTATTCTCATCATTCTTGTCCAATGGATCGGTAGCGCTGTCCGTCTGTTCCAGTCTCGTATTTTCATCTCTGCAAACAAACTACGCCGTCCTCGGCACTAAGTTTTTCATCTCACCTGGAGGCTCACAGTCTGTCACTCTTGTTTTGTTCATATTTTTAACATCTTAAGATTTCTCGGTTCTCGGTTCGAAATCCGCCACCGCAATGGCGTCCGAACACTTTCTACGTAAGAAGCCACCCTCATTCAGCCAACAGGCTTGTCAAGGAGGGTGGAGGAGCGCACGAGGCTCAGAGCACTCTCTTACACTTGCGGTGAGAAACTGCCACTGAAAAAAATCAGCAAAGATCAATGGCATGAATATGCAGAAGGCAATGCAAACCACTGCATTTAAGAGACGTGACGTGTCTCCACAGATCAGTGGCTGGTAATTGGAAAGGTGTCATGGTGATCTCTTGACAAAAGACTCCGGACTACTTCGCCATTCGGGTCTCAGGGAGGAGACTGGCAAGGGAAAATGGTTCAAAGGACTCTGAGCACTATTGGACTTAACATCTGATGTCATCAGTCCCCTAGACTTAGAACTACTTAAACCTAACTAACCTAAGAACATCACACACGTCCATGCCCGAGTCAAGATTCGAACCTGCGACCGTGGTGGTCGCACGGTTGCAGGCTCAAGCGCCTAGAACCACTCGGCCACTGCCAAGGGATAGGCGACGATGACAAAAGGACTGAGTAATCGACGAAAGGATAACATTCTACGCCTCGGGACGTGCAATGTCAGAAGTCTGAACATGGTGGGCAATCCTGACAATCTGGAAATGGAAATGCTAAGGCTCAATCTATACATAGTAGGGGTTAGTGAAGTGAAATGGATATAAGACTATGGCTTCTCGTCAAATGAGTACAGTGTAATATCAACAGCGGCAGAAAATGACATAGCGAGAGCTGGATTCTTTATAAATAGGGTAGGGCAGAGAGTGAGTTACTGTGAATAGTTCAGTGAAAGCGTTGTTCGCATCAGAATTGACAGCCAGCCAACACCGACAACGATAGTTGAGATGATAATGCTGACGTCGCAGGACGAAGACGAAGAGGTAGAGAAAGTATATGAGGATACTGAACAGGTAATTAAGGACGTGAAGGGAGATGAAAGTCTAGTAGTCATGGGGGACTGGAATGCGACTGTAGGGAAGGACTAGAATGACTGCAGGAGAATATGGGCTTGGTACAAGGACTGAGAGAGGAAAACGACTAACTGAATCCTGCAACAAATTCCGGCTAGTAATAGAGAATACTCCTTTCAAGAATCACAAGAGGAGGTATGCATGGCCGAGAGATACGGGAAGATTTCATTTAGATTACATCATGGTCAGGCGTGGTATGTTCCTGTGGGACCAAACTGCTGAGGTCATCGGTCCCTAGCCTTACACATTAATTAATCCAACTTAAACTGCTTACGTTAAGGACAACACACACACCCATACCCAAGTGAGGACTCGAACATCCGACGGGGGGAGCCGCGCGAAACGTGGCAAGGCGCCCGAGACCAAGCGGCTATCCCGCGCGGCTAGACGGAGATTCTGTAATTAGGTACTGGATTGTAACGTGTTGCCACGACCAGAAATGTACTCCAATCATAATTTAGTAGTGATGAAGGATGAAGTTTAAGAGGATAGTCCGGAAGAATCATTGCGTAAAGAAGTGGGATACGGAACTACTAAGGAATGAAAATCTTCGTTTAAGTGCTCTAAGGCTATAGGTCTATATATATAGATATAGATATAGATATATCCGAGGAATAGCTCAGTAGGCAGTTCAGTTGAACAGGAATGTACATCTCCAAAAAGGATATCTAAAAGGATAATCACAGAAGGTAGAAAGAAAAACGGTTACAAAGAAGGTAACTAGGAGGAAATCATGGCTAACAGAAGAAACACTTAAGTGGATCGATGAAAGAAGGAAGTACAAAAATGTTCAGTGAAATGCAGGAGTACACAAACACAAGTCACTTCGGAATGTAGTAAACAGGAAGTGCAGGAAAGCTAAGGCGAAATGCCTGCGTCAAAAATGTGAAGAAATAGAATAAGATATGAATGTCGAAAGGACGGACTCAGCACACAGAGAAATCGAAACAATCTTTGGTGAAATTAAAAGCAAGGATGGTAACATTAAGAGTGGAGTAGGAAGTCCACTGTTAAATGCGGAGGAGAGGGCGGATAGGTGGAACGAGTACACTGAAGGTCTCTATGAGAGGAGATAGCTGTCCGCCCCCGATAGCTGAGTGACGTTGAATCGGTCCCCAGGCATTGATGGGCTTCCTGCTGAATTATATCGAGAATTTCGCAACGAAATGGCACCGCGATGGACGGAAATGTACAACGAGATGTTAAATTCCGATGCACCTATTCCGCCGGCTTTTATGGAAGGTGGCAGTGCATAAACCGAAGCCAGGAATTACGGTCAGACATTATCGCCCCATCACCCTGCTTATTGCCGACTATAAGATCTTTGCACGGTTGTTAGCGACCCGATGTCGTATGTTGATTCGTAGCGTTCTCTCTCCAGAACAGACGACACCGGGTAGATCGGTGAACGTGCAAACAGCTGCTGGCGAATGCCGTGATGTGATAGCGCTGGCGGAGGAGTGCCGGCTTAAAGCAGCGATGGTAGCGGTTCATTTTGACAGTGCTTTTGATAAGGTGCGCCACAACTATCTGTACGCTGTACTGGAACAAATGGGATTTCCAAACCGTTTTACTGGTCTGATTACAAGGTTTTATCCTTGGTACAGGTTAATGGGCGTATAGCAGGGCCCATTCAAATTCGATGATCCATTCGCCAGGGCTGCCCTCTTTCGATGCTGCTGTTCGCGATAGCGTTGGAACCATTAATTGGGAGGCTAACCAATTCTCTTTCTGGGATAGAACTACGGGGCTACACTTTCAAATGTCGTGCTTATGCGGACGGCCTCCTGCTGCTCGTTCGTTCTGAGGAAGAGGTGAAGACGGTCCTTGAACTATTGTTGGACCACAGTGTGACGGCGGGTAGTGCAGTGAACATGAACAAATCGGCGGCAATGCCGGTTGGAAGGGGCCTTACGCCGGAAGAAATCAGTCCGTTTCCTTATGTGCAACGATTCCGCTATCTCGGCATAGACTTTACCTCAACTGAAAAACATACTGCGGCAGTTAACTGCCGACGTATTTTACAGACAACACGTACCATGGTCCGACAACATCTCCTACGGCGCCTTGATCCTTTTGCAGCGAGTCAAGTATCTGAACACTTATGTGGTTTCTCGAATGGTGCATATTTCGCAGATCCTGCCCCTACCACTCACGCTCGGACGTCGACTTCAATCAGCACTAGGCTATTTTGTGATGATTGGATCGCCCCTCAAGGTGCGATACGAAACGCTCACACTCCTTACGGACAAGGGGAGACTCGGATTTACGAATGTTCACTGCCGAGCGACGGCGCTCCTTCTAGCCACGATGTACAAGCAATGACGTAGCGGACGTGATTCCCTTACATCCCGCCTACTGGATCTCCTGGTTCCAGCGTCCCTCACACCTCCGGTGGCGGTGGGCAACATTACGCCACATTTTGCGCATGTCTCAACATTTATCGTGGAACTTAGTTATGTCAGATACGAGCTTTCGCGCATGAGACCGCCATGTACGAAGGAGTTTTATGATTGGCTGCTACGACAGATAAGTCGTAATGTCATTGAACTCAAACACTCCAGGTTGCATTGGACGAAGATTTGGAGACATGTGCACCAAAAATTCCTTCCTACCTTCGTTCGGGCACTGTGGTTCTCTGTCGCCTGTGGCAAGTTCAACACCAACCAACGGCTGCATGCAGTTGGACTAGTGGACACTCCACTATGCCCGAAATGTCGCCAAGTGGATGACGACCATCACCGCTTAACTCGTATCGCGGTGGAGGACGTCTGGCTCCTAGGGAGACAGATGGTGGCTTGCTACCTCCGTGTGATCCCGCAACATATTACCCCTGCTTCCTTCTTACATCCGGAGACTGACTACTTTCCGGCGACTAAATCACAGTCGATCATCTGGGTCAAAGGTTGGACGATCGCGTACCTCTATGGGGATGCTGCCAAGTCGCGACTAGACTTTTGGTATTTCTTGCAGCAAGCCCACAATGAGGTTCATAGATGGTCACATTATCGGAAAACCTTTGCCAACTATCTTCAGGCAGTCTTCCTTGACCCCGCAGTTGGAATGTGCCGGGTGCAGTCGGTGTGCACATTTGACAGCTGATAATGAACCTCACGCTTCTCTCACCACTCAATATGTAATGCACATACTATACGATGAAATGATCTACATGTTCCTTTTAACAGAGTGATCTTTATTGAAAATAAATAAATAAAAACAACATCCCTGTTCCTTTAAATTTGTGATTTGTTTTAAAATGTTTTTTTTTTCTTTTTTTGTGCAGAAGATGCATTTCATTTAGTGTTTGTGAACTGTATTTAAAAAAAAAATTGGTCAGCGCGGCGGTCTGTCGCTCCAAGGGACCCGGGTTCGTTCCCCGGCTGAGTCGGAGATTTTCTCCGCTCAGGGACTGGGTGTTGTGTTGTTCTCGAAGGTTCCCCCATGACAAGACCTGTCGTAACGCATAACACAAAGTTTTTGTTTAGGATTCGTGGTACTCCAGTAGAGTCAACTTTGCATACTGACTTGACCATTCAGATGAAAATAGGCCTCCTCAGAAAACAAGATGTTGTTAAATGAAGGCACTGAGTCACATTTTTAACGAACTAACTCCAATGTCTGGCATCCTGAGGCTTTAATTCGTGTACCAACTGGATTTTGTAAGGAGGTAGTTTAAGGTCTTTTTGCAGAATTCGGTGGATTGACGATCTATGCACACAAAAAAAGTGGTCAGCGTGACAAACTGTCAAACCAACTGGCCCGGGTTCGATTCCCGGTTGGCTCGGAGATTTTCCCCGCTCAGGGTCTGGGTGTTGTGTTGTCATCATCATCGTTTCATCCCCATCGACGCGCAAGTCGCCGAAGTGGCGTCAAATTGAAAGACTTGCACCAGGCGAACGGTCTACTCGACGGGAGGCCCTCGTCACACGACATTTCATTTCCTTTCAGAGGAGATAGCTTATCTGATGACGTGACAGAAGAAGGAACTGGAGGCGACCAGGTAGAGATAGGGGATCCAGTATTAGAATCGGAACTTATAAGAACTGTGGACGACATAAGATCAAATAAGCAGAAAGGATAAATAACATTCCGACATAATCTATAAACCCATTCTGACTGGTGGCAACAAAACGACTATTCACGCTGGTATGTAGAATGTATGAGTCCAGGGGCATACCAACTAACTTTCGGAAAAAAACCGTCAATAGACTGCCGATGATTGCAAGAGTCGACATACACGAGAATTGTCGTACAACCAGCATCCAAGTTGCTGAAAAGAATAATATACAGAAGAATGGGAAAAACTAAGAATGTATTAGATGACGATCAGTTTGGGTTTAGGAAAGGTAAAAGCATCCGACAGGAAGTTCTACTTTGCAGTTGATAATGAAAGCAAGCTTAAAGAAAAGTCAGTCACGTTCATAGTATTTGTCGACCTAGTAAAAGCGTTCGACAATGCCAAGTGGTGAAGATGTCTTAAATTCTGAGAAAAATAGGGGTAAGCTAGAGGGAAAGACGGGGGATATACAATACGTGCAGGAAGCAGGGGGAAACAGTAAGTATGGACAACCAAGAACGAAGTACTTGGATTAAAATGAGTGTAAGACAGGGACGTAGTCTTTCGCTCCTACTTTTCAGTTTATGCTCGCACATCGAAGAAATAATGACGGAAATCAAAGGAAGGTTCAAGAGCGGAATTAAGATTCAAGGTAACGTATGTGAATGATGAGATTCGCTGATGACATTGTTATCCTCAGTGGAAGTGAAAGAAGAATTACAGGATCTGCTGAACAGTCTAATGAGTAAAGAGTACGAAGTGAAAATAAACCGAAGACAGATGAAAGTGATGAGCAGTAGCAGAAATGAGAACAGTGAGAAACTTAACATCAGGATTCGTGATCATGAAGTAGATGAAATTAAGGCCGTCTGCTACCTAGGAATCAGAATTACCTAAGAAGGACGGAGCAAGAAAGGCATAAACAGCAGGCTAGCACTGACGGAAAGTGCTTTCCTGACCACTAGAAGTCTGCTTCAAACATAGGCCTTAATTTGAGGAAGGAGTTTCTGAGAATGTACATTTGGAGCACAGGATTGTTTGGTAGCGAAACATGGACTGTGCGAACACCGGAAAAGAAGAGAATCGAAGCATTTGAGATGTGGTGCTACAGGAGAATGTTGAAAATTAGGTTGATTGCCAAGGTAAGGAATGGGATCTCCAGGGGAGTGAGGAGGAAAATAATATATGGTAAATAATAACAAGAAAGAGGGACAGGATGGTAGGCCTCTGTTAAGACATCGGGGAATAACCTCCATGGTAGTAGACGGAACAGTAGAGGTGAAACGTCCCCTTAGAACAATTTATACAAGACTGGTCTATATGAAACGTCCCCTTAGAACAATTATACACGACTGTGCTTAATCTGACACACAATAGTTTTTAGCGCAACGCAATCTGACTTTCAATAATCCCTACAAAAGAATGGCCCTGACTAACATTAACCTATACCTTTCACAAATCACTTACCTCACAAAAATCTTCGTTACTCGAACTACTGCAATACAGCGAGCACCACTACTGCCAGCTAAATAAAAGATTCTAACTACGGAAGGCACTAACTACTGATAGGTATAGTTAGCAAATGAAAGATTTTAATAGAGAACAAACAGTGTATTTACCTTAATAGTCAAAATATATATGATAGTTCATGACATCCAGTCTTACAAATTACAAAACTCCGCCATCTCTCTCCCCACGTCCACCACTGCTGGCGGCTCACCTCCAACTGAGCAACGCTACGCGCTGTTAGCATCCAGCTGCCGCTGCTCAACACTACAATGGCGAGTATTACAACAATGCCAACCAGCCACAGACTGCACACGGCACAGCCAGTGATTTTCATACAGAGCGCTACGTGGCGGCGGCATTACCAATAAAAAAACCTAAACAGCTTACTTACATAGCCCCCATGCTCCCCACAAAAAAATTTACAAATTGTTTTGGGCAGTGGCCAATACAGATTTGAAAAATTTTTTCATAATTACAATAACAAAGAAATGAAATGCACACACTTATCGATACAATGTTGGTCAAGAGCCTAAAATTTTCTCACAGTCCATAAAGACAGTCCTGATCGTTCATCACAGTAAAATTGCAGTGTTTTTTTCAAAGTCTGAGCAATAAAAGAAATTGCACTTGGAAGTAGTGGATTTCCATGCAGTCTTGAAGAAGTAGTGTTGTCCTTCCAACGAAAGACAGTGCTGACTCTTGACATGCAGACAGGTAATGGGCCACAACAGAGCAAACCCACAGCAGAATCAGTCGAAGTTTTGAAGAATATTGGTAGGAAGGTCATCACAGAGTAGACCCCTTGTAGACCTGGTAGAGATTACGGTATTGGTGGGCCACCAGAGGTGCAGACCCATTGCAGTCCTTGTAGAAATAATGGTACCGGTGGGTCGTCAAAGGTGTAGACCCACTGTAGTCCTTGTAGAGATGGCCAGCAGCCATCTGTTTGACTGTGCAGGCGCACAATCACCATTGAAGAGTCTTGCGGATAACATAGCAAGTCCATAACCCACCACTTGTCCAATCACAAAGTTTTTGGAATTGTCCTTGGAACCAGCAATGCTGTTAACCAGTCCCATGCTGAGTTATTAACACATGTGCAAACACTATCAGTCCCTACTTCTCACATATTGTCCATATACTATGACCAACAGAAATGTGTGCAGTGGAATGTAATTTACAAGTTACTTATTTTGATGAACTTGTGTCAATTACAATTTTATAACATAAGAATGCAATAACAAAGGTACAAAATACATCTTTAAAGAACATAACAATAGATAACATTTGCAGTAGTACAGGCTTTACAAAAGAACTGAAATAGCAAATACATCAGTGTTACAAAAATTACGACGTAAGTACATACATAAAAAAATCAGAATAACTTTTGAAACATCAACTTCACACATGAGCATTAGAACAAAACAGAATAAATAATGTGTAAACATCTTTACGGAGTAAATAACATGTTATTAACGCAAATTATATTTGAGGATAACAGTATTCCTCATCATAGTGAATGTAGCTTAGTATTAGAAGAGAAAAAATTCTATGAAACAGTACACAGAGACAGGAAGAAAACAAATACACAAGGGTACACAAACAAATAGTGGGATAACACAAGGAAAGGACAGGGTTTGTTTTACTGCAATATTTTGCAAACAAAACTTTCTTTACTTCTCGGAGATCTCCCTTCGTTCTTCATTATTTCCAAGAAGTCTTATCTATACCTGATGTCTGTACTTTTCTCATATAACCTCTCAGTGCATTTCTTCAAATCCACACAACTCATTCTCTTATATAGTCTACCCCCTCTTAAGCTAACTTAAACCTACTGAGCTCAGATGCTAAACTAAGGGACGAGGCAATGCAGCAGCACAAAACAATTTACACAAACACCAATGTTAAAAAATGGAAATTGGCAAAAAAAAAGGCAGCAATATTACAACTGATATAAGGCAATGCGCAGCAAACAAGAAAAATAAATCAGTAATAAAATTGGCTTAACTTAGTAATACAAAGTGACATTCAGTAGCACTATGAATTGCAAACAGCCGCAGCAAATGCTATAACTTATACCTAAACATGACAAAGCTCAAGCAGAAAAAATATTACACTAAAGACAACAATGCAGATAAGGACAATGTCCATTCACATCTTAAAGTCTATGTAATTAAAATGGTGCACCACTACTTATTCAATGAAATAAATTACCAAGTACTTGAAAAGAAAATTATGTTTGCAGTTCCTGTGAAGGGCAATGTCTTTTTGTGCTCCCTCATTTTTTGGAAGTATATCACGAAGTTATTCTTTACTGGGTCTGTAGGCATAAAATTTTTATATTAGTACATCTATAAAATTTTACTTTAACCAATGTTGCAGGGCAGCTAGAAACTAGATATTAAACAAAATAGGCGAATCAAGGCGTGAAACGTCGTTCGCTAGCCATAAATCATTTCATAATGCAGTAAACAATCTTCCGACTAGCAAGACAATAGACATGGAATGTTTCTCATCATTTCATTTCAGTAAATATCATAAATTATGAACTCCAAAGTGTACTCATATATTTTCAAGTTTGAGCGTGTCGTATTTGCGACAAAGAAATGTCAATAGCGAACGAGCATAATGCCCCCCCCCCTTTTTTTTTACCTGTGCCTCTGAAAGGCACACACTAATGGCTTTTCTCCCAGGCGACTGTCGCACAGCTGGGTGCCCACGACGCATTATGTGCAGGTGGTCACTTACCTTTCTTACTGAAAAATTTACGACAGCAGTTTCCGCTACAGTGACAGTCTCATATAAAAAATTTCACAGGTCAAGAATTTGCGTTACACATCTGTAGAAACAAAATTCTATTAATATAACAGTGTCCAAAAATTTTTGGCGGCCTTGTGATACATTCACGCGTATACACACATTTCATAACTCTTAAAGTACGATTCTTGGTTTCCAACATCCTTTTTTCACAAACCAGAGTCCCTAACCACTACTCATTATTCCTTACCTTATTACACATATGTATATTCGTCGACACTTCTTCAATATGTCATCATAACAGATACGTAGCATAACCAAATAACTCATATAGCATCAGCTTAAACATACCTCAGCAGCATAATTCACATCGTCGTCGTAATAATAACATCATAACACCTCAGTCAAATCTCAAAAATGTCATAGCTTTCTGCAATAATTGCAAAGCCTAAAAAAATTCTCTGCTCATGTCAAAAGTGTCATCTACCTCAAACGTGCTTTAAAAATCGTGATCCCATACCAAATACACCATTCAAAGCTCTCATAGTATCACAATGGTTCTGAAAAAGTATGAACAGTTCACAAAGTACAGACAAAATACAATTTCATAAGTGTGAAGTTATTCAACGGTGTAATTAGGTAAACATCTGTCACTGATGTAGTATAATAAATGTTTGTCTCTCTCAGTTAAATGATCAGATAGCTGTGTAATTTTTGTGTTAGACAAATATGGTACCGATGTGTAGAGTTGTATAAGCAAATACCATATTAGCTAGGGCTCCTTGTGCTTGCCAGACACATGGTACACAAAGTAGGCGTGTACCCCCCTGAGGATTAATGTAATTGTATCCTCAGATGTTACAGGTTACAGCAATGGAATGAAATGTATCACGGAAAACTTTCTTTGTAATTCAAGTATGTTGAAAAATAAATAGTTTAATGCGTGTCCTGTAGTTCTAAATGTGCGTCTTTCTGTAAGACAATCTCTGTGGAAGTGTCGTAGTTATTGTCCTCCGAAAGCTACGTTCTGCAGAAGTCAATGTACTTACCTCATGATAAAAGAAATTGAAATGCTTTGCGTATAGATATCTTAGTTATTACGCTTATTGCCGTGATGAAGTAAGTACTGTACTGTACGTATTGTTGTGCTACAGAAAAGGCTGTCTCATTGTAGCTATACCACAAACGTTACTACTAAAACATGTTTTACTTTCCAGAAAAATTCATAAAAACTGTGCAGATATAAAACAGATAAACTGCAAAAGCAACGTTGTAAATTGTCACTCATTAGTAGCGTCGTGATAAAATCGTGTAGCTGTCACATAAACTAACCACTGTATCATCTGGTATCTCACAGAAAGTACTTTAAATCCAGAATGTATTTTCAAGTAAACCAAAATGTTGCATTAAAATCCCATTAGCAATACTGGTAAATGTTCTAAGTATGTGAACCTTATGGTCGTTACGTAATCGTGCAACTAACAAGCAAGAATGTACACACGAAATAACACAGTGATGTCTGTTCACTATAACAATGCACTCGTAAATACTGTCTAAATATGTTCCGTAGGTTCTAGACTGGATAGTGAACTTCAAAACATTGTTGCATGTTAACAGTTTCTAAGTGTGACAAAGCATACTAGAAATGTGAAGTGAAATGTTTTATGGCAAAGACAAAGTTAGAAAGCAGATTATCTTTCAATAAACGGTTTTACATGTGAAATGTGGTGTAAACCTTTACTCTTCCTAGTACGCAGACTGTCAACTGAAAAGCAATTATCATGTAGTTACGTCGGTAAGGAACACTGGAATGTTGCTCAAGGTTAGCGCCTATGTTATTTTTCTCTGAGGCCGCCGGCGCACGCGGCTGCCTGCGGTGGGAGTCATTGTCTGTCTCTTTGTTGGCGCGCGCCGTTATTGGGATTAGGAGACCTAACTTCTACAAATTCACCTTGCCGAGAGGGCCCTGCTCTGTTTGATTCCCGCCAGTTCTGCTGCAATTCAGGTCTGTCGTTACGATCATATCGTGTGTCGTCATGTCGGTAGATTCCATAGTTTCTTTCTTGTCGGTCACGTGGTGGAGATTTTCTCCCTGAATCGTAACTGCGCGCTGGACCATTGCGTCTTAAGTTATTCAGTCTCCCTTGATAGTAATTATTTTGGTTCCCATATTGTCTGTTTCTCTGATTGTCTCTGTGATAGTCATTACCGCGGAGAGGTGACCTTTCCCTGTAATTATTACTACTCTGCCAACGGTTGTCATACGGGTGGTGTCTGTTTTGGTCACTATTTGTATTGTGAGAATAGCTTTGTCGTGTCCAGTTATTATTTCTTTCATCGCGGAATTGCGACGGATGTGACCTGTAATTGTTGTGTTCCTGTTTTCGCGTTCTGCGATTGTCAGTGTCAATTTCTAATTCTTGTAAGAGTCACTGAAAAGCTTCAATGTCGTCTTTGCAACGGCCTGCCAAAATAATATGCCGTAAATGTTCAGGCAATTTGATTAAGCAAATGCGGATGAGTTCTGACGGGCTGTATGGGTTTGACAGGTACTGATTCTTGTGCAACATGTCTTCAAAATATTTCACAAGACTGGAAAATTCAGATTGTTCGAAATGTTTCATCATCATGATGCCATGTTTTACTCGGTCTTGTGTGGCTTGGGACCAATATGCTGAGAGGAAGGCATGGTAAAATTCTCCTTCACTGTGGCAATCGTGAATGACCGATCGCATTCTTACAGCTGGTTCATTCTCTAAGTAGCCACACATAAATTCTAATCTGTGCTCTAGTGACCAGTTGGGAGGAAAACAATGAGAGAATTGATGGAGCCACGCTTGTGGATGAATGTCGTTGCCAGAATTCTTAAATGTTTTGAATTTACGTGCAGTAATGAACAGCTTATAGTCAAAATCATCGTGTCGGCGGGTAGCATATCGGTCATTGTTACGTCGTATCGGCGGTTCCATCTCAAAATTCGGTGCACCTTGCCAATTACTTTCATGATTTCCGAAATGCCCTGTGTTATTATTTTGTGGTTGTTCTGTATTGCTATGTCCCTCTTGCCATACTGGGGCGCGAGTGTCCTCTGAAATATGTAATTCTTGTATTACTTGAGCCAACTGATCTTGTACTTCCCGCATTTCTCCTTTGTACTGTGTGTTGATTTGATTTTGATTCTGTTTGAATTTCCTAATTTGTTCATACTCTTCAGTGTCAGTGAAGGCTTCAGGTTTTGTGTCATTCAGATCATCATCTACCTTCGTAGATAAGTTAGTGAACTGATCTGAAAGTTCGGCTACTTTATCCGACAGTGAAATTATTTCCTCTGTGTGTCTTTCTGAACCAATTTTCAGAGTATCTACTGTGTCCTTTAAGTTCGCTTGAGTTTTTGCAAGTTGCGTAACCGAATCGGTAGGTGCAACTGAGTCAATTTTAGCTTGCAAGGTCTCATGATTTTCATGAACAATAGTTTGCAGTTATTTTATGGCTGCTTCGTGATTCTGTAATGCATTTTCATGCCGCGAAAAAATAGGTTGGAAATGCTCACAAATTTGTGTTTTTACGTCATTACAGACTTTTTGACATTTCGATTCGATGTTATGTAACCCATTAGTTAAATCTTCACGTGTTTGTTCAAGTGTGGTGTCTAACTTTTGAAGCTTTTGCTGTGTTTGACTCTGATTTTGTTCCATTGCGTCTAACTTTTGAAGATTATGTTCCATTGTGTCTAACTTTTGAAGATTCTGTCCCATTTGTTTCTGATTTTGTTCAAGCGTTGTGTCTAACTTTTGAAGATTTTGTTCCATTGTGTCTAACGTTTGAAGATTTTGTTCCATTGTGTCTAACTGTTGCTGTGTTTGTCTCTGGTTTTGTTTCATTTGTTGCATTAATTGCAATAATAATGTATTAGTGTCTGGAATCTGATCATCTATGCTTTTCGGCAGTGCATTTGCACCGGCAACATTCACAGTTTGACAAGCAGAAAATGTGTCTCGGCTTATTTGAGAAAACGGTGAGGACGCAAAACCTGAATGTACAGTATTTGCAAGATTGTGTCCTGTCATATCGGATTCCTGACGCGAGCTGTTGCCGACCAATCGATCGATAATGCTTCCCTGTTCACTAACTGTTTCACTTCCTACACCATTATTTGCAGCCCGCTCCATTTCCCTATGCACTATTACCAAATTACTACTTTGAACATTTGTGAATTCATTACATGGTGGCGCTAACACATTGCTTCCGTCTTCACTGTCATTTCTCAGTTTACTTTGTAGCCTAGTATTACGTTTTTCAAACGCCATTATTGTCACAATATTTCACACGATAACACAGAAAAGCACAATTTGAAGAGCAAAAATAAGAGAACACATTAACATAGCACTGAAAATAATATCTAGTTAATTGCAAGCGTAGCTGCGAAATACTTGGTGCAACTCTACATGCATGCCACAACTGTTGTACTGTACAACAATGAAAGACTACAACTACAAAGGAAATTCACTCTAAGATTACGCGCTAGCAATAAACAAAAGCTACACTAATTACACAAACTACAAGGAAAAAATCAGAAGATTCCAGTGAGGTATCCTTGGCTAAGGGTCGACATATGAAACGTCCCCTTAGAACAATTTATACAAGACTGGTCTATATGAAACGTCCCCTTAGAACAATTATACACGACTGTGCTTAATCTGACACACAATATTTTTTAGCGCAACGCAATCTGACTTTCAAAAATCCCTACAAAAGAATGGTCCTGACCAACATTAACCTATACCTTTCACAAATCACTTACCTCACAAAAATCTTCGTTACTCGAACTACTGCAATACAGCGAGCACCACTACTGCCAGCTAAATAAAAGATTCTAACTACGGAAGGCACTAACTACTGATAGGTATAGTTAGCAAATGAAAGATTTTAATAGAGAACAAACAGTGTATTTACCTTAATAGTCAAAATATATATGATAGTTCATGACATCCAGTCTTACAAATTACAAAACTCCGCCATCTCTCTCCCCACGTCCACCACTGCTGGCGGCTCACCTCCAACTGAGCAACGCTACGCGCTGTTAGCATCCAGCTGCCGCTGCTCAACACTACAATGGCGAGTATTACAACAATGCCAACCAGCCACAGACTGCACACGGCACAGCCAGTGATTTTCATACAGAGCGCTACGTGGCGGCGGCATTACCAATAAAAAAACCTAAACAGCTTACTTACAGAGGGTAAAAACTGCCAAGGGAGAAAGAGATTAAAGTACATTCAGCAGATAATTGGGAACGTAGGGTCAAATGCTATTCTGAGATGAAGAGGTTGACACAGGGAAGGAACTCGTGGCGGGCCGCATCAAGCCTGTCAGCAGACTGATGACAAAAGAAAAAGTTGAGTTAATACTCGCATTAAACTCGCCACCGAGTTCTGTGACGTCATTTCCGAGATCACCGTACGGTCTGCTCGGAGGCTCGACTCGTCACGTGTCTGTTGATACACAAACACACACAAACACACACACACACATTATATATATACATACATATATATATATATATATATATATATATATATATATATATATATATATATATATATTCATTTTTTTCTGCGGGGCTAATGGTTCATGGTTCGCGCATAGTGTGCGGAAAAATGTGACAATTTCTTGGGTGATTTCTGAAGGTATTGCATTTTGCATAAAACCCTTAGGCAGGGGCAGCTGAATCACCATGTTATTTAATACTATTTCTAACAGTACTGTAAATTAATTTTAATATTTAATATGTATCTCGAGAATGTTTAGCTGTTACATTTATAACTGTGTACACACTTTCGAAGCATTGTAAAGTCTCTGATGACACGGTGAAGAAGTTTGTTCTCTAACTAGTGATTAATAATTAAAGTAAATTTGCAAGTCATCGAAAAAGTTACAGAAATGAATGATAATCTACCTCAGTGCTGTTATCTCAAAACACAGGTTGCTATAATCAAAAGAACACAGAAATAACGTGCTTTTTCGTCTCGTTGACGTAACAGTGATGTCGCCCTGCGCCCAGTTTTCGTTTGACGGACGACATCTCGCCCCCGGCAAGAACAGTGATACAATTCAAAAATTCATAATTTGAGGAGAGTCAAAGAATTCAATAAAAACTATACTGAAATAACATAAGCTTCCTTTCAATTTCAAATAAGTATTTTTGACAGTAAATTCCATTATATTCTATACAACACGAATATGGTCATATAGTACTGTTCTCGTCGAATGCGAAGGGTTATTAGGTAATTAATAATTGGTTGTTTGACTTGGGTTCGAGTCAGATTAATTGGTTGGTTGAGTTGGGTTCGGGGGTTGGGTTGGTTGGGGAAGGAGGCTAGACAGCGAGGTCATCGGTCTCATCGGATTAGGAAAGGACGGGGAAGGAAGTTCGCAGTGCCATTTCAAAGGAACCATCGCGGTATTTGCCTGGAGCGATTTAGGGAAATCACGGAAAACCTAAATCAGGATGGCCGGACGCGAGATTGAACCGTTGTCCTCCCGAATGCGAGTCCAGTGTTTAACCACTGCGCCACCTCGCTCGGTGAGTTGGGTACGAGTCGCGTCTCTGGGCAGGACAGCCCGTATCAGGAATGTTACTGTCCACAGACCACTGCCTCACAGATGCTGCTTTATGTCTGAGTGCAGTATCATGCTAACACAATCCTCCCCTCAGAATTAATCCTCGCTGTACGCAGTACACATGTCCCTCTGCATTTAGCGTTATTTTAAGCGCAAGAAGGAGACCACACTCTATGCAACACGCACGGGGAAACAACTTGTGGGAGACCCTTAAACTGTTGTCACTTTGATCGTGCGCCCTATCCACTCCATGCCTGATACTCCCGCGGCTGTCGTATTATTTCTGCTCCACACTGCTACTGGCTTGCCTGAAATTATGTATATAAATTATGTATGCAAGCGGGTTTACGGGAGCCACTCAACACTAAACATAACACTGCCGTACGTCTGGTATTAATAACTATATTTTGAGATGCAGATTGCACTGTTTACACTCTAAGTCGTAAGTGCTGACGCCAGTTAACATTCTTGATGATTATCTATCCACAATTATCATTTCCTTGCTATTGCACATTATTCATGACGACTTTAATGTCTATCACTATTGTATTTTACGCCGTCATACGTATTACACAGTCTTGCTCTGGCTGAACCTTCGGCGATAGATACACAGGCAATGATGATGATTACCTGACCACAATATCACTCGGACGAGCGTACGCGTAACCGACACGACACGGGTGATTTTGATGATGCGGAAGCCGAATGGTCTAACGAAAGTTCTTAACGCTCGTCACGTGAATACAGATATCTGGCACCAGTCCTACTTGACAGTTGTTATAATAACACTGTTAATAAAGTTAAATTATAGTTCACAGTTCTCACCTGTACGAGCGTACGTGTAACCGTCGCTGGACGCTGATTACAGAAACTTGGGGTTAATGACGAGCTGCTCGGCCACTGCACGCCGTTCTCTTCATCTCCCTTAGAAAATTCAGTGATTTAGCTGGGCTGCTGGTAGCACTTTGGAAGTCACCAGTGATTCATTCCGCAGAATTTATGCGGGTTTTTTTTTTTTTTTTTTTTTTTTTTTTTTTTTTTTTTTTTTTTTTTGCAAACACGCTCTGCAACGCTGGACGGCCCCTGTCCGTCAGTACATGAGCTTTCCGTCGTCTACATTTAGCTATGGTTGTTCCATCGTGTTTCCGTTACACAGTCATGTAACCAACTGTCGACATCGGCAGCTTCAGAAAGACTCAAATATGCCCGGTGAATTTGTTACTCAGGTGACATGAAATGATTAGTTCACGTTCGAAGTCAGCGAGATCTGCTGACCGACCCATTTTCTTTTTCTGCTTCTCTATTGACAACACAATACGCCCGCTTCCACTCATGCTGACTGGCGGGTTCGCCTCTAGTGTAACCTATTGGTCAGTTCCGTACTACACAGTTGTGTCCGGATGCTTTTGATCCGACAATGTAGGTGAAAAGGTGGTTGTCTGAAGCAATAAAGCTTGCATGAGAGCTTTCGCATTGTGTAGTATTTGTACATTATACTTTCGTTATTTTATCCGAGTAATAACAACGTTTTTCGCTAAGTTGTTTATTATCTCTAATATGATGCACATAATTTTATATGTTGTTTTCTCTGTTCACTGCTAGTAACTGATAATTATCAACGCCTGTAAGCAGCTAATGGCCTGGGTTTCATTGTAATTTCATTCTTCGAGAGCTGCAAGATCACCAATGGTGTCTGTTCTTTCGGACATTTCCGAAAGAACAGATTTCATCTTCTTAATTCAAGATATATACTTAACTAAACAAAGGTGTTACATCACTACTCATTTTGATAGCCTAAAGTATAATGGCTGCTTCTCCCATGATTTTATAGGTACAGAACTGGACCAAAAATGAAGTTGGTTTTTAATAAAATAGTTCAAAAAAAGCGCAGTGCTGAAATCAATGACGAAATACTGAGCAATTTAAACACCAGGTGAAAAAATATTATGAATGTGCGTTGAGGAGAACGAATTGTAATTTTTTTTGTTTTAGTTAGTTCATGACTAAAGCTTTGACGATGGTTGGTTTCAACTGCACGTAACAACACATTCAGGTCTTAGTATCAGACTCAACGCGTAAAATGAACACTTAATATACCATGCCATGTTAGGACTACTAAGTGATTTCGGCTTTGATGTCACGGTAGACTATACATGTAATTTAACACATTTTTTCTGATAGTAAGCAGCCCTTTTTCAAGAAAGGAAAAAAGTATTTTACTTTCTTAGCAACATAACCATCCTAAAAGTTTGCAAGGTAAATAGCCATCTTGTAAAAGAAGTATTTTTACGTTTCCTTTGAAATGAAAGAACGCCGTTCTACACTTAGAGCTGTAGTGTAATGAAGAGTAAACTATTACGTTTAGAAACTATGAGGAGCAATTTTATTAATAATGAGGTGTTTCGCGTGGTTGGCGCATCATCAGATTATCTTGAGCAGCCGAGAGCGACTAATGCGATCTCCACTACTCTAGATAATTTGAAGATTCGCCAACCGTTCTAAACGCCTCATTATGGATTACAGACTTGCAACAAAGACCGTTTTCTGTTTTTAGAACATTGGACCAATATTGCTGCATCAGGCCAGAATGGAGTGGGCTAATGCGTAAGAGCTGTAACAACATTGTTTCAAAATTTCCTTCTGCACCACTCAAATGTTTGCGCATGGCTATAGAACAATCCGATTATGGAACAGTTATTCTACTTACCGTGAATAAGACACGTCAGGTTGCAGATACACACACACACACACACACACACACACAAGGAAGGAAGCAAACATGCACAACCCTTACGTACAGGGGTGCCAACTCCAGCATCTAAGGCCAGGGATGGTGGACTGGGCGATGTGCTTGCGCGTGTCTATACTGACAAGGGCTGTGGCCGAAAGCTATCAGTGAGTGTCTTTTAATGGTGCCTGTCTGCTATTTTAAGTGTTTTCTTTACGGCAAGTAGCAATCTGTGTTTTCCTACATGGTTGATTTTCCTACCTGGAGTTTGCAAAAATTATAATATTAGATTATGAAATATTCTGCAGTGTACAGAATCTTGCGCGAAGTTATGTGACAGCCCTAATGCTATGTTCTACTTTTCATTTAATGCGTTTGTAATCTAGCACTACAGATATAGCCTTCGAGTGTACTGTAAACTGTTTTTATGATTTTATCTTTTGTCCTGCATGATATATAACGTTCTCTTATGACTTGTGAAAAGAGCTGATTTACAGTTTTTACATATTTTAAATTTATTATCTATCTTTTAAATATACAGGTTTACCATATTATACAAATATATACAAGGTAGTTCACGAGAGTAAACTACCACTTATACGTTTCTGAAATATGGCAAACCGGTATATTTAAAAATAGATAATAAATTTAATATAAATGATTCTACGTACCGTGCCATAAATCAGTTCGTTATTTCTTATATATAAACTGCCTATAACTGAAACTTTATTACCACCACCAGTGTCAATCTTCGTAAAGTTTATTTAATCAACAAATTTGCGTCCACTATTTCTGCTGTTCTATATGTTGGCTATTCACCTCTGCTTCATCACTGCTTTTTTTTTGTACCTTGTTCATTTTATGTGCACATTTAATGAGTTCTGTAACAGTGTAGTGCTCATGATTAAAGAGGAGGACATCAATAAAATGAATGAACTTTTACAGAAAAATAATGTTGAACTGAAGTGTGATCCAACTAAAAGATTTCAAATGAAACTGAAAAATAAGGCAAAACATGCCAAAATACGCTCACACGAACACAGAAACAAGAGTTACTAAAAAAAAAAAATCTGCAGCAGAAATGCTAATACGCCAGATCAAAAGTACATACCGACATTATTCCAATGAGACCATTTATCCCTTTCAGCAGTACTTCAACGTGTTGCAAAGTTCACACACAAATACGCATCCGAACATTTCAGACTAGAGGACAACAGAAGTATAAAAAACTGTCTACTAATAATACATAAAATAAAAGACACACAAATCATGTAAATTGGAGACCCGATGTTCTTTGATGTGTACACTTGGTCACACAATTAACGTTATGAGAGAACACCTGACAGGAAACCTAGAAATTCCAAACCCATATACAGACGCGTTGATACAAAAATCATAAAAATAATCAGTGAGAGAAGTTACCTTCAGTTCAGTACCGTAATTCATTCTCTTTAGAAAAGGAATGTCTCTCAATAGCAAGGCCAATCTCATAACACTCGCAAATGCCCTAATAAATCACACTGAAAACAGAATTTTGGCAGAAATAAGAGAAGAAAAAGAAAGAAGTGTAAAGTACTTTCGTCTTAGATCTGACACATTTGTGGTGCTCTAGCACAGATTATTTCTGTCCTGTGTTCATCTCTGGCCTGTCTAGAACACTAGACGATGCCTCACTGCAAGAGGGGGCACACAAGCACCAGCAGGGCGAGGTATAGGCCCGTGCTCAGATAGTTATGTGGAAGCGTCTTTCCGGCAACAGTGGGCAGCCAGAGGTCCACGCTTATCCCACAAGTGGTCAGTAATTTTCAGTAATTTTTTCTCAATTTATGCGTGAACCACCGCATCCTGGTTCCCTTTCAGGCCTGCTTGATATATGCGTCGTTGCCCCGGTCCCTTGTTGTGAGCCAAAGGTACTCGTTTGCGTTTTTATGTTTGGCTGTGTCTGGTCGATTTTCTGAACACACATTCGCGATTTGTCATGAATGTGTATTACGTTTCACATTTTATTGTCTACTCGCCAGCGTCCCTGGTCTGTTGTGTACTGAATACAAGCTTTCTGTTAGAGTATTCTGTAGATAATCTGCATGATTCTTTGCGCTCACCAGCCTTCTTTACAGTGAATTTTATTAAAGTAGTGTTCAAGTCACGTTATTTTAAGGAAAGCTGTAACCTACCTGCCTCACATATTACTAGCGTTATTAGCTAGTGTCATTTGTTTTTATGAAAATAGCGCCAGCGTTTAATTCATTAATAGTTTTGACATTTCATTAGAACAGTGTTTAATGCTTGCCCAATTAGATAGATTCCTGTACTTTATTAGAATATTGTTTAACGCTTTCAGTGCTCGCTAAACTAGTTTCGTGCATTGGGCTTATGTTCAACTAGAGTAGTGTTTAATTCTGCCCACATGTACGTTTTACCGGACAAATTAGCCATTATTTAATGCATTTTGTATAAAGAGCCTCATTATATGCTTTGACCAGCTTGTGCGGTAATTATCTTGTCATTTGGTTATTTACCGTTGCCGCCCACCACGTTTAGTCGATTCTGTCTCTATATTGGTCGGCTATTGCTGCTGTTTATTTTCCTGTAAACTCTGAAATTAAGCAGCTGTCTTGCTTTGTTGATTTATGCGTCAAATGTAGATGATATAATGCAACTTGTTTCTTCCAAATTTCATTTGAGTACATCTGAGTGTCTCCATCTAGAGGCAGAATTCACACTATAAGCTTAACATGACGTTTTGCTCGGCCATTCTGCTGTAAAGCTCTCTGTGTTTAAGCTTAAGATCCTCCAAAAATGCTACGAATTTCTGTATATTCTGAAGCACCGTCACCAATAGTAAAGCTGTTACACGGCCACCGGCAGCTAATTCTGTTACTGTAAATGCTATTAAGGTTCCTTGCAGCGTAATTCTACCTGCTTAAGTTTGGCCAATGTTACTGGTGTTCTGGTTTTTCTGTGCGAGGCATTGTGTCTCTTAATGACAACTGTGTGTAAAATCATATTACTTGAAAAGGCTTTACTATGGTATACATTTGTCATTGTGCAGTCGGTAAGATTAATAATTTTAGTGATCTGAACCTGGAACTATTTGTTAACCAATTGTGCTGCAACTGCTTAAAACTTTGAATTATTTTGTTTCCACTGTAAAATACACTTACTATTCAGTCTTGCGCCATTTGTTTAGTTCATAAGTATAGCTATCTGATGTTCTTAAATTATCTGTTAATGAGCAACGCCTTACGCCGATTCACAATTTAGTGACAAGTGCTTAGTACTTGAATTATTTGATAATTTCATTTTATCCCTTCAGCGTGGGGCGACATTTGCTGTTTTTAAAAATTATTATTTGACTTCCACGCCTGACAAGGGTTGTATTCAACTGTGTTTTCCTCTCATTGTAAAATGTTTGGTAATTCTGTCAGTAAAATACTTTTCTAGTATACTTTATTTTGTGGTACGATTATTTTCCACTCCCCAACCAGCTCCCTACCTATTCATTATTATTCTGGCACAGACATGTAGATGATATCATCTGCGCCCCACAGAAACCGCAATAGCACGTGAACAGTTTATACAGGCAGATAAATAACATACACCACAAAATTAAGTTCACTTAAGATGTAAAAACAGATGAAACAATACACTACCTCAGCCTCAGAATCACAAAACGTATTAAAAGACACAACTTCAACATTTTAAGAATGGAAACAGCATCAAACATGACGAGACACAAATCAAACCACCAACATTATCAAAAATTAGCAGCCATCAAACATACGGTACACATACTGAGCAGAACACCTCCAAGCAAAATGTACCATCAAGAACTAAATATGATGATCACCGCAGCACAATACAATGGGTTCTACACCAATAAAACAGAGCATTATTAAAAAGGAAAATACAAACAAAAGACCGCAAAATTATACACAATCCAGACATAAAAACACATACGAGTAACGCATAATACACACTCATGCCAGAAAATTCATCCGTCAGAACGAACACAAAAAACCACGCCCTAACATAGTACAACCAAGAAACACACAAGATGAATAATATCTTCAGAAAACTTAAAATTAATATATCCTTCAATACAAATAATACCATCCAAAAAAGAAATAAATAAATAAAAACTACGATAGAAGAGAAAGACAAATACTTCATATCAGAAACATATGAATTAATATTTAATAGTCGAAAATTTAAATGCACCGGAATAGCTGCAAGAAATTCTAATGGCTGGTGCAAAGAACATATAAAGACACTGAAAAATGAACGTACCCTCTCCACACATGCGGAGAATCTAATAAAAGATAGTCACTGTCACAGTGGGATGAAAACATACGCTACACTCTACGCCGTGAAATAAAAAGAAACGAAGTGGCCACTCTTCAGAAAGAATATTTCGTGAAGAAATCCATAAATAAAAATGAAAATATGGTCAATGACTAAAACAGCAATAACAGAAGAACAATATTCAAAGTAATCCACAATTTACCATAAATAAAAATAAAAAAAGCACACAGGCACATACACGCACACTCAGTGACCAACTACCCACCCTCCATTCATCCCACTCCAACACCAAAGACTGCAACTCCCATGATCCCTTAGTTATCTCTAAGGCATCAGAGCAACAATAGACACAGTGTGCTATAGTATAAGTTATGTGCAGTGGAATGTTTGAAAGTGTCCTATTGATTGGATGAAACCTGTTGTTGTTGTTGTGGTCTTCAGTCCTGACACTGGTTTGATGCAGCTCTCCATGCTACTCTATCCTGTGCAAGCTTCTTCATCTCCCAGTACCTACTGCAACCTACATCCTTCTGAATCTGCTTGGTGTATTCATCTCTTGGTCTCCCTCTACGATTTTTACCCTCCACGCTGCCCTCCAATGCTAAATTGGTGATCCCTTGATGCCGCAGAACATGTCCTACCAATCGATCCCTTCTTCTAGTCAAGTTGTGCCACAAATTTCTCTTCTCCCCAATCCTACTCAATACCTCCTCATTGGTTATGTGATCTTCAGCATTCTTCTGTAGCACCACATTTCGAAAGCTTCTATTCTCTTCCTTTCCAAACTATTCATCTTCCGTGTTTCACTTCCATACATGGCTACACTCCATACAAATACTTTCAGAAATGACTTCTCTTCTTCAGAAACGTTTTCCTAGCCATTGCCAGTCTACATTTTATATCCTCTCTACTTCGACCATCATCAGTTATTTTGCTCCCCAAATAGCAAAACTCCTTTACTACTTTAAGTGTCTCATTTCCTAATCCAATTCCATCAGCATCACCCGATTTAATTTGACTGCATTCCATTATCCTCGTTTTGCTTTTGTTGATGTTCATCTTATATCCTCCTTTCAAGACACTGTCCATTCCGTTCAACTGCTCTTCCAAGGCCCTTGCTGTCTCTGACAGAATGACAATGTCATCGGCGAACCTCAAAGTTTTTATTTCTTCTCCATGGATTTTAATACCTACTCCGAATTTTTCTTTTGTTTCCTTCACTGCTTGCTCAATATACAGATTGAATAACATCGGGGAGAGGCTACAAACCTGTCTCACTCCCTTCCCAACCACTGCTTCCCTTTCATGCCCCTCAACTCTTATAACTGCCATTTGGTTTTTGTACAAATTGTAAATAGCCTTTCGTTCCCTGTATTTTATCCCTACCACCTTCAGAATCTGAAAGAGAGTATTCCAGTCAACATTGTCAAAAGCTTTCTCTAAGTCTACAAATGCTAGAGACGTAGGTTTGCCTTTCCTTAATCTAGCTTCCAAAATAAGTCTTAGGGTCAGTATTGTCTCACGTGTTCCAATATTTCTACGAAATCCAAACTGACCTTACCCGAGGTCGGCTTCTACTAGTTTTTCCATTCGTCTGTAAAGAATTCGTGTTAGTATTTTGCAGCCGTGATTTATTTAACTGATAGTTCGGTAATTTTCACATCTGTCAACACCTGCTTTCTTTGGGATTGGAATTATTATATTCTTCTTGAAGTCTGAGGGTATTTATCCTGTCTCATACATCTTGCTCACCAGATGGTAGAGTTTTGTCAGGACTGGCTCTCCCAAAGCTGTCAGAAGTTCTAATGGAGTGTTATCTACTCCCGGGGCCTTGTTTCGACTCAGGTCTTTCAGCGCTCTGTCAAACTCTTCACGCAGTATCATATCTCCCATTTCATCTTCATCTACATCCTCTTCCATTTCCATAATACTGTCCTCAAATACATCGCCCTTGTATAGATCCTCCTTCCACCTTTCTGCTTTCCCTTCTTTGCTTAGAACTGGGTTTCCATCTGAGCTCTTGATATTCATGCAAGTGGTTCTCTTATCTCCAAAGGTCTCTTTAATTTTGCTGTAAGGAGTATCGATCTTACCCCTAGTGAGATAAGCCTCTGCATCCTTACATTTGTCCTCTAGCCATCACTGCATAGCCATTTTGCACTTCCTGTCGATCTCATTTTTTGAGACGTTTGTATTCCTTTTTGCCTGCTTCATTTAGTGCATTTTTATATTTCCTTCTTTCATCAATTAAATTCAATATTTCTTCTGTTACCCAAGGATTTCTACTAGCCCTCCTCTTTTTACGTACTTGATCCTCTGCTGCCTTCACTACTTCATCCCTCAAAGCTAGCCATTCTTCTTCTACTGTATTTCTTTCCCCCATTTCTGTCAATTGTTCCCTTATGCTCTCCCTGAAACTCTGTACAACCTCTGGTTTAGTCAGTTTCTCCAGGTCCCATCTCCTTAAAGTCCCACCTTTTTGCAGTTTCTTCAGTTTTAATCTACAGCTCAAAACCAATGGATTGTGGAGTATTAAACAGACTTACGCATGATCAGATGGATACACAAAAAGGACATAAATAGGAATGTAAGAGTAAAAAGCACAACAATAATGGAAAACAATTAAATGATACCCAAGAATAATTAGAGCTATCTTATCAAAAGTTATATAATGAAATAATTGTTTGTATAATGAGCAGTCAAATGAAAACGAGACAGATGAAAAAAGTAAGAAAAGTTTTAATTATTTTAAAAGTAATCATCATAACTGTTAATGCATTTAGCAGATTGTCGGACTAAACTATGTGTGCCTTCATGGAAAGATGTTTGTGGTTTCCTACAGAAACGAGATGGTGCCCAGGCGTGCATATGTTTGCGTGAAGGAAATCGATGGTCACGAATGTCTTTCTTGAGGGCTGCAGAAGTACGGAACTCGTATTGAGAGAAATCGGCACTGTATTTTGTATAAAGGCTTCCCACCGATACTTCTGCAAGGTACTCGAAACAACTTTGGCAACACGTTGTTTTCTTTAAGGCATTGTCCGTCTGGTCTCACAGTGGACTAAATGTATGCGTATTAACAGTTACCGCGCCGGCCGCGGTGGTCTCGCGGTTCTAGGCGCGCAGTCCGGAACCGGGCGACTGCTACTGTCGCAGGTTCGAATCCTGTCTCGGGCATGGATGTGTGTGATGTCCTTAGGTTAGTAAGGTTTAAGTAGTTCTCAGTTCTAGGGGACTAATGACCACAGCAGTTGAATCCCATAGTGCTCAGAGCCATTTTTGAACAGTTACCTCGATTATTTATGAAATAATAAACATTTACTTTCTTTTCCCCATGCGCCTCATTTCCATCTGACTATCCTTCAAATATCATTGAATACTGAAGATATGTAGCATGAATAGGTTAAATATGGTTGGTACACACAAATAAGACATTGCGGAACATAAAACAGAATTATTCTTTCAACATTAATTTTAAAAATAAAGAAAAAAAAGAAATTGAGAGGGAGAACACATTGAATTTTATAATCTAATCCAATTATAATGTTTCTGGCTTTACAGCTATCATATTCAGGTAGAAGCAGTTCTTGATAGAGCAGCTGAGAAGGCAGCATTGGGAAAATGACGCAATGTGACGTGAGATATCTACGACAGATGGTTTTTTCGGTAGGGGTATCGTGAGAAAGACCGCCTAAGTTGTGAACCTTCTCCGCAATTGGCTGCTGCATTCGGACGTTGCACGCTAAAACGATAATCTTCTGTTATTAATATAGGACGAACTAAAAGCGTACTTACTAGCAATTCAGATTAAATCGTCTTTCAATAGCGTGATATTATTTAATTATTTCACAAGCATTAGTAACCAGCAGAGCAATAAACACCTGTTAGACGCAAAGGCAGACGAAGCACTTCGGTGATTTCGGATCGCGCCTAACATGGATGGCGGCCGACGTGCGTCGGCAGTGTCGCAGGACAGACACGTTTCTGCCACGGCCGGTGTCAGTTAAGACTTAATTAATAATCTATGGTTTGTAAATGTGATAGACACTTCGACAGTCGTCGAGGATATACATGGTATCTGCCGCAGTCGCCATCACATTAAGACTTTATTAGCAATTTATAGGTATATGGACATGTAGTTGAGAACAGTGTGACATTAATTACGGAATTACACAGTTCATTATTTTGTTGAAGAATGGAAATTACTTGTGACTCTAAAATGATATGTAATTGAGATATTTCTCGTGTTCTGCCAATAAGAGGCGAGTGGCATCCCACGGAAACAAACTGATTGGAAAGTTAATTATTCACATAATATTAGTTCCTCGCTAAGAGTTTCTTACAGTTTCGAGATAATGGATTCGCGACCTAATTGCTGTTTTCTGTGCAGGGAACAACAACTATAGAAGACTGCAGGTTGGTGAACATTAATTAGAATAAAGCATTCGACTCAGGGCGGTGGAAGGAAAAATGCAGTTTCAGTACAAATGAAAACCGTGACACTTGATCTGTGGTAACACAGAGGAGGTATGAAGGACAGAAGTTTTCGAGGCAAGGATTTTATCATACGCACCTATATATCACCCCCTCTCCTCCTGTCGCTCTTTCTCTGCTTGCCGTACGATACAGAAGTCCAAACAGCCTTACTTCGAGCAGAGATACGTGAATTTAAACACCATCCCTCAACGCTAAATCTCTTAACATTGAACTATTAGGCAGATTAAAAATGTCTGCCGGCCGAGAATCGAACTTTGGACCTTCGTCTTTCACGGAGAATTAACTAAGTTTTTCAAGGGTGACTCACGACCGCCTTAACAACTTTACTTCCACCTACACTTCCTTCCTACGTCCCAGACTTCATGAAAGTTCTCCAGCATATCTTAATATTTTTCGGTGAGGGACATACAGCTGTTGATAGACAGTGAAGATCAAATTACGCTACTAATAATTGCCATAATCTCATAAATATTCTTCTCATGCTTCACTTGTGAATAGAACTAGGGGAAATCATAATGCATGGTACAGTGGAACGTACTCCGTGCCATGCACACTGTACGTAAATTTTTTCGATTTGGAAGTAATAGCAGAGAAGATATTCTGCAGAAGATTTCCTTTACAGTCCAATAGTAATAATGAATGCTGACTTAAACTGACACATTTGGACCTATTGTCTTCTAATACGACAGGCTTAATTCACTCATGCACTATACAGCACTTTACGATAACTACGAGGGTCACTCCAAATCAACTGCACACTATTTTTTTAAAATCCATCTTTTATTCTAAATATTTGAAAGTTTTACATTGTGTAGATACATCCTTTAGGAACATTTTAATTTCTCCACATAATTTCCATCATTCTCAACTGTCTTAAGCCATCTTGGACCCAGTGCCTGTATACCCTCACGGTAAAATTCTGGACCAACCTGTCGGAGCCACTGTTTGGCAGCGTGCACAAGGGAGTCACCATCTTCAAACCTTGTTCCACGAAGAGAATCTTTCAGTTTCCCAAAGAGATTATAGTTACATGGAGCCAGGACAGGAAAGTAAGGCGGGTGTTTCAGTGTTGTCCATCCGAGTTTTGTGATCGCTTCCTTGGTTTTTTGACTGACATGTGGCCGTGCATTGTCGTGCTACAGCAAAACATCCTGCTTTTTCCGATGTGGTCGAACACGACTCAGTCGAACTAGAAGTTTGTTCAGTGTCGTCACATGCGCATCAGAATTTATGGTGGTTCCACTTGGCATGATGTCCACAAGCAAGAGTCCTTCGGAACCGAAAAACACCGTAGCCGTAACTTTTCCAGCAGAAGGTGTGGTTTTAAATTATTTTTTTCCTGGGTGAATTTGCATAGTGCCACTCCACTGATTGCCTCTTCGTCTCTGGTGAAAAATGATGGAGCCATGTTTCTTCACCTGTCGCAATCCTTCCAAAAACATTCATCTCCACCATTCTCGTACTGTTCCAAAATTTCGCTACATACCGTTTTTCTTGTTTTTTTGTGAGCTACTGTCAACATCCTGGGAACCACCTGGCACAAACCTTTTTTAACGCCAACACTTTCAGTATACTGCAAACACTTCCTTCCCCTATCTCAACGTAGCGTGACAATTCACTCACTGCGATGCGTCTGTCAGCAGTCACCAATTCGTTAACTCTCTGCACATGTCCGGAGTGTGTGCAGTACGAGTCCTGCCACTGCTATGACAATCCTCAATATTTCCGTGCCCGATTTCATCGCGTAACCTGCTTGCCCACCGACTAACTGCACTGCGATCGACAGCAGCATCACCATACACCTTTTTCAACCTCTTGTGGATGTTTCCCACTGCCTCGTTTTCATAGCGCAGGAATTCTATGATAGCATGTTGTTCTGACGAACGTCAAGTGTAGCAGCCATCTTAAAGACATGCTGTGACGCTGCCACTCACGGAAACAGGTTGAACTAAGTTTGAAACCAAGCGGGAAGGATGTATCTACACACTATAAAACTTTCACACTTGTAGAATGAAAACTATATTTTTACAAATATATTGTGCATTTCTTTTGGAGTGACCCTCGTAGATGTGTATTTATCACTCTACAGATTTCAAGCACTTTAATAAGTACTCCGCTTAAGAATGAGATTTTCACTATGCAGCGGAGTGTGCGCTAATATGAGTTCGAGTCTCGGTCCGGCACACAGTTTTAATCTGCCAGGAAGTTTCAAGTACTCTGACTAGTGACGGATATGAAAGGTGTCTCAGATTTGAAAGCTGCAACGTAAGTATGTTTGGCATCTGATAGCGACTAGAATAGGAAAAAGTGTCTGTTTCATATAACTTGTGGTTCGTGTTTCTTTTCGTCTTTGATTCCGAAATGGAAATGAGCAGACTGAGTTTCATCTCGTAAGTGACGTGTTGTCACGAACTTCCGGTGTTGTTTTCGGGCAGAGGCGCCACGGTAGCCAGAGTACAAGCTCTCCGCCGGCCCCAGTGGCGGGCGACGATTGCTGGCGTGACGTCACGGCTATGTGTGGCGGGGAGAGGGGAGGGGATCGGTGCCGGCAGCCAATCTAAGTTTTATCAGGGGCGGCGACACGCGACGCAGCGGTCGATGTCCGCGTGAGCTGCGCTCGGCCCTGTTCCCACTGTCGCCGTAGGCAGCGGCAGACACCGCCGGATCACGCCGCCGCGCCGGCTCCACGCACGTGTCGGCACGTCGCCGCCTCCTGCAGCTGTCTGCGCTTACCAGCACACAGCGTCTTGCCTCTCCCAACGCCTCCCTCGTTCATTGTCAAAGTACAGATTTTCTGCTACACCTGTGAGGCACAGTGTTGTTTCTCTCTTTTGTCTTCGTAGAAATGTTTCGCCACACACGTCCGTTTGCGTAATAACTGAGAGCAGTACTAAGTAACATGTAACATCTGAGTTGTGTGCCAGGGGCATACCCCTCTTTAAGATTTTAAAGTATTCGAAATTTCGGTATCGATCTTTCTACTGAGAACTTCTTAAGGATGCTTCTGATGTCCCCAGGTGGCTGAAGACTTCCAAAAACGATATTGCATCTACTTATAAAAGGCTGTTTTCCTTCACTATTTTCGAAGAAATGGTGTCAGTGGGTAAAAGTCATCCAGCTGCCATAGGTGAGACTTCGTCATTGGGTGAACACTGATAACGTGTAGTCAGAGAGAAGAGAGTGTTACCGAAATATTAATATTCATTTTATTTCAGGCAATCTCCACCAATTCATCAGCTACATTTTGTTTATGCATCTACAATGCGAGTTGATGCTCGTTATCCATGGAGCGTTAAATCATGATCTTCTTTCCTTCCTTCCTTCCTTCTTTCCTTCAGAAGCAACCAGGGAGTCAAACGACAAGCAAATATCCAGTGACATTAGCAAAGAAAGGAAGAAGTTGATGGTTTAACGTCCCGTCGTCGGAGCAGAAGCTGGGACTGTTTCAAGGATGGGGAGGGAAATCAGTCCAGTATGCTAACCACTGCGCCACCTCGCTCGGCAGTGACATTAGGAAACGCGGATTAAAATTCTATGGACACATTAAAAGAATGAACCCAGACAGATTGGAAATGGTACAGTGTTGAGCATAAAGAAAATAATCTTTAAACATATTTGTTTACCACACAGGGCAAGTTAAAAATTACAGTTTCTTTAACAGTGCAGAGAATTTCAAAACCAAACAAACTCATTGAACTCTACAATATTAGAAAATCTCCTGAGAGGCACTCACTTGGTTTCACAATAACATAGGTAACTTAATTTTTTTTCAAAATCTATATTACATAGAGCGCTATGTGTGTACAGTTCAATTTGTTTTAAGATGGTCCAGATACCAGACTGAAGGAATTCTTCCCAAGAGCAACCAGAGACAAATCCAAAACAAATAAAGGGACTGAAACACGGGGATTAACCAACGCACAATAACAGGCTCTAGCTCGGCCTACGTCCCGAACGGTTAGTTGACTCAGTACAGAGTCCTTAACATACATACATAAAATACATTAAAGCCACATGACATATAAATGGCAAAAGCGAATAGCGCAAAATCCATCAAACATGACAACGGAAAACCGAGCGGTCTAGGGCGGTGCAGTCATGGACTGTGCGACTGGTCCCGGCACCAGAGACCTGTTTTGGCAGACAATGAAAACTTTCAGGATACTGGAACCTACAAAACAGATACACCAACAGTATTAGGTAAAAGCGAGTCTTTTACAAACAGATCAAGATAAAAAGGGAGCTGTCTTACAACCGACTAAATGTTTAACTCAGACATTTCCTCATTATGAAGCTGATCTATCTTAAACGGCTTCGGTCAAAGCATTGATGAACAGTTAAAGCCGAACCACTTAACGGCAAGAACGTCAAACGAAATTCTGTAGCAAAGACCAGGGGTTATTAGAAACCGCAGCGGGCACTTTACCGGACACAAGAAATGATGCTCACCGTTATCCCTGCGTCAAGCCTAGGTGAATTAAGGACAATGTATGTGGTCACATCCATCAACCGAGGCAACAGGAAACAGGTATGGCCCGCTACCGCACAGGCAGAGGGAAGCGGCGGCTCTCCAGCTGGCGCTGGTAAGCTCAAGAAATGGCTCTGAGCACTATGGGACATAACATCTGAGGTCATCAGTCCCCTACAACTTAGAACTACTTAAACCTAACTAACCTAAGGACAGCACACACATCCGTGCCCGAGGCAGGATTCGAACCTGCGACCGTAGATGTCGTGCAGTTCCAGACTGAAGCGCCTAGAATCGCTCGGCCACACCGGCCGGCCGTAGGTAAACTCATCAAAGTAAACATGCGGTGAGCGGACCTCCACGGATATCAGGCCCTGGCCGCTATCCAGAGTTGCTCCTCCTCAGTCATCCCCAGCAAACAGACCTCTAATGTGAGCTGCGCACGCACTTCAGTCCCGCATTTCACGAGACGCCACAGAAATCGTATGTAGGTAACGAAACCCTTAGCTAAGGTATCGATATGAGCGCGTGCACGGCACAAGATTTACAAAACAAATAGCCGACTTTTTTGACAACATGAACAAGGCCATAATGGACACTATGAAATGGATAGGCGAAATCCAAACTGATCTGAAATTGACAGGAATTACACAAGAAGATGTCCAACACCGGGGAAATCTTCATGTCCAAAAATCAGAAATAGCAAGTTGACCAAGAGGATAATCGGAAGACGCAGATTGGAACAACTGGGTCTGAAGCGAGAAAGAGGCTGCAAGAAATACGGGCACAAAGGAAAGGCAAATGCCCTCCTCTAAGTACTTTCCCAACTCCTAATGGGCTTTTTAGCAAATAAAAATAATAATAAACTGTTTCTACTATTATTCCATTCTTTAAAGCCTTTTACATGTGCGTCCTTTTTTGTTGACATCGTTCACCTGAAAATAATTCACTTTCGTCTGAGATTAAAGACAATTTCTTTTGCAGACTTAATGCTCTAACAAAAACTTTTCCACGACGAAGCGGGATTTTTTTATTTTGTTCGGAAAGAATTGCAGATAGTTCAGGGAGAGATGAAGCAGTACTAGCACTTTATTATTATTTTATCTTTCCTCACTCTCTTGCATGTAAAGTATCTTGTTTTTCTGATGCTAATGTTTTATATTTTTAGGACCATCACTGCTAGACGGGTTTCATTCATATACTAAGAAATAACTTGTTTTCATACGACTATAGGCGACCACTGTATGGTTTTTTGTCCTGTGGGGCTTGACTCTTGAATGTGAAATCCAGTCTGCGAAATGAGAAACTGGTGTAATTATTGTCGACATCATAATCATCCAAAAGTTTCTGCAACTTTAAGAGGCCGGCCGGTGTGGCCGAGCGGTTCTTTCTAGGCGCTTCAGTCTGGAATCGCGCGACCGCTACGGTCGCAGGTTCGAATCCTACCTCGGGTATGGATGAGTAGTTAGGTGTAAGTAGTTCTAAGTTCTAGGGAACTGCTGACCTCAGATGTTACGTCCCATAGTGCTCAGAGCCATTTGAACCATTTGAGCTTTAAGACGACCGGAAATAATGTCCTCCCTGAATTGAAGCGATGACAGCGCGAGCTCTATATTATACAATACAGCGAAGGGAGGTACTGTGGATCGATGGGAGTATTACACAACGGGAAAAGAAATTCTAGTTGTAGATGTCTCAAGGGAACCGTGTTTTCTTCATTAATAAATTTTGATTTAATGCCATCTCAGACAACCAACACTTGGAAAGAACGTTCAGGTATAAATACCCCACATTAAAACGCAGAAACCCTATATATGGTGGTCAGAAACACTTTGAAGAGATTGTAGGGCTATTGCAGTGTAGATTTTGCGGATAACTAATTATTAAGAAAAAATGCGAAACGTTAGTCCGATTCCAAGTTAATTAGCATATATGTTAGTAATTCAGGCAGATGCAAGACCAAATTCAAAGTGCCCGCCAGACGCAATTAGTGTCAGTTGTTCTCCTAACGTAGATGCTAGCTCACGAGACTACTAATCCTTTACCTGGAGTTCGATCCTTACTACCGCCTGATGTCCAATAAGGAAAAAAATGGCTCTGAGCACTATGGGACTTAACATCTATGGTCATCAGCCCCCTAGAACTTAGAACTACTTAAAC
The DNA here is from genome assembly GCF_023897955.1 of Schistocerca gregaria. Taxonomy (NCBI): domain Eukaryota; kingdom Metazoa; phylum Arthropoda; class Insecta; order Orthoptera; family Acrididae; genus Schistocerca; species Schistocerca gregaria. The sequence continues at coordinate 397,114,236 of NC_064921.1, read as the reverse complement.
CTGACTAACCCAAGGACATCATAGAACACCCAGTCATCACGAGGCAGAGAAAATCCCTGACCCCGCCGGGAATCGAACCCGGGAGGGCTTAAGGAATCAAATGAAGAACATGTATGGTGGCACCATCTCTGGCGCAGAGGCAACAATATCATTGGCTAACTTCAATGCTAATTAACTTGGAAACAGCGCCACACCATTACAAGCTTTTCACACTGTTTCTGACTACCCTGTATAATGCAGTGACGAACTGATGGTCTCACCAGTATTCGTGGAGATACGGAGTCCTGCATCATTCGACCCGGTTCTGTTCAAATGTGTGTGAAATATTATGGGACTTAACTCCTAATGTCATCAGTACCTAAGCTTACACACCACTTAATCTAAATTATCCTAAGGACAAACACACACACCCCTATTCCCCAGGGAGGACTCGTACCTCCGCCGGGACCAGCCACACAGTCCATGACTGCAGCGCCTCGACCCGGTTCTTTGGCAACTCGAATTTTCGGTAACTAAGTCATTCCACAATTTCCTTTACCTAGATTGGTGACACTTCTCTCCTAGTTACGGGTCACAATGATGTTATTACAGTTGGTAAATTGGATAATCTGCGCCGTGAGCAACGATTACCAGCTTTAATTGAACTCTTATGGGATTGCTTGATGTGTTTCACACGCGCCCGAAGTGGTGTTAGCCACAAAATGCAGTAGTAGACGGTAACAGTGTTTGCTTTCCTCAAAAAATGGCTCTATGCACAATCTGACTTAACATCTGAGGTCGTCACTCCCCTAGTCTTAGAACTACTTAAACCTAACTAACCTAAGGACAGCACACACATCCATACCCGAGGCAGGATTCGAACCTGCGACCGTGGCAGGCGCACGGTGCCCGACTGAAGCGCCTAGAACCGCTCGGCCACAACGGCCGGCGTTTGCTTTTCCCAATTCTGAGGTATTTAATATCGCTCTCTTAAAATTACAATTATGCCATATGAAAACATACACTATTCGCCATTAAAATTGCTACACCACGAAGATGACGTGCTACAGACGCGAAATTTAACTGACAGGAAGAAGATGCTGTGTTATGCAAATGATTAGCTTTTCAGCGCATTCACACAAGCTTGGCGCCGGTGGCGACACCTACTACGTGCTCACAGACATGAGGAAAGCTTCCAACCGATTTCTCATACACAAACAGCAGTTGACCAGCGTTGCCTGGTGAAACGTTGTTGTCATGGCTCGTGTATGGAGGAGATATGCGTACCATCACGTTTCCGACTTTGATAAAGGTCGGATTGTAGCCTATCGCGATTGCGGTTTATCGTATCGCGACATTGCTGCTCGCGTTGGTCGAGATTCAATGACTGTTAGCAGAATATGGAATCGGTGCGTTCAGGAGGGTAATACGGAACGCCGTGCTGGATTCCAGCGGCCTCGTATCACTAGCAGTTGAGATGACAGGCATCTCATCCGCATGGCTATAACGGACCGTGCAGCCACGTCTCGATCCATGAGTCAACAGATGGGGACGTTTGCAAGACAACAACCATCTTCACAAACAGTTCGACGACGTTTGTAGCAGCATGGACTATCAGCTCGGAGACCATGGCTGCGGTTACCCTTGACGCTGCATCACAGACAGGAGCGCCTGCGATGGTGTACTCAACGACTAACCTGGGTGCACGAATGGCAAAACGTCATTTTTTCGGTTGAATCCAGGTTCTGTTTACAGCATCATGATGTTCGCATCCGTGTTTGGCGACATCGCGGTGAATGCACATTTTAAGCGTGTATTCGTCATCGCCATACTGGCGTACCACCCGGGGTTATGATATGGTGTGCCATTGGTTACACGTCTCGGTCACCTCTTGTTTGCATTGACGGCACTTTGAATAGTGGACGTTACATTTCAGATGTGTTTCGACCCGTGGCTCTACCCTTCATTCGATCCCTGCGAAACCCTACATTTCAGCGGGATAATGTACGACCGCATGTTGCAGGTCCTGTACGGGCCTTTCTGGATACAGAAAATGTACAACTGCTTCTCTGGCCAGCACATTCTCCAGATCTCTCACCAATTGAAAACGTCTGGTCAATGGTGGCCGCGCAACTGGCACGTCACAATACGCCAGTCACTACTCTTGATGAACTGTGGTATCGTGTTGAAGCTGCATGGGCAGCTGTACCTGTACACGCCATCCGAGCTCTGTTTGAGTCGTCCGCAGCTCGTGGTTGTGCGGTAGCGTTCTCGATTCCCGCGCCCGGGTACCCGGGTTCGATTCCCGACGGGGTCAGGGGTTTTCTCTGCCTCGTGATGACTGGGTGTTGTGTGATGTCCTTAGGTTAATTAGGTTTAAGTAGTTCTAAGTTCAAGGGGACTGATGGCCATAGATATTAAGTCCCATAGTGCTCAGAGCCATTTGAACAATCTGTCTGAGTCAATGCCCAGTCGTATCAAGGCCGTTATTACGGCCTGAGGTGGTTGTTCTGGGTACTGATTTCTTAGGATATACGCACCCAAATTGCGTGAAAATGTAATCACATGTCATTTCTAGTATAATATATTTGTCCAATGAATACCCGTTTATCATTTGCATTTCTTCTTGGTGTAGCAATTTTAATGTCCAGTAGCGTAGTTACACTTTGATAGAGCTTTGGATGACCTTCAATCAAACATAGCAGAAGGGGAAGCATAGATAATATTCTTCTGGTATGGTTAAAATAATTAGGAGAAGTAGCAAGGTAACGATTATTCACTTAAGCATGTAAGATCTATGGTACTGGAATCATACCATCGGACTTTCTGTAGATCATCATCGACACAATGCTCAAGGCAGCAAAGGCAGATTAATGCGAGGATTATCGCACAGTCAACTTGTCAACTGGTGCATTCAATTTACTGTCAATAACAAAAATTTCAAAGATAGTAGAAGATCAGTTATAGGAGAGTCAGTTTGAGTTCAAGAATGACGAACTCTAATCCGATTAAAATTGCTGTACGGTTGACGGCTGTCACTTGCCGGTATAATGTTGCCACATTGGCTGCCAGCTACCGCTCAATTGTGAGCGACACACAGACATGGTGGGACACTTGCCAAATGCTATTAATGTATAAGCCGAAGCAATATTTGAAGCTCTCATTCTAGGTATGACGGAAATGCGAGATAGTCTGCCAACAGCTGATTTCAAGTGACCAAAATAAAATACGAAATAAAAGAGCCAGACCCATGATTCGGGATCCAAACTCATTAAGAAAGGAAGACAGACAAGGAATTAGAAGTAAACCGACCGACTGTTGTAGCAGTTTAGCAACAATGAACGGTTCAGGTGTGACGTTTGAGGTCCGTGGTCGGAGGAGACCAGCTCATCGTCTATCAAGTAATTTTAATCCTACAACAGCCTTAGTTTTGTGGTCATTCCAATCGTATTGAAGAGTTTTGAACTTTCTGTCAGTGTCATATCAATGTCATTATTTGAAAGTCAGTGATCCCTTCATTTGGTTTTTCTTCTTTCTTCTGTTAAATTCAGTATCTCTTCTGTTTTCAAATGGTTTCTACAAGGTCGTGTATTTTTGCCCATTTGATCCTCTGTTGCCTTCAACATTTCATCCATCAAAGACACGCGTTCGTCTTCTATTGTCTTCTTTTTTATTGTTCCAGACAGTCGTTGCTTAATAATACCTTTGAAACTTCTTTTAGTTTACCCATCCCCAATCTTTTTCATTTTTTACTTTTTTGCAATCTCTTCGATTTTATGCAGCATTCCGAGGTAATATCGAATGGTATTCATCCAGTCTTGCACAGAAGTCTGTAGTCAGTACTTAAGAGATACCTTTTAGTTGTAACTCACTGCTACCTGAAATTTAATTATAGTCTGCTGACCGGAATCACGCACAAGAGAAAATAAAGTGGTTGGGATTTTGTTTTGTAGCTGAAGATTTGGGGTTCCACACCAGCCTGACGAAAGAATTTATCCGTTGCTTATCGCGTCTTCCACATCTGGTAAAGGTTTTTTTTTTTTTTTTTAAAATTGGGAATAGTGTTGAACTGCTCCTTGGTTAGGAACGAAGAGCGCGAAATCCGGGTTGGAGTGTTCGGGTTCGAGGCTCAGTGCGGCACAAATTTTCATTGTCGTCATTCCATTCTACAGCTGATGGTTGTCCTCATTCACAACTGCCATTTTATTTAATGTACTAAACTATAATTGCTTGGATGAACCAATTGAGAGGGCGGAAAAAGTGAAGGACTTACGACCTCCAAAAAGGTTATGTCTAATAAACGACTGAGATCCATTGAGTTGATGACTCATTTACTATTTTTATTTATTTGATGTTACAGCTGCCGGTGAGTTGTCGCCAACTGAAATATTCCAATTTATTCATAATTATGACCAACAAGTTTCGTATATTCCGCCGACGAAGGTTAGAAATTTCGAAACTATCGATAGCATTCGCGTTATACAGTTTTCAAGCACATTCCCAAGCCCCGTTCTCTAACAAAACTTACTTAAATGCGTTACACTGGACTCTCATTCTGGGGGACGACAGTCTACACCCGCACACACCCATCTTTATTTAGTTTCCTATAATTTCCGTAAATCGCTCTATGCAAATTCCGGGGTGGTTCCTCTGAAAGAGCACGGCCGATTTCCTCCATTCTTCTTAAAAAACGACCACGCTTGTGCTTCGTATCTTTTTTTATAGGTCATTTAACGATATACGTCCCTTGAATTCCAGTTAGTACTGCTCAGTATGACCAATGACATTCAGCAGACAGATGAATTAATGCTGGTTACAGACCCTGGAGACCAAAAAGTGCTGATCGTTTGCTTCCGTGAAAAGATGCAGGGTCGCGATTATTCCCCAGGATGGCTGTGCGGCCGTGGACGCTTACATTCCCTGGGCTGAAGTCGGAAGCGTGAAGCAGCCCGTGACATCTCAGCGCCTTCGGACACAGTGAGCACCCAGAACGATTAGCGGTACAGCCCTCGTCCAAATAAAAGCTCGGTTCCCCAATCTGCTCTAAGGATATGCTCAAACCGGAAGAGTGTCAGACTATAATCTGATGACGCTTGAGAGAGCAGGTTGCCCCCAAAACATAGATGTTTCCACTTTTAGCCACATGAAAAGGAAACCATTATCCGGAGATTTTTTCCACTTCAGTCGTAAGCTTCCCATTTGAAAGGCAACAAACTGTCGAGTAGAGAGCGGTAGAGAGAGTCAGAGGGAGACGGAAGTAGTTGTAATAGAGACGACTGTTGGTAGGGAGGAAACTAACTGGTAGGGCATGCAAAGAACCTCACCATTAGCTGGAGACGGCAAACTAAGGGTCTACAGGAAATATGCGGCCCATGAAAAACTTCTGGTTAACTACAATAAACTAAAGCATAGGAAGGAGAAGTTTATAATAGTTACAACTCTGATTCGCTAATTTGAGAAGTAGCTCGCTGCCATAAACTGAACGGAAAAGGTAAAAATCATAACTTCGAAAAGGACACGCTTGTTATTGCCGTTGTTGTTAACCTCGCCCGAGAAGCGCCGCTCTGCGACATCTGCTACAGTTGATTCAGTGGAGCTCTCGCGATAAGTTCGTCCCAGGATGCGTAATACTTCAGAGCTTGCAGACATCTCATGCTCCACCATATCAACAGATAACATGGTGAAACCGAACCATCAGCAGCTAGTGCGTAGGGAATTGTATAGGACGAGCAATCCTTAAATAAGCTTCACTTGTTCCATTTTACAATCAAGACTCAGACTTGCATTTGCTAATGATCATTTCTTTAGTAGCCCATCACGTTCAATTAGTTGCTTCCCATTGTTTTCACGGTAGTCACAAATGCCCATTTAACTTTACAGTCAGGTTAACAATTTTGAGTGTTTGATTCACTTTGAAGCCAGATTGCACTTCGAGAATCTTTAACCTTTCATTGTTAAATCGCACATCAAGAGCCATTAATTCTAATTTATGGTCAGACAGCGTATCACGTGCCCCGATCCTTATTCCAAGCACACTGAATACTTTGATATCAAAATTTTGTGCAGTTTGTTCTTCAATGCAGTTAAGAAATAAATAAATAAGAGTATTATCAATTTAATAAAATTCTCTCCAACCATTTACCAAAAGCCACTCGTACAGTGGTTTATATGAAAGGGCAGGGCCGATTTCGTTCGCTATCTATAAAAAAAATTCGTGCTTGTGCTCCGTTTCTAATGTTCTCATTGTCGTTGGGTCGCTGAATGATATTCTTCCTGTTCTTCTTTGAATTCCCATTTTTATTGCTCCGTCTGACAAAATTACCTTCTTCTGACAGTCGCATGATTGCTGTTTCCAGTCTCTGGAGACCAAAATGTGCAGTATGTGTCTCATTCCGAGTCTGACCTTTTGGTTCAGGCAGAAATATATTCTTTTCGAAAGAAGTGCGGCGGGTGCTTGTAGGAATCCTGCAAAACGTACGTACATGATCGTTAGGATACGTGTGGCATGAAGTGTTGATTTCACGTGTCAAGCTGCCACATTTACAAGTTTATACAAACTTTGTAACAATCTTATTTCATTTGTGTGGTCGTTTTAGAACTCAATTTATTATACTGATCCAAGTTCTGTCATTAACTTCGTTTCGGCTGTAGCAAGGATACAAACCATATACGGACGCGCAGGTTCGAATGTTACTAATCGACGCTTAATATAAAACTAAAGCCGGCCGGAGTGACCGTGCGGTTCTAGGCGCTACAGTCTGCAACCGCTCCGGTCGCAGTTTCGAATCCTGCCTCGGGCATGGATGTGTGTGATGTCCTTAGGTTAGTTAGGTTTAATTAGTTCTAAGTTATAGGCGACTGACGACCTCAGAAGTTAAGTCGCATAGAGCTCAGAGCCATTTGAACCATTTTTATAAAACTAAACAACGCATTTTGTAATTCCAGAATACGTTTCAGAAGAAGCGAAACTAGCTTTTCGTTAGTATTTATGGAACGAACACTTGCAAATATTATGAACGTTTTCAAACCAACGATCTTCATGATATAAGCCGCTTTATAAAAAGCGTTGTTATCGTACGTATTTTATGAATTTAAATGCTAAAACCTAAAAGCCGTGTTCGGCTTTAAGTTGAAAACTGAGAGGAGTGAAGTAATACGTAAATCCGTGTTGTCAACCTGTATACACCAGCAAGTTTCTGATTATAATCATATCTTTTATTTCCAGTAATGGATGACGTAAGCAGTAATTGTTAAAATAATATATAATGGAGATTCAGTCGTCGAAGTTACAGTTTTGTAACCGAATTACTCAATAAACATGTAATTGTGAAACGGAAACATCTGGATTCCTTGAAATTTCTCTTGGCGGTACCAAAACGTCAGCTACACTGTGGAGAACGCAGCAATTTACAGCAAATTTTGGTGTAGCACTGCAGCATCGGAGATCGCCGAAAACCCGAAGATCAGTCTCTCGTCTTAACTGTTACGCCCTGTAACATTTCGCATTGGGTGTATTTATATCTGGAACGATACTGTAATTGGCGCAAGATAAGTGTTTGATTGGGAGCAGATGAGGTATTTGAGAACATCGGGATTGGTGGTGCGACGGAAGCCTGGCTCTTCGCTAGCTACACAGATGCTCTCTCGCCGCGACGGGTCATTGGCCAGCTGCTGTACGCCAGCGGGCGGGCGTCGCGCGGCGAGGATGGGACAATAGCGGCCGATAAAAAACCGCGCGCCGGCGGGCACAGCCGGGATTAGCGGCAGAGCAATTTGTCAAAAAGCAAGCGAACGCCCGATGTAAAGCCTGCCTCTCTTTGCTGCGAGCGAGATTGTTCTGCGACGATCGGATCGGAGTCGCAAAGCAAAGCGTACAGCCCAGAGAAACGGAACGCACGCAAATCGAAGAATGGTGGCAGTTCGGAGGGAGCGGTCGCAACGTTGCCAGGGGCGAGAGAGGCCGAGAGAGGGAGAGAGAGAGAGAGAGAGAGAGAGAGAGAGAGAGGCGCTCTAATACCGGTGTAAGCCAGCTTAGCGGCGACAGCAACACGCTACATAAATCACGGCGGCCGTAAATCGCGGAGCCGCCTCGCCGCCTCGCTAGCGGCCTCCACATCCGCAAGGCGGCTGACGCGGCGCGGCGCGGCGCGGCGGCCAGACGCAGCCAGCAGGCAGCAGGCGGTCCCCGGCGCCACTTTGCACCGGTGGGGATTCCCCGCTGCAAATCCCTTGCGGCCCGCCCGGCGCGCCCCTCCTTAAGAAACTTCAAGCGCCACTTCTTCCCCCTGCGCTAGGGCTCCGTGGTCCGCTGTGTCAAACTCACACGCCTTCTCGCTTCTTACAGCAGCTGCACAAAAATAGTTTCAAAAACTTGTTTCACACATTTTATTGCACAACTTATATTCTGACCTGTTTACGTCACAGTTGTTATTTTCCACATACATGGTGACGTAGAGGTCATATTTATCACGAAATAATTTTGTTTATTGGTTTACTTCAGTGTTCCCCTTTTTATGGTAGTCTCCACCAGAAATTATGAAGGCTGTCTTATAAAGTCTTACTATCATTTCAAAAAATTATAAATTTTAAACTATTAGAAAAGGGGCATATATACAGGGCAGTTCATTGATAGCGACCGGGCCAAATATCTCACGAAATAAGGGTCAAACGAAAAACTACGAAGAACGAAACTCGTCTAGCTTGGAGGGGGAAACCAGATGGCGCTATCGTTGGTCCGCCAGATGGTGCTGCCATAGGTCAAACCGATATCAACTGTGCTTTTTTAAATAGGAACCCCCATTTTTATTACATATTCGTGTAATAAAGAAATATGAATCTTTTAGTTGGACCACTTTTTTCGCTTTGTGATAGATGGCGCTGTAATAGTCACAAACTTATAAGTGCATGGTATCACGTAACATTCCGCTAGTGCGGACGGTATTTGCTTCGTGATGCATTCAACGTGTTAAAATGGGCCGTTTACCAATTTCGGGGAAGGTCGGTATCGCGTTAATGAATGGCTATTGTGATCAAAATGCCCAACGGGTGTGTGCTACGTATGCTGCTCGGTATCCTGGATGATATCATCCAAGTGTCCGGACCGTTCACCGGATAGTTACGTTATTTACGGAAACAGGAAGTGTTTAGCCACATGTGAAACGTCAACCACGAACTGTAACAAATGATGATGCCATAGTAGGTGTTTCAGCTGCTGTCGCGGCTAATCCGCACATCAGTAGCAGACAAATTGCGCGATGATCGGGAATCTCAAAAGCGACGGTGTTGAGAATGCAACATCATCATCGATTGCACCCGTACCATATTTCTATGCACCTGGAATTGCATGGCGACGACTTTGAACGTCGTGTACAGTTGCCACTGGGCACAAGAGAAATTACGGGACGATGATAGATTTTTTGCACGCGTTCTATTTAGCGCCGAAGCGTCATTCACCGATAGCGGTAACGTAAACCGGGATAATATGCACTATTGGGCAACGGAAAATCCACGATGGCTGCGAACATCAGCGACCTTGGCGGGTTAGTGTATGCTGCGTCATTATGGGAGGAAGGATAATTGACCCCCATGTTATCTATGGCAAACTAAATGGTGCAATGTATGCTGATTTGTTACGTAATGTTCTACCAATGTTACTACAAGATGTTTCACTACATGACAGAATGGCGATGTACTTCCAAAATGATGGATGTGCGGCACATAGCTCGCGTGCGGTTGAAGCGGTATTGAATAGCGTATTTCTTGACAGGTGGATTGGTCGTCGAAGCACCATACCATGGCCCGCACGTTCACCGGATCTCACGTCTCCGGATTCCTTTCTGAGGGGAAAGTTGAAAGATATTTACTACCGTGATCCACCGACAACGCCTGACAACATGCGTCAGCGCATTTTCAATGCATGTGCGAACATTACGGAAGGCGAACTACTCGCTGTTGAGAGGAAGGTCGTTACACGTATTGCCGAACGCCTTGAGGTTGACGGACATCATTTTGAGCATTTATTGCATTACTGTGGTATTTACAGGTAATCACGCTGCAACACCATGCGTTCTCAGTAATGATAAGTTCACAAAAGGACATGTATCACATTAGAACAACCGAAATAAAATGTTCAACCGTACCTAAGTTTTGTATATTAATTTAAAAAACGTACCTGTTACCGACTGTTAGTCTAAAATTGTGAGCGATATGTTTGTGACTATTACATCGCCATCTATCACAAAGCGAAAAAAGTGGTCCAACTAAAACATTTATATTTCTATACGTACTACAAGAATATTTAATAAAAAAGGAGGGTCCCTATTTTCAAAAACGTAGCTGATATCCGTTTGTCCTACGGCAGCGCCATCTAGCGGGCCAAGCAGAGCGCCATCTGGTTCTCCCCTTAAAGCTGCACCATTTTCGTTCTTTTTAGTTTTTTCGTTTTGGCCCGGTCACGATCAATGGACCACTCTGTATGTACCAGGTGGTTATGATTAAACTTTCCCTTTTTAACACGTTATAAAACTGAAACTAATTACCGTACGACTACCAAACTTGGTAGCATTAATGTCAAGGACATGAGGAAGAGAAATAACGCAGAATCAATTCAGTTGAAACCCTTCTAATGTGCTGCTACGGTACGTCATACCATTACGTACCGGTACCATTCCAAGCCTTTGCCCTTCCTATTAACTACGTCCGTCTGACCGGGTCCTTTCTTTCCTAACGTCCTTCCCACGTCACCATCCGTAACACGGATTCCTGCACCTTCTTTCCCTCCACCGGTGTGCCCCAAGGTTCCGTCCTTTCCCCTCTACTGTACCTCTTGTATACGGTGGACATGCCGCCGCCTTCACCCCCGATCCACCATCTCCAGTACGCCGGTGACAGCGCCTTCCCTGACCTCGCACCCACCCTGCAGCGCTCCCGACACCTTCTCCAATCCCATCCTGATCGATTCACCACTTGGTGCAACTAGTGGTTGCTCAAGGTCAATCCTTTCAAAACCCAGGCTATCATAGTAGGCAAAACCACCCCTTCCTTCCACCTCCTCGATTTCTATGTCACCGTCTATGACCGTCCTATCGCCCTCACCCCCACCCTAAGGCGTCACCCTACGGCGTCACCCATGACCGTCGCCTCTCCTGGACCCCCCACCTCCGGACAATCCAAGCCAAGGCACGCTCCCGACTCCATCTCCTCAAGCTCCTTTCTGGCCGTACAAGGGGTCTGGACCCCTCCACCATCCTCCATACCTATAAACCCCTAATCCGCCCTATCCTCTGCTAAGCCCACTCTGTCTGGATCTCCGATCCCCCTAGCTTTTACTAATCCCTTCAGATCCTAGAACGCCATGCTCTTCGCCTCGCCTATCGCATCCGTCGCCCCTCTACCACGCGGATACTGTACGACCTTATTCCTTTCTCCCACCTCCTCCTTTTCCTCGAACGGATACGGATCCTTTACACCTCCCGTCGTAACACCCCACCCGTCACTTATCTGGTTTTGGCGTGTGTTCACCCCAACTAATTGACTAACAGATCAACAGAGAGTGCAAAACTGACGCAATATCTGATAACGCAAAAAAGTAATATGGCCCTGTGACTCCAAGAGACCACTCTTTGCGTTTACAAATGTCTGCTTGTGTCTGTGTATGTGCGGATGGATATGTGTGTGTATGCGAGTGTACACCTGTTCTTTTTTCCCCCTAAGGGAAGTCTTTCCGCTCCTGGGACTGGAATGACTTCTTACCCTCTCCCTTAAAACCCATATCCTTTCGTCTTTCCCTCTCCTTCCCTCTTTCCTGAAGAAGCAACCGTCGGTTGCGAAAGCTAGAAATTCTGTGTGTGTGTTTGTGTGTTTTATTTATTGTGCCTATCTACCGGCGCTTTCCCGCTTGGTAAGTCTTGGAATCTTTGTTTTTAATATATATCTAAAGCAACATGTGAAAATTTGTGTCGGACTGGAACTCGAACCTGGTGTGTTCCCGCTTATCGCGAGCAGTCACCTTACGACTTAGGTTACCCAAACAGCCTCCCCCGATCGTGCCAAACTTCCATATGTCACACACCTTTTTCTTGTAATAGATGCATTTACCCACACTAGCGTATCTCGTGATTAGCATCCACATTTTAGAATCAAGAAATAAATCAATACGCAAAGTGAAGAAATAGGTGTGTGATGTATGGAAATTTTGGTCGGTCCAGGGAGCATGCTCGAATAGCCAAGGTGGTAAGGCGACCACTCGCAGTAAGTAGGATGTACAGGTTCTAGTCCTGGTCGGGAACAAAGTTTCATATGTTGATATACGTAGAACGTCTGTAATTATTACAGTTAATAATCTTTTTAAACATATTAGGAGCAGCAATGAACTAGTGATAAAACATTATATACTGCCTTGATCGCATAAAACCAAACTTTCATTCACAAGTGGTGACTGGTTTCGACACGATGAGGACCATCTTCGAATCATACTCTAGTGATGATGTGTGGAGACGATAGCACGGAGCAGTAACAGTGGATACACCCATCCACAGTCGATATCAGTGGGTGCTACTCACAACCATCTTCGAATCATACTCTAGTGATGATGTGTGGAGACGATAGCACCGAGCAGTAACAGTGGATACACCCATCCACAGTCGACATCAGTGGGTGCTACTCACAGTTTCTCCTCAGTACCATCGTCTCCACATGTAATCTTTAGAGTATGGTCCGAAGACAGTCCACATCGTGCCGAAACTAGTCACCCCTTATGAATGAAAGTGTATTTTACGGAGCCAACAGTGTTCTATATATATTTGGGGTGAGTCGTTTGAAACTATGTGTCGGAATAATTGGCTAAATACACATCGGATTAAAAAAAAGTGGTAATGAACGTTGTTCACCTCGAATGGGACATCCATTAACTCAACGCTCGACACCCCTGCACCACTCCTGGGAGCCAGAGGGGGACTTTGAAATCTTAAACATGAATCCCAACTTTTTATTACAGATTTGGATTCTCCGAGAAAAAAAATGTAACTTGTAACTTTTCAATGAAACATTTCTTTCGTTTCATTATAGATGGCGCTATAATCGGCAAACGTGGAAATAAGGTGATAGTTGTTGCAAAACGGTACTATCTCAAACAAATACCCATCCGATTAAGACAATCGAAGTACTTTCTTGATATTTTTGATACTGATAGCATGTGCCACCTCCCACATTCGAATGATACACAGACCGTGATCATGCGCTCAGTCCGCGGTCAGACTGCGCATCTTACTGCAATGATTCTGACTGCACACATCTCGCCGCAATTTTTCCACGACGTTAACGATAGCAGAGACAATCGATATCATTGCTGCGTGCCTTGAGGCTCATAGAAATGTTGATAAATCTCGCCCAAGGTATGCTGCTCTGTTTCCCAATATGAAAGTTCCATCTGCAACGACGTTTCGCAGTATTGTCCATCTGTTCACTGAAACGGGAAGTGTCAAACCTAGACATGGAGGCCGACCGCGGCTTGTGACAATCATCACATTAGTTTTTGGCAAATCGACAAATCGAGCGAAGTTCAGGAATTTCGCAAAGAACTGTTCCACGCATACTTCATGTACACAAATGTTATCCATTTCATTTATCGTTGTATCAAGAACTACATGGTGACGATTTTCACAATCGTTTGAATTTCTGATACTGGATACAGGAACAGCTGGCAGTCAATGACAATTTCATTTCACAAATACTTTTCATACATGGAAGAATCCTGGAGATACTAAAAGGTATCAGATAGAATATATTATGGTAAGACAGAGATTTAGGAACCAGGTTTTAAATTGTAGGACATTTCCAAGGGCAGATGTGGACTCTGACCACAATCTATTGGTTATGAGCTGTAGATTAAAACTGAAGAAACTGCAAAAAGGTGGAAATTTAAGGACATGGGATCTGGATAAGCTGAAAGAACCAGAGGTTGTACAGAGTTTCAAGGAGAGCATAAGGGAACAATTGTAAGTAGGCTGTTTAGGTTTTCTTATTGGTAACGCCACATAGCGCTCTGTATGAAAAATCACTGGCTGTGCTGTGTGCAGTCTGTGGCTAGTTTGCATTGTTGTCTGCCATTGTAGTGTCGGGCAGCGGCAGATGGATGCTAACAGCGCGTAGCGTTGCGCAGTTGGAGGTGAGCCGCCAGCAGTGGTGGACGTGGGGAGAGAGATGGCGGAGTTTTGAAATTTGTAAGACTGGATGTCATGAACTGCTATATATAGTATGACTATTAAGGTAAATACATTGTTTGTTCTGTATTAAAATCTTTCATTTGCTAACTATACCTATCAGCAGTTAGTTCCTTCCGTAGATTGAATCTTTTATTTAGCTGGCAGAAGTGGTGCTCGCTGTATTGCAGTAGTTCGAGTAACGAAGATTTTTGTGAGGTAAGTGATAAGTGAAACATATAGGTTAATGTTAGTCAGGGACATTCTTTTGTAGGAATTTTTGAAAGTCAGATTGCGTTGCGCTAAAAATATTGTGTGTCAGTTTAAGCACAGTCTTGTATAATTTTTCTAAGGTGACATTTCATATGTCTACCCTTAGCCGAGGATACCTCACTGGAATCTTCTGATTTTTTTCTTGTAGTTTGTGTAATTAGTGTAGATTTTGTTTATTGTAGGGAGGATCTTCTTTGTAGTTGTAGTCTTTCATTGTTGTACAGTAAAACAGTTGTGGCATACATGTAGGTTTGCACCAAGTATTTCGCAGCTGCGCTTGCAATTAACTAGATATTATTTTCAGTGCTACGTTAATGTGTTCTCTTATTTTTTCTCTTCAAATTGTGTTTTTCTGTGTTATCGTGTGAAATATTGTGACAATAATGGCGTACGAAAAACGTAATACTAGGCTCCAAAGTAAACTGAGAAATGACGTTGGAGACGAAAGCAGTGTGTTAGCGCCACCATGTAATGAATTAACTAATGTTCAAAGTAGTAATTTGGTAATTGTACATAGGGAAATGGAGCGGGCTGCAAACAATGGTGTAGACAGTGAAACAATTAGTGAACAGGGAAGCGTTATCGATCGATCGGTCGGCAACAGCTCGGCTCAGGATTCCGAAATGACAGGACACAATCTTGCAAATACAGATTTTGCGTCCTCACCGTTTTCTCAAATAAGTCAAGACACATTTTCTGTTTTTCAAACTGCGAATATTGCCGGTTCAAATGCATTGCCGAATAGCACTAAGCAACATGTTTCAGACACCAGTGCACTGTTATTACAATTAATGCAACAAATGGGACAAAAGCTTCAAAAGTTAGACACAATGGAACAAAATCAGAGACAAACACAGCAACAGTTGGACACAATGGAACATAATCTTCAAAGGTTAGACACAATGGAACAAAATCAGAGACAAACACAGCAACAGTTGGACACAACAGAACATAATCTTCAAAAGTTAGACACAATGTGAAGCAAAGCAAGCGCTGTATCATGTATAAGATACAGAGGCGAGCGAGTGCACGGGACTTACCCTAGTTCACTGCTAGTAGCGTCACGTCATCGTAACGCGCCTGCATATAGTATTGCACCACATTTAACATAAAAGTAAAAATTAAGATTTGTGTGTAAAACTTTGTTAAAGTATAGTTCTATGTAATAATGTTTCAGGTAACAAATCTTAATGTTATAAAATTAGTAGTTTACGTAAAATTCACGTTTTGAAAGAAAAATAGGAGGCGCTAAATAATGACGCTAGGAAGCCAAAATTTGGTGAGAAGGTGCAGTAAGAAGTCATTAATGAGTGGTGCTGGTTTCCAAAACCATAAAACTAAAATTGACTCCAGAATCCGCGTTTTTCGGAAAAATCAGAGGCGCGAAATAATAGAGCTACAATATTGAAAATTGGTAGGATGCTTCAGTTCACCCTAATAATAATAATGGAAATACCACAATCAGTTACCTCTTCTAGTTTTTTAGTAATTTAGTAAAAACTACTTTTGTGAGTAAAATGTACATAAGCATTATAGATTAAGTACTTTAAATTTTAATGATAAAACAAATTCTTTAAGACCAATGATCAGATAGGACAATTAACAAAGCTACACCAAGTTTTAGTCTTGTAGCATAATTAACAGCTGATACAAGTCTTGATAAAGCTATGGTTCAGAGGTAACAATCTACCGTTAGTTCCATTGTAAAAATTCTAGAGAGTAAAGTTTTAATTTTAGCGGGCTGAGATTTTCTACGTGCTTCTGTACTGCTCAGATGTATGTATACAAAAATTGAGAAGTTTGTAAAGCTATTATTAAATGTGATATTTAAGATTATGTGCCTGAGATAGCGGTCATTTGGAGGCCGCAGGCATCTGCATGTGAACGGAAAGAACAGATGCTCTCTTGGCGGTACGCGCCGGAGCTATATAAAAAGAGCGGCAGAGGCAGTAGTAAGCTCACTCCGCATTAGACCAACGCCTAGTCCACGCGAGCTTAACGTCCGATCGCGCCTCGCCTCGGGTGACGTCATAGCGGGCTGTGACATGCGCGTACTTAGCAATGTAAACGGACATTGAAAATCGCGAGGACTGTACACCGTCCTGGATCGTTTAGACTTCGGTAACAAACTGTTATTGTGCCGTCCGTGTGAAGTATAATTCCGCGTGGCAAGTGGTAACTAACTCCACTTTTAAGGCGAGCATTAATCCTTTTTTTTTTTTAACATTATTGCGAACTATTAATAGAGCACCGTTAGTTAGAGTAATGAACTATTCGGGAGGAACTTGCTGTAGAAGTCGCCTCTGAACTATTAAACGATTGGCTGAATTAACAATATTTAATGTCTTTAGCATTTTCAGAAGTTTCTAGTAATTTGTGTGAGCCTTTAAGATAATAAAATCTTGTTTGGAACTTTAAATTTTATTGAAGCAGCCCTAATCCCGTGAAGAACTATGGATATTTTTCGTTTAGCTGGGCTGTACAGGAATGTGGCCGTGCAGACTGGGAACTAAGGTCAGTAAGTTTCCCTTCGCTTTCTGACTGGCCACCAAATTAGTTGCCAGGCTCGCGTGATTTAAGGTGGCAATGTTCAACTTTCATTCAACATTAAACAACGACTTCTTCGCCGTCCCACATATGTTGCATCGGCAATAGTCTGTTACGTGAAATGAACATTCAAACAACTCATTCGACCAACTTCTTCGCCGCCCCACAAATGGAACAAAATCTTCGGAAGTTAGACACCACACTTGAACAAACACGTGAAGATTTAACTACTGAGTTACATAACATTGAATCGAAATGTCAAAAAACTCTGTAATGACGTAAAAACACAAATTTGTGAGCATTTTCAACCTATTTTTTCGCGGCATGAAAACGCATTACAGAATCACGAAGCAGCCATAAAAGAATTGCAAACTGTTGTCCGTGAAAATCACGACACCTTGCAAGCTAAAATGGACTCAGTTGCATCCACCGATTCGGTTACGCAACTTGCAAGAACTCAGGAAAACTTAAAGGACACAGTAGATTCGATTTCAACACAAATGGACACTCTGAAACTTGGTTCAGAAAAAACACACAGAGGAAATGTGTTCACTATCGGAGAAAGTAGCCGAACTTTCGGATCAGTTCACTAATATATCTACGAAGGTAGATGATAATCTGAATGACACAAAACTGGTAGTCTTTAATGACACAGAAGAGTGCGAACAAATTAGGAAATTCAAACAAAGTCTGAATCAAATTAGTACGCAACACCAAAGAGAAATCCGGGAAGTACAAGATCAGCTGACACAGGTAATACAACAATTACGTATTTCAGAGGACACTCGCGCTCCAGTACGGGAAGAGGGACATAGAAATACGGAACATCCACAAAATAATAACACAGGGCACTTCGGAAATTATGAAAGAAATTGGCAAGGTACACCGAATTTTGAGATGGAACCGCCGAAACGACGTAACAATGACCGACATGCGACTCGCCGACATGATTTTGACTATAAGCTGTTCATTACTACACGTAAATTCAAAACATTTAAGAATTCTGGCAACGACATTCATCCACAAGCGTGGCTTCATCAATTCTCTCATTGTTTTCCTCCCAACTGGTCATTAGAACACAGATTAGAATTTATGTGTGGCTACTTGGAGAATGAACCAGCTGTAAGAATGCGATCGGTCATTCACGATTGTCACAGTGAAGAAGAATTTTATCATGCCTTCCTCTCAGCATATTGGTCTCAAGCTACACAAGACCGAGTAAAACATAGCATAATGATGATGAAACACTTTGAACAATCTGAATTTTCCAGTCTTGTCAAATATTTTGAAGACATGTTGCATAAGAACCAATATCTTTCAAACCCATATAGCCCTTCAGAACTCATCCGCATTTGCATAATGAAATTGCCTGAACATTTAAGGAATATTATTTTGGCAGGGCGTTGCAAAGACGACATTGAAGCTTTTCAGGGACTCTTACAAGAATTAGAAATTGACACAGACGGTCGCGGGATGCGAAAACAGGAAAACAATCACTACAGTTCACATCCGTCACAATTCCGTGACGACAGAAACAATAACTGGACACGACAAGTCTATACTTACAACGCAAATCGTGACCAAAACAGACACCACCCATATGACAACCGCTGGCGGAGTAATAATAGTTACATAGAAAGATCGCATTTCCGTAGTAATGACTATCACAGAGACAATCAGAGAAACAGACAATATGGAAACCAAAATAATTATTACCAAGGGAGACAGAATAACTTAAGACGCAACGGTCCAGCGCGCAGTTACGATTCAGGGAGAAATTCTCCACCACGTGACCGACAAGAAAGAAACTATGGAATCTACCGACATGACGACAGACGATATGATCGTAACGACAGATCTGAATTGCAGCAGAACTGGCGGGATCCAAACAGAGCAGGGCCCTCTCGACAAGGTGAATTTGTAGAAGTTAGGTCTCCAAATCCCAATAACGACGCGCGCTAACAAAGACACAATAGGCAATGACTCATACCGCTGGCAGCCACAAAATGTACGCATGAAACTGACGACTCAGCTGCCGTAGCTAGTAATTACGTAAAAATGGAAGACATTGGGGACATCTTACTCCAGGAACATGACGTAAAACATAACAACATTGCATATCCTGTGATTCACATTACAGTAAATGACGTAAAATTTACGGCAGTACTTGACTAAGACAGTCCCATTTCAGTAATTAGTGAAACAGCTTTTAGCAAATGCAACAAATCGAACGATTGCCCCACGCTTCCGTTACGCAAGATTAAATTACAAGGTGCAGTCATTGGAAAAAGTGTAGATGTACGTCAACAAACCAACTTAGAATTCTTTTGTCAAAGCCACAGCTTCCCTATGAACTTTCTTATTGTTCCATTATTGTCGACGGAAATTATACTTGGAGTAGACTTTTTGAATGAATACAAAGCAATCTTAAACTTTCACGATGCTGAAATAAGTTTAGAGAAAGAAGGTAAGTCAATAGCTTTGAAATTTGAAGATTGGCTCTCAAACCATGACGAGGAAATTAATCGGCTTTACCTTCTGTTAGACAACAGTTCGGAATTTTCTACAGAACAAGACACTAACAATCACTCTGTAAGTACTGACAGAGATGATATCGACGGCACAATTGAAACTAATGAGTTAATTCAGAATAAAATTCAAACAATTGAGAATTGTAATGACACTGATAGGCAGGACCTTTTTGAGATTTTACAAGCACATTCCACAGTTTTTACTCACAAAACAGGAACAATCAAGGGATTTCAGTACCATTTTCGTGTTCGTGAGCATACTAAATTTTGTGTTAGACCATACGTAATTCCAGCACATTATAGGGACCGTGTTAGAACAGAAATACAATCTATGCTTGACGAGGGCATTATTGAGCCTACAGTAAGCTCATACAACAATCCATTACATGTTGTTGAGAAGAAAAATGGATCGATCAGGCTTGTCTTAAATTCGAGACAAATCAATACTATCATTATTCCTGAAACAGACAGGCCGCAAACGTTGGAAGAACTACTTCAAAATTTTAATGGTGTAAAAGAGCTGTCTTCCATTGATCTCAGATCCAGCTTTTATCAGATCGAACTTCACCCAGAATGTAGAAAATGCACAGCTTTCCTTTGTTTCGGCGTTTGTTATCAGTTTCGGAAACTTTCTTTTGGTTTGAACATTTCTTCGGCAGCATTCATTCGCAGGCTAAATTCCATATTACCCGAGTTCTTAAAACGTCACATCACTTTACATGTGGACGATATTCTGATAGCAGAAGCCTCATGGGAACAACATAATCGCATCCTCAACAGCGTGTTACATATTTTTGCAAAATCTGGAATTACAGTTAACTTGGAAAAGTCTGAATTCGGTAGGACAAAGGTGAAGTTTTTGGGACATATTATTTCTTCTGAAGGCATTCAGCCGGATCCTGAAAAGTTAGAAGCAATCAGAGCCATTCCAGTTCCATCCACAAAAAAACAAGTCCGCCGTTTTCTAGGCCTCGTAAATTTTTACCGTCGTTTTCTGAATATGCAAATTCTAGTTACACCAAAACTTTGTTCTCTCACTGGAAAAAATACTATTTGGAACTGGGACGAACAAGCACAGTTGTAATTCAATTCTTTGAAAGAATCGCTACTTAACGCGCCAATACTAGCTCATCCAGATCTCTCACAAGATTTTTGCCTTAGCACGGATTCTTCTAAAGTCGGTCTTGGTGCCCATTTATTTCAAGCAGCCACAGAAACTGACATTACTGTTCAGAAAACCATTGCTTTTGCTAGCCGAGTGCTAACAAAATCTGAAAAAAATTATGCCGTTACTGAATTAGAAGCTTTAGCTATCGTTTGGGCATTTAACAAATTCCGTTTCTTTCTTTATGGTAAGCACGTAAAAGTATACAGTGACCATCGTTCATTACAATTTCTTATGTCTTCAAAATTAAATCATGACAGGTTAAAACGTTGGGCATTGTTTCTGCAAGAATTCCACTTCACAATAGTCTACATTCCCGGCAAGGAGAACATTGTTGCAGACGCACTGTCACGCGCACCGGCTGGGCTCGAGAAAAGTAACACAGAAAGCAACCTCGACAAAAATTTCAGTATTCTTTACATTCAGAAAGTCGCCTTTGAATACTTCACCACCACATCTTTAAAGGACATTGCTCATGAACAAGATAAAGATCCGATTTGGAAAGACATCAAAAGTAAATGGCATGAAAAGACACACACATAGATTCGGCATTATTATCTGGTTAGGAACAACATACTGTTCAAACGCTGCACTGTTGATGACAAGCTATGGGTACTTTGCATTCCAGACGATTTCGTTAATAAGCTCATTTGGTAGATTCATTTCAGCTATGCACATTTTGGTCCACGAAAATGTTATCATATTCTTCGAAAGACTTGTCATTTTAACAATATGGAAAAGAGAATTCGAAGAGTCTTGTCTATTTGTAAACTTTGTCAAAAGGCGAAACCATCTACTGTCTTGCATCGTGCTCCATTGTTTCCTATCATTCCTTCTAAATTAAAAGAATTTGCTGCTGTTGATCTCTTGGGACCGCTTGTTAGAGCATCTAATGGATTTTCGTACGTTCTAGTCGCTGTTGAACTTACTTCCACATTTGTTTCTTTCACTCCGTTACGTAAAGCCACTGGACGGTCTATATCCAACGCCTTTGTTAAAAATTTCTTACGTGAAGTTGGACACGTTAGTAAAGTAATTTCAGATAACGGACCGCAATTCAGATCTGCTGTTTAGTCACGCATGCTTCGTAACCATAAAATCAAATCTGTTTTTATTTCATTGTACTCACCACATTGTAACCTGTCTGAACGGATTGTGAAAGAAATCAATAAGCTTTGCAGACTTTATTGTCACAGAAAGCATCAGCATTGGGACAGATATTTACACTTATTTCAAAACGTGCTGAATGAAATACCTCATGACTCCACTGCCTTACCACCTGTTCTTGTACTGAAGAATAAAGAACCACCGAACAGAATCCGAATATGCGTAAACTTCGACACAAAGACATAATTGATTTGGCTATTAAAAATATAAATTCTGCTGCAGACAAAAGGAGAAAATTACATGGTAAAGCAAATGCAAAGAAATTATATATTGGTCAGAAAGTTCTCATTAAAGCTCATTCATTGTCACATAAGAACAAACACTTGAGTCACAAATTCTTTCTAGTTTACAATGGACCTTACAGAATTCGACGTATACCACATGATAATTGCGTTGAAGTTGAAACTCTGCGTACTAGGAAGAGTAAAGGTTTACACCACATTTCACATGTAAAACCGTTTATTGAAAGATAATCTGCTTTTTAACTTTGTCTTTGCCATAAAATTTTTCACTTCACGCTACTAGTACAATTTGTCAGACTTAGAATCTGTTAACATGCAACCATGTTTGAAGTTAAATATCCAGTCAAGAACCAAGAGAACTTATTTAAACAGAAATTATGAATGCATTGTTATAGTGAACAGACGTCACAGTGTTATTGTGCGTGTACATTCTTGCTTGTTAGTTGCACGATTACGTAACGACTATAAGGCTGACATACTTAGAACAGTTACCAGTACTGCTAATGAGATTTTAATGCAACATTTTGGTTTACTTGAAAATAAATTCTGGATTTAAAGTACTTTCTGTGAGATACCAGATGACATGTGAAAGCTACACGATTTTATCACGACGCTACTAATGAGTGACAATTTACAATGTTGCTTTTGCACTGTATCTGTTTTATATCTGCACAGTTTTTCTGTATTATTCTGGAAAGTAAAACATGTTTTAGTAGTTACTTTGTGGTATAGCTACAATGAGACAGCCTTTTCTGTAGCACAACAATACGTTACAGTACAGTACTTACTATATCACGGCAATAACCGTAGTAACTACGATATCTATACGCAAAGCATTTCACTTTTGTTTATCATGAGGTAAGTACATTGACTTCTGTAGAACTTAGCTTTCGGAGGACGATAACTGCGACACTTCCACAGAGATTATCTTACAACACGACGCACAGTTTAGCGCTACAGTACGAGTATTTGAGTGACTAATTTTGTACTTAAAACATTTATTTTTAAAGATATTTGAAATACAATGATAAAAAGGTTTTCCGTAATACATTTCATTCCATTGCTGTAATATGTAACATCTGAGGATATAATTACATTAATCATCAGGGGGTACACGCCTACTTTGTGTACCATGTGTCTGGCAAGCACAAGAAGCCCTAGCTAATATGGTATTTGCTTATACAACTTTACACATCGGTACCATATTTCTCTAGCACATAAATTACACAGCTATTTGATCATTTAACTGAGAGACAAACATTTTTTTATTACGTCAGTGACACACGTTTACGCAATTACACGGTTGGATAATTTCACACTTATGAAATTTCAATTTTGTCTGTACTTTGTGAAATGTTCATATTTTTTCGGAACCATTGTGATACTATGAGAGCTTTGATTGATGTATTTGGTATGGGTTCATGATTTTTAAAGTACGTTTGAGGTAGATGACACTTTTGACATGAGCCGAGAATTTTTTTAGGTTTTGAAATTATTGGAGGAAACTACGACGATTTTGAGAATTTGACTGAGGTGTTATGATGTTATTATTACGATGACTATGTGTATTATGCTGTTACAGTATGTTTATGATCAATAAGCTGATGCTATATGAGTTATCTGATTATGCTACGTATCTGTTATGATGACATATTGAAGAAGTGTCGACGAATAAGGTAAGGAATAAAGAGTAGTGGTTAGGGACTCTGGTTTGTGAAAAATGATGTTGGAAACCGAGAATCGTACTTTAAAGAGTTATGAAATGTGTGTATATGCGTGAATGTATCACTATGCTGGCGAAAATTTTTTGGACGCCATTCTATTTAAAGGATTTTGTTTCTACATATTTGTAACGCAAATTCTTGACCTGTGAATTTTTTTTACATGAGACTGTCACTGTAGCGGAAACTGCTGTCGTATATATTTCGGTAAGAAAGGTAGGTGACCGTGACGTAATGGGTTGCGAGTGGCCAAGTGTGCCAACCGCCTTGAGAAAAAGTCATTAGTGTGTGCCTTTCAGAGGCACAGGTGGAGAAAAAAGGATGCCATTAACCTCGCTATTGACATTCCTTTGTAGAAAGCATCGCAAATACGACACGCCCAAACTTTAAAACATATAATTACACTCTGAAGCTCTTAATTTATGATATTTACTGAAATGAAATGATGAGAAACATTTTATATCTATTGTCTTTCTAGCTGAGAGATTGCTCATTTTGTTTAATATCCAGTTTCTATCTGCACTGCAGCATTGGTTAAAATGAAATTTAATGGATGTACTAATATAGATATTTCATGCCTACAGATCCAGTAAATAATAACTTTATGATGTACTTTAAAAAACGAAGGAGCACAAAAAGACTTCCCTTCACAGGAACTGCATACATAATTTTCTTTTCAAGTACTTGGTAATTTTTATGGTAGAATAAGTTCTGGTGCACCACTTTAATTATATAGACATTAAGATGTGAATCGACATCTCCCTTTTCTGCATTGTTGTCTTTACTGTAATATTTTTTCTGCTTGAGCTTTGTCATGTTTAGTTATAAGCTGTTGCATTTGCTTCTGCTGTGTGCCAGGCATAGTGCTACTGAATTACTCTGTTAAGCTAGTTTTACTACGGATTTATTTTTCTTGTTTGCTGTGCATTGCCTTATATTAGTTGTAATATTGCTGCGTCTTTGACAACTTCCATTTTATTTCATTGTTGTTTGTATAAATTGTTTTGCGCTGCTGCATTGCCTCGTCCCTTAGTTTAGCATCTGAGCTCAATAGCTTTAAGTTAGCTTAAGAGGGGGTAGACTATATAAGAAACTATGATGAATTGGAAGAAAAGCATTGAGAAGGTATAAGAAAATGGTTTGGCCAAAAAAGTAGTGTACAGTGGAGAAAAACTATTTTTGAAAGAGGATGTGAACAGAATACAGAAAGCAGGTTTAGATAGGACTTTTTGGGAATAATGATGAACTAAGGGAGATCTCTATGCAAAATACTGCAGTAAAACAAACCCTGACCTTTCCTTTCGTGTTGTCCTTTTATGTGTTTATGTACCCTTGTGTATTTGTCTTTTTCCTGTATTTATGTGTTTAGCTAATAAGATTTATGTTGTAGAATTTTTCAAATACTATGTTATTTTCTTTGTAAATATGTTCAGACATTATTTATTGTGTTTTGTTTTAATGCTCATGTGTGAAGTTGATGTTTCAAAAGTTATTCTGATCTTTTATGTATGTACTTATGTCGTAATTTTTGTAACACTGATGTATTTGCTATTTCGATTCTTTTGTAAAGCCTGTACTACCGCAAATGTTATCTGTATTGTTATGTTCTTTAAAGATGTATTTTGTACCTTTGTTATTGTATTCTTATGTTATAAAATTGTAACTGACACCAGTTCATCAAATTAAGTAACTTGTAAATTACATTTCACTGCACACGTTTCTGTTGGTCATAGTATATGGACAATATGTGAGAAGTAGGGACTGATAGTGTTTGCACGTGTGTTAATAATTCAGTAAGGAACTGGATAACAGCATTGCTGGTTCTAAGGACATTTCAAAAACAATTTTTGCGAGTGCACAAGTGGTGGTTATGGACTTGTTATATTATCCGCAAGACTCTTGAATGGCGATTGTGCCCCTGCACAGTCAAACAGATGGCTGCTGGCCATCTCTACCAGGACTACAGTGGGTCTGCTCTGTGATGACCTACCTACCGATAGTCTTCAACGTCGACTGACTCTGCTGTGGCCCATTACCTGTCTGCATGTTTACAGTCAGCACTTTCTTTCGTTGGAAGGACAACACTACCTCTTCAAGACTGCTTAGAAATCCGCTACTTCCAAGTGCAGTTTCTTTTATTGCTCAGACTTTGAAAAAAACACTGCAATTTTACTGTGATGAACGATCATGCCTGTTTTTATGGACTGTGAGAAAATTTTAGCTTCTGACCAACATTGTATCAATAAGTGTGTGCATTTGATATCTTTGTTATAGTAATTATGAAAAATTTTATCAAGTCATTATTGGCCACTGCCCAAAACAATTTGTAATTTTTTTTGTGGGGAGCATGGGGGCTATGTAAGTAGGCTGTTTAGGTTTTCTTACTGGTAACGCCACATAGCGCTCTGTATGAAAAATCACTGGCTGTGCTGTGCACAGTCTGTGGCTAGTTTGCATTGTTGTCTGAAATTGTAGTGTCGGGCAGCGGCAGCTGGATGCAAACAGCGCGTAGCGTTGGGCAGTTGGAGGTGAGCCGCCAGCAGTGGTGGACATGGGGAGAGAGATGGCGGAGTTCTGAAATTTGTAAGACTGGATGTCATGAACTGCTATATACAGTATGACTATTAAGGTAAATACATTGTTTGTTCTGTATTAAAATCTTTCATTTGCTAACTATACCTATCAGTAGTTAGTGCCTTCCGTAGATTGAATCTTTTATTTAGCTGGCAGTAGTGGTGCTCGCTGTATTGCAGTAGTTCGAGTAACGAAGATTTTTGTGAGGTAAGTGATAAGTGAAACATATAGGTTAATGTTAGTCAGGGCCAACCTTTTGTAGGGATTTTTGAAGGTCATATTGCGTTGCGCTAAAAATATTGTGTGTCAGTTTAAGCACAGCCCTGTGCAGTTATTCAAAGGGGACGTTTCACAATTGACACGAATGGGGGAAAGAAATACAGTAGAAGAAGAATGGCTAGCTTTGAGGGATGAAGTAGTGAAGGCAGCAGAGGATCAAGTAGGTAAAAAGACGAGGGCTGCTAGAAATCCTTGGGTAACAGAAGAAATATTGAGTTTAATTGATGAAAGGAGAAAATATAAAAATGCAGTAAATGAAGCAGGCAAAAAGGAATACAAACGTCTCAAAAATGAGATCGACAGGAAGTGCAAAATGGCTAAGCAGGGATGGCTAGAGGACAAATGTAAGGATGTAGAAGCTTATCTCACTAGGGGTAAGATAGATACTGCCTACAGGAAAATTAAAGAGACCTTTGGAGAGAAGAGAACCACTTGTATGAATATCAAGAACTCAGATGGCAACCCAATTCTAAGCAAAGAAGGGAAGGCAGAAAGGTGGAAGGAGTATATGGTGGATTTATACAAGGGCGATGTACTTTAGGACAATATTATGGAAATGGAGGATGATGTAGATGAAGACGAAATGGGAGATAAGATACTGCGTGAAGAGTTTGACAGAGCACTGAAAGACCTGAGTCGAAACAAGGCCCCGTGAGTAGACAACATTGCATTGGAACTAATGACGGCCCTAGGAGAGCCAGTCATGACAAAACGTCTACCGGCTGGTGAGCAAGATGTATGAGACAAACGCAATACCCTCAGATATCAAGAAGAATATAATAATTGCAATCCCAAAGAAAGCAGGTGCTGATAGATGTGAAAATTACCGAACTATCAGTTTAATAAGTCACAGCTGCAAAATACTAATGCGAATTCTTTACAGACGAATGGAAAAACTGGTAGATGCGGACCTCGGGGAGGATCAGTTTGGATTCCGTAGAAATGTTGGAACCCGTGAGGCAATACTGACCTTACAACTTATCTTAGAAGAAAGATTAAGAAAAGGCAAACCTATGTTTCTAGCATTTGTAGACTTGGAAAAAGTTTTTGACAATGTTGACTGGAATACTCTCTTTCAAATTCTGAAGGTGGCAGGGGTAAAATACAGGGAGCGAAAGGCTATTTACAATTTGTACAGAAACCCGATGGGAGTTATAAGAGTAGAGAGGCATGAAAGGGAAGCAGTGGTTGTGAAAGGAGTGAGACAGGGTTGTAGCCTCTCCCCGATGTTATTCAATCTGTATATTGAGCAAGAAGTAAAGGAAACAAAAGAAAAATTCGGAGTCGGTATTAAAATTCATTGAGAAGAAGTAAAAAATTTGAGGTTCGGAAATGACATTGTAATTCTGTCAGAGACAGCAAAGGACCTGGAAGAGCAGTTGAACGGAATGGACAGTGTCTTGAAAGGTGGATATGAGATGAACGTCAACAAAAGCAAAACGAGGATAATGGGATGTAGTCAAATTAAATCGGGTGATGCTGAGGGAATTAGATTAGGAAATGAGACACTTAAAGTAGTAAAGGAGTTCTGCTATTTAGGAAGTAAAATAACTGATGATGGTCGAAGTATAGAGGATTTAAAATGTAGACTGGCAGTGGCAAGGAAAGCGTTTCTGAAGAACAGAAATTTGTTATCATCGAATATAGATTTAAGTGTCAGGAAGTCGTTTCTGAAAGTATTTGTATGGAGTGTAGCCAGTATGGAAGTGAAACATGGACTATAACTAGTTTGGACAAGAAGAGAATAGAAGCTTTCGAAATGTGGTGCTACAGAAGAATGCTGAAGATAAGGTGGATAGATCACGTAAGTAATGAGGAGGTATCGAATAGGATTGAGGAGGAGAGACGTTTGTGGCACAACTTGACTAGAAGATGGGATCGGTTGGTAGGACATGTCCTGATGCATCAAGGGATCACAAATTTAGCATTGGAGGGCAGCGTGGAGGGTAAAAATCGTAGAGGGAGACCAAGAGATGAATACACTAAGCAGATTCAGAAGGATGTAGGTTGCAAGGTTGCAGTAGGTGCTGGGAGATGAAGAAGCTAGCACAGGAGAGAGTAGCATGGAGAGCTGCATCAAACCAGTCTCATGACTGAAGACAACAACAAACAACAAATACTTTTCTTCGATGAATCGAATTTTACGAATGTTGGTAAAGTGAATCGATGTAATATGCATTATTGGTCAGTGGAGAATCCCCAATGGGTAAGGCAAGTTGAACATCAACACCCATAGAGTATCAACGTTTGGTGCGATATTTTGGGTACGCAGGTAATTGGACCATACCTCACAGATGGTTCAAATGGCTCTGAGCATTACGGGACTTAACATCTGTGGTCATCAGTCCCCTAGAACTTAGAACTACTTAAACCTAACTAACCTAAGGACAGCACACAACACCGAGCCATCACGAGGAAGAGAAAATCCCTGACCCCGCCGGTAATCGATAAATATTGAATCGAAACTGTCCTGGTCGATGGAGTGGACAAGGAGGTGCTCAAACGTGACCAGAACGTTCACCCCTTTTGACTTCTGCCGATTTTTTCCAGTGAGGATGGCTAAAAGAGAGAGTTTGCATGACTGTACCAATGACCCCCGAAGATACGCGGCAGCGAAATCGCAATGAAAGTGCAAACATTAGCGCACAGACACTACTACAAGTCGGATTATAATTCAGACACAGAGTTGCAATGTGCATTAGAAACAACGGATAATATTTCAATCATTTGCTGTAGTGAAACACTTGTGAGAGGCAACGGGAAGCACAGTAATCAAGCACCCAGAGATAGTGAGAGGCAAAGGGACTCTCACAATCAAGCAACCCGAAGGGAACACATTAGTACTATATCCACGTCGTTGTGCCTGGATAACGCCAAATGCAGTCCAAGAAAGCATTGCGGGAGGTTAGACGGTGTCACATGGTAGCATTTTCCCAAATGTCAGTTAATGTACTTTGATTTTCCTAATCGGATGTGTATTTTTGTGAGATATTATCGTTTTGCAACAACTGTCACTCCATATTCATGTGTGCCTATTACAGCGCCGTCTATCACGCAACGAAAGGAATGTTTCATACAAAAGTTACATATTTTTCCACGAAGAATCCAAATCAGCAATGAAAAATAGGGATTCCTGTTTACGATTTCAGATTCATCTCCCTCTGGCTCCCAGGAGTGGTGCAGGGTGTCGAGCGTTTAGTTAATGGATGTCCCTCTTCGAGATGAACAACGTTTATTACCACTTTTCTTAATCCGATGTCTATTTCGCCAAATATTCCGACAAACAGTTCTAAATGCCTCATCCTGCATATATGGTATTTTACTACTACCACATTTAAGTTGCATTTCAGGAAAAGGTTTGAATTTGAAACACTAGTTCGTCATCCAATATAAAGATTTTCCTTTGCCCTGCGATTTCAATGTCCGCCGTACTCGTCCCTCGTTGAACATCAAAGTGATATTAGAGTTCTCCTCACGTAAGGGTCAGCGCTGCAGCGTCAGTTCTGATTGCTTCATTGTTTCTTTCACGAAGGGTGCATTGCCACTGACTGTTGTTGTGTACACGTATACCCACAAAAGGAATTAGGAATCGGGAGAGAGAGGGGACGTCCACCTCGAAAAAGATCTTTGACTTCCCTGTCTATTCAAAGTTTTTGAAACACCTCATTATGTTTGCTTTTGCTGGTTCTGTCACACCACATTCATAACAATAATTCAGCAGTGTAGTCATAGATTGTATTCTGCATACTAGCTAACAATGCTCCTTCTCCTGGCCTGTTATCAATTCAAACTTACAACAACGAGCAAAGAAAGAAAAACTGGCGAATTTTTTAGTTTTATAGTATACCACGATTCTCTGTCTCTGACAGTTTCAAAGGTATGAATCATCTAAATGGTGGCGGTACTCTATGGCCACCCTGTACAAGTACACCAGCGCTTTTCCCAATCCCCGAAACACTTACGGAACTCTGTCTTCGGCTTACCTTCTAGCTCCCTTAGCGATGCATTTTTAATCTCGCACATGCTTGTAAGTATCTGCTCGTGGGCACGTGATAGTCAAAAGGGCTAACTCAGCATACAGAAAGGTGAAAACAACCTTCGTTGAAATTAAAAGCAAGGGCAGTAACATTAAGAGTGCAACGCGAATTTCTGTGTTAAGTGCAGAACAGAGCAGATGGGTGGAAAGAGTAGACTGAAGGCCGCTGTGAGGAGAGGTCCAACGACATGACAGAAGAAGAAACAGGAGTCGATATGGAAGAGATAGGGGATCCAGAATTTGAATCAGAATTTAAAAGAGCTTTGGACTACTTAAAATTAAATAAGGGAGAAGAGATCGACAACATTTGATCAGAATTTCTAAAATCATTCAGGAAAGTAGCAACAAAACGACTCTTCACGTTCGAGTGTGTAGATGGTATGAGGCTGACGACATACTATTACACTCTATGAAAAACATCGTCTACGTAATAGCTAACAAGTAAGAGAATTACTGTACAACCAGTTTAACACAAAGGCATAAAAGTTACTGAGAAGAATAATACGCACTAGAATGTAAAAGAAAGTTGGGGACCTGTTAGACGACGATCAGTGAGAGAAAATAGTGGTAAACCTTAGGGAAAGACCAGTAATATACCATCTGTAAGACAAACAAGGCGAACAATAAGAATGGAAGACCAAGAACGAAGTCCTCGGAATAAAAAGGATGTAAGAGAGGGATATAATCCTACACCGCTGTTTTTCAGCCTATAAATCGAAGAAAAAATGACAGAATTAAAAGAAAGGTTCAAGAGTGAGAGTGAAAGGATATCAGTGATAAGGTTCGCTGATGACACTCTTACCCAGAGTGAAGGTGCAGAAGGATTACGGGATCAAATTAAATGCAATGAACAGTCAAATGGGTAAAATTATTATTGAATGGAAGACGCACGAAAGTAATGAGAAGTAGCAGAAATGAGAACAGCGAGAAACTTCTCACCGGAATCCGGGATCACGGTGTAGAAGAAGTTAAGTATTCCACTTTCTACGCAGCAAAATAATCCATGACGGACGAAGCAAAGACGACATAAAAACCAGACTGGCACTAGCTAAAAGGGAGTTCCTGCCTAAGAAGTCTGCTGGTATCAAACATAGGATTTAACTTGAAGAAGAAATTTCCGAGAATATACACTTGGAGTGCAGCATTGTATGATAGTGAAACGTGGACTGTGGGAGGACTGGATCATAAGATAATCGAAGCATTTGAGATGTGGTGCTACAAAAGAATATTGAAAATTAGATGGAATGATAAGGTAGACAATGAGGAGTTTATCTGCAGAATTGGCAAAGAAAGAAATATTTGGTAAACAATGAGGAGTTTCTGTGCAGAATCGGCGTGGAAAAGAATATATAGCGAGCACTGACAACAAAAGGGACATTATGATACATCTGTTAATACACCAGGGAACAACTTCCATCGTACTATAGGGAGCTGTACAGGGTAAAAGCTGTAGAGGAAGAAATGAGACTGGAATACACCCAGCAAATAAGTGTTACTCTGAGGTGAAAAGTTTTACAAAGGAAAGGGATTCTTAGCAGGTCGCATCCAACCAGTCAGACTGATGAGAAAGCATGACTGGAGAATGGTTTCTGTCAAAATATTCACGAAGAAAGAAAAGGTATGAACAGGGGCAAGTGTCATGAATTGTTTGGCCACAAATCCTGCCGACCTTAATTTTATTTTATTACTCTTTTTTTCGAAGTGCTTCACGAAATCTACGTTCAAATTTTAGCTAGCACTCCTTATTAATCAACTATGTGGCATGAACTCATGATACTCTGCCCCTTTAAATTCGAATCCGCACATTTGGACTAACTTGAATTTTGTCCGTCTTGGCGATCCAGGATGATTTTACTGAGACGATTGGCCATTAATTTCGACATGGTATCAGTATCATCATGATTCACCACCAGCCGTGCCATCTTCCAGTAGTTCTGCATCGTTGTTTATTTATTGATAGACTCTTCAGCAATTTGTATCCACCGTTGTTATTGTTCGAAATTAGACAATTTTTGAGCAAATGTCGTCTACGTATGTTTCATAACAAAATATACGGAAAATATCATCATATGAGACAGCTGATTTTGGCAGTATCATCTGGAAACTGTGTAGAAAGAGCAGTG
This sequence comes from Schistocerca gregaria, assembly GCF_023897955.1. Taxonomy (NCBI): domain Eukaryota; kingdom Metazoa; phylum Arthropoda; class Insecta; order Orthoptera; family Acrididae; genus Schistocerca; species Schistocerca gregaria. The sequence goes on along the minus strand of NC_064921.1, from coordinate 397,081,401 downwards.
GTAGAAAACAACGTGGGGTATGTTATGCTGCGATAACTATTTGAGAGAACACTGCAAGATCTCAATCGAAATAACGCCCCTCGAAGAGACCACATTTCCACAGAATTATTGAGATCCTCGGAAGAGCGAGATATGACAAAACTACTCCATCTAATATGCCAGGTATATGAGACAGGTGGAATAACTCCTGACTTTAAGAAGAAAGTCATAACTACAGTTCCAAAACACGCAGGTGCTGCTAGGTGCCAATATTACAGAACTGTCAGTTTAAAGAGCCATGGTTGAAAAATACTTAAATACTCACTCGAATTACTTACAGAACAAAGGAAAAACTGGTATATGCCGAATTAGTGGATGATTCGTTTGGGAAGTCTATTAACACCGGAGGCAATATTCATCTTACGGCTTATCTATAGTTAAAGGAAGACCTTTTTTTGCATGTGTCGACACCTTGCTACTTCAAGCGTACCATTGACTAGCGCCACACTTTTGCGCTATTACGGAGGAAGCTTGTTGACAGATATGAGTCAAATTTCGAACTTTTGTGTCGTGATGGGAGACGATTAGAGGATTCCGAGAAAGTAACCCTTTAATTGTGTTACGGAGTGTTAAAAAATCGGTGACTCCTGGAAATCAAGGCACAAATTCGACCTATGCGCTGTGTTGATAATTTTTTGACAGCTATTTGCGCAAGCATCTTCTATATAGGACGCTAATGTTTAAAATTAATTTTTGGCTTTCTTCTGTGGCAGCATATTTAAAATGTATATACTTATTTTTTCATTTATTTTACTTGGTTTTCGTTTTACTGACACAATTTCTAACCACTGTCACTATCTAGCGTTGCTGCAACGGGAATTGTATGCAGTTGTTACCGGAACATTTCCTATGAACAAACAACTGTTGCAGGATGTCAATGTTATCAGTTAATATTTAAATTTTTAATGATATGATATTCACTAACCATCTTTGTCAGCTAATCGAAGATAGAATCTGGCTCTCAGTGGATGGTAGTATCAAACCCTAAACCCTCAGTTTTAGCGGAATAACCTTGTTACTGGTTAGGGATACAAACTTCAGCATGACACGTAACCTGTGAAATTACTGTCCATTAAAGCTATTGTGAAACTACAAGTGCATTCCGATACGAGCGTTGACTAAGATCCACAGTATATATTTCGACTCCAGTAGAATCAGCTGAACGAGACTTACCTCCGCTGTACAACAGTAGCGGCCTCTGTGCAGAGACTGAAACGAGAAAATTAGTTCCATTCAGAAAAGTTACGTGATAGTATTGAAAAAGCTACATAATACAAATTTTCACAGATTATAAAAAAAAGATATTCTTCATGAAAAATTAGGAGACAGGTACAAATATCCACAGAGATGTATAACCATAAGATGCAGAGCTAGAAAATTATCAGCCTGCCGGTATGGGCGAGCGGTTCTAGGCGCTGCGGTCTAGAACCGCGCGACCGCTACAGTCGCAGGTTCGAATCCTGCCTCGGGCATGGATGTGTGTGATGTCCTTAGGTTAGTTAGGTTTAAGTATTACTGAGTTCTAGGGGGCTGATGACCACAGATGTTAAATTCCATAGTGCTCACAGCCATTTAACCATTTTTAGAAAATTAACAAAAGATCTTGAAGCATATGCTTTTTTGTGTGATATATATATATATATATAAAACTAGGGGGTACCCGTGGAAATGTCTGAAGCTGACTGAGTTTTGCATTATGCAGAGGCTGTCTGTTTCGTATTTTCACAAGCTGCGACATCGTCGCGAAAAAACACAGTGACCCGTATATTTAATAAATTTCCATTAATTTACGTTTATGGTCACAATTTTTTAGTTTAACAGATTACCGGTTTAACAGATTACCGGTTTCGGTCTTTAATGACCATCATCAGATCTGTTTCATAAAAGCAAAGTCCTAAACAGATCTGATGATGGTCATTACAGACCGAAATCGGTAATCTGTTAAACAAAAAGATTGTGACCATAGATGTAAATTAAAGGAAAGTTATGTTGTGTATATGTTGTACAAATTAAATGGTGTATCTGTCTAGTATGTTACATCAATTTCTCCACACTTATGATATATCACAAGTGATATAATTATGCATTTTATGTAATAATTGTTTTAAACAGAACTATGTTTCATATGTCACTTATCTAATCCGAAATGAATTCCATCTAAAACCTAGGTACGGGGAAGTGTGTAAATTGTACCACCAGTCTTCTTCTAATGTAGCCAGAGAAATATTTACATAGTTAATATTAATTTAGTAAGATGACTGTGATTTTGTTTTATTTATCTTGTAGCTTCTTTCAAATTGAAAATTTATGATATTTCCCAATTTTTGGCGTCTGTTGTTTTAGTGCTAATATTACCCTATTTCCTTAGTATGAGTAATTTTCTATATATTTTTGAAATGTAAAACACGCATGCCGTTCCTCAATAAGACAGCCATTGAACAGAAAGTGTCAGCTGCAGCAAATGCATGTAGGAAGATCAGCATTCCCGGCATCGACTCAAAGAAACGAGTCTTTGTGAAATATGTTTTAGCCTCTACTATACAAAAATGAGAAAACATATAAGAACAAAATTGGATGTGTACTGTGCCGTGAGATACTCCGGTGCTTTTGCTTTCGCGGAGTTTTCTCTGTCTAAACGATATGCCTTGCAGCGCGCGGATTGGCGAGCGCTCCCGTGATATGCGGGACCCGGCGCTCTGTAAGGGTAAGGAGTATGGAGCGAGTCTGCACGGGGATCAGTCGGCGCCTGGTGTGCTGCTGCGCCGCTCTGCTGTTGTCGTCGCCGTGTCTGTGGCTGTTGGCGAGCGGAGCTGGAATGTGGCTGCAGTGACCAGTAGACATATAACGTTAACACGATTCAGGCTGTCTTAATGGCAGAATTAACATCACCTCTATCTGTGGTTAATTACGCAATACCGAATTGAAACTTTCAGCTGAACCTTATCTTCATTTGTTTTATACTTTTATGGCCCCATACCTTGTGGTTGTGGTTTACGAAAACTGTATATTGATGTTGGTATTGTGAGTGTCATACAAGCTGTTGTCAGCGTACAGCCCGTTCTGCTGGAAATTCCAACATATGGTCGATTTTGATCAACCATTAATAGAGTCCTGATCTGTTTACTCTTTTTAGGCTGCTGCATTACGTAACGATCATCCGATATTTGTTGTTTCTGCTTTTCAATGTATGCTGCAGATTCTTTGGTTATTACTCGGGTCACTCATCTGTGATAGACTTTTGCTGTTAAGACAATTTACATATGGATAGTTTGAAACCTTCTAGCTTACTGTCAACTGTGTTACTATATTCACCTTCGCAAGGAAATATCATTATGACTAGATCAAATTCGTTCTTTCAACTCACATCAGTAGTCGTATTTTTAATTAAAATTGTGATGTTAATTATATGTTGCAGTAATATTTTTATTAAAAATTCGAGAATTGTATACTGAAATAGATGGTAATTTTTTTAAAATTTTAGATAATTCTGTAACCATGAGTATATCACCGGTTGCTTGTAATAGTATTATTCTTTAACTGTGCCGTTACCAGTGTTTGCATCTTGGTTTTGTCGAATCTTATACTCTAGCTCAACATTCCACTCCAGCAGGCCTATGCTGTGCTCCCTACCTAATCACGTACATTGATAAAGCAATAAAGGAAACCGGGAGCAATTTGTACAGTGAAAAAAGTACAGTGAGAAGAACTGAAACGATGATGTTAGTCAATGACATTGTCAATATCTCAGAATTGCGTCCGTAGCTCGTGGTCTAGTGGCTAGCGTTGCTGCCTCTGGATCACGGGGTCCTGGGTTCCATTCCCGGCCCTGTTGGGGATTTTCTCTTCCCGAGGACTGGGTGTTCGTGTTGTCCTAATCATTTCATCATCATCAATCCTGAAAGGGGCTAGATTGAACTGTTAAAAAAATTGAACTGTGTAAGAATTGGGACTTTGTGCGGGTACTGATGACCACCCACGTGAGCGCTCAATAAACCAAATATCATCATCTCAGAATTGCAAAATACCCGCAAGGGGATTCCAAATCTGGGAGTATTATAATTGTGGTTCCCATTCTCAAAGTGGCTAAGTTCTTTCTGTTATTTACGTTCTTAACTATAACAGATGTGATCCGTGGAATTTAAATCTTCAGACTCGCTGTGTGGCACTATCGTAGAAAATAGTTCCATTGTTTTCGCTGAGTCTACGGTTAGTGTGTGTACCGGTACAGATCTGTGGTATTGAGATACGATCTCCCGAAGAAATGATAAGCTCCACAGCGTGCATCCCGCGAAGTTAAAGCAACCTCCCTTCCATAAGCAATTAATCTTTTGGCAGAAATTTTCGTGGGTTGGTATTTAGATACGACGTCGTGACCATCATAAAATCCTGTTAGGAAGGCCAGGAGAATTCTTTGTTTTTGTTTTAGAAAGACATTATGCGAACGTAACCTTCCTGCGGCTCTTGAGATGACCAGGCGTGAACGTTGGAGATGGGGTAGTTAAAATTCTAGTACATAGGGCGCGCACCATCTCTGACGCAGAGAATCTACCCCAAGAATTGGAACATCTGAGAACTGTATTTCGAAAAAATGGGTACTCAGAGTGGAAGATTCAACGTGCTCTCCGCCCAACCACTACAGCACAACCTGTGGAGATGGTAGAATCACGAGGGAGGAGGTAGGCACTGCGGGGAAAATCGTCCACATTTTGAAGAAACACCGGGCCGGAACTGTCTTTTGTCCTCCGAATAAAACTCGTGCACTAGTGGGGAGCGCCAAAGATGACCTCCGTCTGAGGAAGGCCAGCGTGTACCAGATTCCGTGTCAATGTGGCAAGTCGTATATTGGTCAGACGATGCGTACCGTCGAGAATCGATGCCGTGAACACCAGAGGCATACTCGACTGATGTATCCGAGCAAATTGGCGGCCGCTGAATATTGTTTGTCGGAAAATCACGCTATGGAGTATGAACGCACGAGGATTCTGGTACAGACGTCGAGATACTGGGACAGCGTTGTTAGAGAGGCCATCGAAATTCGCACCAATGACGATCTCATAAACCGTGACCGTGGCTATAATCTTAGCAAGGCTTGGGAACCAGCGATTGGGTTAATCAAGAGTAAATCGAGCAAACTTATAGTTGTGACGACCACGGCGGACAGAGCCATCACATCGACGTCATCTCAGACGCCGTCGCAATGTGTTCCACCGTGTGACCCTGGCGCGGGGCGCGGACGGCGGAGGGAGCGCGCCGCGGGCGGAGGGTATTTAAATCATCCGCCGCAGCGACCGAAGCCAGTTCCCCCTGAGCAGCCATAGCGTACGGATCTCCGTGACGGCACGTTCACAGGAGCTCAGTCCGTCAGTTCACCTGATGATGCCGACATGTATGATCGCCGAAATATTGTTTCCGTTGGACACTATAGACCGGCAGCACACCCGTGGGTATTTTGATTATCAAATACGCCGGGAGAAACTCAAGAATCACAACCTTATCCTTGGTACAGTAGCCTCCCAGGGCACAGTTCGTTTGGTATGGCGAGATAACTTCGTTACTTAAAACTATTATATGTAGACATGGGAGTTGTATGAGACAGGAATATCACAGTTTATAAACAGTATCAAGACGAAGGACAATGTAATGCAAATGGTCAACAATGGTGTCGCAGAGTTAAAAATTTTACTTGACGCAACCAAAATTAGAAATGGGAGAGTACTGAATGAAGGCATAACTTATTAATGTAACAAGGTGACACCAAATGCCAATCTGACTGGCCAGGGACCATGAGTGGATGAACCAGTTTTGACAAAGCACGTGACGGGCCCACGAGCCTTGTGGACTTTCCATCCAAGTATTAACCTCACGTCTGCTCCTGAGTGCTGCCAGACTGCCTCCATTGAACCACAAATATAGTTCACTGTACATGATCATCCTACAATGTATAATAAATGAGTCGTGATAAAAATAAGGAGCATATATTTGAATTTACTTAGAAATTAATAATTTACTCAGAAAATAAATATCACAGCGGCAATCAAGGTACTCTTCAATGATAGGTTTTATGCGGGTGGTGTGACATATGAAAAGTTTGATAAATTTTAAAAATTCATGCATTTATATGGCACAGTTACAATTATAGTAAATTAGTTCATTTAAGAGTAAACAAACAACATAAGCACGTTGCCTTCTTTGTTTTATGACCGGCTGTAATTCATGCATTTATATGGCACAGTTACAATTATAGTAAATTAGTTCATTTAAGAGTAAACAAACAACACAAGCACGTTGCCTTCTTTGTTTTATGACCGGCTGTAGTCCAGACATCAAATCCAAAAGTTTCTCTAAATCTACAGATACCAAAGACGTAGGGTTACCTTTTTAATTTCTCGTCTAAAATATGTTGTTATCTCAGTACGGCCTCGCCTGTTTTTACATTACTCTGGAACCGAAATTTATCTTCCACGAGGTCAGCTTCTACAAGTTTTTTCATTTTTCTGTAAATAATTCTGTCAGTAATTTGCAGCCATGACTTACTAATCTGACGGTTAAGTAACAATCACACCCGTCGTTACCGGCCTTCTTTTTTTTTACCAGTCTGAGTGATTTCGCCTGTCTGAGTTATCTTTCATAGAAGGTACATCAGTTTCATCAAATGGAATGTCGTCTCCTCCACACTCCTTGTTCCGGTTATAACTTTGAGTAATATTGGCAGTGCGCAACAGTGTGCAACCAGTTAACCTTGGAGGTCGTATAACAGAATTTGAAGTTTCTGGAAAAAAATACCAAATTCCATTATGAAGGACTTCTAACATCACCGATAACTGCCACGTATCACTATGTAGTTTCACATGTGTTCTCCTTAAAGAATCTTTATTTATTTGTCAACGTTAATAATAGCCCTTTCAAAGTAATCCGCCTCAGACACAATACACTTGTCAGCGCGTTTTCCGATCTGGGAAGCTCTTCTGGAACTCACTTTTCGTTATGGTATTCAGATCTTTCAGCCATTCTGTTTTTATCTTATCAATGGTGGCAAAACGTCGTCCCTTCATGGTTCTCTTCAGCATCGGGGCCGGCTGGAGTGACTGAGCGTTTCTACGCGCTTCAGTCTGGAACCTTGCGACCGCTACGGTCGCAGGTTCGAATCCTGCCTCGGGTATGTGTGTGATGTCCTTAGGTTAGTTAGGTTTAAGTATTTCTAAGTTATAGGTAATATAAGTCCCATAATGTTGAGAGCCATTTGAACCATTTTTCAGCATCGGGAACAGAACTCGAAGAGAGCCATTTCCGACGGATTCGGTGGTTGAGCAACATAAAGGTTGATTTTTTGCGGAGAAATCACGAATAAACATTGAGGTGTGAGTGGGAGCACTATCGTGATGCTGGTGGTTTTGCTACAGTTCTTGTCGTTTTCTTTGGATTGCTCACACGAACGGCGCATAACTTCCAGGTAGTATTCCTTATTGACCTTATGACCATACGACTAACGCTGCACTATCCCATTGTAATCGAAGAAAGCAGAAGCTTCACATTTTCTTCGATCTTGGTTCTTCCCACTGGGACAACTGGGGCTTGGTTTCGACGTCATAGCACATTTTTCGTCCTCCTGCTTTAATCTTATTCAGAAGTTCTCGAGCGTTGTTGACTTCATTCAGCAATTCATGAGTAACGTCTACGTGACGTTTTTAGGTCGAAATTCAATAATTTCAGAACAAAAGTTTGCTACTACACATTTCATGTCCAAGATATCCGTAAAATCTGCTTCGCATTATTCAAAGAATATGACATTATTGACGGTGGTTCCTTGATTTTTCCAGAACTATTTTCTTTACTTCTTCCACATTGTGGTCAGTAACTGATGTGCTAAAGCCTCCAAGGTAGTAGTCGACCTTTTCAACGCCTTTTAGACCCTCTTTGAAACGTTTGTACCACTCGTCAACTCTTGTATTACTTATAGATTTGTCAAAAGCCACAGTCAACATTTCGAACGCGGTGCTACACTTCGTTCCATTTTCATGCAAAATTCAATGCAAGTTCTTTCGTCCAACTTCTTCGAAAGTAAAAATTCGCCGAGCACTATAAAACACGTGAAACCTTTTCGACTGTCATCAGTAAAGAAAATAGTCGAAACAGCTGAAAATGCAAATATCCATCAGGAACATCTGTTGCAACAGGATAAATTTTGAAAATCGGATGTATGTAGCCCACGAAGTGACAAAAACACCCGTTGGATTCTGATCGCTCCTCTTATGCTTAACGTGAGCTGAGGTAGGTGTTTCTCACAAGGGCACAGACTACCCAGTGGCTGAGCTCGATGGGGTGAGGAGAGAAAGTAGTAATTACGGACTTTCTGTTAGCGACTGGGCAGCCAGCGATAGCAGTTCGCAGCCTGTTGCCACAGTCGGCGGCGGAGCGCGCGGCCTCTGGAGCGGACCCAGCTAATGAAAGGCCAGGCCGCTCGCCGGCGCTGGCTCCCGCCACTGCCACAATTGGTGACGCATTTCTCTGAGAGCTTTCTCGTGTCTCACCTCGCGTGAAAAATATCGCCTATTCGTTCACTCAGCTTTCAGCGAATAACCTTCGATCACTCAAGTCAATTGGCTCAATGACACCAATCTTCACTTAAATTCTCGTGCGAGCAGGTCTTACCGAAAGCCACGTTTTGCAACTGCGCGTCATTCGCAAAATCAGGAGGCGTGTCCTTGTTTAAAAAACAAAAGGTAAACAGTGAATGAGACTTAGTTTAAGATTATTAATTGTTCAATTTTCTCTATAACTAAGAGCAGCCAGGTGATGCGATATGATGTGATTTAGGTGGAGAGGTTTAATGTGAAGCGTCTCCTTAGTGGTGCTACTTCACTGCGAAGCAGGGAACACATTGGCTTTAGTTGCAGTTTCTAACAGAGGTTCGCTGTGGACGATGGTTGTTATTGCGTGTACAGCTGACCATGTTTGGAAAATTCATATTCAGAAATGCAGACAACGTGGCGTCGGCAGTCTCTTGAATTTCAAATAAAATGACTGGCTGCACCAGCTACACTGAAAGTAAGATATCAGGCTGACACAGAAACTCACAACAGGCAAAACGCAGAACCACCACCGAGCGACCAAATTACCATCTCACATACGGCTGCCGCACCAGTCAAGATCTTTTTATGTATATTTTACACGACACGTTCCTGGGAAATGAATCTCATTTTTAAGCGTTTCTATTTTGTATACTATGCGATTTTTATGTAATGTTTTTGATATGTGGTTCAGTTTTTTCTGTTAGCTTTACTGCAATACATAGGCCTAAAACCCCCGCGCTTTTATCTTGGTTAACGATTTTTATATGTGACTGGTAGTGAAATTTGAAAGAATTTGTACATACTTTTCTTATGGTTCATTTGTGCAAAGTCACACATGTTAAACATCACACACAATTTCCTCTGCACAGCACACAGCGAGAATAATTCACATGTAGAGACGATTGAAAAGATGTTTTTAGGTGCAGTCGACAGACATAATGTTATGTCTTCCACGAAGTATGATATGGCTTCGTACAGAGGATATTTCTTATCATAATTTTCTTATGTCTAACTTACAGATGCTAATTTTTGTGGGTTACTATTTTTATTTAAGTGTGCTGTCAAAGCATCTGAAGAAGGTTTTCGTTTAATATTTTATCTTGCTTAAGCGATGGTCAACAGCATCTACAATTTGAAAAAAAAGAATAACACAGTGCTGGCTGTAATGATGTTACTTTCTTTTGCTACCGGTTTCGGTTCTGAATAATCAACGACAGCTGTAAAATATAAAAAGTGGACAATATGACAAAGCTGAACGAAATAAGAAAAACAGGAAATGCAAAATCGATCAAAAACACCCAACAAGATTCACAGATGTATTTCATGTAATGCATGCTTTGAAATTAAGTTAACAAAGAAAACCGTAATTGTAAATGTAATATAAAATAGAAAATTTGAGAGAGGACGTGTCACTCTCACTATTCTTGATATTCATGGGTACAGTTCAGTGTTGATCCTTCACCCAAGTCGACATGTTCGTGAGACGACACGAAGATACAGCATAACAGGCATTGATGGAAGTATTACATTGTTAAAGCATGCGGTGTCTTTATGGTTGCTCTCTTTCGAATAGTACTTCCTGGAGCTGACAACAAGCTAGGAGTTTGGTCTGTTAACAGTAAATCCGGCAGAGGACGTTTTGGGCCCGAGGATTTATCCCATGGTGTGTTGACAATGCGGTCTGATGACGAGGCAGAATAAGACCTACCTGGACCTACCTGTTAGGCGCCATTGCCACAGCAGTGGCAGGAGGCACGAGTGAAATCTAGGTCGCCCAGCAAACCTCTTTTGTGATCAGGAATAGCGGCCATAAAAATGCTCGATTTTCCATGTTCCCTGTGGACAGGACACTATGGAGGGAGTCGTCAGATGGAGCTGTACCTCGGCTTCAGACCTTCAAAACAATTTTCAAAGGAACACAACATTTATGGTGGCTCTGAAACGATCTGTGTTGGGACGCAAAAGTAATTCTCTTGGTCTAGCCGCTCTCCTAGTCGGACACGCCATAGCGTTCGGGCCATTCAGATGATGATCTCCGTGATAAATGTGTTGTTCACTTTACATCTTTAGAGAAACTCAAATAACATACCGCCTAAGGTGGCTGCAAGAAAAAACACGTCGAGAGCACAACTTGTCCTCGTCTCTGTGTGGTAATTTGTGAGTCTGGGTTTGTCTAATTGTCTAATTTTGTGTTCATTGAGGTTTGATGGAAAGTAAGGAAAAGTGATAATTGGTCGTTCAGTTCAGACTCTGGTCTGCAGAGGACGCTGGCTTTGACTTCTGTTAGGAGTGGGTGCACTTGGGACAGTCCTGAATGTGACTCCATACTAGCATTGGTCTTCCCTGTGGAGCCTGTGGTAAGGACTTGGCTGTTCAGACAGTTTAGACCCCCGTCATCTCGGACAACTCTCTGTGCTGACGGCAATCTTATTCGTGACAGGTCCGCTACTTTGACGTTTTATCTCCTTGTGTGTACTGCTGTGTAGGTGAGTGCAATTGCTTCATGGACTGGTGAATGGAAGTGTCATAAGCTGGAATCTGTAGAGATCTCAGCCGGCCGGTGTGGTCTAGGTGCTACAGTCTGGAACCACGCGATCGCTGCAGTCGCAGGTTCGAATCCCACCTCGGCCATGGATGTGTGTGATGTCAAAAAAAAAAAAAAAAAAAAAAAAAAAATGGTTCAAATGGCTCTGAGCACTATGCGACTTCTGAGGTCATCAGTCCCCTAGAACTTAGAACTACTTATACCTAACTAACCTGTGTGATGTCCTTAGGTATAAGTAGTTCTAAGTTCTAGGGGACTGATGACCGTAGTAGTTAAGTCCCATAGTGCTCAGAGTCATTTTTTTGTACAGATCTCAGAGCTCCGTTAGAATAACTGCGATTCATATAACAGATCGCTTGCCACGACTTCGCGTGTTTCGTGCCCATGATGGCACAGTGCTTCAACCACAACCGCCACCTAAGACGGCGCCGGACGTCGAGAAAGGGGTATTGCATTGCTGCTCCGGCTTCCTAAGGCAAACAAGATCGTAATCTCGCCACTTGTGTTCAGCTGTATACACGCTGCTCCATGTATGCACATGTGTATAGCCACATTTCCAGACTAGGAAAGGCGTAAAACTTTTGGATCAGCATCTTGCATCCACTGTAAATTCGAGCAACCTTGAGTAATCATTTGTTCATCTTGTCACTCTTTAGGAGGGGAAATGAATTATCAAATACAAAATACAGGGTGACATTTAAAAAGTCATACTGCTGTTCATAACATTGTAAAAAAAACAAAGCTACAACAAAGGCAATGATGCTAATTGGTGTCCCCCTGACGGCTAAAGAACATTTAATTCAAACATTTTGTATTTTGCTTCTGGACAAACAGTTATTTAGGGTGGTCAAGATAAACTGAACACCCTGTATACTACTAATTCGAGCACAAAAGTAATGTTTTTTCCGAATTTAATATTTTTTACTAGTTTTCTGATTCAATACAAGTATTTAAATAATATGAAGCCTTTTCCTTCCATACTATTGTTGTCTATGTTTTAAAATCTAAATTTAAACAAATTAGAGTTTCTCTATAAATTTGTACCACCCGTAATATTTAAATTTGAGACTGATCTTTTTTTTTGAGATCAAGACATGTTAAATGATGATGGAAATGTATTGGAGTTGAAGAAACCTTCATTTAAAATTATTCTCCCCTTTTTCAATACTTATGTCTTATTCTCTACCTTAATTTCTGTCTGTTAGTTGCTTCTATGGCAATTATAATTGGAGAAAGTTTCATCTCTTACAATAATTTCTCAATTCATTTTACATTTAACAGCACCCTTCCCATAACTTCACAAGCGCAATCCCATTCAAAAACATATTTATATCCCCCAAAAATCTCAAACATATGCATTATAACTTTACAGAAGGATAAAATAATTTATTGTCTTTTACAAGAATATTAAATTCTCAATCCTACTAATTACCTCGTGAATATTAAATTAACATCATCAAATTGCAGAATCCTTTTTTGTACATAACGTATATATACACAACACATTACATACTAGAATCATAGCCTCCAAAGAAAATGTCAGCATTAGGTTTTCTTGTCTTAGATGTCTTGTCAAAATATGAAATATAAGAAAATATCATTTATCTGTCAAGATTAAAAACTCAAACTTATTGTGAACAAATCTTGCACAAAACTATTCAAAAATTAAATATTTTAAAATAATAAGAAACTCTGTGTGCTCATAAAATTATTTTTTCCAGTTTAATCTGATACTAATCTGTCACACAGTTTTTTCTCATATATCTTTAATGTGGTTCATTAAAGTCGTCATCCTCATCATCATGCACGTCGATGTCTCTCCTCTGAGCATGGAATGATGGTTGGCAGAGAGAAAGATTGCAAATGGTTTGAGTGTATTGTGAATGATGAGCTGCCTTCGTTCCATTCTGCATGTACCCATACTTGACTCTTCTGCCGTTAGATGCCCTCAGTGCTTTATATCTTGCTGCTTGCTTTATAAGGTTTCTACAACTGCCCTGCCACTGATCGTATTTTTTAAGTTATGGTGGAAACGAAATAACCGATACGAAATATAGAACAATTCCTACACTGTGTGACGTATTTGTGTCGTCACAGACCCCACCTTCACGCTGCGAGAGTAGGCAGACCAGTATTTCATAACTTCTAACTGGAAACCCCATATGCAACGTTGTATTCCTCAGACATATCGAACAGGGGACTACTCAACGCTCAATGTGGTCACATAGCAGTATCACAACAGGCAGTACACTGCGATGGGAGCTTACGTATCATGAAGACATAGAACAGATGGCGGCTCTAGATACAATATTTGCGCAGTCTTTATTGCCTGCACAGCTACCTATCATTTGGATAACACATGTGCAGTGGAGGTTGAATGCTGCATCCACAGAAGAAAAATAGAAATGATCCTGACTTATGGAGGATGTAGGATAAATGTTAAAGATACTGTTGCCTTGTATGCCAAGTGTTTTTCAGGGAAAACACGCTCTCATTCATTCTTTTGCAAGGTGTGAACACCTTTGTCTGATGGCAGCGAACAGACTAGCAAAAGCAAACAAAATAAATCTATTACAGGAGAAGCTTAAGAAACAGCTGTACTATTGGCAGTGCACCACAACTCATGGATAAGTGCCTGACAATTACACCGCGATTCGAATATGTCCATAGGTTGCATGTACACAATACTACATCTTCGTAAGTATCATCCATACCACGTGTCACTGCATCAAGAAGTTCATGGCGCCAATTCCCGTAAGTGGGTAGTGTTTTGTGAATTGACATGTCCACAAATGCAAACGACCCCCACGTTCTTTGCCAGGGTACTATTTTACGATGTATCTATGTTCACAAACTATGGTAGCGTTAACTGACATAACGTGCCTTACTGTAGTGTAAATAATCCAACTGGTTAGGCAAGTTGACCATCGGCATCCTTGGTCGGTTAATATATGGTGTGGCATCATGGGAACAAGCCAATTAATCGGTTTTGTTTTTAATTGACAGCACGTTGAACACACGCAAACATTTTGGAACAGGAACTGCCGATACTATTGCAAGATGTTGCCCTGGACGTTCGACAATGTATTTAGTTTCAGCATGACGGTTTTATAGTGCATTACGCAATGAAGCAGGTGGATATTGGACTGTGTTTTATTTACACTGGTCCGTGGATCGACATGGGTGGCCCTATTAATTGCCCACTAGATAGCCGAAGTTGACATCACCGGATTTTTTTCTATGAAGATATTTAAAGATAAGGTGTACCAGCAAGTGCCAATAGGCCGTGAAGGGATGGCCCACCGCATCAGATACTGCTGTGCTAACTTTTCCACAGACATATTTCAGCCGGCCAGAGTGAGATATTATCATCAGTATTTAGCTTAAGTTTAGAATAGATTCTTCCTTCAGAAGAGTCTGTTTTACACTTTACTCCAACTAACAGGCGTTATTTTTCTTCGGTAAAGCCGGCCGCGGTGGCCGAGCGGTTCTAGGCCCTTCAGTCTGGAGCCGCGTGACCGCTGCGGCCGCAGGTTCAAATCCTGCCTCGGGCATGGATGTATGTTATGTTCTTAGGTTAGTTAGGTTCAAGTAGTTCTAAGTTCTAGGGGACTGATGACCGCAGATGTTAAGTCCCATAGTGCTCAGAGACATTTGAATCATTTTTGACATACTTCTGCCCCACATATTGTAATTTGAAATGCAGGTCACTAAGAGCATTGACGTTGGCAGTACTACGTTTAAACACATACTCTAATTGGACTAGCAGGGTAACATTCACCTCGAGCCACGGCCACGATGGTGAGTCAAGTAGCTCCCTGTTTGATATGTTGGAGGAATATAATGCTGTGAATGGCACTTCCAGTTTGAACTTATGAAATATTCCAATTCAAAGTTATGAAATACTGGCCTGTCCTAAGCTCGCAGCATGGAGGTGGGACCGCATGTGTCACTAAATATTCAAGGGCCATTGAGTAACATGCTCTACATCATTCCTCAGATTACAGCGCCACCTGTGGCGAAACGAAGATAACGCTTCAGACAAAACATACGTACATTGTGCTGCAGAATCGTGATATGCGTCTCCTCTGAATCTCCTCCCCTTTATACTCTGATCGCTGCCCGCCCCTTCCCCCGCGTCCTGCCGCAGGCGGCGCTGCGTGGAGGGGTTCTGGGGAGGGGCGGGCTGCTGGATGCGAACTGTGGACCGTCAGATGCCCTGTGGCCTTCGTCGGGCGCAGAAGTCACTTTGGGTCGGCGCTGCGCTTTTAGTTGGCTGAGTGCTGGGTACCAGGCTTTGCTGAGGTTGAAACCGGCGTCTCTGTTGATCAGCCCATTAGATACACGTATTTCAAGAAGAACGGATGTAACGAGAGTCAAATTCGACGTGCTTCCAGGCAGAATGCACAAGCTTAGCAGAAAGAGAACGAAGAGGACGAGAAGGCAATGGCGTACCTGCCAGACGCCGGCAAATTATCCAACAAAATCGGCAGAATTCTGGCTCGGCGTAACATAAAATGTCTTCCGCCCACCTTCGGAAACGCCTGCTCTACTCGATACAGTGAAAGATGACCTAGGGATCCGCAAACCAACTGTTTACCGTATTCCGTGTAAATGCGGTAAGGCATACATCGGGCAAATTGTCAAGACAATCGAAGAAAGATGCCAGGAACGCTGAAGGCACACTGAAGTGAAGCAGCCTACAAAATCTGCGGTTGCGGAACATTACATGGATACTGTAGATACTATGGAGTAGGCGAAAACGGAAGTTTTACCGCAGGCCTCGTCTTTTTGGGACTGTGTTCTGTAGGAGGCGATTGAAATACGTGTAGCTGATGGGCTGATCAACAGAGACGCCGGGTTCAACCTCAGCAAAGCCTGGGACCCAGTACTCAGCCAACTAAAAGCGCAGCGCCGACCCAAAGTGACTTCCGCGTCCGACGAAGGCCACAGGACATCTGACGGTCGACAGTTCGCATCCAGCAGCCAGCGGCTCGCTCCTCCTCACCATCTCTCCACGCAGCGCCGGGGAGGGGCGCGATCAGAGTATAAAGGGGAGGTGATTCAGCGGAGACGCTCAGTCTGTAGTTATCACCTGAAGATGACGGCAAGGAGGGATGTCGAAATATCGTGGTTTGAAAACGACTGCACCCGGCTGGAGACCCGAGAACAGTAGAAACAGTTAATTCGCCGGGAAAGACTAAGATCACACAGGTAGGTGTAGTGTTTCTTGATTAACGAAAGCGTTTGACTAAGTATTGCACCAACGCTTATTGTCGAAAGTACGGTCATATGGGGTATCAAGTGAAATTTTTGACTGGATTGAGAACGTTTTGGGAGGGAGGACGCAGCATGTTATATTGGATGGAGAGTTATCGTCATATGTAGAAGTAAATTCCGGAGTGTCATAGGGAAGTGTGTTAGCACCCGTGTGTTAATGTTGTATATTAATTACCTTCCAGACAATATTAATAAAAAACGGTTTTTTTTGCCGGTGATGCCTTTATCTGTAATCAAGTACTATCTAAGAGAAACTGCGTAAATAGTCAGTCAGATGTTGATAAGATTTCAACATGATACAGAGGTTGGTAACTTGCTCTAAATGCTCAGAAAAGTAAAATTTTGCATGTCACAAAACGGAAAACGTAGATCCTATGACTGTAATATCAATGACTCTCTGTTGGAATCGACGAACTCATGCAAATACCTAGGTCAAAGGCTTTGTAGGGATATGAAATGGAATGATCACATATGTTCAGTAGCGGGTAAAGTAGGTGGTAGACTTCGGTTAATCGGTAGAATATTGGGGAAGTGCAATCAGTCCACATAAGAGATTGCTTATAAATCACTCGCACTTACTACTTGGCATACCAGCCTTTACTCAACCACACCCATGAAAGAAGCTGTAACAGTCCAAAGGAGCCCCATGAAACGTAAGATTGCCTAGCAGAACGTCTACAGAGCAAAGCAGAACCTCACACCGCAAAAAGATAACACGAAAATGTCATAGTACAATACGAAAAACTCACTTGAAAATGGGAATAATTTCCCGAAACGTGTCGTGTAAAACATAAATAAAAGAAAATTGTGACTGGTAGCAGGAAACTTATTTATAAACAATCCCATCGAGAGATAAAGCTCTCATAAGGCTGCCAACACTTATGGTTAAAGCATTAAAAAGTCAGCAACATATCTGTGGCGTTCATAAAATGATAAAACTGAATTACTGATGACTACAGGTCCTTATCTCACTTTGACGTTGTCTATTTGTGTCTTTCACTGACCAATTACTTCGCAACTGCGCACTAGCCCGTCTTCTCATTAGCTGTCTGCACCAAGAGTGAAATGCCCTTTGGTGAATAGTATATCCCAGTGTAAAGCGATTACGATCTTTTTCGGAGCATTTAAATTGACTACGATTAGTGTCCTTCTGGCAAAAGCAAACAAAAAAACATATTATTTACAAAGAAAATAATTTAGCCGTAATTAGTGCTAAAGTGTTAGAATTTATCTCAAGACGACCTAGACGGTAATATCGAAAGGTAATGGCTGAACATGGAATTTTCCCCACCCCTCGCCTTCGCCACCACCACGATATTAAGATCAATTGTCGCCACAAATAAGTTCTTCCGCTAACAACTTCTATGTAAGAGAGCAATACGTCTCTGTACTGTTATCACTTACGCAATCTACTTACGTGACACAAATATGAATTTCATTTCCATAGCAATCTCCCTACTTAATCATTTAGGCTGTCTGATCGTTTATTCCATCTATATTACAGCAATGGAAAACGCAATCCGGATCCAATGAACTGTTGTTCGAACCGAATCAGTGGGTATCTTACCAAGAAATATCTATTAATACTAAAACAGGTTTAACCAGGCCCTTGTTCCAAGATCCAAACTCAACCCTCTTCGCAACAACTTACATAGGCATAAAAGGGTTCTGATCTTCACAAAGGGAAAGGATTACTGGTTATGGACTACGCAGAGGTTGTAGTCACCTTTTCGAATTTATACATTGCTTTGCTCATTTATGCATTGAATCATTTTAAGAACCCATTCACACTCTGATTATAAATAATCGCACTTGTTGCTGTGTCTTCTCTATAAAGGAACTTAGCAAGATTGCTGAGGGGTGTAACGCGCCAGTTTGGATGCGCACTGTCCGTACTTCTATGCTTAAGCGAACACAGGTAATCCCCGTTCATATGAATAAGTCAGTTTATGTTAAAAATAGACACTAAAGTGTTTCTTATTTTGTTTGTTACATGTATTCGAGGAAGTTTCCACGAAAGTGTTCCAGTGGTGTTGTCCCGGAATGAGCGTCTGGTAGCGCACGGCACTTCGTCGGACGGAGCCGACGGCTGTTATCGGCGAGAAGATCGCTCCACTATTATTAAATTTTATGAATTCATTGTTAAAGAATTGTATCACAAAAGTGTTGTAAAATATAGACACTTCTCCTTGGATATCCGAAAAGCACAGAGGCAAACGTTTATGAGTGTATGTTGCATTGTGGAACATAAAACACTCAGTTCATCGTTAAATTTATGTCGTCGAAGTCTTTATGTGACTAAGGTAGTGAAGAACTACTTTTTTGAACATTGACTTTAGTGAAGTGCCTGCAGTACCTTCAAGTTGAAAGGCAATATTGAGATGTATCGTGAAACAGAGTCCTACTGAAATTTCTCGTAATTAAACTTTGCTTTTTGGAAAGTTTCTTATTACGCAACTAGTGACACTAACCTGTGTAACGGCATCACATGTAACTTATTATGTCAAACTGTTATTCTGTTATGAATTTTTTACATCAGGGCAAGACTTTGTGCTTACCCTGTATAATTGTACAGCTTACCTATCAAAAAGTGCTTGAGGTGAATTTTGATCTACGTAGTGACTAATTATCGATCTCTTATACGCTACGTACAAGAACTTCATTGTTCGCTTCACAAGATTTTAACTTTTGTAGCAAATAAAAAGGGACTTTCAAAACAAATGAAAGGCATAGACCGCTGTTCAGTCAAGCTGCACTGACTAAATATTAACGATAAACGATATTTAAACATTAGGCGTAATCGTTCCGCTACACCGCAATTGAAAAATATCACTGATAGCCAGAATTTTGCTAACTCGCCCTTGCATTGTTTCACGTAACATTATACAGCTAGAAACTTACGGCGACACAATGTAAGTCAAAATTTGAAATCTCCTTCTCTGTTGGTCAGAAAAACGATCCTGCCAAGTTTAATTAACTGAGGTTGGAGTAGAATTACCAATTAAATTTATCCTCAAACAAGGATAAAGCTTCGAGTGAGGCTTCGTCTCACTCTGATACACATAGTCAAGACTGTACACAGAGGAGTATGTTACGAAAGAAGACAGCTTCTTAACGTCGTAATACAGCATTTAACGGGGCGGGGACTCGAGGGAAACAAACTGAATAATGACCACATGGGATCTCAAATGGTACATGCAAGCTAACACGACTTCAGTCAGTTGGGGATAAAATTAGACAAAGCATACTATTAATGTAAAGCACAATAATTGGAACGTAGCTGTTACTGACTTGGGTCACTTCTACGACAACTGATACTTTTGTCCATGGGACATGCTCTATCTCAACTCTTCAGACCCTCAGTATAACTCCAAATTAAATTCAATAAATCATCTCCCGTAGCTGCTACTATGTTATCTGAAATATGAAACGTGTGTAAGGGAAGCAGTTTGAGGAGCAACGCAGCAGTGTTACCTGCTGATGCCGAGATGTGCAATATTCGCATCTGATCTCGGCGGTCATAGGAGGTGTGTGTCGGCACGCTATCTTCAGAAAAACAAATGGTTTTCCACCACTCTCTATAACGGAACATTATGGTAGCCACGAGGGCGTATCGGTGAATACCAGCTCACGAAAATTTCTGCCAAAAGACGAACTTGCACAGGAACTGGTTACGTCGCAGGACCCAGCTCACGTAAGTGGGGGCTGCTTTACCTTTGCGAAGTACTGCAAGCTGGAGTGAGTAACTGCAATAATAAACTGTCAGGGCAAATACATCTCAGACAATTTTGACTAAACATCATGAGACGTTCCCTTTAGGCTTGTCTCACGCTTCTTTGCTTTTGAGCTGTTTAGGAAGATAGTATCTAAATACGACTGAGATATACCGCTGCACACATTTTCCTTTCACTCGGCGAGAACAATGGAAATAAACGCCGCACAAGTCGGAAGATTTACGTGAAAGAACTCTTAGTCGGCCCTGGAAGGGGAACCTGTAATTGTAATATCAGATTCGGAATACACAGTAACACCAGTGAAGCACAACAGTTAACGTAAGAGAAGAAGTTTTGTCTTGGATTGTATTTTAAACCTTAACAGGAACTTTCAAGTAAGAGGTAAAGAAACACATTGTGGTAAGTGGTCACAGTGGCGCAGAGCAACGCAATGAGAAAATCGACGACTGCGCTCGGCCGACGGCTGATTTGTGAAGTACTCCGTACTCTTTCTGTCCCATCCGCTCGTCAGTTAAGTCAGTGAAATAACAAGATGCGCCATACGAAATAAAGGTTCAAATGTTTCTGAGCACTATGGGACTCAACATCTGAGATCATCAGTCCCCTAGAGCTTAGAACTACTAAATCTAACTAAACTAAGGACATCACACACATCCATGCCCGAGGCAGGATTCGAACCTGCGACCGTAGCGGTCGCGCGGTTCCAGACTGAAGCGCCTGGAACCGCTCGGCCACACCGCGAAACAAAGGGAGATCTTATGCAACGCTGGGTCCAATTTCCTAATACATTCATGGTATAAAAGTTATAACTGCAGCGGAAAATTCCAGTTTATATTTCACTCGCCTTAGAGTCGGTCGAGGGACATTATATCAATACCAAAATTACGTCAGTATCGTCTTATATCCTTCTTAAGATTAAGGCCTAGAAGAAGATCTCAACATTTTTTTTCTGTCTCAGAACACGACAAAACTTTAAGAGAGTAACAGAAGTATTTATCATTGAGAAATGAAACACAACAGTAACGTCGTAACTCTATTAACGATAATCAATATAATGGAGTTAGAATTTTGTGGGTTGTTAGGCTACGTCATATTTTTTCTAAACTAGTATAAACAAAACCCCTCCATTTAGTCGTACCTCAGCTCGTCCAGCTGTGTGTTTCTTTTACGGTGTTTCACAGAGTTATTGAATATGTATTATACAGATATTTCCCAAAAGAGCACAATTAGGGGTAACAGTTCTTATAAGAAGATGGAAAGAAGGAATTTAAATGGTAGAAATTGGATAAAAGCCTGTCTCTGATCGCTATACAATTACCTCAAAATTGCTTTTCCGATTGAGGCAAAGATAAAACAAGAGGAGGAAGAGGAGAGTGTTGAAAGTATGATTATTGAAGATCCAAAATATACGATGCTTGTAGTACAAGAAGAAAGTGTGGAAAGCTTACATCAGGAAAGACTGAATCGGAAATTGGATACAACGGAGGAGGAACGGAATGTCAATGAATTATACAGTTTCCTGGAACAGCTAATTAAGGAAGTAGCAGAGGAGACTTCAGAGGCGAAAGGGATGGAAAAGTGAGATCTGAATGAATGACGTCGGAGATGATGTAGGTGACACAGGGGAAAAAAGCAGTATATGATTACTTGGAGTGAAGGAGATTTGAATAAGTACAAGATTTATATGGAATGGGCGCTAATAAAATCAATAACGAAGTTTAAGGAAGAGGCGTGGGAAATAGTATCAGGGAAAGAGAGCAGTAACTTTGTTACAGACTGTCAGCGGAGGCAAGGAGGCAAGGAGAACGATAAGGAAGATAAAATGGCTCGCATTCCCACACCTATATGTGTTGAATAGAAGAAAACACACTTTGAAGAAGTTCCGCAGAAAAAAAGGAGTGACCAGCTGGTTGAAGTCTACAACCGAGGCAGAACCTTAGGTAATATAGAACTTGTACAAGACGAAAAAGTAAAATGCCGGAAAAAGCAAGAAATGGAAAGGCAGCGGGAGCAGGAGGTGCTTCATGTACAATTGTGGAAATATGGGGGATAGGAAATTCAAAGAGAGCGGAGTGTATCATACTAATGTGCTATAAAAGGAAAACAAGAAGCAGTTATAGGGAGATCAGTGTTATGGAAGCTAACAACAGACATTTTGGGGTTGTAATAGAGAACATGTTGGAGAATGAGATTGAGGGAAAAGTGCGAGAGGACCGCACAGGTTTCACCGTTGTACGATGTCGTATGGACCATATTTTTTGCCTTACGTTACACAAATACATTTAAAACGAAGCTCGGTCAGGACAGGCGATGAAGGCCCAACGGTACCGACCGGACGCAGTGTCATCTTCAGCCTACAGGCTTCACTGGATGCGGATGTGGAGGGCCGCACGAGACCGGAGCCGCTATTTCTCAGTCAGTTCCCCAATTTGCCTCTCAAGGGTTGAGTGTACCTTACTTGCTAACAGCGCTCGGCAGACCGGATGTCACCACTGCGGCAAGGCCGTTGGCAGACAAATATATGATCAGGCGTATCCAAAAGATCAGGAAGTGCAACTAGCATTTGTGGATTTAGAAAACGTCCACTAACGCACTTTCGGAAGCGATGAAGTATTTAGGTACAAAAGCACAGCAAATATCCATTATTCGGAGAGTATACCAGCAATCGTAAGCAGTAGTTTAAGTAAGGAGAATGTTCAGTAAGCCATTCCAGACATCGAAAGTACATAAACAGGGTTGCATTATGGCGGCGCCCCTTTTTAAAATATATATGCAATACGTACTGGACGGTGCAATCAGTTGTGAAAAAATATGAGATTTCCTTTCCAGAATGCAACTACCTACTCATTATTAGTTACCGGTGATGAAGTATTGATAGCAAGGTATGGAGGATCTCAAGTTTATGATAAAAAAGTTAATGTAATCATTTGAACAAAGTGGTGTTAGAGTAAAAATGACAGAGTACGTAGTAGCGGGAGGAGATGAAACGGATATGGTAGATCCATTAAAGTAGCAAGGGCGTTTTAATACTGACAACCGATTATCCATAGTTCTGGAAATTCTGAAGTAGATTTAGAAGACAGTGTCGCGAATAAGTTACGAACAGGCGTATGTTAACCTGCCTGTGAAGTTACGGTCCTGTGTCATAGCAGTAGGAGCCGCTGTTATACGCATTAAAGTGCTTCGACAGATGGAAAGCCTCCACACAGGGTTAGTTCACAACGGAAAGAGCCGGCGCGGAGCAGCGCCTGATAACAGGAAAATTCCACTCAGAGCGGCTACGTGACAGACCCGGGGATCTGAAGACAGCCAGAGCGATGGAAGATTCCCCAAGCATCACAGTAACGTCACAGGAGACAATATAAATGGCAGCTTAACAGCCTCTCGAGAATTCCGCTAGTATTCTGCCTCCGACGTGGTGACTGCGCTACCCTGACACAGGGGTGGGACTTAGACTCTGGCGGCATCTACACTCCTGGAAATGGAAAAAAGAACACATTGACACCGGTGTGTCAGACCCACCATACTTACTCCGGACACTGCGAGAGGGCTGTACAAGCAATGATAACACGCACGGCACAGCGGACACACCAGGAACCGCGGTGTTGGCCGTCGAATGGCGCTAGCTGAGCAGCATTTGTGCACTGCCGCCGTCAGTGTCAGCCAGTTTGCCGTGGCAAACGGAGCTCCATCGCAGTCTTTAACACTGGTAGCATGCCGCGACAGCTTGGACGTGAACCGTATGTGCAGCTGACGGACTTTGAGCGAGGGCGTATAGTGGGCATGCGGGAGGCCGGGCGGACGTACCGCCGAATTGCTCAACACGTGGGGCGTGAGGTCTCCACAGTACATCGATATTGTCGCCAGTGGTCGGCGGAAGGTGCACGTGCCCGTCGACCTGGGACCGGACCGCAGCGACGCACGGATGCACGCCAAGACCGTAGGATCCTACGCAGTGCCGTAGGGGACCGCACCGCCACTTCCCAGCAAATTAGGGACACTGTTGCTCCTGGGGTATCGGCGAGGACCATTCGCAACCGTCTCCATGAAGCTGGGCTACGGTCCCGCACACCGTTAGGCCGTCTTCCGCTCACGCCCCAACATCGTGCAGCCCGCCTCCAGTGGTGTCGCGACAGGTGTGAATGGAGGGACGAATGGAGACGTGTCGTCTTCAGCGATGAGAGTCGCTTCTGCCTTGGTGCCAAGGATGGTCGTTTGCGTGTTTGGCGCCGTGCAGGTGAGCGCCACAATCAGGACTGCATACGACCGAGGCACACAGGGTCAACACCCGGCATCATGGTGTGGGGAGCGATCTCCTACACTGGCCGTACACCTCTGGTGATCGTCGAGGGGACACTGAATAGTGCACGGTACATCCAAACCGTCATCGAACTCATCGTTCTACCATTCCTAGACCGGCAAGGGAACTTGATGTTCCAACAAGACAATGCACGTCCGCATGTATCCCGTGCCACCCAACGTGCTCTAGAAGGTGTAAGTCAACTACCTTGGCCAGCAAGATCTCCGGATCTGTCCCCCATTGAGCATGTTTGGGACTGGATGAAGCGTCGTCTCACGCGGTCTGCACGTCCAGCACGAACGCTGGTCCAACTGAGGCGCCAGGTGGAAATGGCATGGCAAGCCGTTCCACAGGACTACATCCAGCATCTCTACGATCGTCTCCATGAGAGAATAGCAGCCTGCATTGCTGCGAAAGGTGGATATACACTGTACTAGTGCCAACATTGTGCATGTTCTGTTGCCTGTGTCTATGTGCCTGTGGTTCTGTCAGTGTGATCATGTGATGTATCTGACCCCAGGAATGTGTCAATAAAGTTTCCCCTTCCTGGGACAATGAATTCACGGTGTTCTTATTTCAATTTCCAGGAGTGTAGTTGCACAGAGTAGTAGTTACACCTCCCACAGTTTGGTTCAGGTGCCAGTGCCGCGTAAGCTTGAGTCATGTTTACACTAACTCTGTCTCTTCTTCATTGGAAGCTTATTCACGATCACACAGAGTTCCCTAGTTTAAAAATTATTCCAGCTTTACAGATCCTGCTCCAGAACTACGAGCTGGACGAGCCCACTCAGCCTCAGCCTGGTTAGTGTCTAGCTCCCTCTTCCTGATCCGCTCGCAGGAAACCAATCAGACACGACAACAGGACCCAGCAGGCAAGAGCAGCAGTTAAGATGCTAAATGGACTTCTTTGGAGCAGGGTTATATCAAAAGAAACAAAGAACATGATACTGCGAACAGTAGTTGAAAGTATACGAAGAAGGATGGGCCCTGGGTGAGCAGCCGAGTAGAGTACAAGCAGCAGAGATGAATTGAACGAAAAGGAAGCCAGCATGTCGAGAAAAGAGAGGAGAATAAACGACAAAATTATTAAAATAATGGACATGGAGCAACCAGTAGTGAAAACGATTGAGAATAGAGCTGTTCAGTGGTACGGCCATGGGCGGAGAATGGAGCAGAGACGATGACTAAAAGCAGTCCCGGAATGGTCGCCTCCGGGAAGGAGGAAGAAGCACGGACGGCCGAGAATAACTTGGAGAGCGGGAATAATTGGAATGGCGGGGAAGAGAGGTCTGAAAGAGGAAGAAAGCAATGATCGCGAATGCTGACAAATGGGAATGCAGAGCAACTGCTAGAGAGTGGAGAAACCCTTAAACGTCAGATTTCCTCGGTGATAATATTTCTCGGTACCTTACACCCAACAAACTGCTTGTCAAGCGTAGTGGCTCCTTATCTTTATAAAGGTAAAAAGTTTCGGAATGCTCCAGTAGAGGAGCGAGTGTATTGTTTGGCTGGCGAGCCCTGTTGAGGTGAAAGGCAGCGATCGATGGTGTACGAGGGCAGACGCCGTGCTGCGAACAGGGCAGAGCAGAGGCGAGGTGTGCGCGTGTCTGTCGGCAGTTACCCGCGGCACAAAGACCACGCCAACAAAGGCAACAGGCCAGTCCGGGATAGGCCAATCTCG
The DNA here is from genome assembly GCF_023897955.1 of Schistocerca gregaria. NCBI lineage: Eukaryota > Metazoa > Arthropoda > Insecta > Orthoptera > Acrididae > Schistocerca > Schistocerca gregaria. Next base: position 397,055,252 of record NC_064921.1, on the reverse strand, counting down.
CGCTCGTAAACCGGCTTTTCCCGCGTTATCTCCACTCCTCCACAGTTCGACCGTAAAAGTTTGAAGGTAATGGCGTACGCTCCTGACTAGGGGTCTCCTTGCCGCCTCGTGTAACTACGCACCTAACAGTCATTAACTGCTGCACCTTCCTGTCTAACCTTATATCTCCTGTGACATCGTTTCACATTGACCACTGTGTAGCTACTTTGCAGTGACATGCTAGCAACGCCTTCACTGAATGTCTTCCCATATTTATGGATTCTTCTGCACATTTTTCTAAAAAAAAAGGGGGTAATTGTATTTTAACTAATTTTGTTTCAGGGTTTATTCCTTTTGTCAGTTTTTGCCAGTCTCAATCGTCTGAACAAGGTGTTCACGAAGTGTACGCGGTGACACTTATATCCTCTTCCTCCTCCGCCTCCTCCTCTCCCGCACCCCCCCCCCCCCCCCCCAAATGCACATTTTTCCGTTTCCTTTTCTCTCTCAACCTAAACGATAACTAATTTAGGGAAAAGAGAGATCTGTGGCACAATTTGACTAAAAGGAGGGATAGGTGGATTGGACGCAGCTTCTAGCATCAAGAAATCGTCAATTTCATAACAGAAAAAAGTGTGCGGGGCAAAAATTGCACGAAGTGTCTAACGCTATTTTTACAAGTAGGCGCAAATGGATGTAAGTTCCAAAGCTTACGCCGATGTGCCAGTCTTCAGACCGAAGAGCACCACCACCACCACCAACCCCAACAACAATCAGAACAACAACGACAGCACCAGCAGCAACAACGATAATAGGTTATTTCGAGTTACTCTATCCATTTTTGTGTACATAATATTTCAAGAACTTCTTTCACCACCTGTTTTCTTTTCGATTAAATACATCTACATCTACATGACTACTCTGCAATTCACATTTAAGTGCTTGGCAGAGGGTTCATCGAACCACAATCATACTATCTCTCTACTATTCCACTCCCGAACAGCGAGCGGGAAAAACGAACACCTAAACCTTTCTGTTCGAGCTCTGATTTCTCTTATTTTATTTTGATGATCATTCCTATCTATGTAGGTTGGACTCAACAAAATATTTTCGCATTCGGAAGAGAAAGTTGGTGAGTGAAATTTCGTAAAAAGGTCTCGCCCCGACGAAAAACGTCTATGCTGTAATGACTTCCATCCCAACTCGTGTATCATATCTGCCACACTCTCTCCCCTATAACGCGATAATACAAAACGAGCTGCCCTTTTTTGCACCCTTTCGATGTCCTCCGTCAATCCCACCTGGTAAGGATCCCACACCGCGCAGCAATATTCTAACAGAGGACGAACGAGTGTAGTGTAAGCTGTCTCTTTAGTGGACTTGTTGCATCTTCTAAGTGTCCTGCCAATGAAACGCAACCTTTGGCTCGCCTTCCCGACAATATTATCTATGTGGTCCTTCCAACTGAAGTTGTTCGTAATTTTAACACCCAGGTACTTAGTTGAATTGACAGCCTTGAGAATTGTACTATTTATCGAGTAATCGAATTCCAACGGATTTCTTTTGGAACTCATGTGGATCATATCACACTTTTCATTATTTAGCGTCAGCTGCCACCTGACACACCATACAGCAATCTTTTCTAAATCGCTTTGCAGCTGATACTGGCCTTCGGATGACCTTACTAGACGGTAAATTACAGCATCATCAGCGAACAGTCTAAGAGAACTGCTCAGATTGTCACCCAGGTCATTTATATAAATCAGGAACAGTAGAGGTCCCAGGACGCTTCCCTGGGGAAATATTTGACAAGAGAAAACAATAAGAATGGAGGATCAAATGAGAAAGCCTCAGATTAACAGGATGTAAAGCAAGGAGACATTTTCTACTGATCAGTAGGAAATAAAAGAAAGGTTATGAATGATATAAATGTCTAGGGTGAAACGATAGAATTAATAGGAGTGGCTTCTGATATTGATATCCAAAGTTAAAATGAAGACCATTTAGAGCCACTCTTGAATGGAACGAACAGTTCCCGAGCACAGATTGCGAAATAAATACATTAAAATGATGCTAAAATAGAGAGGGGTGCCAGAAGTGAGGTAAGTTCAAACTGGGTACCATGCTGTAGACGAATTCAAGAGCTTCCGAGTATCGGTCGTCACACGGAGAACGAAATATAAAAATAAATGTAGCCGTCCATACAGCAGCGAGGAACCGAGGAACATCAGTGAGTCAAGAGCGGGTCGGTCGGAGACTGTTTTGTTTAATTTTCCACGACGGTAGACTTGTTTTGTAGGTTGTGGAACGGTGCAAGACTCTGTTAGGTGCAAAACATATAGGTGGGAAGAATTTCGCAAGTTTCCTGTGCTTTACGACCAGCCAAACGAAAAATACTTGCATATGGAGTACACAGACAGAGGCTGGAAGAAGACTGCAACAGATCTGAAGTCAAAGGTAAAATAATTTTAGACAAGGTAGGAGACGGATACTGGCAGAAGTAAAGCTGTGAGTACCGGGCGTGAGTCGTGCTTCGGTAACTCAGATGGTTGAGCACTTGCCTGCGAAAGGCAAAGATCCCGAGTTCCAGTCTCGGTCGGGCACTCAGTTTTAATTTGCCAGGAAGTTTCAATTCTAGACAAATTTTCGTACCGGGAAGATATTTATTACTTTTTACTTTGCAAATAAATAGAAGGTTTTGATTTATGTCTTCAGTATATCGCTAAGGTGACACGTTGTTGCCACTCCAAACCCCTTTGTGGAGAATTGTTCTCGTGCAGCCCAAAACATCATTTGCTGATCTCCCGCGAATCTGAGGTAGAGTTCGAAGATTTGATGATCTTTCGTATCCTTCAGCAGTTTCTTTCTGAACTAATCTCTGTTCGGGCATTATAACCTTCTATTTTCGAGTAAAGTTTTACACAAACACACACACACACACACACACACACACACACACACACACACAGGCATTACAGTCATTGTACGGTTTTTTTGGACCTTACTGGAGGATTCTTCTTGTGCCGTTATCAATGTCACACTCCGCGCCACCGCGCCGGCCTCGCCTGAACGAGGGCGTTGCTGCGGAACTCGGCAGGCACAGGAAGAGGTCGCTTGGTGTTGATGTTTGACCACCGAGTGGAGAGGATCTGTTCATCGGGGTACACAGCAGTGGTGCTGTAGCGGAATCTTTACCTAGTGGAAAATTGGCCAAAGTAAAGGAGAGACTGTGTGCTGTTGGTTGATTTGAGGGAGCGGACGAGACACCGACATCATCGGATTGGGGAAGAATGGGGAAGGAAGCCGGGCGTGCCCTTTCAAAGGAACCATCCCCGCATTTGCCTGAAACGATTTAGGCAAATCAAGGAAATCCTAAATCAGAATGGCCTGACGCGGGTTTGAACTGCCGTCCTCCCCAGTAGGAGTCCAATGTGCCAACCAGTGCGCCACCTCGCTCGCTGATGTGTGTTATAATGGCGTGTGGAACATTAATAGCGAAGTTTGTGAGTTTCTGCATTTACACGTGGCATAGGAAACTGAATAAACGTAAGGGTAACTGCTTTTGATGGATTGCTTATCTTGTGCAATTAAATTTCAGGCAAGGGGTCAAATTCAAAATGTTCAAATGTGTGTGAAATCTTGTGGGACTTAACTGCTAAGGTCATCAGTCCCTAAGCTTATACACTACTTAACCTAAATTATCCTAAGAACACATATACACAGCCGTGCCGTAGGGAGGACTCGAACCTCCGCCGGAACCAGCCGGCAAGAGGTCAGTCTGGGCGCATAGTAATCGTGGATGTTTACTTGTTATCACTTTCTTACAAATGGTTTAGTTTATTTTAAGGAGTTTTATTTATGTAAGTTAAATTTTGAGCCAACAGAGCGCTGAATGTGAGCTAGGAAATGTTTGTAATTGTGTGGTTTGGCACGATACGCTAAATTCTTGACAAATAATCATTGGCAAGGTACCTGTTAAAAGTTGTGTACGGCTGTGGTCGATTAACAATTTTCCTGTTAGTCAGTATATATCTCGTTATCTGTCCTTCGTTCATGGGCGGCAGTTGATTGCTTTCTTGGCTATGCCAACCGTGTTCTGAAGTGGTCTGGTATTATTAGTCTCGAATGTTACCTGAATTCTTGTGACTTGTTGTCAGTAAGGGGAAGACTAAATGTGTTTGCTGGATGACAAGGCCCAGGTGTTGCTACTTTAACTAAATGTGAAAGAAATATTCCCTGTTCTAAATGTTTCTGCTGTAGTGTCAACTATTTACGTTTTTGAGGAAAATGAATGAATGTAATGTTTCTTACGAAAGTGTAACCAACGAAGTTTGGTAGAGAAAGAAACAAACGTAGCTAATTGACTAGATAAGTGTAACAGGTTATATGCTAGTTGCTGAAGCATGAATGAAGTAATGATCATTTGCGTTTGGCTTGCTCCAGTGTTTTAATTGTACCAAAGATGCTTGGTAAATTATGAATGAAAATTCACTCAGAGTCGAAAGTAAAGTGTTCAAACGTTCTTGGGATGTGGTAATGGTAGGATTTTAATGAATATTCTTAGTGATGTCTTAATTTTGGTGTATTTCCTCTCAACTCAGCACCTGCCACACTTATTGGGATTGTGTCCTTGATACCATTCTAAATATACGAAGTTCCTGTTGTATGACACCAGACGCGTTTTCCGACATCCTCCTTGCCCAACTCAAACGATGATTGAATAGTCCTATGCAATCGTTGTAATGTTTTTAGAACCTCCCTGAAGGATTCTTCTAAATATTCGAAATTTCTGTTGCAAGATACTGAAAGCATTTCCGGTTATCTTCCTTGCCCAACTCAAACGATAATTGATTATAATCTTGTCATTTGTTAAGCCGTTGCCAGAATATTATCTCATCAGGTTTTCTTGTGACAGCAAAATGTTCTTCGCCTACAATTACCACTGCAAGTTTAACATTCTCAGACACTGTCAACCGATTCTTCTGTAATTTCAAGTAAGAACAACACGTTTATGAAATCCTAAACGAATGCTTCATTGTGAAGTAATACACAAAAATCTGCATCATGCGAGCTCGTGGTTTACATTTTGGGAGAAAACGAAACGATGAAACAAGCTAAGGGACCGCTAATGGAGAGTAAAGAGTGTGAAATACGGAACACGATTGATGACGCATCGTTCCACCCATTACTTCTTCATCAAGCTAAATTAAGATTTTTTTCAGTTGTACAACAAGTACTTTATAGAGCTATAAGTCAGCCACTAAACTACGTGTCGCACGTGGGCGTACGGCACACGGCAAAGGAATGCGTTATTCTTTCTTCCGCATTGAAAAAAAACCTCTCATTTCTTCAACTACACAAAGGAAAGTCGTGTACGTTGTGAACAGGAACATTTATTGGAAACGAAAAAGATAAGTAAATTTGTCGCTATAATAGATAACAACAGAGAAATAATATTAAAAACTAAAACCACGGAGTTAAACAGTATATCTTCTTAGGCATTGAATAAGCGTGCACGTTAGCGCCCCACGCGTCGAGCGCGCCAACTTCATTGACTACCTTGGCAATCAGCTGATGGCGCTGCGGAACGCGCGATCTCCGCCGTCGCTACAAGTTAAGGAATAACGAGCCAGTCTGTCAACTCCCTTCATCATTCTCGAATTTATTACCGAGCTATGTTTCAGCACTGTATCCTTTACCTGTGGAAAACGAGTCATTAAAACCTACCCAGCAGCTTATTGTTATTTGTAATCAATAACATTATCCTCCGAGCTGCCCCGCATCCTCATCAGTATAGTTTGTGAAAATAATTCGCTGAGTATTCCTGGACTGTTTTTCTTAAGGCTGCAGAAATTTGATTATATTTTTGCTATATTGTGTATATTGTATCTTTTATTTACTAAAAGAGTAAAATGGAAACGTTAGCCACTCTCCAACCCACTAAACACTGTAGGCGTACCTTACTCCAATAGTATTTCTGTATAATACACACATCAAAAGAAGTTCCGAGAGTTCCGAAACCTGTAAAGAAAATTGGAAAAGAGATCAACATAAATATCATTTCCGTCCTTTTTACTGCTCATGAAAACCACACATTGCATCTTGTACCACCATACAGCGAGACCTTCAGAGGTGGTGGTCCAGATTGCTGTACACGCCGGTGCCTCTAATACCCAGTAGCACGTCCTCTTGCACTGATGCATTTCAGTATTCGTTGTGGCATACTACCGAATGTTCATCACGTCACTGTTGGTCCAGATTGTCCCACTTCTGAACGGCGATTCGGCGTAGATCTCTCAGAGAAACCATGGGCTCTGACAGCACATCCCAGATGCGTTCTACCCGAGTCAGATGTTAGGTGGGCCGCATCAATCGGAACTAGCTACTGTCTTCCTCGAATCACTTCAGCACATACCGTGTGACATGGCGCATTAGCTTGTTGAAAACTTCCACTTCCATGAAGAAACATGATCGTCATTAAGGAGAGTACGTGGTCTTTAACCAGTATGCGATACTTGTTGGGCGTCATGATACCTTGCACGAGCTCCACTGGACCCATGGATGCTCATGTGAATGCCCCCAAGAGCATAATGGAGCCGCAGCCAGTTTGTCTCCATCCTGCAGTACAAGTGTCAAGTACCCGTTCCGCTGGAAGACGACGGATTCGCGCCCTCCCATTGACACGATGAAGAAGGTATCGGGATTCATCAGACCATGCAACGCTCTGCTACTGCGCCAACTTCTAGTGCCGATGGTCACGTGCCCATTTCAGTCGTAGTTGCTAATGTTGTGGTGTTAACATTGGCACATGGGTGGGTCATCGGCTGTGGAGGCCCATCGTTGAGAGTTTTCGGTGTACTGTGTGTTCAGACACACTTGTACTCTGCCCAGCATTAAAGTCTGATGTTAGCTCTGCCACATTTCGCCACCTGTCGTGTTTTACTAAACTGCCCAGCTACGACGTCCGACATCTGCAGCGAGTGGTGGCCGGCCAAACTCACGACCTCTGGGTGTGGTTTCACTTTGACTTCGCCACGTGCTGAAGACACTCGCTGCAGTACTCCCCTCAGCGCGCGACAATTCGTGCAGTTTCCAAAATGCTTGTGCCGAGTCTCCAGGTCATCACAATCTGCCCTCAGTCAAACTCAGATAGATCGCGCCTTCTCCATTCTACATTGTTGTATTGTCCTTATCAACATCATTTCATCCCCATCGATGCGCAAGTCACTGAAGTGGCGTCAAATCGAAAGACTTGCACCCGGCGAATGGTCTACCCGACGGAAGGCACTAGTCACATGATATTTAATTTTCACCATGAGTGTGTCTAACGAGCAGTCATTCCTCGTAGTAGTGTTAAAAATTTCGAACGTTCGTGAAATAATAAAAACAGCGGCAGTGAAGTTGAGAAGATGAGATTCAATGGTAAACACGAGATTTCCTAGTTCCATATACTTGTATCAATATGCACCTAAAGGAAAACGACCTAAGAAGAGTTCTAATATTCTGAAGGATGTCGCTTTCGTTTACTCTTTGGCGCCCTGTTCAATTTGTTATGTCAAGTGTGGTACGTGTTGCAGTATGGCTGTTTCAAAATGAAGTACTGAAATTCAGTAGATTATTCCTGTGAGGGGTAATTCTTTCTATGTCTATAATAGAAGCTTCAGCGCTCAAATGTGTGGAAGAAATGTTACTGGCGCTCATTCTATAAATATAATCAGATGTTGTAGGAATAAACTGTCTTCGTTTCTAGTCGTCTAAGAGAAATATTTGCGTTTACATTTCCTCATTGCCCTCTATACATTATGCCGTGCAACATGATATACATAAGGCCTGCAGTTTTCAATGGAAGAGCATTTATCTTTCATACATCATGTACACGCTGCTTTAGTTGTGCCGGTACACAGGGGTACGACGTATCAGTATCAAATAATTTTCCTTTTTCCGCACCGGAAAAAATATGCACTTCGGTACGTCCACTGGTAGTACGGGAAATTATGTTATCATGAAATATTACATTTCCGACTCGAGATGAGAAAATATTTCTTAATAAAGATGAACCATTATTAAAGAATACGCATCGTAGTCTTCAGTGATTAGTTTTCAATTTAGACTTCATGTTGGCTCGCCTGAACTGGTGTTCAGTTATGAGCGTCTGCTTCGTTTTTCGTTTTTGCTTTCCGGAATCTTCGGGCATATTCGGAGGCAAGCATTATCCTCGTCAGTGACTGCCATTCTCTTTTGTTCGTACTTTGTGGTATTGTGCATGTGTTTACAGCTATCTTGCTAGGAGTTGTGTGTAATATTTCTAGAGCAACAACACAGTTATAAATGTTGAAGTGGTTGAAAAATATGTCAAAACTGGCAACCGAAAATGTCAGTGACTCTGGTAGAGCTAAGAGTATGGGTCTTACGAGTTCAAACAGTGAAACTGCTGAAAATCACGCGGACTTTTGAGTCTGGACATTTGTTACCAGCATGCTGGCAGCTGGGGTATTCACTATGTGCAGTAGTAAATAAATTTGGAATGGGGCCGGAGTCTGGAATCGGAAAACAACCAGCAAGAGAGTGAGTATAATATGAAGTAATTTTTTTTGGTGGCTCTAAGGAGGCATAACAGTTAAGTCTGCGAAGAAGTTGCGTACCATAAAAAAACTTTAACGCATTTGGAAAGTAAGTCAATATTACACAGTAAAAAAATTATAAACAGACGTTGAAAAAATAGACAGACTAAGGCTGGAAACGACTAACAGAATGAAACTTCCTGGCAGATTAAAACTGTATGCCCGACCGAGACTCGAACTCGCGACCTTTGCCTTTCGCGGGCAAGTGCTCTACCAACTGAGCTACCGAAGCACGACTCACGCCCGGTACTCGCAGCTTTACTTCTGCCAGTATATCGTCTCCTACCTTCCGAAGTTTACAGAAGCTCTTCTGCGAACCTTGCAGAACTAGCACTCCTGAAAGAAAGGATATAGCGGAGACATGGCTTAGCCACAGCCTGGGGGATGTTTCCAGAATGAGATTTTCACTCTGCAGCGGAGTGTGAGCTGATGTGAGACTTCCTGGCAGATTAAAACTGTGTGCCCGACCGAGACTCGAACTCGCGACCTTTGCCTTTCGCGGGCAAGTGCTCTACCAACTCAGCTACCGAAGCACGACTCACGGCCGGTACTCGCAGCTTTACTTCTGCCAGTATCTCGTCTCCTACCTTCCAAACTGGCAGAAGTACAGCTGCGAGTACCGGGCGTGAGTCGTGCTTCGGTAGCTCAGTTGGTAGAGCACTTGCTCGCGAAAGGCAAAGGTCCCGAGTTCGAGTCTCGGTCGGGCACACAGTTTTAATCTGCCAGGAAGTTTCACATCAGCGCACACTCCGCTGCAAAGTGAAAATCTCATTCTGGACTAACAGAATGTTTAGAACTGCCTACGTAGAGACCCGATTAAGTGGAGGAAGATTCTCCTGTGGACACTCGACTTCAAGACATTGATTGGTTGAGTAGGGGGAGAGTTCTTCATTCTAATTTCAGTTGTCCGTTCATTCTCATTTTTATTTGTGAGAATATTATTGATCGCATATCAGAAGAAGTGAGAAAGAGAATAACTGAACTTCTTATAGATAGTAATATTAAACACAGTACGCAAATAGATGTGTCGACTACTGAGGTAACAAACTTGGAAGTACTATTTGAAAACTTGAAAACTGTGACCACAGTTATCGGCCTGAAGAAACAAACATTAGTATAAGAAATTTCCATTAACAGTATTTGGCTGCAACGAGGAGAGGTGGTGGCGTATCGTTTCTGATCACGATAATTTATAGCAATGTTCTAAATTCCAAATCTGTTGAGTGTCTCATGGAATGAGGGCATGTGACAGTTAAATGAAACTACATAAATAAATAAGTTGAAAGAGGGCGTTAAGCCCGACGGCACAATTTGTGCTTTTCAAGAGGAGTATGCAATGAGCCGGCACTAGGTTTAACCGTCTGCATTCTCACGCTGTGAAACAATACAAATATGACAGCACACTATACGCAGGTGCATTCACGACATTCACCTGCCCTCAAGAGATACATTTAAGTTTTTGACATACCACTCAGAAAAGAAGTATTGTGTGCGAAGAAGAAGGTCGTTTCTGATTAGACGACCAAACGACCGATCGGAGTCTCCATGGAACATGCCAAATGACTCTATCTTACTGCGCTGCTTAGAGGTACAGACCCTTTCATGTATTTAAAGAACAGGCAGCCAAACACGTGAAAGGCCATGTTAAATTTGTAGGAGCAAATGGGCGCCCATTTTTGAGACAGCTGATTACATTATGAAAACAGTAACTTTAGAACATCGATTTTCACTTCAAGAATTTCTTCAAATTTACTCAATAAAAATAAATATGTGAAAAAAATTAATTTTGCGGTTTCAAATATGAAAGTACCTAAAAAATGAAGAAAAGCTTGTAACATAATAGGTGAGAAGTATTTTTTACCTGATTTTCACGAAGTAGGCAAGTTTCCATACAGGTTAATGTAACAAAGAACCAAGTGAACATACTCCGTCCTAAGGTACCGACCGACTGCCGTGTCATCCTCTGCCAATTGCGTCATCCTCAGCAGTCTGGAGGGGCGCGGGATCAGCACACCGCTCTCCCAGCCGCTGTCAGTTTTCGTGACAGTGAGCCTCTACTCAGACTGCTCCTTAATAGGTATCACGAGGCTGAGTGCACCCCGTTCTAGTACTATCACCAACGAGAAATCCGTGTCAGTGCCAGGAATCGAATCCATGGCAACCAGCCGAGCTGCTCACTCAGTTACCGAGATGGACGAACTAACTGAATAATGCGGTAGAGATAACAATTTTTATTATGATTTCTAGAACCGGTGTCAGTCACTATAAGCCACTTTCAGATCTATAAACAAATATTAATAAATTAAAAGTAACTGTATGTTACATGCAATAAGTGTATCGTCCAGTAAACTAAATAAATAAAACAAATGATAAGTGAATGTATTTTCTTTCTTTCTTTTGCTTGAGCCTTTTTCCTGTAATGACGCAGGGTCGGCTTGGTTAATCGGATGTGGCAATGTTAGATTAAGGGGTGGCCAGATGCCGTTCCTGCCCCCCCCCCCCCCCCCCCTCCCCGACGGAATTAGTGTACCCCAGCTGTCTGCAACTAGTGTAATCCATGGAATAAAGCGAAAGTGTTCAGATGTCTGCGAGCCATGTAACTAAGGCGGGACGTGGGGACCAGCCCAGTATTCAGCTAGGGGTGTGTGGAAAACCGCCTAAAAACCACATACAGCGTGGCCGGCACACCGACCGTCGTCGTTAATCCGCCGGGCAGATTCGATCCGGGGCCGGCGCGCCTACCCGAGTCCAGGAAGCGGCACATTAGCGCTCTCGGCTAACCTGGCCGGTGATAAGTGAATGTATCTGGTTACCTAAAATCTCATAGCAGCAACTGTTGCCCGTCTTCAACTGAACTATTAGCTATAGTTGAATGATTATATAAATGCGGAAAATGCCGCGAAGTTGAGCGCGCGTCGCGCGAAAAATTAAAATCAAAGTTACTGTTACACTATCGGTGCTTTTCCGTCCCTTTTTATTGGATGCGATGTTTAAATTTCATATTACCTAGAAGGATTACATGCTGCGTCTATCATACCTTAATACACTGTCCATCAACGTGCCGATGCTGAGTAACTGTTTAAGGGGACCTAACAGCTAAGTTCATCAGTTTCCTACTCACTCCCGTCCCTATCCTTTCCCCCACGGGACGGAAGCAGTGTACCCAATCTCCCTGCATATAGAGTAATCTCTGTGTGCAGAGTGAGAAGGAGTTCTAAATGTTTGCGTAGCGTGTGTCTGAGGCGAAACATGGGAACTTGCGCAGTATCGGTCTAGTGTGGACACCACGTCCAGGCTGGCCTGCACACCGACCTCTCGCCGTTAATTCGCCGGGCGGATGAGATTCAGGCCCGGCATCCCTCCCCGTCTAGCTATCGGTAGCATTAACACGAGCGGCTAGCCGGTTGGTCATATCCATAGATGTCACTGATTTCTGAGTTATTGCCCATCGTCAGACGATAGAACAAAGCGGCAGTCTACGTTATTTCACTTACCAGTCGACTCTTACCGTTAAAATGGCAGCGTTGTACTGTTTGTCACAAACCGTGTGGTGTCTGTTTCGTAGATTCGCGACCTGTTGCGACTTTCAGACTATGTGTGAGAATGATTTGCTCAGGATGGGCGAGTCTTCTACCACACTTAGTGCAGAACACTTCTTCTTCGTATCGCCCTTCTATTTAGTCTTCCGTCTAGTCGTAAAGGCAGTTCATTATTGACGAACTACCTCCAATACCGGGTGAAACATAAACGTAAGGCACAAATTGCAGGGCACATTTCTCACACTTAGACAAAGGCATCATTTTGTGTGAAAATGGATCTGGAAACGCTTTGTTTCCATGTTACAACTCGTTTTCTCCAACTCATTAATTGTGGCAAACACGCGAGGAAAGAACGCACCAGTGAACCACATGCAACTCTTTCTCACAGGAGGTGTTCTATATGACCTCCGAACATAGATCTACACGATGTCGTATTAAATGTCAGATGCGCTGATGTTTCCCAGGAGTATTGCGTGTGGTTTCTCAGCCTTGCATAACACGAGGACCCAGATTCTGAACATCTTGTACTGGGGTTCCATACAAAAGAGCTTTCATATGCCCCCACAAACTAATTACAGTGTATTTACGTGCGAAGAGTTGGAGGCCAGGCAATTGGTCCGTTTCTACCCATCCATCTGTCTCCAAATCTGTTATTACAAGCCGGCGAACATTAATATGAAGCCGGTCGGAGTGGCCGAGCGGTTCTAGGCTCTACAGTTTGGAACCGCGAGACCGCTACGGTCACAGGTTCGAATCCTGCCTCGGGCATGGATGTGTCTGATGTCCTTAGGTTAGTTAGGTTTAAGTAGTTCTAACTTCTAGGGGACTGATGACCACAGATGTTAAGTCCCATAGTGCTGAGAGCCATTTGAACTAAAATTAGGATAAACACTTTCTTGAATAAACCATTCGCAGCAGTGTGTCCGTGCAGGAAAATCAGCTGCACACTCTGTAAATGGTATGGATGCTGCCGGTCCTCGTGTAACAATCGCCAGACAGTCATGTCTTGTACTGACATTAAGGCCGTTATCAACTGCATGAAGAATTGTCGCCTCCCGTCATCCTTCTAGGATTTCCGCGGTCGTGAGTATGAGGCCTAAATGCTCCGTGTTCCCTAAGTCGACAATCAGTGCCTTCGAACGTTTTCCTGTCGGGGAACCTTCGTCCTGAAAATTTCTCCAAGTACAAACGTCGAGCGCGAAAGCCATTGCCTTCAGATAATTCGTACATCAAATGGGCATGTGCTGTATCTGCATTTGTGTACACTGCCACTGCAAGAGCCAAGTATATGATTAACTCTACGTAGTACCCCGTGTGCTTGCAACGGTCGTACTGATCGTTGTAACTGTTATCTATAAACAATCAATGATGTACGGCGCGTGACAACAGGTACATGTAAAACCAAACACTGGCTGTGGACAACGTAACCAGACGTCAGCAAGAGGGCATGTTCGCACTGGTTTTAACCTTTTGTTGTTGTGTTTCACTTGATTAATGAGTTGTAACGTGGGAACAAAGCGTTTACAGACCCATGTTTGCATGTTCAAATAACATAATTCCTTCGTCTACGTGAGAGGAATGTGTCATGCAATTTGTGCCGTTCAACTTTTTTTACACCCTCTATAAACGGAATTGGTACCAGTGCATCCCTAAATCGATATACGCCATTCTTCAGCTAAGATCACCAACACGTACGATATATTTCTGATAGATCTGTCTTCAGTTGAACAGTTGAATTAATAATCTCGCGATGACTGCGTGTTGTGTGATGTCCTTAGGTTAGTTAGGTTTAAGTAGTTCTAAGTTCTAGGGGACTGATTACCAAAGATGTTAAGTCCCATTGTGCTCAGAGCCAATAATCTCGCTATTTGGGTAGGCCCTTGTCCGATAACTCTGCTGGCCACCTCTCCACTAATTCCAAAACTGATACGGTTATAAGTTCGTCCATCTTCACGAACTCCGGTAGATGATGTTACGGCTGTACTGGGCACTACACATTGAAGTTTACCTCGAGCACACCTCCCCCCTCACCCCCCCCCCCCCCTCACCCACTCACATGCTACGGCACGAACATATATACGAGTATATTTGTTACACACAATTGAGCGGCCCAGAGATGTGGCTGGTCTCAGTGTTTGGCTACGTTGTTTTGTCATAGGGTGAAAGCTCACACCTGTAGTGAACTCAATTTTTAAGCTGAAATAAAATATAAAAAAAACAATGCAGGCAGGTATTGTGGTGAAATTTAAAATACTGTGACGATCACGTTGATTTACATTTTGAAGAAGTAGTTTATTTGTATTTTTGCACTGAAGTCTTCAATATATTCACTAAACACTTAAAATGCAGTCTCAGGTGCTCATACGTAAGGGCGGCCGTTAATAAGCGACGCTAAAACAGTTGACTATAAAATTCATATGCTGCGATCACGACACTCGAGAGTTTGTTCATAGTTCACAAAATACACTGTTCTCTGCTGTCCTAATCCACTAGATTGCGTTCAACTTGATCGTTTTTGGACGTCGCTGCATACTTACTTGTCCTCGAACGTGCCTGCCAACCCACTACTACCCCCAGATGCGTGGCACGTCCGGCTTAGCGTCGCTCAAAACCAACTGTACTGTGCTCAAAGATGGCCACCCTATCCACCCTCGAAACGACTGCATAACTCAGAACAACGTTTGACAAAAATAATTACGAATCCTTTTAAAACTAAACACATATGTCACATTGAAAAATATGGAAATTTTACGGGCAATAACAACCTAATGTCCAATTTTTTGTACCTGCCACCATTTTCTCACAAATAATGTTCTCGTGGCGTGATTTTGCATTTCCCAGATTTTTTATACTAAACATAAATAAACAATTAAAAAACATACTTAACTACTCATCTACCTCATTAAACTTTAGAAGGCTGCCGCTAGTTTCATCTCCTTAAATTTATTAATTACAAAAAAAACACAGTTTCTCTCAGTCGAACCCCACATTCCGACCTCTCATTCAAAAATGGTACAGATTCTGCTACATCGGCGAAGATTCCTCGCTGCAGCTCTACTACCCGTCTCCGTAGAAACTTTGTTTATATTAGTTGACCAAAGCTTTGCCGAAATATTAGCTTTTGCCTTTCATAAATTAAAAACTTTTAAACTGCTATATATTTTTGTGGCACTTCTAGATAATTTACTTTTACATATTTTTCTGCCCATGAGTTCCAACTTGCACCTACGTGTCACTCTTAGTTTCCTTTTTTATCAACTTTTTCTCCAAGCCACTTTAATCTCACCCCATAGCTCGTACATTCTCAAAGTTCACATATTATTAATTGCATTTATTCTGGATTTATATACCACTTTCCCTGAGTTTTAGGTGTCTAAAATGTACACGTTTTAAATATAACTATATTCCGCCGGCCGATATGGCAGAGCGGTTCTAGGCGATTCAGTCTGGATCCGCGCGACCACAACGGCCGCAGGTTCGAATGCTGCCTCGGGCATGGATGTGTGTGATGTCCTTAGGTTGGTTAGGTTTAAGTAGTTCTAAGTTCTAGGGGACTGACGACCTCAGATGTTAAGTCCCATAGTGCTCAGAGCCATTTGAACCTCTTACGAGTAGCGAGCGCTCGCTTCTCTCAGCACAGGTTGCCGTGTGGGTAAGACACACATCAAAAATGTTTTGCATCACCCCAGTTATCAGAACTCTGCAGATAGACGCTCACGGTGGATATTGTATCACCGACATAGTCCCTTTGACTGTTCATAGATGTCAGTAAACCCGCCCAAAGATGTAAACAACCATCCATGACAAGCGCCTATTCGACGGAGGGGGTCCGACAGCTGATCAGTTCCAGTCATTCCACCAGGAAGGAGGTACACGAATCGTGTTGTCTGTAGTTCAACAATGCCTAGACTGTCAATAAAGCGGTTAGATTGTGTCCGCATTGTTACTTTGTGCCAGGAAGGACTCTGAACAAGGGAAGTGTCCAGGCGTCTCGGAGTGAAACAAACCGATGTTGTTCTGACACGTAGGAGATACAGAGAGACAGGAACTGTCGAGGACATGCCTCGCTCAGGCCACTCATGGGTTGCAGTGCATGACCGCTACAGAGTATGGCTCGGATGAACCCTGACTGCATCTCCACCATGTTAAATAATGCTTTTCATGTAGCCACAAAACGTCGTGTTACGACTCAAATTATGCGCAATAGGCTGCATTATGCGCAACTTCACTTCCGAACTTCATGGCGAGATCCATCTTTGCAACCACGACAGCATGCAGTGCGTTACAGATGGGCCCAACAACATGCCGAATGGACCGCTCAGGATTGGCATCACGTTCTCTTACCGATGAGTGTCGCATATACCTTCAACCAGACAATCGTCAGAGATATGTTTGGAGGCAGCCCAGTCAGGCTGAACTCCTTAGACACACTGTCCTGCGAGTGCAGTAAGATGGAGGTTCTCTGCTGTTTTGGGGTGGCATTATGTGGAGCCGACGTACGCCGCTGGTGCTCATGGAAGGCGCCGTAATGGCTGCGCGACACGTGAATGCCATTCTCCGACCGATAGTGCAACCATATCGGCAGATTATTGGCGAGGCATTCTTCTTCAAATGACGACAAATCACGCCCCCATGGTCCACATCTTGTTAATGACTTCGTTCAGGATAACGACATCGCTCGACTACAGTGTCCGGCATGTACTCCAGACATGGACCTTATTGAACATGCCTGGAATAGATTGAAAAGGGCTGTTTATGGTCGACGTAACCCACCAACCACTCTGAGGGTTCTATGCCGAATCGGCCTTGAGGAGTGGGACAAGCTGGACCAACAGTGCCTTGATGAGCTTGTGGATAGCATGCCATGGCAAATAGACATGCATCAATGCAAGAGGACATGCGACTGGGTTATAGAGGTACCGATGTGTACAGCAATCTGGACCACCACCTCTGAAGATCTCGCTGTATGGTGGTACAACATGTAATGTGTGGTTTTCATGAGCAATAAAAAGGGTGGAAATGATGTTTATCTTGATCTATGTTCCAATTTTCTGTACATATTCCGGAGCTCTCGAAACAGAGGTGATGCATAATTTTTTTTGGTATGTGTATTACCTACCATTTACAATGGCAGCGGTAGCTTGTCATGTGTGCGACTTTTAAATGACTCGCTTTTACTGCCGTGAAGGGGACTTGACTCAGTGGGATAACATTTAACATAAATGCTCAGAAAAAGTGTTATTTATGATCGAAACGTCATACCATGTCTACAGGAAGTCCAAACAAAAGGTCAATTGCGAGAATATGAGAGGAACGATCATTCAAAGCATAAAAGTATAATAAATGTGCACCCTGAAAAGAAAACCATAAAAGTTATTAAACAAATCTCTTCTACTGCAAAGAACATGCACAAAAGAGATTTGCTTCACGATTCTGAAGATGAAGAAGTGTACAAAACTCTTAAGTTATGCATTTCAGCGCCAATGCTACTACGCTTTTTTGTTCCGAATGAGTGGTCCTGTTATATCCCCAAATATTGACCATTTCTTCTGGGACACCCTACATATTCAAATGCATTTCTTTGTCTCCAGGTACACTAATTACAATACAAAAAATAGGAGTAACCTGATTAAAAAATGCTAAAAGTTCGTATATAGGTTGCCCCAGAAATGTTCTGACATAGTCGAGTGGTTGTAGAGTGTGACCTGAGTAAGAAATGGAAGATAGGGACCCATGTTCGGAAACGTCATCCAACGACGCTGTCGAATGAGGAAGTTACAGAAGTCGGCGCCTGACACTATGCCACCCCTTCAGCAGCAAATTTGACTTTGTACACTGACGGAATTTTGGCGGGACATCTCGCAGTGTTGTTCATTGTCACGGTCTCCGGTGGAGTAGATGGGACTAGCGGCTGCCTGGAAAGGCCTTGTGCCCTATGAATGCGATTCTCTGTTGCCTTGGTGGATGGCAATTTCAGACATGTGTTGAGAGATTGCAGGGCACCCTCACTTCTAATGTGATATTATGCTGCTTCATGTTCTTAGCGAATATGATCTTCATTGCTACTTTGACTTCATGCATCATGATAAAATGTTGGGCAGTAGTTAATGCTTTTGCTTGTGTGCTCTAGGGAAGGAATAACGATAAGGTTTACCAACCTTTCAAAGGAATAGGGTGCCGATTCAAACGACTGCAGTAAAAGCGCACGGCGATGGTGGGCCGAGGGAAGCGCGTTTTTTCTGCGGAACCTGGGAGGAGACATTTCTGGATAGCCGAGTTTCACAGTCTCATTGTGCAGGCACATTGGTTGGCGCTGGTTGGGAGGCAGCCGTATCCAGGTAGACTGACTAGCGCTGAGAAGTGGCCACTGAAATGGCCAGCAAATTGTAGACTGGCAATAAAGCAGAGGATGTGCCCTTGTTAGGGAGGAAGCTGACAAACCAACTGTGAGCATTCTACGAATTTCTGTGGGACAGGGCCACTGGCGCCCAGAAAAAAATGGTTCAAATGGCTCTGAGCACTATGGGACTTAACATCTGTGGTCTTCAGTCCCCTAGAACTTAGAACTATTTAAACCTAACTAACCTAAGGACATCACACACATCCATACCCGAGGCAGGATTCGAACCTGCGACCGTAGCAGTCGCGCGGTTCCGGACTCAGCGCCTAGAACCGCTGGACCACTGCGGCCGGCCCACTGGCGCCCAGACATCCAGACTCTGTTACAAAACATATTTGTTAAAGCACGAGGCTTTTAGCAAGTTTTTGGCCATTCTTTGGAAACTATGGAATGGACGGAACAGGGGAGATAACAATCTTTTTATGGAGGGCTGTAGTTCCACCCTCGTCATGTTGTTAGCAAAAGACAGAGTGTAACTCAATGGGAAAGAAGCCGTGAAGATTAATCTCTTTTTCCTTTTCTCCCAATTAACTTTAAAGTCTCTGATTGGTCAAATCGGTGTATACACAACAAAGGGTGCTCTCCAAGCATCGAACGGTGCACTCCAGCTCGTGATTGGCTTGTGTTAAAGTGGGGAACGTCTAAGATGTAAATGTGCCTTGCTACCGAGTTGAGGAGAAAGCGGACAGAAATAGAAGTGGTCTCTTGTACTGGCGCTTCGCTAGTAAAGAACTGAAGGTCTCTACCTAAACGGTGAGACTTGCGTCCTTTGCTAGTGTGCCACTTAGAGCCTGTGCCAGTCACCTTCTGAACTATCAGAGGTACTGTTTCTAGCAGTTCTAGTTGGCCGTCTAAACATTTGACGTATTCTGTCGTACACAGTCGTGGCATGGAGTCAAATTGGTTTGGCAGACAAGCAAACGGGTCCACCTGCACACTTGAATCCACTGGGATTTCAGAGGCACATAGGAAAGTACCTGCATTCCGAATTAATCGAACGCAAGACCGCATATTTGCACTTTTCGGGTGCGCACCATTAATAACAGATTGCTGCCAGTCGCCGAACGCATCGTAGTGTGCTGTCCTGACCAGCAGGAGGATAAAGTATTCGCTGCTATGGCGTAGGGCTCCAATATATGTTTCACAGCACCTTGTTGTTTCGAACCATATTTTTCTTTTTGGAATGGTACAATACAGATGTTTGATGATGGTGTAGTTTTGTGCCAGAACCCGGATTCACATGTATGAAGTCATATTAAGCAATTAGTGTGCCGGTTAGTGTCGCGTGTCGATCCCCAGCGGATCACTTTGTCCACCATAGACCCCACGTTAGTGAAAGCGTTTGTCAAATAGAAACGTTTGTGTGACGTTTCATTAGTCGTTTTTGTCGTCTTGTGATGTTAAGGATAAATAAATATATTGTCATTTAGATCACAACTCCTCCCCGAGTTCTGATTAACAGTTCCTTCCCATTTATTATTAAAGTCTAGATGTGAAATGTAAGTAGGTTTTCAATGTTTCCATCTATGTCTTGCTTTTCTCCTGTTACCCTCTAAATTCTCCAATATTTTGAGCTATACAGGAGTGAAATTAACTACAGACAGACACCTGCGCCTGAAATTGTCATCCACCCAGATAACACAACATCGCATTCATAGGAGACAAGGCCTATCTATGCTTCTATATTTTCCCCACTTTCGATCGTGACGATCAGTTGCGATCGTACACCATGAGACGACATTGCTACACGTTCCACCCATGGACCGGCAGCGTACAAAGTCACGTTTGCTGCCGAAGCGTGGCCTAGTGGCTGGCGCCGGCGCTTCTAACTTCGAGTCTCTGTAGCATTATTGGATGACGTTTCTGGACACTGATTCCTAATCTCGATTTGTTCCTCAAGACACGATTTACACTCCCTCGAAGATTATCGCAATATTTCTGGAACACCCTGTATATGCAAAAAGAGCTTCAATTGTTCTTCTGTAACTTCGAGTCTCTGTAGCATTATTGGATGACGTTTCTGGACACTGATTCCTAATCTCGATTTGTTCCTCAAGACACGATTTACACTCCCTCGAAGATTGTCGCAATATTTCTGAAACACCCTGTATATGCAAAAACAGCTTCAATTGTTCTTCTGTGGATGATGCGTAGTATCGACTACGATCCTCAGTGAGTAATACCTAACTTGTAGGAACCGTTCTAAGGTCGTATAACAAATGAGTAATAACGTGTTTTAGTAACAGATAGCTATTTTCCTAGGACTATGTAAGGTACCCTCTCTGTTATTGTTTTTGATTTTTTGTTATTGTTTTTTGTTATTGTAGATGTAGAGATATGAAATTATTGTAGCGGTTTGGTTCGTCAGCCGTACTTCGGAATTTTTTTGACATTAAATGGAGCCTGAAACTTGCGTAATAAATACTTCGCGTCAAGTGCGATTTGCGGCATAAACAAAAATTAATTGCGGAGATGCAATCCACAGAATATTAAGAGAAAAGCTTTCGAACAATGCGCACGACAGACTAGACACATCCAGAGGGTCCGGACATTGGCGTGCGAGTGACTGCCATCTGATGAGAAAGATCTGTCTTAATTTTTTTTTTGTGTGTGTAAAAATAATTACGTTCTAACACACTCGGTGATTGCGAACGTACAATCAGGGTAGAGGGCACGTACTTTCTATCATTCCCCGTGGCCTGGGTAAAAGAATAGCAATTATTTAAATTTAAGAATATTTCTTTTTCAATTGGACTCCTATTTTTATATGAAAAGGAAGATTGCAGGTTCTGAATGTCTCGGCAGAACACATCCAAATTAATATTAGCGGCCACCAAATGAAAGTAGTGTGCACAATCATGTACCTCTATTGTTGAGCAGCGCCGTCCTAAAGATCGTCGCCTCCATCTAAAATTCACCTTCTCGAATTAACAGAGTAATTTGTACTCAATTGGTATGGGATTTAGGCTTGATCTTGACAGAAATTATAAAACACATTTTTTTATCATTTAACACCTTCATTTAACACACACATAGACCTGAAACTATACAGTACGTCTTTACGCCAGCACATCAGAACAAAAAGGTAGTTAATACTAGAAATAATAAAAGAATCTCGAAATTTGTCCTTGTCTCTAAATGATAAAAAAGTTTTTTAGAGTATTCCTCTGGTATGACAGTGGAACAAATTTTCTTCTTGTATCTTTGAGATTAAATTACAACATTTTTTAGTTCCTTTTCAACTAGTAAAGCCAATAATTTCTTATACTCAATCTCTAATCTAGTTCTCTCTCCCCTTCTCCCATCCATACCGTTAATTGTGAAGAGACGGAGTGGGCCAATAGGTCAAAGCCCTGCTGCAGATGATGAGCGCTGAAGAAAGATTGCGGCGCGCCTTCGCAAGAAATCACCTACTCGAAAAGCGGGCTGCATTGGGGCGGACGCATGTTGGCTGTCGAGTGCTACATGGGGAGGGCATTGGCACTCGCTTCCAGCGCCGGTACCGCCCGGCGGTGGCAAGAAGCAGCGGCCTCCAGTAATTGGTCGTCTGGCGCTCGGCGCGGCGCCGCCTCATCGCCATTCTCCGCTCGTGGGCGCCGGCGAGGGCGCTGGCCTCGCCCCCCAGGGCTGCCACCCTTGCAGACTAGCACTCGTTTATTCGCTGCCTGTTTCTACAATTGCTTCCCAGCACTCCTTGTTGCTGCTCTTGTGCCTGCCCCCTACAGTAAATGGAACCAAATTGATTGTAACGTTTATTTAAATTACAGTATAGCCAGTCCTCAAAGGTAAGAAACGAATACGAGAGAAACTGCATGTAATGTGGAACGAAATGGTTGTCGCATTATCATATCTCCCACATCATCTTCATCTACGCCCACTTCTTTTTCAATTATATTGCATTCAAGTTCATCTCCCTCGTGTAGATCCTCTATACACTCCTTTCATCATTCAGCTTTCCCTTCTTTGCTTAATACTGGTTTCCCAACTGAGCTCTTGAAATTCATACAGCTGTTCCTCTTTTCTCCAAAGACCCCTTTGATTTTCCTGTAGGCGGTATCTATTTTTCTCCTAATGCTACTAAATCCTTCCGAGACGACGGAAGCTGGTTTGAATGTCAACGGCTTACCTTCATCGTATTAGGCACGGTAACGTGTTGTTTTTTGGTGTTTCTGCGCTTTTTTCAATTCCTTGTACTTCTACATTTGATTATGATGCATCAACATGCTTCGTAGGAAACTTTTTAGTACAATATTCTTGCAGCACAGTTTCAAAAAAAAATTGAGTTTTGCCCAAGAGCAGAAGTTAGGAGTTGAAGTGGAATGAGTCAGTCGGTACCTTGAGTTTGTAATGCGACGAGCACGTAGGCGAATCACTCGTCACCTTGACCTGGTATTGAGAGGAGATGAATTTCATACACAGCTGAACTCTAGAGCGCGCCGCGCCCAGCCTGGCTAGATGACGATTTCCAACGAATTCAGGCACAAGACAATGACCGTGTCTCCGGAAACGACTAAATCCCAGAGCTGGGAATTTGGACGTCTGCTGCTTGAAATTCCTTTGTGCAGAATATGCTCCAGTAGCTGACGGAGTATCAGACACACTTGAAGATGGCCAAGTTACAGCTGCTTCAGATTCGACAATAACTCACATCAAATACTAATCAAAATCTGAATACATTGCTATCTCAGAAAAATGAGGCACATCAAATGACACAACAATATCTCATTATCTTTAAAAGTACTGAAACTAATACTTCACAGTGTATAAACATGTAAGCAATGTACCTATGAATTAACAACATTGAAACGCTTCACGCAGTTTCAATGAAAGTTGTTTCAGATGACAGCATTGCACTGTAGCTATCATCCCTGAAAGCTACGTAACTGTATCTACTTCATTTCTTGTTTTATTATGTCTTTTACATCTTTTTTACTACGGAATGCTTGTCGGAACATCAAATTCTCCATCTTTACACAGCAAATGAACACAGTATTAGTACTCCATACTTCGTCGCACTTGTGTTTTTATTTTCGCAGTTAACTTTATTTAAACGTTGATGCCAAGTGCTATTAAGAAACTGTGGTAATTTAAAAGTGGTGAAACCGATATGTTAGCGAACACCACAGTTCAAAAGAGAACCAAAAGACTCTTGTGTCATGAAGGCATAAATAATCGGGTAAATAATATTTAAAGACAATTCGTCATTATTTAATGTAAGCACACTTGCGGAAGAAAACTGGCTTATTTATTTATTATAATTATTATTTATAATTAGTGTACATTATCTTATTGTGACAGAATGTTTATAATAATTCTTTATTTAAATATTGCTTTAATATGTTATTTTTAGCCTGGGAAGGGGTTAACTTGAATCAAATCATGTCCGTAGTGCTTAAGGACGATGTATTTTTGGTGTGGATGGCCTTCAGCCAGTGAGAAAGCAGATAGTAAGGAACACTATGGGAGTCAAGTGGAGACTGGGACTTCTCAAGTGAAGAGCTAAAAAGAGCGATTCGGGACACTTCATGTCAAGTTCTGGAAGAAGGCTGACTTGCCTATGGCATCGTGTCGTTTTCTGATGGAGTGGATGATTGATTCTGGGCGGTGAACGGCTGCTACAATTCTTTAACTTTTGAAAGGCATTGTATTTCGAGAGGTCTCAAGGTGGCCCAGAGAAGCACTCTAATTTTTCTGCTTGTATTACGGATCTGAGGTAGACAGGATTTGAGTTACTATTGATTGTAACTCGGGTGTTAATTTGTGATTCATCACGTTGAACTGTTTTGAATTGGTGAATATGTCTTGTATCGTAAGCACGGAATTGACTCAGTTTTTACGCATTTTTAATGACTGTTAAGTTTGGGAATTTTGCTACCATTCGCGTAACGTTCTAAACGTAACTTTACTGCAACGGAGAAAAGTATTTTCTATCCGTATTTTGTTAGACTATTGTAGCACCATTCTCGTTTATTTGAGAGTTTCGAGTCCTCCCTTGGGCATGGGTGTTGTCCTTAGCGTTAGTCATTTTTTGAGAGATTAAGTTGTGCGTACGTTTAGGGATCGACGACCTCAGCAGTTTGGTCCCATAAGACCTTACCACAAATTTCCAAAAAAAAAAAAAATGTTCATTCTTCAATAAACATAATTAAGTACAATTCTCTGTCGTCTACATCAGTTACAGAGGTTAGAAAAGAAACCTCGTTATTAGATTAATCACTTAACTTTTATTGTGTATTTCTGTGTATTTATTAACTCGAAATTCTAACCAACACATAGACTCTATGACGGCAAGATGACAGCTATAGATTATTACAGCTATATGTTACTATTTGCACCGAATTATCTGCGGGGTGTGAAAATAGATGTGAGTGGCTCGACCCTATAATTAAATCGAGGGGATATTTTTAAACAGAGCCGTGCAGAGCCCACGTACCTAAATTATAAGTAACCATACGTAAAGACGCAACTGGTCTGCTCGTGTGGGAAGCTAATTAGAAGAACAACTATATTCAGCAGTAACCGTTAGGTACCATCAAAGGTAGGGTTTTCTCTTCCGGGATGAGGGTCTAATCCCTTTAGAAATGCAAATGTAATTGTAACACGTTACACTGTTCTATGATCCAGAGCTCAAATCTATTGCGCAATAGGGAGTTTGCAGGGGCTCGCAGCATGTGACGTGGCAGCAGTTGCGTGCTTGAGAATCGATAGCAAAAGCTAGGGGTGGCGCAGTTCGCCGTGGAACTTCAAGAAAGAAGAAGAAGGCTACGCAGAGGCGTGCAGAGTTCGAGTCTGAAGCGGTCAGTAGCAACGAAGACCTCGACGGCGGCATAGTGGCGGCGACTGCGAGTTCATCAGCAGCGACTCTTCGGGCAGCAGCAGTACAGCTGAAGCAATCAGCGTGACCGACAAGTTTAGCACTTTGCTACAATAGTGTTAATATGCGTGAACCTGCAGGGTCATCGTCAGTGATGGAGCTTACAATGATTAAGCAATCACCCAGGGTGTGGTTCAAATAATGTAGGTAGACAGCGAAAGGAGACGTAATTCTGGATAATTCAGTGGCATAGTTATAGGAAATTCTGATGAATTTGAACACTAATGTGGGGGTATTGCGTACAGAGGTAGGGTCATCAAATGCAGAGGTAGCTTCAGTAGAGGGAAGTATAGCAGAATTTGTAAAAACTGACGTGAAGAAAATAAAATCTGATATAGTAGGGATGATTGAACAAAAATTAGAAGCTACGAGGCAGATGTAGGCAAAATTTCTGAGGATGACCTGGTTCACACCAAAGTCGACGCAATGGAAAAAGATTTCAGGGACAAGTTGGAAAATATACGCTACGAGCTGGCTGACGATATAAAGAATTGTGCGCTGAGGCCAAGTTCGACTGAGGAAGTGTCCATTAAATTGGTTAACAATATTTCAGGTAGAGTAGTGGAATGTGAGAAAGAGGTGCTTCAGAACAGAGAACATTTTGAGCTGTATTAACTAAAGAAGCTGTGCAGATTGAACAGCATTTTAAAGCCATGAGTGCAGAAATAAATTATTTAGCAGCCAACAAAACAACCACTGCGATAGGAGTTGCGTGGGTAAATTCAGCAACGACATAGCATTTTACAAGTGATGGAAAGCACCAGCCAGTTCATTTTCTTGCTACATGTAGAGATGGATTTTGAGAGGAATGTCGGAAGAGGCAAAAATTAAATTCGCGAAAAGGCGTAATGATGGCAGTTCAAAATACTAGGAAAATTTGATGGGTGTTTAATTTTCAACCTTTGAAGAATTTGAGAGTTGTTTCCTGAACCAATTCTGGAATGAGTCGAAGCTAAAACGGCTTCAGAATGACTTTCTAAATGGACCGAGTTTCAAACACGGAAGTGGGTCGATGTGGGTTTTTTTGTTCGTGAACTGGCTAAGATGACGCTTATAAATCATCCGATAGGAGTATTGACGGAGATTACGATGCTCAAGGGACGCTTGCCGAAATTTTTATGCTGGGATTTTGTACACAGTGCGCCAAATTACATCGACAAGCTTTTATGCTTTATTGGGAAGCTTGGGTAGGTACTGAAATTCAAGCCACATGACGGAAAGAGTAGACAGGGAAATGGGCACCAGAATGGTGATTATAATAATAACCAAAATAATAAATACCCCAATGATAACAATAATTTTGAAGGAGAAATGGAAATGGGGATACTCACAACGAACGTCAAAACCGGTAACGAAGATTTGATGAGCAGGAGGCTAACGAAGTACAACAGCAGACTATAAGGTTAGGAAATTAGAGATCGCTGTAAGTCAGGTCCAGAAGCGGCGATGAAATGGAAACGTTATTTTTAAAATTCTGTGGATGTCGAAAGTGTTGGAGCTGGAGGCTATAACAAGTAAGAATATCATGGCAAATAGACGCAAAAACGGCTTTAAGACGTGTAAAGAAATTTGATAATGAGGGCATGGTGCTGAAAAGTTTACTCTGTGAAAGTAAAGTGAATGGTGGAGTGAATGTATGTTTTCTGAAGGTCCGGCCGGTGTGTCCGTGAGGTTCTAGGCGCTTGTCTGGAACCGTGTGACCGCTACGGACGCAGGTTCGAATACTGCCTCGGGCATGGATGTGTGTGATGTCCTTAGGTTAGTTAGGTTTAAGTAGTTCTAAGTTCTAAGAGACTGATGACCACAGATGCTAAGTCACATAGTGCTCAGAGCCATTTGAACCATTAGTTTGTTGAAAAATTCTTTGATCAAAAGAGAGGTATAGAGGTTGATTTGAATTTTGTGGAGGTGGAATTTAAGACGAATTCTAATGAGACCCTACGCAGTATCAACAATTACAGTAATGCAGATGATTTTGTATCAGAGGAAGTAAATGTAACTATCTCTGAAGGCGGCGAAGCTTTACTCTCGTCAGCTGGGGATGAACTTTGTGGTAGAGCGACGGATATATGTGTAGGTATTTGTGAAGGTGAAGTAGCAATAGTCTAGTCAGCTGGTGTCGAATTTTATTATGTATCGGTGGATGAAGTTATAATCTGTGCCATAAATATGGAAGAAAAAGGAAGGGACGTTGAAACTTGTCGTTTGAGGCAGCAATTTTCAGAAAGGGGAGAAATTAAAAAGGTACAACATGGAAGTGAATTGATCGATCTTAATGATGGAAGAAACTGTGCGTATATCGAAACTAAAACTTGTGTTCCAGTGGTTGTTAGGAATTTTGTATGTGGACAGGAGAGTCCGACAGTGAACGAGGAAAGAGGGCTCGAGTTTGAGTAATTCAAAAAAACATAAAAATGTGAGATCCAGGAGATACAATGGCGACAAGAATGCTATAAGAGGCAATAATGGAATATTCCCACCCTGTAAAAGAAGAATGTGGGATGTACATTAATATGAGGATGCCTATAATCGTATTACACGTGTAAAGAGTAAAAATTTTGGGAACGTACTTCTGTTTTGTGTAAGGGGTATTTTGGTAAATTAAGATGCAACTTAGTGGAAGAAGAGTGCTGAAATTGGTGTGCGAAGATCAGCAGAACATAATTAATCTCATTGAATGCGAAAGAGAGCAATAAATTGTACTGTGGAAAGTTTGTACTGTGGGAAAGTTTTAAGGGGTTACTTGTGGTATGTTGGACTGATTTCTCGTGTAATATGTGCAGTTTATTTGTTCATATTTTTCGCACAAAATTTTTTTATGGAGGTCATCAAACCTCATTAAAATTTTGATTACTTGTTCGAGTAAAACTGTAGTTAAGCGCAGAGCGTAAGCTAAGTTTCTGGGAGCATATTACGTAGGTGAATTGTGTAATATATGTTACTTTGAAAAGGTTTTAAATAGATTTATGTATGTATAGATCTGTGTATTTGTGGAGATAATTTCGTAATATGTATATGAGAACAATGTCTGGGGAAACAATTGTTGAATTTATGAATCAGCTATGCACTGAGTTAAAATTAAAGACAAATGGGCGATTACTGCACAGGGTAGTATTAGTTTTCAAGTTTCTACGATGTGATAAAATTGTAGAAAAATGAAAAATAAAAATGTTGGTTGATTTGTGGTGTTGAACAAATTTCAAAGAATCAACGATATGTTTCCTAGTGGAAACATGGACAGAGTGTTTGAAATTCCGAGCTAAATCAGATGTTTTGCATATGCTATAAACCAGTTTTTGCTTGATGTCCTTGTCGTGAATGTATCAACTCGACTAGAGATGGCGTTCAGTGCCTCATTTATGGGGATTTAGGAAATCGTGTGATTGTTATTAACTATAACACAATCGTATTTCGGCAGCTATCGTCTTTCAGTACTGACGGTGATGCAAAGTGACGCATGTTCTGCGCAGTACATGACCAAGGGCGTCATGAATTTCTCTAGAGGTGTCTGGACTGCGAACGATCTAAACTTTGACGCCAAAGCGATCGTGTGTGTTGATGATGGTGAAGTGCTTTCGTGTGGTCAAAGCAAAATGTGAAATCAAATGAGCTCAACAGCGCTAAAACGTATGCACCATAAGATTTCACACACATTATATTATTATATTTTTAAATTAATGTTGTCTGTTTATTTGGGCATTTAATTAATATGCTGCAACTTTTATAATTTGTGTTAGGTTTAGTAAAGGTATGCTGATAATGTGTCATGATATGTCCTAGGAGGAACATACTGGTTCATACACCACAACAAAGATACATACTCTATTGTTCTGACATACGTAGGGCACTCCAATTATTATGCTATGTATGTATTTGTTATGTAAGTATGTCAAATTTCGTGCGACCTACTCTGTCAAATTGAGCCGCTAATGTGCCACATTAAGAGGAGGAGCTCAAAGTGACGAATGTATGGGCGAGTTATACGTCGACCCAGGCCTGGTATTATGGAGAGCCGAATTTGTTGCAGGCTAAAGACTAACAGGCTCAGAGCAAAGGGCACTCACGCCGAGCCTGGCTAACTGACTCTTTCCGACGAGCTCAAGGCCACACACAATGAGCGCGTAGCTATAAACGGGTAGATCCAAGAGCTTTTATTTTGAATTTCTGTGTATCTTATTAACTCGCAATTCTAACCAGCACATAGACGTTTGGCGGTAGGATCAAAGCTGCTGGTTTCATTCGCAGCGAATTGACTGCGGGGTATGAATGTAGATTTACGCTGCTCGGTACTGTGACTAGATCGAACTAATCCTTTCAAACAAAGTAGTGCACAGTGCAAGTACCTAAAGTAAGAGTAAGCACAGACAAGAAAGCAGCTTGTGTGCTCGTATGTGACGCTGTTTGGAAGAGCCACTACACTTACCAGTGCCGGTGACGGTTAGGTACCGTCGCTTTTGGTTCTCACACGTCACTGGTACGTTTCACATCATCATTTGAACCTCTTTCCAAGCTTTACCGTGGATAAACTGAAGTAACCCCCAAAAATCCAACGTGTCGTGCGGTTCCCCTGCGGTCTTATACTGATGTACGACGCTGACTGTAATACAGTCCAGCACAGCGTAAAACATGACATTCCGTAATCGATTTCTGGAATTACGTCTCTCACGGACAGAGAAGACGATAAACTTCGCTCTATAAAATGACATTACATTTGCCTTTAGCACATACACGCATTCAAAAACGTGCGTAACAAATGTGTGAAATGGGCGCCTAACAGCGGTCTGGGCTCGAGAAGCAGACTCAGTTTGTCCACCCTCTCTCCTCTCTGAAAGGGCTAATCAGAAATAGACACAAGGTTATAAGTGGCATTCACACTAATTGCATGACTATAGAGTGTCGTCTCTTGTGACTGGGTTTGTAATTTCCTATCAGCAATGCCTCAGTTCGTAGTAACTGATGGACAGTCACCAAGTAAAATACAAGTGATATCTAGCGCTCCCCAGGGAAGAGTTACAGAGCCTCTGCTGTTCCGAACCTACGTTAAAGATTCGAGAGACAATCTGAGTATCTCTCATAGATTTATTGCAGGTAATTATGTCACTTGCAGTCTACTGAAGCAATCAGAAGATCAAAACCAATTTAAAAATGATTTAGACGAAATATCTGTATTGTGGGAAAAGTGGCAATTGACTCTAAACAGTAAAAAGTGTCAGTTCAGCCATACGAGCACTACAACAAATCAGTTAAATTTCGATTGCACGATAATCGGACAAATTAATGTTTCCATTTAACAAAGTATACGTGAATTACAAGTACGAACAATTTAAAATGGAACGATAGCATAAGAAGTGGTGACTCTGGTAACCTCGGCACTAAGCGGCTGTCAGCTCCAAAAATGGTACGGCGAAGGCGAACCAAAGACTGCGGTTTATTGGAAGAACAGTTACAAGATGGAATCGACCGATTCAACAGAATATTTGTGTGGGTTATGGGATCCTTGCCAGAGAGTACTGACGAAGAAAAACGAAAAAGTTCAAAGAAGTTCAGCTCGTTTTGTAGCGGAGAGAATGTGTCGGATATGATACGAGACTTGGAATAGCATTCACTAAAACAAAAGGATTTCTCGTTGCGGCAAGATCTTTTCACGAAATTTCAATGGCCAAATTTCTCTTCCGAATGCAAAAGTGTTTTCTGGCTCCAAACTCCATAACGAGAACTGGTGGTCGTAGCAGAATTAGAGGACTCGGAGCTCGGACGGAAAGACTTGATTTTTTTATATTCTCACGTGGTATTCGACAGTGAAACGGTAGTAAAATGGTCTGAAAGTGATTCGATGAATTCTCTGCGCTTAGACGTAGTGAATACTTTTCTCGTACAACTACTGCCCTTTCAAAAGATTAGTTAAATATTACTGTATATCTTAGCAGATATCTAAACTGTCCCTCCTTCTTGTTAGGACGTTTCTCGCCTAATTTTAATTTCGCACTTTATCTGTGCACGTAATTTTTAAGATTCTCCGACAACACCACATTTGAAATGCTTCTTCTCCGTAGCTTTGATAGGGTCCAGGTTTCACTTGCATTGTCCTGACATCTTTTTTTCTCAGTTCCACGTCAGTGTGAGATACCAGTAGAAGTCTTATATGGGAGAAAGATCTCTTCGAGCCTGCTAATCAAGTTCTGATTTATTCCTTGCTTTGTCCATCCTGCGTAGTCCTACTTCGTAGATAGGTAAATTTTTCTTCCCAATCTCTGACATTTTCATCTCTAATGTTAAGCCATTATTTACATTTCTACTACTTTTCATTGTCTTGCTCTGTGCTTTGTTGAACGTTAAAAGACATTCCGCGCTAACATAAGTATGGCTTCCATTGCATCGAAGAGACCTTTCATTTCGTCTGTACATCGAGTGAGGTCTATAACACCCAAAAATAGCGTTTAATTCTTAAACTAAAGCTTACAAGAGGTGGTCAAACTTTTATCTATCACTTGGTGTTTTGTTTGTTGACAACTGTATGTCTGCAATCCTGGTACACACTGAAATCCATCTTCGTGCCACAGTACCATAGCAGCCCTCGAAAGGAGCGCACTAATAACGTGGAGATGAACTGTGCTCTTTTGTTTTGTCTCTTACAGCGGCGTACAACGTTACTAATAATAATTTCGTGTGGCTCAATACACGGAACTTTCAGCTGGACACCACTTCAGCGACCTGACGTTTTTTAAAAATGGTTCAAATGGCTCAGAGCACTATGGGACTTAATATCTGAGGTCATCAGTCCCCTAGAACTTAGAACTACTTGAACCTAACTAACCTAAGGTCATCACACACATCCATCCCCGAGGCAGGATTCGAACCTGCGACCATAGCGGTCGCGCGGTTCCAGGCTGAAGCGCCTAGAACCGCTCGGGCACACCGACCGTCCGACGTATCTTAATTTACCCCAGTTATTCAACGGGGGAAAGGGAACTTACAGTTTAACGTGGAATCCGAACCACGTGTCGTTCTCGGAGACTCCTCAAATCACTGAGAGGGTAAGGCTATATTAAAGGCAGATTAACATTTCCGTGATCCAATTAGGATTCGATTCCGCGAGCTATCGGTTCCCAGGCACGCGCTTCACTACAGCTGAGTCAGCGCAAGTTGATCCCTGACAGTTGCGGTGTGCTGGGCGTGGCAGCTTAGCGAGCCTACATCAAGCAATAGGGTAACGCGATTTTGTAAACGTCTCTATGGAAAAGCCTGAATGTTGTCATAGCTTTGTAGACGGCTACTGTTTTCGCCCGCAGCCTTAGCGCTTCGTTGTTGAAAGCAGTGCCGCGAGCTGTCAGGGACCATCTTACGCCGTCTCGACTATAAACCGCCAGGTCCGAAGGTACGGAGCTGTGGCGCGGGGCTGTCAGTGTGTATCAGGACTGATGGTATGCATCTGCATAAAAAAAAAAAAAAAAAAAAAAAAAAAAAAAAAAAAAGGAATAAATTATGCATCACTATTTTCTTGAGATGATAAGCAAAACTTCCTCCTATAATTTACACAGATAATGATTAATATTCGAAGTGCAGAGGAATGGAAGTTATTCTTAAAACTGTAGGAAAATGGGCCCAGTTTGTCATAAATATCAGCATAACCGAACAGCAAGTAAGTGCTGGTAAATGCTCTTCCTCATAACATAAATTACATGACGATGAGATGACCTAATTGTTAAAGGATTTGCGAGTCTCAGGCTGACATGACTGACTCAGAAACAATGTCAGATCTTCTACGCAAAGTGCTGCAGTTAATTACGTACAGTCCACTTTAGGGTAGACATAATTAAGTAAGAATGTCCACAGTTGAAAGCAACAAGAGAGCACGCAGAGGTCCGGACTATGTAGGGACAGGGGCGCCAACTGCCTCGCCCCTAGAGCTCAGCTCGGCACCTAATGGAGGCGCGTGGCGAGCCGCCGCCGGCTATTGGCATTCCTGATCTGGGCCGGCCGCGGCCGCCGCGCTTTATTGGATGCCTGGCTGACGTCACGAATAGCCGCGCACCACGCTTCTGTTCTCGCTCCTCGTGTTTCCGTGGCGCTGGGGGCGTTCAGCTGCCCCGCCCCGCTACACTCAAACTAAAACCACACTACACAAGGAACAACCGACAGTGTAGGCACCTAATTCACAGCCAAATACTTACTTATTTTCCATTTACTACGTTAAGTAATCCTTCCTTTCGACAATATATATTTTCTCGCCCTTCGCCTCTGATAATACATTCATCCTGGTTGTGAAAAGCTGAGTTCACACTCACAACTGCATGGCTTGGAAACAAACACTCAGTACCCTACTTCCTGTCGTGACCGCCTCTTCGTCTCCACCAGGCGTGACTGGACCTTTCTACACTTTCAACTATATATCGTTTTTATCTATTTCAATCATGTGGGCTTCGTAGTTAATCATATATATGATTAACCACACGATTGAACTAGATAAAAAGGTACTGAAATAGGTGGCGAAAGTACCTGGCTACGAGAGACATACCACTCGACTGGGAGACAATCCTCGGCCAATTAAGAGAAACCATACACATAGGTAACCAGAGCAATGGTACGTCAGCAAGCAGTTGCATTCCTTCTCACCATCGTTGCCCCGTCGTACTGCTGCACGGCCTGTCGCCATTGGCTAACAGCATCTGCAACATGTCGAGCCTGTAGCTCGCCCCGCCTTCAGCTGCCTCGTTCGCTCCACTACACCCACGAGAGGGCGCACTTTTTCGGCCTCCTTCCGGCCAGTCACAGCTCTATCTTATAGGCACAACACGGCTGGCCAGTCACCTCTCGTCGAAAGCATACCCTATGGATGCCCTGCTCGATGTCGTAACGGACAGACTCTCTAAAAGGAGCTCATAACATCTACCGCAAACTTCCTGTATCCAGCGGAAACACTCGCCCACGAATACAGCGGAAAAATCGTTCCACCTACGTGTCCCAAGTCATGTACGCCAAGACAGAGAGGGTTGCGTTCTTTGACACCATCTGTCTCCTTATTCTTCGATTCCTCCACCTGCTATTGTCCTGTGCATTACAACGGTTCGGCACCCAAGTCTGGAGGGAACGGAAAACTCTCCTTAGCGCACAGCCAAACTAACAGAACGGTTTCAAACAAAACAGGGAGCATTCCAGTTTGTATATCAATAAACATTTTGACCAAATTTGGCATTGATATCTGTAAGGCATCCCGAGAAAAAAATTTCAAAGCACATGCTTTTTTTGGGCCAAAGATAGTAAAGTTCCCCTTAAATACTGGCTTCATCAATCTCTGAATTACGTTCAGCGGCCCCTTTACCAAGGAAACCAAACGCAAGCGTCATGTTGAAAGAGTAAGATACTGTCGAGGACAGTGAATACACGGTGACTTGTGGTTTAGGGATCCCACCGTGCGAGCCAGTGGAGCGGAGTAGCCTATATGCGGGCGCTTTGCCGTATTAACAGCTGCATTAGCGGAATCCGGGCAGCCACTTGCGGGCCCATTCCGCGCTGAGTTACCGGCGCAACCGAAACCGCGCTTGGTAGTGGAACCGTTCTGTCTGCTCCAGCCGTGCTCGAAACGGCAGCTGCCTGTGTCAATGGCGGAGGAAACAAGCGACTTTAATGAGGTAACGTCTCACCGACGATGAGGTCGTTAGCAGAGTAATGCAGTTGTAAGTGTCGAAGTAAGCAGAAGTTGAGAAGAGCCCGAAGCAGCTTCGTAATCTACGATGTCATTCAAGCTACACAATGAGCAAGCACTAAAGGAAAAGGAGGACAAATTTGGAATGAGAATTACAGTAAATACTACGCTTTATCGATGACACTGAAATTCTAGCAGAGACAGCGTAGAACATGGAAGATCATTTGTCTCGGATAGAGGTTATAAAATGAAACTAGCAACACTAAAACGAGAACAATGACATGTAATCAAATTCGATTACGCTACTCTGAGGGAGTTATATTAGGAAATGAGAGATTAAGCGTAGTAGAAGAGTTTCGTTATTTAGGCAGCAAAATAAATGCCGATCACCGCAGTAAAGTGGATATAAAATGCAGACAAGCATTAACAACAAATTGTTTTCTGGAAAAGAGAAACTTTTATCATTGTATATAAATTTAAATGTCAGGAAATCCTTTCTGGAGGTATTACCTCTGGAGCTCTAGGTGTTCGTAAGTATGAGGTGCAAAAATACAACTAAGCAATGCATCTTGTTGATTGTGAAGCTGTCTATGCTGCAGCAAGGAAACAGGTAGTCTTGTTCAAACTCGCAAGTGTTATACAATGCCAAACGAAAATTAGACTCATAAACAACATATTACCAGAGAAATATTCTGAGGTGGTCTTCGGCAATCGGTTAAGCAGACAGAAGAAACTTAACAACCTTGTTCCCCAGTTTTGGTATCATTTCTGTCCAACCTATATACACATGATCTGTCTGAAACAGCCGGCCAGAGTGGCCGAGCGGTTCTAGGCGCTACAGTCTGGAACCGCCCGACCACTACGGTCGCAGGTTCGAAACCGGCCTCGGGCATGGATATTTGTTATGTCCTTAGGTTAGTTAGGTTTAAGTAGCTCTAATTTCTAGGGAACTGATGACCTCAGATGTTAAGTCCCATAGTGCTCAGAGCCATTTGAACCATTTTTTAGCCTGAAACACATAAGAGGAACTACATTTATTCTGTGACGAATCAACAGAGAATTCTCGAAGCTGGGTGAAGAGAAGCTCTCTGCGGATCTAAGTACAGTGCATGGACACTGCAAAACGTGGAGATTGACACCATATCCAACGAAGACCAAAGTTAGCTGCTTAACAATAGATAGCCAATGCAAAGCTATATGTACAGTCCCCCACCCTCCAGACTTCCCAAAATATCTAGGCGTAACTCTTTTATACTTACCCGTCAGTGTGGTTAGCTATAACTAAGTGGTAGATAATCGCAAATACTCTTGCGAAGGCTATTTAATCTAACGGCTCTGTGATACTTCCTATGCAAATCTTAGCCTCTTACAAGGGTGCTGGCGTTCTTGGTACAGCGATACTTATAAACAATAAAATTCCAAGTTCAATTATATTTACTGGCTCTTCATGGAAACTGACGTCTAATAAATTTAATGACACAATGGATAACACTGGCTGCACCACGAACTGTGATGTAAATATGAGATTGATTCTACATATGGTAATCACGTTTCGACTAATGACAATAATCATGAATTTTACGTTGGATTATCGATTATAGTTATGGATTTCATGTTGTCTGGTCCCGTACATAAAAAAGGGAACTTCAATCACACTATATGGGAGTGGTATGGATTAAAATCAGTTTTGTGCTACGTAGCAGTACGCGACATCACAATCACACAAAACCACGTAAGAAGCACAGCAAAGAGTTGGGATTTTCGCGTGGTAGATACTGCGACTAATTGTGTCAGCTAGTACTGTAGGAACGAGAAACAAAACAGATTACTGAAGGACTTTGTGCAGAAACTGCGTTATACACTGTCAGAATAGTCATTATATTTCTTATCGTTTAATAAAACAAATTAGTGTGGATGGACTCAAAAAATATAATTATTGCGAAGTTAGAAATACGAAATAAATTTAGCTTTTACAGGTTATTATTCTACCCCAAAGGATTGAAACAGAGGCCTTGTACTGGCAAGGGGATAAAGAGTGTACAATGACAGCAACACACAGAGTCCGTTAGGGTCCACAAAAGCGTATCACCGAAAATTAATAAATCATAATGTAAGGCATGGCCATCAAAATCATTATATCGTACTGCAGGAAATTCAATAAAATCTGAGTCATTATCAAATGTATGTACCATGTGAACTACTACTACACACATGTCCAAACCTCACTTACCAAAGAACAAGTTAAAATTGAACAAAAATTCTCACGAAAGGCTGTAACAAACTTCATAGGATTAGCTTTTGAAAACATTACTACCCTTTAGCACACTCTGACACCTCAAGTTGGCTCAAGAAGAGGTACCACGCACCCACGT
This sequence comes from Schistocerca gregaria, assembly GCF_023897955.1. Taxonomy (NCBI): domain Eukaryota; kingdom Metazoa; phylum Arthropoda; class Insecta; order Orthoptera; family Acrididae; genus Schistocerca; species Schistocerca gregaria. The sequence continues at coordinate 397,017,827 of NC_064921.1, read as the reverse complement.
GGTGACGAAAGCAGTTGCATAACAAGTCGCAAAGAAAACTGCCTAATAATGGTAAAATAACTGAGTGAAAATGGTATGGTCTGGTTCCCGTTCACTTTAGCAAAACCTTGACCTTCTAGCTGTTAATCTGTGCTCACAGAAGCGGTGCAAACATTTATTCAGACCGCCGGCCGCGGTGGCCGTGCGGTTCTGGCGCTGCAGTCCGGAACCGCGGGGATGCTACGGTCGCAGGTTCGAACCCTGCCTCGGGCATGGGCGTGTGTGATGTCCTTAGGTTAGTTAGGTTTAAGTAGTTCTAAGTTCTAGGGGACTTATGACCTAAGATGTTGAGTCCCATAGTGTTCAGAGCCATTTGACCCATTTGTTCAGACCACGTCACAAAGAAATATGGAATAAAATTTAACTTTATCTCACAAAACTTTAGTAAGCAAGCAATAACTCGATATATTCTCTCAAATGAATAGATTTTACTCACATTATTACACAAAAAGAGTACAAAGCTGATGGCCAACGCTGACGCTTAATGTTCATGATCACATTTCCTAATTATTTTACAACCAAAAAAATTATGAGAATTAAATGGTTTTCTGAACGACTGAAGTGACTAGAAATGACATATTACGAACGCTACCCACTATAACGTAACTCATTTTTATTCCTTTTAGTCGACATCATCAAGACCTCCGACACAGCAGCGTCCGCACGTCACGGGAGCCCCACCTAACTGCCTCAAGCATGGCGGGCCTCCTTGTTCAAACAGTCCGGAGGTGAGTCTCTCCTTCTGGTTGTTGCCACCTGACGCCCACTACTCTCGACTCCGTCGATCTTTTCTGAAGCCTATAGGGAATTGCTTTGCTTAGCTTTCTCACAGATTATATTTTGACCAAACCTAGTACACCCTAATTATATTTGGCTAGATCCTCATCTTTCCGGATCCTATCACATCGAAACTTCTTGCAATCACACACTCACCTAATGGTGTAGATAGGAACTGTGAAATGTGCTAAAACGCAGTAGGGTTAATTCCCTTATCTACAGGCCGTATTTCATGTTTATAAGAACAAAGAAACTTTTCTGTGTCACGGAGTAACAAAACAATTAGTCTGGTGACACTCTAACATCGCTGGTAAGCAAATTGTTTACTTGGAGCGTACTCACGGTAACGCTTCACTCTTGATAGAACCTTGTCGCACAAGTAACACACAGAAAACACCGTAGCAAAACGGAGATTATGCAATAACATAACACATAAGTTGAGTGGTTCCTAACGAGATGCAAGAGCTGCAACACTACGAGGTTCTTCCTTGCTCTGCAGCCGAATACTGTGCTCCAGTCTGGCTTAATAGTTCAGATACGAGAAAAATCGATGTTCAGCTAAACACAGCAGTGAGGACAATAACAAACTGCGTCAGATCTACTCCTCTTCTGCATCTACATAGATACTCCGCAAGTCATCGTTTCGGCGGAGGATATTCTGTCTCACATCTATTCATTTCCTTTCCTGTTCTACTCGCAAATAGAGCGAGAGAATAAAGATTGAGCCTTAATATCCCGTACCTTATATTCGTAGTCATTACTCGCTGTATTTATTGGCGGCAGTAAAATCTTTCGGCAGTCAGCTTACGATGGCGGTTCTCTACAGTTTATTAATAGTGTTCCTAGCAAAGAACGTCCTATTCCGTCCAGGAATTCCCTTCTGAGCACCCGAAACATCTCCGTAACATTTACGTGTATTTCCAAACTACCGGTAACAAATCTAGAAGCAATAAGCCATCCTCTGCGTTGCTTCGATATCTGCCTTGAATCTTACCTCGTACGGAAACCAAACACTCGAGCACTACTAAACAATAAGTCGTATCAGTGTCCTATATGCGGTCTACTTTACAGATGAGCCAGACTTTCCTAAAATTCTCCCATAACCGCATAGTCGACCATTCGCCTTCCCTACCACAGTCCTCACATGCTTGTTTAATTTCATATCGCTTTGCTATGTTACTCCCAGATATTTAAACGACCTGACTGTGTCAAGCAGGACTCTAGTAATGATCCATCCGAACATTACGGGTTTGTTTTTCCTAGACATCCGCAGTAACTTATATTTTTCTACATTCAGAGTTAGCTGCCATTTATCATACTAATTTGCAATTTTGTCTAAGACATCTTGTACCCTCCTACAGTCTCTCAATTTCCACATCTTCCTGTACACTCACGTACACCACAGGATCATCAGCAAACAACCGCAAATTGCTGCCCACCCTGTCAGTCAGATAATTTATGTATATAGGAAGTAATACCAGTCCACTCACACTTCTCTGGAGTAATACTGACGATACTTTTGTCTCTGATGAATACTGGTGGTCGACGACAACATACTGAGTTGTATAACCGTAAAAGCCTTCGAGTCACTCACATATTTGTGAACACATTCCATATGCTCGTATCTTCATAAACAGCCTGCAATGGGGCACCGTGTCAAATACTTTCCGCAAATGTAGAAATAGGGAATCTGCCAGTTAACCTTCCGCCATTCATCCAAAGTTCGCATTATATCACGTGAGACAATGACAAGCTGAGTTTCGAAGCACTGAATTCTAAAAAAATGCTGATTCGTTGACATTAGTTTCTCGGTCTAAAGAAATCTTATTTCACTGGTTACCAACTCTAAGCCACATTGCGCCGTCATATCTTCGAAGACAGAATGCTGTCCTCAAGGAATATGAGTAATTAATAAAAATTCCTTAGATCACAACCCCTTTCAAGTGACTGCACTTAAAGTGAGCCGATTAAATTCCAAGCAGTAACCTAGCATATTAGCAGCATCGCTGCAAGCAGTGAATTTCAACATGAGCAAGAAGTGGTCAGAAACGAGGAACAATATTGCCTCTAAGGAATATCAGATGCTCATAAGACATAACATAAGACCAGACGGAGTCGAATTACCATGACATGCTTGCAAGATAGTTAACAGGATTCGACCAGCCATCGCAACTGTATAGAAAGCCTCCACCGATGAGAAATGCTTCATCGTCTCAATGCCACCTTGGCAATGGACATCAGACCATCAGGCTGTGATGAGCTGCAACAGGCGAGCTTACCCAGGAAATGTAGAAGACATCTTTGAAGTGACAGAAGCAGCCCTTGAATTGATTTAAACATCAGATATTACACACATCACAAAACGTTTTGCATCACTCCAGTTCCCCGAACTCCTGCCGGTAGACGTTGGCTGTGTATATTGTATCACAGACACAGTACATTTGACTATTCAGAGATGTCATTAAACCAGCCCAAAGATATAAACAACCATGCTTGAGCAGCGCATATTAGACGGAGGAGGTCCGACAGCCGATCAGTTCCAGTCATTCCACCAGGAAGGAGGTATACAGCTCATGTTGTCTGTAGTTCAACCATGTCTAGACGGTCCATACCGCGGTCTGCATTGTTAATTTGTGCCAGGAAAGGCTCTCAACAAGTGAAGTGTAAAGACGTCTCGGGCTGAACCAAGCGATGTTCTTCAGACACGGAGGAGATACTAAGAGTCAGGAACTGTCGATGATATACCTCGCTCAGACCGCCCAAAGGCTACTACTGCAGTGGATAACCGGTACCTACGGATTATGGCTCGGAGGAATCCTGACAGCAACGCCACCATGTTGAATAATGCTTTTCGTGCAGCCACAGGACGTCGTGTTAGGACTCAAACTGTGCGCAATAGGTTGCATTATGCGTAACTTCACTCTCGACGTCCACGGCGAGGTCGATCTTTGCAACCGTGACACCATATAGCGCGCTGCAGATGGGCCCAACAACATGCCGAATGTACCGCTGCAGATTGGCATCACGTTCTCTTCACCGATGAGTGTCGCATATGCCTTCAACCAGACAATCGTTGGAGGCGTGTTTGGAGGCAACCCAGGCAGGCTGTGCGCCTTTGACACACACTGTCCAGCGAGTGCAGGAAGGTGGAGATTCCCTGCTGTTTTGGGGTGGGATTATTTGGGGCCATTGGTAGTCATGGAAGGCGCCGTGATGGCTGTACATTACGTGAAAGCCATCCTCCGATCGATAGTGCAACCATATCGGCAGCATATTAGTGTAGCATTCGTCTTCATGGACGACAATTAGCGCTCCCATCATGCACATCTTGTGTATTACTTCCTTCAGTATAACGACATCGCTCGACTAGAGTGGCCAGCATGTTCTCCAGACATGAACCTTATCGACATGACTGGGATAGATTGAGAAGGGCTGTTTATGGACGACGCGATCCACCAGCCTACTGAGGAATGTACGCCGAGTCGTCATTGAGGAGTGGGACAATCTGGAGCAACAGTGCCTTGCTGAACTTATGGATAGTATGTCACGGCGAATACAGGCAGGCATCAATGCAAAAAGACGTTCTACTGGACCACCACCTCTGAAGGTCTTGCTGTATGGCGGTACAACATGCAATGTGTGGTTTTCATGAGCCATAAAAAGGAAGGAAATGATGTTTATGTTGATCTCTATTCCAGTTTTCTGTACAGGTTCCGAACTCTCGGAATCGAGGTGATGCAAAGCTTTTTTTGAGGCGTGTAATTTTTATTAAGTCGTTTAGTTCTATTTACTTTGGAAAATTATTCAGTTCATGTACGTAAGCTGGAGTTCAGTTTGTATTGCCATCCGCTAATTAAATATATGCAGAAAATTTGACGATATGCAAAAGAGTTGAAAGTGTTGTTTGTCGTAGAACGTAAGAGGAAAAAGTTGCAGATAAGAAACGGGAACAGCGTCAGAATTTCAGTTTTTCGTTTCCTCCCATGTTAGCACAAGTTTCTCGCGGTGTAAAACTTGAATTCTACAGCACAGAGTAAGTACATACGATATGCTACAAGTTCAGAGAACTCGGGCTTATTGTAAGCCACCCCCTCCCCCTCACGTCCTCCACCCACACCAACCCGCGCCCTTTTGGAATACCACAGTGCTGACTGGACTAGCAATTCTTGAGACCTCAGCTCGCAGCCTGACACTTCGCAGGAGCCTGTCTGGTGCGCGTTTTTTCTAAGGCAGCAGTCGGCTGGGCCTGCGTCGCAGGATGACCGACTGGCTCGGCAGTGCACCGTAATAAGCTGTGATGCTGGTGTGTACAGGTCTTAGGCAGTATCTGGTTCTATAGAAGGTCTCACCAGTCACTGGAGGTTCTTCAGTGTTTAGTGTGCTAATAATGACTTTTCTGTGCTTGTAAATTCAATATTCGCAGCTACCAAGTGCCTTACTATAGCTATAGCACAATGGTGTGCAAAATCTAAGGACGAATAAATTTTCGCATGATGTGTCACTGCCAAGTAAAATAGCGCTATGAAATTTAGACTGTACATTGAAAGAACGGCTACAGTGCACTCAAAGTAATACACAGTGAGACGAACTGAGATAGCACCTCTATTGAAAGACAATGTTTATGCTGGTCACCGCCATTTATGGTGGCCCCCTGGTCATTAAAACAGGCGAGACGTGTTTCTCAACAGGGTAAGTGATCACCGCGGTCGGCAATGCACGCTTTGAGACGTGCTACCATGCTGACCTCAAGTCCGGTGTAGAGTTATTGAGGCAGGGCGTCCTATTCCTCCACCAGCGAGGTCGACGACTTCTAGAAGATCGTTGGCGCATCTGGAAGTGTTGCATTCGTCCCTCCAACTCATTCTACACATGCTCGATGGGTTTAAAAGGGGGTACGGATAGACAAGCCCATTCGCGAAGTATCCTCTCGTCGCAAAAGCTCCTCCTCACGCGCATTTCGACACGGTCGAGCTCTGTCATCCATAAAAATGGAGTCAGTGCCCAATGCACCTCTGAAAAGACGAACAATGGAAAGAGTCATGTTAACGTACAGCGCTGCGTCTACCATGTTCAAAGATTTGGAAGGCGGGATACCCACGTAACATTATGCCTTCCCACACCACAACACCTTGACCACCGAAACAACAATGCTGGAGGTACCCTCATGCAGCGAGAGGGTAGGGCACCCATTGCACCGAGGAACATTGTCGAACATAATCAGTTTGGTGATCCATATGTTACGGTGTGGGGAGGTATAACATTGCACGGGCGTACTGGTCTCGAACTCTTTGATCACCCATACTCATCAGTCACCATTAATGCCACACTCTACTCCTTCCCGCTGTGAGACTTTTCAGGGGTGCCTCGTGCCCTGATATCATTCTTATGGAAAACAATGCAGAAACACTTTGTACAGTTCATTTGGAGGAGCTCTTGGAACGAGGGGCTATTCCGAGAATGGGCTGCTCAGTTCGTTCTCCCGACATAAATGTCATCGAGCACGTGTGAGGCGCGTTGGAGAGACGTATTGCGGCACGGCCACTTGAACCAACGACCATCCGGCGTTGTCAACTGCGATGATGGAGGAATGGAACGCTCTACCACAAGCACTCCTTAACCAACATTGTGGCGAGCATGGGAACACGTTTCAGAGCCATCATTGTTGTCCATGGTGATCACATACCCTATTAAGAACGATCTTCAGGGGCCAGTCATGAATCCACTTGACTTTAGTGTAATTATTGTCTCTGAATAAAAGTTTAGCTTCTATACTACACTGTAGCCGTTCTTTGTATATATGATCCAGGTTTCATAGAGCTATGTTACTTAGCTCTGACATGTCATGCAAAAGTTAATCCGGTCCTGATGTTTCGCACATCAGTGTAGATCGTACACATGCACAAGTTCTTCCAAAATATTCCAGAGTAGAAGACTTTTACTACACAGCACTCTACTGCTTACTTCACAATTTTGTCTTGGAGGAGGAATACCTTGACTTTGTACAGAGAGTCTATTCAGAAAGCCATTTATAGCTGAACGTACAGTTAAGCATTCCGCACCATTGTGCAGTTTAGTTATTTCAATTGATCAAAACAGTGCAGTAGATTAAAGTAGAATCGGGGTTAGAGAATCTGTTCTTTGGTTTTGCAGCTGGATTCTTTCCCATATGCTGTACTCAGTGGCGCAATGATAACGACTCTGGATTTACATTAAAAACTAGTGAGACCCAGCTCTGAGAATCCAAGTTATGTATCAGCTTCCACGAAGAGAGGGAAAAATGGTGGCAGACTTCTTCAAAAACATAGATGTGTATTTCGTTTGCGATGGTTGCCTAGCTGAGTTCGAGATGAATAGCACGTAAATCTCTAGTCGTTCTTATGGTTAGTAAAATTATTTCAGAAGTATAGCCTTTGTTTAATATAACTACTTGCTGAACAGCACTATTCACATCTTTCACAGTGACGACGCTAATGAAAGTGATATGCAGGTTAAACTGTGAGTATTTGCTGACATTATTTGGTTTGAAATTACCTAATAAACTAAAAATTTTCCATACTGGGTCCCGAACCCGGAACGTTTGCCTTTCACGGGCAGTGCTTTTACCGACAGAGCTACACTGCTCACGACCCGTCCTCACAGCTTTACTTTCGCCAGTACATACCTCGTACGTTAGCCATAACTGAGAGGATTTTTGCCATAATAAATTCTAAACTCTGCAACAGAGTATACGTTGTTACGAAACTTGATGGCAGATTAAAACTGCATGGTGGACCTAGGAACTTGTCTATTATCTATTTTTTTCTGATGATAGCCATTGGAGTACAGGGCAGCTCATCAGCTGCATATCTCATTGGCACACCAACCGTACAACAGAATAATCGTTTCTCATACAACTAGTCGTGGGGGGGGGGGGGGGGGGGCCTACACATCGTCGAATATTAAAATGTCCCGATTCCTGAGCGTATCGTGTTAACTCAGACTGAGAGCTATATGCTCTCATTATCATTACGTAGGCGCAAAGCGACTGTCAGGGCTAGACCTGCAGCTATAACTTTGCCTGTGTTAAATTCCATTTGGCGCTGCCAGTTTCCTGAAAGAAATAATGGCAAGATTACAGAGAAGAACTGGTTGCACACATTCGCCAACTTTCGGTAAAAGAGCAGTAAATTGCTTGATACAAATTACAGTGGTGGCGGAACGTGACTTGCGGTGGAAGCAGGGCAGACTTGTTCCCGAGAATTCCGATCATAGCTTGCCGGCAGCAGCTCCTCACAAAGTAGGGGGAAACACCTGATGTAATATTCAGCCGTTGGGAGAGCCCCATACCTTTTTCGCATATTTGAAATTGACAGGACTTCCCAAGCGTATCTACAAAAAGTTTATGTTTCCCTTTTTCCCTTCTGAATTTTTTATTTCTTCAGTTCAGAAGCTACTTATACTTCGAGGGATTTTTAAAGAAGGAAGTACCTTGAACGATACGAGATTAGGCAGTGAGAAGATTCTCATAAAACAGAAAAAAATCAGAGAAACGTATCATTGGTCTATTCTCAGAAGAATTTCAGTCTTTCGCCTATCTGTTACTATGGCTATTCGGAAAGTAAGGAACGATAGGTCGCGGAATGGAAACCACAGTGAAAATCAAAACTATTTGCAACGGTTAGCAAACACGTTCCAGCTTCTTCTCTACACAGTCGCCGCTCAGACTTAGACATCTGTCGTAGCGTTGTACCAACTTTTCAATTCCCTCATTATAGAAGACGGCCGCCAGTTCTATTCGACAATTTTCGTCTCTGGACTGCAGCTGGGTGTCTGTGTGAAAATATTGACTACATAGTCAACGATTCATTTGAGCAGAGATGAACCTCAGAGATAGCCAATTACCGGCTGTATTGTGGGTGATCAAACACTTCCCATCCAAAACGCTGCAGGAGCGTCTTCATTCCTCCTACAGAGTGCGGCCCATAATTGTCGTGTAGAACGAACTGCATGACACTTATGTTATGTGGATTGCATAGCTTCAGGCGAAATCTTTCGCCAGGCCCTCATAATTGGCGGAAGACGCTAATTTGTAGCTATCTTTTCGTTCTAATTGTGAGCTCAGAACTGAAAAAAGCGACATGATGCGATCATCGGGCGTACTAGACACAGTGCCCAATTCATATGTGCAAAGTTTCATCAGATTTTCACTGTACTCTCCATTTCGCGACCAATCGTTCCTTATTTTCCGAATAACCCTCGTATTTATAAACCGTATCTCAGGAGTTGGCAAATTCATTTGCTCCAAATTAGAATCACAACTTTCCAGTTGAGTGACCTATAGAATCAGTATTCATCTAACACTATATAGTTCACATTGTTGGCTTGGGAAGGTTGCTCTCCATGGATGGTAAGTAGCCAGACATATTTCTCTCACCCAGAGAGTGGTACAGATACATTGCCTCCACTTTTCTGCCTATAAAGCTTCTGAAATTAGTGATCCAAACAAACAGAAAGAAAGAAAGGTTCATCTCTAGCAAGAAGCCATATGCTTGAATATTTCTGGTATCTCAGCTGCAGATTTTTCAGCGCTGATTTAACTTTAGGACTCTGTATCTCAAAATGAACAAAAATGGACGTGTACTACTATTGAAATAAGCCCTTCATATGATATGTTACCCATCATGAATAGACAAGTCTCGTTCACAGAGCAATCTGTTCATCTGGTACGCCTCTTGGAAATATTACATATAATTCGAAACGCGAGCGATGTAATGTTATATATTGACGATGTATTTACCTGTAAATTGTTAGGCTTAAGGGTGTTAGAAGGCAGCAAGAGTGTTCCAAGATAGGAAGTTAGAGACAAAATGCAGAGCGCAGGCAAATGCGCTAGTGTTTAAGTGACCGGAGATAAACAGTAACGCTAGAGCTCTACTAATTCCATACTCCCACAGCACCTATCACATGGGAGGAGATCCACTTCAGAGAATTAATTAGTACTTCCACACATCACATAGATGCTATTGTAAGGCGTCACAGTCGTAGATGGTTACAAAATGTCTCGTCGTAGCGAGGACAGCAAGCTTGGTGCTTGCTCCTGAGAACAGCAGCGTCAGACGGTTTACACAGGTTAGAATGCTATTACAGTGGTCCCCACTCACGACAAGCCTCAGAGAGGGGCCAAGTGAATTAAAACACTGTTGTTACTAGCCACAATAGGAGTGGTAATGACGATTAGCTTTCAGCTGAACGCTGTTGCTACCAAACCTGGAATTTCTTAGTGTAAATGCCAGCAACGTCCCTACCTACCGAGTAGGAGAAAGGGAGGAGTCTAAATGCAATTGGACACAGGTGCCCTGGAGGTACAGACACTCGTCAGGTTGGGCGGTGCATTGGAAGGGAAAAATAGTGCACCGCCACTGTCCTTCAACAACCCATGATTTTGTTTCAGACAAATTTCTGAGTACGATCATTGGAGCACCAACTGCGTGTCGCTCGTCGCCGGCCTCGGGTGAGCTGCGACAAGTCTTTTCTTCTCACCTGTAGTGCTGGTCTCAAAGTTCGTACTTTCCGGTGCTGCTAGTTGTGACTATTTTGGTTAGCTCTCACACCACGAGCTCAGACACTGACTTCTGCTGTCCAACCTGTTGGACCCTTTTCTTTTTCTAATGTTCAGAATTAGCCTTCAGTGTAGTAGTGCGTGTGATTGAAAATAAATAGAGTTAATCAGATCAATGAGTAAGCACGAGTCTCCTGGAGCGAGATAGTATCGAGTCCCAATAAACACACCTATCGTCGCTACCCTGTGACAGTGTCTGGAGCTAATCCATGCAACCAGCTTGCCTTCAGAGGAAGTTTACCATTCTGCATTTGATCCTAACAGCTCGGAAACTGCAGACTGTGTTGTAACTACTGTCTTCCTTCTATCCTCTGTTAGGACGCAGCACTGAATATCCCTGGTTTCTTTTACGTAGTGGTTTAATCAAGGGAAAATCTACGCTACTGCCTATGTCTGTTCGGAATACTGTGACAGCGGCGTTCTGCAGAGATTACTCGTGTGTACTCTGTCAGTGGGCTGTTTCATTTTATTTTGGGCCATGTAGCGGCACGCTACGGTACTGTGGCTTGGGGATTTTAATTGCAAGAGGTCTACAGACATGTACTTGATAATGAACAAAAATTATGTAACTTTAGTTTTTCGAAATGATAAAGCTTTATCCTCAGTCGTCCTCCAGTGCTATGTGTGATTTATTCGAAGTGAATATCTAACTTCTTCTGGAAACGAGATACAACCACGTATTTGGTGCTGCTGCAAAATTTTGAAAACAATGTCTTAATTTTCTCGTTTATGTCAAAAATCGACTAGTCGTGAATGCTATGAAGTAGGAATAAAACTTTATTTCTATTTATTAAAAAAATATTGCGTGTAAGCAATGAAGTCATTCAAGCTTCTAAAATATTATTTTTCCGTATACTGGATGACAAAGTAAAAATTCCAATCTAAATCCGCTGTGACTATTAGCGTTCGTAAAATGTCTACCGGAAAACTGTGTTGCTTGATAACAAAATTTTCATTTTAAGGGGTTAAAGAAGTGGAGCTGCGGTAGCGGATGTAAAATCAATCGTATTTATTAAGCACACAACACATAATAAAGCAACTTTAAGACGCAGCTATTCGTTTAGAAAGTCAGTCTCATCAGCTGGTTGTCCATCATGATATCATTAGTCGGAGGTGCTCCAAAGTGAAAAATTGCAGTCATCAAATAATTTGGAGGGAAAGTTCTTATACTGCATTGAAATCGCAAATTCGTGCCTCTTTCTGTACAAACTGGACAGAGCCAAAATGGATTTTTTGATGGTTTCATTGTATGGATCACAAATTTTGACAGAGAAATAACATGACTAGAATGCGTGTGAGTACGCTTAAATTGTTTGTACAGTTACAACATAAAAGATATTTATGTTTAAATAATCTATAACAGTTATTGTTTCTGACTATTAGAACACAGCAGGCCACAATTTACAGTAATTTCTATCTTGCAATTTTATTACTTTTACAAATACTTATAACAAATAGTATATGTGAATTACTGTCACTGGAAGATGATTAATTAGAATCAAAACCAATTAACAGTCATAAATCCTGCAAAAGAGATCAAGGAAGTTGTGACTAAAAGAGAGTAAACGAGCGTATTTCAAATGGATCGTATGTTGCAGTTCGGCAGTGTAAAGGATCAGTTAGTTTGTTATTGGGTGCATTAATATGGCGCAGTATATATAATGTTCATTGGACAAGATTCTGTGCTGGAAGTCAGCTAGTGTGACAACAAGGGGTCGCGGTCCGCGACACTGCTGAAGGCGGCGAACGACTCTGATGAACGAGCGGTAGTGTGATGGATCACGAGTTACCCATTTTAAGGTAAATGGAACACTTTCAACCGAAATTATTTAAGAATTGTTACTTTGCACTACGTCTGATTAATTACTAAAGTCAGAAACAGAAAGATGATACTGTGCCTCGCAAAACACTTACCTGAGCGTTACCATGATTTAGTTTGATGAGTGGATAATGGGCGTGCATGATGGTAGAGGATTCACCCATGAAGAGTGGCCCGCTTACTACACTATCTTGAATTCGTTCACGTGCGAGATGCTGTAAGCCAAAAGATTGCAGCGCTAACTCCACAACCGTGGCCCATTCTTGACATCCACCGCAGCTCGTGGTCATGCGGTAGCGTTCTCGCTTCCCACGCCCGGGTTCCCGGCTTCGATTCCCGGCGGGGTCAAGGATTTTCTCTGCTTCGTGATGACTGGGTGTTGTGTGATGTCCTTAGGTTAGTTAGGTTTAAGTAGCTCTGAGTTCTAGGGGACTGACGACCATATATGTTATGTCCCATAGTGCTCAGAGCCATTTCCACCTTGACATCCAGAGCAGGCATTGTGAAGTCTTACATCAAATTTGAACCATAACATTGGGAAGCGTTAGTCATCCCTATCTGTCGTGTTGTGTTGATAGGGCGTTTCCGTCCCGTTCCGATGTTCTTTTTAGCTCTGACGGAGAGATAGAATACACTAAACAGCGCTCACGAACCGTGGACTGTTTTTCTGTATGTTGTGCTTCCCATTAGTGTCACGTACCTCATTGTCGGCAGTGTGTCTATCGCTGAATGCATTGTGACAGTACCTCATGTTTTTAGTGGATGTTAAGTTATGGGCATGAGTATAATTCGCAACCAAATCGCCGTGCTTGATTAGCCGAGCAGTCTAAGACGCTGCAGTCGTGGATAACCAAACCCTGACACTGTGCCGCTGGCGTTTCATATTCTGTCGCGTGATAAGGACATAAGGACAGGCCAACAGAGCATACCTCTACAAAAAGTCTACTAACAACACACGCACAATTATATTTCAGATATTTCTCAGATTGTTCTTGTCGAGCACAGCGTTTTATGGAAGGGAATCATGGACTGTAGAGAAATCGTAAGATAAGAGAATCGAAGCGACTGAGATTCGGTGTTGCAGAAGGATGTTACAAATTAAGTCTACTTATAGGAAACTAGAATGTTCTGGGCAGAATTGGCGAGAAAAGTAATATAACAAGAATAATAAACAGAAGAAGAGTGTTAATGGATGGGGGAGTGGAGGTTTACTAAGACATGTTCTGAGACATCAGGGAATAACTTCGATGGTACTACAGGGTGCTGTGAGCTGTGGACGGCAGAAAGTGTAGATGAGAACAGAGTGTGTGTAACAACTACAAGAGCTATTGTTAAAATAACATTCGATTAGTTATTGAAAATAAAAAAGAGTGATGAAATTTATATATATAATTTGTAATCGAGGGTAATGGCAATTACTTCATATATTTGCCACTCAAATTCAAACATTTGTCATACCGTGACACCAGCTTCTTTGTCACTTTTTCAAAGAATGATGCAACCTCGTGCTTCAGCAGTTGTCGGCAACATTCTTGAGGTCATTGTTCTTCGTGAAGTGCTGGGTAGTCAGTCCGGCCTTCACCTTGGGGAAGAATTTGAAAAATATTCCAGTCGAGAAGTTAGAGGTTTTCCACTGTTCGATTTCCAGTACGGGAACATTCATTATCGCGAAGCACCATGATTGCTTTGGTAATTATACAGCACCGATGGTTTTGGATTGACGTACGGAATTTCGCAAGAGTCTTACAGCAAAACTGTGATATCACAGTATTCTCATGCGATACCCTCATCAAATCTGCTGTCTAAACTCCTTTGCAGTCCCAAAGCACTGTAAATATCACGCTGCTATTTGAGAGTAGCTGGAATTCTTTTGACTTATTGTGAGACTAAGTATTCATCCACTGTTGGGACTGTTCCTTGTTTTAGAGTTCATATATAGCTCTAAAGTATAGTCTCTAGTCACGATTCTTTCCAGAAATTTGTGTCCCTTTTCATGATGTGACTACAGGTATGTCAAATCTAAACTCATTCTTTCACATTTGTAAGCAGCAGTTACTGACCGTGCACAAAACTGATGGTAACATAACCTCTCTGTGACACTGTCAAAGTGGGATGTCCTTTAAATCTGGAGCACGTGTTCAGAAATTTCAGAAATTGTGAACTGATGTGTTGCACACACAGTTTAGTGCACATGTTGCACAAGTTCATCAGTCACATCTCAGTACCTTGCTCGACCACTTTCGTCATGCACATTCGTGTGACCGGTCTTGAATATTCTTCACCCCTACCCCACTGCAGTCACTCATAACAGCATACCTGTACGCACGACACAACCGAAGACGAATCCCGGCGATATCGACTCCTCCTGCTTTCAGGAATTTAATAAGAGGCTGTACCTCGCAGCTGGCGGGAGACTCAAGTGACGTCGTGTATTTGAATCGCTTGCAGCTTATACACTGACGGAAGCAACGTCACCTTCAATGTCTTCCTTTCCAACCATACTTTCGGCATTAACTACAAGCATATGTTTATTTTTAATATTATGAAATGTACTTGCAAACTGCGGATACGGCTACACAACAGCGACACAATTTCCCAGAAACATGTGGAAATCTGAGCCGGGCCGGGACTCGAACCATTGATTTCTTGCAAGTCACGAGCAGGCGTATTAACCACTTTGGCTATCCAGGACTGATGCAGATCTTCATACTTCCTAGTGTGCATGTCCCATAGTGCTCGCACTTTTTGTGATTCCCTCATTTTGTCATTAGGTTGACTAGTTTTTTGCATGAAATAAAGTAGGGCGTTGTATGTATTTGACAGTGTCTGTACATTTCGATGTAGTGTTTCTTCGGACATGCCTGCACGTTCGAAGAAACATTGCACTGAACTATACAAATACTGTCGAATATGGAGAATGAACCAATTTGTTTTTAATAGCCAATCGCAGATTAATTTATTAATATGGTTCAAATGGCTCTGAGCACTATGGGACTTAACAGCTATGGTCATCAGTCCCCCAGAACTTAGAACTACTTAAACCTAACTAACCTAAGGACAGCACACAACACCCAGTCATCACGAGGCAGAGAAAAAAAATTATGAATAGCTTTCGTAATTGTCGACGTTGAGTGTAAGTCGTACTCCGGCAGTCTCCATCATACCAGTCGAAAGAATGATGAGAATACACAATTATTAAGGCTTTCGTGGCCCTAATTGACAAACTGCCTATTGGCTTCTGTCTCAGGTTCTTCGGCCGACGTTCATCTAATTATTTTTACTGACGTTTCGCCAGCACGAGTGGCTGGCATTGTCAAAGCTTCACCCTCCATTGCCGGTGGTGAACTGGAGCCGAGCTCGCGGCCGCAGACTATATGTACCTGGCGCGCCAACGTTCGAGGGCTTCTCCGCGGTAATTTCCGGTGTGGTTCTCCTCTTGCTACCTGCGACGGTCTTTCGTTGCAGTACGGGAAGCCAGGATCCGTTTACCTTAAGGCTTTCCTCTTTCTTGTTGAAACTATTCGCGTGTGTTTGTATTTTTACGGATTTTCTGAAGAAGTACGTGTGATAGTGTGTCCTCGGACGTTGGCGCGCCAGGTTGATATAGTCTGCAGCCGCGAGCTCGGCTCCAGTTCACCACCGGCAATGGAGGGCGAAGCTTTGACAATGCCAGCCACTCGTGCTCGCGAAACGTCAGTAAAATAATTAGATGAACGTCGGCCAAAGAACCCGGAACAGAAGCGAATAGGCAGTTTGTGAATGATGAAAATGATGACCCATAGGAAAACGAAGAAAGTTGGCAACGGGTAAAAAGTACATGTCTTAAACCTGAGACGCTGACACGTAACAAATGTCGAACTTTGGTGTATATCATACAATGAGACAGTAAGATGTCGCCGTTGACTGACTGTAGGAGGCTACAAGATGATTTAGCTAATTTCTAGTTTGTGTGATGAATGGCAGCTAGCTCTAAATGTAGGAAAACGTAGGTTAATGCAAATGAGAAGGAAAATCGAACCCATGACGTTCAAATGCATTTTTATTAGTGAGTTACTTGACAATATTAAATATATAGAGCTGATGCTGTAAAGCAAAATGAAATGGAATGGGCATATAAGGACTGTAGTAGGGAAGACGAATTATCAAACTCGGCTGTTGGGCGAATTTTAGGGAAGTGTGGTTATCTGTAAAGGAGGCCGCTTGTAGGACACTGGAGCAACTCATTGGTGGCTACTGTTCGAGTGTTTGGGTGCCGCACCAAATCGGATTAAAAGAAAATAGCAAAGCGATTCAGAGGCGGACTGCTAAACATGCTACCGGTAGGTTCGAACAACACGCAACTTTTACCGAGATGCTTTTGGAATTCAAATCGTAATCAATGTAGTGGTGGCGAGCACTACTGAGAAGTTTAGAGAACCGGCATTTGAGGCTGACTGCAGAACGATTCTAATGCCGCCAACGTACATTTCGCCTATGGACCATGAAGGAAAGATCGGAGATTACGACTCGTACAGAGACAGTAGCCAGTGGTATTTCGCTCAGTCAATTTGCGAGTGGAACAGAAAATAAAATGACAAGTGGTCGTACAGTGTACCCTTTCCCAAGCACCATTCGGTGACTTGCGGATCATGTACGTAGACGTAGATGTAGAACACACCCAGAAGGGTTTCGTTAGAGCAGTGCACAAGGCTCTGCTTAGAATACTGAGCTGGCGCGACGCGGTGAAGTTTGCGCTAGAGGCCAAGTGGAGCGCATGGGGCAGGCAGCCGGTGCCCCGAGTCGCGCCCAGGGCAGAGGAGCCGGAGCCGGTGTGAAGCGTGTGCGGATATTTGCGCGCGGCCGGCCGGCCGGCCCTGGCTCGTCTTCCATTATTCATGCGCCGGACGGGTGCGCCGCCAGCATCCACAATGCGGCCGCGCCTGTCAGCCCGGGCTGCTCCCGCCCCCCACAAACACACGAGCCGCGCCGCGACTTCTCACACGCCTTAAACTCCGCTTTGCTCGGTGACTCCTCAGACGTTCACATTCATCTCTAAATTTGCCGAGAACGCGGTTCTCGTGCAGGGCTAATCCAAATAACTCGAGGTCTATTGTGCTACTTTATACGCGTAAAATTCAAAATTCATCTTACCGACGTTCAACGTATTCTCGCGACTCTTACCTTTAACCTTTCAGACAGTACACGTCAGTGTTTGGTGTACAGCGAATGTGCTGCGAGGGAGTTCAATGACTTAAGATGTGTTATTGTGATGCAAGACTCGCCAGGGATGGTGTTACCGAGTGTTGCTAATAGGAGGGTAAATGGGTGTAGATTGGTTTCTTGTCTGTGACGGTACGTCACATAAATTTTGAAATTTTTAGCCCTTGTAAATCGCAGTTTACGTATTTTATGAATATGATTAGTGTAAAAGATATAGTTAATGCTCTAGGAACAACTGATATGCAGCGATAGCATCTTTGTTTAATGTCTATGAAAATAAAAAAAGATCGAAAGAGACGCGAGTGTACGGCCGAAGAAGAAGGACGTATTTTGTGGTAGACAAACACTTTTGTTTCGCTATACGGAAGGCAGCCATTGAGCGGCTACACATATTTTATGTAAGTTATTCGTAGTTATTGCTAAAATAAACTTATTATTATTACAAAATGAATTACTTTGTAATAGTTGTCACCTCAAATGCTCTCAGTGGCTGGTTAATTTTAATAAGCACTTTTTCAATAATTTGCGCTGCGAGAAGCTCATCTTCCGATGCAGCCGCTGGTCGGCCATTACGAGCCGAAGCATTAATTTATTTTTCAGTGTTAACAGTAACTATAAATGCGAGAGATTTCGTTATAAGAACCTTTATAAATTGCAACAGATAATTAAGTTACATCAAAGTTCATGTTTTTAAACTATACAGATTCCATGAGTTCAGTAAGTTTTATCTTGGCCGCTCCACGGCAACAATCGAAATTCTCTCAAGCCTTGCTTTGCAATCAGTAAATAGAAATCAACAAATTTACATTCAATTCAGTTAACGGCAACTACATTTTAGTCATCACGTTCAAAATCTTAAGTTGGTACATGAATAACTGAGGCCCTTCAAGAACCCGTTTCATATTTACTTATGTACGTAAATAAAAGTAATAAGAAAAGACAATATCCCTGAGAGAAAGAATCATGCTGATAAATTAAAAATAAAAATAAATAAAATATATGTAAATAATTTTTTGTATATGAGGTTCGAACACCAACGACGTCACATGTCCCAGCCAAACTCTCCAGAAAACATGACATGAGAATGAAGTGCAGTCTCTAAATGGTGATCAATTATTAAAATAAATCACAGAAATGAATGATAAGCTAAACAACCTGCTGCTGGCCCATAAACAAAAGTTTCCATGACCGAACGAATCCAAATAGCGCATATTCGGTCGTAGGGATATAACAGTAACGTTGCTCTGTGTACAGTTTTCGTTTGACACATCACATCTGTTTTCTCATGGTGGACGTGGAATAAACACAAAATACAACATTTTTTGTTTGTATTAGACGAAAATTGACTGCTTTTGGTCCGTATCGTGGAGTATAGCATGAAACTTATTCCAAATATCAGTGTTCCTCTAATAAGAAACATTGTCAAATGTGTACTTTGTGTCTATTAATATTCGTCTTACACTCTTGTCGGTATCATAAAACGCAGCTTCGTCAATGCCATTTGATGATGACAGTCGGTCATATTGCCTTGTCAACGCTTCTCTACAGCACCAATGTGGTGTACTCATCCTCTGTATAAAAAATGTGTCATGACTAGCCTTACACTCGCGCATGCTTCAGTAAGAGAGAACTATTTGACGACGTGTATGAAGCGACCGCACCTCCACGGTATTCAGGATTGTCATTCTCGTGAAACTTAAGTGAGAGAGAAGGAAGCCCACTAGCACTGATGTAACAGAGGCGCCTTAATTTGGAACTGTGCAGCCCACAAAATTAGACTCGTTCTCGCTCCGTTTATGATCTCTACCAGAGATCCCTCCCTGCCGCCGCTGTGGTACCTGCCACCCCCAATTGTGCGCTTTATTTCTTCGTTTTATAATAATTCGCCGAATATTCTTTGTTGACGAGGTCTCGTCTGCAGGTCAATAATAACTATCTTCCATCAAGGCACTTTTGTCAGCTGTTTCATTACCTTTTTCAATCTGTGAGCTTCATCCTTAACTTATTTATGGGTATCAAAATATACATATACAGGGAGTTTCACTAAATGTGTTGGCCTTTGTAAGTTACGAAGTAATAGGTAACGGAAATATTTATTGCGATAGGTCACCATAAGGAACGTTACACTGTCTGCGGAGCTATCAACATAGTTTATTGCGTTATTATCCAAAGAGTTACGGCAATGGATACAATTTTTTAAATGGAATAATACTTGTTTCTATCATGCACTGGAATTAGTAAGACCAGCTATGTATACATCAACTTAAAAAATGGTTGAAATGGCTCTGAGCACTATGAGACTTAACTTCTGAGGTCATCAGTCCCCTAGAACTTAGAACTATGTACTTAAACCTAACTAACCTAGCGATATCACAAACATCCATGCCCGAGGCAGGATTCGAACCTGCGGCCGTAGCGGTTGCACGGTTCCAGACTGTAGCGCCTAGAATCGCTCGGTCACCCCGGCCGGCTACACATCAATTTAAATTACATTCCTATCAATTTTAGTTTGGGAGCTACAACCCTTCAAAGTTTAAGGGACAGATAATACATAATACATGGTTGTGTGGTGGGTTATGGATGTTCTGGCGGTGGGAAGTTGATTTAAATGAGATGTTCAAATGTGTGTCCATGTTCCTGAATGCTCAATGCAATGTGACTACCAACGGATCTGCGCACGAGGTGTAACATTGCCAGTGTCACGGAGCAATATGCGTCCTCGATGCGCCGTTTCAGATCATCTGGGGATGTGGGCACAGTGACATAAACACGATCCTTTAGATATCCCCATAAAAAGAAATCTAATGGCGTTAAATCGGGCGACCTTGCGGGCCATGGATGAGGACCAGGGCGCCCCAACCACTTTCCTGCAAACCTGTTGTTTAGTTCTTCCACAACAGCACGCACAGAATGGGCTGGACGACCATCGTGCTGCATCCACATGTTCAAGGAGACCACCCAAACTGTCGACTATAAACGCGCGATATAACTCACCTGTCAGTGTACCTAGGAAGTAGTCCAATGATTCCACATCATACATTAATAGACCACCTACGTTGACGGTCGACGGGTCGTATCCACCGAGGACTGTCTGCGGCCCAGAAGTGCACGTTATCGCGATTCACTGCATCATAATTTGTGAACGTGGACTCATCAGAGAACATAACACCTTGTAAAGACTCTAGCGTGGCCCATTCACGGAATGTAACTCTCGCACAGAAGTCGTTCCCATGCAGCTCCTGGGTCAGTGACAAACGGTACGGGTGAAACGTGTGGCCGTGTACTACATGCGACACAGATGTGAGACTGACACCAGCGACTGCAGCAACGGCTCGTAAGCTGACATGAGGATAGTGGTGTACTGCAGCTAAAACAAACACCTCCGCCTCCTCATTCTTGCAGTTCTTCGTCTGTTACTGCGGCGCATTACCAAGCTGCCTGTTTCCCGAAGTCGTTGTTCGGCACGTAAGAACGTCATGGCTGCCGGAGCTCTTCGCCGTGACTGCTTCAGTGGCATCATGTCGGCACTCGCCGAGCAACAGCAACGTGTCAACGTACTCGTTGTTCGTGTATGCCATCTTCATCCGAGTCAGTAACTGTGGTCACGGCGCGGGATTATCCGAGAGGTCTAGGGCGCTGCAGTCATGGACTGTGCGGCTGGTCCTGGCGGAGGTTCGAGTCCTCCCTCGGGCATGGGTGTGTGTGTTTGTTATTAGGATAATTTAGGTTAAGTAGTGTGTAAGCTTAGGGACTGATAACCTTGGCAGTTGAGTCCCATAAGATTTTACACACATTTGAACTTTTTGAACTGTGGTATATTGAGCCGAGTTCGAGTGTGGCTCGAACTGTCAAGTATACGCCCATGTGCGGCGACAGTCTGCAGTCTAACAGCGCTTCGAGGAAGCTTCTCGCTCCGTGACACTCTCGGCGTTACAACTCGGCCGAACCACATTTAGAAGGCGCATTGCGTAATGCGCAGCCTATGTGGCATCTGCCCCTGAAACTTTGAAGGATTGTAGGTCCCAAAATAAAAGTGATAGGAATGCAATTTAATTGATGTATACACAGCTGGTGTTACTGATTCCAGTGCGTGATAGAAAGAACTATTGTTCTGATATGAAACTTCCTGGCACATTAAAACTTTGTGCCGGACCAAGACTCGAACTCGCGACCTTTGCCTTTCGCGGGCAAGTGCTCTACCGACTGAGCTACTCAAGCACGACTCACGCCCCGTCCTCACAGCTTTAATTCCGATAGTACCTCGCCTCCTACCTTCCAAACTTCACAGAAGCTCTCCTGCGAAGGTCCCCAGTTCGAGTCTCGGTCCGGCACACAGTTTTAATCTGTCAGGAAGTTTCATATCAGCGCACATTCCGTTGTAGAGTGAAAATTTCATTCTAGAAGTATTGTTCCATTTAAAAAATTGTATCCTTTTGCTGTAACTCTTTGGATAGTAACAAAATAAACTATGTTCATAGCTCCGCAGACAGTGTAACGTTTCTTATGGTGACCTACCGTAATAAATATTTCCGTCACCTATTACTTCGTTACTTACAGGGGCAAACACATTTAGTGAAACACCCTGTATGAAGACTACCCTTATTTAAGTAAACTTCTCCTACCCTGAGCTGTCCTTAATCTGTCGTCATGGCTGACCTACTTGTCAGTGATTGTCGACACAAGGTCGAATCACACCTGTACTAAGAGAAAAATCAATGATTCAGGGGTGGTCAGGCTCAACGGGCCTCGCCTACAACAGCTGTATTCAGTATCGGTTCACTCTAAACCCCCCCCCCCCCCCCACTCCACCCTAATTGTGTATGTCCAAACCACCGCCGACATAAATTGGTTCGCGTTGATAGTGCAATCTCGTTGTGCAGTATCGGTGTAGTGTCGGATCACATCCATTAGAATGGCATTAAATCGTAAGCATACCCAACAGCTGGCAGTTTATTTAATCACTGCTAACGCAACAGAGCAATACTTTTATTTTCTGTGTGTCAGTACGAGGTACCCCGTTATGTGGAAAAATGTAGCTGGGGTGTACATTGATGAAACAGCCACAGTAGTTTTCGCAACCAAGTATAGTTTATGCACGATGTCTCCAGTTATAGCCCAGGTTTCTCACTCCACCACGTCTCGAGAAAGAGCGAACTCATTCGTAGTCAGGTCGCCCAGTCCTGCGCTCTTAAAGCATTTACTTTCAAGTAGGCAACTACATTACGTGGTGCCACTACCACGCGTAGAGCGCCTGCAAAATTGCTTTTCACATGAGATTAACGCTTACGTCTGAAAAGATACGATCATTGCTTTTCATCGTAACAGGGGATGTTTGTTTGTGCGGTGGAGCTTCTGGTGCTCCGTCAAGACCTTTACTGTTACGGAAATTATGTTACATCAATTAATAAGCCTCCCTATTGATTTGCAACCAATATTTCAGATGGTTCAAATGGCTCTGAGCACTATGGGACTTAACATCTGAGGTCATCAGTTCTCTAGAACTTAGAATTACTTAAACCTAACTAACCTAAGGACAACACACACATCCATGCCCGAGGTAGGACTCCAACCTACGACAGTAGCAGTCGCGCGGTTCTAGACTGAAGCGCCTAGAACCGTTAGGCCACCGCGGCGGCTGTAACCATTATTCGCTTTATATTGTACAGTTGACCGATATTGTACGTCCAGGTAATTTTTCCGAGTCGTTAAGGAAGAAACTTCCAGTTTTATGTTCTTATATTTTAACACTTCATGTAATTTTAATCAAATCTTCATAGATTTTATACTTCTGTCTAGAGGTTCACTCTTGATTGCTATCTTAAAGAAGTGTGCAGGTGCAGGAACGGGGACTTGAAATTTATTTATTATATTAAACACAATGTCAGACTAGACTGTGATGAAAACCGTGACATTTATTCTTTATCATTTTATTTGAATGTTAATGATGGCGCTGTTTCTTAAGAAGGAATATGAGAATCTGTATAGTATCCTATTTCATGTTATTATTACAAATTATGTATAATGACAGTTAAAATGGTTTGACTGACAAACTTACATTCCGTTTGCACCCGTTACTATACTTGCACACACAATAAAGAAAAAATACACTCCTGGAAATGGAAAAAAGAACACATTGACACCGGTGTGTCAGACCCACCATACTTGCTCCGGACACTGCGACAGGGCTGTACAAGCAATGATCACACGCACGGCACAGCGGACACACCAGGAACCGTGGTGTTGTCCGTCGAATGGTGCTAGCTGCCCAGCATTTGTGCACCGCCGCCGTCAGTGTCAGCCAGTTTGCCGTGGCATACGGAGCTCCATCGCAGTCTTTAACACTGGTAGCATGCCGCGACACCGTGGACGTGAACCGTATGTGCAGTTGACGGACTTTGAGCGAGGGCGTATAGTGGGCATGCGGGAGGCCGGGTGGACGTACCGCCGAATTGCTCAACACGTGGGACGTGAGGTCTCCACAGTACATCGATGTTGTCGCCAGTGGTCGGCGGAAGGTGCACGTGCCCATCGACCTGGGACCGGACCGCAGCGACGCACGGATGCACGCCAAGACCGTAGGATCCTACGCAGTGCCGTAGGGGACCGCACCGCCACTTCCCAGCAAATTAGGGACACTGTTGCTCCTGGGGTATCGGCGAGGACCATTCGCAACCGTCTCCATGAAGCTGGGCTACGGTCCCGCACACCGTTAGGCCGTCTTCCGCTCACGCCCCAACATCGTGCAGCCCGCCTCCAGTGGTGTCGCGACAGGCGTGAATAGAGGGACGAATGGAGACGTGTCGTCTTCAGCGATGAGAGTCGCTTCTGCCTTGGTGCCAATGATGGTCGTATGCGTGTTTGGCGCCGTGCAGGTGAGCGCCACAATGAGGACTGCATACGACCGAAGCACACAGGGCCAACACCCGGCATCATGGTGCGGATAGCGTTCTCCTACACTGGCCGTACACCGCTGGTGATCGTCGAGAGGACACTGAATAGTGCACGGTACATCCAAACCGTCATCGAACCCATCGTTCTACCATTCCTAGACCGGCAAGGGAACTTGCTGTTCCAACAGGACAATGCACGTCCACATATATCCCGTGCCACCCAACGTGCTCGAAGGTGTAAGTCAACTACCCTGGCCAGCAAGATCTCCGGATCTGTCCCCCATTGAGCATGTTTGGGACTGGATGAAGCGACGTCTCACGCAGTCTGCACGTCCAGCACGAACGCTGGTCCAACTGAGGCGCCAGGTGGAAATGACATGGCAAGCCGTTCCACAGGACTACATCCAGCATCTCTACGATCGTCTCCGTGGGAGAATAGCAGAATGCATTGCTGCGAAAGGTGGATATAGACTGTACTAGTGCCGACATTGTGCATGCTCTGTTGCCTGTGTCCATGTGCCTGTGGTTCTGTCAGTGTGATCATGTGATGTATCTGACCCCAGGAATGTGTCAATAAAGTTTCCCCTTCGTGGGACAATGAATTCACGGTGTTCTTATTTCAATTTCCAGGAGTGTAGTAGTTTCTTCTTTTAGAAAGTTTATCACTGCTGTGTACTCTGTGGCAACTAAATTCTGTAGTGAAATATACTTCTCCATTTATTTCTTAGATTTCGGTCAAGTATGAACCACGTGAAATAATTGCCTCTCTGGGTTGTCTTCCTTTTTTGGTTTTCGATCTTCTCAGTATTTCTTTATTCGCTTATTACCTTCTTTTGCTCCGTCATCTGTCTACGCGCTGTCTGACATTTTCGTCAAAACGCTCGAATTTCCTATTCGAAAATTTCTGCTTCCGTAACAGAAATTTCTGTTACGTTTTTTATCATATCCCTGACCCAACTGATTTTAATTTTGGGGTTTTTGTCGGGTTCATTCAGACGAAGTGACAATAAAACAAAATTCTCTTTTTCCTGAGAGCACCAGACAGTTTTTCATTTTGGGTGTACATTTTTGGATTACTTCTGTTTCTTTTCATTTTGGGTATAGATTTCTTGATTACATCTTTTTTTGGACGAAGTATTTTCCTTAGTATCTTCCATTTCATTTCCTCTAGCTCTCCAATTTCTCCCTTTTGTTGAGGACTGAAATTCCACTGCATATAGCGGTTTTATGATAGTACTGAAGTGTTGGATTTTTGTCTTTACGGAGATCGATTTTTTATTGTAGATATTATTGCTTAACTGATAAATCAATTCCTTTTTCTGGACCATTATTTCTCCTCTAACAAATTTATTCATTCTCTTTATTCCATCCTATCTTGTGACTAGGAACTTCAGAGAATTCTTACTGTTCGTTATCAAATCTGTCTTCTTGAAATAAATTTGTAGCCAGGCTTTTCCGCAGTCTCTTTCAGTACATTAATTTCCTGAATTGCTACATCAATGTTAGCGGGAAATGTTATTAAATCATTTGCAAAGGCTGGACAACTACGTTTCACATTCGAGTTTTTGTATTCCGATTCGATTTGCTGGTTTCCATTTTCTTGATATCTAAGGTTCCACTTCGTTTTTACCTCTCTCAGAACGCATATGAAGAACGATGGGGAGAGGCCGTCATCTCTCCTTACGCCAGTATTTATTTCTAACGTGTCCCAAACTTCTCAGCGGAATTTTGTTTTGGACTTTGTTTCTGCCAATATTTCTTTAATTGAAACCAAAACTTTTTTGTATGTGCATATTTCTTCCAGTGTGCTGAAGAGTGTAGAGTCGTAGGCTTGCTTGAAGTCCACTGAAGATGTAGCAAGATTTTCGCTTCTTAGAATAGTTCCATACTGTAGTGTCACTACCAGTCTTTTACTAGAACTGATAAGAAGTGAAGAGAAAGCCACCATGAAGCACTGAATTAGCAACTTCAGACTGGTAGGCGCAAATGTAGTGGTATGTGGTTCACTGGGGGTACACGTGAGAGGACTGAGAGACGAGGGTAGTTGAATTCAGTGGAGCGCTGCAGCACACAACGGTAACGACCATAGCAGTTGGGCCGGTCGGGATTAGCCGAGCGGTCTAGGGCGCTGCAGTCATGGACTGGGCGGCTGATCCCGGCGGAGGTTCGAGTCTTCCCTCGGGCATAGGTGTGTGTGTTTGTCCTTAGGATAAATAAGTTTCAGTAGTGTGTAAGCTTAGGGACCTTAGCAGTTAAGTCCCATAAGATTTCACACACATTTGAACATTTTGAACCATAGCAGATGGGTCAATGTCACCACACCAGGGCAAGTCTCTTGTTATGGGCGACGTGACTAGGTGCCAGATTTTCGTGAGACACAAGCACCTTAGAGCGGTATGGCTGAATTTGGGCGGAGAAGCATTCCCTCTTCGCTGGAGTCGAGCAGCATCACCACTGCCATGTCAGGCAGTGAGACAACAGGGCACCACAGCAGCAGCGACAGGTTCAAGACCAGTCTGAGCCTACTGCCGCCAGCGCAGTTCCAGAAGGAACTCAGTGGCACAGACCCGCCAACCTGCCGTCTGTGCCTGTTGCCAATACTGACTTCCTAGTGGGACTTAGTGACTCAGCGCCAGCCAACTTCCAACTTCTGCTAGAGGGT
Organism: Schistocerca gregaria; assembly: GCF_023897955.1. Classification (NCBI taxonomy): domain Eukaryota; kingdom Metazoa; phylum Arthropoda; class Insecta; order Orthoptera; family Acrididae; genus Schistocerca; species Schistocerca gregaria. The sequence continues at coordinate 396,990,843 of NC_064921.1, read as the reverse complement.
AGTGAGTCGAAGCCTGCACACAGCCATCTCCATGCGCCACCGTGGAGGACGCGAGTGGAGCTGAAGCTCCGCCAAGACTCGATGCCGCCAAAGGTAGCAGGACACCGCTGACGTCGCGCCTCCGAGAGGCCGCTGGCCGGCCACAGGCTTCCGTCCGCATGTCAGGGCGCCTATGCAGCATACAGGGCGCCAGCCACGGACAATAGAGTGCTGAATGTCTGCCTTCCTGGGCTACGAACTACATGTGTTGTTGTTGTGGTCTTCAGTCCTGAGACTCGTTTGATGCAACTCTCCATGCTACTCTATTCTGTGCAAGCTGCTTCATCTCCCAGTACTTACTGCAACCTACATCCTTCTGAATCTGCTTAGTGTATTCATCTCTTGGTCTCCTACTGCGATTTTCACCCTCCACACTGCACTACAATGCTAAATTTGTCATCCCTTGATGCCTCAGAACATGTCCTACCAACCGGTCCCTTCGTCTTGTCAAGTTGTGCCACAAACTCCTCTTCTCCCAAATTCTATTGAATACCTCCTCATTAGTTGTTTTGGTTTTGTTGATGTTTATGTTATAACCTCCGTTCAAGACACTGTCCATTTCGTTCAACTGCTCTTCCAAGTCCTTTGCTGTCTCTGACAGAATTACAGTGTCATCGGCGAACCTCAAAGTTTTAATTTTCTTCTCCATGAATTTCAGTACCTACTCCGAATTTTTCTTTTGTTTCCTTTACTGCTTGCTCAATATACAGGTTGAATAACATCGGGGAGAGGCTACAATCCTGTGTCACTCCTTTCCCAACCGCTGCATCCCTTTCATGCCCCTCGACTCTTATAACTGCCATCTGGTTTCTGTAGAAATTGTAAATACATGTATTGGAATTGTGGAACTACATGTGTTGGAATTGAGTAAAGGCATTCTTTACAGCATTCTTTACACTCAACAGTGTTTCCAGTAGGTCTACGGGCCTGACACCAACACTCACTCACTCTTCAGTACGATCAGTTTTAAATTCGTGATTGCTATCAAGTCCGGCACCTTCTAAATCCCCCTTTATGTGATTGGAGAAATTGATTTCCCCGCTGTTTCTAGTTTTCTCTCTGAGAATTGCTCTGCACGGACAAATGGAACGGCGCGCTCAGACACAAACGCGGTGCGCGGTACGCTTCTCACAGCGGCCGTGAGCGGGCCCCGCCAGCGCGGCTGCGTCCGTAATTACTCGCCGTGCTAACGAGCTGCGGTCCCGTCTCGTCCCAGGCCGCGCTCTGCAGCGCTGAGCCGTCCCGTGCTGCGACACCCTCGCCGCCCTGTCTGCCGCGGGCAGCTCGCAGCACCTGGGGGCAACCCGTGGTCCGACGTCTCGAGGCCAGTTCGATTCATAAAACGTAAATTCAAATACATCTTCACCCATCTACATTTCGAATATAGTTTGTTTATGCGGCCAGTTTCACTGCGTCATCAGGTCCCCTGATCGATGTGTAAGAAGAATCCAGCCTCATGTGAAATCGAAATATGCGTCAGCCTTCAGTAACTGGAAACGGTAGACATATTTCTCACTGGATTTCGTATGCTGAGATATGTGTTTTACTTTGTGATAACTCTCTAAAGCCAAGATGGCATAAAATCACTGATGAGTCAAACTATTATAACCACCAGCTTAATAGCTTGTTTGTTCTTCTTTGGAGCGAAACTCAGCACTTATTCTGCGTATCGGGGATACGACAGTATGTTGGTAGCATTGTGGAGGTACGTAACATTAGATGGATGTACACAGGCCATCTAATTCGCATAAATAACGGGCCGCTGATTTGCGTATGAGGTATGGCGCCCGATACAGACCAAATATGTTACGCACGGTTTACATAAGGCGAATTTTTTTCTCCGAGACAACAACTTTAGTTCACTATAATGCTCCTCAAACCACTGTAGCTCGCTTCTAGCTCCGAGATGAGGATAGTTATATTGCTGAAAGATGACGTCGCCGTCGGGGAAGACATCAGGCACGATGCGATGCAGGTGGGCCAGCCGATGTGGCCGAGGGGTTCTAGGCGCTTCAGTCTGGAACCGCGTGACCGCTACGGTCGCAGGTTCGAATCCTGCCTCGGGAGTGGATGTGTGTGATGTCCTTAGATTAGTTAAGTTTAAGTAGTTCAAGTTCCAGGGGATTGATGTCCTAAGATGTTAAGTCCCATAGTACTCAGAGCCCTTTGAACGATTTGATGCAGGTGGTTTACATGTCTCCGATTATTACCACAGGTCCCATGTACGCTCACCGAGAATATCTCCCATAGCATAATACAGCTTCCACCATTCTGCGTCCGTAGCGCGCTGCACGTTTCGAGCCGCAGTTCAAGTCGATGACGGCGTTTGTGGAGACGACCAGCGACCTAGTGTAGCAAAAAAGTGATTCGCTCCAAGAACCTACACGTTTCCATCGATCCACGTTCGAATCCCCGTGGTTGCGTACCCACTTCAATCGTAATTGGGTCAACATGTGAACACGTAGCGGTGGTCTGCTGCCGAGCTCCAAGTTCTACTATGTACGATGAACGATGTGCTTGGAAACAATTGTGCGTAAATCAGTATTGTGCTGTTTCGGAAGGGACGCCACAATCACCATATGTCCTAGTTCACAGAGGAGACAAGCATCCGAACCCCACGTACTGTGAAGAGTCGAGGACGTCTAACCATTTAGCGTCTAGTGCTACTTTCGTTGTCTTTCTACCTGTTTCTATAGATGTTCACGATAGTACCACGTGAACATTCGAGATGTTCGCTAATAAGCGGTGAATGATAATAATCTACCCTTTGTCAACGCTGCTTATCTCAAAGGATTTTCCCATTTGTGGCCCTTATCTTTGCTAGGGCGACCCCCGTACATGTCTGCCCCGTTTACATACTTCTGACCGCAACAACACCAGGCGGCATCATACGACGAGATGGGCAGTTGTCATGAAGTTTTGGCTCATCGGTGTAGTTCTTCATTTACAAACAACCGGTTTCGATGGACTTTGCTCTCATTTTCAGGTCTTCCAAAACGTATTTTACCAAATGTATTCATTTAGAGTTGGATTCACGTCAAGTTGTCTCTTCGATAAACTGTAACATATAATTTTGGACATAGCTTCGTATTATGTGATACCTTTCAACTACATGGCGATTAGTCGTAAGGTATAATTCAAAATGAAGACATTTTGTAGAATAAATTTTTCCTGAAGATGCACGAAAGCCAGTCGAAAACAGTTGTTTGCAAATAAAGAAATATTTATGCGATTTTGGCTTTAGAAAGTATTTACTTCTCTTTCATCGACCTGATTCTTTTCTTCCAAGGACGAGTCAGTCATTGCCTCGTATTTATGGTGTATACATTCCCATTGGACCCTAAAAGCACATTCAAAGAAAGTAACTTTTTGTGTCAGTACATTTGTATTGTTTTTGTAAATTATACAGCTCAGCAAGTAATCGTCCTTTTTTGTTTTTTGTTTTTGCAGGCTTTATTACGCAAATCCAGAATTCTGCTAGTGCCTAGCCATTATCAATGCATTATTTTCTTATCTCATGAATGTTAGTTCCCTGCTGTTCGAGAATAATAGGGAACTAACATGCATCGAGATTAGAAAATAGTGCATTGATAATGGCTAGCCACTAGCCGCCGAAATCTGGATTTAGTTAATATAACCTGCAAAGAAAAGGACGACTGATTGCTGCGCTCTATAATTTATAAATCACATAACAGTCGCTGAGTGCATTCACTTCCCGAATGGAAGGTAACCTGATTCGTATTGCACTTATGTCATGCTCGCCACTTCTTTTCTATTTTTTTATGTAGGTAAACTCGAGTACGGCACTGTTGAAACTTTCTCAATCAGTTGTTGACGTACTGTCTGTTCGATTTCGTCTCGGAATCTTCGACTGACGTTTGTTAAATGATTCATCGGCGTTTCGCCAGCACATGCGACTTGTGGCTGCCTTTGCCAAAATTCGCCCTCCATTGCTGGTGGCGGACTGTTTGAGAATAACATCACCGCTAACGTCAGCGAGGGCGTTTCTCTGTCATTGTCTCTGCGGATCCTCCACTGTTACTTGCAAAGCTCGTTCGATGCAACTCGGGCACCCAGGAGACTTCCTTTTTTCTTCTTAAAACTGTTGTCTTGCTTCCTAATGTCAATGGCTTCCCAAACGAACGGGCCTGGTAGCTCGTTTCCACATCGGGAACATGCGTGTCGGAGGATTTTGTTATTTGATACGTCTCACTCAGGGGAGCTCAGCCACGGCCAGTTTCTCGGCTTACCTCCCGCAGCAGCACTGTTTATGTTCGATGATACTGGTACTGAGAGAGCGAATGGTTTGCATACAGTATTTATGCTTTGTTTTTGCAATATACCACCGGTTCTGCCTGTCAGCCTGGGGACGTATGGCAAAAAGGCCGAACACGACATTTCTTCTTTCGATGACTCAGCTCGCAGGGTAATGGGTTCTGTGACACCTCTTATATTTGTCTTGGGCACGCTAGGAACGTATTAACTGCTTGCTTTCGACAAATAATTTCCAATAGAAAATGCTACAACGTTAACAATCAAAAACATCTAGCTCGTACACATCCACATTTAAATCATCTGCATCTTTATGTAAATCATCTGCATCTGCGTCTTCCACAGGGACTGGCAAAATGGCCAGCGTATTTGGAGAGGCCGCTGTGTGAGTTGTAGTGAGGATACTGACGTGGAAGTGGTATCGATCGCTAGAGGTTTACATGCCATTTTCAAGAGCAGCGGCTAGGTAAGCATCGGGGGTTTGTTATGGAGGATAATACTAATAATGCTAGTTTTGTGATAACTACTGTGGTCGAGCGGTTCTAGGCGCTACAGTCTGTAACCGCGCGACCGTTACGGTCGCAAGTTTGAATCCTGCCTATCCTGCCTCGACCATGGATGTGTGTGATGTCCTTAGGTTAGTTATATTTAAGTAGTTCTAAGCTCTAGGGGACTGTTGATCTCAGAAGTTAAGTCCCATAGTGCTCAGAGCCATTTGTACCATCTGATAACTACTCAACGAGCATTTCGTATTCGGTTCGAAATTGGCCTACGTGATTCTGTTACTGATAGAAAAACTATTCCAGTTTGACTGTCAAACATCAGAGCATCAGGTTCTGCAGTGGAAAGAAAATCTACTGGCCGACCTCCGATTGTAACAACGCCGGAAAATCCGGCGCGTGTGGTAGCGCCTGACCAGTAATCTACAAAGTGTTCAGCACTTAGACATGCAAATGCCCTGAGTTTATCTAATAGGAGCGTAAGTAGAATCACGCGCTGAGATCTTCACACACACATATAAAAAATGCTGGTTATCCAACATTTAATTGAGATTCTGAAACTCGCAGTGCTGTATGGGAGGGAATTATTCAGAACATTTCCCCTGGCACTGTTTAATTTCTTCTGATTAAGCCCGTTTCCAGGGCCAGGTACAGTAAGTAAACAAGATTTCCGTTACTGGGCAGCAGAAAACAGTAATTTCACTAAAGTCCACTTCACAGTCATCGTGTGACAGCTTGCTACGCCGTTGCTGAAGGCAATTTGTTAAGCTCAGTTTTTTTTCGAAGAAGGTTGCGTAATTGCAACATTACTTCAAATCACTTGTCACATAAGAAAGACCATCCTCCGACCTAAGATAAACCAGTTTGTTGTGGACCATGAAGGGAGAGCAATCTGGTTCCAAGAAGTTGGGACCACAGCCCACATTTCCCATCGTTGAGAGGGTTGTTTCCTACACGTCTTGCCTCTTCACGGGGCGAGTAAGCCTAACAACGAAGGTCACCCAATTTATCACCTTGTGATTTTTTGGGCTGGGGACGCTTGGAGGCTCAAGCGTAAAAACATTGCCTCACAACCCTGCGAGCAAATAATGACGTAATGACCAGGGAGTGGCCGTCATTGCACTGTAAATGATGCGAAGAACTAAAAAAGTATTGTCTGTGTATCTTTCGCTGTTGTTTTGTTACTTCAGATTAAAATACGGGGGTCCTTTTGCCGGACACCGTATATCTACATCTATACCATCTACATCTGCATCCAGATGACTATGACGGGATGTCTGGACTCTGTCGTCGACCTGGAGTAATGAGAAACCTTATTCATCCATTCATCCAACAAGGTGACACATTTCCACTGATGCACGGTCCGGTATCGATGATCCCATTCCCATTGCAAGTGTAATTGAGGATCTCGTTTGGCTGACAGGGGAACACGTAGGATCTTTGTCTGCTGTGTCAAATAGTTCAAATGGCTCTGAGCACTATGGGACTTAACTTCTGAGGTCATCAGTCCCATAGAACTCAGATTTACTTAAACCTAACTAACCTAAAGACATCACACACAGCCATGCCCGAGGCAGGATTCGAAGCTGCGACCGTAGCGGTCGCGCGGTTCCAGACTGTAGCGCCTAGAACTGCTCGGCCATTCCTGCCGGAGAACTGCTCGGCCACTCCGGTCGGCTCTGCTGTGTCCCACATTCAACAATGTGTGCTGAACGGTGTGCTCTGAAACAGTTTCGCCAGCACCAGCAATCTACTTTGTCGCCACATCTGTCGCAGTTCGTCGTGTGTCTTGCTGTGCAAAACTGACAAGCCTCCAACCACATTATGTGTCGAGGAGGAAACGTATAACATCTTGCCACAAACTCATTGTTTCACTGTCATTCATCCATTTTCCACAGATGCTTACAAGAGTAACACGCGCAGAATGGGACAGGTTCGGCGTTTCCGAGACGGTGTTTGAAAGGCGCCGCGTCATAACAATCTGTCCTTCCTCAAAGTTGCTTACATCCGCGTATTTCCTATTTTTTAGCCAGTATCTCCTTTGAATTGTTCCTCATTCGTGACTGCTCCGGTTACATACTTTCCTGATGGCGTTACGTACAGGCATCACCAGCAAAGACTTTCATATCACGGTGGATAGCGGTTATACTGTTTTGGATCGTCACTGTATGTCCTGCCCAAGAACGGTTCTTGAAAATCTGTGTAAGATATGTAGTACGTATTGTCAAAAGATCAAAAAGGTGTCACCTAACTTCTATCTCTCGGAAATTATGTTGGAGCTTTGTCCTCTGAGTCTCTGGCGGCGGAATATCTTCTCAGTTTTCAAGACTCGTCAGTTCGAACAAATTTCTGGAGCTTTCGATGGTTGTCTCCGCAATCATCGCCGGCCGCAGTGGCTGAACGGTTGTAGGCGCTTCAGTCTGGAACCAGACGACCACTCGGGCATGGATGCGTGTGATGTCCTTAGGTTAGTTAGGTTTAAGTAGTTCTAAGTTCTAGGGGACTGATGACCTCGGAAGTTGAGACCCATAGTGCTCAGAGCCGTTTTTGAGCCCGCAGTATTCATCAGGAGTAAAATCACTGACTGTAAAGTCGGTTCCTCGGTGACGAAAGGATTGTGTTTTGAGTGCTGGCACGGTTTTTCGCTTATTTACGAGCGGTTGCATTCTCTAGCAGAAATCAGAGATGGCCGAAACGACGCCTGAAGGGAACGTGAGTTGAATAGTTCATAGCGGCTCCGGCTCACCGACGGAGCAGGGCCAACGCGACATACGGGCCCTGCAACGAACTTGTGACGTCACACTTGTCGGTACGAACTCCTAGATTAAGACAGGCCGTGTCGCGTACGTCACAGCACGTGACACTACAAGTCTTACGAGCGCCAGGAGCTGTCTCTGGCGGAGAGCAGGCGACTATTTCAAAAGAGTTAAATATTTCTCGACTGCGTATTTAATTGCATGGAAGTTCTCCGTAGCACACAACAAAATTAAGATCTTTAGTGGGTACCTTTTCAATTACATTTCTCTTTGGCTTTCCACGGAGCCAAGCGTTCACGGATTATAGCGGACAGATTGAATGATATGACGTCACAAGTTCGTTGTAGGGCACGTGTATCCCATTGGCCCCTTGTCGGCTTCTCCGACACAGTTCGCGAACGCTCGCCTCTCTGGAAGACCTATGGGAAATAAGTAATTGAAAAGGTCCCCATCAAAGGTATTAATTTCGTGCTATTGAGTACTTACATGCATTTAACTCGCAGCCAAGAATTATTAAACTCGTCTCAGATAATTACTCACATCCCGCCGAAGACGTCTGCTGGTATTCGTAAGACCTGCAGTATGATACGCTGTGACGTACGCATCACGACCTGTCTTTCTCATGGTTCTCGCGTGGGATTGTGTGACGTTAGATGGCTCGAGGAGACTGCGACACGTTCAAAAATGCCGCTCCCGCCTACCTACAAGCATATAGATTCGTCGTTGCTTCCTTTCGACCTCCAAAGCCTTCCCCCATGCCCTACTAAGTGTATACCTCTGGCCTCTGTTTCTCCTGGTAGTTCTAATCCCAGCCGCCTCTTTTATAACTGAATCTCAGAATGATGATGCATGAGCTAAGATTTACGTTTATTCAAACTACGGTTTGTGTCCTCTTTTCCAGGCAATGCTCAACTACTGCCGAGTTGTCAAGCTTCCTTTGTTTAATATGAGAGAACGGTTACGGTAAAAGAGACACAGCAAACGCTTTCAGGTGCCAACTAAGAAGGACACCTTATGACTCGGCAGAAGAGGCCAAGCCGGCAAGCTGCCGTACTCTGGAGCAACGAGCAGCAAGTTAGGACGTGTGCTGCAGAGCTGTGAACTAACACCAGCGCTCCGGCTCGCCCCAGGATACGAGACATGCTGTGCACTGTTGAAGACCACATTGCTGTTCGTGTGCCCGGCATATATGGTGTCCCGTGGGAATGCGGCAGCATTATATATATATATATATATATATATATATATATATATATATATATATATATATATATATTGATCAGACAATTCGCACAGTTACAGAGCGTTGTAACAAACACAGGCGACATGTGAAACAAAGGGAGCTTGACAAGCCGGCCATAGCTGAGCATTGCCTGGAAAATGGACACAAAACACATTCTGGAAATAAGCGAGTCTTGGGTCATGCGTTAACGTACTGGGATTCAGTTGTGAAAGAGAATGAACAGTATCGGTTTTGACAGAGACTAGGGGCACGCACTTAGTAGATCGGGGTGGGGGGAGGGGGAAAGGGGGGGGGGCTTTGGATATCGAAAGGAAGCAACGACGGACACTTGATCTTTGTGGGGAGGCAGGAGCGGCAGTTTCAAACGTGGCGCCGACCCCTCGCGCCATGCGACGGCACTCGGTCCCGTTCGGAGCCACCGAGGCAACGAAGTTTTGACATGATAGTATCCGGCTTGTCCGCTGCACTTCGCTAACGATCGGCTTAGTGCAGAGACCACGGAAACCAATATTTAATTGAAAGGGTACGCACTAAAGTTCTTAAGTTTGTAGTGTGCTATCGAGAACTTGTATGCATTTAAACTCGTTCCAAATAGTTACTCCGTCGGCTCTGGAGACGGCTGCTGGCACTCTTAAGTCGTGTAGTGTCACCTTGATGTACGCGCCACGGCCTGTGTTTGCCGTGGAGCTCAGTCCCGCGACGGGCTGAAGCTGCTTTGAGCTGCCCAACTCACCTTCGGCGCATGGGTAATTTCGGCCCTCTCTGACTGATTCCAGAGTCTGCAAACGTAGTTATATAAGCGGAAACCCATGCCAGCCCAGGAGTCAGTGATTTTATTCCTGACGGCGTTGGAGGATATAACTACAGAAAGCTTGATAATTTTACTCGACTGACGCGGCTTGAAAACTGACAAAACTTTAATCTATTGGAGCTGTTATGGTAGCAGGAAATTAGTAATTTTAATTTCACCCAGAAAAGTACGTGGGAAATAGAATTAGGGAACCTCATCCATGGAAAAACATTAGCTGAATAACATTTACTTAGAGAGGAAATTAAACCTATGGAAATTTTCTTTCTCTAGCAGGTCGAGAAATTCTTGTTCGATCTCTTAGATTGTCTTAACAATGTCGGCGCAGTCAACCAAGTGAGAAAAATATTTTTTTCTGAGAGTCTTGCGAAATATGGCTGCATTATGAAATGCATACACGCTCTTTAACCACCATGCGATAAAATGAAGACTGATGGCTTTCGAAACTGCTGTACGCCTCTGGGTGCAGAGGTTCCATGCGACACAGCAGTGTCATTTAAGTTGCCTCCACAGCAGGCGTCACGCGGTGCGAAGACGTACGGCGAATGCCATCGTTTAGGTCTCACTTATAGAGGGCGACCTCTTTGCCGCCATAGATTGAATTGCCTGTAACGTGGGTGGAAGTAGACCGCTGCTCGACGCTCTTCTGCTCGGTGAGTTTTTATGTGGGCTGCGTGGCCCGATACAGTGATGCGGAAACGAATAATGTGTCAGGTTTGATACGGCCACTCATTATGTGATATCGTCTGCACAGCAATCACTGCAACAACCTTAAAATAACAAAAAAAAGGAAAAAACAAAAAAAAACACAGAAGCCCTATGGAGCGTTAATTGTTGGGGGCTATCTGAAGGTTATATTATTCTTGAAGAATCAGGTTTGGTTGGTTGGTTGATTCGTGGGAGAAGACGAAACAGTCAAGTCATCGGTGCTATCGGATTACGGAAGGAAGGGGAAGCAAGTCGGCCCTGCCTTTCAAAGGAACATCTCAAAATTTACCTGAAGTGATTTACGGAAATCGCGGAAAACGTAAAGCAAGGTGGCCGGACACGAGTTTGAACCGTCGTTGTCCCGAATGTGAGACCAGTGTGCTAACCACTGCGCCATCTCGCTCGGTGAATCAAGTTTGTCAAGTTACAAGATCCTGCGATGACAGCGTACATCTGTCGAAACCGGCGATAATAATAATAAAAAGAATTATTAGCGACCTTGACTAACTTGATGCTTCGAAAATAATATAATTTCGACTTTTATCCAGAATGATAAATAGCTTGTAGCTTGACTCTGAGCAGACACTCAGTAAGACTGATATAACCACTTGTAAACGTATTATGAGTTTTAGTGTAATGTGGCCTAGCATACCGCACTGCTAAAGTCTAGCCTGCAACACACCATAATACACCAGAAACCACCAAGATTTAATGTTGCCATTACGTTTTCGGTTCTGATTGGAGCATTCATTGATCATGCCAAAGAAAGTCTGCCACCGGACGTGGAAGCGGTAAACTTCAATGATTTGAAATGGGATACATAGAACACTCGCAGATTTTACTCGAGTCTCTATTATTTGGATGACACGTGATCTTCTGTCGAGATTTTCTCTCTCAGTATGGCAGTTAAGACGCCACTGACTCGCTATTTATTATCTCCCTTTCGCTACGAGTTAAATAGAGTGTAGATATCAGGGATCACAAAGCCTCGTAGTTGGAGTGTGATTTTCCCGGGAAGTTTGACTCGGACAGCAACAGGGCTTGCCGTAAGGGCGAATTAGCCCTTGTCTTACACCGAAGACCCTGTGTGGACTTGGTTCCGAGTATTAGTATTGAACTTTCTTGAAACTGTTCTTGTGTTTTGTGTTCAATAAACGGGACGTATATTCCATCCCTACACACGTCAAGAAAAGCGCCGAAAATGAAGTACACAGTAATATCTAACCGACAAGTTAGGTAATTTTCTAGGGAAGGTAGGATAACGACATTTGAACTAATACCTGTATTACCGAACTGGCCCACTGTGAAGTCTTGTGCCGACCTACCGGTAGAACAGGCCCAGAAAGAATAACAAAACTATCACTGGAACAACTGTATGGCTTAACCATTAAATGGAGATGATGATGACGACATGCTACAGCTATGCACATAGGTATCGGCATCAGAAAGCGACACGTGTTACAGAAAACTGTTTGAAACGTCTACTCAGCGTTTCCAATGATCGAGTGGATTTTGAAGGCGCTACAAAAAATTTAACACTGTCTGAAACTGAATGTTCAACGTTGATGCCGAAATATAGCATTATCTGCAATATCCCATTCAATCTTTCGCTCGCCATCTATTGTGCAGTAACAACCATAGGAGAAATCTAAGATAACTATATTTAAACCAGGGTATCATCTTACCTAGTCTTCCTTACATTTGTCAAACACTGGACAACCTACAAGGGGTATATAGCTTGCCTGACTTGTACTGTATTAAGAATACCTTGAATTCTAACGGTGAATATGAGTCCAAATAGTAGTGTTCTAAAATAAAACAATACTGTCAGCACTGAAACACTATTATCAAAGAAAATGGTTTTGGTGCATTCTCTAGGTTATTGCCTCCTGAAGCAAAGTGTGACACTTGACTCTGATAAAAAGCAAAATGAAAAGTTTGGAATGCAGAATGAACAATAACTATTGAGACTTCACAACGAGTGTGGTTACAGGGTGTGCGTAATGACATGGCGATATTTTGTGTCGGTCATACGATGAGCCCAGAAGGAGAGAACAGGGATCAAAGGAATAACTCATAGCTAGCGGTCTTGAATCGCAGCTATAGCTATGGTCGTGTGAGTATAATATATTGCTCCTGAGTTTTCTCTACAGTCATCATATGGTATCCAGCATAGTACTCTGTTCATGTGGTAGTCAGTCGCATACCAAAGAAAAGTTCTGCAGTCAGGTAGTTATCGAAACAATCTTATTCTTATCTAATGTTAACTGCTTCAGCTGCTCCATCATACCAATCATCTAGGGAAACACGCAATTCTGTTTCTGCTTCACTTAATGATTTCACGCCACAAGAGCAGAGCAAACCGCCAAGGAGGCTTGCAGGGAACACGGCATGGCACAGTGTGTCATTCCCCCGCAGGCTGTCATTTCGCTGTTTAGTCGGACAACCATGCCATTGTGGCAGGAGGACTGGCTGGCAGTTTTGGACAATAAGTTTCTGTTAGTGAAGCTAACTGTCCGCAGTGGCGTTCCTCATGCCAACCGCTCCGAATAGGACATTCTCCTAACGCATGGCTTTTCACTTCAGAGAGAGGTCCCCGAAGCCATACTGTGATGCCAGCGGCGTGCAAATCGCTGTGCGCCACATCTTAACTGAGGGAATTTTACAGTGCGATAAGAGGACAGAAGGAAATACAGGCGGGATTCTGCATGCTGTTTTGACTGATGACGAGGCAAGTGTGGCCAAGCTTTTAAAAATTCGTGCAGATTTTGCGCTCTGGCCTAGGCTTTTAAGCTGGAGAGTTTTGAGAAGTGGTTGGTTCATACCTTTTATTACAACGATCAGCACGCCGCAGACATCTGCCGCCACATAACCAACGGAGGACCAACTGGTAATTCAACCGATAGTGGCAGCCTGCATTGTTGCAAATTATTTTCCTGCTAACTTTTCACAGTAATTCCAATCTATTTACCCTTTTCATACGCGTTAACTGGTAGAGCCCATTCCGATTTTCATTCTTCTATAGGATCTGCAGTTCAGCTAATTGTATGAAATGCACATTGCGAGGGGCTTTCCGTTTCCATATGTGAACGACATTCTCAGCTTATTAAATGCTGTTAATGTAGTATTCTAACGTGTCTTATTAATCAGTGATCAATGTGTAGTACCACAAGAACACTGAAATTGGTCACGCTATACAACGAAGGAATATATTTTCTAAATCCAGTAAGAGCGAAAATACATATACGTGTGACTTGCATTAATTTGTAGTAGGAAACTTGAATTATTTTGCATTCGAAAGATGTAGGATGACAAAAGAACAAACGAAAAGGAAGCAAATATGAATGGAAAATGTTTGAAAAAAGGAAGGAATGATAGGGTTTAACGACCTGCGACGATGAGGTCGTTAAAGTAAAGTGCACAGTCTCGGAGAGGGAAAGGAAAACAGCCGGGCCCTTTGGAAGGTACTATCCCGATACTTGCCTGAGTGATTTAAGGCAATCACCTAAGCCCCAACATCTGCAGGGCAGACGGAGGTTTGAACAGCCGACCTCCAGAATACGAGTTCAGTGTCGTACCATTGCTCTTCCTCGCTAGTTTGAAAATATACGCTGATGAAGACAAGCAAGTCTTTACTGGAAACACTTAACGATGCTGAAAATGTAAGTCGTACATTTAGTATATGGATTTGAAAAATGGATTAAAGGGAAAGAAGAAAGTTGTGTGAACAATACCACCATGGCAGGTGCTCTAAATGGTGAAAGTTAGCTGGTGACATCCTCAGACAAAGGTGTTTTCAAATCTGTACTAAAAAAAAGATTAGAGTTACGAATACTTTTAAGTGCCATGTTTTTTAAAACGATTATAGGCGGAATTAGTAAAGTTCACTGGCAGGAGGAACAAGACTTTTTGTAGGGTGAATGCAGGGTTATAAATACAAAACCGAATAGGGGTAATGTAGGAGTAGGTTTAATAATGAATCAAAAATAGGTTCGTGGATAAGCTACTACGAAGACCATAGTGAACGCATTATTGTAGCCAAGATAGACACGAAGTCCACGCCTACCACAGCACTACAACTTTATATTACAACTAGCTCTGCAAATGACGAAGAGATCGAAGAAATCTATGATGCGATGAAAGTATTCAGATAGGGAAGGTTAACGAAAATTTAATAGTCATGGGGGACTGGAATTTCATAGAAGGAAAAATGAAGAGAAGGAAAAGTAGTAGGTGGATATGGATTGGGGATAAGGAATCAAAATGGAAGAATTTTTCGCAGAGCATAACTTAATCATAGCTAACAGTTGGTTTAAGAATCGTGAAAGAAGGTTGTATACGTGGAAGAGGCGTGGAGATACTGGAAGATTTCAGATAGTTTGTATAATGGTATGATAGAGATTTAGGATCCAGGTTTTAAATTGTAAGACATTACCAAGGGCAGACGTAGACTCTAACAGCAATTTATTGGTTATGAACTGTCGATTAAAACTGCAGAAACTACAAAAAGGTAGGATTTTAAGGAGCGCTTAAGTCATGGACTGTAAGGCTGATTCCGGCGGAGGTTCGAGCCCTCCCTCGGGCATGGGTGTGTGTGTTTGTCCTTAGGATAATTTAGATTAAGTAATGTGTAAACTTAGGGATTGATGACCTTAGCAGTTAAGTCCCGTAAGATTTCACACACATTTGAGCTTTGCTATTTGGGTACCAAAATAACTGATGAGGGTCAAAATATAGAGTATATAAAATGTAGACAGGCTATGACAAGGAAACGGTTTGTGGAGAACATAAATTTATTAACATGGTGTATAATGGTTTAAATGGCTCCAAGGACTATGGGACTTGATATCTGAGGTCATCGGTCCCCCACATTTACAACTACTTAAACCTAACTAACATATACATCCATGCCCGAGGCCAGATTCGAAACTGCAACGGTAGCCGCAACGCGGTTCCGGACTGAAGCGCCTAGAACCGCTCGGCCTAACATCGTGTATAGATTTAAGTGTCAGGATGTCTTTCCAAAAGGTATTTGTATGGAATGTAGCCATGTATGGATGTGAAGCATGGACGATAAATAGTTTAGGCAAGAAGATAACAGAAGCTTTCGTAATCTGGTGCTACAGAAGAATGCTGAAGATTAGATGGGTAGATCACGTAACTAATGATTTGTATAGAAGAGGAATTTGTGGCACAACCTGCTTAAAAAGGGATCGATCGGTAGAACACATTCTAAGGCATCAGAGGAACACCAATTTAATACTGGAGGGAAGCGTGGAGGGTAAAAATCGTAGAGGGATGCCAAGAGACGAATACACTAAGAAGATTCAGAAGGATATTGGTTGCGATAGTTAGTCGGAGATGAAGAAGCTTGCACACGGTAGAGTATCATGGAGAGCTGCATCAAACTAGTCTCTGGACTGAAGACAACAACAACAGCAACAACAACAGCAACAACGAATTATAATGGAATAGGGACATAAGCATGCTGTACAATGTTTCCGCAAGTGTGGCTCAGATTTCTTTCAGAACATTATTTAACAGTAGATATTGTGTGCGTCTGATCCTATAATCACTATGTTCGGAACTGAAAATTAATAAAACTGTAAAGCAGCCGAAATAGTCAATAAATTTTTGTATCAGCTGGTATCGAACAAGGACAGAGGAAAGGATCAAACGTGGTCTTGTTAGTGGAACGATCCCAGATTTCGATAGACGCGCTGCCAGGGTACCGTGGGAGTTCACAGAGAAACCCTGGAACACCTAAAACACATCGTGTGAAAAGAGATTTGGAACCCTCTACTCTTGCCCACTGCCACAGCTTCATAACAAACGTCCTACCTTCTACCTGGCCCGTGTGCGCTTGAGGGGCTACATGAGCGAAAATCAAAGTGGAGGTATATTTAGAAGGTGTGTGCGGGACTAGAAGTAAACTAGCAGCTAACGGAGTGTAGCGCAAGGACTTCTATGCGAAATACTGCTACAAGTTCCGCGGGGAGACCCCACAGTGAACAAGGTGCAAGCCGAGGCCCGTTTGTAGGAGGCGTGTCGGCTCTCTGCCACTAATTAACTCCTTTCGGCTTTGCCTGGCGAGCCGCCAAATGCGGACACCACCACACCGCCCGCCTCTGGTTTCCAGACCTGATGACACGCGCTCCAGATTCACCACTGAACTGCAGTGCCGACGGTCATATGATATACAAGACTGAACTCTTGCAATAGTATAAACATAACAACTTGCTGGTAAGTGGCTATTTAAAAGTTTCTTCATTCATACGGTCTCTGCGTCATAATCGGTGTATCGTTTATGACCGTGATTAACATATGATGATCCTGAGTTATGTTCAAAGTGCGTATTTTCTTTTCAGCTCATCGCTCTCACTGTTAATGAAATGCGAAAGGGCCCAAGAAACTTAATATCCCGTAACAAGTTAATAAATTATGAATTTCACGAGCAATTACCTCATTTTTCTCGACGTTATTCCAACATCTTATCAGGAAACAATGAAAATCTGGCGATTAACTACGCAAGAGCACCTCACATGGTGCAGAAAATACTGTCGCCACATAGGGGAATATTTAGACTTGCCTCTATGCCCTTAAAAGGATTTGGAACAAATGTTCACAGAATATGAAACCTCAAGTTGGGCAGTCGATCGTTCTAAGGAACTTTTAATAGAGCTCGAATAGTGCGCATGCTATACTTTAGAGTTAACACTGGATACTTGATCGTTACATCTGAAACATCCATCTGTATGATCATCGATCATCTCAGTGCTTCATACATCCAGTCGGAATAGTTACGCCGAACAAGTTAGGTGTCTTCCACACGTTGTGTTCACTTAATCGCTGGCCGAAGAGGCCGAGCGGTTCTAAGCGCTACACTCTGGAAGCGCGCGACCGCTACGGTAGCAGGTTCGAATCCTGGCTAGGGCATGGATGTGTGTGATGTCAAATGGTTCAAATGGCTCTGGGCACTATGGGACTTAACTTCTGAGAACATCAGTCCCCTAGAACTTAGAACTACTTAAACCTAATTAAACTAAGGACATCACACACATCCATGCCCGATGCAGGATTCGAACCTGCGACCGTAGCGGTCGCGCGGTTCCATACTAGAGCGCCTAGAACCGCTCGGCAACCCCGGCCGGCTGTATGTGATGTCCTTAGGTAAGCTAGGTTTAAGTAGTTCTAAGTTCTGGGGAACTGATGACTTCAGCAGTGAAGTCCCATAGTACTCAGAGGAATTTTTTTTTGTTCACTTAATCGGAACCTCATTTCAAAAGCACACTAGTACCTTGCATCAGAGATTAATTAATTATCTGTAACCATAATCTAAACACTAGGTCTCAATTATATAACAATCAAAGCAATCAAAAACACCTTCGAAACCCCTCCCCTGTCGGTGCCATCCGTGTCTGGAAGCGACCCTGCAATCCGCGAGCAACTAAATGTGCTGGTGCTTCCAACAAGAAGGTAATCATTTCCTCCTGCATCCCTTATAAAGGTCCTACAAAATTTAGCGCGTATAGTAACATTTACCTCTGTAAAACACTAAAGGCTGCCATCTTCATTTACGTATCTTCTTCTTTTCACTTCTCAGTCGCATACCTTTCTCCTAGGTTTATAGCATTGCATTTCACCATGTTCCGATTTCTCTCTCTCTCTCTCTCTCTCTCTCTCTCTCTCTCTCTCTCTCTCTGTCTTCCACCTTTCTCCTCATGGCCATACTTACTAGCTGTAATTGTTTAAAAGCATTTCCCTCTAATTTTTCTCCATTGTTGTACTCATGAATGAATGTAAGCTGTTCACAATTTTCTTTTTTGCACTATCGTAATTACTAATAAGCGATGTTTCATAACATATGTTATGCCCCACTGCAGACTCCTAACTAAGGTACGAGCATATACGATTGGTTCCCAAATATGTTACTGGTTCGAAGACTTCTCAAGTAATAGAACCCAGTACGTTTTCCTCGATGGTGAGTGTTCATCGGAGGTGAGGGTATCATCTGCAGTGCCCCAGGGAATTGTGGTAGGTCCGCTGTTGTTTTTTATCTACATAAATGATCTTTTAGATAGGGTGGATAGCAATGTGCGGCTGTTTGCTGATGATGCTATGGTGTACGGGAAGGTGTCGTCGTTGAGTGACTGTAGGCAGATACAAGATGACTTGGACAGGATTTGTGATTGGTGTAAAGAATGGTAGCTAACTCTAAATATAGATAAATGTAAATTAATGCAGATGAATAGGAAAAAAATCCCGTAATGTTTTAATACTCCATTAGTAGTGTAGCGCTTGACACAGTTACGTCGGTTAAACATTTGGGCGTAACATTGCAGAGCGATATGAAGTGGGACAAGCTTGTAATGGCAGTTGTGGGGAAGACGGATAGTCGTCTTCGGTTCATTGGTAGAATTTTGGGAAGATGTGGTTCATCTGTAAAGGAGACCGCTAATAAAACACTAATGCGACCTATTCTTGAGTACTGCTCGAGAGTTTGGGATCCCTATCAGGTCGGATTGAGGGAGGACATAGAAGCAGTTCAGAGGCGGGCTGCTAGATTTGTTACAGGTAGGTTTGACCATCACGCGAGTGTTACGGAAATGCTTCAGGAACTTGGATGGAAGTCTCGTTAATCGCTACTGAGGAAATTTAGAGAACCAGCATTTTAGGCTGACTGCAGTGCAATTTTACTGCCGTCAACTTATATTTCGCAGAAAGACCACAAAGATAAGATAAGAGAGATTAGGGCTCGTACAAAGGCATACAGACAGTCATTTTTCCCTCGTTCTTTTTAGGAGTGGAACAGGGAGAGAAGATGCTAGTTGTTGTACGAGGTACCCACCGCCACGCACCGTATGGTGGATTGCGGAGTATGTATGCAGATGTAGATGTATGTAGATGCTTATCGTAATGAATGTAATGCAAAATATGCAGAATGCCTCTTCAGATGTAAGAAGTGGCTTGGCGGCCTTAATATTGCCAGTTTAAATTCATAAGTAGATAATACTCTTTAGCATCCTCGTTTTACTCCCATCTTTTTGAAGTCTAGTTTTTCCGCATTATATTATCCTGGCAATGGATCTCAGGCTGTATGATCACATTTCATGCAGCAGCCGAGGTTCATACTGTTGATACATTTTCAATTTTGCTGTTACATGATATGATGTAATCTTCTTTGCTCTCTTATTACCACACACCCCTGTTTTATATTTTCCAACGTACTTGAATTTGTTAACAATACTATTGGCGTCTTCCGATGTTTTAGAATTTTCTTTGGTATTTAGTGTATCCATTTATTAGACGATACTCCTAGTAATCTTGCTCAGTTTGCGAGGTTGTTTCTTCGCATCATTGTTGCTTTAATCACTATTGCTGTGTAGTTTGAGAAGTCCACAAAAGCTACGTGTTTACTGGTGTCTTTGCTTTAGCCATGTGATATAACCCCTGCAGTTTAACTGGTATGTATGACATTACACTGAACAACAGAATTAGAGGATCAGTTTTTCGAAACCCTGTAATTGTCTTCCATTGCAATACAGGAGTTTGAAATTTGGTTCAAAGGTGGCTAAAATCTTCTTCTGTATTGATTCAAAAGCGTGGCACCCTGCGACAACACCCTCGGGCTCCACAGTGTTTCAAACGACAAGGCGTCGACACTTGTAAAAATAAGGCCACAGGGCAGAAGTTCATGTGACATTTAGGTGGATTAATGATGTCAAATTGGCACCAAATTTCACCACCGTTTTCCGGGATGCCACTTTGGACGTGTACTGGAAGGTCGTCTCACCCCCTCTTATTTATATTCATCCCATTCTTTTGAAGCCTCTGCGTTGGAGGTCAGAACAACAGTACCCAGCGTTGAAGTAACGCCGATTTCTTGTGGGTGTCCGAGAGCATAAAGGGGGTAAATGAAACCACCCCGTTTCTTGGGTAAATTTCGTGGTCGAAAGCGACCTTGTCACTACGATGAGCAACGAGAGGACGTTGTTGACTATCTTTAATAGCCTTGGACGTTTTAACCCGTTACTAAGCGCATTGTCGGGCTGCATCACCACTGACTTTCGACTGCAACACGACAGCAATGTTTGCTCTCTCATGCAGGCTGGAACCATTACGGACCGTTCAAAACCGTTCGACGATATTTGAAGGTGATCCGAAACGGTAAAGGTTAGTTACACTATTTCAGTCATCCTGTTTTCGCTTCCTGTAGTGTGATCACAGAGGGGTGCAACACTGATACAAGCGTGATTGCTTCGAGAAAGTGTCCTTCCAAGTCTCCCCAGATTGGCTTTATCCGCGACAGCACCCGACCATATTTACTGAAAAATTTTCAAAATGTGTATTTACAGAGGAAACCTATAAAGTAATCATAGACGCCTGCAGGCAGACAACCACTTGTCACCTCTCCGACGCCAGTTGCTTGAACGGTCCATAGTGTCTCCAACCTGTACACTTTAACGCAAAATTGCGGTCGTGCTGCAATTCAATGGGGTACGTTGACGTTCAATCGGAATATATCACGAAAACGTCTTGAACGGAAAGGTTAAAAGGTCTGGGATTGTCAGCATCGTCAAAGGTTTTCAACTGAGAAGTGCCGTGTTCGACCACGATGTGTGCGGGAGTCAGAGCTTGAAGAAAACGGGTTGATTCATTGATACCCTTTTTTACACCCTCTGAGTCCATTTCGTATCAATACTGGGAGGCAGTGTATCTGAAATCTTTTCTTCGGACACCGATAAGAGAACCACATGTTTCGAATGTCGGGCGTCGCAGTTTTGACCTACACCGCAGAGGTGTCAAAAGAAGGGTGGAATGTGGATAACAGGGAATGTGATGATCTTTCCAGACACTTACAAGGTGGCGTTGGGGAGAATTGTGGTGAAATTTGACACCAATATGATAGCATTAGCCAATCTTACGCGTCACATGAACTTACAAGCTCAGGTCTTTTTTTCGCAAGGTACCTTGCTGTTTGAAGTGTCGCTAAGCCCAAGAGTGACGTCAAAGGGTGTCACCGTTTTGCACCATTACAGGCAAAGTTTGTAGCCACCTCTGAATTAGATTTCAAACATATTCTTTGCAATGGAAGACAGTTACGGGGTTACGGAAAAATAATCCTGTAGTTCTGTCGCGCAGTCTATACATATTAATGCTGTATATGCTCACATATAAAATACCCTATTATTTGTATGTATTACTGTAAATAAGTTCGTAAGAACAGCACACGAAATACACACATCCCAGAACTCTTGAAGATAGACGCTGACTGTGGATATTGTACCGCAGACACAGTCCCTTTGTTCAGAGATGTCACTGAACCCGGCCAAAGATGTAAACAAGCAGGCATGAATAGCGCCTATTAGACGGAGGGGGTCCGACATCCGATTAGTTCCAACGATTCCGCCAGGAAGGAGATACACAGCTCGTGTTATCTGTAATACAACCATGCCTAGATGGTCAATACCGCGGTTCGATTGCTTCCGCATTGTTACTTTTTACCAGGAAGGCCTCCCAAATAGGAAGGCGTACAAGCGTCTCGGAGTGAACCAAAGCTATGTTCTTCGGACATGGAGGAGGTACAGAGAGACAGAAATTGTCGATGACAAGCCTCGCTCTGGCCGCCCAAGCGCTACTACTGCAGGGGCGACCGCTACCTACGGATTATAGCTCGGAGGAACCGTGACAGCAACGCCAGAATGTTGAATAATGCTTTTCGTGCATCCACAGGACGTCGTGTTACGACTCGAACTGTGCGCAATAGGTTGCATGATGCGCAACTTCACTCCCGACGGCCATGGGGAAGTCCATCTTTGCAACCACGACATCATGCAACACGGTACAGATGGACCCAACAACTAGTCGAATGGACCGCTCAGTATTGGCATCACGTTCTCTTCACCGATAAGTGTCGCATATGCCTCCAGCCAGACAATCGTCGGAGACGTGTTTGGAGGCAACCCGGTAAGGCAGAACGCCTTACACACACTGTCCAGCAAGTGCAGCAAGGTGGAGGGTCCCTGCTTTTTGTGGTGGCATTATGTGGGGCCGACGTACGCCGCTGGTAGTCACGGAAGGTCTAGTAACGGCTGTAAGATGCGTGAAAGCCATCCTCCGACCGATAGTGCAACCATATAAGCAGCATATTGGCGAGGCATTCGTCTTCATCGAAGACAATTCGCGTTCCCATCGTGCACATCTTGTGAATGAATCCATTCAGGAAAACGATATCGCTCGACTAGAATGGCCAGCATGTTCTCCAGAAATTAACCCAATCGAATATGCCTGGGATAGATTGAAAAGAGCTGTTTATGGACGACGTGACCTACCAACCACTCTGAGGGATCTACGCCGAATGGTCGTTGAGGAGTGGGTCATTCTGGACCAACAGCTCCTTGATGAACTTGTGGATAGTAAGCCCCGACGAATACTGGCATGCATCAATGTAAGAGGACGTGATATTGGGTATGAGAGGTACCGGTGTGTACAGAAATCTGGACTACCACCTCTGAAAGTCTCGCTGTATGGTCGTACACCATGCAATGTGTGGTTTTCGTGAGCAGTCAAAAGCGCGGAAATGATGTTTATGTTGATATCTGTTCCAATTTTCTGTACAGGTTCCAGAAATGTCGGAACGGACTTGATGCAAAACTTTTTTTGCTGTATGTACAATGAAAATTTGAGAGAGATGAAAATGCGTGTACAACGAAGATACTCTGAGCCATGCAAAGGGTTAAAAATCTTTTTGTAGTGTGCCAGAGTGGTAGAAAAATGAGTATGTACAAAAATTAATAGAAGTTAGACCCTTTCCCTGCACCAGCTGATTAATGTAGCAAGACAGATATTACTTTTACTTATAACATTAAATATGTTTTTAGTGGGACATAATCTGCCTTCTCCAAAATTCAATTAAAGCAATTAGAGGATTAAGGCAGAGAATACTTAGGGTTGCCACCGTCTTAAGTGTAACAAAAAATATAATTAAAATTAAAAGAAACGTGGAGAATTATTTCTTCCGTAACCTGAGTTATAGGAATGTTTCTTATATAAAACATAGTACTGTACGTGATCGAAAATTACGCTTCAGAACTTTCGCTCGCAGACAGAAAGCAAGGCAGAATGAAAGAATGAATGAGAGAAGGTAAGGAGGGAGGAAGGAAGGCAGTGCAGACATATGGGTCTGGACTTTGTTGACGGCGGAGCAGAGGGCGTCGGTTTGCTGACTGCCGGGAGTAGAGCGGCAGAAGGGGGCGGGGGGCGGCACGTCGCGGCCTCATTCATCAGGAGCGGGGGCGGAGGGCATCAGTCACGGTTAAGGGCGGCTTCCTGGCAGCGGGGGCGTGAAAAATGTCCGAGGCGCGGAGCGGCGCGCACCTCACCGACAACTCCTCTCCTGGTCGTCTTTTTAAGGGCCATTATTCCCAGTGCCAATGCTCTCGTCCCTATAAAACTCGGGGTCATAATGCGAGTCTTCGTGTACGGACTTATACGTGGAATAATGAGGAAAGCGCGTCGTGAACCCTCTAACGACAAAGTGAGGTAGCAATTACTTTTTCTACACTATGATAGAGAGGAATAGCGAGGGAATGAAAACGTCTCTGCTACTAATGGAGAGATAAACCAGGAAAGCTTTGTGTGGGGATTATGTGATTTATATGCTGTAAAAATATCACAGTAATTTATTACTAAGAGGTTTACAAAAAGGGTTGAAACATTCTCCTACATTTTCCGACTTACGGGTGACTGCTGAGTGTATGCACTATTGGGTCACAAACGTCCGGACACTCATTAGCGGACATTAATTTGCAATAAGTTCACCCTTCGCTTTTATTAACTCAACTGAGGACACGTTCAATAAGGTGTCTGAAGGTCTGTGGAGGAATGGCAGCCCATTCTTCCTCAACAGCAGAAACCAGAAAAGCAGTGACGTTGGTCGCTCGGGTCTGGAGTGAATTCCTCGTTATGACCCAACCCAAAGATATTTCATTGGGTTCGGATTTGGACTCTGGACAGACCAGTCCATTTGAGCAATGTTACTGTCCATTATTCACAGATGCCACGAAATGCATCTCATGCTGACAGACTTGTTATTGTATGATTATATGATAGCGGAACAAACACTGGTAGCAGTTACTTCTGTTAAATATCCGGAAGTATGCGTGCGGAACGATTTGAAATGGAATGATCATGTAAAATTAATTGTTGGTAAGGCGGGTACCAGGTTGAGATTCATTGGGAGAGTCCTTAGAAAATGTAGTCCATCAACAAAGGAGGTAGCTTACAAAACACTCGTTCGACCTATACTTGAGTATTGCTCATCAGTGTGGGATCCGTACAAGATCGGGTTGACAGAGGAGATACAGAAGATCCAAAGAAGAGCGGCGCGTTTCGTCACAGGGTTATTTGGTAACCTTGATAGCGTTACGGAGATGTTTAGCAAACTCAAGTGGCAGACACTGCAAGAGAGGCGCTCTGCATCGCGATGTAGCTTGCTCTCCAGGTTTCGAGAGGGTGCGTTTCTGAATGAGGTATCGAATATACTGCTTCCCCCTACTTATACCTCCCGTGGAGATCACGAATATAAAATTAGAGAGATTCGAGCGCGCACGGAGGAACAGAAAAGGGAGGTAATGACAGTGGACGTAAAGTGCCCTCCGCCACACACCGTTGGGTGGCTTGCGGAGTATGAATGTAGATGTAGATGTAGATGACATACTGATACAAATTTTCCTGTTCTGTAAGCAGCACATAATGCTGTAAAATGTATTCATATATGTTCCGCATTTAGCTTGTCCCTAAGCATAATAAGGGGACCTCACAATAACCACGAACAACACCTCCATACGATAACAACACCTCCACTGTACGTCACTCTGTTGCCACTACACGTAATGGCAGGTAACGCTCTCCACGCACTCGACAAATTCCAACCCTTCCGTCGGATTTCCACAGGGTATAGAGTGATTCATCTCTCAAAATCAGTCGCTTCCAGCCATGTACTGTCAATTTGCGTCGTTCATCACCCCACATCAAGAGTACTACGGTACTGCCTATAGAAACGTTTGGCTTACGAGGAGCAGCTCCTCCATTGTTCCTCATTATTTTTAACTCCCTGTGCTAGCTGGACTGATAGTAACACTTTGCACCTTAGGAATGTTTCCTTCCACTGATTTTATGTGAACTTCTTAGAGCCACTCTCCGTAATTCTCGGCTGTCAGTAACTGCCAATTATGATTCGTGAAAAAGTAATTTTCAGAGCCAACAGGTGTATAGTTTTATTTATTCTCTACTGGTTCCGGTACCGGCTACCATGTTCACTGCAGACAATAATGTATATGAATTGTGAAGGTGGTAGCCAGTATCTAAACCGGTAGAGAATAAATAAAACTGTACAACTGTCGGCAAAAAAAGTTATTTGTTCCATATATCTATAATCTGTAGATAATCACTTAAAGAAAGCTTTATATAACGTCTGCGTAGTTTTGGCTTAACTGTAGTTGACCCCCACGTTTCTGCTTCACAATCACGTCAGCAGCAGTCGACTTCGAGTGGGCTGAAATGCCGCTGATGGATTTGCTACTCACTTGATGTCCAACGAATGAATTGTTTACTTTCCAAGTCGCCGAGCTTTCCGAACCATTCTGCTGCTACTGATTCTCTACGGAAAATACGACACCCCCACCTCCATTAATACTTGGGTGATGGGCTCTCCTATCGTGACATCTAGGAGTGGGCAGATACTTTCTATCAGATAGTGGATCACTTCCCTGTCTGGTTGAATACCTGGCTGCTGATCCACGCGAAGAGCTTCCTGACCTCCTGACGTGACCTGACCAGACATAGATCGTCAACGTCTTTGCTATGGTGTGGAAGCGAGCTCGCTTGCAGATGCTAGCCAGTGCAAACTTCACTCGGTTCTTTTCCCTATTTTTTCCAGATTCCGAAACAAGGAAATGAAATTAAGGTTTAGCGTACTATCGACGAAGACATCAATAGACCCTGAGCACTGGCGCTGAGTGGAGCAAGGACAGGGAAAGAGACCAGCCGTGTCGTTTCAAAGGAACTGCAAAGGACATTTCAATAGTTTTGCACAGTCGCCTCTAATTTTTTATTTTATTTTTTGCAGTGGGAGAATGAAATTTTTTCGTGAACATGCTTGCAGCATTTAGCTATACATTGAGCCTACTCAATGTGGCCTCCATTTGCCGTGATCCATCTGACCCAACGTTCTTTACATGATGTAAATGCACTTTGGTAAAATTCTGGGGATTGAGTTTTACACCATCGCTTGACACGGGAAATAAGGTCTTTCTCACTATCAAATGTTTTACCGCGCAGATGGTCCTTCAGACGACCAGAGAGGTAATAATCAGACGGAGCCAAGCCCGGACTGTAGGGAGGATGAAGAACAATTTTCCAACCGATTTTCCTGATTTTCTCCTCCGTCATAAGGGCTGTATGGGGTTTGGCATTCATGCTGTAGTCTGCTGAGCTGACCCTGAAACTGTGGTCTGTGGGTCTTGGTAGCATGTCGCTGCTTGCTTAATGACAAACAGTAACGGCATAGTGGAGCCAGGTTCCAAAAAGCCAATTAAAATGACACGCCTCTGATCCCAGAAGAAGGAGGCCATCAGTTTGCCACGTGCTGTTCGAGCAAATCTTGGTTTCTTCTTCCGAGGGGAATCTGGATGACGCCACTCCATGCATTGGATTTTGCTCTCAGGTTCAGACAAAAACAACCATGTCTGATCATGGGTAATGAAGCGGTCAAAACAGATTATACTTTTCAGTAAATGCCTTCATGAGACTCCCGCACACATTCCTTCTCATCGTTTTCAGTTCTCTTGTCAATAATCTAGGCTCCCAAAGTGCACAGATTTTTCTGTACCTTAGTGACTGTACAGTTGATACCACACTACCCAATGACAAACGAGTAAATTCAGATAGCTGTCGTATCGTCACACATCTGTCATTTTGGATGATTTGATCAATGGTCTCCTTATTCACATCACTCATTGCCGTCGATGGTCTACCGCATCGTGGATTATACAGTAGAGAGAAATCACCTTCTTTAAACCTCTTCAACCACCGCAGGATATTGCTGTGATCCACTGCGTCCTCCCCGTAAACAGGGAGCAACTTTCTGTGAATCTATGTGGCAGAGTCATCGCTGGTCTTGAAGAGGAACTCCATCACCGACCGTTGTAGCAACCTGATATCTACTTCACAGTCCATTATGACTCACCTATTAATAAAAGAAACTACTTTTATATACCAACTTATACCAAAATGTTCCAAGTATGTTCACAAAAATTTCATTCTCCTCCTCCATCGACCATTTGAATCCATTCCGCACTTTTCTCAGATGACATCCTAAAAGGCTATTAATTAGCTGCATCATCTATTGACTTCCAAAAACTATTTAGCTGCATCATCTATTGACTTCCAAAAACTGTTTTAGCCAAAACCGTAACTATGCATATGATCGAAAGTACAATCATATATGGTATCAAATGAAATTTGTGACTGCATTTAGGATTTAGTAGTAGGGCGGTCGCAATATGTTATCTTGGATGGAGAATCATCAAAAGATGTAGAAGTGTCTTCGCGTGTGAGCCTGGGAAGTGTGTTCGGGTGCTTGATGTTCATATTGTATATTGGTGAATCAGACTTCTCGCACGTGATGAAGTTATCTCTATTTCAGTACAAGCTGCACAAATATTCAGTAGAATCTTTGTAAGACACTTAATATTGGCAACTCACTTTAGGTGTCCGAGACTGTTGAGTTCTGCACAAAACAGTACCTAATACCCTGTGAGTATGTATGAATCAGTGAGTCACAGTTGTAAACGATTAATTCGTACAAATACATGGGAGCAACACTTTACAGGGATTTTTGATGTAGTGGTCTTCAGTCCTGAGATTGGTTTGATGCAGATCTGCATAATACTCTATCCTGTACAAGCGTCTTCATCTCCTAGTACCTACTGCAACCTACATCCTTCTGAATCTCTTGGTATTCATCTCTTGGGTTCCCTCTATGATTTTTACCCTCCACGCTTCCCTCCAATACTAAATTGGTGATCCCTTGATGCCTCAACACATGTCCTACTCACCGATCCCTTCTTCTAGTCAAGTTGTGTCACAAACTTCTCTTCTCCCCAATCCTATTCAATACTTCCTCATTAGTTATATGATCTACCCATCTAATCTTCAGCATTCTTCTGTAACACCACATTTCGAAACCTTCTATTCTCTTCTTGTCCAAATTAGTTATCGTACATGTTTCACTTCCATACATGGCTACGCTCCATACATATACTTTGAGAAACGACTTCCTGACACTTAAATCTATACTCGATGATAACAAACTTTTCTTCTTCAGAAATGCTTTCCTTGCCATTGCCAGTCTACATTTTATATCCTTTCCACTTCGACCATCATCGGTTATTTTGCTCCCCAAATAGCAAAACTCCTTTACTACTTTAAGTGTCTCATTTCCTAATCTAATTCCCTCAGCATCACCCTAATTAATTCGACTACATTCCATTATCCTCGTTTTGCTTTTGTTGATGTTCATCTTACATCCTCCTTTCAAGACACTGTCCATTCCGTTCAACTGCTCTTCCAAGTCCTTTGCCGTCTCTGACAGAATTACAATGTCATCGGCGAACCTCAAAGTTTTTACTTCTTCTCCATGAATTTTAATACCTACTCCAAATTTTTCTTTTGTTTCCTTTACTGCTTGCTCAATATACAGATTGAATAACATCGGGGAGAGGCTACAACCCTGTCTCACTCCTTTCCCAACCACTGCTTCCCTTTCATGTCCCTTGACTCTTATAACTGCCATCTGGTTTCTGTACAAATTGTAAATAGCCTTTCGCTCCCTGTATTTTACCCCTGCCACCTTTAGAATTTGAAAGTAAGTATTCCAGTCAACATTGTCAAAAGCTTTCTCTAAGTCTACCAATGCTAGAAACGTAGGTTTGCCTTTCCTTAATCTTTCTTCTAAGATAAGTCGTAGGATCAGTATTGCCTCACGTGTTCCAATATTTCTATGGAATCCAAACTGATCTTCGCCGAGGTCGACTTCTACCAGTTTTTCCATTCGTCTGTAAAGAATTCACATTAGTATTTTGCAGCTGTTACTTATTAAACTGATAGTTCGGTAATTTTCACATCTGTCAACACCTGCTTTCTTTGGGATTGGAATTATTATATTCTTCTTGAAGTCTAAGGGTATTTCGTGTGTCTCATACATCTTGCTCATCAGATGGTAGAGCTTTGTCAGGACTGGCTCTCCCAAGACCGTCAGTAGTTCTAATGAAATGTTGTCTACTCCCGGAGCCTTGTTTCGACTCAGGTCTTTCAGTGCTCTGCCAAACTCTTCACGCAGTATCGTATCTCCCATTTCATCTTCAACCTCATCCTCTTCCATTTCCATAATATTGTCCTCAATTACTTCGCCCTAGTATAGACTCTCTATATACTCCTTCCACCTTTCTGCTTTCCCTTCTTTTCTTAGAACTAGGTTTCCATCTGAGCTCTTGATATTGATACAAGTGGTTCTCTTTTCTCCAAAGGTCTCTTTAATTTTCCTGTAGGCAATGTCTATGTTACCCCTAGTGAGATAAACCTCTAGCCATCCCTGCTTAGCCATTTTGCACTTCCTGTCGATCTCATTTTTGAGACGTCTGTACTCCCTTTTGACTGCTTCATTAACTGCATTTTTATATTTTCTCCTTTCATCAATTAAATTCAATATTTCTTCTGTTAGGCAAGGGTTTCTACTAACCCTCGTCTTTTTACCTAATCGATCCTCTGCTGCATTCACTACTTCATCTCTCAAAGCTACCCATTCTTCTTCTACTGCATTTCTTTCCCCCATTCCTGTTAATCGTTCCCTTATGCTCTCCCTGAAACAGTAATATCACATAGGCTCACTGGTAGGAGATAGTATACGTGGTAGACTTCGGTCGTTCGTAGAATTTGAGGGAAATGCATGGGATCTAGAAAGAAGATTGTTTACAAAACACTCATGCAACCCATCCTAGAATATTGTTCATGTACGTAGGAGCCGTACTAAATACGACTGGAGGTACACAAACAAGGGCAGAACGAATGGTCCCAGACTCAATCTCCGGGGGTAACACGGAGATGCTGAAGGAAGGTGGATGCATGCTATCCCGAGAAATCCTACTTACTACTTTTCTAGGTCATGCTTTAGATGATGACCCTATGAGCAGTCCCCTACGTCTCGATCTTGTAGGGAACGCGAAGGCGAGAGAAACTAATTACAGTGCGTATGGTGGCGATTGAGTTATAATTGTTCCCGTACTCCGAACGTGAATGGATCAGGAAGACGCCATAATAAGTGGTACAACGGTAGTGACCTTATGTTATGCACTTCAGAGTGGTTTTGAGGGTGTGGACGTACATGAAAACAAAAATATTGCATGTAAAGCACATATCTGAAACTGCAATTGACGTGAAGGACATTGAAATATTTTGATGCGCGATCAGATTGTGTCAAATGCGTGCGAGCTTTTTGACTGAACACTTCACGCATCCAGAGATGTCAAAGGGCTAAAATGAGACGAAACACCGTTTACTAGAACTAATTACAGGAGCAGACGACATGTTGCTGTCGAGCCTAACTAACCTAAGGACATCACACACATCCTTGCCCGAGGCAGGAGTCAAACCTGCGACCGTAGTGGTCGCTCGGTTCCAGACTGTAGCGCCTAGAACCGCACGGCCACTCCGGCCGGCTGTTACGTACTGAATATATTTATGTCAAGAGAGTGAGGTTGTAAAATGCAAGACGTTTAAAAAAAAGTCATCTGATTTGGCACGGCAACGCTGAATTCAACATTAATTTCCCTGTGCCGCTGCCCAGTGAGGCAGCTGGGAGATAGGGCACTGTTGTCACGCCTTGGTCGAAGATGACGGATATGCCCAGTGGAGTACCTACTGCGGGAGATGTAAGAGTAACAATGATAGGAATATTAGTTACATGTAGCTGTTAATAAAATTAATCCTCGTCCTGAGTTATAGTGTAGGCTTGCTATAGTAAACAATTGTCTTTGCAGGAGCAAACAATAGGCAAAATTTTATCTTACTTAATATTAATTTCTGCAAATTTAGGAGTTACATGCTCAGCTAGACACTGCTTATTAAAACTAATTTTAATACGCAGTTTCATGATCTTAGTTCTCATCCCGCTGATTTTTTAAAAATGACTGCTGAACTATAAATCAATGTTTTGTATAACTTTGCTGGAAACAAAACAATAGACTTTGAAATTTTTCAAGAAATGCTCAGCCTAGACCACAAAAGTACTCGTATCGTGTTTTAATAATAATCGGCTTTGACCTTGATGATCATCACCAAACCATTACATATCTCTGAAACATAAATGAAATTTACCTTACAAGGGAACCTCCCTATCGCACCCCCCTCAGATTTACTTATAAGTTGGCACAGTGGATAGGCCTTGAAAAACTGAACACGGATCAATCGAGAAAACAGGAAGAAGTTGTGTGGAACTATGAAAAAAATAAGCAAAATATACAAACTCAGTAATCCATGTGCAAGATATGCAACATTAAGGATGGTGGGATATCAGGAGCGCCGTGGTGCCGTGGTTAGTGTGAGCAGCTGCGAAACGAGAGGTCCTTGGTTCTAGTCTTCCCTCGAGGGAAAAGTTTAATTTCTTTATTTTCGCAAAGTTATGATCTGTCCTTTCGTTCATTGACGTCTCTGTTCACTGTAATATGTACAGTTTCTGTGTTTTGCGACCCCATAGCAAAACTGTGCGATTAGTAGTCGAAAGGACGTGACTTTCCAATGGGAACCGAAAACATTTGCTCGCAAGGTCATAGGTCAACCGATTCCTCCACAGGATAACACATCTGATATATTCTATACGACATTGGTGACGGCATGTGCGTCACATGACACGAATACGTTGTCGACCCACCTAACTTGTACACTTATCGAATGGGTAAAAAGATTCTTCTACCTTGCCCGATTTAAATTTTCTTGTAGATGTGATAATCACTCCCAAAAAAGTGATGAAAACAAAAGTTTGTCCCATAAGTTGCAACAAATAAATGCAACAGTTACACAGTCGCACAGTTTTCCCTTTGCTCTGTCAAAACATAGGTTTTTAACGTACACCGTCAAATCCTGCATATGTCCAAGCAAATCTGAACATGTACTGGAATTTTGGAGAGCGAAGTTGATTATGTGTGATAATTGACACACAACAGTTACCTCGCATTGGACGGACGGACGGACAGATAATAATTGTCTGAAAATAAAAAATTAAACTTTTCACTCGAGGGAAGACTTGAACCAAGGACTGCTCACTCTAACCACGGGTCCACTGCGCTCCTGAGCTTACTGTATCCTTGATGTTGCCTATCTTGGAAATGGACTACTCAGTTTGTATATTTTGCTTATTTTTTTTCGTAGTTCCACACAACTTCTTCCTGTTTTCTCTGTTTATCTGTGTTCAGGTTTTCAAGGCCTATCCATTGTGCCAACTTATAACTAAATCTGAGGGGGCGTGCAATGGGGAGGTTCCCTTGTTAGAGGGTATCAGGAACTAATGATAACAACCAATCTGTTTGCATTATGAAAGAAAATATGCAAAACAGCAGGTTAAAACGTGCTTGCAAAAGGAAATAATTAATGTTCGATATTCGTAAAATGAAACATGAATGTACTGAGTTTTATTGTACTTTTGATAATTACAGGGTATATTGACACATTAGCCTCTCACACAATAATTGTGGCAATATCTGGAGTCACTAGAATCATTTTGAGTAATTCATTACGTTGAAGTCCTTGTTTTCAATTGAACTTCGATGTTATTGTACCTATGGGCAGAATATCCCAAAGCGGGGAAACGTAATTTTACTAATTCTGTCCATGAAGAATAGAAACAAAGTTAAAATTTTTGAAGAGTCTCCATATCATAATCATATGAATTTTTACCTTGAGGCTTTTCATGATCAACAACAGAGCAGCCCATATTGGATGGAATCAGATATTAGAGATGCTTACAAGTCTGAATATATTTTTCAAACAAAGTTTTGATATTTATAGAAAATTTACTCTAACGAATGCTATCATTAATGCTACATCATGTCACCCGCAAAATATATAGAAGAGCATTCTTTTTCTCAATGATTCATAGAATGTTAAAGTCCCCAATAGATGTAGATGAAAGTCAAAAGTAAATTACTCTCCTCAACAAATAGCTGGGCTAAATGAGGTTGCTATTTCGTTCAGTAAATTAACTCTAAAATCTTCCGATTCTCCTGTCACAACTACTCCAGAATTTGTTACAATGGCCAATGTAATCAGTCTGATAAGATTAACAAATTGTTTAAAAATACAGGCACAAATTCAGCATTTACCACCATTACCCTCCTCCAAAGAACCTCAAGCATACAGTTTGTAGTCGAGAGAGGAAATGTTTGAGCTCTGGTATTTACAGAGATTTTTATAATGATTGTAAGAGGCTATGCATTGGATAAAGAGGTCATAACTTTGTTATCCATTTCAAAGTCATTAAAACTGGTGCTGCTTTTAATAAATCATCGTTTGGGCAGCAACAGGTACAAAACAACCATTCTGAAGGATCCATTGAAGAGAATTTAAACATTTTACATAATGTCCGTAAATGACACTGGTTAAATACCCATATTATGAAAAACATTCATTTAACTTATTTAACAAACAAGTGGACTTCAGAGATAAACGTTTCTGCGGTCTGCTTGACCATTTGCTGTAGTACTACTCGTTTGTTCTCTTTCCTGCTTTAATATTTTAAATATTTTTTCTCTCCATTTTATTCTTCTTTCTCATTTATTCTCTTGGTTCTCTGGCATTAAGCCTGTAAATTATTTATTTTTATTTTATATTATTCGCTGTATAACCAATTCCTGTCACTTCAATATCTACTATTAGCACATTAATATTTATAACGGGGTATATGATGTAGTATTTCGCTAACTACTGATTTGACAGTACTCATTTTCTTAACAGTGACTGATGTCCTCCCCTAATTTTTCGTCGAGTTGTAGGCCGACTATTTCTGAAGTAAGACACACTCGTCGGCTCATCGATGTTCCTGTTTCCATGGTGACCAACGACTTTACATCTATGGCTCTTCGACGTCCTTGTCTCCATGGCGATCAACGTCGTCTGCTTAATGAAGGAGCGCGTTATTGATTTACTCCACGCTACCCGTATCTATGACAACTGATAGCGACGTCTGTATTTATCTTTAAATCGATATTGCTTCCACGATACTTTTGTTACTGCCCATGGGTTTCCACCCATAGTTGGCATAACCGATTTTGATGGGTTAACTATGTAACTTTAATTATTTTGTTCGAAAATATAACTTATGTTTAAGTCGCTATCTCTGATGTATTTTAACCTGCTTTTTTTTTACAGTTCCCCTTCTATACACTGAGGTGACAAATATCATCCATTTTTATGGATGTCTGTGCGCCATGACCACAAGCCAAAATTATTTGCGATTGGTTTGGAGAACATTATGGACAATTCGAACGTTCCTACGCTATTGAGTCTTCGATTAATGTGTCTTCTGACATATATCTCTACTGCTCTTGGTGTTTCTGCGCGGCACCTAAGAGTATACATCTTTCTGTTTATTATTGTAACTTTTATTGTATATATTATTATCATTTGTTTCTTTCCCTCCAGATACCCCATAAGGAAAATATTATTTATGTTTCAGAGATATGTAATAGCCTGATGATGACTATCAAAATTGAAACCGGTTGCAATTAAAAAAAACGTTTTTGCAATCACGGCTAGCTTGTAAACTAAAATTAAGCATTGTCTCTTTTCGAGCTCAATGTGTTGTGTTAATTTAAACTGAAAGTGTTCGGGATGTTGTGCTTAGAAATTCTTGTGATTAATGAATGGCCACCTGCAGTGGGTGTATGTTTCCACCCATCAACCTTCTCAGACTTATTGCTTCAACTCACAAGATAACTGCCGAGTAATCACATGAGATGAAATAATAACATACAGTGACAGATTACAGCAATGAGACAATTGTTATAGAGTAAGAGTTTATTAATGTTAACTGGAGTTTGTGGTCCTGTCATGATTACATATTTTTAGCAAACAATGGCAGCTGGTGTAAAAGTTTGAAGTATTGTTTGTAACCAGTCGAGAGTTATTGTAAAATGTATAGCACACAATGAGCCCAGTCCTCTCTCCCCCCTACTGCTCGATATCAATGACGGCGTAAAGATGGGGTGAATTCCCGTTTACACGTAGCACTATGCAATTTATTTTCGGAAGAAACCTGCAATTTCAAAGGTTTGTGTGTTTTTCCATGTACATGCACGGACATACAACTTTCATGTAACGTATAAATAATTTTTTCGAGAAACGTTTTCATTTACCTTCCAAGATAGCCAATACGTCACATACAGCCAAACAGTAATACTGCTTATCAGATACTGCTGCGAGCATGTTACTGCATTCACTGGTGTTGCTACGTGGCGTCACTATTCCCTCAAAAATGAAATTCTGCACAAATCTTCGAAAATAAATGAATAAATAAACATTAAAAAATCACGTACCACGAGATAAGGCGACATTGCAAGCTATCGGTGCAAGACGAGAAGACGCTTGCGGCGGAGTCATCTTTGAGGCAGCTCGCCATTAGGAATTGTTTCTACATTCCGGCGCTGTGCTGTATATAAATGAAACTCCTGGTTTTGTGTTATCGCCATATCAAAACATTCGGTTAGTGGACGAAATAGCGAGGTAGCTAGGCCCCTAAACCACGAACACCACTACCAGCAACTGCCTGATTAGACCACTTTCAACTGGTGCCAACGTATTTAGTTTGGATGCGTAACTTAAAACGAGTCCAACTTTCTTCCCTCATTCGTGGTGAAGATGTAGTCTGAAAGCAGTTGAATCTTTTAGCACATGTACGTAAACTGTATGAGTTACAGAATGAGTGCAGAAATCTGAAGTTATGTATGTGTGTACCTCGTGTTATTCGACAATAAACCTATAACTACCAAAGGACAAACTACTGTGTGTTCTGGAATGATCGGCCTCGCCAGTGCAAGTCGGTGTCGGTTCCCTAGCAGGTCGTATGCACCCATGAAAACTGGCGAGTGACACAGTGGCCACACTGCTCCAGACAGCCGCAGCCGTGAAACCACGCTGCTGTAGGTACTGAGCAAGCACGCTGTCCGCCCCATGTGGAGAGTAGGCCAACACACAAGCAAACAGATTAGCGAGCCACAATCAGCGCCACTTCAAAGGCACAGCGGCCGAGCGTAACTTTGTTGTTAACAAGAGCTCTCTCTCTCTCTCTCTCTCTCTCTCTCTCTCTCTCTCTCTCTCTCTCTATCTCTCCCTCTCGCTCTCTTTACGTGCTCGCGGGCGTGAGAACCCTCGAGTAAAATGGAAGGGGACAGGGGGAAGGAAGTAGCTGTGATGAGTTGTAAAAGAAAGGGCACTTCATACCGGGGTATCGAGAGAGAAGGAAATGAGGCAGTGTTATCACTCATCCGCCATGTTATTAAATACACACATTCAACAAGATGTAAGGACACTCTTTGGAACGAGAATTTTAAGCTAGGGAAAAGAAGTTCAGCCACTGAATATTGTCGATGACATGGTAATTGTGTCAGAAAAGGTAAGTGATTTTGAAGAGCAGTTGAACATTATAGACAGTGTCTTGAAAAGAGATTATAATATGAACGTATAGTAATGAAAAGCTAATCGAATGTAGTTGAACTAAGGAATGCGATGCTGAATTCTATGCTTTGTCTGTTGAGGAGGCAATTACATAAAAAAAAATCATTGTTTGGTGACTCTTCCTCTTAAAGTCGAATGGAATGCGAAATGTTCAGTATCAATTTTATTATGGTACAAATACCATTATCGAATAGTATTTGTACAATTACAAAATTTATGCTGAACATTTCGCATTCCATTCGACTTTAAGAGGAAGAGTCACCAAACAATGAATATTTTGCTTGTGTAACTGCCTTCTCACTCTTCGTCACGTCATGGGTTTCAAACGAGAAACTGTTACAAAAATGTCACTTTACGTCAGTATCAGCTGTTTTTCTTCTCTGAATGTCAGTTTAAATTTCTGTCTGAGGCTGGTGGTGGACATTTGGCATAACATGCTCTGTGAATCTGCATCCACAGAAACTATAACGCGCAATTTATATATGGGAACCTAGTCAATTTTGAGAAATGTCCTGGCAGATTTTAAAATTCTCTGCTAGACCGAGGGTCTAACATGAAATATTGCCTCTCAGCGTCAGTGCTCTGTGGAACCCAGGCACGAAGAAGCATTCACCCTCATAGCTTCGCTATCACTAAGACCATTCTCCTACGCTTAGGACGGGTTGTGGGTGTTCCCTGGATAACTCATACGGTAGGATCACTGGTTGCAAGAGGTAATACTGTGTATTCATGTTCCAGTCCACCACAGAGAAGTTTAAAAGAAGCGCACAGTCCTCTGCAGAGTGAGTGTTTCATAATCGATGTAACTGTTTGTACAGTACATTTAATTACAGGTTGTACTGTGTGCAGTTTAACACGCCTTATTCGACTGAAGACATCAAATGTTTCTGAATTCATAACCAGATGTTTTACATTTTACATTTATTGTCCTTCTGTCGAAAGCAGTGTATTCTCATCACCTACTATAACCCAAACGGCTGAAATTGCTTAGACGCTTTACTTTTACACATGGAGCAATTGATATTACATATGGATTCCCGCTCTACGTAAGCAGTAACAAACTTGGTTGTCATATCGTAATTACGTAGGGAACAGATGACTGAAAAGAGAGAACAAGTCGAAGACGGACTACAAGTGCGCTCAGAAAACAAATAGCGATATCTGTTTTTCTCAGCGTCCTTGTTTAACAATATTTGCTGCCGAGTAATTCCATTTTTCTGCACGCTATTTGAACAACCGACCCAGTCGTCATATTGAGACGCTGTGAGTTGCGTTCTGAGTTGTTTAGCGCACTCACTGCCTCGACTGTGAAGTTCTGTATGCAACTTTACCCTACTTTGTTGCTCATTGTTATTCCAGGAAGTCATATTCTCTCTCCGTATTCCTGTTAGGTGGGTGAGATTTCCGGTGAAAGGTTAGTAAAATGAGGGCCGGATCCAGAACCTTGGTTGAACTGAAACCTCCGCCTGTGTTTACTTATTTTTCCGAAAGCTTTATTTCGACAGATTCCGGAATTACGATGTCCCCAAAACTCGGTTTTTGCGCTGGAAGTCTCTACGTATTTTAGTTTTAGATAGCACTCGACGTAGTACTTGGCGACGGCTGAATTGCTTGTTGTTTCTTGTACGATTTGTCGCTGAATTGGTAGATTCTTGGAGACAAACGTAAATTACATCATGAAAACCTACTTCCAAACTTACAAGAACCAGTTTTAAGTCAAATATCAGGGAATATACTACTAGTACCCGTGTTTCGCTTCCTTGAGCATCACAAACACAATATTAGAAAGCACGCAGCACAGGGCAAGGAGTCATCCTTCCTGCTCGAATGGAGCAGGAAGAAGGCTCGGTAAATTGTATCAAGGGAACTACCTTCTACCAAGCATTTGATAGTGGCTTGTAGACTACACATTTAGATGTCCATTGCACCTCCCTTCGATTGTTCCAACAATTTTTCTCATATGAGATCATATGACAAGCAACATTCGTATGGAACATGATATAAACCCGGGTTTCTGAGACCTAGGGTGACTTTAACATTACAAACAGAATATTTTCTCTTCGTTGACAGCAGTTATATACACTGAAAGTCATGCTTCTTTAGAAGTCTACCGACCTTTCCGAACACAGAGCCAGCATCACGGTTCGTTCATAGGCGTTGTTAATTTTGAATGCAACGTCCGCTGAATGTCGATCTGAGTGCCCACTCTTTAGTAACAACGTTCTTCAGCAGGGCTCCATTTGTCTGGGGGCGTGAAGACTCGAAGTGTCGAGAGAGGGGCTTTCTGTATGTCCTGTATGTAAAGCGACCAAATGACCCGTTCGCCTTTTTCTTAATTAATAAATAACGAAACATAAATGGATCCGATAGCATTCCGTTGAAAAGACAGGGATACACCAATATCCAAGCGTGTCAGTGGTAAGTTGGGACGGAAGAGGCAGCCTTATCGGCTACTCCTCAGGTTGCTCGACCGGGTCCACTAAATGCTTTTACGAAGTGATATACAAAATATCGTGTAGTATGAGGACGTTCTCAAACGTAATGCCTCCGAATTTTTTATTCTGTTCGCAATATCAGTTGAGGCATTGCAAGTCATGCGTATTACTTGTCGACTTCCTCGCTTCGATGACGCAAGTTGTAACTTCTTGCCGCTAGAAGGCTCAGACTCGTAGCACGTAGCACGACGATGTCTAACTATGTCGGTGCGTAGGAAATCCTCAGAAAACTGACAGCCCGAATTCGAAGAGCTCGTTCAGACATAGAGTGTCCTCTCCTCGTAAGAACAGCCCACGTGTACTAAACCTCAGTTTGGCTAGTGAGTCCGTAGTTGCATACAGTGCGACAGACCGACCTTTCCCATCCGAGTTTTACGGAGATAAGACAATCAGTTCTCGGGCTATAGTAGTGTGTCGTTATGTAGGGTCCTTTCTACCTGTCAATAAAATCTTCTGTGTTTGTAACCGCATTGTCGGCTATAAAATTCCAACGTTTCGGTGACTGTTGCAAGACGCCGTCCTCAGGTTGTATTGTTAGTAATACACCCTAAGGAAGGCGTCTTGCAACAGTCGCCAAAACGTCGGAATTTTATACTTGACAATGCTGTCGTAAACACAGAGGAATTTTATTGACTGTGGAAAAGACCGCGGAAGCCTGCGTTTACATTCTTTATACCCGTTTTGCCGAGAAGGTCTCGAAATTTATGTCCCTCGCAGAAGCGGTATCTCTGCCTTCGGGTTCTCTTTGAATGCAGTTCTGCTTTCTGTGATTCTCCTGAAGCGGGAAGCTATATTATTCGGAATAAAGTTTACAATGGATGCCATTGTGATGTATTTATTTACTAAACGCCATAAACTGATAATATCGACACGATTAACAATGATTAACCGAAAACTAACAATTTCCTGAGAACGTGGTCTCACAGCAAAACTAGTTCGGAAGGCATCCTATCCGTGACTGGAGACTATGACGCGCAGCTAGTACCTCGCACTGACATTCGTGATGTTTCGTAGACGTTCGCACATTTTCGTTAGCTTAAACATTATTCATTTATTTATTAAGGTGATCGATTTCTGGCCCTGTAATACGACTTGGACCCGTGGTCCAGGGGTAGCGCCTTTCATTCATAATCTTTAAACCGTCTTCGGTCTCGGATTCGAATCCACTGCTGCTTAAATTTTGATTAATAATCAGCATTAACGGCCGTAGACTTCCGGCATAACAAGTCAGCCTCATTCTGTCAAGGGTCTTGCCAATGAGGGCGTAGGAGCGGACAGAGGTTCAGGGCACTCTCTTGTCCTAGGGGCGGGAAACTGCTCCTAAAGGCGGAAGGATCAGCAATGATCAACGGCATGAAGACGCAGAAGGCAATGGAAATCACCGCTTTAAAGATATGTAACGTGTATCCACAGGACATGTGGCCTGTAACTGAGGAAGTGTCGTGATGATCTCTCCTTTGGCAAAAGATTCCAGAGTAATCCGCATTCGGATCTCTTGGAGGATACCGCCAATGGGGAGGTTACCATGAGAAAAAGATTGAATAATCAACGAAAGGATAACGTTTTGCGAGTCGGGGCGTGGAATGTCAGAAACTTGAACATGGTAGGGAAACTAGAAAATCTGAAAAGGGAAATGCAAAGGCTCAATGTAGATACAGTAG
Organism: Schistocerca gregaria; assembly: GCF_023897955.1. NCBI lineage: Eukaryota > Metazoa > Arthropoda > Insecta > Orthoptera > Acrididae > Schistocerca > Schistocerca gregaria. Next base: position 396,949,577 of record NC_064921.1, on the reverse strand, counting down.
GAGTCAGTGAAGTGAAGTGGAAAGAAGACAAAATTTTCTGGTTAGATGAGTATAGGGTAATATCAACAGCAGCAGAAAACGGTATAACGGGAATAGGATTCGTTATGAGAAGGAAGGTAGGGCAGAGAGTGTGTTACTGTGAACAGTTCAGTGACAGGGTTGTTGTTCTCAGAATCAAAAGTAAACTAAACCTGACGACGATAGCTCAAGTATACATGCCGATGTCGTAATCTGAAGATGAAGAGAGAGAGAAAGTGTATGAGGATTCTGAAAGGGTAATACAGTATGTAAAGGGGGATGAAAATCTAATAGTCATGGGAGACTGGAATGCAATTGTAGGGGAAGGACTAAAAGAAAAGATCCCCCAGCAGGAGATGTAACAATTAAATAGTTAACCCAATGTGCAGACTATACAAAATGATTGAGAATGTAATAAAATTTACTGAAAACATTTATTTTTTTAAAGAAAAGGCAGACACAAATTATAGTTATTGACTGAATACTGTAAACAACTAACAGTTGGCTTAAGAGAACAATGGACAAGGACCATGGGTGGCAGAAGTGAGTCACGTTCTCTAGCCCTAAAAATATGGATAACGCAATCTGAATTAATCTGACATTGAACAGACTTTGTTGATAATCTACAGAAATGTCTCAATACAGATGCAGCTGACAGCAAGTGGCGATTGAGATCTGTACGCTCTGACAAGGCCAGAGCAGCAGTCGTTAAGAAGTGTGCAACAATGGCGAGAAGTGGAACAGCACCTGTGAATCGACGGCGGCCACGAAATAAATGAAAAAATCTCACGGTCTAGTGATCAGGCAGGTGGATCGAAATTTACTCTCTATCAGAGCACTGAAATCACGGTAGATTTCAATATGTGACACACTCATTCGCTGGTCGTACCAAGGATCAGTTTGGCTCACTTATACGACAGAGCACACAAGGATACCAAATGTTGAGACTGGTAAACCAAAAACGAATTAGTGTGCCCTTGGCAAACGAGTAGTCCGAGACATTTGAAGTCACACCGTCGGTATAGTAAGAATTTCACCACAGGTTCCCCAGTCTAGCTACTTGCAAATGAAGTCACACTTAGGACAGGTCCCAAGTACCAACCACACATGCCAGAGCTTCATCCAGAAGATGCTTACAGACTGAAGTACAGAACCCAAGAGCCTCGCCCCTCTCTAGATAAAAAAGTTTCCGTATTGCCGCATAGTGCACGAACGACACCGCCTTCACACCATCTTGAGCCAATCACAGAGCTATAGAGGCGCTCCTACATGAGAGCACAAACTCCTGTCGAACCAGCGCAAGAGTTAAGAAACCTGCGCCTCTGGAAGAAAAGAAACCGCCTATTACTGGTCTTTTTAAGTTTTCACGGACATGGAAGATGTTTTTCTCCAAAGTCACGTCACTTTCCACGGCAACAAGTGAACAGACACAATCTTAAAGATCTTTATCTACATCACCTGTAACTTGGAGCCTGTTAGTCCTAGCTATGAGATGTAATTAAGATTCTATCTCTAAACGTTTCGCAGACGCCAGAGTTTCTTATACAACTGAAGCAACAGATGGAAGTGGTTCAGAGGCCTATTTGCAGTATCGGTGAACACGAAAACTTACGAATTTTTATTACGCTTGGCTCTGCACAGAGACCAGCTTACAACTCCACTGTGTAGATGCATCCCTTCAGTCCATTACCCCCAGCCTGGCCTTTGGCTGGCGCCAATGCAGGTATAGTGGCATTGTTCTGCTGGAGACCTCCCTCGCCAACGGGCAGCTCTGTCTGCCCTGTATGGCTGTGGGCCTATCCAGCAAGATTTACTGAGAGATGGGCTCGCTGCTAATTGATTTCAACTTCCAACATGCTGTTTCTGCGAGCTAAGAATCATAAAAGTACGTCTTCTTTTGGCGCCCTGCCAGGCTCCATCAATGTCAGCTAAAGCTATTAACTTTCTCTCAGTCAAGGTGCATAAGGTTGTAAAAAAATCTTTAATATTATTCTGTATACAAAAAAAGGTGAGAGATTAACTTGTTCTCTCTCAAGATTACAGGAGAATATGGGCTTGGAACAACGAATGAAAGAGGAGAAAAACTAATTGAGTTCTCTAACAAGTTTCAGCTAGTAATAGCGAATACTCTGTTCAAGAATCACAAGAGGATTAGGTATATTGGAAACGGTCAGGTGATATGGGAAGATTTCAGTTAGATTACATCATTGTCAGAGAGAGCTTCTGAAATCAGATGCTGGATTGTAAGATGTACCCAGGAGAAGATATAGACTAAGGTCGCAATATAGTAGTGATGAAGAGTAGGCTGAAGTTCAAGACATTAGTCAGGAAGAATAAATGCGCAAAGAAGTGGGATAGAGAAGTACTAAGGAATGACGAGATATGATTGTAGTTCTCTAATGCTATAGATACAACAATAAGGAATAGCTCAGTAAGCAGTACAGTTAAAGAGGAACGGATATCTTTAAAAAGGGCCATCCCAGAAGTTGGGAAGGCAAACGTAAGTAAAAAGAAGGTAATTGCGAAGAAACCATTGGTAACAGAAGATATACTTCAATTCATCGATGAAAGGAGGAAGTACAAAACGTTCTGGGGAACTCAGGAATTCATAAATACATGTCGCTGAGGAATGAAATAAATAGCAAGTAGAGGGAAGCTGAGACGAAATGGCTGCAGGAAAAATGTGAACACATCGAAAAAAAAATGATTGTCGGAAAGACAGAGTCAGTGTACAGGAAAGTCAAAACAACCTTCGGTGACATTAAATGGTAGAGTGATAACATTAAGAGTTCAAAGGGAATTCCACTGTTGAATGCAGAAGAGACAGTGGATTGGTGGAAAAAATACATTGAAAGCCTCAATGAGAGGGAAGATTTGTCTGATGTGATAAAGAAGAAACAGGAGTCGATTCAGAAGGGATAGGAGATCCAGTATTAGAATCAGAATGTAAAAGAGCATTGGAGGACTTAAGATCAAACAGAGTTTCCTAAATTTTGAGGGAAGTGGCAACAAAACTACTAATCACGTTGGTGTGTAGAATGTAAGACTTTGGCGACATACCATCTGACTTTCGGAAAAGCATCATCCACACAATTTCGAAGACGGCAAGAGCTGACAAGCTGACAAGTTGCTTACGAGAATAACATACAAAAGAATGGAAAAGAAAATTGACGATGAACTAGATGACGATCGGTTTGCCGTTAGGAAAGGTAAAGGTACGAGAGAGGCAATTCTGACTTTGTGGTAAAACTGGAAGCAAGACTAAAGAAAAATAAAGACACGTTCATAGGATTTGTTGACCTGGAAAAAGCGCTCTACAGTGTCAGATGGTGTAAGATGTTCGAAATTCTGAAAAGAGTAGGGGGAAGCTATAGAGAGAGACGGGTTATATACAATATGTACAACAGCCAAGAGGGAATAATAAGAATTGATGACCTAGAACGAAGTGCTCATATTAAAAAGCGAGTAAGACAAGGATGTAGATTTGCGTCCCTATTGTTCAATCTGTACATCGAGGAACCAATTATGGAAATAAAAGAAAGGTTTGGTAGTGGTATTAAAATTCAAGGGGAAATGGTATCAATGATACGATTCGCTGACGACATCGCTATCTTGAGTGAAAGTGAAGATGATCTACTGAACGGAATGAACAGTCTAATGAATGGAGGGAATGGATTGAGAGTAAATCGAAGAAAGATGAAGGGAATGAGAAGTAGTAGAAATGAGAACAGCGAGGAACTTACCATCAGGGTTGGTGGTCACGAAGTAGATGAAGTTAAGGAATCCGGCTACCTAGGCAGTAAAATAACCAATGACGGACTGGCATGGAGGACAGAAAAAGCAGACTACCAGTGGCAAAAAGAGCATTCCTGGCCAAGAGAATACTACTGATATAAGAAAAACGCCTTAATTTGAGGAAGACATTTCTGAGAATGTACGTCTGGAGTACAGCATTGAATGGTAGTGAAACATGGAAAAGCGGAACAGAAGAGAATCGAAGCATTTGACACATGATGCTACAGACGAATTTTGAAAATTAGGTGGACTGACAAGGTAAGGAATGAGTAGGTTCTGTGCAGAATCGGAGAGGAAAGGAACATGTGGAAAACACTGATAAGAAGAAGGGACTGGATATTAAGACATAAGGGAATGACTCCCATAGTACTAGAGGGAGCTGCAGAGTGTAAAACTTGAGAGGAAGACAGAGATTTGAATACATACAGCAAATAATTGAGGACGTAAGTTGCAAAGGCTACTCTGAGATGAATAGGTTAGCACAGGAGAGGAATTCTTGGCGGGCCGCATCAAACCAGTCAGAAGACTGATGACAAAACAATATATATATATTGTTGTAATCAAGTACTTATGACTCTTAGGCTTCTCCTGACATCTTTAGTGGGAAAAGCGATTTTTATCACCTAATATTTATTGAGCAACTTTATTTTCTTCGTGCCAGAATAACTGTACTTTCCCAGTGTGCCTCGCTGTTGACATAACTGGCGTTCTCATGTCTAACCACAGCGCCTCACACCACCGTCCTCTGACAACGACAAATGGTTCACCGTCACTTCCAGCCAGCGTGGGAATTGAAATCTTGTTCCTGACTGTGTGCGTTCTGCTGTACTGCTTTACGCACTGAATGATACGTGATACTTGCAGATGCGATACAAAATTATAAAACTAGAAAATAAGGAAATAAAATGTTACTCGAACTCAAAGGGTTACTTTACATCTTTCAGCACAATAGTGCCACACCATCACACAAGAGCGCTACGACATCAGCAAACTGTCCTTCGCCTTGGATTCACTGTCATCGATCTTTCTCCATATGGTCCCGATTTGAGTAGATTCGATTTTCATCTGTTTCGAAACGTCAATGGAGACCTTCGAGAACTTCACTTTTATGCAGATGAAGCATTGCAAGCAGAGGTGAGGCGCGGTTCTGTCAACGAAGTCAAACATTCTGCAGTGACAGTATGAACAAACTGTTCTCTAATTGGGAGAAAAATTATTATCGTCAGGGTGACTATCTTCAGAAATAAATATGTAGACACGAAGAATAAAGATGTAGAACGTTATGAAGTTTGTTCTATTTCGAAAGCTTTATGAGTTTTCGCATAAAAAATTCGGAGGCATTACTTTTCAGCAAACCCTCGTATATTATTACCTGCAGTATCACTTTCAAAGTAGTCTCCTTGGGAGCGAATACAAATATTTGAACGTTACTGTCACGTAGTAATGCATCCCTGGAGACTTTCACTACTTGCGATTCCAACTGAATCTGTACTGTGTCATATCTTCGCTCCATTCAACTTGATTTTCGCCTCTGGAAGCTAAACATGATGACTAAAGCGGGTGGAGTACGACAGTCTTTTAGTTCTTAAACAAAAATACCCAAACAATGAGGACTGTGTGCAGTCGTGGATTACCGTTGTGGAGTAGCCAGTCGTTCGTAAGCCACTTCTGTTGATAGGTTTTCGTCGTGTCCTCCCTCAAACGTGTTAGAGCATCACGACAGAAATTATTGACGATCTGACAGGGAGGGACAAATATAAATGACAGAATTTGTATTTATGACTCTTTCATTGTGTTGTAGTCATAAACTCTAATACGTCACAGTGAAAGGAAGTGCAAGAACTTTAAGGCCCCGGCGGACTTTCACATGATACTGATCACGTAGAAACAGTCTCAGAACAAATTTCTTCGCAATGGATCTCATGTTGTGACAGAATACGTCCTTATGTAGCTGTAACTTACACCCTGTATTTTTCAGGGCACTCAGATGGATTGTTTACGATCTTGTAGAAACAGATCCGTCACTTTCTGAACGTTTTCTGGTGTGAAGCCGGTTGACGGACGACCAGAACGCTCGTTATCAGTCGATGTTTGCCCGCCTTTGAAACGCTTATATTGAATGTAAGTCTGGCGTTACCTAAAGCGTTATTTACAAAATCTTGCTGGATAATTTCGTGCGATCTGCATCGGTGTTCACCAGTTTGAAACAAAACTTTACACGTGCTTTACGCTCTTTTCAGGCTAGCTATCGCAACACCGAAACCACTAGGAAATGTGACAATGGAAGTATACTTACTGAGAACTTCTTCGGTTGTAGAGGCTCCTGTAGTTTATCAGTAACAAGTAACTAAATTTAACATGTTTAACAATGTTCCAGAAATTCAGCTACGCGTTTTAAGAGATCATTAACTATCACGCTCCTTAAAATTTATGGAACTCGTGGATCCATAGCCCAATGTCTTATTACATTTTAATTTACTCTATTTTGCTTTATGTTACTGAGTGAACACCACAATCTGAGTCTCACCAACCTAATGATGAATGCACTGTCTCTTGAAATGTGTAGCTAAATTCTATCAAATATTATTAAAGTTTTCGAATGCAAATAATTATAAAAACTGTTCCATTCTTTTTTGTCGTTGTGGTAAAGCAACCTTATTATTGCTCTATTTAAAAAACAATCGTAGGTGCACAATGTTTTTTATTAACTCACGAAAGACGCTCTTCGTCCAGATAGGGGATCGTCATGTTCCACGATGATGCCCTATCTGGACGAAACGCGTTGCTCTTGAGTTAATCAAAAATGCTCTGAAACCACGACTGTTTTTTAAATAGTAGTAAATAATTATTACTAAGGACCAACTAAACCAGTTACTTCGATGCCACTTGGCACGCTGATTCAAAAATAGTATATGGAGGGGGGGGGGGGGGGAGACTCCTGGAGGTACTTCAGTGCACTAATAACCGTTTGCATGCGAAATTCAAATGTCTTGAACTTTTGGATATCACCTCTCACTGTCCTCCGATTAAACAATTTCGAAGACACACGCTGAGTTGCAAACTACAAGCTACTTGACTACAGCAGTGGTCCATTGTGAACCAGCCTTAAGCTTGGTTTCCACATGCTACTGATGTGACGCCAGTCAAATGAAGTCACCACAGTTGCACGAGGAAACACCCAGGTTCCTGTGGGGTCACTGGAATCTTTACCGATGCCAGTAAAAATAAAAGTCGCTTTAATTTTGTGACGCCACCTTACTCCCGTGCCACACATTAGCTAGAGAGGCATTACAGTTATTTCAGTGTCATCTTGTGGCTGAATTTCGAAATACCGTCGTCGTATTCTTCACCTGGTGTTCGTTAAACACGTGCCAAGTGATTTTGATAAACTTTTCTTTTCTTCAAAACTTTCTGTAGAATGATGAATTCTTCAATTCTTCTCGAATTATCAGCCGAGTGGTGGCGTCGTCTTGTCGCGACGTTTCAATGAGTTTCGTATCCATCATCTTCGCCAGAAGTTGCGACAATACGACGCCACCATTCGGCTGATAACCCGAGAAGAATTCATCAGTGGAATACACCAAGAAAGAATGCAATTGCATATTCTGTAGAATGTTTTGAACACGTGATTTGGATATCGTCGGTGAACAAACAATACTGAGTAACGGAAAGATTATTGATTTTGCGTTTTTCAGTTCATATCGTTGACTCTCAGAGCATCTACTCTAACTGCAGAATACCGACAAATCTAGATGGAAATACCGCGTAAGGGCAAAAGAATGAAATATTGCGTAACAGGTGTGTTTTGGATGTAGTAAATAATGTCGCGTAAATTCAAAAGCACACGCAGCTGTAGCACATTGTTATTGCTTACTTCCAGTGTTCGAAAGTCGTACCTTGGTACTACCTCCTGTTCATGAAAATGGACAGCATTTTACAAGATGAACTTCCTTACTGGGGTAGAAATTGTTTCTCAGCTGAACTTAGCGTATGAGTGCAGAGAATCCCTTTTGACAGTGATTGTCAGTGACAAGAAAATTGTTTTAATATTTACCTCGCATTAACAGCACTCCGCTAAAACTCTAAAACTTAGTAGTACTACAGGTGCTTTATTGTGACGCCATACTTCACTTATTGTGCGCTTTCATCCTTTCTGCTAAAGATGTTTTGAATAACCATTTGAGTATAGGTTCTGATGTAAATTCAAGAGGAACAACAGGCGAAAACGAACAGTAGTAACAGTGAAGTCACACACACAGAAGAAGAATTAATTTCCTGTATGAGGCTATCAGTCACTTTTCCTGGGCCATATAGTGACACAGGTAACTCTATTGCGACTATTAGTGTTATTAATGATACTGTAAACGTTGTTATCATAAGGAATTGGATTTGAAATTCAGCTTTGGTATTCATAAGTTAATTTTTCACATGTTTCTTGTCTAGAAACTTCGCTGACTCCACCCAAGAATGCTGAAGGTGATACAGCAGTGACAGTTTCCACTGGAGACGACAGTACTACTTCCCATTTATTGCAACACCAAGGTGCTGGTTTTTAGTCAGACAATTCTGATAACTTATCGGAAGTTGACGGAAGCATGGCTGTTGTAAGTGAAGCCCAAGAATTTTGCGGTTACGTAAGTAGTGACGGGAAAAGGAAATCCACAGCCTGCCCTGAAGGCTGGGAGTAAAACGCCAACAAAACTACGACAATGCTCGGACAAGTGTATATTGGAAATAAAAGAAGTCGAAGTGTTAAAATTACTCATAATAGTCCAAGAGAGGCACGAAAACTAGATCTGATGTGTACTTCAAAGAAAGTCAGAAATGCGTTCAAAGGAATTTCTGCTGGTGACTCGTAAGAAATTTTTAACACTTTCTAGGAAACGATGTCATGGGGTCAGAGGAAGGTTTACTTTATGTCTTGTGAACATAATTCCAACCAAACTTCCGGGGAAGCTCACTGGTGAATAAAGGCAAGCTGGTTTACTACCTGAGAAATGATACGGGAAAAGAACAACAACAAAAAAAGGTTTCTAAATACTCTTTGTGGTGTCACCGCCAGACACCACACTTGCCAGGTGGTAGCCTTTTAAATGGGCCGCCGTCCGTTAGTATACTTTGGATCCGCGTGTCGCCACTATCAGTGATTGCAGACCGATGGCCGCCACACGGAAGGTCTAGTCTAGAGAGATTCCCTAGCACTCGCCCCAGTTGTACAGCCGACTTTGCCAGAGATGGTTCACTGTCTACATACGCTCTCATTTGCAGAGACGACAGTTTAGCATAGCCTTCAACTACGCCATTTGCTACGACCTAGCAAGAAGCCATATTCAGTTACAATGAATGTATTCTGAACAGACAGTATTGTGAATCATGTACCGTCAAGAGCGACGTTCATCATTAATGGATTAAAATTAAGTATCAAACTAATTACGTCCGCTTTCTGAATTCTAATTCCTTGTCATGTTGCAGAGCTGACGTCAGTATAGTTCTTCCCTCCTCACGCCAGCCTGCGAGAGCTAAAACGCGTGCATTTCGGCCGCCACTAGTAACACGGTGTGGCTCTTCTGCCAACACAACACTCTTGGCATTAAAGAGTAAACAGTGAGATATTGGCTGTATAATTCTACATATGGGATGAGCACTGATTCAAAACCGTCACGTTTCTGAATAAAAAAATAAAAAATAAATAAAAAACGAAGAAGAAAGATGAGAAAAACTTCGGAAAAGAAGTCCTGTAATGTCTTCAGAAACTGCCATCATATTACTGCAGGATGTCCTCCTCCAAGCTGTATCTTGAGTTTATGTACACAAAAAATAGCAACCGTATGGACACTACACCGAAAAATGCACTAAGTAACAGGGCACCTTTAATTTCATTTTCGAAGAGGGTAACCTTAGCTTATTATCGCCCAAGACTTGGGTTTTAGTTTTATGGGCTGTGGAGACATGTGGATGCAGCACATACAACGCAAAGACCACGAAAGGCTGCAGAAAGATCCCGAAAAGAAATATGTCCAACGCAATCTCTGTACAGTCTACACAATGCAATTACAGGCCGTGAAAGTAGTACCACTTTTACAGGCAAGCGCAGTTTAGCTGGCCATAAATTTACAATATGTAATTTAGAAAGTCATGGTGCAGTGTGTTATTGCTTCGATGAAGTGCAATGCGAGTTTGTTGCATCGAGTTTTGCTTAGCGCATATTTCCACACACTTATCAGCCACCAAGTCTTTGTCCTCTTTTTTGAAAAAGGTTGTGGAGTGAGGAAATTGCTGGTCAACTTTACAGATATGTTGTAACTTACTCGAGGTTGGCGAGTTAGAGTTTAGTAACGTTTGACACAACTTGTATTGAGAGACACCTATAAATGTATATGGAGCTGCCTTACAAATGTACGACAGATTTTCCGCTGCTGGACTTGTGCTCTGTTTCGTGAGAGGTATATATTCTTCAATTCTTAATTTCTGTTGAATCTCCTTTAAGTCTAGTTAGTTCATTTTGCCGCTTCCACCGTCGTGATAAATGAGCAGCAATGAAACTACCAACGCAAACATATACCTGGCTATTCTGTAGTCACGTTGGATTCACAGCGTAACCTCTTATAAGGTGCAACAAGCCGAACGGGTAGCGTGAAGCTTGCCAGGCTAGGGGAAACCCAAACCGGCGTGCTTTAACCGTGTGCATCAGTACACAAGTCCGCATGCTTAGTTGGAATATGCCGGCAAGGTACCTCAGCTTGTTCGATCAGAGAGCGGGTTGGTCACTATAATAAAAAACTGAGTGAAAAGAGATTAACAACGGACTTCAACGGATGTCATGTGACGTCCGCTGCGACCGGATACAAAAAAAAGAAGGGTAACGTACTTCTCTCATGCAGCGGGCCAGGGTTCGATTCCCGACCGGTTTGGACAGTTTCTCCGCTCATGGACTGGGTGTTGTGTTGTCCTCATCACCGGCACGCAAGTCGCACAATGTGGCGTCGACTGAGATAAGACTCGCACTGGGCGGCCGAACTTCCCCGGATCAGCAATGTGATAGGATAATTTCGTTTTTGTCAGTACACATGTACGTTCGTGTCTGCGTTGTGGCAGGTTGAGCTGCTTTACTGGTTGCGGCGGAGATAGGGGCAGGCTGGCCGGAAGGAGCAGTTGTACACCTTTGGTTTGCACTGACAACTCTGCGAAATCGCCTTTGCTCTCGGTAGTTAAGCGAAGGCAGTCGGCCGCTGCGTTGCCCATTGTGAGAGGTAATACATGAAATTGGGTATTCTCGGCACATTCTCGACACTGTGGACTACAGAGTACTGAACTGCCCCCTAACGATTTCCGAAATGGAATGTCCCACGCGTCTAGCTCCAACTAGCATTCTGCATTCGAAGTCTGTAATTCCCGTCATGAGGCCGTAGTCACGCCAGAAACCTTTTCACATGAATTACCTGAGTACAGATGACAGCTCCGCCTTTATAGCTTATGCACAGGATGCTACTGCCATCTGTATACGTGCATATCTTTGCCCCATGACTTTTGACACCTTAGTGTAATTGCACGTGGAAACCCAGCTTTAATGACTATTGTGAAGCCAAGTGATGAACGGAGTTCGCCACGAGACGTCGCTTTTCAGACGGAGCCTCCATCGGCGGCAGGAGCGGCAGCAACAGCCGCGCCCCTGAACGCGGCGGCTTCAGCTTCCCGCGTAAATCATGAGCGGACGGCAGGCCACGCCTCGCACCTTACACCCCCGCCTCCCTATCCGCCCACACGCCCTACCACCCCCTCCCCCTACATCACGCTCCTCGCCCATCCCAGAGCCGGCACCAGTCGGTTATAAATTGCCCGGGTCCGCTGGCGAAGTTATACCCGCCATGCAGAGACGGCGGCGAGGCCAGTTTCGTTAACAAAGTTGTCTGCGTGCGGGCCGTCTGACGCAATGGCACCGAACCAATTTGGCGTTATTTATAGCCGTCGGGGATGTATTAGCTATATAGAACTTGTCTTCCCGCCTCGCGTCCGCCCCCGCCGCCTATTCGAATATTACGGGCAGATATAAGTCGGAGGAAAGAGGAGGCAGCAGGCACGTGCGCTCCGCAGAAGGGAGCCACTGAATTTTCAGCTCAGGTGCACTCCATTGGACGGGCGGGATTTATGGTGGGAGCCGCGGTGGCGAGTATAGGCCTTAATGGGGAACCGCTGTGAACACTAATGAAACAGAAAGCCCTTTTTAAGCAGTTGCTTTACATTCAGCTACAATACTGGGCTCACTTACTTTGTGCTTCTTTTCAGGCGTGAACTGATCAAGTGAATCAGAATTAGAAGGCTGACGTCAGCAGTAAGGCTATCAATCTTTTCTTCCAGTGCATTACCAGTGCGGATCAGGAACAACACTATCACAGACATAATGCGTAAGCGATGCCAATGTAACTTCCTGGAAAATTAAAATTATGTGCCGGAGTGAGTCTCGAACCTGCGACCGTGACCTTTCGCGGGTTAGTGCTCTACCGACTTTTTTTTTTAATCTCATTTTCATTTTGTTCGGTTTTGTTCGTTGCATCTGCTCGGGGCGGACGTCGTAAGACACCCGTTGAAGTTCGTTGTTGATTGATTAACCCAGTTTTTTTATTACAGAGGGCAGCTAACCCTCTGACAGAGCGTGCTGAGCTACCGTGCCGGCAACCGACTGAGTTATCCAATGACGCACGACCCGCCATTACAGCTTTACTTCCATCAGTACCTCTCCCCCTTCCTGCCAGGTTGTTGGATACCAGTGTACAGTGCAGAGTACCCATATCAAAATTTCAGTCCTTACTTCTGTTCTGAATAGAAATATTCCGTGTGTTCATAATACATCATAGATGATTCGTAAATAGCTCAGCAATAAAACATTTAAATACGGAATGCTGTGTTGAAATGCAGGTCCTTTTTTCTTATGACGTGTTTCTTCAATACATAGATGACTGAAGAAACAATTTTAACAAAATTTAATAAGTGATGAAGACAGAAAGTTAAAAAGGTGTGTAAATTCTCAGTATTATTAGCACTAAACTACTGCAGTAATTTCTTCCATCTGAAGAGGTTAAAAAACCTCATTTATCTTACCCTTACTTCAACGATTAGTTTGTCCGAATGGTTCTCGCTTGTTAAACAATAGTTTCATCGTGAGCTCAGTTTGTAAAATTTACACTACAATGTAGATTAAGGTTAATTTAAATTAATTTTTTAGTAATTTTTTGTAATATAGACCTACTGATGGAACAATGGATAAACAGTGATATTCGAGTAACCTTTGTCCTGTTCTTATTTTATTTAATATTTATTTTTCACTTGCTTTCCAGTGATCACTTAACAAAAGTTGGGAGGAAACATACAGCCGGTACGAAGTAATCAATGAATGAAACACAGCAAAGATGATCTACACTGTGAGAATCGATTCTCTACTTACACTCTCTGGAGTTTGGTTGACGAGTTCTAGACTTCTGACAGCACATAAAAATAAAAATAAAAGTTGTTACTTTAATTATGAAGTTGACCTTTAACATTCTGTAACTTTTATTAAGAAAATATAAAACTGCATTTAAGACTACAGATGGTGTAATTACAAAGCTGGTTGCAGTAATGATGGCTGCTGGGAAGGATGCGCAGGACAGCAGTGCAGCAGCGGGTCGAATGTGTACCATACAGTAGAATAGAGTGCGTCGTTCTACAAACATTTTCAGGAACCAAGCTACGTCAGTACTGCAAGTATGGCTGGCACTATGAGGCTCACGTGACTTAGGTATACTAAATCCTCTCATCTGCCGGCCGGTCTGGCCGAGCGGTTCTCGGAGCTACAGTCTGGAACCACACGACCGCTACGGTCGCAGGTTCGAATCCTGCCTCGGGCATGGATGTGTGTGGTGTCCTTAGGTTAGTTCGGTTTAAGTAGTTCTAAGTTCTAGGGGACTGATGACCTTAGAAGTTAAGTCCCATAGTGCTCAGAGCAATTTTCCTCTCAACTCATTTGTACACTGGTACTTCCGAAATAATATCTCATTTTCTCTTTTTGTGTGTACATGGTCTCAGTCGCCACCGTATCAATGGCTTATTGAAACTGGTACTGTGCGTGCAACTATTAAAATATGTGTGTTGTTAGTCATGCAAGTTTCGTTTCGTTCTGTGCGTGCAACTATTAAAATATGTGTGTTGTTAGTCATGCAAGTTTCGTTTCGTTCAGTTAAAAAAATCATCAATGACAAAGTGTTATCGTCGGTTTCTTACAATGGGAATACATGTACGTTTCACTAGAATTTTTCTCTTCGGTACCGGTTCACTAGTGCACACATATAAAACAAACCAGGCATCATAAAGTACAGACAATGAAACACAACAACTTTGAACTTTAAGTGTACTGGTACGTTAATGTTTTCGGAAGTCCAATACACAGACGACGGGCTGTTGAGGGGCGGAAGCAGTTCCCCGCCTCCCTGCGGGCAGATTTTCTTCTAAGCATCCTGTTGCAACAGTGCAAGTAACAGTAACAACGGCAGTATCAAAACACCGTAGCTAATATTTAACAATCACGATGTATCCGACACTAACAAGTAAAAATTAATTATCCTTGAAAACGACATAATAGTGACAACATTTTGTGGGGCAGACATAACTGGACCACAAAGCGTTGTGATTGCATACCGAACCTTACTCGTTTAGTCAGCGAATCACATAAAAACCGCGAATTCAGGTTTTAATTACACTCCTGGAAATGGAAAAAAGAACACATTGACACCAGTGTGTCAGACCCACCATACTTGCTCCGGACACTGCGAGAGGGCTGTACAAGCAAAGATCACACGCACGGCACAGCGGACACACCAGGAACCGCGGTGTTGGCCGTCGAATGGCGCTAGCTGTGCAGCATTTGTGCACCGCCGCCGTCAGTGTCAGCCAGTTTGCCGTGGCATACGGAGCTCCATCGCAGTCTTTAACACTGGTAGCATGCCGCGACACCGTGGACGTGAACCGTATGTGCAGTTGACGGACTTTGAGCGAGGGCGTATAGTGGGCATGCGGGAGGCCGGGTGGACGTACCGCCGAATTGTTTAACACGTGGGGCGTGAGGTCTCCACAGTACATCGATGTTGTCGCCAGTGGTCGGCGGAAGGTGCACGTGCCCGTCGACCTGGGACCGGACCGTCTCCATGAAGCTGGGCTACGGTCCCGCACACCGTTAGGCCATCTTCCGCTCACGCCCCAACATCGTGCAGCCCGCCTCCAGTGGTGTCGCGACAGGCGTAAATGGAGGGACGAATGGAGACGTGTCGTCTTCAGCGATGACAGTCGCTTCTGCCTTGGTGCCAATGATGGTCGTATGCGTGTTTGGCGCCGTGCAGGTGAGCGCCACAATCAGGACTGCATACGACCGAGGCACACAGGGCCAACAACCGGCATCATGGTGTGGGGAGTGATCTCCTACACTGGCCGTACACCTCTGGTGATCGTCGAGGGGACACTGAATAGTGCACGGTACATCCAAACCGTCATCGAACCCATCGTTCTACCATTCCTAGACCGGCAAGGGAACTTGCTGTTTCAACAGGACAATGCACGTCCGCATGTATCCCGTGCCACCCAACGTGCTCTAGAAGGTGTAAGTCAACTACCCTGGCCAGCAAGATCTCCGGATCTGTCCCCCATTTAGCATGTTTGGGACTGGATGAAGCGTCGTCTCACGCGGTCTGCACGTCCAGCACGAACGCTGGTCCAACTGAGGCGCCAGGTGGAAATGGCATGGCAACCCGTTCCACAGGACTACATCCAGCATCTCTACGATCGTCTCCATGGGAGAATAGCAGCCTGCATTGCTGCGAAAGGTGGATATACACTGTACTAGTGCCGACATTGTGTATGTTCTGTTTCCTGTGTCTATGTGCCTGTGGTTCTGTCAGTGTGATCATGTGATGTATCTGACCCCAGGAATGTGTCAATAATGTTTCCCCTTCCTGGGACAATGAATTCACGGTGTTCTTATTTCAATTTCCAGGAGTGTACAAACAACATGATGATAAAAAAGTTTTTATACCAATGTTCGCAGGTTGTTGCGGAGACATGGCTTAGCCACAGCCTGGGGGATATTTCCACAGTGAAATTTTCACTCTGTAGCGGAGAGTGCTCTGATGTGGTAGATCTAACTGTGTACGAGACGAAAACTTGAACTCGGGACCTTTGCTTTCGTAGACAAGTGTTTTACCGGCTTTTTTCTTTATTGAGGATGTACTTGTTAAACAAATTGTTTCTGTTAGTAAGAAGGCATCGCAAACAAGTTAAAGAACATAAATTATCTCAACGTGAAATATTTTTTTAGTCACGTATACTTTGTGTGTCGACCTTCCAACACACAGGTGAACTGAATACATCTAATAGCAAGTAAAAGAATGGAAATCCCAACAGATTTATTGCTTAAACAGTGGACACGGGGCCAAAGCAAACCAAAATAATGATGAAAAACAAATAGTCAAGTCCAGGACGCAATTCTGCATGCGTTACCTGTATGCGGACAATGTTCATTGGTACCAAGTCGATAACGATCTCGCCTCGTGTCATCATCAAAACCCACTGTGGGGGTAATATTCTGCCTTGTATATCCCAGCTGTGAGCGGAGTTTATGAGCCACTGCACAAATAATTTGCGAAGAGTTGTTGGTAGCAAGGAGTGTGCTCAAATGTGCTATGATTATCTGGGACATATTGCCAGTAATCAAGAACTATGTTCTTACCATCGCATAATAAGTAGTAAAGGGACATGCCTTTAAAAAATGTGAGAGTGTAATTCTTGACGGTTGGGAAGTAAGTGTCCTCGAGGCATAGGAGGAGCCAAGGGTCAATTGTATGAGGCGGAGCAAGAAGATAGCAGTCGAAGATCCTGTGTACCAGTATCTCTAGGTCAAATGCCGTTAGAAATGTTAAATGGTATTCGTCAGTGTTCGGAAGATAACAATGTGGGCAGAGGGGAGAATCCATCAGCCAAATTTCGTGCAAACTGTGTCGTGTATTTCCAGTTGAGCACATGGTATCATGTTACTCATGTCTGTGTAGGGAGCAAAGACTGCTTTCCATGCCGCAGGCCATAGTGTGGCCGGACTTTTACTCTACATCACATTGGGAGACAGGGTTCTCGGTAGCAAACGATACACTTTTCTCACTCTTAGAGCTGGCGTGGCCAGCACACCAGGGTGCACGTAACTATATTCGAGTATGAATGGCGGGATGTGAAAAAGAGAAGGAGTAATGGGTGCAATCTTAACAGGTTTCAGAGCAGACACGGGAATCAGATTGTCTGACTGCCTGCCTGTAAGCGTGTTGATGGTGCCACGTAACCTACGTACTGGTGGTGGTATAGTTAAGGGTGTAACTCGACCTGGTACGAAGATTACCGTCGTTTATCATGTCCTACAATTCCTGCAAGCTACCCTCTATAGTAATGATTTAACAAATTCGTATGGTGCACGAAATTACAGGCACCTGTGAGTTATTTCCGGGTATTAATAATTTCTAGTGGCCGGCCGGAGTGGCCGAGCGGTTCTAGGCGCTACAATCTGGAACCGCGCGACCGCTACGGTCGCAGGCTCGAATCCTGCTTCGGGCATGAATGTATGTGATGTCCTTAGGTTAGTTAGGTTCAAGTAGTTCTAAGTTCTAGGGGCTGATGACCTCAGCAGTTAAGTCCCATAGTGCTCAGAGCCATATGAACCATTTTTTTTTAATTTCTAGCGGAATGTTTTAACCAACTGGTAAAAATTTGAAGGCAACAGATAACGAAATATATTTTTTTTAGAACCACTACATAAGGGACCTACGCAGGGCTTAATAGGGAGCATAGATCTAGTATATACTTTCATGACCCAGCATTCAACTCTGGTACTGACTTTCACCTATTGTTTATGACGAAGCCAGGAAATAATCAGTCGAGCGTATAGATTAATTGATTATATTCCGTACCGATGGCATTTCAATAACTAGCCGTGTGTCTGTTGGAATCTACATCATCACAACTGGTCCCTCTAGTTAACATGACTCACTGTCGCCACGTAATTACGGAAAATGAGAAGGGAGCGCACACTTGGCTTCAATGTAATTTTATGCAGGCACACAATTATACCTAAACCCATGCTTATCACAGTCAATTACTATGGGTCACCAAACAAGTTTAGCAAAGACATTACAAGCGAACTGGGTCAGGTCGGAAGAGTATTTGCCTAAATATTTCAATTTTCGTTAAAACGTACGCTGAAGAAAGGGGTAGCAAGTGGTGCTCTTAATTATGACTGCCAATTTTGGTTTAATTATGCTTTCATGGGCAGCGGCAGCTGGATGCTAACAGCGCGTAGCGTTGCGCAGTTGGAGGTGAGCCGCCAGCAGTGGTGGACGTGGGGAGAGAGATGGCGGAGTTTTGAAATTTGTAAGAATTGGTGTCATGAACTGCTATATGTATTATGACTAGTGAGGTAAATACATTGTTTGTTCTCTGTTAAATCTTTCATTTGCTAACTATGCCTATCAGTAGTTAGTGCCTTCAGTAGTTTGAATCTTTTAGTTAGCTGGCAGTAGTGGCGCTCGCTGTATTGCAGTAGCTTGAGTAACGAAGATTTTTGTGAGGTAAGTGATTTGTGAAACGTATAGGTTAATGCTAGTCAGGGCCATTCTTTCGTAGGAATTTTTGGAAGTCAGATTGCGTTGCGCTAAAGATATTGTGTGTCAGTTTAAGCACAGTCTTGTATAATTTTTCTAAGGGGACGTTTCAGTCTATATTCTATCAATGGGCATTAAAATCTGAACTTTCCTAGATACAAGACTTTAAACAGCGTGTTTAACGTAACGCACTTCATTGTAGGTGAATTGCAAAAAATACGGACACACAAGATTATTCCTTCTCTATCTTACACTCACCCACTACCGTATGGCTATTCATTCGTTTACTGTACATTTTCAGACTGAAACCGCAGTTTACCAATGTGGCGGTTGCTCCAACCGGCCATGTGGCGGCAAAGTAAGTACACAAAGAAAACATATAAAAAAATAAATAAAAATCTTCTAAAATATTACTGTGAAAGAAAGACCGCATTGAAATACATTAAATGAGTGAACTTCCGTTAAACACAGCAATAATACGACCGCGAGCTTAAGACCTATGGTGCGTTGCCTCACCAAGGCACGGTTGCGAAGTTCTACTGAAATTTGACTAAACTATGAAAATAAGCTCCCTTGTGAGGGTTTCATGGCAATATCACACCTGATTTCAACATATGGACCATATTAACGAGCAGATTTGAGACACTCTGATATCTCTGTTAACATTACCAAAATCGAAAGCTGCGTCTCCACGTCTGTCCAGCGGCGCATTAATTTGGCAGCTTGCTAACTGTCGGTCTGGTGACGGATGTTGGGATATGAGTTCGCGAAATATCGTATAATAAATTTCCAAAGTATTACGATGCCAGAAGACGAAGTCCTTTCCGTAATGTATTAGCACCCGCCAGAACGCAAAGTTTGCACATTCCATCCACCATGCCAAAGTCGAAGCATATCGTGGAAGACGTGCTTCACTAACCCGACGGCAATAATCTGACGGCATTCTGGGTCCTCGGGGTGTGCCACATTCATCTTACGAACACGCTGTCCCATACACGTTGTTGCTGGCGGGTGACCGTGCATATGAAGGCACTATGATCTGAGAAGGCGTCCAACACTCCCAGAGCAATATCATGTGAGACATGACGTGATCAAGACGACTGGCTAAGTGACTAGTAAGATTTGTGTGTTGGTGCTGCTCACCATGCACTTTCCTCCAAGTATCGATTAAATGCATGCTTCGCACCAATATCCGTTCTCAACAAGCCAAAAAGTGTTCGACCTGATCCTTTCGGATGGAGCACACATTTAAAATCGCAGCCGAAGATATATTGATCGTAGCGACCAAGAAGAAGCCGAGTGGTTACGTCTGAGCAGAACTGCAATCTCAAGCAGCGTTCGTTGGATCCTGATGGAGCGTACATATTAATAATATGTGTACCTAACGCCGTGACCTCCAACGCTCAGGCAGAGGACAGGTACCTCTCATCTTCGATGGGAATACCGTCACACACTAGTATCGGGGTGTTGCTACCAGTCTGATCACCCAGTGTCATATATGTCACGTAACCATAGAAGTCGGGGAGCGATGTGAAATGCACTTCGTACAGTAAAGCAAATTCAGTACCCAGTGCATGAAGACTCTCTCGCAGTAAATGGATCTTCAGCATTTTTCCTATCATATTGGGGTTCCCTGTACCGATACGATAAGCCTGTCGTCTAATTGCAGTTTTCAAGTTATTTATTAGGCTGGAAACGTTTCTTGACTGTCAAGCCGTACTGTCACCTCAGGCCACTCCCATCATCTTGGCCAGAACCAGTTCTAAAGCACAGGCGCCAACGGCTCTGGCCCTGTCGGTGTATCTTGCATGGCGTCATCGTCCTTATTCCACGTCGTTGAACGCAGTTTAAGGCCGTCTTTCAACATCTCACGGGATGGACTCCCATCTCGTGTATTGATGTATGATCACTCAGCTGTGGGTACGTACGAAACTGCCTCTGTCTCATTCAGTGTTCCCACACTGCTGCCGGCGACGGTTAGCTTCGCGCGAACATACCGAGGAGGGTGGCGCAGTGGTTAGCACACAGGATTCGCATTCGGATTCGGGATGGTGACGGTTCCTGATTTACGTTTTCCGTAATTTCCCTAAATCGCTTAAGGCAAATGCTAGGATGATTCCTTCCTAAGGACACAGCCGCTTTCCTTCTCCATCCTTCCCTAATCCGAGCTTGTGCTCCGTCTCTACTGACCTCATTGTCTATGGGTCGTTAAACGCTAATCTCCTCCTCTTTCTCCTCCTCCTCCATGGGAGCTTCGTCTAGGCGGGTGGAGTTGTCGTCCTCTGGCAGCTGGTTCTCATCCTGTCCTGTTGCTCTGCATCTCCGCGCATGATGCTTTAAGGATTGTTGCTTTCTGGTGTGTCCTCCTGTGTCAGACGAAGGCAGAGACTCACACTGTTCCAACGCAGAGGTCGCAGTTGGGACGATCAACGATCCTATCACCATTTTATCGTTATGCGTATCGTCGACGGAGGCGACGCAGTCGGAGTGGAGCAAGTGACACCTAGAACTTGCTTTCATCTTCCCGCCACATCGGAGGATACTGGGTTGGACCATGAGGGCGTGTTGGATGCCGTGGTGAAACAGCAGCAGTCGTCAGAGCGTCATCATAAACCACGGGAACAGTGTCGGCTGCGGCGGCGCCATGTCCACAGCCCGTAGTTACGTGATCAGGCGTTGGCTGCATTCAGATCAGAGGTACTCCTCCGTCCCACATATAGAAGTACTATGTTGTCCAAATGAGGGTGACACAGCAGCCACCGATATAGAGATATGAGGGGATATGTTTTTTAACTTCAATCCAGTACCTCGCCTCCTATTTTAGGCGGAAGTAAAGCTGTGAGGAGAAGTTGTGAGTCGTGCTTGGGTAGCTCAATCGGCAGAGCACTTGTCTCCGAAATGCAAAAGTCACGAGTTCGCGTCTTGGTCCAACACACAGTTTTCATCTGTCGGAAGTTTCAGATCAGTGCAAACTCCACTGCAGAGCGAAAATTTCGTTCATGAAAAAAGAATGTATGTAGGACAATCCATGTGCTTTTTAAGGTTTTATTAAGGGATAAACTTTTCATTACATTTACCTTGCAATAAATATTATTTTTAATTTTAATACTAACTATTTATTATTAATCTCACTTCTTTCTAAAGGCTTCCAATCCTGGTCTGTTCATTCTGATGTGTGTGATGTCACAATAGTAACACCAAATTAGCTCTCAACACGGACATGATTTAAATCCTTCTCGAATGTGTTTAACTGAACTAGGTTTCCGTTGGTAATCAAGACGTCACTGACAGACGATTAAATGATAATCTTCTTCCTGCATTCTCTCTCTCTATTTGTTTCAAGAGCACCACTGCATAGAAACCATAATGAAGACACATCAAGTAATTGGCAATTTCATCTATTTACATTGATGAATTCTACAAAACGAAAGAATATATTTCTGTATAGCGGACAGGCCTGAATCAGTGTGCGGTGTTCCTTTAAGTAAAATGAAAAGAGAAAAGCTGCATTAGATGCGGGGAAGTGGCGAGTACTTAAGTTTATAAGAATCTGTTGTTATTTAAGTTAATTATTTGTGTAGTCATCTTTCAGAATGTGTATTAGGAAATATTACTTACAGCATACGAATTTTTTTACACTCATTTCTTCATGAATGTATCTCTCTCTGCTGCGGAACAGTTCTACTAATTACACAAAGATAACGCAACATTCAGAGCAGGTTCAGAGTTGTAAATGAGTACACAAGACAAAAATTAGAAAACAGATCAAAAGAGGGATAGCAGCACAAAATTGCGGCGAGCTATTCCGAGCTTCCGTAATGCCGAGGATTATGAAAACAGCCTACCCTAATGGTAATCGCAAGACGTTTCCCGAGCCAGAAGTTTGCGCCAACGGACTTAATTTCGTAACCGCTTAAGATTATTAGTTGCGAGAAGAATCAGGCGCGGATGAAAGCGCTATCTTGAGCGAAATAGCCCTGAGCCTGTCCTTAAGGAGCTTAAACAGATTGCCCCTTAATAGAAGTCTAACCGCTCCAGTGGGGAAGGCGCTACTCAAAGAAGCCCGAGGCGGTTGGTTAGCCACGCGATGTCTGCCGGCGTCCCCCACCACTCTGCACCTGCAGTGACACTGCAGATAGCGGGCACGTCTATCGACAGGCAGAAGATTACAACACGACAACGTAATGTGCTTCACAGTCATGTTACTGCGAACACGAACTAGCTTCATTGCCTTACATAGCACATTCACCACTGCACCTGATACTTAAGACAAGTTAGTGGTGGACCACTTCAAATTACTGACAGTATTACAGATAACATGAAGCCATTTGTACTGCATAAAGACAGTCTCATCATTGCTCATGCGAGCTGTTTCCAATGTCATTGCTTCCGGACACTTGCACACCTTTATTCTTTGAGTCACGACACATCCTTCTTCCAGACACCGTTTACCCTCTGCAACATGTGTATAAAGAAAAGGAGGTTGTAGTACAAGTTAAGTCAGAAGTAGCGGAGCAGTTGATATTTTGCTACTATTCGTGTTCCCCGCTGATTATGAGCTACTTAAGCATCAGTCACAGATCGTGTTACAGGTGCCTTGCTTTCCGAGCACCAAATAGTTGACAATGCACTCTCCGCAAAACGCAGGAATCCAGGTTTGAGTCCCCGGGATCTTGTTGTTGTTGTTGTTGTTGTTGTTGTTGTTGTTGTCATAGTCATCAACTGGTTTGGTGCAGTTCTACATGTTATTCTCTGCAAGCAGCGGCGGCTCACTCAAACTTTTACCGATGCGCTAGAGTATTACAGAATTAAACAGATTGTGTTTAACTATGTATTCGTCATAGGTGTCTTAATATTGTTGCGATACTAGCTTGATCTATTGAAAAAAGATCAGGCATGTTGTTTTTAATTTCCGCCAAGTTTTTGTTATTAATAAAGTAATTTGTTCAAGATCTTTGATTCCCCATGCACCCCAGTCATCACTGTTCCCGAACAGCAAACACGAAAAACAAGAAGTTCATTGCAACACCTCAACCACAGGTCCAGCTCTTTTCAAACTCTTTCATATTAAATTTCCACGTATATTCGCTATTTTTACCACCACCTATTTCCTTGTGACGTACAAGGATAACAAGCGTAACTAAATTAAATACATTAATTTTATGTATATAAATTGAACTGTCTAAATATATTTGAATTTTATGATTAATAGCTTACTGTTGTGAGATATAAAATAAAATAAAAAGTAAAAAGATGGTAGCATCGGAAACCGAACACGAGCCGACGAATTACCAGTCGGTGAACTTGACCACTGCACCGCAGCACTGATATGTGAACTCATATTCTATGAATGAACCTTCAGAGTGAGTTTTTACCTTTTCCTATGGCCCACTCAGATGAAGTATTCTAGGAATATGAAATTGCTGCTTGTCACATGAGTCAAATCGGTGAGCTCCGTCGCACGCCATACCCTTGTGAGATTAAGATTTGGAGTAGGCATGCTTAGCGGTCTATTGGAAAAGGGCCTCACATCAGAGCTTGTGCAATCGAAAACAGACGGCTGCCTCCCTTTTCTGCATTTCAGCATTCGACACTGGTTTCTAGTCATCGCGGAGACAGCTCTACGATATATATTTTCATCCGTTTTATTTACGTAACAACACACATTCGAAGAAAACTGGCGTACTTTTAAAGCGATTTCTGGCTCTCATTCTAAGAGAAATTTCATAATTTAAGTGCGATATTTACAGAGCGTTATAGCACATGATCAATGGCCGCCACTGTATGCAAGTCTCTTCATCTCTGGATAACCGCTGCTATCTGCTCACTGTACTCAAACGTTTGCCTTGCTCTACAAACATAATGTCATACACATCCCTCCATTAGCAAACTGACAAATCCTTGTACTGTTAACTGATCCTTTCTTTTAATGGAGTTGTGCCACACATTTCTGTCTTTCGTCACTCATTTCGATTCCATACCTCTTCATCAGTTATTCGATTTACTCACGTTATCTTCAGCATTCTTCTGTAGCGCCACACTAAAAAATTTCTCAACTTGCCTAAACTGGTTATCACTCACGTTTCAATTCTTTGTACAAAATTACATTCCACAAAAATACCTTTAGAAAAGATTTCCTAGCACTTAAATTTATAACAGAAACAGCAAATATTTATTTATTTATTTATGATGGTAACGTTCAGTCCAAGCGACTGTCTTCAAATCAGAAGCTCCTTGATGACCTATGGAGCCCATTCAAGGGGCAGCTGTATGTAACAAAAGTACAAATCGACAACTACAGTTGCTGTTACACATGTGAATTGATTTGTCTGTTACACATATTGCGACATGCAACATAAAGGTTTCCTGCATGTTACTTGAAAATGATTACAGCGTCGAAATTGGCCAGTAGCGAACAAAATGAAATTTTTTTACAGCCCATAACTAACAATGTTTTCCTTTGCAGAATGCGTAGTGTTACACGATTAAGATTAACAAATGTAAAACAGGTTGATGAAATGTAGTCGAATTACGTCTGTCTTATGAAATACAGGGCAACAAGACATCGCTGAAGGACAGTTGGGTAAATGGATAAATTGATGAAGTGGTACTGAATCTAACTAGGAAGAAAAAAAATTGTCACGTCTTGGCTAAAAGAAGGGATTGTTGGACAGAACGTATTCTGAAGCATCAATAAACTTTGAATTTGGTAATAGTGGGAGGTGCAGGGAGAGTGGACTGCACAGAAATGGAAGGAGACCATGGCTTGAGAAAACAGTAAATAGTTTCAGATGGATGTAGACTGCAGCGATTACGCAGATATGCAGAGATGAAGCGGCTTGCAGGAAGTACACTAACGTAGAGAGCTGTATAAATCCAATCTAAGCGACAAACTTCGTCGAAATGTATCTGCTGCTTAAATTGGTCTTCATAGTCCAGCGTGGGCATGCTTACAAGGTGGTTTTCCGTCCATAAATACCTGTAATTTCAAAAGTCAAATTTGGTCATTGGAATTCTTGTTCTATCCTTACTATTACTGTTTGTGTATATGATGTATCAATATTGAGATGTCTGCTTTGTTGTGTTATTGCTCTTAGAAGTAAGTCGTCAGCGTTCCTCGAAATACTGCAATTTATTTAATTTGAAAACAATCGGATCTTTAGCAGGGAGACAAAAAAGGAAAAGATCACGACCGGGAGAGAATGAAACCATAGGGCTACACACAGTGACGTGCCTGTAATTAACTGCTACAGAAAATTAATAACTTGTGGTGGATAGCGATCATCCGCAGTATAAAATGATATCAGTTGAATTCGTGCAATAGTCTTTAAACAACAGAACACGCTTACGTAATTCTCATTCCTCATCAAAATCAATTTAATCCTGAGATGCCGTAGTTTGTTCATGTTGGTCTGATTATAAATATAGTAAGGTTGCCTTCGCGGTCCAGTATCCATACTAATAACCGTTATTAACACGAACTGCTGAATTCGAGATCTGGTCCCGTAAATTTACCTCCGCTCAACCTGAGAGATTCACTGAATCGCATATTTTAATTAATCTTGTCACATCATATAAAACAACCTTCGACATAACTGCTAAAGTTCGAGTCAAAATATGGCTACCAGTCAAAATCCTGTACAACCAACTTTTGCATCAAGAACTGCTGCAAGACACATAGGAAGAGAGTCAACGAGGTTCTAGAACGTACCGCCAGGGATGTGGAACCACGCAAACTGCAATGCCGTGCCGAGCTAAGCTAGTTTTCGTTTGTGGTTCCTTGGTGTCAACAGCCCGATCGATGTGGCCACACAGATTCTCGATTGAGTTTGTATGCAGGGAGCATGGTGGCCTGGATACTGCGGGAAACTCACCTTGGTGCTCTCAGAATCACACGTGTGTACTGCCAACTGCGTAATACGTTTCATTGTCATATTTGTAGATGCCACATTGCCAAGGAAAAGCAAACTACATATAGGGGTGGACATGGTCTCCTAGAATAGATGCGTACTTGCGTCGGTCATTGTGCCTTCCAGAATAACGAGATCACGCACAGAATGCCACGAAAACATTCCACAGAGCATAGCACCCCGTCCCCGTTGCAGGGTATTAGATCTCAAACGTTTCACGCACTACGCTCCAACGGCTGTCTATCCTATGGAGCATAACATGTTCTTCAGCTCAACAGGTTACCTTCGCCACTTAGTGGAGTTCCAGTTTCGGTACTGATGTGCAAATTTCAGCCTCTGTCACCGATGAACAGCATGGGTGCTTGAACCAGACACCATTTGCGATGCCCTAAACGTAGAAACATTAACTGAACTGTCATTGTAGAGTCATTGTTACTAGCTTTTTAGTTCATCTAGGTGGTCAGTTTCTCAATAGTTGCACGTACACATCTCCGCAGCTGTCGTTCATGCTTATCCTCGATGGCCCGTGGTGCATCGCAGTTGCTCGCACGGTACACTTTAACTGTAGCAATTAACATGGATCCCGCAAACAGTGATCGTGTGAGACCCAACTCGCTTTATGAGCCCCAGAAAACATTAGATACAGGCTCCCAGGTAAATGCCATTTTCCTTGACTTGCGAAAGGCGATCGATACAGTTCCGCACTGTCGCCTGATAAAGTAAGAGCCTACGGAATATCAGACCAGCTGTGTGGCTAGATTGAAGAGTTTTTAGCAAACAGAACACAGCATGTTGTTATCAATGGAGAGACGTCTACATACGTTAAAGTAACCTCTGGCGTGCCACAGGAGAGTGATATGGGACCATTGCTTTTCACAATATATGTAAGTGACCTAGTAGATAAAGCTGGAAGTTCAATGCGGCTTATCATGGATGATGCTGTAGTATACAGAGAAGCTGCAGCATTAGAAAATTGCAGGGAAATGCAGGAAGATCTGCAGCGGATAGGCACTTGGTGCAGAGAGTGGCAACTGACCCTTAACATCGACAAATGTAATGTATTGCGAATACATAGAAAGAAGGATCCTTTATTGTACGACTATATGATAGCGGAACAAACACTGGTAGAAGTTACTTCTGTAAAATATCTGGGAGTATGCGTGCGGAACAATTTCAAGCGGAATGATCATGTATAATTAATTGTTGGTAAGGCGGGTGCCAGGCTGAGATTCATTGGGAGAGTCCTTGGAAAATGTAATTCATCAACAAAGGATGTGGCTTACAAAATACTCACTCTACCTATACTTGAGTATTGCTAATCAGTGTGGGATCCGTACAAGATCGGGTTGACAAAGGAGATAGAGAAGATACAAAGAAGAGTGGCGCGTTTCGTCACAGGGTTATTTGGTAAGCGTGATAGCGATACGGAGATATTTAGCAAACTCAAGTGGCAGACTCTGCAAGAGAGGCGCTCTGCCTCGCGGTGTAGCTTGCTGTCAAGGTTTCGAGAGGGTGTTCTGGATGAGGTATCGAATATATTGCCTTTTTGCACTTCAGAAAAATCACTCCGTTTCTGCAATACGACAGAGGCTGCACTATTTATCGCGTCCTCTCACCATACTTAATATATATTCCGCTGCTAGTGCTCCCACCTGTCGTCTGTGAGCGAGTATTGCACGTTGACGTGATAGCCAGTGATCCCATTAATGGGGGGTGGATTCCCACATTAGATTTCACGTGTCCAACTTCCACAACTCTGTGCCCAGATATGAGCCTATGAACTTAGTTGTCCTGACTAAGAGGTGAACCACTGCTGGCTTGCTTGCTCAATACTATAAGCACTGTCGGGGCTACACTCTGTCCTGGCAGCCAGAAAAGACTCACAACAACAAAATATACTACTCATATAACTCATAGGCTGGCATATGCTGGCCCAAAAAGTAAGAGACAAAGACACTGTGCTCTTGTCGCAAAGAAATTTTCAGTCCTTGGGCAAAGACGTACCATCAGAAAGTAAGTTTTCCCTCCGGTAGAAGTAACGTACTTCGCTGCGATCGGAGTGGCGAGTGCGGTTCTTCTGAGGAGACCGCCGCTGCCGCCTGAAGTGACGCCTGCCTTATCTGACAGTCGTAAATCGCGGCCGCTGTGGCGCCGGCGGCCTACCTTCGGTCCTCCGACGAGTTTCGGCAGCGATAAGGCAAGGCGCGCAGCGTACCAGGGCCGAGCAGCGCCTCGCAGCCCCTGTCTGCCGGGATCAATGCAGCCCGCGCGACACGTAACAGGTACCAGTTGTCTACAACAGCTATGACAGGAGCAGCTGCAGGCGCTGGGAGAGTGCGCCACAGATTGTGTACGTGCAAGGAAAGAGGACAGGGATTAGAACCGGGATGCTCTGCTTCTCTAAAACGATTGCTTAACTCCCTCGGCCATTCGGAGAGGTATTACACATATTCCATGTCCGATATTGCCAACTGCTCGCTCGCCGCTACATCGATTCCCGTAGCAATTCAAACGCTCGTTGTGCATCCGGACTGAAACATTTCATCAAAGGGTCGTCGTGTCCATGGGATTATCGATATGAATGATGACTATTGCATCGCACACGTCTGACACAACAGAAACCACTGGTATCTATAATTATTTGATATCCTGAAATGATTTTTTTCTCTCTGTAAGTTTATACTGTGAAGCGTGCGTGTCGCCAGACTTCAGCAACCGTTCGTGCTAGCTGCCTGCCATACTCGCGACTTCAACACAGAAATGACCAAACAAGCAATTCTATACTTCGATAGAATATAACACAATCGTGAAGCAATGACAATTATTCACTCTGTTAAGTGCTAATCCAGCTAAAGTTTCATTGTCAACAAAATACAATTCAACTGAATTCTTATAATAGAAAGGACTCTGCTAACTTTCCAAATCAAAGGAAAAGAATACGTTTCTCGCAGTGGCATCTGTATAACAGTGTAAACGCCGACACAGTGAGACTGAAACACCGTGAGCTGGAATCCTCTTTCGATATTTATTAAAAAGAAAAATCGTTCGCCTCATCAGAACACTATGGGAGTAAACGATGCAGTGAATGAATGTTATTTCAAAATACTAATTTCTTTGCCCTCAATCAATATTGTTCAAGCTCATGTTGGATTAATTTACAGTGACTCACAAAAAAAGGTAGATAACAATAAGCACACAATTTCAAAATTTTTCTGAATACAGTGATCTTGAATTTGAAGAGTGTGATAATCTCCAAACTCAGGAACGCTATACCTGTGCAGAAGAGATCTGAATGTTGTCTGGCAGGCTGTAAATTGAGATGAAAATCACTTTCCAAAGTCTGGGAAACTCATAAAAGGCGAATACTGCGTAGCATCGACACTTGATCCCAGTATGATACAGGACTATCGATAAGAAGTAATCACAAGTTGAAAAACGGATTTCCAAATTACGAACTATGCGATGCAAGAAAACGCTAGTGCTGTACACGACGCTTATTCCAAAGCAGCTAAGGGAGCACCGAGTTGAAGCCGGACGCCGAACAGCGACTCTCCACCGACGAGACACGAACAGCCACAACTGATGGGCTGCCAGGTCTCAGAAACTCAACACAATTCCCCCAGGAGGCCGGAGCGTATTGTGTTCTGAGTTAACGAACTAAGAATGGCAGTGTACAGGACCTCACTTTATGATTGGCGGAAAGACGTCTGCGAATGAAAATGCAGTTAGCTTCCCATGCCGTTTACGGAAACTAAACGGTGGCGCTCTCTCTGCATTCTGTTATAGGAAGACCTGTGGACTTTCGTGAAATTCTCGTTCGAACGCACATGGCTCGCACTGTTTTCAGGGACGAAGTACTCTGCCTTTAGAGACACCCGTAAGTAGTTTAGTCGCGTGGCTACTGCCCGGGGGAATTCCGTGTGGGAAATTTGCCGGATTTTTGCTGTTGTCTACATAACACATGTAGCTTGTAGCTGGACCATCCCACCACATTCCAAAACGTGGTAAAGACACGAAGTAAACCGCCGGAATTCACAGGCCTTGCATTTCCATTCAGAAAGTTTACGAGAACATAACATGGCGATACATTTTGTCGCTTAGCGACGTGTGACAAACAAGTCTCGTCACAACTCAGAGAAATGTGCCAAATTTGATCAAAAAATTCACTTCTAGTACACATTACTTACATCTATTTTCTTTGTTGTGACAAAAGTGACCCATCGCTGTGAGGTAAGTATTCATTTCAGCGCCGGCATACTACATCATCATGTACGCGGTCTATTGGAATGTGTGTGGGGAAGGAAGAGCTGGCCGACCGCTATGGCCGAGCGGTTCTCTGCGCTGCAGTCCCGAACCGCTCTGCTGCTACGTTCGCATGTTCGAATCCTGCCTCGGCCATGGATGTGTCTGATGTCCTTAGGTTAGTTAGGCTTAAGCAGTTCTAGGTCTAGGGGACTGATGACCTCAGATGTTAAGTCCCATAGTGCTTAGGGTCATTTGCTCCATTTGGAAGGAAGAACTTCGTAACCTGCTGGTCCGGGCTTTCGTAGCGATAGGGGCTGTTGGCCAATCGCATTGCTTCAACCACAGCCCTGTTGTTGGCGTCCGAGACTTGACAACAACTAGAACGCATCATACGATCGTCTCGTGCGTTGGCGAATGGCGCCAAGATGGGCGGCAACAACGCGTCGGCATCGACACCACCTGAAGACAAAGTGGGTGTGATAATGTGGCTTTCTGTGTACATTATTTACGGCCTGACGAACCCTACGCCAGTAGATGTATTGCAGCGGCGTCTGTTTTCAATCCAAAAATTCGCTTCCCCCAATGAGACTGCATCGGCTCTCCTTACGCAGAGCGCGGACGCAAGAACCAATCGAAACATAATTACACTTCGGTACCGACATCGTGAAGGAAAACTGTTCATCGTGTGCGCAGAGGATGGGGAGAGGAGGAGTGCCAGGGAAGTTGCTGTCTTTTGCCCGATTTTTAGAAAATTTTGTGGGATATGTCGGTCTTCATAATGGAAATAGTATAGTCAGCTTCTCTGCCTGTGGTTTTAGAGAACTTGGAATTTGGGAGGAAAGAAAACACTTACAGTTTGTGGACAGTTGGCCACGGAGGGTCAAACCCCATGATTGGAGGTCTTTAGAGATGGGATCTGACAGACATCTGGGCTGTTTTGCAGCACTCAGTTTTCGAAATCCACGGTCGTGTTAGTCGTAATCTGAGCAATTCGCCTCTCATATGTTTTGGATGTGCAGCATAAGCAGCTGATTTAACTCCAGTTTGAATTTTAATCTTGCACCAGCGAGCTGCACAGGCAAGGGGATCTTGGTGCTTCCTTGCAATCTTCCTTCTATAATGTTCCCTTCCACACCGTTAGTCTCAGCCATTTTGTTAATCTAATTCGAGGTTCAATTGATTTTAATTCACTGCTAATTTTTGTCTAATATTTGTGTGATTTAAGGGGAAATAAGATTATGCTAAACGCAGATTACTTGTTATTAAACTGTGGTTCGATCAAAAGTAAAAATTAAAATTCTGTTAGAGGCACAAAATTTTTGATTTATCGTTTTCAGATTTAGAGTAAATTAAGATTTAGTTGAAAATAGACATGGCTTCCATTCGAAGATCTCTATTTGTCCTACAGCTCCCTGTACTACCGTTGACACCCACCCCATCCACCCCGAGACGATTCAGTATTTCTCTACGGACATCGCGAGCCTGCAAACCCACTGGACGTGACCGTCCCCATTTGTAATGTAGTACGAACGCATTTTTAACACTGGTGCACAGAGCGCCTTTCAGTGATGTGATCATGTGGGGATTGCGACATGTGAGAATAAAACGGCAAAGTGTCCCGCTAAGACCCCCCTCCCCCCCCCCCCCCCCCCAATACAGCAACAGCCACAATGCCACCCGCACCCCTTTGTCAGGAACTAAAACCTAGATGCCGATGTGACAGGCAACCATTTCAACACACACAATGTGAGTGGCTTTACGTTACTGGAGTCTCCTGGCCGCATGCGAAATTTGGGGGTTGTTAAAAGGGATGCACGACGCTAGCACATAGGAATAACTTAATGGCTGTCTCTCTACAGGGACATTTTCATAGTGCCTAACTAACGTACGTCTGCGTCGTTGAGGGTGTTGATGATCTATGGGGGCTTACACAAACCCTTTGGTGTTGTATTATGCAAGTTTCGATGTCATTGCCCTCCCAAGACCACGCCACAGGAAGCCGTGAAGCAAGAGAGCTGAGAAAGCATTAACACCATTTGCTGTTTCTGGCCATGTTCAAATTTATGCTGCCCTCTGAGATCTTTTCCTGACGATTCTGAGTAGTGGGATGTCTGAAACCTTTTCCTCGGCCACCCATAAGAAAACCGCGTGATTTCAGCCTTGGCCGTCGTGCTTCTGACCTCCATCGCAGAGACCTCAAGAGAAGGGGGCTGATATGTCTGGAGTATGACGAAATTTACCATCATATGACACGTCCTAAATAGCGGTTGGCCGAATTTTGGTGAAACATGGTGGCAATGTGACGTCATTAACTCACCTTTCATATGAAATTCCGAGCTCTGGCCTTTATTTCTTATGTATCTACACCGTGCTTTTCAAAGCGTCGCTGAGTTAGTGTGTGACGTTGCAGGGCATCACTCTTTTGTATCGTTACAGAAGATGTTTGTAGATGCCTTTAAGTCATATTTCAAATTGCTGTGTCGCAATCGGAGACGGTTGCGGGGTGATTTTTTTAACTGTGTTAGCTCATTGGTCGCCGTGGCCCCCCACCGGCAAGCCTGCGTGTGTTGACATTGGAACATGTGCAACAAATACTAAATGGGCACTAAGCAGGCCTTACATCACTGCTCTATCAAGTCTTCAAAATCAACATAACATTTCTTGTTAAAGTTTTATTTACTGACAAGTTTCAAGTGTGGTCTGTCAATATATCACCATGTAAATGCCTTAATACATAATAATGTTTCACATAATTACATTATCGGCATTGATAATCAGTTAAACAGTGACATAAGACATGCTAGTGTTTACAGAATGTCGCAACTTTACCTGATATACAGATGACGCCGAGCAACTTTATCCACATTTGACATGGTGATTTCCAGACTAGCGGTTTAAGGACACAGTTATTATTCCTATATGCGTGTAAGGGTCCTCCACTGAAATTAAGGGCATCAAAAACGTCATCATCATTGCTGCGGATCTGACGCGCTGTTTTAAAAAAAATCCAAGTATTTATGGCGATGCTGCACCACTTACACGTCCTACAAAAGCGTCATCTCACAAAGGCAGATTGTCCATACCCTGTTCAACGTTGTGGACACTGTTATTATAACGGTGATATCTGAAACATCAATTACGACGGCTTCATTTATAATGAAGAGTGCCGGCCGGAGTGGCCGTGCCGTTCTAGGCGCTACAGTGTGGAACCGAGTGACTGCTACGGTCGCAGGTTCGAATCCTGCCTCGGGCATGGATGTCTTTGATGTCCTTAGGTTAGTTAGGTTTAATTAGTTCTAAGTTCTAGGCGACTGATGACCTCAGAAGTTAAGTCGCATAGTGGTCATAGCCATTTTATAATGAAGAGTAGGCGCCTGTGCAAGGAAGTGGAAGTCGTTAGTTGAATGGTATTCTGGATGTAACATCGTGAAGACGATTAAACACGAAAGGAAGGAACGAGGGAATGTTGCAGTACAACATCTCGGAAATGCCTCCAGGTCGTTAGATATGAATCACTGGCGCAGTCGCCCGAGAAACAAGCCGATGACATTTTTTTTTTATGAGGAATGAATTATAAGCACGAAAACTAGGGAAGACAAAGTCAGTATCGCATGACGAAATTTCGAAACAAACACTTCCTCAATACCAGCGTAGGATGTAACCAGGTGCTTCGATAATGTTTCACGGGCACAAGAATTAGTGCTGTTACCCACAGACCTTCACAAGCAGAGGACTGATGGATATATCGGCAGATCCAACTATCACGTATGTTTCTACTAAGGAGGTACTACATCACAATACGCACTAGGCTCAGTGAGAACAGAGAATCCTGCAAAGGGTCCTATGCAAAAACACCCTCTTCGAAGTAGTTGGCTGTTGACTTTCTGAAAGATATGGCAAAACTATAATTTTACTATGATAGGTGGTCGCTTAGTGTAGCGTTGTATTTATGTTGTCGTGGACTGGTGTGAAAAGAGAAGAGGAGAGAGATGATTAAATGCGCTGAGCTCCAGAACACTCCGATAGAGGGGGTGACGC
Organism: Schistocerca gregaria; assembly: GCF_023897955.1. Lineage (NCBI taxonomy): Eukaryota > Metazoa > Arthropoda > Insecta > Orthoptera > Acrididae > Schistocerca > Schistocerca gregaria. Next base: position 396,914,911 of record NC_064921.1, on the reverse strand, counting down.
CGGGGTGCAGGGATTAAATGTGGACCTTTGAATTATCGGTATCCTCGTCCCATGTGCAACCACTTCATCAGTCTAGAAGGATCTGCGGAGAGTGTAAACTTTCCTTTTTAAATTTTAGTCATCAACCTTTTGACTGGTTTGATGCGTCTCGTCACTAGTTCCTCTCCTGTCCCAACCTTTTTATGTCAGAGTAGCGACTGTAGCCTTCGTCTTCAACTATTCGCTGGATGTATTCCAATCTCTGTCTTCCTCCACAGTTTTTACCCTCTGCAGCTCCCTCTAGTGCCATGGAAGCTATCCCCTGATGTCTTAAACTGATGACCCATCACCCTGTCCCTCTTCTTCTCAGTGTTTTCCATATATTCCTTTCCTCGCCGATTCTACAGACAACCTCTTCATTCCCTACATTACCAGTCGACCTAATTTTTAGCATCATAAAGGCTTCGATTCTCCTCTGTTCCGGTTTGCCCAACCTACATTTCTCGCTACCATACAATTCTATGGTCCAAACATACATTCTCAGAAATTTCCTTGCCATGGTCTATTTTTGATATTAGCAGACGCCTCGTTTTTCCAGTGATGGTCTACTTTGGATTCTGCTTGCTCTGTCCGTCATGGGTTATTTTAGTACCTAGGTAGCAGAATTTCTTAACTTCATCCACTTCGTAACCATCGATCCTGATGTTAAGTTTCTCGCTACTATTCATTAGTTTCGTCCTTCTTCGATTTACTACAGTCCATATTCTGATTTATTCATTCCATTCAGTATATTTTTTAATGCTACTTCACTTTCACTGAGGATAGCAATTTCATCAGAGAATCTTATTGTTCCATTCATCACATTTTTTAATGCTTCTTCATTTTCACTGAGGATAGCAATATCATCAGGGAACCTTATCAATATCCTTTCACTCTTCCTTTTATTTCCCACATTCCTTCTCTGATGTATACACTGAACAGTAGAGCCGAAATACTACACCACTACCGTGCACCCTTCTTAATACCAACACTTCTTTCTTGGTCTTCCAGTCTTGTTGTTACCTCTTGGTTCTTGTACATATTGTATATTATCCGTCTTTCCCTATAGCTTAGCCCTATTTTTCTCAGATTTTCGAACATGTTTCACCATTTTACGTTGACGAACGCTTTTACAGGTCTTTATTTTTTCTTTAGTCTTGCTTCCATTATCAACCACAACGCCTTAACTGCCTCTCTGCTCCCTCCGAGCGGGGTAGAGGCACGGTCCGAGCGGCTTCCCCGTCGGAGGTTCGAGTTCTCCCTCGGGCATGGGTGTGTGTGTAGTCCTTCGCGTAAGTTAATTTAAGTTAGATTAAGTAGTGGGTGACCTTAGGGACCGATGATATCAGCAGTTTCGTCCCATAAGACATTTACGTTTTCTAAAGCGAAACTGATCGTCATCTTACAGAGTTATACACTCCTGGAAATTGAAATAAGAACACCGTGAATTCATTGTCCCAAGAAGGGGAAACTTTATTGACACATTCCTGGGGTCAGATACATCACATGATCACACTGACAGAACCACAGGCACATAGACACAGGCAACAGAGCATGCACAATGTCGGCACTAGTACAGTGTATATCCACCTTTCGCAGCAATGCAGGCTGCTATTCTCCCATGGAGACGATCGTAGAGATGCTGGATGTAGTCCTGTGGAACGGCTTGCCATGCCATTTCCACCTGGCGCCTCAGTTGGACCAGCGTTCGTGCTGGACGTGCAGACCGCGTGAGACGACGCTTCATCCAGTCCCAAACATGCTCAATGGGGGACAGATCCGGAGATCTTGCTGGCCAAGGTAGTTGACTTACACCTTCTAGAGCACGTTGGGTGGCACGGGATACATGCGGACGTGCATTGTCTTGTTGGAACATCAAGTTCCCTTGCCGGCCTAGGAATGGTAGAACGATGAGTTCGATGACGGTTTGGATGTACCGTGCACTATTCAGTGTCCCCTCGACGATCACCAGAGCTGTACGGCCAGTGTAGGAGATCGCTCCCCACACCATGATGCCGGGTGTTGGCCCTGTGTGCCTCGGTCGTTTGCAGTCCTGATTGTGGCGCTCACCTGCACGGCGCCAAACACGCATACGACAATCATTGGCACCAAGGCAGAAGCGACTCTCATCGCTGAAGACGACACGTCTCCATTCGTCCCTCCATTCACGCCTGTCGCGACACCACTGGAGGCGGGCTGCACGATGTTGGGGCGTGAGCGGAAGACGGCCTAACGGTGTGCGGGACCGTAGCCCAGCTTCATGGAGACGGTTGCGAATGGTCCTCGCCGATACCCCAGGAGCAACAGTGTCCCTAATTTACTGGGCAGTGGCGGTGCGGTCCCCTACGGCACTGCGTAGGATCCTACGGTCTTGGCGTGCATCCGTGCGTCGCTGCGGTCCAGTCCCAGGTCGACGGGCACGTGCACCTTCCGCCGACCACTGGTGACAACATCGCTGTACTGTGGAGACCTCACGCCCCACGTGTTGAGAAATTCGGCGGTACGTCCACCCGGCCTCCCGCATGCCCACTATACGCCCTCGCTCAAAGTCCGTCAACTGCACATACGGTTCACGTCCACGCTGTTGCGGCATGCTACCAGTGTTAAAGACTGCGATGGAGCTCCGTATGCCACGGCAAACTGGCTGACACTGACGGTGGCGGTGCACAAATGGTGCGCAGCTAGCGCCATTCGACGGCCAACACCGCGGTTCCTGGTGTGTCCGCTGTGCCGTGCGTGTGATCATTGCTTGTACAGCCCTCTCGCAGTGTCCGGAGCAAGTATGGTGGGTCTGACACACCGGCGTCAATGTGTTCTTTTTTCCATTTCCAGGAGTGTATTTTCCCTTCTTCTGTGTAGTTTTCTTGCCAGTAACTAGGATGCATCAGCTGTCAAGCTGACTGTGTGATCATTTTCCCACTTGTCGCCTCTTGCTATCTTCGGAATTGCGTGGATGCCATTTTTCCGAAGGTCTCATGGAATATCACCAGTCTCATACTTTCTTTACACCATCGTGAGTAGTCGTTTTGTTACCACCAACTCCAATGATTTTAGTGATTCCGATGGAATAGTATCCATCTCTTCTGCCGTATTTGATCTTAAATCTTCCAATGCTCTTTTAAATTCTGATTCTAATACCGGATTCCCTATTTCTTCCCTTTCGATTGATGTGTCTTCTTCTATCATTCTATCACGTTATCAGACAAGTCTTAACCATCGAAGAAGCCTTCGGTGTACTCTTTCCACCTATGCGCTATCTCCTCTGCATTTAACAGTGTAATTCCCATTAAATTCTTAATGTTACCACCCTTGATTTTAGTTTCATTGAAGGTTTTTTGACTTTCCTGCATGCTGAATCTGTCCTTCCGACAGATTTGATTTTGATTTCTTTACATTTTTCACATAACGATTTTGCCTTAGCCTCCCTACACTTCCTATTTATTTCATTCACTTGTAATCTCCCTGAACATTTTTGTACTTTCTCCTTTCATCAATCAACTGAAATATTCCTTTGTAACCCACGGTTTATCCACAGTTACCATCTGATTACCTACGTCTTTCTTCCAACTACTGTGGTGGCACTTTTTAGAGACGCTCAGTCCTCTTCAACTGAACTGCGCACTGAGTTATTCCTTGCCGCAGTATCTATAGCCCTGCAGAGATTCAAGTGTACGTCTTCATTCCTCAGTACATCCCTACCCCATTCTTTACACATTGATTCTTCATGACTAATTTCTTAAGCTTGAGCCTACTCTTCGTTAATACTAAATTGTGCTCTGAGTCTATGTCTGCTCTAGTGTACGTCTTACAATGCCGAATCTGGTTTCAGAATCTCTGCCTGACCGTAACGTAATCTAACTGAAATGTCCCCGGATCTCCCGGCCTTTTTCAAGAACACTTCCTCTTCTTATGCTTCTTGAACAGGGTATTCTGTGTTACTGGCTCAAATTTACTACAGAACCCAATTAACCTGTCTCCTCTCTCATTTCTAGGACTAAGCCCATATTCTCCGTACGTCTTCCTTCCTGTCGTTCTCCTACAACCACATTCCAATCCCCCGTGACCAATACATTTTCATCTCGCTTTACATACTGTATTACCGGTTGAGTATCTGCATGTACTTTCTTCTCATTTTTAGCAAGCGACGTCGGCGTGTAGATGTGAACTATCGTTGTAGATTGTAATTAGAACTACCCGATCACTGAACTGTTCGCAGTGACTCACCATGCCCTAGTTTCCTATTCATAGCGAATCCTACCCTTTTATACCAGTTTCTGCTACTGTTGCTATTGCCCCATACTCATCTGATAGTAAATCCTTGTCTTCTTTCCATTTAACTGTATCTAGATTAAGCCTTTGCATTTTCTAGCTTCTCCACTACGTTTATAATCGGAGGTGTATCGGCAGTCTCATCTGGATCTCAAGCCCAAATATGTGCTTAATGAAACTGATGATAACGAGGACCATGATGTGTTGGAATAGATCATACTTGTGTTTGTGGCGAGTTTAGTACTTTGTGTTGTAATTCTAGTTTCATAATAATTAAAAACTTGACAACTGTCAGAAGCTGCTAGCCTATATATAGAAATTTTGTAAATTATCATAAATAATGATATGATCTCTGTTAATTGATATTTAGTGACATAACAAGGCGGATACATCATTTTGTGTTGGAAGTATAGGATGATGAGTCTTGGTTAGAAACAATTCAGACCTTTGTGACTACTGAGATGTCTATAAATTTTATTTTCACAAACATCTAATTTTCTCAGAGCTTTTTTCTGTGCTTTGGGCCGTTATGATTCGCAGTGCCTCACTTATTTACGTTACTTCTTATTACTTTCATCAGTTTACGGTTTACTTTCAGTCCATATTATGCACTTAAAAGGCTGTTCATTCCAATCCATCTTCGTAGCTGTGTGGTCAGCGTGGTTGTATACAGTCTGCCTTCGGCGGTGCTGCGGCACGGGCGTCTGTTTACGTCGCTGCGGTGGAAGTTCGGGCGCACGCGGTTGTTTACCTATCCGGTGTACTCGCACGTTTCGAAAACTCGACAGAGAATGGGACATGCATACCGAAATTCGACTCTCATGATTTGTTTTTCGAATGAACAAGCGAGACCGAAAGCATATTAAATTGAAAGGTACCTCCGAGTCAAAGCTCGAAAAAAAAAAAAAAAAATTGTTCAAATGGCTCTGAGCGCTATGAGACTTAATATCTGAGGTCATCAGTCCCCTAGAACTTAGAACTACTTAAACCTAACTAATCTAAGGACATCACACACATCGATGCTCGAGGCAGGATTCGAACCTGCGACCGCAGCAGTCGTGGGGTTCCGTACTGAAGCGCCTAGAACCGCACGGCCACCGCGCCGGCAGTTAAACTTCACTACAACGAACGTATTGGAATACACCTCTCCATAGTGAGCAGTGTAGTGTACGTCAAACTGATTAATGATGCAGTATGTGGAAGAATCATTCGGGATACTGAACAGGAACTCAAATTCTGTCACTCTGATGGCCACGTTGGAGAGGTAACAACTGATCACGCGCTACTGGGATTACGAAGCATACGTGTCTTCTAACTTCCCTTCGAGGTTCCGTCTGACTTGGTGATTGACGCCTTACGCCCATATGTAGGAGTGCTTAGCCACGTAGAGGAAAAATGGTCGAGCTTCACGACCTACGCCGTTCTCAATGGGACGCAACAAATCAGAATAGAACTGACAAAACATGATCTCATGTACTTGTTCATCGGCAGAGCAATAATCGTCAACGATGGACAACCCAAAACATGCTCTGGATGTGGAAAAGAGCGCCACGTACGTTCAGAATGTATGCAGTGGAGGATTGTGCAAGGTCCAATTGGCGAATCCATACATGCGTCCACGCTGTCGCCGCTGATGCCAACGTATGCGGACGCGTTTGGGACAGATCCCATCCGGACAAATAACGAGCTCCAACACCCTGCCAGTTTACGGCAACCGACTGCAGCAGAGACCACCGAAACTACGCACTCTTCTGCCACTCGGCGTCGACGACTTCGTTACCCGACCGGAAAGGATCGGTAGGAGGTATGGAAACTGATCCTCCGGTTGTGCCGACAGCGACTTTTGTCCCTGAGCACCGGGGTTAGTTCCGCACTCGAACACGGAGGATCCGGCCGGGGTGGCCGAGCGGTTCTAGGCGCTACAGTCTGGAACCGCGCGACTTCTACGGTCGCAGGTTCGAATCCTGCCTCGGGCATGGATGTGTGTGATGTCCTTAGGTCAGTTAGGTTTAAGTAGTTCTGTGTTCTAGGGGACTGATGACCTTAGATGTTAAGTCCCTTAGTACTCAGAGCCCTTTTAGCCCTTCAACACGGAGGCGCACAAGCGCAAACAACGATCGCCGAAGCACCACAGGAAACGACGGCTAGCACCGTCAGACACCTACTTAATGCATTCCAAGGCAGACGGAATTGCGTGTAACGATACTGGATGCGCAACTGGAAGTTCTGCCTCCCACACAGCAGTACGACGCGAATCACACGAGACAGGGGTTGAATGCCGACCCACCGGATGGAGAGCGGCCGGTAACAGTCCCTCCACCCACCGCAGCAACATCCCGGCCTTCGGTCAGCCTGGCCCGAGAAATGCGACGAGAGATGCACCTCCAGCACAGGAACTGGGCCAATAACTCCGATACTTGTACATAGCGGCATAGTAGCCGAGGACGTGGTGTACCCGCCTTCAGTGCAAGAACTTGCGCTCACAGTGCTAGGATTACGGATCATTAACATCTACGTACTGTCGGGGACCGACAGACAGCGCGTTCTATCCCGATTTTGCGCACAGGAGAATGCACCACTATTCTTAGGCTGGTATGAAGGCGTCTTATTTAGGGGAGACTTCAACTGAGAGCTCGCACTAAAGGATCAGCACTCGCGCTATAGTTCATGCCAGGAGCCACGGCAGCTGATACAGGACATAAATCTAATCGATACATGGGAGACAACCCATGGCGACAGACGCGGATATACCCATGTCATTAGCCACCCTGCAAGTCGCCTCGATCGAATTTACGTATCACGTCGTCTCGAATCTGCGATCCTCGATGCGGAATTGTGGCCCGTGGCCTTTTCAGATCACATAGCATACATATGTACGGACTCCCTAAGTCGTCAACGAGTGTGGAGGTTTAGCAGAGCTTGGAAATTGAATACAGCGCACCTCAGGGAACGTGAGTGCAGACGCATAGTCGAATATGCTTGGCACGTCTGTGAACGACGCCTCCCGACATATCCGAGACGTTGCAATGGTGGCTGGAATGCGTTAAGCCTGCATTGCACCGAGCGTTAATTGCAGATGATGTGGAAACGCCACTCAACGGATTTTATTTCACAGTGGAGGGTGTCATAGTCGCGCAAGGGCCTTTGAACTAGCGCGTAAAAAATCAGCGTTGATGTATCAAGGTACCAGAGAAAATAACGTAGTAGCAGAACCTTAATACAGGAGGTCGTACTGCCGGACGGTCGCCGTATGACAACGCAAAAAAGACTTCGCCAAGGCCTTAATGGAATAATAGGTCACGTCTCTGAGGAAGCGGAACACGTTATCCGCGTGTCTCGACGCGATGGCCGACCGAGAGTTAACAGGGGAAGTCACAGATGACGACGTAATAGAAGCGCTCGATAGCGGTGCATCGAACAAGTTGCCGGGGCCGACGGGTTTCCGTTAGAGTTTTATCGTACATTTAAAGATCTCATGACTCCGCGATGGACTGCCGCAAATTTATCTCTCCTAACGTGGCTCTTCCACCCGCCTTCGTGGAAGTAATGATCATCCCTATCCACAAACCATCCGCAGGCACAGTGATACAGGCCTACAGGCCACTGACCCTTCTTAATTACGATTACAAGATCTACGCCAGGATACTTGGAGCACTCCTTAAAGGCGTATTACGCCAAGTGATATCACTCGACCAAACCCAACTAGGAGGGGGTAGCAATATACAAACGACACTCAGTGATATCGCACTGGCAACAACATGTCATCTCTGGGATGCAATGGTATCGATAGACTTCGATCACGCTGTTGAGAGGATGAGCCATGCCTATCTCGTGGAATCGAAATAAAATAAAATTGAGTAAAGGAAATAAAAATAAGTATTCGATACAATAAATTATTATGAATTTTTCCAACAATGAGACAAAAAATTTGAATCATGCGCTGAAAGTGAGGAAGAAGAAATTGGTAGAGGCTTAATAAAGAAATATACCGGTGTCCACCGATTAATCGATAGATTACCTTTAATTCATTGAGAATAATTAGCTGAAAATAAAAATTATCGAAATGAAAAAGTGAGACTTACACAGATTCAAAGAATAAATTTAGTAATTTCATAATCAACAATAGAAAATTTGTCTCAATAAACGAAAGTATTCAAGAAGCGATAAAAACGTGAAGAACAGAGGTCAGCTGATAATTTTTATCCATATATGTGTACAAGGGATAAGCATTTGCGTGTTTGTAAATAATGTGAGAAACACTATAAAAGTATGTATAGAAATAATCGAATCCTTTGAGTATGTGGAATATACATTTCAAGTATATATTATAAGAATTATTTAAAACATATATCAAATGATGACCAATCTAAAATATTGGTATCCACAAAAGATTATGAGTGTGGCAATGCAACAAAGAAATGTTTAGGTTGTTAAGAGGTTAGATTTTAGTTGCTTTTACTTAAAGTCACCACCTAGGAGCCAGCAGTCAAGCAGATGCAAGACTTGTTTTCAGGATTATAGTAAATAATGATGGATGTTAAATAAAATTAACAAAACTAGTGAATGATGAACAACAAACAGGGAATAAAAATGTATAATCTGTCAAGAAATTGAAGACTTTCATTATTTTTACTATAATCTTATATGTAGGGACGAACTCTCAAGGAGATGCAAGATTTTTCAACTAGAAGATATGCAAACAAGAAAAATAGTATGTAAGAATGGAAAAGAAATAGCTAAAAACGATCTCAAAGAATATTTACTGACAGCCAAGAACATAAAACTGGCTGAAAATGAAATTTCGTAACTTCTCTTTTTTTTAAAAAAAAAAAAAATTAAAATCTGATGTTTTTCTTATCCTTAATAAATGGCTGAGGTTTTGAGAGACTTCACAGTCGCTCAACTTCGAGATTATTGCAGAATAAGTAATTTACGTATATATATATATAACAGATTTAAACACCTATAAAGAACCCATTTTTCAACAACCTAATGAAAAACATTTCGTTAATAAAAGAGAATCAAATCGTAGCTTCGTTGAGAAATTTTACAATTGCTCAACTTCATTATTAATGCAGATCGAATAATTTACGAGAATATAGGAATTTTAGAAAGGAAGACTCAATAAATTTAATTATTTCATATAATTTGCCTCCTCATCCCACAAACACTTGACAGTTTGAATGTACTTGAACTCTAAGCTAAAGCTAAAATCTTGGTATTAGAGGATACAGTTTATTGAAGGAATTAGTCTTAACTAATGTTAGTGGGTTACAAGATTTTACATTTCATTCAGAATTATTCCAAAATACCAGATCACGCCCAAAACTTGTACCTAACATAAATTATTTTTACTGGTTTGATTATGACCTTACAGAAGAAACTCAACCCCTGAGACAAGAAAGATAGTGAAATTAGATAGAATTTACCTGTTCATTAGCAAAGCTAACCGAGCAAGAGAAAAAAATGGATTTGTTCAAGATTAAAGAAATAAGATCGAGATTTAATGAAAAATTTAAGGCATTGTCTGTTAACTATAAAATTGTCTTTGACAATGCTAACATTGACAAACTTGATACCATTAGTAAAAAAGACAGATTATATAATGAAAGCACCCAATTCAATGGTAGAAGTAGCAAAAAAGAGGACTAATTTTAGAAAAGGAGGTACGGCGAATACAACAACCAAAAATCCAAAAACGTTTTATCCAATTTTTACAGGCTATAATGCATCTAATAATACTCAAGAATCTGTTCAAGTTTTGTGCAATAAAATCAGAGATATATTAACATCTCATGAGACTACTGATATAGCAGCATATACCTCATTTAATATTCAGGTGTTAGAGATGCCTAGAAATAGCGGCGGAGGCAAAAAATAATATATGTAGTTGACTATTTAAACACTAAAAATGTAACACTAGAATTAATAATGGTGACAATCACTGTTCTCCTAGAGCAATAGTAATTGTATTAACACACCAGACAAAAAATATCTTTCATAGATAACTAACTACTGGCGAAATTCAGAAAATTGGAGAAGGAGATAAATACAATTTGCAAGAAATATTAACCTGGATTTTACGCAGTCAGGTGAATACAATGAAGGAGATTTACTCTAGATGATATTAAAAATGTTGAGCAACTACTATATATTGAAGTAAGTGTTGTATATGCTGAGAATTTCAATTCATTTATCTATTGTGGTCCTGAGAAGGAAATGGAGATATAGCTCTGTAAAAACCAAACCAATTTTGATGTAATTAACAGTATATCAGCATTATTAGGGTCATCATACTCCTGTGATAAAAGTAACAAACTATGCAACCACGAGAACAAACACAAATGCAAAATGGACAGAAAAATCTGTATATTATGCTACAAAGAAGACCACAGTAGAGAGAAAAGAAAGATTTACTGTGAAAACTGCAGTAGATACTTTTATAATGAAGAATGCTTAAAAATTCACCATTAAGGTTTTGACACTGCTTATAAATGTAAAGGATATAAAAAGATTTGATTGAGATCTAAGTAACATAAATGTGGTTATGAACGATGTAGAAACTGTAAATAGGTAAAACAAAAAAATGAAAAATGTTACATCCAACACTGACTGCATAAAGGCGATATTTGTGAAAGAAAAACTGGTGAGGATGTCAGAGACAAAGGCTGTCTAAATTGTCATAAAAATGGAGAATTAAAAAATCATTATGTTTTCCAGTGCTGTGAAGGCTATAAAATATTTGCAGGTAAATAAATTGAGTGTTGAGAATATGGATTCCCTTTGAGATCGAATTGTACCTAAACAGGAACATTGATGTTGTTTGATAATGAAGCGCAACAAGGAACTGGTATATACACTGAAGCGCCAAAGAAACTGGTTAGGCATGCGTGTTCAAATACTGCGATATGTTAACAGGCAGAATACGGCGCTGCGGTCGGAAACGTCTATTTAAGACAACAAGAGTCTGCCACATTGATGGATCGGTTACTGCTGCTACAATGGCAGGTTATCAAGATTTAAGTGACTTTGAAAGTGGTGTTATAGTCGACCCACGAGCGAAGGGACACAGCATCTGCGAGGTATCTATTAAGTAGGGATTTTCCCACACGATCATTTCACAAATGTAGTGTGAATATCAGGAATCCGGTAAAACATCAAATCTCTGACATCGCTGCGGCCAGAAAAAGATCCTGCAAGAACGGGACCAACGACGACTGAAGAGAATCGTTCAACATTACGTTCAACTCTACTGAAAATTGCTGCAAATTTCAATGCTGGGCCATCAAAAAGATTCAGCATGTGAACCATTCAATGAAACATCATCGATATGGGTTTTTGGAGCCGAAGACCCTCTCGTGTACCCTTGATGACTGCATAAAGCGAAGTTTGATGCCTCGCCTGAGCCCGTCAAAACTGACTATAGACTGTTGATGACTGGAAACATACTGCCTGGTCGGACGAGGCTTTTATCAAATTGTATCGAGCGGATGGACGTGTATGAGTATGGAGACAACCTCATGAATCCACGGATCCTGCATTTCAGCAGGGAACAGTTCAGTCTGGTGGAGGCTCTGTAATGGTGTGGGTTGTGTGCATAAGCAATGAGATGGGACGGTTGATATGTCTAGATACGACTCTGACATGTGACACCTACATAAGCATCCTATCCGATCATCTGTATCCATTCAAGTCCGTTGTGTACTCCGACGTACTTGAGGAATTCCAGCAGGACAATGCAACATTACACACGCCCAGAATTGCTACAGAGTGGGACCAGGAACACACTTCCGAGTATAAACACTTCCGCTAACCACCAAACTCTCCAGACATGAACATTATTGAGCATATCTAGGAAGTGTTGCAACATTGTTTTCAGATATCAACCGCTCGTAATCTTACGGACAGTCCTGCAGGATTCATGGTGTCAAATCCCTTCAGCACTACTTCAGGAATTAGAAGAATCCATGCCACGTCGCGTTGCGGCACTTACGCGTGCTTGCTGGGGCCTTACAAGATATGATATTAGGCAGGTGTACCAGTTTCCTTGGGTTTTCAGTGTAAATTCCAAATCTCATAATAGCTCACAGTTTTAATGGGCATTCTGTTTATAAATTTAAGACAAATGACGAATTCTGTTGCTGAATGACATCTGAACGAAACAGGAATCACACATTTACAGCTCACTATCCTAAAGGATACGATTCACAGTTCATTATGAAGTACGGCGTTGAAAATACAATAAAACCACACACTATCTATACGGGATCTAAACTGATGTTATTACAGATAAAACAATTAGGCTTCAAAATTATAGATAGCAGTGATTTTATACAATGTCCATTAGTATTTCTCCAAACACATTTGATACGAATGAAGTGAAGAAAGGCTATTTCCCGCATTTGTTCATACACAGGAAAATGAAAATTATATAGGACCAATTCCAGATACTCGATATTATTGTGCTGAAACTTTGAAACACAAAAATAGACAAGCATTTCTCAAATGTTTTGCAAAAACAGACATAATGTCTTATGGGACAACAGCAATCAGTGAAATTATAATGTTACTTAAAAACCGTCTTGATTGCAAATATTTTTATTCATATGACCGGTTTCGGTTCACATGTGACGTAGCATGTGAAAACTGCTGGATTTGGACGAGTTACTCCAGTAACTAAAATATCAGATCTGAAGATGGTTGTGAATGAACCGAAACCGGTCATATGAGTAAAAATATTTGCAATCAAGACGGTTTTTAAGTAACATTTCTCAAATGGTATAGCTTCAGAGTTAAAGAAAATTGTGTGTTTAATATGAAGAAAGGAATAAATGAGTACTATAATTCTGATGCAGATATATTAAGAAGAGGTTATTTAGAATTGAGAAAACAATTTGATCCATTCTATTATTTAACAATTTCTGGAGTTTGTATGGCGATTTACAGATCTAAATATTTACCTGAAAATACAATCGCTATATTGGATAAAGAACAAAAATATAATTATAGTAAAGAATACAAAGGTTGGTTAAACAGTTTAAACAATAGCAATATTAAATATGCTCTTAACAGTGGAGAAGTAAAAATAGCCAGGGAAAAGTATATGGATTTGAGAATGACACTGTTGTTTTTGGCACCGTAGTAAAAATGTTTTAAAAAGTGATGATTAATAGTAAAAATAAAGAAATAATGGCTAATTTTTCAAAAGACTTAAACAAGAAGTACAAAAATAGGAAATGCGGGACATAATTTAGTGAAGATGAGAGAGTGTGATTAGCTTAACTCAGCAGAGCATAAAAATCTTAAGAAATTAAAACAGTTACCTGCAATTGTTGAACCACCGAATCCAAGAGAAGCTTTTTATAGTGGTTGAATGAACGCGACAAAATTAAGAATTATGTTGTTTAAAAATCATGTGAAAGACTTTATGAAAATGTAATTAGAAACCAATCCACATAATTTTGAAATTGATGAAGAATATATCAAAACAGTTAAAGAGAAATTGATTCAAATGGCTCTGAGCACTATGGGACTTAACATCTATGGTCATCAGTTCCCTAGAACTTAGAACTACTTAAACCTAACTAACCTAAGGACATCACACAACACCCAGTCATCACGAGGCAGAGAAATAAAGAGAAATTGGATATTGACTTAGATTGTGATAGAATATAGGAAAATCTAGTAAAACGAGCTGTTGCTAAGCTATGTCTTAACTCATTACGGGCAAAATGTGGGTGAAGGCAAAATGTGAGTGAAAGTTAGTGTGTTACAGCTTTACAACAATTTTAGGAGTTACTATTGGAAGACCAAATAGATAATATAGATTTAAATTTTATTGATAACAACATGGTTCAGAGGAAATACAACTTCAAGGATTATTATGTGGAAAATAACATAGCTACTAATATTTTTATAGTAGCACTCACTACATCAAATTGAATGCTTAGATAGTATGACAGGCTTGATGAACTAGGAGAAAATGTTGCACATCTTGATACCGATTCTGTAGTATACATTGATGGTGGTTAAGTCAATTTAGGAAAAGTTTGCACGTTGGGTGAATGGACAGATGAGTTAGGAGATAATAAATGGATAACAAATTGGGATTTGACTGGACCAAAGAGCTATCATTATGACAAAATTGAAGAGAACACTGTGATGAAGGTAAAAGGATTTACCGTAAATTATAAGTACATTCAAAAGTTGAATGGTGATTCTATAATAAGATTAATCGAGAGTGAAGTGAAGCAGAAGATACAATTAGAGTACAGTCATATCACTAGAGATGTTGATACTAAAAATCTAGTCAACAAACAGGTTAAGAAATAAATCTCATTTCAGGATGATAAAATAATAGTTTTCGAAAATTAAATAATGTAATAAAATTTAATGAATAGTAATTAAAATAATTTTCTATTTTTTTATTTTTTAATATTTATTTTGTGAGTAGGATGGGTTTGCTCATTGAATTGTCTCCTAGTGCACTGAACGGGTCCACTGTTGATACCTATAGCCTCTTAAGTTTGTATTTGGTATATGGTCCAGCTTGAAGACCTCATAACTTTGCATTCAAAAGTTCACTTCTAGCGTAAGCAATCTGTTTCTCTGACACGCGCTTACCTCTCATGTTTCTGTTTTATATGTAGCGACGTTTTCAGGAACTGAACAAACTATCACCGGTTTATTACTTTTGGTTAACCAAAGGAGCGAGTTCGGTTGTCATACGACACTCTTACCCTGTCCTATTTTATTATTTATGTCCACTCTCTACGTCTGATTATATCGTATCCCCAGATACTTCAAAGACTTACATACCATAACCTTACTTGCATCATCCTCCAGATCCCCAACGGCACTGTCGCCAACCTTCAGATATCTGGCTTTCGTCAAGCTAGTTGTGTGGCCCCATCTATATCATGGCCCTCACTTAACTTTCGAAGCATGTACTCAGCACATCCTCGTCTCCTGCTACCACGACCTGGTAAAGAGTGATGTGTACAAGATTTCGTCTCCCAGAGGGTTTCTCATGCCCTCACATTTGCTTCCTCCACGCAAATTTTAAAATAGCACTGAGGCTTTAGCACACCGCTGGCTTAGCCCATTTATAACAGGAAACCCCAGTGACACAGAATATCCTACTATGGCAGCATTCACAACGTCCATATAGGACGCAGAACTACTTTGATGCAAGTAGTGGCAAGCCTCTGTTCTTCATACTTGTGCCCAAACTGACTCATGGTATCACATCATTATGTTACTTACAATTTAAGATCTTCAAGAATTTTTGAGCTGTTTTTGAGCTCACTTCTGTGTCGCCTAAATAGAGGGAGTCCCCAAAGCTGGACTCCCATTTTGTCTTAAGAAATAGAAAATAGTGATAATACACTGGTGTCCAAAATTAAAGCAACAAACCACTATTTCCTTGTCCTGTCACTAATTCACGATATAATCACACAAACTATCTACCATATGCCAGTACGATCGTGTTATTCACGGAATATGGCATTCTGATCAACTGACAACCATGCCAATGATGACGTCAAGGAGCCTGTGAAAGGAGGCAGTGTTTGCCGGGTGGCTTCACATCAACAACTGTTGTGTAAACAGGTACAGTCGGTGCAGTACGGCATAGAGAAGATGCCTACCAGACCGTCTACGGTGGAGGGCCAGAGAAAGAAAGGAAGGAAGCAGGACAGCCGAAACTGATGCAGCTCGATGGCTTAGTTTGAATCGTTCTCGGGTATGGTGACTGTGTGTAGATATCGGAACTGAATCAAGGCCATGACAGGGACGATCATGTTTAACTTCAGAAGAAAGGACCGTTATTTGGCTCTAAGGGCACAACAGTATCGTCTTAGTACTGCATAGGAGCTGGCATGTCAGCTCGCAGCGTCTACTTGACGTGTTCTGTCTAGGCAAACGGTTTGCAGAGGCTTCGGCAAAGTGACCATTACTGTCGGAGGCCTGCTGTTTGTCTACCTCTGACGCGTCTTCACAGAAAGGAATATATAGAGTCAGCAACATGCCACCAGGGCGTTCGAACAGTGGGCCAATGCTGTTTTCGCAGATGAGTACCGATTTAGTCTGGAGAGTGATACTCATGGATTCGGATCTAGAGGGAACGTGGAACACGATTTCGGAAACAAATATTGTGGAAAGAGATTGATTTCCAGTAGGATCCCCAATAGCGTGGGCAGGGATTATGTTGATCATTCGAACCGCTCTTCATGAAATAGTGCTGGTGAACCGGCAAGTCAGGTATCGTGACGAGATCTGGGGACCTCGTTTGCGGTTGTTGCGAGGTGCTGTGGGTCCAGACTTCGTATTGGTGGACGATAATGTTCGACGTCACAGAGCACGGGTGATTGATGTTTCCAACTGTTCATGGCGTAAAGAATAATCCATTACATTTCGTGCATACTACCGCGCAAATACGTGTATTACTTCAACAGATTTTTCGGTTGCGTATCGTGCGACCATCCCCAGTGAGTCGCAGTTAAGTACACTACTGGCCATTAAAATTGTTGCACCAAGAAGAAATGCTGATAATTAACGGGTATTCATTGCACAAAGATATTATACTAGAACTGACATGTGATAACATTTTCACGCAATTTGGATGCATAGATCCTGAGAAATCAGTACCCAGAACAACCACCTCTGGCCGTAATAAAGGCCTTGATACGCCTGGGCATTGAGTCAAACAGAGCTTGGATGGCTTGTACAGGTACAGCTGCCCATGCAGCTTCAACACGATACTACACTTCATCAACAGTAGTGACTGGCGTATTGTGACGAGCTAGTTGCTCGACCACCATTGACCGGATGTTTTCAGTTGGTGAGAGATCAGGAGAATGTGCTGGCCAGGGCAGCAGTCGAACATTTTCTGTATCCAGAAAGGCCAGTACAGGACCTGAAACATGCGGTCGTGCATTATCCTGCTGAAATGTAGGGTTCGCACGGATCGAACGAAGGGTAGAGCCACGGATGGTACCACATCTGAAATGTAACGTCCACTATTCAAAGTGCAGTCAATGCGAACAAGAGGTGACCGAGACGTGTAACCAATGGTACCCCATACCATCACGCCGGGTGATACGCCAGTATGGTGATGACGAATACACACTTCCAATGTGCGTTCACCGTGATGTCGCCAAACACGAATGCTACCATCATGATGGTGTAAACAGAACGTGGATTTATCTGGAAAAATGACGTTTTGCCATTCGTGAACCTGGTTCGTCGTTGAATACACCATCGCAGGCGCTCCTGTCTGTGATGCATCATCAAGGGTAACCGCAGCCATGGTGTCTGAGCTGATAGTCCATGCTGCTGCAAGCGTCGTCGAACTGTTCGAACTGTATGCATTTCTCCTCCTTACACAAGGCATCACAACAACGTTTCACCAGGCCACTCCGGTCAACTGCTTTTTGTGTATGAGAAATCGGTTGGAAACTTTCCTCACATCAGCACGCTGTAGGTGTCACCACCTGCGCCAACCTTGTGTGAATGCTCTGAAAAGCTAATCATTTGCATATCACAGCATCTTCTTCCTGTCGGTTTAATTTCGCATCTGTAGCACGTCATGTTCGTGGTGTAGCAATTTTAATGGCCAGTAATGTAATATTAGCGCGATGCATGCCCAAAATTTAGTAGATTACTTTCAAAAACTTTACACTTAGCCTCTGCGATGGAGGTCTGAACCGCGACGCCTTGCGTTGAAATTAGGCAGTTTCCTTATGAGTAGCGGAGGAGACATACTTGGGACGTTGATTCCCAAACATTTCACGGTCGAAAACGACAGTTTGCAGCGACATGAGGAAGATGAACACGTTATTGACGTCTCCTCGACGCCACAACACTTCTTTAAGGTTATCGTGGGCAACACTCCAATGCCAGTTGCCTTCCTGCATGTGCCTAGTGTAATGGATCATATTATTTTTTTCTTTTCTTCTTCGTTCTTTTCTTTTTATGCGCGTAAACCACGCATAACCAACGGTAACGTAAGAAGTTATTTTGTGCCTGCGAAAATGTTGTGATACAAAACAAGAAAAAGAAGAGGTACGCTCTTCAGTCGATTAATTTCTGTATCTTCACCTGTTTGTCTCCGTACGTAGTAACGGGCGGACGTATGACTAGCTTCGCCCTGTCAGTATTCTTCAAAAATATGTGTTTCAGCCGTATATTAAAAAGTCTTATAAACGTTATTAGGAAGACCAAGTTTATTTATATATACATATATCAATAATCCCATCTACTCTTCGTTTCGCCCGCTTCGAGAATGCTGCATCAGGAGGATTGAAGCAGACAAGAGGGATTTGCGTGAGCAGCGGAGAGGGAATCGTGCATCAGTATTTTCAAAATCAGGTCTATGCACAATGGGACTTTGAGTAGTAAGTAATTGTAAATAATAAACATTGATCTTAAATCTATTGACATTGAAGGTCTGTTGATGTTAGTGCCAGTTAAAGTTCACCCATGATATGTGTAGCTTCCAATTTCTTTCAGTTATTCTTTCCAATTAATCTTTTTAATTATTCAGGTAGCAATTATTAATTAGTTTCCATTACATTATTTGTCCCCCCCCACTCATTCTGCCACTATTCACTAGAACTACTTTGGAGGTTTTCTCTGTAAATGCACATTCTTAAAGTTCTGTATGAAAGTGGACGGGTGGCACCGAGGTCACCGTCAAACCGGTGGGTCTTAGATAAACCGTTTGCCGTTATATTCACGCTTGTGCCAATGTAGCACCCCCCACCCCTACCCCCATTCACCACTTCCACTGGTCGCTCCGTAAGAGAGCGTGAAACAGGAGCACTGAAAAAGCACAAGAATCCTTTGGTGCTTCGGGTCACAATCAAATCTCGTCAACGGATTATGAACGGTCGCCAGTGGCTCCATCCTGTACACCGGATCAAAAATTGCGCTCGCGCTGCACTCTAAAGTGGCGAGATCCCGTACACTGGGGTGAATAGCCCACTCTGCCACTAGACAAGGCTTGAAGCCTCAGGGAGACGGCAACAATGTCACAAACGTCTTCCTGTTGCCCATCGCACTGGACTACCGTTTTCGACCGAGAAATCTGCTTACCAATGAAAGTATGATTTCATTGACGACCCTTATGTCTCTCCCTGACGCCCTTCCATGTCGATTCTGAGGGCCATTGTGTCTGAAATGTTTCCTCGACCACTCATACCGCGTGATTTCAGCGCTGGACGTAGTGGTTCTGACCTCCATTGCAGAGACGTCAAGTGGAGGGGTAAAATTTGTGTGAGATACATGTATGGTGCGAAAAGTGTCAATTGACTCTAGATCACGTAAAGTGTCAAGTCATCCACGTGAGTACCAAAAAGAATCCGTTAAATCATACAATTCTAAAGGCTGTAAATTCAACTAAATACTTACGGATTACAATTACGAATAACTTAAATTTGAACGATCAAATAGATAATCTTGTGAGTAAAGCAAACCAAAGACAGCGATTATTTGCAGAGTAGTTAGAAAGTGCAACAGTACTACTAAAGAGACTGGTTACACTCCACTTGTCCTCCCTCTTCTGTGGTATTGGTGTCCAGCGATCCGAATCAGGTGGTATTGATTGAGGACACTGAAAAATTTCAGTTGGTTTTTCACAATTTCGAAAAACGGGAGAGAGTGCCTCGGATATGATACGTGATTGAGTGGCGTTTCTCGTTACGGCAGGATCTTTTCATAAAATTTCGATCACTAACTTTCTCCGACAGCGAAAACGTTCTTTTCACACTCGCCTACGTAAGCACAAACGATCGCCATTACAAAAGAAGAGAAATAGGAGCTCGCACAGAAAGATTTAAGTGCTCGTTTAAACCGCGAACAGTCCGAGAGTGTAACGTTAGAGAAATAGCTTGAAGGTGGTTCGACGAACCCTCTATGTCAGGCACTAAATTGTGAATTGCAACGTAATCATGCTATTTCAGTGTAAATGTTGATGTCGATGTAGATATACGACGGTCGTTCAATAAGTAATGCCTCACACTTTTTTTTCTCGGAACATATTTATTGTTAAGATTCAGAATTTGATGACAATTTACATCAACATGTCTTGTCCATGTCCTATTTTTCTACATTGCCTCCATCATGTTCTATGACCGTGTGCCAACGTTGTGGAAGAGTATGCATTTCTTGCGGGTAAAAGCTCTTGTCCCGTAGGCGTAGCCATGTTTTCACTGCATGATTGACACTCTCGTCATCTTCGAAGTGTGTTCCCCATAGAGAATCTTTAAGCGGCCCAGAGAGACGGAAGTCTGAGGGTGCCAGGTCTTGACTCTAGGGTGGATGGGGCAATGATGTCAAATCCAATTTCGCGATCTATGCCCGGGACTCAGACTTCTGTGTGGGCGTGAGTTATCGTGTCGGAGGAAGATGTCTGCTGGATTCTTGTCCGATCGAACATGTATGAAACGGTTTCTGAGTTTATTCAGTCTTCACGTATGCCCCTTGATTGATGGTTTGCCCTCTTGGCATCACATCCACGAGAATGACGGCATCACAATCGCAGAAGACAGTCACCATGACTTTTCCGGCAAATGGAGTTGTTCTGAATTTCTTCTTTTGTGGTGAGTGAGAATGATGCCACTGCATGGACTGCCTTTTTTTTCGGGTTTCGTCCTCTTTACGATCCGTGACGAAAGAGCCTCTCCGTCGGTCTCAAAACTCTCCTACAGTTCCGATGAAATGGCCTTTCTTGGAATCTTGTGGTCCGCTGTGAACCGTCGTGGAACCCACCGTGAGCACCTCTTTGAATATCCGAGAGGCTCGATCATTGCAGACGCACTTCCAGTGCTGACCGACAACTGTAGAGCCAATTTTCGGGTTGCGATGTGCCGGTCGGAACAATTTTCGCATGATTCAGTATGTCTGGAGCAGTGGCTGTGACAGGACGTCCCAAGCGCGGCTGATGATGGAGCTCTGTTTCTGCATTTCCTAAGTCTTAAGTTTTTTTACCCATCGCCCAACTGTACTCGTATCAAGTGCAGCATCGCTATACACTGCACACAAACGTTTATGGATATTCACGACGGTTTCTTCTTCTGCACACGAGAATTCAGTAACAGCACGTGCTTGTACCGTGAGTCTCATGTAGACGCCACTTGACGCTGTACTACGTCTCTATCATCTTGCAGAACGGTTCGAAAATTCACCGACGAACAAAACAATTATCAAATGTGAAGCACCAACAAGGACGCTTGTATATGTACATTAGTGGCTTTTTAAAAAATGCGAGGCGTTACTTATTGAACAACCCTCGTAGACGTAGATGTAAACGATCTTCCATCATGTCATATGTTCACAGTGGTGCTGGGCAGAATTGTGGTGAAATTTGATGCCAGTCTGGCATCACTGACCCCACTTACACTTCACATGAACATCTGAGCCCTGGCACTTTTTTCTCAAGTGTCGACGTCTTGCTGTTTTAAGTTTCGTCGAGCCTGGGGTTTACACTTTTGTACCATCACCTGGGAAGGTTGTAGATACCTCTGATCCAAGATTCAAATTTATCTCAATGGATAAAAGTCTCAAATTTATCTGTTGCAATGGGAGACAGTTATGGGGTTTCGAAAAAGTGATGCTTTAATTCTATTGCGCAGTGTACTATTTACTCTTGGTTCCACTGGCATGAGCGAATGCAGGCTAACCAGGGTGTCCGATTTAGGGGGGAGGGGAGGGGAGGAGGAGGGGGGAGTCGGGGTCAGGGCAGAGGGGTTCAGTTTTGGCCAGTTTCCTATGTGTCGTGTTTGTTGCAGATGAGGGGCCGCACGATAACTGTGGACATTTAAAAGGGTCCTCTTAAAGTCTAATAGATTAAGAAATGCTGATCTAACATTAATGCTAAAGTATGGCCGTCTTGGAATCCAACGAGAGTGACTAAATGAAATTCTTTTCTGAGTGACGTATGAAACGTGACGTTATCTTGCCAGGTGCGGAAGAATTCGAGAGAAACGCGCTGGCAGGCGCCACTGAGGCCTTCCCTGCAAGTAAGCCCCGGTGGCAGGCGCGGGCGCGCGTCCTCGCGCCCCACGACAATAGCAGGCCGGGCGCGCCTCGCCAGAACAATGGGACGGCTCACGCCGCACAGCCGACCGACGCTCAGCTGCGCGCCACCAGCCTTACGTATCGCAGTATTTCTCACAAAGGACTGCATTCCACGCTCCGTCTTATTTTGCCGGGTTGGGTGGTTGCCCCAATAGACATTTGATCTCCCGGACGACTTTGTTGCGAATGTGTACAGACAAACGCGTGTCTCTGGTGGTAACTGCACTACAGCATTTTTCACTGTTGCTACGCTATTAAGCTGCCCTCATTCGAAAATTTGGCCTGAACGCCAGAGCGCTTTACTTTATGTAGTCATGATGAAGCTGACGTACCAACGCCTTCCTGTCACTCGTACAAGCTGTCATTTGCACTTAACTGTTTTATGCTTTGAGCAGTGGTTGGCTCGTGTTATGCTTAGCATTAAACCTTGGTTGCTATTCTGTAATTAGTCTCCCGCGATTACGCTGAAATCCTCTCTCTCTCCGCGAGGAGCAGCAGCAGTGTGTATCGATATTCGCACCCTTGTGCTATCTTTTGCCTCGCGTTTGTAATTTCCGGCTGTGTCGCGTGTGGGTAGTTGGTCGGTTGCGTGGAGCAGCGAGGAAGTCTCCGTAGCGCGAGTCTGACCGGGGCCGCTGGCATCATCCACGCGCGGTCGGAATGTGAGGAGCTGTTCCAATGCTACGATCTCCGTGACTCACTGATCCCGGACACGAAAGTTGAGTCTTCACTTAATCTACCAGCCAGCCCCAATTGTTCACATTGTGTCGTTTGAATTTCGTTGCGGGCTGGTTGGACACTGCCGCGAGCAACAACGTTTGTTTGCAAGCTGGCGAAATTCAAGTCGCCCTCCTGTGGAGTTTCACTTGATTATGTTGAATAGAACTGCACCAACGGAATCTTCTGCCTTGTGGCCGTTAACGTTCCGGTTACCTGCCCTGGCCATTAACGTAAATTCAGGCAGTGTATTAGCCTCGTCGTGTTGGACATTCCAACACGCCGTGTAGTTTGACAGCTGAATTTGTAATTCGTTGTGGGCGCCGATACCTTCTGTTTTGTTCAATTGAGCTTCCTGTGGTGTGCTGGTCGGGTGGAGCGCAATTTATCCTGTCGCTTGCTCCGTTAACTGTCTATCGGTTGGGTTGCTGTCGGATCAAGAATTGTTGGGCCGACTGTCTGTCTCACCTAAGCGAGCGTTAGTGTTTGAATTCCAGGCCGACCCTTGGAAAATTCTGAGGGCCGTTTGATGTGCTGCCTTTTCTTATTTGTCCTTGTTTGTTTATATATGGCTTGTAGCCGATTTTAAATTAAAATTGTTTTGCCCTTAGGGCGTGAGATTTTTGGGCCTTCATCCTAATTTACAGAAATGTTTTAAGATGAGGCCTTAAGCCTTTTAAAATTGAAATTCCTTTTTTTGAGTCTTAGGTGATTGGCCTTGAGCCGGTTTTAAATTAAAGTTGTTTTGCCCTTGAGGCGTGAGACTGAATGGCACATTTAGCAAAGTTATAAAATTAATGTTTAGCCTCATCTCTTTTTAATGTTTCCTTTACTCTTGTAATGTTTGTCAAATCAATAAAGTAGTATGTTCGAGTGTAACTGACAGCCACTCATTTTGTCCCATTCCACAAATTAAAGTATGTGTCCTGTCCTGCGGGTATAGCAGGGGATCTCATGCATAAACCGTTCCGACATGATTACAGCCGCACGATGGAAATAACAGACTTTCACTGTAGTTTCCATTCCGTAAATCGTTACAGAATACAGTATTCCAAGATCTACAGTGTCAAGAGTGTGAGAGAACACCAGATTTCAAGCATTATCTGTCATCAGGAACAATGCAGTGGTCGAAGACCTTCACTTAACGACCGAGAGCAGCGGCGTTTGCGTGTAGTTGTCAGTGCTAACCGCAGGAATCTGTGTGAGGCGAACGACGAACATATTCTTTAGGACAGTGCAGCAGTGCCTTGGAATTTGGCGTTACTTGGCTGTGGCATACAAATGACCGACGCTAGTGCGTTTGCTAACAGCACGACATCCCCTGCAGCACCTCTCCTGGGCTCGTGAGTGTATCGGTAGGACTCTAGACTACTGGAAAGCTGTTCCCTGCTGAAATGAGTCGCAACGATTTCTGCTGGTAAGACCTAATGGACCCACGTTGTCAACAAGGCTCTATGCAAGCTGCCGGCTCCGTAATGGAGTGGGCTGTGTTTACATGGAATGGACGGGGTGCTCTGGTCCAATGAATCGATCACTGACGGGAAGTGGTCATGTTCGGCTACCTGGAGCCCACTTGCACCATTCACGGTCTTCATGTTTCAAAAGAATGATGGAATTTTTATGGATGACTATGCGCCATATCATTGGCACATTATTGTCCGCAGTCCGAGCAAATGGTTTGACCACCCAGATTGCCCAGCATGAATTCAATCGAACATTTATGGGACATAACTGAGAGGTCAGTTCGTGCGCAAAATACTGCACTGGCAACACTTTCGCAATTATGGACAGATATAGAGCCAGTGTGGCTCAGTACCTCTGTAGGGGACTTAAAACGACCTGTTGAGTACATGACACATCGAGCTGCTGTACCACGCCGGGTACAAGGAGGTCTGACATGACACTGGGACGTCCCATTACTTCTGTCACCTCAGTGACTTTTACTCATTGTATCTGTCACATGTACTTGATTCTTTGATACAAGGTTCGAAATACGTTTTAAGATGTTACATTGCTCGTTGTTTTATGTTTTGACTATCCTTTATGGTTATTTTGTCTTTGTCTTACTAGCCCATTTTGTGTTTTTCAGTAGGTCACAACACTTCCAAAATGAGGTATTTTAAGGTCTGTTGGTAATATACACATCTGAGCTGAAACATTAATACCACCTTCATAACTGCACTTTGGTGCACTTTTGGAGGCCAATGCAGCAATAATTCTGCGTGTAATGGTTTCGACAAGTCCTTGTCACACTAACCAAGGTATGTGACAACAAATACCTAGGCTCCGTCACACAATTCCCATAAACTTTTTTTTTGTCATCAGTCTACTGACTGGTTTGATGCGGCCCGCCACGAATTCCTTTCCTGTGCTAACCTCTTCATCTCAGAGTAGCACTTGCAACCTACGTCCTCAATTATTTGCTTGAAGTATTGCAATCTCTGTTTTCCTCTACAGTTTTTGCCCTCTACAGTTCCCTCTAGTACTATGGAAGTCATTCCCTCATGTCTTAGCGGATGTCCTGTCATCCTGTGCTTTCTCCTTATCAGTGTTTTCGACATATTCCTTTCCTCTCCGATTCTGCGTAGAACCTCCTCATTCCTTACCTTATCAGTCCACCTAATTTTCAACATTCGTGTATAGCACCACATCTCAAATGCTTCGATTGTCTTCCGTTCCGGTTTTCCCACAGTCCACGTTTCACTACCATACAATGCTGTACTCCAGACGTACATCCTCAGAAATTTCTTCCTCAAATTAAGGCCGGTATTTGATATTAGTAGACTTCTCTTGGCCAAAAATGCCTTTTTTGCCATAGCGAGTCTGCTTTTGATGTCTTCCTTGCTCCGTCCGTCATTGGTTATTTTACTGCCTAGGTAGCAGAATTCCTTAACTTCATCGACTTCGTGACCATCAATCCTGATGTTAAGATTCTAGCTGATCTAATTTCTACTACTTCTCATTACCTTCGTCTTTCTCCGATTTACTCTCAAACCATACTGGGTACTCATTAGACCGTTCATTCCGTTCAGCAGATCATTTAATTCTTCTTCACTTTCACTCAGGATAGCAATGTCATCAGCGAATCGTATCATTGATATCCTTTCACCTTGTATTTTAATTCCACTCCTGAACCTTTCTTTTATTTCCATCATTGCTTCCTCGATGTACAGATTGAAGAGTAGGGGCGAAAGGCTACAGCCTTCTCTTACTCCCTTCTTAATACGAGCACTTCGTTCTTGATCGTCCACTCTTATTATTCCCTCTTGGTTGTTGTACATATTGTATATGACCCGTCTCTCCCTATAGCTTACCCCAACGTTTTTCAGAATCTCGAACAGCTTGCACCATTTTATATTGTCGAACGCTTTTTCCAGGTCGACAAATCCTATGAACGTGTCTTGATTTTTCTTTAGCCTTGCTTCCATTATTAGCCGTAACGTCAGAATTGCCTCTGTCGTGCCTTTACTTTTCCTAAGGCCAAACTAATCGTCACCTAGCGCATTCTCAATTTTCTTTTCCATTCTTCTGTATATTATTCTTGTAAGCAGCCTTTATGCATGAGGTGTTAAGCTGATTGTGCGACAATTCTCGCACTTGTCAGCTCTTGCCGTCTTCGGAATTGTGTGGATGATGCTTTTCCGAAAGTCAGATGGTATATCGCCAGACTCATATATTCTACGCACAACCGTGAATAGTTTTGTTGACACTTCCCCTAATGGTTTTAGAAATTCTAATGGAATGTTATCTATCCCTTCTGCCTTATTTGACCGTAAGTCCTCCAAAGCTCTTTTAAATTCCGATTCTAATACTGGATCCCCTATCTCTTCTAAATCAACTCCTGTTTCTTCTTCTATCACATCAGACAAATCTTCACCCTCATAGAGGCTTTCAATGTATTCTTTCCGCCTATCTGCTCTCTCCTCTGTATTTAACAGTGGAATTCCCGTTGTACTCTTAATGTTACCACCGTTGCTTTTAATGTCACCAAAGGTTTTGACTTCGATTCTGATTAGAAGATCCCGGTCACTGAACTGTTCACAGTAACACATCCTCTGCCCTATCTTCCTATTCATAACGAATCCTACACCTGTTATACCATTTCCTGCTTCTGTTGATATTACCCGATACTCATCTGACCAGAAATCCTTGTCTTCCTTCCACTTCACTTCACTGACCCCTACTATATCTAGATTGAGCCTTTGCATTTCCCTTTTCAGATTTTCTAGTTTCCCTACCACGTTCAAGCTTCTGACATTCCACGCCTCGACTCGTAGAGCGTTATCCTTTCGTTGATTATTGAATCTTTTTCTCATGGTAACCTCCCCCTTGGCAGTCCCCTCCCGGAGATCCGAATGGGTGACTATTCCGGAATTTTTTGCCAATGAAGAGATCATCATAACACTTCTTCAACTACAGGCCACATGTCCTGTGGATACACGTTACGTGTCTTTAATGCAGTGGTTTCCATTGCCTTCTGCATCCTCATGTCGTTGATCATTGCTGATTCTTCCGCCTTTAGGGGCAATTTCCCACCCCTATGACAAGAGAGTGCCCTGAAACTCTATCCGCTCCTCCGCCCTCTTTGACAAGGCCGTTGGCAGAATGAGGCTGACTTCTTAAGCCGGAAGTCTTCGGCCGCCAATGCTGATTATTTATCAAAATTTAGGCAGTGGCGGGGATCCAACCGAAGACGTTTTGATTATGAATCAAAGACGCTACCGCTAGACCACGGGTTTACACCATAAACTACGATACTGTAAATACGTATACGCGGTGCTGGCGCCCTACACTGTCCCAGATGTGTGCCACAGAGCACAGAGCAGGCAAATCTGGTGACCAAATGATCAACCTAAGTTCATTGTCATGCTTCTCAAATCACAGTAGTACTTTTCTTACCCTGGAAGATGACATCCCACTCAGGTAAAATACAAAGAAGGAAGGAATGTTGGTGGCCCCCAATAATGCTTTTAACATACCTTTATATTATTAGTGCACCAGCAAGATAATGTTAACCTTTTATAGGATTTATGGCTGCGATAATGTAGATAGACTCTTGATTTCGTATCCAAAACACATTGTTTTATACAGAAGTGTAGATTCCAATGCAGGGTGATACGCAGTACTTACTGGAATTTAGGAAAACATGGAAGGGAGGACCTTCCAATATAACTTTCTTTTAACACAACCTGTTTATTTAACAAGATATAAACTGTCTTTTACAAAAAATGGTTCAAATGGCTCTGAGCACTATGGGACTTAACTACTGTGGTCATCAGTCCCCTAGAGCTTAGAACCACTTAAACCTAACTAACCTAAGGACATCACACACATTCATGCCCGAGGCAGGATTCGAACCTGCGACCGTAGCAGTCGCGCGGTTCCGGAATGAGCGCCTAGAACAGCTAGACCACCGCGGCCGGCTGTCTTTTACAGATAATCGGGGCATTTAACCATAAAATTTTCTTTAACAAAATGAACAAATTTGCAAAATTCTTTTGACCTTACACCTTAAGCTGAATAAGCTTTTAATCTTTGCAGAAAAATCTGAAGTGCTGTATTGTAAAACAGCAAACACTATGAAAACGATCACAAGACGGCCGGACTTGCAACCCTCACGTTATCGAGAGAAACAACGGTGTTTGCTATCGCGTTGGACACAGTCTGCCTTATTAAATGCCCTTCTGCAACACATGAAAACTATATATGCGCTATTGATGAGAAGAGTGATTCAATTACTCAAAACATATGACTTAACTTCTAATTTGAAAGCTGTATGTGGAAAGGTTCGGGATTTAAGACGCACCTGTGTTTAAAGGTTAAACAGATTACCAAACAATATGACAATGAAAAGGCTTACTTTAAAGCAACCAAGCTGTTAATTTCAATCGACAACCGAGGTGCGACAGGATCCCAGCCCGTCTCTTCTGACAATTTTATTTTGACTTAAGGCCCGGTGACAGTTGGTTTGTTAATATTTTTAAAGTTAAACCGATTGTCAATTATTAAGACCTTTCTGAGAGAACGTCTTAAAACATTACTTGTGAACACCTATTACACGAGAACTCGCTCGGCGAAACCACAACATCCAGCTAAAATACAGCAATAATGACCCGGGTTTTCAAACACAGAGACGAACAGCTTAGTACAACAGGTTGTTCATATTAAAACTAATGACTACAAAATGCAATTACAATCAAAGAATTGAACCTGTTAACAGCTAAATCTAACCACAAGGTCCCTCTTTTCTTTAACGCACAATTGTTCCGGCTGTATTTACGGCCAAAAGCTGATTAATTAGAACATTAATGATCGGATACAAACCAGAAAGGAACGTCAATATAATAGAGGGGAAAATTTTCAAATGACAACTAGTGTCTTAGTCCAGTACTACTGGCTATATTTACGACCAAAGAGCTAACTTAGTAAAACTCTGAGGGTCGGGTACAAACCAGAAAATAATGACGAGGGCAGGTAGAGAATGAAACAAATCACCACGAGGATTACTGAATGTTACTCCTACTTATCAGCAAGCAGTTCCATGGATCCACGGTGCGTCGCAGCGGTTACCGAGTGGTGCTGATGAAAGCCAGGTAGAAGAGGGCAGCCAGGCCACGAGCGGTCGCCTGACACGAAGTTTCCCAACCAACCGACGGAAGGTCGGTCGTAGTCGACGCTGACCCCGGCGAAGTACTCTGGTATCTTCGCTCTGCGCTGGCCCTCCTTGGTGGCTTCGGCCACTCGGACCTCGTGACCACCTTTTGTCGAAACGCTACCGCCAATCCCCAAACTTCATGCCTCCGTCTCAGGCTAGCGAACCCCGTATATATATCGGCAGGCGAAGACCTTTTACGCACACAACCCACAGATAGCAACTCTTTCTCATAGATATTGGCAATGGGGCTAAAAGAGGGATAGTCGATACTACACATGAGCCAGCGGTGCCAGACAGAACAGTCTAATAATTTAATGGTGTCACGGCTCACAGGGTTTGAACAGGGATTCGCTTAGCAGTTTTAATTATTTGTATTTGTAGCAAGCTAACAACATGACTCGACATACAATTATGAGGCAAGAGTTATTGATTTTAAAATTCAAAGATACATTTGATAAATTGAAGATGCTGGCATTTACTTCACGTTTAAACAGATAATCCAAATCAGCCTCTAGTGATGCATATATCTCTACAGTGCGATATTAACTGACTACCAACTCTCTTCCTCATAATAGAGCATGCTATCTGAACTGTCTAGCTTTGAAAGACGTCTTTCTTACTTTACATATTCAAGTAATTAGCAAACTTACTTCTAGAATGTAGGGGCCTTTTCAACTCAATAACGCGTGGCAACAATTATTTCGAGCACTCTTAAGTAGAAATCCATTACAAAGTATTCAACTTTGGGTCAATCTCTCCAAAATAGATTGGAATACGGTGCTAGTTACTTTCTTCAAGAAGCTAATTTTCAGTTCAGATTATGCAATCTCAGAAGGGTATCCTTCATTTTAACCTCAGTACTATGCCGTGACGGCTGAAAGCAAGAGGAAACTACAGCCGTAGTTTTTCCCGAGGGCATGCAGCTTTACTATGTGTGATTCCGTAGACTTTCCCGGCGTAATAAGTCATGAAAGTCTCTTCGGATTTGCTGCCGGATCCTTAAATCAACTTGACTCGATATTTCGGCGATCCAACTGGTCGCCATCTTCAGGAAAATGCTGCTTCTGCTGATGAGTCCCACTGAGAACTGATGCCAGGTTGCAAATCGACGTCCTATATAGGCCACCGTTCAGTACACGACCGATCACGGTTTCTGCCTTCCAAAACAGGCAAGTGGCGCCGCTCTTAGTGAAACACTGCTGGCAACGATATATCCCAATCAAGGCCGCACCGAAGAACTTTCAGTTTTGATGCGAGATAATACAGGAGGAAACCCATTGTCTCTGTTAATTAAATTATCAGCCAACCTAATTTCAATCGCCTCTTTATAGACACTGTTGTACGGAGTTTCAGGGAGAGCAGAAGGGAACAATTGACAAGAATGGGGGAAAAATACAGTAGAAGAAGAATGGATAGCTCTGATGGATGAAGTACTGAAGGCAGCAGAGGATCAAGTAGGTAAAAAGACGAGGGCTAGTAGAAATCCTTGGGTAACAGAAGAAATATTGAAGGTAATAGATGAAAGGAAAAAATACAAAAATTCAGTAAATGAAGCAGGCAAAAAGGAATACAAACGTCTGAAAAATGAGATAGACAGGTAGTGCAAAATGGCTAAGCAGGCACGGCTAGAGGACAAATGTAAGGATTTAGAGGTATATCTCACTAGGGGTAAGACGGCTACTACCCACAGGAAAATTAAAGAGACCTTCGGAGAAAAGAGAGCCACATGTATGAATCTCAAGAGCTCAGTTGGAAACCAAGTACTAAGCAAAGAAGGGAAAGCAGAAAAGTGGATGTGGTATATAGAGGGTCTACACAAGGGCGATGTACTTGAGGACAATATTATGGAAATAGAAGAGGATGTAGATGAAGAGAAAATGGGAGATACGATACTGCGTGAGGAGTTTGACAGAGCACTGAAAGACCTGAGTCGAAACAAGGCCCCGGGCGTAGACAACATTCCATTAGAACTACTGACGGCCTTGGGAGAGCCAGTCCTGACAGAACTCTATCATCTGGTGAGCAAGATGTACGAGACAGGCGAAATACCCTAGGCTTCAAGAAGAATATAATAATTCGAATCCAAAAAGAAGCAGGTGTCGACAGATGTGAAAATTACCGAACTATCAGTTCAATAAATCACAGCTGCAAAATACTAACGCGAATTCTTTAGAGACGCATGGAAAAACTGGTAGAAGCCGACCTCGGGGAAGATCAGTTTGGATTCCGTAGAAAAGTTGGAACACGTGAGGCAATACTGACCTTACGCCTTATCTTAGAAGAAAGATTAAGAAAGGCAAACCTGCGTTTCTAGCATTTGTAGACTTAGAGAAAGCTTTCGACAATGTTGATTGGAATAATCTCTTTCAAATTCTAAAGGTGGCAGGAGTAAAATACAGGGAGCGAAAGGCTATTTACAATTTGTACAGAAACAAGATGGCAGTTATAAGATTCGAGGGGTTCGAAAGGGAAGCAGTGGTTGGGAAGGGAGTGAGACAGGGTTGTAGCCTATCCCCGATGTTATTCAATCTGTATATTGAGCAAGCAATAAAGGAGACAAATAGAAAGTTTGGAGTAGGAATTAAAATCCATGTAGAAGAAATAAAAACTTTGAGGTTCGTCGATGACATTGTAATTCTGTCAGAGACAGAAAAGGACTTGGAAGAGCAGTTGAACAGAATAGACAGTATCTTGAAAGGTGGATATAAGATGAACATCAACAAAAGCAAAACGAGGATAATGGAATGTTGTCGCAGATTAGGTGGGTAGATAACGTTACTAATAAGGAAGTATTGAATAGGATTGGGGACAAGAAATGTTTGTGGCACAACGTGACTACAAGAAGGGATCGGTTGGTAGGACATGTTCTGAGGCATCAAGGAATCACAAATTTAGCATTGGAGGGCAGCGTGGGGAGTAAAAATCGTAGTGGGAGACCAAGAGATGAATACACTAAGCAGATTCAGATGGATGTAGGTTGCAGTAGATACTGGAGGTGAAGGAGCTTGCACAGGATAGAGTAGCATGGAGAGCTGCATCAAACCAGTCTCAGGACTGAAGACCACAACAACAACAACAACAACAACGATGCTGTGAATTAGCGCCGTGCCTGGCAGTTGGCGCTAACACCGGTGTTGTATTCCCACTGCCACAGGATTTGTGTGCAACTACAAAATTACCAAACGTATCGCAAGCCGAGGCTACGTGCGCAGTGGAGTGACAGTGGAGAGCGAGCCGTGCTTAGTGAAATGGATTCACGTTGGAGCCAGCATACGGGTCCGTGGACAACAGAGAGACGTTGGCACGTGGCGCTTGCCATAGTTGGTACTCCACTAGGTAGCTGGTCATGCAGGCGGGCAGTGACAGAGGCTCCGGGTTTACTGAGGACAGGATGGTGGTTTTCGACACGAAATGAGTAGCCTCAGCGGAAACAATGCAGTATGCAGTTGACCAACGAAAAGGCGCTAAAGCTAGCGAACACCAAAGAGAGCAGTCAGCTGGATGAAAGGGCGTAGGAAGTTCGTGCAGAAAGCAGACTAGGCCGCTTGATGGAGTACGTGGACTGGCCTTGTGGCAGCTTGCTGTCAACCTGGAGTCAGCGAATGGTACTTCTTTTGTGGATCGACGGAAAGTAGTGCTCATAAGACAATAGCTGTTATTAGTCATGGCATGTGTTCGGCCACTGCAGAAGAGGTTGTGTCGGTTGTGTTCAACACAGACCTCTGTTGTACAGACTATTGAGTCCTCACAATCTATCCATTCATTTACGCAAGTTGTATCACAAATTTGTTCTCTCTCCGATTCAGTGCCTCGTCACTCAAGCTACCAGTTTTCAGCATTCTTCAGTGACACCATATTTCAAACGCTGCTGTTTTCTTCTTGTCTTAACTGCTTATCACCGACTTTTTACCTCCGTAGAAGGCTTCAGTCAGCACAGATACCTTCAGAAAAAATCTCTTACGAATTTATATGCTATTAGCGACCTGTTCCAGCTTTGTATGGGCAGCATTAAGTATTTGTGGTTGGACGGCTTGTTTGGCGTAGCGGCAATAAATTACAAAAAAATGGTTCCAATGGCTCTGAGCACTATGGGACTCAACATCTTAGGTCATAAGTCCCCTAGAACTTAGAACTACTTAAACCTAACTAAGGACAGCACACACAACCATGCCAGAGGCAGGATTCAAACCTGCGACCGTAGCAGCCCCGCGGTTCCGGACTGCAGCGCCAGAACCGCACGGCCACCGCGGCCGGCAATAAATTAGACACAAAAACCTTTCTCGTAGATCAGTGTATCCACTAATAAGAACTATATCTACATCCCTACAGAAATTCTTGAGATTAGCTGTCACATACAGACACAAAGAATGGCGGACACTAATTTATAATACGTGCAGCTACTAACATACATTTCTTTTCCAGGGAAGCTGTTCTCGCTTGTGGGGCAGTCCACATTTTATATCCTCTTCTGACGTCGACAGTTACTTGACTGGCCAAATAGGAAAACGACGCTACTTTCAGCATCGCATTAGGTAATCTATCTCAACACCACCTGATTTAATTCGAATAACTTTGGTGTATTTTTGTTCATGATCACCCTTAATCGATTCAGTATCTATATTATTTCTTTCACTTACATCCTCTACCGTTCCCTAATTACTGACCTTTGAAGTAGTCACCAGCATTGTCTGTAACCCGTTACCAGCGATGTGAAAGTGGTAGGATACTCTGAGCAGTGCCATTTGTCTTGACAGTTCGAGCGGCGCGGTCTATTGTCCGACGAATTTGTAGCATTTCTGAAGCGAATGCCGTGAAGTGTTTCCTTCAGTTTAGAAATCAAGTTGAACTCAGAAGGGTGGATGGCTTTGGTGGGGGCATGCACCTCGATGGCCTCCAACAAAGTCCGATGGAGAAAGGAAGCATCATGGGTGATGTCATCTGGGTGCTGGTAGGTGAGAGCGTGGCGTCCGACCTGGGTATCTATGGTATCCCGGTAGGAATCCCAGTTGACACGGGAGTAATCATTGACGTGTCTCAGGGGTAGGTCTGGGTCGAGGGCAGAGAGAGGGTGAGGTCCACCTGATAGGGTGAACAGAACGGAAAGGTCATCACTACGTATAGGGCCAAGGGCATCAACAGTAATGCGCCCAAGGAGGTTGGAGGAGACTAGTACTACGTCGGAAGTGGTACTGGATTCTGGGCGGGTATGTAGAGGTCGAGGGAGGTCACCTTGGAGGATGGCAATAATCTGATGCCATTGCCGTAACTGTGCAGGTGTGCAGCTGTGGATGTTGAGGTCGGTGGCAATCACGTAGGAGGAGAAGGTGCAGTCTATGTGGGCGAGGAAATCATAGGGGATTGGGGTATTAGGGAGAATATAAATGGCGGCACAGGTGACGGTAGGACCAGGGAAGAAGACACTGAGGATCAGGTTTTCGGTAGGATCATTGAAGAGAGGTTCAAATGGCTCTGAGCACTATGGGACTTAACATCGATGGTCATCAGTCTCCTAGAACTTAGAACTACTTAAACCTAACTAACCTAAGGACATCACACAACACCCAGCCACCATGAGGCAGAGAAAATCCCTGACCCCGCCGGGAATCGAACCCAGGAACCTGGGCGTGGGAAGCGAGAATGGTACCGCACGACCACGAGATGTGGGCGAAGAGAGGTTTAGGTTGAACAGGGAGATGGCGGAGGTGGACAATGACATCTCAGCCACGCACAACAGGAAGGGGATTGTCGGTGTGGTGAAGGGTATACGGGGAGATGCTAATCATGTGAGTAGGCCAGAGAAAGGTTTCATTGAGGATGGAGGCATCCACTCGGTGTTGGGAGAGGGTGTGGAGTAGAAGATGTTTGTTGGTGAACAGAATACGTTGCTGCTGTCGCGCCATAGTAGGAAGGCTAGACGAGGGTGTCAAGACGGGAGAAGGTAAAGTGGGTGAGGTTGTGGGAGTAAGTGACGAAGGCGTTGAGGTGAAAGATGGATCTGGTGGCAAGGGAGATCTGGTGCAGGGTATGGGGGCGCTGGAAAGGATGGATGTTTTGAAGAATGATAGTTACAAAGCAAATAACGTCACCAGCTGTAGGGAGTGGGTGAAGGGTGTTGCTCTGGTGGGTGGGATCATCAATGGAGCAAATGGGAATGGTAAGCTCAGGAGAGATGGAAGTAGATATGGATTCGCATTTCTGCAAGTATGTGGGTGGGGCAGGTTGCAGGTGTTACAGTAAAGGAGGGGGGAGTCAAGGTTGGGACACTGGCGGAGGAAATGGGACCCCATGCAGTAGGGGCAGATGGGAGGATCGCGGCAGTCTAGGGAGAGGTGAGCGTTGTATTTTAAACAAAACTGCCACTGGTAGGATTGGGGCTGGGAAAGGGAGGGGTCGACTTTATATCTATGATGGTAGATGAGGGCTTCCTCTTTGAGGAGGTGGTTGATAGAGAGGGCGGATTCACTGAAGACCCTCATCAAGAAGGTAGGGCCGGCGGCATTGTTAATACGACATGCCGAGATCTCCAGGCCAGGATGGGAGTTGAGCTCTGCCTACACCTCAGGCTCCATGATCACCAGGTTGATCTTGGTGATTATGGCAGTGAGGTTCAGCGGTTGGTGAGGAGGTTGGGGTTGGTGGGAAGAGGAAGTGGGGAGGGCAGGGGGAGGGTGTCCTTGGGACTGAAGTGGATAATTGGGATATGGGAAAGGATTCAGTGTAGAGGGTAGGTCTGGTGGATTTGAGGAGGATGTAGTTACGTCACGGAACAAGGAGCGACATGGGAGTGGTAGGATAATACTTACAGAGTAGGAGAGTGAGGTTGTTGGGTTCCAGGAGGTGGGTGTCAGGGTGGGAGAGGATGTAGGTGTGGGTATGTGGAGAAGAAGTGGTAGAAGAAGCTGGAGGGGGATGGGTGAGATCCATGAGATCTACAGGTGAGGGTGAGGGATGGGGTGCAAGGGTTTTCTTGGACATTGTTGATTGGGTAGGGGTGGTGCAGGGACATTTTTGGGAGCAGGGTGGGAGGCGGATTGGGAGACAGGAGTTACAGGCAGGTGGTGGGAGGTGGAAGGCCCTGTTGCTATAGCTGGTGGTTGTGGCGGCGCCGGTGTCTGTGGCAGAGACGCTGCAGTATTTTCTGTGGCCCTACATGCCACAACCCGCACTGGGGTTGCGGATTCAAGAATGGCAGGGGAAGGAGGAAGGGGAGGTAAGAGAAGGGATCAGTCCATTTAGAGGGAGTAGGTGTGGCTCTAGGGGTGGAAGGGAAAGTGAATGGAGTGGGGGTAGGTATGGCAATGAGGGGTGGGATGGACATGGGAGGGTTAGCTAATGCACACCAAGTAATGGTGGTAGCTGAAGCAGAGCGAGAAGTGTCGACAACAGATGTGGTTTGATTGGATATGGTAGAAGAGACTGAAACGACAAAAGACGAAGATGAAGACTAACACGAAGACACAGTCCAGGAGGAGCCCACGGAGGAAGGCTGCTGCTGGGCTGCAAAGGCGGAGAGGGGGACTGGGGCCCCGCTAAGATTCTGCGGTGGCAGAGGACGGGCATCAGCTGTGGGCTTGTGGAGACGGTGGCTGCGACGGCGGCGGTGGCTGTGGCGGCGAACTCCGGATGACGAGGACCTGGCGGCGGGCAGCAGGCAGCAGTGATGGCGTGCAGACGGACGGATAGACGACAGCACCGGCTGGGGCACTTCCAAATACATACACCCTGAGTGTAGCCCAGGTAGTGCAGTTCCTCGATTCAGAACTGAGGGAATCCAACCCTCGAATGATCTCGAGAGACTTCGTGTGTGAGTTCGAAAGTGGGAAGGCCCCTGTGACAGTGCTAGAGCCTGCTCTTAGCAAAGCATCACGAGCCAAAAGTGAGTCTTTGTTAGGGTAGGAACTGCAGTTATTCTGAGTCGTCCGCACTGCGCCATCGTCAGTGGCAGGGGCAGCTGGAAGTACAGGAATAGGAAGTTGTGTTCTCCCGACTGGCCAGCTCTTTAGCTACAGAATACTCTCAGTAGAGGGCTCTGGACTAGACTGGAGGTGACTGGTCAGTTGTCTTTTTTGTCTTGAGACATTGTGTTTGGGTGAGGTACTGAGCACTACGTTTGTAAGAAGTATATTTCTACTGGAGAACCTTATGTATGTGACTGGATGTGAGGGGCGCTGTGGGACAGTGGGACGCTGTTCCAATATCATTATTACCTCTCATTACGTTCCCCTCAGCAGCAACTATTCACTTGTGGATCAGCAGGAGGCTATTCTCCTGTACTTCAGTGATAGCTTCCTATCCTATTATTATTACCCCCCCCCCACCCCCCCATATCCTCTCCATATGTGGGATATTGAATAAACTGGCAGGAGCAATTCTCCAATGCTAGGTCAATAGCGAAAATATCCACTCCACGTGTATTAACGAAACTGGATGGAGGTATTGTCTAGTGATTGATCAACGGCAACTCAGATACATAAACAATATTCCACACTGTGTACAAAATGCAGACTTCTGTCCTTCCTATCTGTTAGCCCAGCACAGACTGAAGGTCCCTCACAAGCTGAGGAGAGAAAAAGGATGTATAATAGTAGGGGTGCTGTGAACTAGGGTATTTGGTCTCTGTACCTCAAGGTGAACACACAAAATTTGATATTCCCACCAATGAATTACAATTTTCCGTCATTTTTCTAAATTTCCTGGCAACATTTCAATTTCATGGGGAGGGGGGAGGGAGGGGAATGTATGATCCTCCTGGTCCAGTAGACCAAGCGAATTTTTCGACATCTTTTTCCCGGTCGCCATATTGGATTACGTAATAGGAGCGGACAGGGAAAAGAGTGAGGGGAGTGGGCTGGGAGTTCCCTGAGGGGAAACCACTTGCTGGCTGGGGAAAACCCATCATTATCCAGGGGTTGTGGCAGTGAATTGATCAATTTAATTAATTTGTATAATTGCTTTGATATCAATTTTATATCAATTTTACATCACATTTATGACATGTAATCGGTGGTCATCTGTCGCATAGGGAAGTTGGGCTTGTTAGTCCTCTTGGTGCTATTCGCGAGGTGTAGGCTATGTGCCAGCACTGGGTTTCACAGCCTTCCTTCTGTCATGATAATCATCATCATTACCATCATCATCATCATCATCACCATCGTCGTCCAGCACAAACCAAACGAACATGCACACAATATATACAAGTAGTACTGCAAATATTCGAATTGAGCATTTTGTTAGTAAATAAATAAAAAATAAAATGACGTTGGCGAGCATTCCTATGAAGGGCTTGGGAGCGTCCGCAGCATAAACACAGGGGAGCATTAGACGAGGGGTAAAGTTTGGTAACCGAGAATGCTGAAATAAACACAAATGGAAAACCACGTCCTGCCTGCACTACACCCTTAGCACAGTGCTAGTTAAACTCTTCATTGAGCCGTCTGTGGACTCGACGCCTAGCATCATTTGAAGGCAGGTAAAGCCGCACCTCCTCGTACCACAATAGTCGACTACAGTCAGTTACTCCAATTTACTTGTTGTTTGCCCCATTAAAGGCGTGCAGATCCACGTTAAGCAATGATCAATGAGCCCTTGCAAGGTTCCTCCGATGTTCGATCGAAAGCTAGTCGAGATGGGAATGTATTCATTGAGAGCAACAATTTCATTCGAATGCGCACCCTACTGCCTTTGAAAATGCATGAACTATGACTCCGGCCCCTGTCAGTTTAGATCTCTTTAGTTAGGATCGCTATTCTTAGACTGTGTTTCAGGGCTGCGAGAAGTACACCATTCGCTACAGAAACGTTGGACAGTCACCGTTCATAGAGGAATAAATCCTGTAACTTAATGCTTGGTATGGCTAGGAGAAGGACCAAATATGATACCTCGATTGTGCTATTCTGTGTGCCCTTCATACTGCAGCGATTCCTCGTAGTGTATCAGTGTACACACACACACACACACACACACACACACACACACACACACACACACAAACAGCCATGAATTTCGTTAGTGGTGGTGGGTCACCTGATAGGGATGGCGGTTATCGCTGAGCAAACGGTTCCATTCATCTCCATTTTTACATTACTGTTACAGCCTTTCAAATGACCGCGTTTCGAAATAACCGATTTTCGATTTGTTATTTTCTGTTATTTCTAGTTATAATGATAGACTTCGAACAGAGATAGAAAACATTTAATAAAGTTAAAGGAGTATGATATCTCAGTCGATATGGGATGGAGGCTGTGGCAGAAATCGGTCTCATTGTCTCCAGCAAAGGTGGCGAAGATGGAGAAGACGGGCACTGAGACGGAGAGAGCGAAAGTTGATAACCATGCTGTACAATCACTTTTGGATGGTACCAGTTTTTCACGCTGGA
Organism: Schistocerca gregaria; assembly: GCF_023897955.1. Classification (NCBI taxonomy): domain Eukaryota; kingdom Metazoa; phylum Arthropoda; class Insecta; order Orthoptera; family Acrididae; genus Schistocerca; species Schistocerca gregaria. Next base: position 396,874,799 of record NC_064921.1, on the reverse strand, counting down.
GCAATGGCAGAATTAAGAGTCGAGTTTTTGTCCTACATTTACACCACGTCAACAAAATTGTAGGTATATCAATCAAATTTATCTTGTCTGCCAAGCGATATCTGGGATGGTTTCTCCTTATTTGCTGTAAAATGTTGTGAAGCTAATGAAGCACTGTACTTCATAGCTACCACAACCGAAGTCTGAGGACGACGGCGAGAAACTACCGCATGGACCTGTACGGGGCAAGTCTTGCACGTTGCACGTATACGTGTACCGTCTATTAGGCCACGCCACGTAGCAACAGATACACTAATGTCTCAGTAATGATGTACCGATCCCTGTGTCATGTTTGTTACTGCTCTAGAATAGTCTACGTTGTTAGTAAGGGCCGGCCAAAGTGGCAGTGCGTTTCTAGGCGCTGCAGTGTGGAACCGCGAGACCGCTACGGTCGCAGGTTCGAATTCTGCCTCGGGCATGGATGTGTGTGATGTCCTTAGGTTAGTTAGGTTTAAGTAGTTCGAAGTTCTAGAGGACTAATGACCTCAGAAGTTGAGTCCCATAGCACGCAGAGCCATTTTTTTTTTTTTTTGTTAGTAAGGTGCAGCTGATCACTTTTCCCATTTTCTAGAACCATCCAATAATAAAAAAATGGAAATTGTACGATTAACCATTATTCATTAAACAACGACTTACTTAAGAGTCCTGTTCCTTCTTATAACCGAGACTAAACAAATACAGAAAGATACCGGTTATTCAAAACTAAATTAACTGTACCGGTTTTAATCGGTCGGTTCTTCCAACTTCTATCTCCTGTCCTCCTAGCACCAGTTATACATCACCTGCAGCGCAGTATAGCTACCAGAGTGAACTTCGAAGGAGGTGACTTACTAAGACTTTTCCAGTGAGCTTATACTGACGTTCTCCGACTAGTATTTTCTTTGAACCTTAGGGATTATGCACTGATTTCTAGCTGTTCTCTTTCAATTTCGTAAATATTTGCATTCATGAATTTTTAACACGACTGGATGATAAATACAGATTGAGAGTTAGTGAAAGCAGTTTACGCACGTCATTAATCCGCGAGCGCGTCATTACAGAAAACATGTCGCATTTAAAATTGGCTGTTTAGGGAGTATTCTAGGTTTCACAGCATCCTCTTGGCTCTTACCAGGATCAGCTATTTAGTGAGCAGGAGCCATTCCGCAGCTGATGGCCCTTGTCTGGTCTGGTCTGGTCTGGTGTGTGTGTGTGTGTGTGTGTGTGTGTGTGTGTGTGTGTGAAGACTGGCTGCCTGAACGCTCGAGTGCGGCCGTTAACTGCAGCTTAATGGCGCGTAAAAACTGGACCCGCGCAACTGCTTGCCGCGCGCCGCGCCGCGCCGCCGCCGTTAGCCGTGTAGGGGATTTAGAGCCCAGCACGGCTGACGACTCGACGGCCGAGACATCGCCCCCTGCACTCTCCAGAGCTGCTGCTCCCTTAGCAGAAAACAGCACAGCCTCAGTATTTACGGACAACGGGAAATTTTTAGGGGTGCAGAAGTAAATGATTGAAAATACGTGTTCGAACTTCTTGTATTAACCACCACAGAAATGTAACATCTTCCGTTCCTAATGATCTAAATGTTGGATGGGTTGTAAAATTTTAACCTCGTTTTTTTGAGAACGCGTCACATACCATTTCGTCCGGACGTGCGTTTCCAGCCATCTAACACTAATAGCCACAGGTTCAGAATAGGCAACACAAACGATTTTAATGGACGTCCTAGAGAATCTGAGTGTTGTTTACAAATAAATGTTGAATGAAAGAGAACAATTCGACAGAGAAAGGATTCGGTAGACTGCTATAAAATGCAGTAGTACAAATGTAGTACATAAGAGCGCATGACACAGTCTAGGATATTGGAACAGGTACAATAAGCAGAAGGCGAAACTGTCAGAGAAAGATTACGAGAAAAAAAAAACGGATTCTGCACGAATGTGAGACTGGCGAAAAGCTTAATGTTGATTAACTGTGAATGAGAGTCGCTTGGAGGTTACATGATGTGACTGCCTGAGGCAGTTGTATAGATTGTTAAAAATGACGAAATGTTACAAATTTTGTTGTGAAGTTATGTTCACAGAAACAAATGACACTGACGTAACAAAACGAATAAAATGTTTCAAATGGCTCTGAGCACTATGGGACTCAACTTCTGAGATCATCAGTCCCCTAGAACTTTGAACTACTTAAACCTAACTAAACTAAGAACATCACGCACATCCATGCCTGAGGCAGGATTCGAACCTGCGACCGTAGCGGTCTCGCGGTTCCACACTGTAGCGTCTAGAACCGCTCGGCCACGCCGGCAGGCCAAACCGAATAAACCGTAAATACATCGTGACTGTGGAATAGGCCTCCGGAGATCGCGAGTCCATTATTGTAAAGTACAAAATATAGCGCTAAACAAATTCTCACGGTTTTGTCGGTGCTGTTATTTTTTCTTGTCTACTTAGACTGTAATGCAGTGCTATGTGGGTAACTGCGTTAAACCTGGTTAGAACAGACATGTCTCCGACGAAATTAGAATTCTGTAATGGCCGGCACATCGTTCAGCAGTAGAATTGCAGTAGATTACAGATAACTAAAACCCTCTTCCTCTCTCTAATCGTTTAGTCGATTCCCACTCTATATGGCCCCAGGAAATATAGAACACCAGTTCTTCACTGTCACGCAAAGACTTTCCAGGTTGGATCTACAACTTCTGTGATGCCATCATCCCACTACATCCTTTGCCGCTTTCTTCTGCTTGTGCCTTGGATCTTCCCCAATATTAAGGTCTCTCCGAGCGGATCATGTCTTCTCATGTTGTGCCTTAGTTTTTGTTTAAGTTTCAGACTGTACGAGAGCAATCTGATTTTATCTGCTATAATAGCAACCCCCGCATCCCCCCACCCCAATCAACAACGAACCTTGCTAAAGTGGGGTGGCATCAGATAGTCGTACAGTATGTGCGAGCATAGCAGAGGAGTATCTGTGAAGAGGCTAGACACACATTTGGATCCTAAAGAGGGGCAGCAGCTTTTTCAGTAGTTACAGGGGTAAAAGTTTAGATCTTGACTGGTCTGGCCTTGCAATATGAGGGATCATGGTCTTGATACGCTGGTACTGAGGATGGCTGAAAGAAAGGGGAAACCACAGCCCTACTTTTCTCGAAGACATGCAGCTCTACTCTAATGTCAAATGTTGATGGCACCCCTTAAGTAAAAAATTCAGGAGGTCAAATAGCTTCCATTCGGATCTCCGGGCGAGAATGCTCAGTAGGGTGTTGTCATCAGGAAAAACAAAACTGGCATTCTACGAGTCGGAGAGTGAAATACTAGGTCCCTCAATTGCGTAGCTAGAATAGATAATTTTAAAGTGGAAATGGGATTGCTGAAGTTACATTCTGGGAATAGTGAAGGAGGGTGGCAGAACGAACAGGACTTCTGGTCAGATGAGTACAGGTTTATAAATAAAAAATCAAATACGGGTATTGCAGGAGTAGGACTAATGATGAATGAGAGGATAGAAGGAATGTTGTGTAAGTGGCAGACCTGGAGGCACTGAAAGGCTTCAGATTCATTATGTAACGGTGAGACAGAGATTTCGGAACCAGATTTTACACTGAAAGGATTTCCATGGCCAGATGTGGACTTTTACCATAATTTATTGGTTATGAACCGCAGATTAATGCTGAAGACATTGCAAAAAGATAGGAAATTAAAAAGATGGACCTATATATATTGAGTTCCAAGTTTCATTAGCGCAGTGGTTACAACTGCCTGAAACACTGGAATTCAACACAAGATGAACGGTTAGCTTGGAATAATGCTGGCAGCAGAGGAGAAAATAGGTGAAAATAAAAGGCGTGAGTGGGTACTCTTGATTGTCACAGGATATACTGAATTTAACTGATGAAAGGAGAAATATGCGAAAGAGAATACAGACGTCTAAAACATGAGATAGGCAGAAAGTGCAAAATGTCCAAGCAAGAACGGCTAGTAGACAGATGCAAGTCTACAGGAGCATGTATAACTAGGCATGTTAGGTACCACCTACAGGAAAATTAAAGAGGGCTTTGGAGGAAACAGAAGCAGCTGTATGAATAACAAGAGCTCAAATAGAAAACCAGTACGAATAGAAGGCAAAATCGTCGAAAATGAAGAAGTAGATTAAGATGAGATGGCTCGTAGTGCGAGAAGAATTTAAATGAGCAGTGACAGCCCACAGTCGAAAAAAGGCCACTAGGCTAGACGACATTCCCTCAGAACTACTGATAACTTCCAGAGAGGCATCTGGTATGCAAGTTGATCGATACAGGAGATTTCAAGAAAAAGGTAACGATTCCAATTTCAAAGAAAGCCGGTGTTAACACAAGTGAATTCACCAAACTCTCAGTCTGATAAGTCATCATTGCGAAATAATGGAAAAACTGGTAGGCAGTGAGACCGATGAATATCGATTTGGGTTCCGGAAAGACATGGGAAATCGGATGGCAATACTGATCCTAAGACTTAGAAAATCGATAAAAGAAAGATAAACCTTAGTTTAACGGAATGAATAGTGTCTTTAAAGGAGGACTTAAGATGAATACCAATGAAAGCAAATCAACGATTACGAAATTTAGTAGAATTAAATCAGGGGATGCTATGGGAATTAAATTAGGAAACGAGACGTAGTAGTAGGTGAGTTTTATATTTGGGCCACAAAATAACTGTAGAGAGGATATAATATGTAGGCTGAAAACGGCAAGAAAAGCGTTTCCTAAGAAGACAACTTTTTTAACACAGATTTAAGTGCTAGGCAGCATTTTCTGAAGGCGTTTGTCTGGAGTGTGGCGTTGAATGGAAGAGGAACGTTTGCAATACGCAGTTCAGACGAGAAGTGGACAGAAGCTTGTGAAATGTGTTGTTACAGATGAACACTGAACATTAGATTGGTGGATTGTACTGGAGACAACTGGAATTTGTGCGGCATAACTTGACTAGGAGGACACATTCTGAGACATCAAGAGACTGCCAATACAGTACTGGATTAATAACTGTAGAGCGAGACAAAGACAAAATACAGTAATCAGGTTCAAATGGGTGTAGGTTGCAGTAATTATTCGAGAATGAAGAGGAATACACAGGATAGAGCAACAGGGAGAGATGCATCACACAAGCGTTGGGACTGAAGACCACAAAAACAACAACACGGACCTCACAGTAACTCAGTTTCTGTGAACAGTTGAGTGACAGAGTTGGTCTCATCAAGATTGACCGCAGACAAACATCGACAGCATTAGTTCAGGTATACATGCCGAAATTCCAAGCAGAGGATGAAGAGTTAAAATGAACAGTCGAGATCGCAATAATATTTTTTATTAACCGGTTCCGACTTATATACAAGCCATCTTCAGAATTTTTGGCCCTGCAAGGATAGGAACAACGAAGTTACAAATTGTGCTAACACATATGGCCTTGAAATAAGATACAGATAAGCTGTAGTAAAAATTACAGAGAGTAATATTGTACAGGACGTTAAAAAAAACAGAGAAAGGTTGTAGTGTTTACCCCTATGGCTGGCGCTGGCGGCTCCTTGGATTTCTTGTGATACCACGATAGTACACTGACTGATGGCTGTGGAGTGCGTAGGTATATGATGAGAGGCCACCATGATGCCGTAAAATTAAGATTTATTAAAAAACAAAAAAATGGAACAGCGAGCGACCACAGAGTTGGCAAAGATGTTAGTTCTGAATGCGCGGTAAGGGGAAGACAAATGAAAGAAAAAAATTAAATTTTTATACAGTTCTTTGTTTTTACTCTTATACTCACTCGTAGGTAGAAGGACAATGAAGATGTGTGATTTTAGATATGAAGTTTTGCGAGCTCTATGTATTATATGTGTGCGTGAACAATATTATATTGAACAACAGTATCAAGTATTTTTTGTTTTGTTTACTGAAGTGAAGAGAAGAACGTATTAGGATGATTTTCTTGATTACGACAAGCGCCTGCAGCTACAAGTAAAAATGTAAGCAAAGTACGTTGGCCCAAACATTACAAATAAGAACATTTTAATAACTCAGTCGTATTATATTCAACAAAGATGTGTCTTCATACGCATAGTCAATAATATTTAGTAATATTTGAATAATTTATTTATTCTTCTTTTTCATTGCAACTGGCGAACTGTGCGCCAGGACTACAGGGCACCAGTTGAGAGCAGTGTTTGTTAACTATAGTTATAGTAACAAATTTCTACAACGTTGTTATCAATCATAAAATACTAATTGCCTGTATTTTCTGTTTGCATGAATCACGACGGGAACAAGTGTTACAAAAAGGCAAAAACTGAGGGAAAAGTTTTTGAAAGGAATGCGAATTGGACCCAAGTCACATAAAATTTTCCGTAGTAAGCTGTTTTGTTCGTTGCAGCAGAGGAAGGACGGCTACACAAGTTGCTTCTATGGTTACGCTTGGTAGCGCGTCTTGTGATGTAGATACAAACGTTTTCATTATTCCCTTCCTTGAATTTTATTTACGAAAAGTTTACAGAAATTTTTCAGTGTGATACGTATTGTCAGTAAAACATAAAGAATTGTAACACAGTAGTTTGCGCATCACAATAGAAGTAAAACAGGCTTTGACATCATGTGAATTGCTTTTGTCAAGTGTAATGGTTAGCATACGAAATTTTTAACGTATTTGCGAGAACTTTAGTTTTTGCACATTCATACAACATGGCCGAAAAATATGTGCCCATTGTTGATAACAACACCGTAAACGCAATCAGCCAAGATGGCGTAGAATTGCGAGATCGAACAATTGAAGTTCAGGCGCCATGCATGCCTTTTGCAGAAAGCCCAAGTGGGTCAGAGTTGAGTGTCGCAGAAGTGACAAATGATAGCGAGGCTCCACAGCAGAACAACCTTGACAACACAATGTTTATAACTGAAAAAACAATGATGAGCATATCCCAGATCGGATGTTGTTGTTGTTGTTGTCTTCAGTCCTGAGACTGGTTTGATGCAGCTCTCCATGCTACTCTATCCTGTGCAAGCTGCTTCATCTCCCAGTACCTACGGCAACCTACATCCTTGTGAATCTGCTTAGTGTACTCATCTCTCGGTCTCCCTCTACGATTTTTACCCTCCACGCTGCCCTCCAATGCTAAATTTGTGATCCCTTGATGCCTCAGAACATGTCCTACCAACCGATCCCTTCTTCTGGTCAAGTTGTGCCACAGACTTCTCTTCTCCCCAATCCTATTCAATACTTCCTCATTAGTTATGCGATCTACCCATCTAATCTTCAGCATTCTTCTGTAGCACCACATTTCGAAAGCTTCTATTCTCTTCTTGTCCAAACTAGTTATCGTCCATGTTTCACTTCCATACATGGCTACACTCCAAACAAATACTTTCAGAAACGACTTCCTGATACATAAATCTATATTCGATATTAACAAATTTCTCTTCTTCAGAAACGCTTTCCTTGCCATTGCCAGTCTACATTTTATATCCTCTCTACTTCGACCATCATCAGTTATTTTACTTCCTAAATAGCAAAACTCCTTTACTACTTTAAGTGTCTCATTTCCTAATCTAATTCCCTCAGCATCACCCGATTTAATTTGACTACATTCCATTATCCTCGTTTTGCTTTTGTTAATGTTCATCTTATATCCTCCTTTCAAGACACTGTCCATTCCGTTCAACTGCTCTTCCAAGTCCTTTGCCGTCTCTGACAGAATTACAATGTCATCGGCGAACCTCAAAGTTTTTACTTCGCCTCCATGAATTTTAATACCTACTCCGAATTTTTCTTTTGTTTCCTTTACTGCTTGCTCAATATACAGATTGAATAACATCGGGGAGAGGCTACAACCCTGTCTCACTCCTTTCCCAACCACTGCTTCCCTTTCATGCCCCTCGACTCTTATTACTGCCATCTGGTTTCTGTACAAATTATAAATAGCCTTTCGCTCCCTGTATTTTACCCCTGCCACCTTTAGAATTTGAAAAAGAGTATTCCAGTCAACATTGTCAAAAGCTTTCTCTAAGTGTACAAATGCTAGAAACGTAGGTTTGCCTTTTCTTAATCTTTCTTCTAAGATAAGTCGTAAGGTCAGTATTGCCTCACGTGTTCCAACATTTCGACGGAATCCAAACTGATCCTCCCCGAGGTCTGCATCTACCAGTTTTTCCATTCGTCTGTAAAGAATTCGCGGTAGTATTTTGCAGCCGTGGCTTATTAAACTGATAGTTCGGTAATTTTCACATCTGTCAGCACCTGCTTTCTTTGGGATTGGAATTATTATATTCTTCTTGAAGTCTGAGGGTATTTCGCCTGTCTCATACATCTTGCTCACCAGCTGGTAGAGTTTTGTCATGACTGGCTCTCCCAAGGCCGTCAGTAGTTCTAATGGAATGTTGTCTACTCCGGGGGCCTTGTTTCGACTCAGGTCTTTCAGTGCTCTGTCAAACTCTTCACGCAGTATCGTATCTCCCATTTCGTCTTCATCTACATCCTCTTCTATTTCCATAATATTGTCCTCAAGTACGTCGCCCTTGTATAAACCCCCTATATACTCCTTCCACCTTTCTGCCTTCCCTTCTTTGATTAGAACTGGGCTGCCATCTGAGCTCTTGATATTCATACACGTGGTTCTCTTCTCTCCAAAGGTCTCTTTAATTTTCCTGTAGGCAGTATCTATCTTACCTCTAGTGAGATAAGCTTCTACATCCTTACATTTGTCCTCTAGCCATCCCTGTTTAGCCATTTTGCACTTCCTTTCGATCTCATTTTTGAGACGTTTGTATTCCTTTTTGCCTGCTTCTTTAACTGGATTTTTATATTTTCTCCTTTCATCAATTAAATTCAATATTTCTTTTGTTACCCAAGGATTTCTAGCAGCCCTCGTCTTTGTACCTACTTTATCCTCTGCTGCCTTCACTACTACATCCCTCAGAGCTACCCATTCTTCTTCTACTGTATTTCTTTCCCCTATTCCTGTCAATTGTTCCCTTATGCTCTCTCTGAAACTCTGTACAACCTCTGGTTCTTTCAGTTTATCCAGGTCCCATCTCCTTAATTTCCCACATTTTTGCAGTTTCTTCAGTTTTACTCTACAGGTCATAACCAATAGATTGTGGTCAGAGTCCACATCTGCCCCTGGAAATGTCTTACAACTTAAAACCTGGTTCCTAAATCTCTGTCTTACCATTATATAATCTATCTGATACCTTTTAGTATCTCCAGGGTTCTTCCACGTATACAACCTTCTTACATGATTCTTAAACCAAGTGTTAGCTATTATTAAGTTGTGCTCTGTGCAAAATTCTACTAGGCGGCTTCCTCTTTCATTTCTTAGCCCCAATCCATATTCACCTACTATGTTTCCTTCACTCCCTTTTCCTACACTCGAATTCCAGTCACCCATTACTATTAAATTTTCGTCTCCCTTCACTATCTGAATGATTTCTTTTATTTCATTGTACATTTCTTCAATTTCTTCATCATCTGCAGAGCTAGTTGGCATATAAACTTGTACTACTGTAGTAGGTGTGGGCTTCGTATCTATCTTGGCCACAATAATGCGTTCACTATGCTGTTTGTAGTAGCTTACCCGCATTCCTATTTTCCTATTCATTATTAAACCTACTCCTGCATTACCCCTATTTGATTTTGTGTTTATAACCCTGTAGTCACCTGTCCAGAAGTCTTGTTCCTCCTGCCACCGAACTTCACTAATTCCCACTATATCTAACTTTAACCTATCCATTTCCGTTTTTAAATTTTCTAACCTACCTGCCCGATTAAGGGATCTGACATTCCACGCTCCGATCCGTAGAACGCCAGTTTTCTTTCTCCTGATAACGACATCCTCCTGAGTAGTCCCCGCCCGGAGATCCGAATGGGGGACTATTTTACCTCCGGAATATTTTACCCAAGAGGATGCCATCATCATTTAATCATACAGTAAAGCTGCATGTCCTCGGGAAAAATTACGGCTGTAGTTTCCCCTTGCTTTCAGCCGTTCGCAGTACCAGCACAGCAAGGCCGTTTTGGTTAATGTTGCAAGGCCAGATCAGTCAATCATCCAGACTGTTGCCCCTGCAACTACTGAAAAGGCTGCTGCCCCTCTTCAGGAACCACACGTTTGTCTGGCCTCTCAACAGATACCCCTCCGTTGTGGTTGCACCTACGGTACGGCCATCTGTATCGCTGAGGCACGCAAGCCTCCCCACCAACGGCAAGGTCCATGGTTCATGGGGGGAGGCCAGATCGGATACCGTTCATGAATGAAACATTGGAAAGCAACTCCAATATGTATTTTGACAACACGTTACAAACACCACTTAGACTTGGAAAGTACAGCTGACAGCAACCACAGTGGTACAACTGAAGAACTATTGTGGCAGTCATAATCTAACATAAACGTGAAATTTGATGATATAAAACACAACATGAGCACCAATTTCAGTGACATAAAACAAGACATGAATACAAAAATTGATAGTTTGAAACACAATCAGAAGACCGTCACACAAGATCTAAATAGAATGAAACAAGAACAAAAACAAGTATTCAAGGATTTCCAAAACACGGCTTCACAGACATTCGTCGACTTAGCCAAAATTTTTCGCACTGAAATCGACGAAAAATTGAATGATATGGAAACAAAGGCAGAGCATGAATTGCTTCCTGAAGTTAATAGTAACATTTTGGAGTAAAAACAGAAGGTATATTGTTTTAACAACCATTATGATATAGTAGAAAACAGATAAAGTAAATCATAGACGCAAACACAAACATTGAAGCCACACAAAACAGGTTGTGTTCGACAGTAGAAAAGGTAACCACTTGCGTTAACAAAATAAACAGAGACTATGAAAGGGACTCAGCATGTGTTAAGAACGAGAGAGAGAAGATCAATGAAAATTTGAGTGATATTATTAGTGAAGCTGAAGCATGTATGGTTGATAAGGGTAATACCATTGCAGAGAAGTTAGTAACAGACTGTAAGTTGTACATAGATGTAGTAGAAAAGGCCATTAGAAAAAAAGAAAATGAAATCGTGAACAAAGTAAACATTAACTTACAAGCTGCGGAAAATAGGATCAGCAATCTTTTAGAAGAAAATATTATCGGATCTCGAAATATGCATGTAAATAATACACAGGCTACAAAGAACAAACCACAACCTGTTGGTACCTACTCACAAATTGTCACGAGTCCCACAGCAGGCACCAGTCACAGTTATGGAGAGCAAAATGTAAACATACCCACAACTCCTATACCTGAATAACTATCAGCCACAATTACAGGTAACTACAATAACCACCTAAATACGACCGAAAATGCCACGTGTCTATCAACTATTTCTGCAGACGAAGGTTTGCTGAAACATAGACAGTTTCCCACATTCACTACCAAAGGTAAAAGAATGAATCCCGTAGTATTTATCAGTGTGTTTTCCGTCATATACCCTCCTGGAAACAGAAATAAGAACACCGTGAATTCATTGTCCCAGGAAGGGGAAACTTTATTGACACATTCCTGGGGTCAGATACATCACATGATCACACTGACAGAACCACAGGCACATAGACACAGGCAACAGAGCATGCACAATGTCGGCACTAGTACAGTGTATATCCACCTTTCGCAGCAATGCAGGTTGCTATTCTCCCATGGAGACGATTGTAGAGATGCTGGATGTAGTCCTGTGGAACGGCTTGCCATACCATTTCCACCTGGCGCCTTAGTTGGACCAGCGTTCGTGCTGGACGTGCAGACCGCGTGAGACGACGCTTCATCCAGCCCCAAACATGCTCAATGGGGGACAGATCCGGAGATCTTGCTGGCCAGGGTAGTTGACTTACACCTTCTAGAGCACGTTGGGGGGCACGGGATACATGCGGACGTGCACTGTCCTGTGGGAACAGCAAGTTCCCCTGCCGGTCTAGGAATGGTAGAACGATGGGTTCGATGACGGTTTGGATGTACCGTGCACTATTCAGTGTCCCCTCGACGATCACCAGAGGTGTACGGCCAGTGTAGGAGATCGCTCCCCACACCATGATGCCGGGTGTTGGCCCTGTGTGCCTCGGTCGTATGCAGTCCTGATTGTGGCGCTCACCTGCACGGCGCCAAACACGCATATGACCATCATTGGCACCAAGGCAGAAGCGACTCTCATCGCTGAAGACGACACGTCTCCATTCGTCCCTCCATTCACGCCTATCGCGACACCACTGGAGGCGGGCTGCACGATGTTGGGGCGTGAGCGGAAGACGGCCTAACGGTGTGCGGGACCGTAGCCCAGCTTCATGGAGACGGTTGCGAATGGTCCTCGCCGATACCCCAGGAGCAACAGTGTCCCTAATTTGCTGGGAAGTGGCGGTGCGGTCCCCTAGGGCACTGCGTAGGATCCTACGGTCTTGGCGTGCATCCGTGCGTCGCTGCGGTCCGGTCCCAGGTCGACGGGCACGTGCACCTTCCGCCGACCACTGGCGACAACATCGATGTACTGTGGAGACCTCACGCCCCACTCGTTGAGCAATTCGGCGGTACGTCCATCCGGCCTCCCGCATGCCCACTATACGCCCTCGCTCAATGTCCGTCAACTGCACATACGGTTCACGTCCACGCTGTCGCGGCATGCTACCAGTGTTAAAGACTGCGATGGAGCTCCGTATGCCACAGCAAACTGGCTGACACTGACGGCGGCGGTGCACAAATGCTGCGCAGCTAGCGCCATTCGACGGCCAACACCGCGGTTCCTGGTGTGTCCGCTGTGCCGTGCGTGTGATCATTGCTTGTACAGCCCTCTCGCAGTGTCCGGAGCAAGTATGTTGGGTCTGACACACCGGTGTCAATGTGTTCTTTTTTTCCATTTCCAGGAGTGTATTTCCATGCAACTGGACGAAAACACAGAAAATCAGATTTGTCGTAGGATGTACGCAGGGTGCTGTGCTTTTATGGACAACTGAAATGGCCGAACATTGCAACAATTGTATCCAATTTGAAGGAACTTTACTCGACAAATAGTGGTCTGAGGCAGTGCAAGAAAGACTCAGACGCGAGGTTTTCAACCCTGCACCATTCAATGCAAATGCGGTAGTCTACGTGGATACTTTGAAGAATACCTGAACAAGACACGCTACTGAAAGAACACAATATCACAGGCAGACATGTAAAAAATTTTGAAAATTAGATTACCATCGCACATTAGAGAAAAATTAGTCAGGACGCCAGAGCACGACACTGAATGTTTCTGTCAGTGCTTGATTCTATCAACTTAATCTGTGAGGAAAGACTTGTACCCAATAGAGTAACAGAAAATCAGACAGAATAACAACGTAGTTACGTAAATCAGTTAGTAAAACGCTCTCTAAACACACAGCAAGGGTGGTACACACAGCAGCAAAATTACATACACAGAGGTAATGAGTACGGGAACGAGAACGGAAAAAAAGAACGATTTAAAAGAAATTTCCAAAACAACGTGGGTAATTTCAACGCACGAGCGGATTACAATGCACCAGCACAAGGCTTTTTGCCGAACATGAATAGAAGCAGTCAGCCGCAGCAGTGGCCGACGCGCGGCAACAAGGCTGTACAACAGCCGACCTATGGGCAGCAAAATAAGTGCACAGCAGCTAAGGACGCAGATTGGCGTAGTACCCACACACTGCAACTAACCGGAGTATCTCCAGATAACGAATTGAGTCACACTACGCCGTCGGAAAACATTAAAGTGAAAATATTTAACACTGACACACAATTTTAGATACAGGTTCAACTACTAAGCTAATGTCAAATGCATTTTTTTCTGAATTGAAGAAGAGAGGCAAGTTTCCAACATTTCCTGTACAAAATTGCAGGGTGCAAACTGTTATAGGTAGTAAGACTAAATTGATTAAACATCAGGAACTTATTCCAGTACAAACTGAACATTTTACAGTGAAGTTCAACTTTCTTATGATTGACAAACTTATAGTTAATTGTCTCATCGGCATGGACACGTTTAGAACATACGAAACGCAGATTTACATACGTAATGGCAAATGCCACTTTTTTTTTTTTGGTAAAGGATCACCTCTTTCCTGGTCGTGCGGTAGCGCTCTCGCTTCCCACGCCCAGTTCCCGGGTTCGATTCCCGGCGGGGTCAGGGATTTTCTCTGCCTCGTGATGACTGGGTGTTATGTGATGTCCTTAGGTTAGTTAGGTTTAAGTAGTTCTAGGGGACTGATGACCATAGATATTGTCCTATAATGCTCAGAGCCATTTGAACTAAGATCACTTCTATTGATATCTGATGAAAGTAACAAAAACAAACTAGAGTCAAATGTAGTGGCACAATATCCCTTTCCAGCTGTATATTTCACAAACAAATTTGGTTCTGAACAAGAAGCAAACTCTGAGGTAACTTACGAAATGGTAGAGCAGAAATTAATTAAATCGCAGGTACTAAATGAGAGGCAACGACAAGAACATTGTAACTTGTTATTTAAGTATGCAAATGTTTTCAGTAAGGAGCCAGGAATATACGAAGACTATTGAATATAAACTTGAAGTCTATCTACATGAAACATTTTGTGTACTGTCATATCCTGTTGCATGGGCAAAACGAGAGGTAGTAACGGAATAAAAAAATGGCTCTGAGCGCTATGGGACTCAACTGCTGTGGTCATTAGTCCCCTATAACTTAGAACTACTTAAACCTAACTAACCTAAGGACATCACACACACCCATGCCCGAGGCAGGATTCGAACCTGCGATCGTAGCGGTCACGTGGTTACAGACTGTAGCGCCTAGAACCGCACGGCCTAACAGATCAGGCTATAACGAAGATTTTCTCCTTTGTCAACAAACAACGCCTGTTTTAGTGATTGACGCTGTGTGTAATTTAAATTAAGTTAACTTTGATCTTACTTTAAGAAAATTCTGTAAGTAGTTTTCTACCTATCAATGCAACTTTTGGGGAAAAGTCTTACAAAAGTATATACATTCACAGATTTTACATGGAATCTGTGTTGTGCATACATAAAAGACAGTGCTCTGTTCCGATAGAAAAAGTTTAATCTGTAGAAACTTTTTTGTAAGATGGAAGTGACGGATGAAAGTGAGAATGACGATGCCGGAACATCTGTTCCACTATACCGAGGCAAGTCGTTTAACACTGTTATCAAAAATCTCAAAAAGTACCTAAACTATTTACGTGTAATTCTTACACAACACTCTAGTGGACATTCTGACGGAAAGATGATATTTTAAAAGTACGTTACCAAAAATCTCGAGATCGTATTACATGCAATTTTTGCCCGATACTGTAACCAAATTTCAGCTGGACAGAGGCTTACAATTTTTTTAAATAAAACTAATACCTAAATATACATGTAATACACAAAAGAGAAACAGTGTTTGCAAAAATCTTAGAAACTTATTAATCTATTTTCTTACTGCAAACTCGTACACGTTACTAGAATAACTGTAACTTTTACACGATTTACTACAAATTTACTTTTTAGTACAATAACCGTTCCTACAAACATGAGACGAGAGAAAAAAATCTAAACTAGATGGTTCAAATAGCTCTGAGGACCATGGGGCTTAACATCTGAGGTCATGACTCCCCTAGAAATTAGAACTACTAAAACCTAACTAACGTAAGGAAATCAAGTACATCCATGCCCGAGACAGGATTCGAACCCGCGACGGTAACGGTCGCGCGGATCCTCACTGACGCGTCTGGAACCGCTCGGCCACCGTGGCCGGCCAGAATGTTAACTTCTTAATCGACTTAAAACACTACTAACTCTTACACGACCTTAAGAGTAACTGTAACTTCTGCCTTGGAATCGCATGTACGAAACCGTAAACTGATTCCTTTGCAATTAGTAATATACAATATTTCTGTTAAAAGCGACTGCGAGGAAAAGAAGTGTTGTACTGTGCTCTGCCGTGAGAATATGTGTTACTGTTTTTCTTTCTCACAGCCTGTTTAAACTATGATATCCTTTCTCCCTACATGCAATTTTAAACAAAAATTGTACCCACAATAATGTACACTTTTGTTTTCTCTCTCGCACTTGTTTTTCACAGTAAATGGGAAAATTGTACTTACGGCACGTCGGCTGATGTTTAGAAATGAGATGAAACGATCGTATGGCATTTATTGAGCCGGGATATCCCCTTCGGGGTTCGGCGGCCGTATTGCAAGTCTTTTTAGCTGACGCCACTTCGCCGATTTGCTTATCAATGATGATGAATGACATATAACACCCAGTCCCCGGCCGGGAATCGAACCTGGGCCATCTTGCGGGATAGGCGACGACGCTACCGCTGCGCTACGGAGACGCACTGATGTTCAAATACTACTACGGTATCTAATTTTGCAGTAGTAGACGATGGCTCAAAATCAGAGAGAAGGGATAAGGCGTGTTGGATAGAGAAAAGGGAGGGGAGGAAGAAATGGACAGAGAGAAGAAGGAGGAGGAGGTGAACAGAGAAAGGGGGCGAAGGAGATAGACATGGAGGTGGGAGGGAGGAGGTGTTGGACATAGACAGAGAAGGAGATTAGGATGTATATTTAATTCTCATACACATTTACAGATTTTGAAGCATTGCCGAGTTCACTAGTGAATGTATAAATATGTAGGGGAGGAAGGTATCAATTAATGGAAAGGCGTGATGATTTTACATGAAAGATGCAGTTTTATGTATAGTGAAAAGAAGGGGAAAAGTAGGGAATAAAGAGACAGCATTAAAATGAAATGTTGATTTTGCCTTATTGGCTAGGAGATGCCGTCTGTGGGATTTCAGTCGCATAGTGCAGGTTTTATCTCCCTGATGCAACATTAGCGGCTTTCGAATTGATGATGATGATGAGGAGGAGGAGGACGACGACGAAGAGGAGGAGGAGGAGAAGGAGGACGAAGAGGAGGAGGAGGAGAAGGAGGACGAAGAGGAGGAGGAGGAGAAGGAGGACGAAGAGGAGGAGGAGGAGAACATCCAGTCTCCTAACAGAGAAAATCTCTGACACGGCCAAGAATTGAACAAAGGACCCCAGGGCCCAGAAGCAGCAGGACTGACAAGTAGATCACGACCTGTGGACAATGAAAGTATTGACAAACTGCAAGCAGTATTATAGAGTGCAGTAATGGGCAAAACGAAGAAGTAGCCGAGCGATTATAATATCTGCATTGTTGCAATAGATGGCAAAATTTTAAGGACAGGCTCTGGTTTTGAAACTGTCACCGAAGAAAGGGAGACGCAGGAGATTCAAGATACATGATGTGAAGAGTTTAAAATTCAGAAGAAAATCGACGCCGAAGCATAAGGTTATCAAAGAACGATGACATTCCAGTCCCACCTCCATCTTATATCATAAGGCGGATAGAGGACAGTATATTGTACCACTACTAGTCATTTCCTTTCCTGTTCAATTCACAAACTGAGGGTGACAAAAACGAATGTCTGTATACTTCCATACGAGCATTAATTTCACATATCTTTCCTTCGTGGTCCCAACGCAAAATGTAAGCTGACGGCAGTAGAATCGTTCTTCAGTCAGTTTCAAATGCAAGTTCTCAATGTTTTCTCAATGGTGTTCGGCATTAAGAATGTTATTTTCACTCCAGGGATTCCCAGTCGTCTTCACGATGCATCACTGTAATACTCATATTTTGACAAACTATCGACAGCAAATATAACAGCCCATCTCTTTAATGCCTTGTTGGTGTTTTCCTTTAATCCGACATGTTGGGGGTTCTGAACACTCTAGAAGCACTCAAGAATGGTTCATACAAGTATATGTACATGAACTACAGTAGTTCATGTAGAAGAACTATACCTTCCCAAAAATTTTCCAATATACTGGAGTCGACCATTCGCCTTCACTACTACAATCCTTGTTTGTTCGTTCCACGCCACATCACTTTACGAAGCTACGCCTCGATACGTAATCGAAATGACTATGTCAAGGGTTGAACTTACAGTGCTGTATACTAACATTATGGTTTTTGTTTCTAATTATTTACATTATCTTACATTTTTCTAGACTAGAGCAAACTGACATTCATCACAACAGACTAGAAATTTTTTTCTAATTTATCTTGTATCATTCTACATTCGCTCATCTTCGACACCTTCTCGTACACAACAGCGTCATCAGCAAACAGCCGCAGGTTGGTGCTCACCCTATACGGCAGGTCATTTACGTGTATAGAAAATAAGAACGGTCGTATCACCTTTATCCGGAACACCGCCGACTATACCCTTGTTGCTGGTGACTTAACATCTTAGGTCATCAGTCCCCTAGAACTTAGAACTACTTAAGCCTAACTAACCTAAGGACATCACACACATCCATGCCCGAGGCAGGCTTCGAACCTGCGACCGTAGCAGTCCCGCAGTTCCGGACTGCAGCGCTAGAACCGCACGACCACCGCGGCCGGCGCTGGTGAACTCTCGCCGTCGAGGACTACATGCTGGATTGTATTACTTGAGAAGTCTTCGACCCACTGTCATAGCTAGGAATCTATTCCATATGCTCGTACCTTCGTTAACAATCTGCAGTGGGGCAACATGTCATACTTAGATTCGCACTGAAACGATTTGTCTATACTTTTTCACTTCCACATACCCGTTTTACGTAAATGTGGATGTGCGTTTGTGTGTGACATAGGCAACGGTAGAATTGAGACTAGACATTAATAGATCAGGGGAAAGGAACTTTTTAGCAGTGAAGTTTTCTGAGGAACGGTAGACCACGTTTAATGGCAGCATAGCAGCAGATAGTCATTCAAAAACATTTTATAGGTATTTCAAGCATAGGAGATCAGTATTCTACGATTATTTAGGCATTTAACCTGTTGAAGTCCGTGTATCATCAAGAGAATGTATTAATAGACTATTTGAAACCTGTTATCCACACAATAATTATTATTGCTGATATCAGCATGAGCTCAGACACATAGAAATGCGCTAGTCAACAGTTTAACGACATCGTGGATCTATGACACTCTAAACTGTAGTGTTTCTTCCTGAAGACCAATACCAATCCACATCTCATTCACATTTAAAGCACAGGTTCGTAAATTGACACGTTCTGTGAGCCCTGTTAATGTCTTCTTCGTCTTCTTCGGTCCTAAGACTGGTTGGTTGCATCTCTGCACACACATACAGTACAGCTGCCTGTCCTCAGAATATATAGCGGCTGCAGTTTTCTCTTGCTTTCAGCTGTCCCCAGTATTAACACAGCAAGGCCTTATTGGCAAATATTACAAATCCATGTAAGTCAATCATTCAGACTGTTGACCATGCAACCAGTGTAGGGGTTGCTGCTTCTTATCAGGACCTCCACAAACAGTTTTCTGATCAGCCAAAGATAGGTTTCATGTTGACTGCAGTAAAATTTACTGTTAGAACAAATGTGCTCGCTGGTGCTCTCAGAGAGTTACCCAACAAACTTGAACAATGTTGGGTAATTGGTGAACGCTTTACTTTTGGAAATAACATCGAACCCACTGATTTTTGATTGCAAACCTTTTCATTGTGGAGAGGAGAAAGTTATGACGTTGTAAGAGTTATGTCCGTTCGAAAACAACATACGGACTCCTCGTTCAGGCCACGAAGGCCGCCTTCCCACATTCTCCTCACGGCATCATGCGGATGTGCTGTGTAGGAGCACGCGGTCACCACACCGCTCTCCCGCCCGTTTCGCCATGAGGCTGAGTGTATCCCCGTTCCAGTCCTTCCACCAAGCAAAAATTCTTGAGAGTTCCAGAAATCGAACCCGGGTCCTCCAAATGTCAGCCATCTATGCTAACCCATAAGCTATGGAAGCGGACAAAAGTTAGTTATGCCATTATCCATTATTTGTGTCAGGAATATACCAATTTGGTCGAAATAGAAATTACCATTTAAAACAAGCTCCGGCAAAAATATAAGCATGTTCAACAATTCATCGCGAAGCCCTAATTTTACGAGGTTCGTGAAACAGGAAAACAAACAGCAGCTATAAATATGAAGACAGAAAAGAACTGCTAATTTAAGCAAAAAAAAAAAAATAACGATAAGTAAGTGTGCTTGTTGTTCTAATTACCATCAAATACAAAATGATAACGGAAAATATAGGTGTGTAAAGGACGAAGAAAACCAAGCCAAATAGCAATGCTGTTTCGTAGCATAAAACGAAGCAATAATAAACACGACCCTATTCATTTCCTTAATTTCCAGCGGAACGAAGTTAAGATAAGCCGTTTTTTTTAATTACGTTCTAGGGTGGTTACAAAAATCGCAGAATTCTGTGACATGAAGTACTGCAGCTTCCTCATTAGATGTAGAACAATTCTTTGTAAGCTATACAACAGTTTCTCCGTTCCAGTTAAATGTAAGCAAGAGGCGTATTTTTTTATACATATTAATCGAAAGATGCTTATTATTGCGAGAGGATAAACAGTAGAGTAGTAATGCATAAATAATTCTTGCTTTGAACTCATAGCTGAAGAAGTACTAATAAATGTACATAAATGATTTCAAAGCAAAAGAAATACCTAAATAAATATTATCACCGAATGGACGCGAACGACTAGAAATTCCTTCTGGACTGATTTTCTACAATATCGTATTTCTCGGAGCTGTAGCTATATTTTCAGCGGTGAATATCCAACTGGAAATCCAGAGCTAAAATACTTGTCGAAAAACTGACAAAATCTTGTGTTCCTGGTCATAGAACAGAACACTCATTTCTCACAACTATGAGAAACTTGGAAAAATGCATGATGGCACAGTGCTGTGTTATAAATTAGTTATTCACAACCGGTTTCGGTCATAAAATACTTTCACAGCGCTGTACAACAGAACTATAGAAACGAGGAAGCCATGAACATCGAAACTAAACACAATTTCCAAAGAAAAACGAAATTGAAAACTTCAAAATTCGCAAAAAACATTTTTACAGTTGCAACATCGCGTGATATTCTTGCCTTGGATGTAATTGGAGGACATGGTTGTCTCAAAAACGTAAGAAACGTAGGGGTTGAGTTATATTGCAATAGCTCAGTCAACAACAAGTGACGTATTACCAGTCCAAAATACAAATATGATCTAAGAAGACACAAAGCTAAGTCAAAGGTCGTATAACCATGATGATACACATATAAAGTAAATGCACCATAATGTCTAATTTAAGAAGTATAAAACAGTGGAAAATAACTATCATTTATTTATTCACTTGCGAGCACTACGAGAGATATCAAAGGTCTAGATACAGCCAAGTACCTACTTGAAAATAAATTACATTCAAATGCGTCGGCAGGATAATAAACAGAACAAAACTTCTATGTCAAGCGATGGAATACTTACATATAGATACCTGTACTGAAAAAATAAGCCGGCCGCGGTGGTCTCGCGGTTCTAGGCGCGCAGTCCGGAACCGTGCGACTGCTACGGTCGCAGGTTCGAATCCTGCCTCGGGCATGGATGTGTGTGATGTCCTTAGGTTAGTTAGGTTTAAGTAGTTCTAAGTTCTAGGGGACTGATGACCACAGCAGTTGAGTCCCATAGTGCTCAGAGCCATTTGAACCATTTTTTGAAAAAATAAGCATAAGCCTTTATACATTCTTGTAGTGAAGTACGAAATGTAAAAAAACTGATCAAAAATAAGAGTAAGGTCTATATATTAAGCCTCCTTTGTGAATGAATGAGGTGGCACAGTGTTTAGCACACTAGACTCGCACTCGGGAAGGACGGTTCAATCCCGCGTCCAGCCATCCTGATTTAGGTTTTCCCTGATTTCCCTAAATCGCTTCAGCCAAATGCCGAGATGTTTCCTTTGAAAAGGGCACGGCAGACTTCCTTCCCCATCCTTCCCTAATCCGATGAGACCGATGACCTCGCTGTTTGGTCTCCTTCCCCAAATTAACCCTACCCCTCCTTTGCGACTATACTACGTGCAATACACAGTATGTCCTCCGAGGAAAACACGGCAAGTACCATCACAGCGTCTTCCATGAACTTCACCCAGTGTAAGAGGAGTCAAAATACGTGAACACGTCTCTCGGATTGTCCGTGGATATTCGACCATTTCTGAAAGAGACACGGTCAAAGTTTTCCAGGTATTTTCAAAGTAGTCTACTTTATGTATCTTTTACCGCAGAATATTCTCAGACGAAATGGTGGCTCAGTGGTTAGCGTAGTAGGTTGCTAATGTGCGCCCCGTGTTCGAAATCTAATTATTGTTTTTATTCATTTAATTTCTATTGTTTTCATTTATCTATCTATATCGGTTACTACATGCATATTTCTTATCAAATTAGAGAATACAAGGACGTTATGTTAACTGTGAGCCGGTCGCGGTGGTTTAGTGGTTCTAGGCGCGCAGTCCGGAACCGCGGGACTGCTACGGTCGCAGGTTCGAATCCTGCCTCGGGCATGGATGTGTGTGATGTCCTTAGGTTAGTTACGTTTAAGTAATTCTAAGTTATAGGGGACTGATGACCACAGCAGTTAAGTCCCATAGTGCTCAGAGCCATTTGAACCATTTTTTGTTAACTGTGAAATTACAACCCGATTTCACAATTAGTTTCACACATTTATTAAATTATATATGTGTGTATAATATGTTGAGGGGTACAACCACCATGCCACTGTTTCATCAGATGATGTCACGCAGTAAAAGGCACATAAAGTACTTTGAATATACCTCGAAAACTTTGACCGTCGTTTTTTCAGAAACGACTGAATATCTATGGATAAGCCGAGACACGCGTCCGGTTCCACTGAGCGACGCTTCTGAAAAATCAGGTTATGGCACATGCCATGTTCTCGTCGTTAGCCAACTCTACATCAGAATGTATGCATCTAGGCTAATAGATTACCAAATAAGAAAAGGTAAACGTATTGTCGTATGCATCAAACTGATTATCAGCTTAACACAGTTGTGGGGGTGGAGGGTTGAGCATAGGCATCTACTACACGACACAATCCTAAAAATGATTGAGGATGCAGACATATGCATAACTGTCAACTCTAAGAAAAACTATTATATACTTGAGCCTACACTGTAAGAGTCAAAATAAATTTCGAGGGTAATAAATTGAAAATGTGAAACTGTGGAACCGAAACTCACGTGGAGTGAAAAAACAAGCATCATAATGTATCTACCCCTACAACAATCAGACTGTAATGAAAACATAATTAAAATTATTAAACAGAAGACAGATCTCAACATATCTCGTCCCTGTTCGTAACTGAAACTATAGATCTAATCTGCCAAAAGTATCAGGATAAATACACGATCACAATATGATTGTTTCAAACACGAAACGAAATCTTTCGCTGTACAATAAACTCCAAGTCATAATGGGAAGGCTATGACACAAGACTAGGAACGTAGTACATGTTACATACCGTCACACTGGAGTCCAAAATTTGTCAAATGGTTCAAATGGCTCTGAGCACTATGGGACTTAACATCTGAGATCATCAGACCCCTAGGGTTACAACTACTTAAATCTAACTAAGGACATCACACACATCCATGCCCGAGGCAGGATTCAAACGTGAGACAGTAGCGGTCGCGCGGTTCCAGACTGTAGCGCCTAGAACCTCTCGGCCACCCCGGCCGGCTGTCTCCTTTCTTCCAAGAGTGCACGATATGGGTGCGATTTCTGTGAATTACTGGTGGAAGTCTCCTACGTCTGGCGGAAGGAAAGCTGTGAGGGAGGATAGTGAGTAGTGCTTGGTTAGTTTCTTCGGCAGAGGACCTGCCCGCGAAAGGCAAAGGCACCAGGTTCGAGTCCAGGTCAGGCACACAGTCTACAAGAAGGATGATGATGATGGTGATAGTAGTGGTGGTGTTCGGTGGGGCACGTAACGGCAAGGTTATCAGCGCCGTACAAATTCCCGTTTTTTTCACAGTCCAGTATCGCCATTTACGGTATGATGATGAAATGATGAGGACAACAGAAATACCCAGTGCTCGGGTGGAGAATATTCCCGACCTTGCTGGGTATCGAATCTGGGACCCCGTCATATACGGGCAGCAACGATAACCAGTAAACCACGAGTTGCGGACTAATTTAAACGAAAGTTACAATGTAGCATATTTCAAGCCAGTTTGACGTCAACAATCGGAAGACGGCATACGACAGCTGTAATGGCCAACATCGTACTTCAGTAGTATTGAGCACAGTTCCATGTCTGTGCTGATGCTACGTCCTTGAACTCAATATAAACTACAACAGTAATGAGGTTCCTAACCAGTGAAATACATACTATGAAATGCACAGACAGAAATAAAACTGCGACAGGTCTTGTAACAACTCTTCTATACTTAATAGCGTATGTCCAGGTGTCCTGCCGCTTAGTTGTTTCCATTTTATGTACAATAATTGGGCAACCGACCCACCCGTCTTCTTCAGGTGTTGCGAGTTTCGTTGTTGCGTGTACCCGCTGCCTGGATCCCAACCAGACTGTGAAATGTGTTAGTCTTGAGTCGCTATTTATAGCTGAGCTTGATTCCCAACGCTTTTGTTGTTCAGAGCTCGCGCTGAAAGTCCTTGAAACGGAAATTGTTTCGGCATTTCTCTGCTTTGGTGGATGTGATGATCCACGAGATTTTGATAAATTGAGTGCCCAGCCCCAAGTGTTATTTACATAGAAACCTCTGTCATTGTTTCTTAGATTTCCTGACATCTTTATTTCAATGGACCACTTAATTATGCTGCCCCAGGAACTTGTCGTTTGCTCTACGATATTGGTGTCATCGTATTTCATTTCATAATTGTATTCGAGACATTGCTCGGCGATGAATGGTTTGCTTAGCTGTTATATCCGGGTGTGTCGCTGATGCTCCGTCTCTCTTCAAATGTTGTGATAGTCTGCCCCCACATAAGACATGCTACATTCGCATGGAATGCAATAAATACCCGGCTTTCGGATGCCATGTTTCCGTAGGAGTCTACCGATCTTTCCGGAAATAGGGGAAGCACAAGGCGACTATTCGTAATATAACATTATTGGGAGGTAGCGATATATACTACTTTTAAGAAGACGAATAAGTAATTATTGGCTTCTGAGCCGAGACGGCTCGCTCCAAGTCGATTTTCGCGTAAATGATAATCTTTGGTGGGCTGTCAAACGACGAAGCTAGTTGGCACTCAGCCAAAGCAAGGTGACCTGGGTCGCAGAGACAAAGATGGTCGGCAGTCGGTGGAGTGCAGACAAACCCGCACTCGACAGATCGGAAACTCGCGTGCTTGGCCGTGCATTGCGGAGTTCGCAGCCGTGTTCTGCTGTGGGGCTGGCAATGAATTCGAATCATTGTTGTAATTATTGTGCTGCTCGTTGCCTTTCGCACAAGTGTCTTAGCTTCTTTGCGTCCATTCCGCTAGTTGTTTTTGGGCAGAATTGAAGGTGAAGATGCCTACTATTTGGAAACCGGGATATTGTTCGTTGGTATACTCTTACTCCGTGATTTGTGGTCGCTTGTGACTGTGTGGTGGTTGCGACCAGATATATTCATGAATATATGTTTAGTGTGTTATTGCTTATTAAGGCTCGTATGCGAGCAACATTAGTGTCTTTTTAATGGACCTTTGCCTTACATAAGGAAGTACCGGTTGATGTTCCGGGCGTGTTATTTTGTCTACGTGTGTTGGTGGGAGAAGGGCAAACTGTAAGCTAGAGGCATATTTACCACTCCTCCAATTACTGAAACCTTGCTGAATTTCAGTGATATACGCGCCCTAAAGGCTCTAAATTGTTTGTAGTTTTAAGGTTTGTTAGTTTTGCCTCTGAGAAAATCTCTGACCCGTCGGGAATCGAACCCGAAAACCCGGGCGCGGGAAGCGAGAACGCTACCGCACGACCACGAGCTGCGGACATTGTTATTTTTAATTCCTAATTGCTAAGAAAGCTACTTAGTTGGAATTGCCATTCATACTTTGCTGTACCCTTTGTTTAAGATATTTTGTTGATGGTGTTGATTAGTCGATGCATGCCACTTAAGTCCCTAAACTGAAGAGGCACTTGTACTGAGGCCGATTTGTTTGGCATCCTTGTTAGATCTGCCGTAAGCATTGTGCGCGAAATGTTGTTTCAGCGTCGTTATAGAGGGACAGTAACTGTGAAATGTGTATTTTCGCTTCTTGCTGATTATTTGGGCAATTGTTCGTAATGAAAATTTGCACATTAACGGTTGAGTGCATCAGGTGAGACGTTAAATTTGTACTACAGCAGGTGTGTCTGTCTGTTCCTCAGGGGTGCCTGCCATACTCTGTAGAGTTCGGTCGGCTGTCTGTCTGGCCTAGAGGGGGCCTTACAGTGAACACGGCTGCCTTCCGGAGTGATCGGTCCGTTACACCTGCGCCTTGATATCCGGACAGACAAGTCACACATTGGAACTATCAGACGGTCTGCGAAATGATGGCAGCGAGTCGCCATGCTGTAATTAAAGCCTAATGATTCTAAGTTGCTACCTCTACAGAGACGTTCACGGTCGCAGGTCGAATCCTGCCTCGGGCATGGATGTGTGTGATCTCCTTAGTTCAGTTAGGTTTAAGTAGTTCTAAGTTCAAGGGGACTGATGACCTCAGAAGTTAAGTCCCATAGTGCTCAGAGCCATTTGAACCATTTGAATAACAGTGAGAACCCTGAAAAACAAGAGCATCAATGGGTGTAGGGAGGGTCAGCTTTAAATACCGGCGCGACGCTAGCAATGTCTGGCTGTAGTTCGGGCACCGAGTTCACGTAATAGCGAAGTTCGCAGCACCTTAAGGAGACAACTGGGTCGGTCGTCCAAGTATTGTGCATAAACTGGCAACAGTAACTGGGGACGAGACCTGAAGCACGTCATTAATCTATCACGATAAAATCTGAGGGATCACAACTCTTCCGCCTGCCGCAGTGGAGAGAAGAGAGCAGAGCGACAACGGGTCTAACAGGGCGGGACGGAGGCGGCCTCCCGGCTTCCTTTGGCGCGCCCTGCAGGATCAGCGGCGGCGGCAGCCTTTGGAGGCCTCCCTCGCCCTCCTCCAGCCTTTCCCTTCCAACCTCGTCAACGCCCCCGGGATCGGCGCGCTCCCCAGGGAGGCAGACGTACGTGACCTGCCGCGGGCACGTGGCCGTCTGCAGCAAGCCGACGCGTGGCCTGCGATGGGGTGGGAAAGGAAAGCGAAGGAGACGACTGAGCGCAGCCGACGCCGACTCGCGCAACCATCACTCTCAATACTGAGTTCAGTTACGCCAACGTACTGCATTACAGTCACGTCTGCAAGGCCCCAGATTGTCCGCGGCGGGGGCACATTTGGCACCTCACACCATATCCTCATTCCGTCCATATCCTCATAATGAAGTTACTGTTCGCTGATATTTGGTAAAACTCCTCAGAAAGAAAGTAAGCACGATCAAATGGACAGGGACAAATATGAGAAATAGTCTTGTCATTCGCTGCTCTACGAGGGGGGACCCAAAAGTAACGAGATTTGTTCTGCGGTGTTGAGGGGGAGTGGGAGAACCCATTGTTCGACCAGGTGTCCTTTACGGTCACGCCACCTAAGTCAGTGTCGTAGTGAGTGCATCGGTTCGCCCTTGAGAGTATTTTTAGTAAAACAACTTTTCCCATTTCGGCGAAAACGTGATAGCAAATTGTGGACAGCAACATGCGGCTGTGAAATTTTGTTTCCTGTTGAGGAAATCGGCCGCGGAAACTATTTTAATGTTTAAGTCTGATTATGGGGATGCTGCCCTAAGGGAAAACAGACTCTACGAGTGGTTTTCACGTTTTAAAAATGGAGAACTGTCAATTGGAGACCATCCCGTTCAGGACGCCCTTCAACATCAAGAAATGACGAAAACTCTAACAATATCAATGCCCTCGTTCGTAAAGAGCGTCGCCGAATCATCGATCAGCTCTGTGAGACGTCTGGAATATGAAGGGCTGCAGCCAAATTTGTCCCTACCCTTCTTACAGACGAGCAAATGTTTTGAGCAATTCTCTGACGAGGAATAAGCACCTTGTACGTCGTCTCGGATTTGCTTTCTCCAACATCATGTATGTTATCGTTCCAATCGTAATCCCATATTATTTAGTTGATTTCATAGGATTTGGATTTGGGTTATTTATTGTATAACTTTACTAAATTTCTTTACGTACTCACGTGGATGAGCTCACACTTTTCTTTATTCAGAGACAGTTGCCACCTACACACCACGCATAGAGTGTCCAAATTATTTTGCTGTTCGTTTTGATCTTCTGATGACTTAATTAAACGTTAAATGTCTGCATAACCTGCAAACAGTCTAAGAGAGCTACTCAGATTTTTTCCTAAATTGTTTATATAGTTTAGGCACAGCAGAGGGCCCATAACGCTTCCAAGGGAACGCCAGATGCTATTTCTATTTTATTTCATCATTTTAGGTCGATTATTATGTACTGTGATCTTTATGACGGGAAACCTCGAATCCAGTTAGACAACTGAATCGATACTCCGTAGGCATGCAATTTGATTACAACTCGCTTGTGAGAAACTGTGTCATAGGCTTTCTGGAAATGTAGAAATATGGAATCAATCTGAGAGCCGCTGTCCACAGAAGGCTGCACAGAACCTATCTTTCTCAGCACTACTTTTGTAGCGTGGTCGCGAAAACTGATCTTTGAAATTCGACTCAAGCATTGTTGCTGAAAAATTTTGAACTTTTGTGCTGATATCACTATAATTTTTCAGGTCTCATAAACGTACAGTACATGGCCATCGGTAAGGTGCTAAGACAGTACACCGAAAGCTTTGTGAAACTTCAGTCTAAGTACCATAGGGATCGCCTTCTTTGGAAGCGTGCAAAAGCTTTCGTAGTTATGCTGCTGATATCTGCATCTTCATCTTGCTATTTCAGATATGGCTGCCGACGTATGGATATTGGTCAGTGTCTTGTGATACCTTCCCTTGCTCTATAATTTGAAAAGATCTATTACCAATTTTTATACACTTTGTGTTTCTCTTATCACCATTTAGTTTTAACCCTACAGAACTGGCCATTTTATGAACTTCGGAGTCATTAGCTGTAAACATTGCGGTGTTTCTGACAGAAGAACGATGTAATTAGGAGTGATATACAAGGAACGAAGACGCCTCCAACTAACGTGTTTATTTATAGAGGATTGTAAACCGACAACTTAATTTTCACATTTCCCATTCAGTTAAAATATAAAACGATTTAATCGATAATCACAAAACTTGTGTGACAGCTGCTGTGTAATTTCGTAACTGGCAAACAATGCTTGGAACTGCTTTTTCTTGTTTAGTGTGTCTCTGTTTTAGCCTCATTGCTGATCCTCGGCAGGACACCTAAATAAACAGGAGGCTGTTAACCTTGATGTTCGAGTATCCTGCAGTAATTGTACCCGAAAACTGATAGCAGATGCGAAATGTGTTACAATACGGCCTACCGAGCGAGGTGGCGCAGTGGCTAGCCCACTGGACTTGCATTCGGGAGAACAACGGTTTAAACCCGCGTCCGGCCATCCTGGTTTAGGTTTTCCGTGATTTCTCTAAATCGCTTTAGGATAGAAATGGCACGGCCGGCATCCTTCCCTAACCCGATGGGACCGATGACCTGATTGTTTGGTCCCCTTCCCCAAATCAATCAACAAACCAACCAACCAACAGTATGGCCTAGAGAAACTTTACAGTCACTATTACCTGACTCCACCATCGAGATTAATGAGCAATGTGTATCAGTGCGAAACCAAAATGCTTGTCCTATGGGAAACAAACATTCATACCTGACAGGTAGCTGAGCACACAGTGCTGTAATGATTTGCAAAGAACTCGTTGCTGAAACTATTTTGAGATCTATAATAATGAAATTGTTGTGTTACAGTTGCATATATCGTTGTTAGTGGGAAAGAATATCTCGAGATTCGACGACATGACTTGCTGTCATTATGGTTTGGAAAATCATAAAAAAATCATTGCCAAACAGAAGATCAAGTTCCATGCAGTAACTCTTAATATTCGGAACCATTACTCCTGTTTGTGAGTTGTATATACGTTATGCATATTTTGACAAGGGAGCAGTAAGAATTAAAAGAACTGTTGGCAACCTAATTTTTCATCAAAGCTAACATAAGGGAATGTGAGAGTTACGTACCTTGCCGCTAGGAGCAATTCGATTTCACCTGAAACAGAAGAGTACCTTGTGTTAGTATAGGTGATTCAGAACACTTTCAAGTACGTTGCAAATTAGACAGGATCCAGTTTGACTCACTCTGCAGCAAGTGCCTGTTGCTGAGAAATTCCCTGCCTAGATTATTGCTTTATCGTAGCAGTGCTCTTAATCCGGACCTTCCATTGATTGTAGTTGACTTTTAGTGGAACATGGAATATCTGAGGCTATTCGTCAGATGTGCCAGGGTAGCTCGTTTGATTGCGGTGCAGCGGAAGCCACTACGGTCAATTCGCACCTCAGCACACAGTTTTAATATGGGAAAAACCGGTATGAGACTTCCAAAATATTTCAGTATTATAGTCTAGAAAGTTTTACTCAAACTCCTTACAGATCAAACTATACTTGTCATCCAGACAAAAGCGCTACAGGAATCAGTCTGCGCCGTGAAGCTCTGTTCGGCTCTGAAGATCACATTGTCTCAACCTGATATTGTTCAAGAATAAATGAGCAAGTCACACATACACTCACGCACACACAAACACACACACACACACACAATATTATATTCGGAAGACCATTCCCGACGAATGTCTCCTGCACCGCGGTATCCTCGAAAAGCCCTAAAATGCCAGTATGGCACATTCACCGCTGCAGAGAGCTTACCTGGTCGCCATCAACGTATATATGCAGACAGTCGTTTCTCCCTCGCTCTTTTTACGAGTGAAACAGGAGAGGGAATGACTAGCAGTGGTACAGGGTACGCTTCGCTGCGCACCGCAGGATGCCGTGCGCAGGATGTATGTAGATGTAGATAACTTATACAAATGAAGCTAGGTCACGTCTTTGACAGCCACCAATATTTCGACAGCTGTACGCCATGTCAATTTCAAACCACGAATGAAGCAATAAACTGCTATGCAACGAAATTTAAAGCATCAGTTTGCAGAGTATGAACTTTATCGTTGTGTAGGAGTTGCCAAAAGCCGTAAGTACCAACAATCCTTCTCCAGACTGCTTTCCTTTACGCCATTCTCAGCTGGATCATCGATGCCACGAGCAGTTAACACACGTACCTCCTTTCATTCTACAAATTTGATCCCCTCAACGGTTGTTCATAAACACTTGCGAGAAGACGTGCCTCGAGAATCTACTGATGCGTCGCCTGGACGGGGGTTTTCTCCCACTGATGTCGAAAGCGATCGCGTCTTTGCGATGGCGGGCTGATGCGACGGAGATGGATTTTTTTAATAAAGAAGAAAAAATCCTTCCTTGTACCCTCTCCTTTTCTGTTCTGGTAAATCATATTGAGGTCTTTATTGACAGGAACCAACGTCTGATGTGGTAAGGTTTTTTGGAGGCTTCTTAGGTTAAAAGTGGTGGTAGCATTAGCTTCTCCTTTTTTGTTGGCTTCAGTATATTCAGATTGTGGGAGAAAATAAAAATAAGAAGTGGTAGAGCGTTAGCTTAGCATGTGAAAGGCCATGGACTCGATCCCTAGCATCTCCAAAATATTTTTAGCATATTCTACTCTACGCTGAATTTCATAGACTTGAAACGTTAAATACCAACAAAAGGAAATGCACCAGAACTAATCGCCGACACCACAAGCCTTTAAGAAATTTCTGATACTGCAGAGATGACTTCGGTCATTCGCACGAATAATAAAACAATTACAAAACAGGACTAACTTCTTTGAATAGCACTCAAAATGTTCTCGGTCTCGCGTGCGAACTCCGACACTGCTTAAATTTGTAATGAATATCATAAGAATAGCGACCGAAGACTTGTGTCATAATAAGTCAACGGACCTTTCAAAGAGGGAGCCGGAATAGACAGTGGTTCAGGGCACTCTATTGCCCTAGTCGCCCATTGGGATCTCCGGGAGGGGACTGCCAAGGAGGGGGTGACAGTGAGATCAAGATCGAAGAGCCGAAGAAAGGGTGATGTTATACTAGTCGGGAAGCAGAACGAAGTCTTTTGAACATGCAGGGAAGCTAGAAGTCGTGAATAGGGAACTGCTCAGGCTCAATCAAGATAGAGTGGGGATCAGTGAAGTGAAATGGAAGGAAGATAAAGATTTCTGGTCTGGTGAGTATAGGCTAAGACCAACAGCAGTAGAAAACTGAATCACGTGAGTAGGATTCTTTACGAATGGAAAGGTAGGACAGGCAGTGAGTTACCGTGGACACTTCAGTGATAGGGTTGCTCTTGTCAGAAGCGACAGCAAACCAAGACCGACGACAATAGTTCAGGTGTACACACCAACGCCGCAAGCAGAAGATGAAGAGAGAGAGAAAATATACGAGGAAATAGAACGGGTAATTCAGTACGTAAAGGGACTTGAAAATATAACAGTCATGGCAGACTGGATTCTGGTTGTTGGGTAAGGAGCAGAAGGAAAGGTTACGGGACAATATGGGCTTGCTGATAGGAAAGAGAGAGGAGAAAGACTTATTGTCTTTTGCAATAAACTTCAGCTGGTCATACCGAATACTCTGCTCAAGAACAACAAGAGGAGGTCTTATACTTCGAAAAGGCAGGGATATGAAGGAAGACTTGACTCAGATTTCATCATGGTCCAGAAGAGATTCCGAAATCAGATATGTGATTGTAAGGCGTACCCAGGAGCAGATATAGACTCAGATTAATGTTTATTAACTCATTTTAAGAAAATAGTCAAGAAGAATCAATGTGCAAAGAAGTGAAATAACGAAGTACTTAGAAATGTAGAGCTACACTTGAAGATCTCTGAGGCTATAGTTGCTGCGATAATGTATGGTTCATTAGGCTTCTCATTTGGGAATCAACATCTCTAAAAAGCGAAGTCATAGAAGTTGTAAATACAAAAAAAGGTGAAGAAGTCGAAAAAAAGGTGGTGTCGGAAAAATTGCCTCAGCATACAGAAAAATCAACACAATCTTTGTAAAATTTAAAGCAAGAGCGGTAATTTTAAGAGCGCAATGGGAGTTCCAGTATAAATATAGAGGAGAGAGTGGATAGGTATGAAGGGTACACTGAAGGCCCCGTGAAGCGGAAGACAAGTTTGATGACGTGAAAATAGTGTCGCTTTCGAACAGATAGAGGGCCAGTAAAAGACACGGAATTTAAAAGAGCTTAGAACGTGTAACGTTCCCTGGCAGCACACACAATATTAATAAAATTAAATGACATTTAATTGTACTATGCACGCCGCTATGAAGCAATTCGAATGTACTGTAATTGTTTAACAAAAAATGTTATTTAATTTTGTGTAAAGGACGTTGGTTATTATTGTAATATTTTCTGTAATAATATTATCGATGTATTTACGATTGTAATATTTCTATACTCATAATGTAATTTCGAAATATGCTAATATCTGCGATGAAAAAATGTAAAATATAGCCACAGAGGAAAATAATGTAAGATTAGAAAGAGACATTCACAATCAGCAATTATATAAAAAGCACTACAAAATGTGCATTCTTTGTCGTCTTCCTCTAGAGCTGAGAGAGAGAGAGAGAGAGAGAGAGAGAGAGAGAGGAACCTGTGACGTAGCATTATATGAATGAGTAGACTTCGTTTGTCTGTATCTATCTTTAGCCGCCATTAGAGGAGAAACCATCAAGGTGTATAATTTCAATTATTGTTATAGTCTAAATACATTATAATTTAACAAAATTGTGTATTACTAATGTAAGTTAGCTTGCCCATGTCATCTATAATATTCCTTTAAAGAATTTTCAGCACTTTTAGCGGTTATCGTTGCTGTTGCTGGGCTGTGCCGCGACCGAACGATTTGCAGCGGCGGCACATTTAAAAAATTGTTCCGCTATAAAATTAACCAAACCCGTAAATCGGGAGCAGGTAAAATTAGCAGTGAATTACGAAATATTTTTCTTTTACAGCGATCCTGAGGCTGACTGAATTTATTACTGGTTTTACGTTTGTGCATTCATAGGCGGATAATTAACGTTGAAGTTGTTAATCTGTTGGTTCTTTCCATTTCTAAAGCAAATAACTTAAACGTATAGTGAAGTGTGTTTTGTCAATGATAATCAAACGTTCAGGTCGGCTTGGCAATATTTAACCATTTTATGCTAACAGAGACAGTCTTGTGTTCCATAGCTAACGCCGGAAAGAATTCAGTAAATATTTAAAAACCCACTGCATCTAGAAAATGTGGGCCAAGGCCGAAATAAAGAAAAAATTAATTTAAATATGTTTCAAATAAATGTTATTAATCAGATAGTTTGAATTTATCAGCATGAGAGGGTTGCTAAGGTCCACGTATTTTTAAATGTGCTGAATTCTGTCTAAATGAATTGTTATTACCACACGTAAATAAGGGGTTCTACAACAAAGTTCGTACTGAAAGTGTAAATAACATAAATATTTAAAGCCATTTCTTCCCCACCCCCTATTTTTTCATCCATTCATTCATTGTTACACTGGCGGCCAACAACGTGGGGCCCGAATAAGCAGTGGCCAAAAAATACCAATGAGATAATCAGGGAATTATTGTAGTCGAACTTTGTTGGAGAACAATTAATAATTTTTTCATGTATTGTATGTTTTGCCTAACCAATACTGTGTGGTACTACCTGTATATGATTTTTTGCATGAAAACACTATATACCCAGAGGCAAGCCGAAGAGGAGAGGAGAGCTCATTATATCAAAAAATTAATTACCTACCACCCAAGATAGATCACCGAAAGGTAAAGCTACAGTGTAGTTGTCCTGTGGGTAGTAAAGTAGCCTCAGTGCGGTGTTCTCGGATCATTAGTGGTGTGCTTATTGTTAGTGTTTTTTTAAATAACAGGACATTTGAGTAGTTAGTCATCGTAGTATATAATAAGTGTGTTTCAACAAATGACCATTTCTTGTGTGATTATGTCAGCAAAACCTGAGTGTTAGGATATTTAGTTCAGATTTTGTTTCTTTTGTTGACTATGGTTAGATTGCGCAGTCAGAAAAATATAAACATGGATAATGAACAACAGTTAGCAAGCACTGATACCGAGTTAGAAAGTGGGGCACAAGGTAATGTTAGTGGTGTAGTTCGGGAAGTACAATGTGAGAATCTGGGGGCAGAAGGGCAAGAAATGTTGCCACTGCCAGCCAGTGATTCAGTTGAAAGTAGAAACACTCTGCTACCCACACGCACTAGACACGGACCAGAGAGTATGAGGTGTCAGAAGTGCAATCATTAAGAGTTATGTTCGAGCGCATGCTCAGTTTCCATTCCAAGCTACGTTTATTCATGAACAAGCAGAGCGTGATCGACGCCAGCATGAGAGAGACTTGCAGTTAATGCAATCTTTGGAAGCTATGCAAAGTGAGATTGTTAGTTTGAGACAAAACTATGAAACAATACCCAAAGCGGTGAAAGAACTGAGCGAAAGAGTAGATAATATCCAGGTGGCTTACGCCAATATCGTAAATTAAATCAGTGTACTGGCTAACAGGATGGAAAAATTTGAAATTGATACAAGTCAAGCAATAGAGCAGAAAATATCCGAACAGGCGAACAAAATTGAAAAGAAATTTACGAACTGGTTAGAGGCAAAAGACACCGACCTCAATCAAGCAATAGACAAGAAGGTGCACGCCGCGATTGAGGTCAAAGACTTGGACTCGAGTGCGGATGTGCAGGACCTAAAAAGGGCGACACCGCGGAATGTCAGCCGTCGTCTTGCAAAGCTGGAAAACAGCTTGTTGCAAGGCGACGCACAGGCACGTGTGACACCAACCAGGTCCAACAATTATAGGCATACAAATATAGCAGTGAAAACTCGCGACTGCAAGAATTGTAGGCATATAAATGTAGCAGTTACAAAATTGCGACTGTGAAACAGAACAAGCAACCAATGTTAGCGAAACAAACAAATATAAATATAGCAGTGAAAAATTGCGACTGCGAGACAGAACAGGCAACCAATGTTAGCGAAACAAACAAATGTCACTCCAAAATAGTGATTGAAGAAAGCCTGATTAGAAACAGACAGTTTCAGATCATTACAACGGAGAAGAAATCTGTTCACCCTGTAGTATTTATCAAGGGATTTAGAAACATTTTTCCTAGTGTTTGGAGTCATACACAGAAAATACAGTATGTTCTGTCTTACATACAAGGAGATGGTGCATTATGGGCAACCGAAGCAGCTAACAGTTGCGACACATATGAGCAATTTTAAAAGGCATTCTTGGCCAAATATTGGTCAACATGTATTCAGGAGAGATTACGGAAAGAGGTATATAATCCAGAACCGTATTCTCCACGATTAGGCAATTTGCGAAAATATTTTGAGAAATACATTAATAAGACCCGTTACTGGGACGAGCAGATTTCATCGCAGGATTTGATCAGACTTTTGAAATGACACTTGCCGATGCACGTAAAGGAAAAACTTATAGACGTACCGGAGAACGATATGGAACATTTCTTGTCTGTTCTGGACTCTATCGACCTGATTCAGGAGGATGTTAAGGCAGCCTCTGAACAGGCTAGAAGTAACGGAAACGGTTACAGAAATGGTCGAAATAACACACCTCCACCAAATAATGGTAACTGCGGAGATAACAATAAGAGACAAGATTATGTACAAAACTGGAATAGAGTTGGAGACCGGAACGGCAATAGTCAGCCGGTGAACAATGACCGGAAAAGGAGGTTCGATGACCGATATGAAACAGGCCCACCAAGCAATAGTAGATGGAAAAATGCCAAGGGGCCGTGGAACACCAATACCTATAACGATGCAAACCGAACTTGGCCACAGAACCAGAGGCCCAGCCCGGACCGGCAAAACAGTGAAAGATATGACAATAACCGACCGCCACCACAAAATGCGCCAATTGTGCAACCGTGGCGGCCGACGCAACACAACTTACACAAATTGGAGGTCAGCGACACAGAGCAGCTACACCCATCCAGCAGTAATAATCCAACTTACTAGATTCAGCCGAGATACGCTCTCCATCGTCGGCTGAGGTTTGGTGCGAGAGCAGCCCGACACAGAACAAAACATCGGAAATCTGTATCCTCAGGTATAATGACGGGGTACTGATGGGACATGAATTAATAACTGAACCACCCACGTGCATAAAGGAGCACAAGGACAAAGTACAAACGATAATAGAGATCAAAATTAACAATATTGATGTGCAAGCAATAGTAGATACAGGTGCTACTGTCAGTCTCATGAGTATGGACTTATTCAGAGTACTGGGGAAAGAAAAGCGTATGCTGACTTTCCCTGTGAACAATTGCAAAGTCACTGGAGCCATCAGTGCACAGCGACAAATAATTAAACTCCAAGTGCGGGTAGAGATGTATATAGGGGAAGAAACCATAGCGTGCTCGTTTCTGGTAGTAAAGTGTTTAAAGGTAGCATGCATTTTGGGGATAAATTTTTTGAGAGAAAGGGACGCAGTAATCGACCTTTCTCAGGGAAAATTAAGTTTGCTGAACACGGGTAGGAGGATACAATTGTCCATGCTCAGATCTGAAGAGGTACCTGTGCCTAATTGTAATGCTGTTAACATAAAATTTAGGAATCAGTGGATACTACATTTAGTCAATCATTCTCTAGGACAAAATCTATATTATCCAGACGTACAAGGTGATCAATTAAAAGCAAATGTGGACGCACTTGTGAACAAAGTATCACAGTCCGAAAATTTGAACTCAATGCAACAGCAGGATTTGTACAGTTATTATCTAACTATGCAGATGTATTTTGAGAACGAGAAGGAATTGTTAAGGGATATGAATACAATATCGAGGTGAAGCCTCACAAAACTTGCTGTCGAGCCTCATACTCCATTCCTTGGTCCAAGAAGGAAATAGTAACTATCTCTTAGCAGATCCCCAATCTGGGAGAGTACGGGGACTGTATCGGCGTAAGGATGTAAAAATATTCCTACAGTAAATGACTAATAGTCCTATTTGTTATGTGTAAAATGGTACACCATTCTTTTGGAAATGAATGAACATTAATGATGTGATCTGTAGAGATAATGCACTAGTGTAGAAGTATTTAGTTATGACTGACTTTCTCTTTTGTTTATGATTATTTGTGTTATGTCTTCTTTTTAATTAGTATTACCTTAAACATGCTCTAAATGTCTGCACAGATAATCTGATTAGTGCAATTATTTGTAGTGTTAAATTGTGACAGAGATCAGTCAGGAGGAACATTTTAATAGTGATTAGTTTGTGTACTGCATAATATTCTATATGTGTATCAAACTTGAAATATTTCTTGGTACAGTCTTTTCTATTACATGTATATATACATATATATGTGTGTAGCTGTCAGATTGACAGGTTCGAACCCGGAATAATATTAATAATATGAGATCTTGAGAACTTTATTTTCAAACCGGTATTATCAAAGAGAGTAATGCACCCAGTAGTGACCCGAGGGCAGCATGGGAGGCAAACTTATTGCAAAATTAAGTAACGCAAAATTACGCACAAAGAAGCTTCAATTGAAGCATGTGCAGATCGAATCAGTAAAAAGAGCTAGCCTGATACAGTCCAAGTCAGTTTTAGCCTACAGAGACTACACTGTTACGTAGGACCTTGCAAGTTAAGTGAGACATAATTTCAAAGGAGTTATTGAACAATATGCCTGACTCCGGCTGGACTGCACAAATAAAATCTACTCGAAGATAAATATAGATGATTTTGGGCAAAGTAATACGAAATTTGAATATTTGTTACCATGTACGCAATTATCACACACCTTGGTAAAGAGCGAACAAAGTTACGAATGTGCTGTTAAAAAAAATTGTACAACGGACATTGTAACTGAAAGAAACTTAAACAAAAGTGCAGTATTGTGTGGCAGAGACCGACAATGATTGTTAAAACTGCAGCAATACGTCACGAGGTTGTTTCGAACAAGCAATAAGAATCATCGCCGTGTGTGCAAGCGGACAAGGAACTAACACGACACGGGCAGTGAGCCGATAATAGACGGTGGACCAAGCTAGTGTCAAACTATAACTTTTACTGTGCGTGTGTACAAAAAAAAAAAATTCTTTGTGTGTCAAGGGACGCCAGGAAACCGCATTGACTACAGAGATACATTTCGTTCTAAGGTGAAATCTTGCGTATGACTAATGACAAGTCATGACATGGTGAAAAAATATTGTGTGCCCATAAAACGCGTTACTGTGACATCGAAACATTGTGCAAACCAGACTAGTGAAGGCCTACTGAATAATAACTGCCAATAACTGTGTGCGTTCTTTCCCACAGCAGGAAAAATGCCCATAAGGATAGTACACTGTTTGTGAACCTGTTGCATGTTTGCTGGAGCACTGCAAGAAGATGCGAGCTGATATACAACGCGCATCCGGCTACTTCAGCCATGCAGCGACCGCAGCAACCCGTAGCAGACCAGACAGCCACACGCCTCTCCGCGCCGTAGCTACCAACACCGGGGGCAGTGACCTACACGGAGCAGACGCGGCGCGCCGAGCGCCGCTCAACAATCACTCCGCACCGCTCACCAGCTACAGCATTATTGACATAT
Organism: Schistocerca gregaria; assembly: GCF_023897955.1. NCBI lineage: Eukaryota > Metazoa > Arthropoda > Insecta > Orthoptera > Acrididae > Schistocerca > Schistocerca gregaria. The sequence continues at coordinate 396,835,099 of NC_064921.1, read as the reverse complement.
TCCAAAAACTGCATAACATGTCAATGAACTCGGTTTTTGACGAACATTGAACTCTTATTATGTATAACCGTAAACTGACGAGAGAAAATGAACACTAACAAGTGTAGGAGATGGATCTGTAACACGTAGGTAGTGAGAACATTATGAAAGTGGCGTTGTACCAAATAATTTCAAAAAATGATATATCCTAGGTCAAGTGACCTTGTAGTATATCGCAAAATGATAATTACGAGTTGTTGAACACACACAACAAACTTTCGTGGAACTGTATGTGACAAATTGCTAAATTATTTCAAAAGAATTACTGTTAAAGAGACAAGATTAACCATGAACCAACTGGGATGGCTGGGCTCCGGCACAGTTTTGCCCAGGTTTCCTGTCTCCCTTCGCCCAAATGGGGGAGCCATGAACATATATAGCCCTGGGACTAATTAAAAGAGCCATACCATAAAAAAAACTGAATTTTAAAGATGGCACCATTGTGTTAAAGTATAGAAACTCTTTGCCAAATGCTGCCAGGGGGCAATGTAACGTTCCCTGGCAGCACACACAATATTAATAAAATGAAATGACATCTAATTGTACTATGTACGCCGCTATGAAGCAATTCGAATGTACTGTAATTGTTTAACAAAAAATGTTATTTAATTTTGTGTAAAGGACGTTGGTTTTTATTGTAATATTTTCTGTAATAATATTCTCGATGCATTTACGATTGTAATATTTCTATACTCATAATGTAATTACGAAATATGCTAATATCTGCGATGAAAAAATATAAAATTTTGCCACAGAGGAAAATAATGTAAGATTACAAAGAGACACTACATAATGTGCATTCTTTGTCGTCTGCCTCTAGAGCTGAGAGAGAGAGGAACCTGTGACGTAGCATTTTTTTTTGTCTGTATCTATCTTTAGCCGCCATTAGAGGAGAAATCATCAAGGTGTGTAATTTCAATTATTGTTATGGTCTAAATACATGATAATTTAACAAAATTGTGTATTACTAATGTAAGTTAGCTTGCCCATGTCATCTATAATATTCCTTTAAAGAATTTTCAGCACTTTTAGCGGTTATCGTTGCTGTTGCTGGGCTGTGCCGCGACCGAACGATTTGCAGCGGCGGCACATTAAATAAATTGTTCCGCTATAAAATTAACCAAACCGGTAAATCGGGAGCAGGTAAAATTAGCAGTGCATTAGGAAATATTTTTTTTTTTTTACAGCAATCCTGAGGCTGACTGAATTTATTACTGGTTTTACATTTGTGCATTCATAGGCGGATAATTAACGTTGAAGTTGTTAATCTGTTGGTTCTTTCCATTTCTAAAGCAAATAACTTAAACGTATATTGAAGTGTGTTTTGTCAATGATAATCAAACGTTCAGGTCAGCTTAGCAATATTTAACCATTTTATGCTAACAGAGACAGTCTTGTGTTCCATAGCTAACGCCGGGAAAGAATTCAATAAATATTTAAAAACCCACTGCATCTAGTAAATGTGTGCCAAGGCCGAAATAAAGAAAAAATTAATTTAAGTAAGTTTCAAATAAATGTTATTAATTAATTAGTTTGAATTTATCAGTATGAGAGCGTTGCTAAGGTTCACGTAATTTTAAATGTGCTTAATTCTGTCTAATGAATTGTTATTACCACACGTAAATAAGGGGTTCTACAACAAAGTTCGTACTGAAAGTGTAAATAACATAAATATTTAAAGCCATTTCTTCTCCCCCATTTTTTCATCCATTCATTCATTGTTACATAATAAATATTTTTAATTTTTTTTCTCGTCAAAAAGGCCTAAGTTAACATAAGACGAAAGGCTATATTAAGATTCCATCGGAATTTCTAAAACTATTGGGGGAATCGGCAACAAAGGGATTATTCACCCTGGTGTGTAAAATGTATGAGACTTTCGATATACCATTAGAATTTCGGATAAATGTCATCCACACAATTACCAAGATGGCAAGAGCCGACAAGTGCGAGAATTACAGCACAATTGCTTCAACAACTGAGTATCTAAGTTGCTGACAAGGATAACATTGAGAAGGTGGAAATGAAAATTGAAGATGTGTTATATGACGATCAGTTTCGGTTTAGGGGAGGGTAAGGCACCATAGAGCCGGTTCTGATGTTGCAGTTGATAATGAAAGCAAGACTGGAGGAAAATCAAGATATGTTCATAGAATTTGTCGTTCTGGAAAAAGCATTCGACAATGTAAAATGGTGCAAGATGTTCGACATTCTGGGAAAAACAGCGATAAGTTATAGGGTCGCAAGGAAAATGTATAATACACTACTGGCCATTAAAATTGCTACACCAAGAAGAAATGCAGATGATAAACGGGTATTCATTGGACAAATATATTATACTAGAATTGACATGTGATTACATTTTCACGCAATTTGGGTGCATAGATCCTGAGAAATCAGTGCCCAGAACAACCACCTCTGGCAATAATAACGGCCTTGATACGCTGGGCATTGAGTCAAACAGAGCTTGGATGGCGTGTACAGGTACAGATGCCCATGCAGCTTCAACACGATACCACAATTCAAGAGTAGTGACTGACGTATTGTGACGAGACAGTTGTTCGGCCACCATTGATCAGGCGTTTTCATTTGGTGAGAGATGTGGAGAATGTGCTGGACAGGGCAGCAGTCGATCATTTTCTGTATACGGAAAGGCCCGTAAACGACCTGCAACATTCGGTCGTGCATTATCCTGCTGAAATATATGGTTTCGCAGGGATTGAATGAAGCGTAGAGCCACGGGCCGTAACACATCTGAAGTGTAACGTCCACTGTTCAAAGTGTCGTCATTGCGAACAAGAGGTGACCGAGACATATAACCAGTGGCACCCCATACCATGACGATGACGAATACACGCTTCCAATTTGCGTTTACCGCGATGTCACCAAACACGGATGCCACCATCATGATGTTGTAAACAGAACATGAATTCATCCGAAAAAAGGACGTTTTGCCATTCGTGCACACAGGTTCGTCGTTCAGTACACCATCGCAGGCGCTCCTGTCTGTGATGCAGCGTCAAGGGTAACCGCAGCCATGGTCTCCGAGCTGATAGTCCATGCTGCTGCAAACGTCGTCGAACTGTTTGTGCACATGGTTGTTGTCTTGCAAACGTCCCCGTCTGTTGACTAAGGGATCGAGACGTGGCTGCACGATCCGTTACAGCCATGCGGATAAGATGCTTGTCATGTCGACTGCTAGTGATACGTGGCCGTTGGGATCCAGCACGGCGTTCCGTATTACCCTGCTCAACCCACCGATTACATATTCTGCTAACAGTCATTGGATGTCGACCAACGCTTGCAGCAATGTCGCGATGCAATAAACCGCAATCGCGTTAGGCTACAATACGACGTTTATCAAAGTCGGAAACGCGATGGTACACATTTCTTCTTCTTACATGAGGCATCACAAGAATGTCTCACCAGGGAACGCTGGTCAACTGCTGTTTGTGTATGAGAAATCGGTTGGAAACTTTCCTTATGTCACCGCGTTGTAGGTGTCGCCACCGGCGCCAACTTTCTGTCAATGCTCTGAAAAGCTAATCATTTGCATATCACAGCATCATCTTCCTGTCGGTTAAATTTCGCGTCTGTAGCACGTCGTCTTAATGGAGTAGCAATTTTAATGGCGAGTAGTGTATATGCAAGAACGAAGAGCAAACAATAAGAATGGAAGACCTAGAGCGAAGTGCTCGGATTAAAAAGGGCGTGAGACAGGTGTATAGCCTTTCGCCCCTACTGCTCACTCTATACATCGAAGAAGCAATGACGGAAATAAAAGAAAGTGTCATGCGCAGGATTAAAATTCAAGCTGGAGGTATATCAGTGATAAGATTCGCTGGTGACAGAGCTGTGTGCAGTGAAAATGAAGACCTACTAGATCTGCTGAATGAAATGAAGTCTAATGACTGCAGAATATGGACTGAAATTAAATCGAAGAAAAACAAAAGTGATGAGAATCAGCGGGTATCGGAACAGTGGGAAACATCAGCATTGATGGTCATGAAGCAGATGAAGTCTGCTACTTGGGCAGCAAAATAACTAAAGACGGAGCAAGGACGTCCTCAAAAGCAGACACACTGGCAACAATTGCATTCCTGGTCAAAAGGATTCTACAAGTGTCCCACTAGTGGCCTTAATTTTCGGATGAAATTTCTGAGATTTTACGTGTGGAACACAGTGAAACATGGACTCTTGGAAAACAAACAGAAGGAAATACAAGCATTTGAGGTGTGGTACTGCAGAAGATTGTTGAAAATTAGATGTACTGGTACGGTAAGCATTGAGGAGGTTCTGCACAGAATTGGGGAGGAAAGCAAATTAGGTAAACTTCGACAAGAAAAAGAGCCCTGTGTACGAAGGCACGAAATACCCCATCACACTATGCCGGATGGTGGCAACTATCATTCTGTGGATACGAGTCAGTGTAAATTGACTTCCTATAAAAGGAAAGTCCCAACGTATCTTAAACATTCCACCTTACGAAAGCTGGGAAGGAAGGCAGCAATCTTTTTCTACCTCCATCGTAAAGTAAATTTTTGGGTGGACTGAACTCAAATGTTCTATAGAACATTTTAAATTGACTCTTCCGTTGTGGTAAAACAACAAAAGTATCGTCTACATATATATTTATTCTAGTCAAGCAATACTCTCAACTTATATATTTTTTTCCTTCCACCAACGCTACACTTCCCTCATTTTCAAATCAACTGCTTTATGACGTCTCAGGGTGTATCCTATCGAACTACTCTATTTGTGTATTAGAGCTCATTTATTCATTTATTTATTCATTCATACATTTGAGTATCACATTAGTTATCGCACATATCCATCCACTCTTCAGCATTCGTCCGTAACACCACATTTTAGTTAGTTGGTTGATTTATATGAAGGGACCAAACAGCGAGGATATCGGCCCCATCGGATTAGGGAAGTGTGGGGAAGGACGTCGTCCATACCCTTTCGAAGGAACCACCCCGGCATTTGCCTGAAGTGATTTAGGGAAACCAAGGAAAACCTATAACGGTATGGCCGGACGCGGGTTTGAACCGTCGTACATTTCATGCCAGCTTGTTTGTTGCATAGTACCTTTGTGATGTTACAGTATTAATGACCCGCAACTTGGTGAGTAATAAGAAATACATGTCGGAGGAAAGCTCGGGAATGTTACAGCAGATAACAGGAGGAGGAAGGCGCGGGCATGTTTCATTTCTTTAATTAAATTCGGTCCGCTCTGTGTGGCGGCCGGCCCCGCAGCGACCACGTGGCGGCCGCTAATTACGTAGCGCGGCAAGCTGGGCGCGGTGCAGCGGTGCGCTGCGGGTAGCCGCGTAATCGGCGCAGCCTCGCCCACGCCGCCTCCTGAGGAGCCGGGCTCGCGATTAGCTCCGGGGCGCCAGGTGGCGCTAACACGGCCCGCGCTAATGGCCGCCGCACCCGTACCGTTTGTCACGCCCTCCCCGCCCCCGTACACCTCCTTACACCTTAACTCGCTAAGTGGGTCGTCCGTAGCATCTAAGAAGCCCACGATAATAACAACGGGCCCTGTACGACCGATTCGGCTCTGTAATCCGCAGACTGTTCGCACAACCCATGGGGCGGCTCCAGGTGTGACTGTTTGCAATTGAGATCTTGTCAGTATCTCTTAACACTATCGATCTCATTAACACATGAGTAACAAAAGCTATACGACGGTGCGCTTCAAGTAAGACGCACTCTTGATTTGTGCTGAACCGATAACAGGGTAGACATACTCCGGCCACTGCATACGCAACGGCCCATTCTCTTGACTGGTCTTAGTGGCATGTCTGTTGTAGCCTTGGAACGACGTCCGAGAAGATCGTTGCTTCTTTTTATATAGCAGATTGGTGTGTCAGCAGCACCTGACCACTCTGCTCTATCGGAACTCCAATTTAAACCTTACAAAGAAATGGTAGAGCATCGGATAAGTAATTCAGATACTGAAACTGAAACTCCTCAGGCTGGAGCCATCCCGTAAATTTCATTTTTAATTATGTGTACTAGTTACTCAAGTGCTACAGTTTTTTCTCCTTTTTCGTGTTCGAATAATGTGCCGAGCTCGGCAAAAAGCCCTGAGGAAGGCCGTTTGCAATAGTGACCGAAATGTCGGATAATTTTGTAGATTGCGATTGCAGTCAACAGCCCGGAAGAATTTTATTGACAGTAGCTAATTCATAGGAAAACTCTGAAAAAAAAATGGCCCTGAGCACTATGGGACTCAACTGCTGTGGTAATTAGCCCCCTAGAACTTAAACTACTTAAACCTAACTAACCTAAGGACATCACACACATCCATGCCCGAGGCAGGATTCGAACCTGCGACCGTAGCAGACGCACGGTTCCGGACTGCGCGCCTAGAACTGCGAGACCACCGCGGCCGGCGAAAACTTTGGAAATTTGTCGTAAGTTCCCATATGACCAAACTGTTGAGGTCATCGGTCCTTAGGCTTACACGCTACTTAATCTAACGTAAACTAACTTACACTAAGGACAACACACACACACCCATGCCAGAGGGAGGACTCGGACATGCGATGGGGGGAAGCCGCGCGAGTCGTGGCAAGGTGCCTCAGACCGCACGGCTACCGCGCTGGTGACTAATTCACATTTAGGAGGATCATATTAGAGAATTTCATGTATTTGCTTTGTCTGAATGAATCAAGTTGATCATAAAAATGAGAGAAAGTTTCAATAGTAAACTGAGCAATAGAAAATCGCGTAATATTGCAAACATTGTACTTCATAGAATTTTGACTGTAAGCTCAATTTAGAGAATGTCATCCAGCAAATGAGACATACTCATACTCATACTTTTCTTTGCACGTACCAGCAACCGCATTGTCAGTACAAACCCGCCTGGTTACGTGTCTGGCGACAGCCAGTATCTAGATTTTGCTTTCGTATACAACATTCTTTGTCTTACACTAGTGGCCACACAGATGGCCCAACGAACAAATAATTGAAAGAGGAATTTTGTTCTGAAAATTACTTCAAGATTGTGGACATACCTGCTTTCAAAACAAAGGCCTACAGTAGACAGCTACTACTTTTATACAGGGTCTTACAAAAAGGTAAGGCCAAACTTTCAGAAAACATTCCTCACACACAAAGAAAGAAAATATGTGTCGTGGACATGTGTCCGGAAAAGCTTACTTTCCATGTTAGAGCTCATTTTATTACTTCTCTTCAAATCACATTAATCATGGAATGGAAACACACAGCAACAGAACGTACCAGCGTGACTTCAAACACTTTGTTACAGGAAATGTTCAAAATGGCCTCCGTTAGCGAGAATACATGCATCCACCCTCCGTCGCATGGAATCCCTGATGCACTGATGCAGCTCTGCAGAATGGCGTATTCTATCGCAACCCTCCACAATACGAGCACGAAGAGTCTCTACATTTGGTACCGGGGCTGCGTAGACAAGAACTTTCAAATGCCTCCATAAATGAAAGTCAAGAGGGTTGAGGTCAGGAGAGCGTGGAGGCCATGGAAGGGGTCCGCCTCTACCAATCCATCGGTCACCGAATCTGTTGTTGAGAAGCGGACGAACACTTAGACTGAAATGTGCGGGAGCTCCATAGTGCATGAACCACATGTTGTGTCGTACTTGTAAAGGCACATGTTCTAGCAGCACATGTAGAGTATCCCGTATAAAATCATGATAATGTGCTCCATTGAGCGTAGGTAGAAGAACATGGTGCCCAATCAAGACATCACCAACAATGCCTGCCCAAACGTTCACAGAAAATTTATTTATTATTTTATTTATGCATTTATTTTACCTGGCAAGATTAGGGCCTTCAGGCCCTCTCTTACACCTAACCAGGCATACTCAGATTGAACGAGTTACAGTTTCTAAATAACATTAACGACATTTAACGTATTATGCAGTATTGATGTTAAACAAAAAAATGAGATTATAACAGTAGTACAATGATAATTATAACAATAAAAATAATTATAACAATCAATAATAATAATAATAATAATAATAATGATAGTGACTAAGTATATGAAAGTAATCTGTGTTGATGACGTGATTGCACAATTGCGTGCGGATTCTCGTCAGCCCACACATGTTGATTGTGAAAATTTACAATTTGATCACGTTGGAATGAAGCCTCATCCGTAAAGAGAACATTTGCACTGAAATGAGGATTGCCACATTGTTGGATGAACCATTCGCAGAAGTGTACCCGTGGAGGCCAATCAGCTGCTGATAGTGCCTGCACACGCTGTACATGGTACGGAAACAACTGGTTCTCCCGTAGCACTCTCCATACAGTGACGTGGTCAACGTTACCTTGTACAGCAGCAACTTCTCTGACGCTGACATTAGGGTTATCGTCAACTGCACGAAGAATTGCCTCGTCCCTTGCAGGTGTCCTCGTCGTTCTAGGTCTTACCCAGTCGCGAGTCGTAGGCTGGAATGTTCCGTGCTCCCTAAGACGCTGATCAATTGCTTCGAACGTCTCCCTGTCGGAACACCTTCGTTCTGGAAATCTGTCTCGCTACAAACGTACCGCGCCACGGCTATTGCCCCGAGCTAATCCATACATCAAATGGGCATCTGCAAACTCCGCATTTGTAAACATTGCACTGACCTCAAAACCTGTTGATGCTAAGTACTGATGTGCTTGATGCTGGTACTGTAGAGCAATGAGTCGCATGTCAACACAAGCACCGAAGTCAACATTACCTTCCTTCAATTGGGCCAACTGGCGGTGAATCGACGAAGTACTGTACTTACTGACGAAACTAAAATGAGCTCTGACATGGAAATCAAGCGTTTCCAGACACCTGTCCACATAACATCTTTTCTTTATTTGTGTGTGAGGAATGTTTCCTGAAAGTTTGGACGTACCTTTTTGTAACACCCTTATAATGTATTTTTCATGGTGAGTCAGTGGATGACATGTACTAGACAGAGTCAACGCTTTCCACATTGGGTATAGATAGTGTTATTTTACGTACAATATGTTCTGGGGAATATAGTTTTGAATCCGTATTTGGCAACTGGTTGACTATTATTTCTAATCTACTGAAGCTCTAAAAATTATTTCTTTACTCAACGTGGGCTGAAAATTCGTCCTGTATTTTTCACAGTTTTCGTTTTCCTATGAAAAAAATCTCTTAGGAGAATTCCTCAGGAAATTGTACTACGACACATTAATGACTATGTAAAACACGTTAAGATCTACGTTTTTCTACTTCCAAAAGCAGAAATTACGGAAGAGCTAAATATGCTGAACTGAGGAGATAGAGAATTCGGTTAATACATTTCTATCAATTCAGATAGTCAGCAACGTTTAAGTCCAACATGTTTACTATTTTTTTGCCTATGCAGTAGTTCCTATACACGAACTTGATTGATCGTTGCTAGTGTACATTGTGGGAAAGAAAAAGCTGCTTACAAAATTAGATTTAGTATGAAACCATTTCTTGCTTTTCTGTGAATTTTATTCAAAAATCTTGTTATAAAATAACAGCCGGCAGCAGTGGCCGAGCGATTCTAGGCGCTTAAGTCTGGAGCCGCCAGAAAGCTACGGTCGCAGGTTCGAACACTGCCTCGGGCATGGATGTGTGTAATGTCCTTAGGTTAGTTAGGTTTAAATAGTTCTAGGTTATAAGGGACTGATGACGTCAGATGTTAAGTCCCATAGTGCTCAGGGTCATTTGAACCATTTTATAAAATTTCATTTCCTAATATAAGACGTATTTATCGTGCGTCATAGGATACCCGAAAGAAATTTTGGATGAAATCGCCGAACATTAATGCAGGAAGAACATTTTCTCAGACCGCAAGGGAAAAAAAAAAATGCGGCCTTCTCATAATTTGATGTTCATTCTACGTACTTCGGAAGCTGTGACACAAACGACTTTGGCACAAGTAAAGTGAAAATTGTTAGCTCAGTGTTGTCAACAAATTGTGAAGAGCGTTTCGGAAGCGCCGTCTTGTATACGGGAGCCGTAGACAAGTACAGGGGTGGGTTTCTGCGACGCTGTTTTCCCCTTCGGCGGACGCGGGCGCGCCCTGTGACGTTCCAATGTGTGGCGCTGTGATGTTTGCGCGTGACACAGCGGCGGCCCGGGGCCTGTTTGTGCGCCGTGTCAGCGGCCAGCGCTCGTAAAGCGGCAGCAGCGCAGCCGTCAGGAAGCGCATCTGCAGCCGGATTGCAGCAATAAATTCGGCAATCAATTGCGGCCGCTGCGCCGATTTGTGCCGAATGGCGCGGCGCTTCCTGTCGTCCACAGAGGCGATTCTACAGGCTGCTGGCCGCCCGTCCCGTCTGCAGCGGCGGACAGCCACGTCCGGCAACAAAGTTTCTCGTGTCACTCCCGCCAACAACCACTCGAATCTGACTGCCCTGTCCCACTAATTTTTGGCTTAAAGTTTACAGGGCGCAGTCGCATTAATAGGCCACCGCCTATGTTCGGCGTCAACTTGCAGTAACCATTCAGAGAAGGCATGTGGCAGCAGTAGCAGTGGAGGGTATATCAAACGTGTCCAGTGAGGCGGAAAACAGTTGAGTCATTGTCGAAATGCGGGAACGGACAGGTTTATGTGACGTCAAAAGTCATATCGCCAAAAATGTTACATTTCATATCAACACCTTTACCGCGAACAGAGACACAAATATTATAATCACGAGAGAGTTTACAGGACATACGGGCTCTAACATACAATGGTTTATCAATAAAGAAATTTGTCGATGTTTCTCCAACACCACGAACTTGAGACATAGTGACCATGAACGACTGATAACAGAGAACATCACGAGGAGGTATCTGCTGTAAAGACGTTGCAGTAGACTTAGTAGTAGTATCAATACGAGTTATTGCAACCGTCAACCAACATTGACCGACTGGATTATCAGTAACAGAATAAGTAAAATCAAAACGACCTCTTCAAAATACAGTCTGTCATTTCAGCACATCAACCAAAACGGACGAACTGACGTTCATGTTATACTCGGTCTCCACATCCAAAACAGACTTGTAAATCGTAGGCCTCCATCGGAAGGCACGATGTATCATGCGACGAGACATGCTGCCGACTGTACATCAGCTACCGGCTGAATGACCCATCCCAAACTTTCCAGTTACTGATATCTTGATAAATCTCGTGACCTCAGGCCCCTTGTCGGTAGTCTTCCCGCAACTTTGGTTGACTGTCATGTGCGGTCCGCGTCGTGCCTAAGCTCCTAAGCGCGACGCCGTGATAAGCGCACTCCCGCTGCTCTAAATTTTTCTAACTCTGTGACGCTGGGTAACGTGTCGTCTATAAATAGCGTGTTTCGGGTCAATAGAGGAAGAAGTTTCGAAAACGCTAAATTTGTGAACTCTTCGCTTTCCTCCGTGGTTAAAGTATACCGTGCAATTCTAAAGTGGGGCCGAGGCAACAGTGGTGCAACACGGGCCATGCGCGATAGGCGTAATGACGGCTACGGGGAACAGACGTACAACTGTTGAGCAACTGGCCGTCCAGATGAACCAAGGGGCTACCCATAGTGTCTCCTCAAGAACCATCCAGTGGACGTGGCTGCTCATGGGCCGCCGCAGCAGGCGCCTCGTACGTGCAACCACGATGACTGCTGTGAACCGGAGAAGAATGCAGCTGGACGCACGCAGAATGGCGACAGATGACGTTTTCAGATTGTAATCGTACTTGAATTACGTAACCATTGCGGCACCTGACCTCAGCCTCTCGATACCAGCAATATTCTACTGTGTTTCTGTAGAATAGTTAACATATTTCTGCGACAACATTCAAATTTGATTTCATTAATTTAGAGGTACTTTGATGCATCGATATGTTTATATTGCAATGACATTATTCTTATGTGTATTCTTTCTTTTGTCACTATCATCTTTGACGTAGTTGTAACTCGGACTTTTTGGGCGCGTAAGCGGTTATTAGAGAGTCAAGTATTGGTCGTCATGTTCAAAAGACGCAAACTGTAGTTAGTTTTTAAAATGTGAACATTAACAGTGAGGAAGATATTTTCAAGTATGTTTTATATTGTGAAGTGATATTGCAACAAAAGTAATAAAAAAGAAATGTAACTTAAATTCGTAGTGCTGATTACTTTTTTACACCACCATTGTGCTAAATTGCAAAAGTTTAATCTTCAAGAATGGTATATGAAACACATCTACAAAACTTTTGAATATCGCAGAATAATACCTAGGTCTCTTTGCATCCGAGCTTGGAATCATCACCACCTAGATTTTCGACGATTGAGCCATGAGCTCACAACGAGACCAGCGTGGGAAACGGGAAAAGATGATTGCCTAGTTTATCCATTACTTCATGAAATGACTTTATTAACTGTGCTCCAATGACACCTGCCACATAATATAACTTTAACTTTGTTGTTGCCCGAAAATGCAGTATTTAGCAGCGTGAGAAACACCACAATCATAATTTTTGACATTTGTTGTGGTAGGGTTGTTAGAAGATAAATCACATCTCATGCTCCATCGAACAGACGGCCTTTGGCGAGTACGGCTTGAAACATCTGACAGCAAACACCTTGCAACATCATCGGAAGTGTCCAGGCCGGGGAAGGGAGGTTATGGTCTGGGAATGTTTTCGTGGCATTCTCTGGGTTATCTCGTTATTCTGTGAGCCACAGTGGATAAACACAAATGTCCATGCGTCCTTGGGAACCACGTCCTCCCCCTACAAGCAGTTTGTTATTCCTCGGCACGACGGCATCTTCTAGCAGGACAATGCAACCTGACACACAGCTCGCAGTGAACGTGCGTGGTTTGAAGTGCACCAGGAGGAGTTTGGCGTACTCCATTGGCCATCAAACCCCCGGATTTAAGAAGAATCGAAAATCTGTGAGATGACGTACATTGAGTTGTTCGTAGCATGGATCCTCAACTGCGAAATCTAAGGCAGGTGTCCAGGGCACTGGGGTCAGTATGGCTCCACATCCCTGTCGTTAACTTCCCCACCCTCACTGACTCTCTTCTTGCATGTCTCATAGCTATGAGCACTACAAAAGGTGGTTATTCAGGTTTTTGATAGGTCGTTACATTAATGTCACTGCACAGTATATAACATTCATAAACGTATACCTCTCCTGTCAATCGAAGGGTCCTAATTTTATATACGTTGCTAGCGTTGACTTTGAGATTTCCCAAAGAGCCTTCTACTGACCTACCGACAGACTACCAGTCCCTTGTCTTGAGTGCAGACATCAGAGGCCGTCGTAAGAAAGCCGTCCTTCGCTACTGACGAAGTACACTCCTTAACTATTGCGTAATGCGTAGCGCGGAAAGATTTACGAATATAGCAAATATAAAGATTACCTCCATGCATTTCCGTAATTAAAATTCAGTCTCTTTACGTGTCTAGATGGAAATTCTTCTATTCTGGTGGTTCCGTTTACAAATCTAAATATGCACCGATGAGCCAAAACCTTATGACTGCCTGTCAAACAGTGTTTATCCACGTAACACAACAGGTGAGGTATAGGCTCAAGATGTCTACGCACAGGCAATGCAGTTCCGGCATATCAAGGGCGGTATTTTATGGGCACGGATCTGGAGCCAGATAGCGTCCCACATTTGTTCCGTAATACCAAAGTCCAACATAACAGTCTCGACACTCCGTCTTTATTTTTTTCTTTTCTTTTCTTTACCACTGTGATTGCTGCGCACGAAGCGATCAGGAAGCTGTATTGTTGAGTTGGGCGAGCTCTTGTGAAAGCGAATCGTAGTTGTTTATAGTGGTCTTAGAATGATTTTTACGAACGGAAGCGTCTGTTGCACAATAGATTGCTGCATGAACAACAAGAAGGCACCACATTTGCCTTTTTTTAGGTATCGTGACGAGTCTAGGGCGTGTGAACCGCTACATTACAGAAGAGTTTATTTACGATTTTCTTGTAACTCTTAGACTTTTACTGGAAAATGTCGTGTTCCTCAAAAAGAAAAAAAATGCTAGTGAACAGCGGAAGACCTGACATTTTGCAAAAAGGCGTCGTATATCTATTCAAAAACGTGACGTTTTCTGCGCTGTAATTCCAGTCAAATCAATCGAACATAGGAAACGTGTATGGAAAGCAGTACCTACGTTATTTAACGTAGCAGATAAGCTACTACAAGTGCAGCTGAAGGAAAAACCACGTAGACGTGACAGTAAAAGAACAAAAGGAATAAAACTCTTTCCCGCCGGCCGCTGTGTTCTAGGCGATTCAGTCTGGAACTGCGCGATTGCTACGGTCGCAGGTTCGAATCCTGCCTTGGGCATGGATGTGTCTGATGTCCTTAGGTTAGTTAGGTTTAGGTAGTTCTAAGTTCTAGGGGACTGATGACCTCAGATGTTAAGTCCCATAGTGTTCAGAGCCATTTGAACCATTTTGAACCATTGTGTTTCCCAACACAGAGGAAACCAGCCCGAATTTTTCTTGCGGCTGATCCACAACCGGCGAGAATCCTCAACATATTCGCTTTTGAAGAGAGAGTAATTTTATTGACAAAAGTATTTATGTATTCAAAAGTCGTGTGAAGTGTAAGGCTGTGCGAAACACGAGTCTCCCTACGAAGTTGTTGCGTGTCAAGGAAAGTGCGCGTCGTAATAAGAATTGACAACAAAAGAAACATATTCTTCTCGTGCATTGAATGTGTGTTTATATTCTCTTGTTTTCTGCAATTATACACATATTCGAAAGTGTTTGTTGATCAATAAGCTGTAGCTTATGTCACTGAATCATGATCATTCAGATCTCTTGATAATTTACTAATGCTTGGAACGCTAAAACGTAACAACTATTTCGCTAATTAGCTAGAAAAATAATTAAAAACAAACAAATTTTACGGCTGCTTTCTCGCAGCTTGGGACACTAGCTGTCAGACGGTAAAAATTTTCAAGGCAGTGAGTGTCGCGACGGTGTATGTCAGGCTGTGGTGATGCTCAGTCGAATTAGGTGGACCAGGACTATTACGCTTCTCAAACCAACGTAGTCTTTTGATACGGCCCAGTTACCCTGCTGGAAGATGCCATCGGCGCCGTGGGAAACATCGAATGCGAAAGGATGGTGGTGCTCCGCAATTGCTGTCATGGTGCCATGGGTGTCATGGAAATCCTGGAGAATGTCATCAATAAAGTGATACTCTCTTCACCTTCCTAGATCTGTTGCACGGTACGTGTTTCGATCAGTCTACAGTAACTGAAACTAAATCCGATTTCACTGGAAAATAAGACACAAATGTGAAGTGATCCTGTCACTTTTACAGAGTCCACGCGCAGTTCAGAGTGACTTGGCAAGCTGTTACCTTGCTGTAAGACAAGCAACGAAATAATAAAAATATCAAGATACAGTGGAAACTAGAAAAGAATGCTTCTACTATCTAGGAAAAGCAAGAACTGCTGAACGAAAATAAATTAAGATAAGGAGAAATATTTGCCCTTAGTTTCGAGACACGATCATAGAGACAGGGGCATTAGAATGCAACGTCTCTCACTGCCATTGGTGAAATCGCAATGCCGGAAGTTTTCCGTGGAAACGGTGTGACTGCATGATAACAACGAATGTAGCTGCCGCAAGAGTCATGGCACATGCTAACGAATACGGACAGCTTTCACACAAGTCGGGCCCTAAGACAATTCAAGACACCGTTTGTTTACCAAAATGGTGATAACTTCCGTTGTGTTTCCATCTGTGATACCAAGACATCCGCGATCTGCACCCGAAAAAGGAAGTCATAGTACCGTACAAAAAGATCTCCGCAACCGACGTGACAGGAGGTGGAACTCTTGCTGCTGCCTCAGACCGGTGGGACAGCATAGACTCTTGAGGCACAAGTTAGGGGAACCTGTCCTGGTGCCAATTCGCCAAATGTGGAAGTAATTAATGCTCCACAGCATCTTTAACACTCCTACTAACATTCGAATATAACGTCCGCGAACTTCATGGATTTTTGCAGTTTTGTATAATTTCTAAGTTAATTACATGGTGAACGCAAAAGCTAGTTCACTCTTGTCAACAGATGGTCCTCCATGCAAGCAATACATTGGTGGGATTAGCTGAGTGGAGAAAATGAATCTTATTATATAAAATGATTAATTTGTTTTAATGATTTTTAATTAATTGGCGGTCAGTTTCGCAATTACTATCAATTAACTCTTGAATTACCAGACAACTCCACTCTCTTTCTTTGTGATGAGGATAGGACTGGATAGTCACATATGTTGTATGCTGCTAAAGAGGCTCCGTTTTACACACTAACTGCCTATTGTCGTTTATTCGAGCCTTGCTGCCATGAGATGATATGTCTTCAACTGTTCAGAACTCAATAACTGGATATTTATTCCGTCGCAAATGCACTGATACAAAGTTCAGTTGTAGTGGTTAACCAGTTTTAGCCTGACACATTCATTCTTATTTTTATTTATTCTTTTTATTTACACGTCTAGTTTCGTAGGATCAAATTAAGGAGCAAATGTCCAAGGTAATGAAAAGTGTCAGTACATACATAAATGTAATAATAGATAAAAATAAAATGTTTATGAGCCCAAAACAGGTCATGTCATAAGTTTAAGTAAGCGCAATCAACCGTATAACACAGGAATCAGCTTAATTTTTCAAGGGACTCCTCAACAGAATAGGAGTAACCCAGGAGGAAACTCTCCAGCTTCGATTTGAAAGCGCGTGGATTACTGCTAAAATTTTGAACTTCTTTTGGTAGCTTATTGAAAATGATGCAGCAGTATACGGCGCACCTTTCTTAACATGAGTTAAAGAAGTGCGATCCAAATGCAGATTGGATTCCTGCCTAGTATTAACTGAGTGAAAGCTGCTAACTCTTATGAATAAGTTGATATTGTTAAAAGAAACGACAGTGAAGAATATGTATACTGAGAGGCCAATGTCAGAAAACCCAGACAAGCGATCAGGGGTCGACTAGAGGTTCGCGAACTTATACCAATTATTGCCTTAACTGCCGGTTTCTGAGCCAAAAATATCCTTTGTGAATGGGAAGTGTTATCCCAAAATATAATACCACGCATCGTAAGCGAATGAAAATAAGCAAAGTAGCCTGATTTTCGTGTCGAACGGTCACTTACCTCAGGTACCGTTCTAATAGTAAAAATTAAGTCTTTGTACAAGATCCTGAACGTCAGCTTTCCACGACAGTTTACTATCTAAATGAATATCTAGAAATTTGAACTCTTCAGTTTCGTTTATCATATGCCCATTCTGTGAAATTAAAACGTCGGGCTTAGTTTTTACAGTTTCTAACACACAATTCAACAGAGTCCTACTGTGATTTACGTTAGTTTATTTTCTACAAGCCATGAACTTATTTCCTGAAGTGCTATATTTGAAACAGAGCCAATGTTTCACACGACATCCTTTACTACCAAGCTAGTGTCATCAGCTTACAGAAATATTTTAGAATTACCTGTAATACTGAGAAGCATATCATTTATATACATAAGTAACAGGAGTGGGCCCAACGTTGCTCCCTGGGGCACCCCCCCCCCCCCCCCCCAACATTTAACCGTAACCCACTCAGACCCCACATCACAGCCATTTTCAACACCGTGAATAATGACCTTTTGCTGTCTGTTGTTAAAGAAAGTGGTGAACCGCTTGTGAGATACTCCCCATATTCCATAGTGGTCAAACTTCTAGAGCAATACTTTGTGATCAAATCATAGTACCTCACAAAGGAAAGAGAATGTAGCATTTTCAGTTGTTAAACGACTTCTAAAACGAAGTGTACATTTGATAGCAAGTTATGTGATACAAAACGATCAATTATCCTTACATGCACAGCCTTTTCAATAACTTTAGCAAACACTGATGGCATAGAAATAGGTCTAAAAATTTTTTTGTTATCCCTTTCTCCCTTTTTATATAGCGGCTTTACTACTGAGCACTTTAATCGACCAGGAAACTGTCCACTCTTCAAGAAAAAATTACAAATATGGCTAAGTACAAGGCTAACATCTGCATCACAGTACTTTAGTATTCTGCTAAGCATCCTTCTCAAACCATACACCTAAAATTACAAAGTACGTCTTACAATAACGTGTACATGCAGCATGTCTATCCATGTCGCCGGTATTCGCATGTTTAGTAGACATACATTGTTATTAACAGTAATTATTCACACAATATTGTGCCAAAAGCCACGAAGAGCTCTGTACCGCAAAGTAGACAGGGGGCAACAAGTTTCCTCATTGGTCTTAGCCTGAGTGTCTGTTACTGACTGACGTAACCATCTGACAAATACTGTACAACTAGCGCGCTTACGGAGCGCACATACGTAATCGTTTGGGTCACTTGTTCGAACATGTAACAGCAAAATGTGCACGTCTCTTGATGGTGCGCGTTATTTGTAACATACTCTTTTGTAACATAGCCCTATATTATAATACACTCCTGGAAATGGAAAAAAGAACACATTGACACCGGTGTGTCAGACCCACCATACTTGCTCCGGACACTGCGAGAGGGCTGTACAAGCAATGATCACACGCACGGCACAGCGGACACACCAGGAACCGCGGTGTTGGCCATCGAATGGCGCTAGCTGCGCAGCATTTGTGCACCGCCGCTGTCAGTGTCAGCCAGTTTGCCGTGGCATACGGAGCTCCATCGCAGTCTTTAACACTGGTAGCATGCCGCGACAGCGTGGACGTGAACCGTTTGTGCAGTTGACGGACTTTGAGCGAGGGCGTATAGTGGGCATGCGGGAGGCCGGGTGGACGTACCGCCGAATTGCTCAACACGTGGGGCGTGAGGTCTCCACAGTACATCGATGTTGTCGCCAGTGGTCGGCGGAAGGTGCACGTGCCCGTCGACCTGGGACCGGACCGCAGCGACGCACGGATGCACGCCAAGACCGTAGGATCCTACGCAGTGCCGTAGGGGACCGCACCGCCACTTCCCATCAAATTAGGGACACTGTTGCTCCTGGGGTATCGGCGAGGACCATTCGCAACCGTCTCCATGAAGCTGGGCTACGGTCCCGCACACCGTTAGGCCGTCTTCCACTCACGCCCCAACATCGTGCAGCCCGCCTCCAGTGGTGTAGCGACAGGCGTGAATGGAGGGACGAATGGAGACGTGTCGTCTCCAGCGATGAGAGTCGCTTCTGCCTTGGTGCCAATGATGGTCGTATGCATGTTTGGCACCGTGCAGGTGAGCGCCACAATCAGGACTGCATACGACCGAGGCACACAGGGCCAACACCCGGCATCATGGTGTGGGGAGCGATCTCCTACACTGGCCGTACACCTCTGGTGATCGTTGAGGGGACACTGAATAGTGCATGGTACATCCAAACCGTCATCGAAACCATCGTTCTACCATTCCTAGACCGGCAAGGGAACTTGCTGTTCCAACAGGACAATGCACGTCCGAATGTATCCCGTGCCACCCAACGTGCTCTAGAAGGTGTAAGTCAACTACCCTGGCCGGCAAGATCTCCGGATCTGTCCCCCATTGAGCATCTTTGGGACTGGATGAAGCATCGTCTCACGCGGTCTACACGTCCAGCACGAACGCTGGTCCAACTGAGGCGCTAGGTGGAAATGGCATGGCAAGCCGTTCCACAGGACTACATCCAGCATCTCTACGATCGTCTCCATGGGAGAATAGCAGCCTGCATTGCTGCGAAAGGTGGATATACACTGTACTAGTGCCGACATTGTGCATGCTCTGTTGCCTGTGTCTATGTGCCTGTGGTTCTGTCAGTGTGATCATGTGATGTATCTGACCCCAGGAATGTGTCAATAAAGTTTCCCCTTCCTGGGACAATGAATTCACGGTGTTCTTATTTCAATTTTCAGGAGTGTATATTACCGGCGCATTTTATATAATTCTTTTACCTACGATTATTATGTATATACTGCAGAGAAAAGATTTGGCTTCGCAACGAGGCCTTCTTGCCATGAATGGTAATCCCATCGGGTGACGCTCAACATGGTACTGTGTAGTGCTTATTTAATGCGTCACTATGCATTTGGTACCAGAAGTTATACTAATAAAGTATATTTGTAAAGCTATTACTGTTTTATGGCTTTCGCCTTGTTATATTTTTATACAGTTTGTGGCTAACATACAATAAAGACCAGCATATCTTTGGTTTTGCCTATCAGTATGCAAGGTAGTAATGCTTGGTACTATACACTGCTACAAAAATCAGAGTTGTATTCAGGAGGGCACACTAAGTATATCCGTCTTGGCTTTGTATGTTCCATTTGGACGCTACGTTATATTGTAAAAAAATTTGTTAAGGTATCCTGTAATGTAAAACTTATTTTCTTTGGATACTACGTTATTTTGTAAAACAAAATTTTCAACATTTTCTATAATGTAAAATTTATATTTCTTTACTTTTCAAAAATCTTATCAATAAATGAAAATAGTTGCGGCAAAACCATAGAAAACCAATAGGCAGCCACATGTGCATGCGCTTTATGAGAATGACACCTACAAAGGTGTCCTGTGTCCATTATGAATGTGCCAGTGAGCTGCAACAGACATATGTTAAGATGAATGATGGTACTTGTTGCCCACTGTATGTTTGGCGGTACAGAAGCTCTTTGTTGCCTTTTGGCGCCAATTATTGAATAATTACGGACAACAGCAAGGTATGTCTATAAGCATATGAGTACCAGTAATGTGGATATACATCTCGCATGCATGCACACGCTATTTTAAAACATGTACTATTTAGGTGTGTATGCTTTGTGAATGGCTGTGTCATCTCGAAACCGGTAACCACTACAGCAGAATTTTATATCAGAGCACATGAGACTGATGAAATAAGAAACTATCTAATTTCCTCAACTGCTTTTTCTCTTACCTGTACATGATTCATAACATCACAAAAAGTGGAACAAATAATTTAGGTGACTGTACCGAATTCTGCACACATGAATAAAATCTTCTTACACTTGCAGCCTCGTCAAGTGGTTGCACATCCTAGAGATTTCGGTTAACCATACCTCTGCCATCGTAAAGTGATAACTGTCTGTCGTGTCGTTGTTAGCGTTGGTATTACACAGGATGTTACAGAATAACATTTTAAATATTTGTGAGATTGTAAACGATGAAATTCTAAAGATTTTGCAATAAAGATCCTATAGCCGGAATTCTAAAATAACATTTCCACGGCACTAGGCACTTTCAGTGTGTTATGTAGGCTATTAAGTCTGATGTCAACTAACATAGATACATAATTTGCAGTTACGAACCATGTTTTATTTGATTCTCTGTAAGATGCCACACTCCCTCCTGACAGTATGAAACGCTGTAACTATGCGCTCAATAAGCTCAGATACTGTTCCTAGTGTTACTGAGCACGCAAGGAACTTTACATAACTCAAGAGGTAAAAGTGAAGAGCGGTGAGGTAAGGGGAGCGCGCAGACCAAGGGATGAATTCCCCTTCCAGTTACACTCCACCTGAAGATGTCTGCGAGATATGCCCTGGCTCGACAATCAGTGCGCGCTAGAACATTGTCCTGCTTCAAACCACGAACTAGCACGCAGCTGCAAGGGAACGTCCTCCAGAAGTTCAAGAAGGCATTCTCCAGAATGTTCAACTACTACACATAAATCAAGCTATTTGATAAGATGTGTGGCCCATCGAAGTGATCCGCAAGAACTCCAATCCAAAATCTCCTTTGGTAACTTCTTGTACGAGTAGCCCATTGGTTGCTGTTGTGGGTGTTAAAACCACCCTTCTTGTAGAAGCTGGCTCATCAGTAAACAGAACAAGGTCTGGGATTTGGAGACTGCAGCACATTGTCGTGGTACAAACTCAGGCTGTCCCTTAGCGTAAACTAGTTGACCATGGAATGGATATAAGTGTGCACCGCGTAAAACACGCCAGGCACTCATGTGGTCTACGCGCATTCCGTGAGCATCGTATCAGCTGACACGGTTCCTTCCTCCTTCAGTTGAGCATCGACATCGGTGAATGAGGTGACTGATGGGATGCCAGAAAGTTCTCTGTTTGGGTACCTTCCAACACAATACACTGCCCCACGTAGAGTAGCTCTGCGTTTGCTGTACAGCGCCAGTGAACGGAAGAGGCGGACTGTAGGACGACAACCAACGACCCAACCGAATATTAAACCTGCAGTGTGCACAGGGTTTTCATCAGACCGGTGGTGTTCTGTGAATGGTACTTTTCGTACCACTCATTCAAGTCATCGTGAACATGAACCAGAATCTTTGTTTGAACAGTCTAGGTTACCACATTTTCCTTTTTAAAAAAATAAATCTTCATAGTTTTGCTAATATCCAGGCTCCCTAAAATATATTGACTGGCCCTTTAAACCACCCTTTCTTGATCCCACAGAAAATGACAGACTATATGAAACGGTGGATAATACATTGTAATGACCCTCCTTGCAATTTGTTAGTCCTAAGATATCTGATCATCAATGACTAGTTTCAGCTGAGTGTATCGTACCTGAATGAACCTGTCGACGCTTTTCTTCCCAGAATTGATGCCATTATTAATGTTAAAGGTGGTGTTATACGGTATTAGCGAGAAGTCTTCTAGGGAATGACTACATTTCTTGTCTAGTGTGCTTATATTATTGTGGCGATACAGACGCGAACTGGAGAACTCCATTGTATTAACAACAGACGATATTTCATGTATCAGACGCAATCTCTCACAATGCGAAATCTAGGAAGAATAAGAATTAGAGCGCTGCATCCATTATTTCATTAAATAAGCAGTTTCATCGTCCGCCCCCGGTAGCTGAGGTTCTTCCCATTCCGTCAATGGCGGCGAAGACGATCATGTCCACCTTAGCAAAGTTTTATGGAAAGGGAAATTGTTTGGAGTGCCGATGAAGACAGCGGCTTTGGATCCAAGCAATGGAGGAATGGGACTAACTGACATCAAGCCTAAAGCGATGGCATTGTATGTCAAACGAACATGGAGCATAATGTGCAACGATCCAGAGTGCATTACAGCAAAACTATACGACATTGTCAGGCCAGAAAGAGTAGAACCGCCAATAAATATACAAAAAATAAGTTTTAAACTAAAATATATTAGGGAGTATTATCTTGAACTAAGCTATCTCAACAAAAACTTTTAAACTCCAAAAACGTTACAGCAAAGGCGATTTTAGCTGAAACATCTACATCTACATTCATACTCCGCAAGCCACTCAACGGTGTGTGGCGGAGGGAACTTTACGTGCCATTGTCATTACCTCCCTTTTCTGTTCCAGTCGCGTATGGTTTGCGGGAAGAACGACTGTCTGAAAGCCTCCGTGCGCGCTCGAATCTCTCTAATTTTACATTCGTGATCTCCACGGGAGGTATAAGTGGGGCCGAGCAGTATATTCGATACCTCAACCAGAAACGCACCCTCTCGAAACCTGGCGAGCACGCTACACCGCGATGCAGAGCGCCTCTCTTGCAGAGTCTGCCATTTGAGTTTGCTAAACATCTCCGTAACGCTATCACGGTTACCAAATAACACTGTGACGAAACGCGTCGCTCTTCTTTGGATCTTCTCTGTCTCCTCCGTCAACCCGATCTGGTACGGATCCCACACTGATGAGCAATACTCAAGTATAGGTCGAACGAGTGTTTTGTAAGCCACCTCCTTTGTTGATGACTACATTTTCTAAGGACTCTCCCAATGAATCTCAACCTGGTACCCGAGTTACCTACAATTAATTTTATATGATCATTCCATTTCAAATCGTTCCGCACGCATACTCCCAGATATTTAACAGAAGTAACTGCTACCAGTGTTTGTTCCGCTATCATATAATCATACAATAAAGGATCCTTCTTTCTATGTACTCGCAATACATTAGATTTAAGGGTCAGTTGCCACGGACGGAAACATGAAAGGAAAAATAACATAGAAAGTAAATATGCTAGAATAGAATGGAATGTGGTCTGGAAAAAATCAGTAGTGATGTTCTTTCGTCTGACGTGAGAACCACACGGTACAAGGTAGCCAATAACATCGTCAGCACTAATGAGCGTCTCTTTGCCATCGGTTTAAGTGACACTAACCTCTGCAGCAACTGCAACCTCGTTGATAGTGTGCCTCATCGTTACATATGTGGAGATCGCATTATCAACTGGAGGTGGAGCAGGGAGTAAATTGCTGAAGTAACAAGAACTCCAGCAAACAATGTACCGACTAACATTTTCTTCAGACCACAAGAAAGTAATTACCCTCAGGCAAAAAATAACGTAGTGATTTTGTTAATGGGCAGATATAGGAGTAACATTTTTGACAATATTGGAGCGATGAACATACTGAATAAAAGTGTATGGAAAATGAATTGGAGAAAACACTTAAGTATCACAATCACAATAAGAAATATGGTAACATGCTCCGAATTGCCTTCAAAAGAATGGGTATAAGTTAGGAAGTGGATTCCTCTTGGAGAGGGGATGGGTTGTGTCACGTTCCCGACCCTAACCTCAGCTGCAAGTCACACATGGAAAACAAATCTGTAGTACAGCAGATACGATAATATGACGGCAGACATCTGCCGTCTGTTATAAAGCAGATCTTTGTAAGGATGCGTTTAGGAGACTGGAAGTGACAGAAAATAACAAGGCAGTGAAGGACTTTGCGATGTCGCTGTTCGGGAATGCTCTTCTGTCCACATAATTTACCCTGGAAGGAACACACATGAAGGATTTACTGGATGATTAATTTGGGTCTAGGAAATGATGAGGAACCTCATTCTGCAGTAGAAGAAAATGATCATGCTGAACTGCCACCAGTTGAAGGTGACGGTGAAGATACTAAACGTGAGCTACTGCTAAAGACTCTAAAGACTGAATATCAATCCTCATTCTATGTATGCTGTAATTTATGACTGCAGTTATGTGTCACCTTATGTATGTCATTTCATTGAAAGCTAGCCATTTTGTTACTGTTTTTGTGGAATAGAAAAAGAAAATATTGAGACAAAACGTGGTCATCGCGACAGAATGTCAGTCCTAAGGACCCAGGTTCGATTCTTGGCTGGGTCGGAGATCTTCTCCGCTCAGGGACTGGGTGTTGTGTTGTCCTAATCATCATCATTTCGTCCCCATCGACGCGCAAGTCGCCGAAGTGGCGTCACATCGACAGACTTACAACCGGCGAACGGTCTACCCGACGGGAGGCCCTCGTCACACGGCATTTACGTTTTAGTAGTTTCAGTTTCTGTTTCCATATGTGGATGCCACGAATAGTATAATATGTACGAATAAGTTTCTTTAAAGGAGTTGCTTTCGAATTATCATGTGCATTGCCGCTCATTTTGGCCCTCAGGGTGGAAGAAACGCTGACGGATCGACTGCCGCGCCGCAGCTTCTGCATGTGCGCAGCTCGCCAGTGGCTTAAGCCACGCCACGTCCGCTCTAACTGCGGGCCGTTGCCTTAAATCGCGGCAGATCCCTCCAAATTGCCGCCGACTTAGGGAAGCGAGCGGGCACATGAAAACTGCTGCTAATTAATGTTAATGGCCCGGGGCCGTAATGGGCAAGCTGCAGCAGAGATAAAGCGCGACGCGGCGCAGTGACACGCCAGGGAGGTCCGCAAGCTGCTGTCTCCAGCATGCGCGCCGACAAGCGCCGGCCGCCAGCCCAGCGCGGTGTGGTGCGGTGTGGTGTGGTGTGGTGCTCCCGACGCTCGATACCTGCGTCTGTGACTGTACGTGCTACAGTGGTGCCCCTTCTGTCGGAATTCCCGACAGAACAGGCGTCACTCAAACATATACGTTTCTGTAAGAGGACGACGGCTCTTTGTCGTTTGTTTCAGTGCGGATGCACTTCTGTCTGCGAACTTCTGTGGGAGTAGGGACAAACTTACTTACTTTATGTAAACACAATGGAAATGAATTTTTTGTGTAGCTAGGTATCTAAATGTCAAACAGTAGTAATTCGCCAATAATCTGTCCAAAACTTGTGTGGTATGTATACTTTCACCTTACAGCCGAAGTCCGTGCCATTAGGACGCTCTATCGTATCTTCACTCCTTGAGTTTAGTCTTGAAAGGAATATTTATTCAAACTCTTAATTAAACAATGCATATAGTTTAGGAACAAAATCTTCACTTACTATTGCAAATAGAGAGCCCCTCACTACCATGTGTTCCACAGAACATCTCACTGATATACCGGAACACTGCGCATTGTGGTCAGAAATCAGTCGTCTCCAGAACATCATGTGAACACTTGTCTTCCTCCACCTACAATCTTAACCCATATAAACAACAGAATGTTCATTACCAATGGTTGTCTATGGTAGCATAGATTAATTCCGGCAATTCTTTATGAGATATATGAGCATAGATTTGACGAGGCCTGTAGCAACAAGTGTGAACAAGACCGAGGCATGGTAGGATTTAGCTATGTTAGGTAAGGTAATAAATGAAATGGAATTGGGTTGAACCAAATAATTCAGAGGATACACACACACACACACACACACACACACACACACACACACACACACACACACACACACACACACACACACCTTAGTCTCATAACAGTGCAGATGATTAACGAATCCCACAACTGTTCTCTCCAATAGAGTCATGTAACTGCATAGTCTCAGTACTCATGAGAAGTGACTAAACTATTAAAATTTCCTGGTAGACTAAGTGAACATTTCACTACGCCGAAGGATACCATTGCATATTCTGAACGCAAAGTGACCGCACGATAGCTGTCAAAATATTTAGAGCACACGACTGAGGTAACGTACCGTATACATCGCCTGTTAGACACAATGGAAAGTAATTTAAAACAGCTGCCGCAGAATCTTCATCATTGCAGAAACTTCGAATCAGCTCGCACCGACATCAGACAAAGTAAGAAGCAGAAACGACTAGAACTATCTCCCAAATGTAGGCCAGGAACAACATCCAGACACAGAGTTGCAAAAACTCATTCGAAACCCCATCGCATGGTGGCTTCACACCTAAGAACGTTTTCCATTGGCAGACAATCCAGCAGACAGAAAATTCTTCGGTGCAGACACACAGACATCGCACAAAGAGCTCCTTTCAACTAAGCGAAGATGATCACAGTACAAACGTGCAAAGCATTGCAAAGATGAACTCGCCGTTTAAGAAAACCGAAAATATTTTAGGCGAAAGGCGAAAGGCGAAAGTGCGGCTGGCCCCGGAGGTTCGAGTCCTCCCTCGGGCATGGGTGTGTGTGTTTGTCCTTAGGATAATTTAGGTTAAGTAGTGTGTAAGCTTAGAGACCGATAACCTTAGCGGTTAAGTCCCATAAGATTTCACACACATTTGAACATTTTTTTTCTTTTTTTTTGCAAAAGGCGAAAGTGCAAATGAACGGGCGACTACCAAGTTTTTAGTTGGTAGAAAAGACTACAAAAGAGTAACTTTAATATTCAACTGCATAAGAACCAAAAGTAAACGAGTGCGTTTAACGCCAGGACACTGGCTCTCGGCCTTGACCCGTTGCGAAATAATAGTTCTTTAACTAAGCCCTAAGTCTTTGTTGGGTTGAATGACGATATTTTGCATGAGAACTGTTGCAGCCAACGAATTTGCCATCAAAGATTAGCAATAATCCTCGTTACGGTATTTTATATCGGTTTTCGATGTGTTACTGGGTTCGTGATTTCTTTGACAGTGTTGGTCAAAACAGGCTGGTGATTTTGGCAGGTTAAAAATTTTTCAACATCAGATGCAGATGATGCTTCGTACGTGTTTGATACAAAGATTGATTTTTAACGTACAACAAATACAAAGTTTATAAACACTATTGGATAGCTGAAACACAGTAATTAAACAGGGTGCCAGAGGTTTGGAATACAACACTGACTTGTAAAGACCTATTGTTTTCCTATAAAATTCACCAGTAACGTAAGGAATTTTCTTGCAAGATCCCTACAAGATAATAATAAGCAAATAATATCGAATTACTACTCATACTTAGCAAGTTCAGGTATTTAAATTTACTTTACGGAAGAGCCTACATTAGCACCGCGATAACAGCCTGGCTTCCATTAAGAAGTCACTAATCGTGCCAAACAAGTAGCTCCTTAGCATCTCGTGCGTACTTGACAATGCGTTTGTCAAACTTTAGTTTTAAGATTAATGATCTCAATCAAGCAGAGAGGTAAGTATGCCAATAGAGTCCGAAGACGATATCCGGTTCAAATAATTGTATCATAAGAAAAACAATATTTAAGATTAACAGAAAACTGTATGAACAGAATGAGAAGTATCTCTTTTTGATGTTTGTTAGTAAACCTTTAGGATCCTTTCAAAGACATCAAAACATCCGGAGAACTAATCCATAATTAGATGTTGAAGGTGATCGTATTTCCATGCGCCGTCTGATAATTCGTCTCCATCGCTACCAACGAAATTGAAGTGCCATGGTCGCATTAATATCTCAATCTCAACTCGGCGTTTCTTTGACGGAAAACTGGAAGTACTTCACCCCAGAATGAGTAAAATTGACAGTAGATCGATATAATCTGCTGCTATTTTCTTGTGATTGCTGTGATTCTTAGAGTGACGTTTAGGTATTGCAGATTTTGTGTTTAATATCTAAGATATTCTGTCTGAATGTTAGCAAATTTTCCTAATGTAATTAAAATACTTAAAAATAAATTACGCAAGTTTTATCTCGGCAACTGTGTCGTACATCTTCGATGTACGAAGAACTGGGCTTAGTAGGGAGACATTGTGTCTGCGTTTTAAGTCTACAGCTGCATGAAACGCAGTTTCTTCGGGATGCTTGGGGCGCATTGTTGTCCTACATGAACAACTGAGATAATGCATGGCTAAAGACAATGTAAAACAAGCTTCTTCGAACGATTCCAATCTTGATTGTGTGTTTATTTTTTATCCTGGAACGTCCAATAGCTGTCATTATGTAGGCTACAGTAGCACAAATGTTGAAACTTTGGTAGACAATTCGATGAACAATAATCAAGAATATATTCATTTTGTGAAATATTTACTTACTGAGGAACATTATCGCGTCTTGATACCGCAGCATCGCATGATGGTGCGAAAATATTAACCGAGATATTAAGTAGAGGAATAATGACTTAATAGTCTTTACACAGTTCTACGTCCAGTCTCCGTTCCTCACGTTATAAGGAAACAAGAGCCCGAATGGTGATCATACTCCATAATTCGCTGTCTTCTTGATATGCGAGATACCTGACCAAAATATCTACCTTTCACCGAATAATGATTGAAAGAAAAAATTAGCCTTTAAGAATCATAGGTAATCCTGCACAGAAGGAGATTACATTTGAACGCGGGAAGATTATAAAAAGCACCCATACAGATTTAGGAAATTATTCTCGAAGAAAAGTTTAAGAGGAAAATAGAAACAACATATGTACCACGAGTGAACTGCTCTCGCCAAATACTTCTTAATTTTTGTATACATGGAGTGCTTCGAATATTCTTACAGAATATGGGAATCCTTAAGAACGTCTTGGGAGTCTTTAGGACGGATTGTTATTAAAATGATAACTACACCGTCATAATTTTTCTCAACACGACTACAGGCAAGGTATGTAGCGAATCAGAAACTATTAGGCCTAAAAGCAGTAGTTCGGTATTAACAGAAAAGGTAAATTCATTTAACATTGTGGACTACTGCTCTAATTTACAAGGAGAAATGTACGTTAAAAATGGAATGCGGTTACATTATACTTTATGAGGGTAGTGTTCCACACATCGCAGGTATTTCAAATTTTTAATAATACGTAGCCGTTCAACAACCAGATGCTGCTGAAAATATTTCTTTATTTGTAACCGTTTGCAATATTCAGATCATCGTAAGGTATTTTAGTTGTCTGTAGCAGCTTACTTGGCAATATTAAAATGGTGGTGTAAAATAGCGTAAATTCCACCGCACGTCACTGCTGTCAGATAGTAGAGTACAGTATATTTTCAATAATAAAAAGAACCAGACCTTGTTATCTTCATTCAGCATACATAGCTGCGTTACGATGTTTGGTGTAGAGGCTGTAAATAGAGAAGTATTTATTA
Source organism: Schistocerca gregaria (assembly GCF_023897955.1). Taxonomy (NCBI): domain Eukaryota; kingdom Metazoa; phylum Arthropoda; class Insecta; order Orthoptera; family Acrididae; genus Schistocerca; species Schistocerca gregaria. The sequence continues at coordinate 396,805,008 of NC_064921.1, read as the reverse complement.
CCAGCTCTTTACGATTGAGATATGACTTTAAACAATTACATTAATAAAGTATGAATTCTATTTTCCAACGAAGTTGTAGTAAACAAGAAGAGATGGAAACAGAAAACACAGACTTACAAATACGAACTACGTGAGAGCATTGTGACAACCAAACATAATATGGAAAGAACTATAATCAATAAGAAGTCTTAGCCTAACATACGATGAATGGAGAATATGATATAATGCAGAAGAACAAAGTATATTTCACCGGAAATGTGCAGCTACTTCGTGCTTCATTGCGCGAATCATCACAATGAGCGTTACCCCTCTATGACATTAATATCTTTTGGCCTCGGCAAATATGTAGACGTAAATCGCAGTTGGCTGTGGTCCATCAAAGGACAGAGGAGACGGTCGTGCAGACAGCTGCAGGCCGGGTGTTTAGGGCTCTGGCGACGGCAGTGTGAGGGTTAATTACGTGTACTGGATGAGCAGCGGGTAGGCGACACGGATTTTAAAATATTCATCCGTCATTTCAGCAGATGGTGTTCCTTGAACTGTAACCTGGCGACTTGAACGTTACTGTTGCGCTGCAATGGTTGCACACGTCGGAACACTGTGGCTGATACGCGAGTCGCCAATGAGTCAAATTAATTTCTAATTTGGAATATTCGTTTTAACCCATTACATTTCTATTATTTAGCAGTAGAGCCCGCCAGTAACTGTTTATGTACATTATGTGATACACTGTCACTTCCGCTATCTTCCACAGTGTCTGACATTATTTGGTGAATCATGGTAATCCCCGGATCATATGATTCCCCTTCACGTAAGATGCGTTAGACAGAGGCGTGCAATTTTTGAAAACTGAGGCTGTCCTCTGACAACGGGGGCATACACCATACGGATTCGTCTTTCGCACTTTTGAAGTAAATACCTGCGTGATATAACTGTTGCTTTAGTGCCATGCCATTCTTGAACGTTTATGAGAAACCGAAGTTTAAGATTTTAGCATCCGGTTGGATAGCATAGAGTAGCGCCACCAGTCTAGCACCAGCATTACTGCAGCCAGCTATGACGACAGACCACAGTCCTGTCCGTGCGTCGTACAAGCTTCGTTTATGTTCTTTTTTTTTAGCTTCTGATCTTCCTCAAAACATTCACGTGATGATTCTTCAATCACCGTTTGTGGTCCTAGTAGCGGCTCCTACTATGAATTACGGCCATGAATGTCTTGTTTAATATATGTTCGCTTAGTTACAGTTCCTAATTATAGTCCAGTTCTCCCTCACCTAGGCTGTATCAGTACAATTGTCATTATTATTATTATTATTGTTTTTGTTATTACTGTTTTTAATTATCGAAGATACATCACTCGCAGTGGAGACAGAAGTGAATAGTGGAAGGTTTTAAAAGTAGAAAAAAGGAAAACAATGTGACGAGACCTGAACGAGTAGGCATGTGTACTGCTGGCTGAAGCGGTTTGCGCTTACTCTGCTCTCAGTGGCTGGCTGCCGGACGACATTAAAACGATTCATAAAATTTCGACCACTGCATCATATTAAGTGGCATTTGCTACATCTTCAGTGAACCACAATCGTCAGAAAAGTCAGGAAAGTTTGTACCCCTGTTAGAGTAATTACGGCATCTGTTTAATTTTGCAGCAAGTAGGTATGTAGGATAAGTAGGAAATCAAAAATCTCGCAATGCTGCTGCGATGGCTTCCTCGACAGAGCATATGTGGCAGGTACCAGCACACAGACAAGGTGGAAATATTGGCCGATGGGATTTCAGTAACCAGGAGAGAGATGAAGCTGATGTTTGTGTGTGTGTGTCCAGTCGATACAGCTGAAGCGCGGTGCGTGTTTTGTGTGTCTGACACTGCGGCGCCATTCTGGCTGACAGCAACGTCCGCGGGGCGGCAGGTGTCAACGGCAGATGCAGCGGCTGCTGCTGCGCGTCGCCACCCACCCACGCTCCGTGTGGCGCGGACCCGAGGTGCTAGCCACAGCAGAAATGCGGTTGCACCTCTCATGCCGATCTTCAGGAATGTAACCCTGCGTGTAAAGCAGCTATCGTGCCATAAGGCCGGGTACAGCCCTGCAGTCTTTTCCTTACTGCGACGAGACATCACTAATGCGAAATCTGACAGCACTGACTCCAATTTTACACAGCGGAACTCAAAATACTGGCGTCACTACTGAATGAAAACTATATTTGTCTGTGGCTGCGGGATCACCGAGGTATTGCTGAAATAAGTAAACAAAATAGCGGCACGCGATTCGTTCTGACAGACGCGCGAAGCAGCTCCGCCGGGTTTACTTTCTCTGTCACGGACCTTCTCTGGCCGTGTGAAATGTAAATATGGCCCTGCACGCTAGTGCTTCCTAACCAAACTACCAACATGTGATATGAGGTATCAAATGAAACTTGTGAGTGCATGATAGTTTATTGGTAAGGAGGGAGCAATATGTTGAAAAATGAAATGTATGGGAATTTCTAAGGAATCAAACTGCTGAGGTCATTGGTCCCTAGACTTACACACTACTTAAACTAACTTGCGGTAAGAACAAAACACACACACACACACATATATATATATATATATATATATATATATATATATATATATATATATATATGCGCAATATATTGTCTTCGATGGAGTGTCAATTATGCATGTAAGAGTTAACACCGTTGAGATGAGTTGGAACACTTGCTGTTCATTTTTATACTAATAACGAGGCAATACATATTAATGGGAAAGAGACTTTTCACACGTGGCTAAGTTGTCTCTAATGCAGTACTAACAAAAAAGGACTGAATAAATATTCCCTCAGATCTATGCAAAATTCCATGGTGAATCAAAAATTGATAACCTACCGAAAGTGTTCAGGAGAGTAATATCGACAACTTCAGAAAAGGCAGAAACTTAGTATTCCATGGCCGTATTAACAGTGAGTCAAATTATCGATCCAGTAATTCATACAAATACTAGAGAGCAACTGTATACTGGGTTGCGGAATGCAAGCCTCAAATAAGAGGAGTGGATACTAACCAAATATGCTGGATAATCAAAATGAACTGCGAGACACCTGCATATAGCACTGTCCTTTCAAGGGCCAATATTAATCAAAGAATCTAGTAAGTACTACAAATGCTCTACGCAGTGCTCCAGTAGTGAGCACAAAGCTAATATTGAATTACAGCACGCACCGAGGCATTTCAGCAGTCGTCCATCCCACGCTCCATATTCAAATGGAACAGAAAGAAACCATAAAACAGCAGTTGATCAAAAGTATCCGGACACCTACCAGTGGACACTGATATGGGCTGTGTTCACCAGTCGCCTATATAATGAACTCTGCTATGGACACTTTTAGTGAAGTGTCTGAATTCCTGTGCAGCAATGACAGCCCATTCTTTTCAAGAGCCAGACCAGACAGGGTAGTGCTGTTGGACGCTGGTGTCTGGAGCGAAGTCTACGTTGTGGCTAAAAAATTGTTCAAATGGTTCTGAGCACTATGGGACTTAACATCTGAGGTCATCAGTCCCCTAGACTTAAAACTACTTAAACCTAACTAACCGAACAACATCACATACATCCATGCCCGAGGCAGGATTCGAAACTGCGACCGTAGTAGCAGCGCGGTTCCGGGCTGAAGCGCCTACAACCTCTCGGCCATAGCGGCCGGCCGTTATGACTCATACCAAAGGGTTCAGATCGGGAATCCGAGCAGACCAGTCCATTTCAGGTATTTTACTGTCCACGAAACACTGCCTCACAGACTGTTTTTTATGACTTGGTGTACTGCCATCCTAATGCAGATCTGCTCATTGGTAGAGTCTTAGGAAGTGTAGCTCACATAGAAAGAAGACGCGTATGGAACACACGTGCGACCCATTCTTGAGTACTGCTTGAGTGTTTGAGATCTCCATCAGGTCCAATTAAAGGAAGACATCGGAGCGGCAAGTTAGATCAACATGCGAGTGTTACGGTGCTTGTCCGATTTTACATGTGTTCGCCCCTGACAAACAACTGACTGAGAAATTGAGAGTGGAACTGTACGCAAAAATGGATAACGCTAGATTTAAATATGGCCCTGTCACCCCTAATTAATCTGCGGTGGTAGCGTTGACGATAAATCACACCTGTTTTTACTTCCAAACATGAACGATCACGAAAACTTAGGGTGTTATATGACATCAAGCACATACACAAAAATAAAATAACGCAAAAGGGCGAAATGAGGATCAAGTAATAAAAGTAAAGGCTCTACTGAATGACAATAATTATACAGATCAATGCTGAATAATACTCAATGAACAATTTACAAATTATCCTCCTGACTGGCATTGCTAGCGAACTGTGTTAAAATTGGTCCAAAACGAGATCTGTTATAACTTGGCTGACCGACTAACATCGACACAAAACGTAAAATACGAAGAACCACTACACCCAAAATTACAGTGAAACCTATGTGGAAACAGCAACTGCACTTGATCCAACTATTTAACGTTACTCCTAACACAGACCGAAGCGGGAGTGGTCTCACCATAATGTTCCTGTTGCAGCGGCGATCTCATACGGCGACGGCGCGGCTGTGCAGTTGGCGTGTGGCGTCTCGGAATGTACACACCTACATTACTGGGACAACAGACCGCTGTCACTAAACTTCTCTATTTGCAACGATCTTCCAGGCAGCAAAAAGCTGGCGCGGCTAACGTCCTCTCAGAAGCAAAGACCAAGACGGGAGATGACTTGGGTAACGTCCTCTCAATACGAGAGCCCTTTATCGAGAGTCCAGCAAGATTGCTCTTCACCTTTGGTTTCTCCCCTAAACTTTTACCGAGCGAATCACATCACTAGAAGCTCTCAAAATACTCAGTTTGCCAGTGCCGACCGCGGTGGTCTCGCGGTTCTGGGCGCGCAGTCCGGAACCGAGCGACTGCTACGGTCGCAGGTTCGAATCCTGCCTCGGGCGTGGATGTGTGTGATGTCCTTAGGTTAGTTAGGTTTAAGTAGTTCTAAGTTCTAGGGGACTAATGACCACAGCAGTTGAGTCCCATTGTGCTCAGAGACATTTTTGAACCAGTGCCGACCAATGTACGGCCTGGGAACAGAACTCTTTTCCACTATTCTTTTATTTCTACAAAATTTCAGAAGTAAACTCTGCCCTCGCCGGCTGGGAAGAATCACAGATGTGGGCAATAACACGTTTACTAGAAGCTTTCTCCCAAGAGGCCACTCGAGATTTTACCGGCAAGATTCCCCGTCGTAGCGAACACAGATTCTTGCATTGAAAGTTTGTTAGTCGGAGGTCCTGGCCTGACCCACTTGAGTTACTCGAAGGCGTAAAATTAGCAGGACATAGGCGAGAGCACGCACAGGAAAGCTCGTCTAGCTATCCACTGCTCTGCTTTGGTAAACACTTGAACACCTGCAGCCGTGCGTCCTTCAGAGGTTGGTGACCGCTGTGGCCTCTCTAAACGGATTACAGAAATCCCCCAGTTCACCATTCATACCGTTAGGCTGTGGCCTTCGGCGGCTAGGCGGGGAAGTAGCCGAGCTCTGTCTCGCGTACTGCCTTTCCGCAAAATTTTATAATTACAAAATCGTGGAATTCTGGTATGGCGATGCGTTTCCACATACATTTCCTACACCGTAATTTACAGTATTACTACAACAAAACCTAAAGTGTCACGTTAAATGGACTCATGTAAGGTGAATGCTTGCAGCTGCCAACATGAGCCTTTTCTATACTTTTTTAGTAAATGTAGAAAATTTTTCTATTTAAAAATGTTTTATGATCGGTGACACTAACAATCTACTGAGAAAAAACTCGATAAAGCTACCTAACGGATTGAAACAACAATTTTAAACATGGCTGTGAGCCGGAAATCATACAAGAAAATTATTTGTGTAACACAGTTGCAACAAGATTTAAGTTGACCTGATTTCAACACCGACTAAGGATGTCCCCATCGGAAAAAAAACTGAAAACAGCGACAGGTGAAAAAAGAGTTATTAGCAAAATGCCATCGTTATACACTCCTGGAAATTGAAATAAGAACACCGTGAATTCATTGTCCCAGGAAGGGGAAACTTTATTGACACATTCCTGGGGTCAGATACATCACATGATCACACTGAGAGAACCACAGGCACATAGACACAGGCAGCAGAGCATGCACAATGTCGGCACTAGTACAGTGTATATACACCTTTCGCAGCAATGCAGGCTGCTATTCTCCCATGGAGACGATCGTAGAGATGCTGGATGTAGTCCTGTGGAACGGCTTGCCATGCCATTTCCACCTGGCGCCTCAGTTGGACCAGCGTTCGTGCTGGACGTGCAGACCGCGTGAGACGACGCTTCATCCAGTCCCAAACATGCTCAATGGGGGACAGATCCGGAGATCTTGCCGGCCAGGGTAGTTGACTTACACCTTCTAGAGCACGTTGGGTGGCACGGGATACATGCGGACGTGCATTGTCCTGTTGGAACAGCAAGTTCCCTTGCCGGTCTAGGAATGGTAGAACGATGGGTTCGATGACGGTTTGGATGTACCGTGCACTATTCAGTGTCCCCTCGACGATCACCAGAGGTGTACGGCCAGTGTAGGAGATCGCTCCCCACACCATGATGCCGGGTGTTGGCCCTGTGTGCCTCGGTCGTATGCAGTCCTGATTGTGGCGCTCACCTGCACGGCGCCAAACACGCATACGACCATCATTGGCACCAAGGCAGAAGCGAATCTCATCGCTGAAGACGACACGTCTCCATTCGTCCCTCCATTCACGCCTGTCGCGACACCACTGGAGACGGGCTGCACGATGTTGGGGCGTGAGCGGAAGACGGCCTAACGGTGTGCGGTACCGTAGCCTAGCTTCATGGAGACGGTTGCGAATGGTCCTCGCCGATACCCCAGGAGCAACAGTGTCCCTAATTTGCTGGGAAGTGGCGGTGCGGTCCCCTACGGCACTGCGTAGGATCCTACGGTCTTGGCGTGCACCCGTGCGTCGCTGCGATCCGGTCCCAGGTCGACGGGCACGTGCACCTTCCGCCGACCACTGGCGACAACATCGATGTACTGTGGAGACCTCATGCCCCACGTGTTGAGCAATTCGGCGGTACGTCCACCCGGCCTCCCGCATGCCCACTATACGCCCTCGCTCAAAGTCCGTCAACTGCACATACGGTTCACGTCCACGCTGTCGCGGCATGCTACCAGTGTTAAAGACTGCGATGGAGCTCCGTATGCCACGGCAAACTGGCTGACACTGAAGGCGGCGGTGCACAAATGCTGCGCAGCTAGCGCCATTCGACGGCCAACACCGCGGTTCCTGGTGTGTCCGCTGTGCCGTGTGTGTGATCATTGCTTGTACAGCCCTCTCGCAGTGTCCGGAGCAAGTATGGTGGGTCTGACACACCGGTGTCAATGTGTTCTTTTTTCCATTTCCAGCAGTGTATATAATAACTTCTTAAATTCATATTTAAAACTTAGAACAATTACAGGTACTGGAACTGACATGTCAGTGGTGTTTGTCAGTGAAAAGAAACACGTCAAAAATGTTGAGAGACGTTACTGACGTGAAGCTAGGTTCATTGCCTCAGTTTCTTCCAAACGGTGGTGATATTGCAACGAGAAGCTATTGCGTAAGGATTGAAAGATAGCACTAGCAGTCAGATTTAATCTGTATACTCGTCATGACGATAAAATGTAATTAGACATTGCCGTGTATAGAGATAACAATATTGGACTGATGGTTGCATTTCCTAAAGTAATACGACCTACGCTTTTCACTAATCAATATTGTCTCCTCTTCGTCATTATTCCTCCTGCCAACATTCCGTCCTTCGAACGTTTCCTTTCTTCAGAGCACACACTTTCCATCGCTTAGAATGAGACTGTTGCGACAAGAAATTACGGTACGTTGTTTCCTGGTCTCAGTAGCGTGTGCACGCAGGTTTTTGTTTCCAGCCGCACTCCAGGCTGTGCCTGCCGGCTGTATTTCTTGTCCCGCGAAATAGTCGTGCGCCGTGTGCTTTGTCGTTAAGATTTATGGCGGCGTCGGACGAGGGACGCAGCTGTCGCCATAACAGTGATGAATTCTCCACTCGCGGCCAAGTTTTCTAACTGCAACGCAAGACAAAATAAAAAGAGTCCCTACCTGCAATGGCAACGGCCATCAATCAGTCATGGCTTACTGGTTTAATCTTCAGAATATTCGAAAAAAGTACAGTCAAATACTACGCCGCTAATAGAACTGACTTACAGTTAGACGTGAAATTGAAGGCGACCCACAACCCGGTTCCAGAGTTTTGTAAACCTTCGTCGCCAGTTCTGTAAAGGCCTCGTCGCTACTGCTGTGGAGACTGAGTTTCCACTGTTGTTACGGCAGGCCGAGTTTGTGAGTTCGTGAGATGGCTTCTGGTGAAGCACACCGTGTAGACAATTTCTCCCTGCCACTATTACTCAGCTATGCCTCAGGGTCATGTAACAGGATAGGAGAACGAAGGTTCTGCAACAAGTCAACAAATTAGTAACAAAGTCATACAAATTAGTTAAAAAGATTTACTTATCTTTTTGACTTGTCGAATAATGTAGTCTGCAACACTTCAAGTAATACAAAAAGAGGTCCTCAATGGCTAAGTGCAAATAATCGTAGCTTAACTTCACACTCCATAGAAAATGCTATCTACAGCGACTGTCTAATCACTTCTAAGAGTTCACTAAACGACGTTCCTGGGCGATGATCTATAACCAAGTGGGCGAGAGCTGCCCTTCTATCTTCCGAGTATCTTCTGTCCCTTGTCGTCCAGCCGTTGGAGTATTGTACTCGGCAGGCAATTGGCCGAGGCGAGGCGTGGCGCTGGTGGAACTCACGCAGGTGGCGAGTCTCAATGACACTGGCAGCAGCTCGCATCCTTCGTTTGTGGTGCTTTTGCCCTGGCTGTGTGTTGTTCGGATGAAACAGCACGAAGCTTCGTGGATGTCGGCAATGGTGCAGGCACCTGTGCTGTCAGTGCCTTCGGTCCGAAGACTGACTTGATGCAACACTTCATGCTAGTCTATCTTCTGCACGACGCTTCGTCGCAGAATAACTGTTACCCACATGAAATTGAAACTGCCTGCTGCATTCCTACTTCGACCTTACTCTACAGCATTATAGACAAATAAGAAAAACATTTATAAAGGCTTTGTGTTGCAGTTTTGAGCTGTGGGTTACATTGAACACAGGGTAGGTAGACAGCGGAAAAATTGAATGTACTAGTGATATGCATATAGATATATTACAAAAACTTCACTGACTGAAATAAGAAATAAGTGGCCATGTGTCGAAACAAATTAATGAAGGAATGTGGTTAACACAAAAAAAATGTCACCCAGCCAGTGATGATAGAGAAAATAAAGACTCAGATGCAGAACATAGATAGAAAATAGTTATCGTAAAAAATAATCGTTGGCATTAACTGCACCAAGTGAATGCGACGTCAGAAAGGCGTTCCGTTTCCTGAATTTATTATATTAGTGATTTTTGTAGTGTTTTCATCACTGAAGTGATTTATGGGTACTAATATAAATATCACACCTATCATTTGCGTGGTCAGGAGAGCTGTTTTAGCGCATTAACAAGACATAGGCCATACGGATGACCATGAAATGATCTCAATAAACTGACACACAGGAATGATGATATGATGAAAAGAACATGTCGTGACAAATGAAAATTTTGTCTGGAATCCGAATTAATTTCTTTTTAAGAGCAGTTCCATTAGCCCTTAGATTGCCTGAGCACAATTCCAAGAACAAATCAAATTTTGAAACTTCCTGGCAGATTAAAACTGTGTCCGGCCGAGACTCGAACTCGGGACCTTTACCTTTCGCGGGCAAGTCCTCTACCATCTGAGCTAGCGAAGCACGACTCAGGCCCGGCCCTCACAGCTTTACCTCTGCCAGTATATCGTCTCCAACCTTCCAAACTTTACAGAAGCTCTCCTGCAAACCTTGCAGAAGTAGCAGTCCTGAAAGAAAGGATAGTACGGAGACATGGCATAGCCACAGCCTGGGGGATGTTTCCAGAATGAGATTTTCACTCTGCAGAGGAGTATGCGCTGACATGGGGCGTGAGTCGTGCTTGGGTAGCTCAGATGGTAGAGGACTTGCCCGCGAAAGGCAAATGTCCCGAGTTCGAGTCTCGGTCGCGCACACAGTTTTAATCTGCCAGGAAGTTTCATATAGCGCTCACTCCGCTGCAGAGTGAAAATCTCATTCTGGAAATCAAATTTCCTTTTTTACTGATGTTTGCTCCAGACACTGCGAAACACTACAGATAGGGGCGCTCTCGGGGCATGTAGAAGTGGCAGCGCAGCGTTGTCGGGTATGTTGGTGGACCGCGGCATTCCCTGCAATAAAGTCATACCCAATACGTTGCAAGCCCACCAGTTTTAGACTACTTTCACCGACACCGTTTCATGTCCCTGCATCTCAACTCATTTAGCGCCTATACCTCCATTAACTTCATGTCAATGCAGTAAATTAATGTAGTATAAGTTCCTTGTAGCTCTGTAAACCATAGTCCTCCATCCTATCCTTTCCTCCCTTGATCGTATTCTTTACTGGAGAACTACCTACGATTGCTGGGAAGTAAGAGCAGGAAGACCAAACGAGATTTGGGTTCTCGGATATTCCGGTGACCAAAATGGTTGCTCGTGTGAAGCACGAATCCCCGTATGTCGCAAATTTTAATCTGTCACATATTCACCTTGTAAAGAAGCCTATAATTTAGTAAGAAATACAGGATTTGTCAGGAGGAACGTTCAGTATTCAGTGTTATGACAAGACCTGTCCATGGGCTCTAAAACGCGTGCCTTAATAGGTATGAGCACTTCTTCATACTACATATCGTGAAACAAATTTCTTGCTCTGCAGACTTTTTGCTTTCCATATTCTGAGCAGTGGTAGTACAGAGTGAAACAAGGAAAAATGCCCAGTAAACATGGGGTCTTACGTGCATACCTTACGCGCTAAGAGCACTTGATCACCTTCCTTCTCTTCGAGAGATCAAGTGTTCGTAACTAGATCTTTTTGCTTCGAATGATCCTTCCTGTTACATGCCTACATACTGACCACTCCTCCTGGAACGCCCTGCACGAGAACAACAGTGGAGACGCTGAGCCGCTACACAGTGTCGACGTCTTGACGATTAACGCAAAACATTAGGTAACAGTAGGTCTGTATCTACATTAAATAACTGAGACATAAGTTATGATTTATGTTTTGTTTCTTTCTAATTAATTCATTTAAAGCAGGACTCAAATGAACGTTTTAACATGGATGAATAAATAATTGTAATGTGTGAAACAAATATTACTATTTTCGACACTTGTGCACTGATGTAAAGTGTTTTGTGCTACCAAATCCTTGAATTAGAAATTTTATAATTTGTAAACTAATAACTGTAATGACAAACATGTCTGTTAACAATTGCAGTTCATTTGTTAGTTAAATAAAAATTCCTAAAAACAAATCCAAGAATTTTCATTGCGAAACGTTGATTGAAAATTAGTTTCTCATTAAAATGATAACGTAGTAAAAGTCAATACAAATTATTGATACATTTAGCTGTAAAACTTCGATTTATATCCATAATCTTTGTTTTCAGTATCAACACTAATGAGGCGTAAAAAAGTAATTCTTAGGGAAATCTCATGATAAACGTACGAAATTTAGAGTTGTAGTAATTCTATTTTTTTCGTAAAAGCGCACGAGATATGAGTTTTGTACAATTTCTTTTGCCACATATAAAGTAATAAGAATAGAAGTGTTTCGTAACATGAATAAAATGTAACGCTATCTATATTCTATGTAATGTCATCACAAGAATGTGCTGGTCATTCTTCTCAAAACAGGAAAAACGTTTGCGTTATGCAGTTGTAGCAGGAATCGATAGGCTAGATATAATCTTTACGAAATTTTATTAGGATCTTAGTATGCCTTTTTGAATAAATGCAATAAAATAAAATGGAAAGGTCTCGTGTTTGGGCATAGGACTGCTTCTGTTAGCTACCGTATCTTTCACTTTTCGCAATGTTTCTTTTGCTGCCATCCTTATCTACTAGTTCCATTCCATACAGCTTTGCAGCGTTGCACATAGATTTTTCATCGACTTGTCTGTGTAAAACAGCACACCACTAATTCTGTATACGAAGTTTACGTGATTGTTTCTGCTACTCGTTTGCATTAACCCCTATAGTCACTCAACGACGACACATACCCGTGCACCGAACCGTCATAACCCCAAATTGCTGTTCAGCGTGCCCGTCAGATTATTTATGTATATAAATAATTAGAGCGGTCCTATCACACTTCCCTGGGACACTACAGACGATACCGTGGTCTCTGAGGGGCACTTGCCATCGAGGAGAACAGACTGGGATCTGTTGCTTAAAAAGTCTCTGACTTACGTATACGGGAACCTATTCCGTATGCTCGGACCTTCGGAAACAGTCTCAGTTTGGGCATTGTGTCAAACTCTTTCCACCGCTAGGAGTATGGAACCAGCCTCTAGCGATACTTGGTTCCAGGATGTCTTGCGAGAAGAGTGAAAGCTGAGCTTCGAGCGGTTAACGCTTTCTAAACACTGAGCTTTATCGCCTCAAGGAAATTTATTATATTTAAATTAAAATATATTCCAGATTTCTATAGCAAATCGATGTTAAGCATATTGATCTGTATCTTTTGTGTATCCGTTCTTTTACCCTTCTTCTGTAAAGGAGTTACCTGCGCTCTCCTCCACTTGCATGAGACTTGACGCTGGATTAGATAAAAACAAGTATAGGGTCCAAACAGTAGACTACTCTGTAGAGCCGATCTGGCATTCCATCCAGATCCGGTGACTTCATCGTTTTCAACTCCTTCATTTACTTCTGTACGCTACGGCTCTCATTCACTATTTCCTCCAAACGGATCATGCGACGGTCAAATGATGTTTGTAGCATCCTCTTGCGTGAAGGAGTTTTTAAACGGAAAACTTAATATTTCAGCTTTCCTTTTGCTGTCTTCTATTGCCACACCAGACTGGTCGAGGAGTGATCGATAGAATCCTTCGACCCGCTTAGTGATTTTACGTGAACTTCAATTTTCTGGGGTTCCCGGTAAGATCCTCCGCCGAGGTATTACTGTCTCGTTTGTTGTGTGTTCCACGGATCGATCTTGTCGGTGCCAGAAGCCTTAACATTAAATTTTTAGAAGTTTAATGGCAACAATGTCCACAGCCTATGTGAGATTTTTAAATGAAATCATTCCGCTTTTGGCTGTTAAAACATCATTTATTGTGATTGAAGTTTCGTTATGTCATTTACAAGCATTCTGACACAATCAGTCGGCTAATATAATACACATTATTATGAAACTGATGAACATTGAAAGTGATGATTTTAAAGCTGCTTACGAGGTTGTTATAACGCACTCAAGAATATAAAGCTGTGACATACTGTGTAAGAGCAGTTGCGTGAGTTGCTGTGAATTTATCTGCTGTTCCGCATGCCATATAGAGTAGGAGAAATAATGAAGTAAACACTGAAGTTTAAATTTAATGCAGTAAGTGTTGCAACTGTATCATAATAGTGGCAAAGAGGTAAATATACGAAGTGTGCGAGCTATGGAGTCCAGAGGTGATAGCATATGGAGTCGATATCCTGTGGTTTATGTGTGCATATAAAAGAGAAAAGTGAAGGAAATATGTGTGAAATAAAAACGAAATTTCCAAATCTTACTGAGAATATAGCTTAAAAGTAGGTAAAAGAATGAAGTGACAACAGGTCAAAATAAAACTATATCCAGAGGCACAAATACAGATAAGGGTCTAAAATCTCAATTATCAATGAATGCCAAAGGAAGACATAAGCAAAAGAGGCGCAAGAAATACACAAATGTACGAAAGGTATGAAGAAGTAATAAGCGTGGTATGGTCCAAAATACTTACCATAGATTACAAGACGTTCCCGAAGCAGTCCAGGAATTTCGTGTTTTTGAGGTCAATCTGTTCGTTCAACATGTATTCTGGATGGTCTCAAAATACCATGTGAGTAGCTTTAAAATTATCACTTTCAGTGTTTGTCAATTTCATAATCAAATGCATTATATTTGAGAACTGACTGTTTTAAGAATGCTTGAAAATCACTATAGGTTGGAATTGTAATCGCGATAAATGATAGTTTAACAGTCAAAAGCGGAATGATTCCATTTACAAAATATTAATTTTTCCTGTATCCAACCACATACCATCCACCATCTTACTTAACGCTGGTATACAATGTAACGCAGCATCTCTCATATCGTAGGGTTTCGTCACAGCATCTTTGTATATAAACGAAATACTGCAGTGTTCAATCACCATTAGTACAGATAATTAAAACAAGGTTATTCATATCTCCAGGGTTTCAGAAGACGACGTGAGAACTCCAGTTCATGCAGAAAATAAACATATTTCACTGGAAAGAGCATCTCCTCATGTTTTAACTCAAATTTCAGACTCCAGTTTGGTCGTTGGCTTGGTTGCGGAGTATCTTTGCGAGCGGGTGCATTGCAGAATCTAGCATGCTATGTTGCTATTTTGTATTGTGGGTATCTCTGCATTGGAAAGGCATTATTATGGAAGTTCTTGTGTGGCTGCAAGTACTATTATTGTGAAAGTAATGAGATATGGAAGTGGATTCAGTGAAAAGTGCATAAGGAAGTAATTAAGTGTATGAGTACCCGCCACTTTGTGTGTCGTACCGTACACCAATCATCCGCGTCGTAATCGGCTTCCCAGAATGAAACTAATGTGAATCAGAAAAGTGGTTTACCACAACGGAGATCAATCAACGGCCAGTGTCTTGTAGCGAGCGTGACAATATGCTTTCGGCCATCGTGTTCCCGCATCATCAACAATCAGCCGCGTCACGACGGTTCGCGCACGATCGTACAAGTGAGAAATGTGAACTGTGAATTAACTTTTATGAATAGTATTACATTATTACAAGTGTGAAGAAGGACTGGTAGCAGATATCTGTGTGTGCGTGACGAGCGTTAAGAACTTCCGTTCGACCATTCGGCTCCCGCGCCATCAACAATCATCCGCACCATGTCGGTTACGCGTACGCTCGTCCAAGTGATAATTGTGGTGTCTGTGTATCTATCACCGAAGGTCCGGCCAGAGCAAGACTGTGACATACGTGTGACGGCGTGAAGAATAACGGTTTCAGCAACACTATGTTACATGAATTATGAATTTTGCGTGATACCTGAAGTACCGTCGTACTGAGGCGTGATCGAAGGCACTTTTAAAGAATAACTGTTTATTAGAAAACCGAACTCAGTTATAACGTCCTAGGCTGAGTATCCACGCAACTAAATTAAACAGAAATATCTCTCCTGTGACGGTGTCTGTGATGTGCCTTCGCGACGAACCCCAAAAACGTAGTATGGGGCGGCGTGGAGACCTGGAACGTTACTGGGCTGGTGCTGCGGGCGGATGAAGGCTGATGTACTGCTGGTGGAGGCCACACCAACTGCCCGGTGTGTGCCGCCTTGGAGCGCTGAAGCAGTGAAGGAGAACTGCTGGAACTGGCAACCTGTGGCGCTGGGACAGAACTGTTGATGTGTCTGGACGGAATTGCTGGTACTGGAAACTTGTAGCGCTGGGACTGAACTGTTGATGCATCCAGACAGAAGTACTGGTACTGGCAACTTGTAACGCTAGGACGGAACTGTTTATGCGTCCGGACGGAACTGCTGGTACTGCCAACTTGCGGAGTAGTTCTCAACTAACTTAGCGTAATCGCAGTTATGAGTGAGCAAACTGAGCTCGGCTTGTCACATGGTAAGCACCAAAGTGCTTTGCCTCGTCTTTGTGTGTCGTTGCCTGTTGTGTTGTATTGGCCTGTGTTTATGTGAGTGGGATGGTCCTCACGCTGTTGTAGAGAACGTCACCCACTTTACAGGTCTAGCCAATGGATATTCAGCCAGTGATTGTGTTGGTATCCCAAGCTACTGACAAACCGGTTGTGGGAGAGGCAAACCTTTTCATAACCGCACTGGTTGTCAGGAGGAGTCTGTCCTGCAACAGTGGGGTGACCACGTCGTCATGGAGCTGGTGTGTTGCGTAAAGCCTGGGATGGCACAACGCTATTTTGAGAGCGCGATTTGGCACCATCTGTAGGGTATCGATTTGGGAGTCGGCAGCGTACCCCCACAGCACGGCCGCGTACTCCAATAGTGGATCGTCCAGTGTCAGATAAAGTGCGATGCCATGGAGAGGGGGCAAGTGTCGAATATCGGTTGAGCAGGGAGCAGAGGGTCCGTAAATGCCCCACGGCCCTGTCACATATCTAGGACATGCGGCAGCCAGGTAAGACACTGACCGAGGTTTGCAACGCGTAGGCAGCAGTCGTGGTCCACAGACCGCCTCCCGAGATGGTGATTGGCGGTAGAACCGGCGGCACCTTTCGTCTGGTAAAGACGACCGCCTGACTCCTCCCAGCACTAAAGGTGACTTAGCACCGTCCGACGGTAGCCTAAATAGTCGAGAGGGATGGATATCCAAGTGGCGCTACGAGAGCACGATAACTGTCATAGCAAAATAGTGTCCACTGACAGCGCTCTCTGCTGCCACAGTCGAGGCGAGGCCAGCGCGTCAAGACAGCCCAGTCCATACAAGGAATTCCTGCTTGTGTTCAAAATGGTTCAAATGGCTCTGAACACTATGAGACTGAACATCTATGGTCATCAGTCCCCAAGAATATACAACTACTTAAACCTAACTAATCTAAGGACATCACACACACCCATGCCCGAGGCAGGATTCGAACCTGCAACCTTAGCGATCGCGCGGTTCAAGACTGTAGCGCCTAGAACCTGCTGGTGTGCGGATGAATCGATCACCAAGTGGATACATCTTCACGTCTCAGACTAAGATATTGGAAACACGAATTGCACTGAGAACGTGTAAGGACCGTAGGACAAATTAGATGCGCTTCGTGTTTTCAGCTTTTACATTTTAATACGGAATAACACATGGTCATGAGAGACACCGGAACTGCATAATTTTTTTTAAAATCATTTATTGTAACGGTCTCAGTTGCAATTAGTCACAGTTGATAACTACTTTCGGGCAGTTTGATGCTCATCTTCGGATGTGATTAATCACACAATATGAAAAGTAAAATATCTTTTAAAATTACAAATTAACATTTGAACTTATTTACTTACTTAGATTTTAATCAATTAAAACAGTGTAGAAGTATTCATTTAGACGTAAGTAACATGTTATCGAAATTTATCTACGCTTAAATAACTACTTCAGATTGCTTACATCAGTGGAACAGGAGATAATTGTGCCCTATCTGTTGTCATGGTGGCAGAATCTACGAATGTAATTTGGCAGAACTTAAAGTAAAAACACACAGTATTGGAAATATTAATATGATAGAAATTCCAACTCTTTCAGGCGACTTCTGAAACCCCCATTTTCCACTACTTTCATTTATTTAAAAGTAAACACGCTATTAATGCCAGGGATGTGTCAAAACTAATTTCCTCTCCTTTTTTATATCCAGTGGAGAAGGGAGCTCTTCTAAACGTATCAGAAGTAAAAAAAGACGCTCTAATGAGCGCCTCTGGGTTTTTCTCCTCCCCAATTTCGTTTCCAGGTACGGGCTGCAGCGCGCGTGATTACAATACGGCGTCGTTTAAGCTGGAGCGCTCCAGATAAGAGCGCGGCGCGTCCCGGCTGGAGGAGGTGCTCCCCGGGGACGGATGCTGGGCCCGCCGCCGGCGCCGTGTCCTCCGAGCCAAGTTTCCTCTTTGATGCGGCGCTCCGCCCAGCTCATACCAGAGGCCGGCACTTCCCGGCGGCGGCAGGGAGCATCAAATAAGTAAGTCCCGACAAGTTCCGTACGCAACACCGCCGGCAAAGTTGCCCCATAAACTCGGCATTTTATGAGGCTGTTTTAAGGCCCGTGGGAGTAACAGCCCTGAGCAGAATCAACAGCGCATTCATATTTGCTTAAAATTCAACAAAGGCATAGTGAGTCACTTTGTTGCAAGGCTCCAGGGGTTCTCTATTTTCTCGGCCGCTAAAGTGAATTTTTGAAACCCTTGACTTTGTGTCTCAATGGTAATGCGCTGCCTTACTTCCCTTTCAATTTCTGGTGTTTCGTACACTACTCTGACATAATAAAGAGCTCAGTTTATTAGGAATTCACCCTTCCTCCTCCTTATAGTGCTGCTATGTATCACTTGAACTCCATGACAATGAGATCCCAACACTTTTAATGATTTGCCGATTTTAATCGGCAGTGTTTCAATTTCCACGTCTTATGCATCATTGCGTACTTCCTACAGATGTATATAATTACTGATTATTACAATCCATTTTCTATAACCCTCTTGCACATTTTAAGCACATAACTTGCTCACCCCGCTACAGCCATTTGACCGAGCGTTCGAGGACACAATTATTTAAGGTAATTGATCTCCCGCCGGGAAATGAGCAGGGGCAACTTGCAGACGACTGCACCGTGCACGTTCGATGGCCACTGGCGAGGCCGCCTGCACATCTCGGATGAGGCCTCCCAAAGGTATACCGAGTGCACACTGGTTTACTTTCCAGCCCTGAACGCTATCTACCTAAAGGTCCCCATAACGCACCTAACATTGGAGCTCCAATAACCAGTAAACCCTTCCCCCTGTGTCTACTCGGACCCTGCTGACGGAGCGTTCACCTGTCCACTCACAGGGTGAACGGGTGAGGCTAAAAGGCCGGTCTCCACATTAGCCCTCCGCCTCGAGCGAGCCCGTTACCACCCTCCACTCACCCTGCCGAGAGGGCGGATCTACCACGTCGGGAGCACCAGGAGGTGCGTTTGAAGCAGAGCCTATGGGGAAAACAAGTGACACCTGAGGTGTGTCATGCGATGCGCGAGAGTCTCACCCATCGCTACACCCCGAGGAAGGTGCCTGAAGGTGACTGACCATAGCCAACAGCAAGTTCAGCTGTTCGCCAGCTCCTCCTGCGTCCACACTCAAACAATGTACCACTCCTTGCAAGACTAACTGAACAGATAAAGTATGAAAGCAGACAATCCTAGATATGCGACTTGCTAACCTCCTGATGTGTTAAAAAGCTACGTAGCTGGCTGTTCAGTGAGCAAAAATTACACTAAAGATTGAATGAATAAACGCTTACAAAAACGCGAAATTAACACGTTTAAACAGAAAAAAATACTTGAGTTGCTGAAACGATCTGTAAACAAGGGGTTAAAAATCTGACTCTTTTGGAGGATTGGGACAAACGCGTAAGTTTTTTTTTTTTTTATATCAGTACGGCAAGTCGCACACATAGTTTACAGATTCCCATTCAGTTTTGTTAGTGCTGCAATTTATATATGTTATCATGATACAACTTTACGTAAAATAAGGGAAAGGCAACCACTTACCTAGAAACAAGTAGCTGATACAGTGAGAGTGGGCTTTTGGTTGTCTGTGTGGTTTTTGTGTCTGTATGGATGCTCCTATTAGTAAAGGAACAAGTACTCGAAAGCTGGTGTTAACTGTTTTCTGTGCGCTAAGTATCAATCCTCAATAGGTAAGTGATTGCCTTGCCGTTATTTTACGTATATTTCCATCCGGTGTGTGAGTGTGTGTGTGTGTGTGTGTGTGTGTGTGTGTGTGTGTGTGTGTGTGTGTGTGTGTGTTGGGGCTTATGGGCGCTCAACATCGAGGTCATCAGCGCCCTGACACACATTAAAAGGAACGAATGTGGACAAACCTAATAAAACTGAAGCACACAATCAAAGAAAGCAGGAAAAGAAGGAAAATGCTACATAAGAAAGTAAAACCGAAGGAAAGGGAAAACGTAGCAACAAGAATGCCACAGGAAATTGTCGTTGGCTGGCGACTTACATAAAATATGGGCGAGCTTGTCACACAGTGAGCAAATTAAGATCCTCTCCCTAAAATCTTTGTAAAAACTTTTGATATGACACAGAACTTTAAAACTTTAACCACATTCGTTCGAGTGCTGCCTAAAAGAGATGGCAGGTCCGCTGGCAAGTCAGCCGCTGCCCGCTGGTCAGAAAATAAAACGCAATCCAATAAAACGTGGCGCACAGTGCCCTGGACACCACAAGCACCATACATTGGAGGGTCCTCCCGTTGGAGCAGGAAGCCATGCGTCATAGGGCTGTGGCCTATTCGAAGCCGAGTGAGAAGAACTTCGTCCCGTCGATGGGGCTGAAAGGAAGTACACCACACACTCGCTGTGGGCTTGACTATACGCAGCTTATTGTCAGTCACTTCCAGCCACTCATCCTCCCACCGACGCATGACTCGTGAGCTCAACAGCGAGGTGAGTGCGTGCAGGGGGATAGCACACTGAGATACTTGTGGATCGAGGCACGCCTCCTTGGCTGCAAGATCTGCCCTTTCATTCCCAGCAATGCTGACATGCCCCGGAACCCACCAGAAACCTTCTCCAGTCGCTGTAGTCGGAGGAGGGCATCCTGGATGGTCTGGACTATTTTGTCTGCCGGATACAAAAGTTGCAGGAATTTCCATTTTCGTTATACATTACAGAAGTTACTTTTTCGAGGTCTGTAATAACCATATGGATTTATATGCATTTCTGTATTAAATAAATTCCCTTTTCATCGTATTTCTTGAATTGTACGTTCATTATCTGAAACGGACCAGCCTTTTTTAAATTCGCGGAACTTGTGATCTAGGTGTACATTTGCTCTTTGTACTTACTAAGAATACCGCCAATAGAAAAACTTTTTTACCGAGAAAAACAAGAAACATGACACCCTTTACTGTGTTCCGGCTGCGTTTCTAAACTTCATACAATAGTATTCAATAGTGCATTCCTTAATGTGTGTGACCGACTGCGACAGCCCGCGCCATCTCAGGTTTGTATAAATGAGTTTGCTAGTAATCGTCGTGACAGTATCAGGCTGTGGTATGTCTCGCAATCGATTCTGAAGGCCGTTCGACGGCAATTAGCTTTTCAACTAAGAGGTCCCTTCAGCATAAAACAAACTTCGCTCATAAACCTCACAGGAATAACCGTACGGATTTAACGACCAGGACAGAAGCAAGAACAAAGGACAAGCGATTTGACATTAAAGACACACGAAGAGAGAGGAATATGAGGGGCGTAAATGGCAAAGAAGAATAATCAGGTAGATAAGTATCTACGAAAGAAATCAGTGTTCTTGTAATTATTGTACCAAAACAGAAATTGCAAGGGATGAAAGAACTGATACATACACAACGATTTATTGCGGAATTTCACAGGAGAGAGACAGAGAGAGAGATGCAGGGTGAGTAGCAATATTAACTAATGAAAAATGGAAAAATAAATTGAAAGGCTGAACTGTGGTAAGAGAAACAATTTTAACGCTTAGACTACAATTACAGAGAGGAACATTAACGTTCATAGTTGGATGTGCTCCAGGAAAACCCAAAAGTGAAGAGTCAGAACGATTTTATGCAGTTATTCAATCATTATTAGATAATATCTGCAAAATGAGAAGCAGCCAGCCGAGGCAGACGCAGCAACAAGGAAGTAACCGATTTTGAGACTTTTACGAGTTCCTAACCAGGAGCGAATTTTACAATATCATCTGTGTGCTTTAATAGTTTAGTTTCTGGAGTTTCTACGAGTTCATTTTATATCTAATAGCCACAGTTCTTGCGTTTTCGTTTGCATCGGAAAGTAAACCGATTTTGTGACATATCACAAGATCCTAATCAGGAGCGAATTATTTATTTTCACCTGAATACTTTGGTAGTTAGGTTTTTGAATCTCTGCATTTTCGTCAGTGTCTAAAGTGTTCTGCAGCATGTGCTGATAGTCCGTTTTTCTGGATAGTTTAGTTTTCTGTGGTCTTTAGTATGAACAAGGATGCGAGCAGATGCGAGCTGAGTTGGTGACACTTTGCTCTCAGCTCTAGGCTGTGATGGCTTCGTTTACACAGATTGAGGCTGCAGTGGATGGGTGCCACTGTTGTGGGCCAGCTGTGGGGATCCAACATACATCCAGGACGTCTGAGTCCTCCAATCGGTGCTTACCGGTGGCCAGCCCAATTGCTGCCTGCACTGTGGTTGACCCCTCGCCTGTGGTCGAGTTGAAGGTCGCCCCAGAGCGTATCAGGCTGCGTAAGACTTCCCAGGCGGCTGCATGTATGGCCTTTGAGGTTAGTCTGACATGCAGGTTCCAAGTGCTGTCTATAACTGACACTGTCGCTGAGCTAGATGCCATCGCCTGTCCTGTTTCAGAGGAAACCTCTCAGCCTGCAGGATCTCGGCAATCACAGAATGTGGGATTATTGATAGTTGGGAGCTCCAAAGTTAGCCACGTTATGGGCCCGTTAGGGACATGGCTGCCAAAAAGGGGAAGAAAACCAATGTACACTCCATGTGCATACTGGGTGAATCATTCCAGATGTGGAATGGGTCCCCCTGGATGCCTTGAAGAGAACAGAATGCAGTCAAATGGCCAACTGCAGGTGGTGGCTCAGGTTGGTACCAATGATGTGTGTCACTTTGGATCAGAAGAGATTCTCTCTGGCTTCGAGTGGCTAACAGCCAGTCCTGCTTGTGAGATGAAAGGAGAGCTGACCATTTGCAGCATAGCCGACAGGACCGATTGCAGACCTCTGGTACTGAGCCGAGTGGAGGGTCTGAATCAGAGGCTCAGACAGTTCCGTGACAGTGTAGGTGACAGATTCCTCGACTTGTGCCAAAGGGTGGTTGGGTTTTGGAATAGTTCAAGAGTGCACTATATGCAGGACGTGGCTACATGGGTAGCAGGCGCTGTGTGGCGTGGACTAGGGGTTTTTTTTTTTTTTGGACGGTCCCGGGAAAATTCAAAAAGGGTTTCAGTCACAAAGGGTGCAGGCAAAACACAGGAAGAAAGTAAATCTAGGAACCATTGGTATAACAGTTGTAAATTGTCGTAGCTGAGTTGGAGTAGTACCAGAGCTGCCAGCGCTAATAGAAAGCACTGATACTCAAATAGTTATACGCACTGAAAGCTGGCTAAAGCTGGAGATAAGCTCAGCCAAAGTTTTGGCGAAGAACCAAAACATGTTCTGAAAGAATAGGCTAAAGAACCAAAACATGTTCTGAAAGAATAGGCTAAACACGGTTGGCGGTGGCATGTTTATTGTTGTTAGAAATAGTTTATCTTGTCGGCAGATGATGGTTGAAGTGATTGCTATAGCAAAAATCTACTAATACCAGTATTTCTGGCTCCTGTTTTGATCAGAACCCAGGTAGAATCTTCCTACAAGTCGGCCAGGGCCCCGAAGATGGCACAGAAAAACGCTGAAACTGGTAGCGAAATAAAAAGTTTTGAAAACTAGACAGCTGAAGGGTGTTCAATTTGACATCCTGTATCGAACAGTCGAGTCGTGCAACTATCTATAAAAAGATGGACATAAAAGAGACTTCTATACATAGTCGCCTCTTCAATTTAGACAATTTCCCAATACCCTCGTCATAGAAGGCAGCATCCTGTGCTTGCCGACAATTTTCTATGGTGGACTGCAACTCGTTGTCTGTGCCACAATGTTGTCTTCACAGCCAGTGGTTCATGAGAACGAAGAGAGAAAATCAGAGCGAGACTAATCCGGGCTGTACGGTAGGTGATAAAATACTCCCATCGAGAAAGCTGCAGAAGCGTCCTCATTTTACCCGTGCAATGTGCGGCCGAGAAGTTATGAAGAAGGAACTGCATGACAGTTACGTTATGTGGGGTTGCATGAAATCAGACAAATCTCCCAGCAGGCACCCATACCTAGCGGCAGTCACTATTTTCTTGGTATCTTTACACGATAACTCTGCGCTCAGAAATGAGAAGAGCGACGTGATGCTATCAACGGGCATACTAGAGAGACTGCCCAACACATCTGCGCAAATCTTCATCGGGTTTTCGTTGTGGTTTCCATTTCGCGACGGATCGTTCCTTACTTTCCGAATATTCTTCGTATGTTGATATGTTGTAGTTTGAAAATATGCTTTGCTTTTGCAGCCTTATATTTATTCCGTGTGTACAAAATATGGTCCTTAATACGTTCTGCGAAACACAGTGCATCAACTCAGCCTAGTCCTACCACTCCCCTACTTCATGACGACGAATACGTCAGAGGGTTGGGGAGGGAGACATTCAAATAACGAAAAAGACAAAGTTTTGTAGGGAAGCTTGGATAATACACATTCTAAATTTAAATGATTACAGAAGAAACTGTAGAAAAGTAGCAAATGAAGTTGAGCAGTAGGAAATAGAGAAGTCAAGAAATGACACTGGTCTTAATTGCTTGTGGCAAAGTCGAAATGATTAGAAGAGAAACGCAAAACTGTGGATTCATGAAAGAATATATAGGAAAGATTGATACTGAGCATAGGAAAACTAAAGATACCTTTTGAAGAAAACAGATATTGTATGAACATCAAGGGTCCAGATGACAAGTTTGTACACGGTAAAGAAGGCCAAGCTGAAACGTGGATGAAATGTATTGAATGGCTGTTGTTGTTGCGTTGTTCAAAATGAAGTGCAGCTCTCCACGCTAGTCTGCACTGTGCACGCTTCTTCGCGTCAGAGTGACTACGGCAACCTACACACATCTAAAGCTGATTGCTGTAGTCATCAAATGGCGTCCCTCTGCAATATTTACCTTCCTCCTCCTTTCCATAACCCCTCCACCCCCGCCACACAAACACACTTCCCTCCAGTACCTCATTCACAATTTCTTGATGCCTCAGAATGTGCCCTACCAACCAATTTTTTCTTTCACTCTCGTTGTCTCATAAATGTCTTCTTCTGAATTTGATTCAGTACTTCCTCATTAGTTAGAAAAAAATGAGAAATTTGTGGTAGACCTTATGGGACCAAACTGCTGATGTCACCGGTCCCTAAGCATACTCACAACGTAATCTAACTTTAAACTAACTTGCTGGTCGCGGTGGTCTAGCGGTTAAGGCGCTCAGTCCGGAACCGCGCGACTGCTACGGTCGCAGATTCGAATCCTGCCTCGGGCATGGATGTGTGTGATGTCCTTAGGTTAGTTAGGTTTAAGTAGTTCTAAGTTCTAGGGGACTGATGACCACAGCAGTTAAGTCCAATAGTGCTCAGAGCCATTTTTTTAAACTAACTTATGCTAAGGACAACACACACACACCAATGCCCGAGGGAGGACTCGAACGTCCGACGGGGGGAGCCGCGCAAACCGTCACAGGACGCCCAAGACCACACGGCTACATCGCGCGGCTCTTCATTAGTTACACGATTCTTCTTTTCCTATTATCATGGACTAGGCCATAGGCTTGTTGGTCTTTAAAATGTCCAGCCATCTTTTTCTTGGTCTTCCTATGTATCGTGTAACTACGAAGCCCAAGAAAAAGGTAGCGAGATACATAGAACACAGAACAGGGCTATGGCCTAGTCCATAATGAAAGAAGAAGAAGACCGAGTAAGCGAGTTACCCATGTAATCTTCAGTATTCTTGTATAGCACCACAACTTCTGTACTCATATTTTTGAACTGCTTGTACTCCACGTTTCACTTCCGCACAAGGCTACGTTACTAGGCCTTGTATTTTTAGCTATTTGATCCTCTGCTACCTTCAGTATTTTTAGCTATTTGATTCTCTGCTACCTTCAGTATTTTATCTTTCGGGGTTACCCATTCTTTCTCTATTGTATTCTCTTCCTCTATTCTCTTCTCTTCTCTTGAGTCAAACATTGCCTAATGCTTGTCTCAATAATCGCTGGTTGTTTCAACTTACCCATGTCGCATTTCCTTAATTTTCTGCTTTTTGGAAATTTCTAAAGTTTTAACATACAGTTCATATCCAAATTGCCTCTCAAAATTTCTTACACTTTAATATACCGTTTTACAATCCTCCCTAACAGTTATGTATTTCATTTGAAGCCTCTCAGTTGCTCCTATTGCTTCCACGTATACGCCCTTCCTGACGTAAGTGGTAGCAATAATTGTACCTCTCGCAAAATTCTACCGAACATGTATCTTTTTCATCCTTTCTCTCCAGTCCATATCTTTCTACCATATTTCCATCTCTTCCTTTCTCTACCTTCGAATTCCATACCACCATCAAAAATGATTTTTCTTTTCCTTTCTGGGAATAATCTCTCTGATCTCAAAATACATTTTTCAATCTCTTCATCATATACGGAGCTAGTTGGCGTATAAAGTTACACTATGTGGTGTGTTCTGTGTGGTGTGTTCGTGTCTATCTTGTCTGCGATAATATATTCATTATTCTCATTATAGAAACTTAGCTGCATTGATAATTTTTATTCATTGTTAGACCCATTCCTGCGTTACCCTTATTTGATTTTGTCTCTACAATCCCTTATTTACCTGAACACGAGTCCCTTTTTCCTGCCATTTCCACTGTATCTAATTTGAAGCTATCCATTTCCCTTTTCAAATTTTCTACCCTGTCTTTTTGCTTAAGGGATGTAACGTTATTTGGTACTACCAATAGTATGCCACTTCTACTTTTCCTTATGTCATCGTCGTGAGTACAACCCTCACGGAGACCCATATGGGGTGGCTATCTTACTTCCTGAATATTTTACCCAAGAGCATTTCATCATTGTTTAACCACACAGATGAGCTGCAAGTCATCGGAAAAAATAAATGCTGTAGTTTACCTCTGTATTGAGCTGTTCTCAGTGTCAGCACATAACGCCATATTGGCTAACGTTGCAAGATTAGAAGACAATAGAAAAACAGGAGAAAGTTTATGAACATAAGATGAGAGATACGATACTGGGAGAAGAATTTGACGCAGCACAAAGAACGAACCCGAAACAAGGTACTTGAGTAAACAACATCTTTTAGAATTACTGAGCTCCAATGTAGAACAAGTCACGCCAAAAATTTTCCACCTATCATGCGGGTTACACTAGATGGACGAAATATCGTCATACTTAAAAAAGAAATGTGACAACGCCAGGACCACAGAAAACACGCCACGACAGATGTATTACTGAATCATCAGTTTAATAAGTTATAGCCACAAAACACTCAAGCGAATTACTTGCTGAAGAATTTAAAAAATAGGTGGACGCTGGAAATTCAATGTGACATCCAGGAGCACGTAGAAATATGCTACACAATACTGACGTTACTACTTGTATTTGTAGACAAACGGCACAGAGGCAAACTTGACATTACAGAATTTGTAGGTTTACAAATAACTTTCGATAATGCACTCTTTCAAATTGTGATGGTAGCAGGGATAAAATTCAGGGAGCAAATATCTGTCTACAACTTTTACAGAAACCAACAGCCGTTATAGCAATTGAAGGACGGAAGGGAATCAGCAGTTGACAAAGAAGTGAGACTGAGTTGTGGGCTGTCCCTGACATTAAGAGTGCACATTGAGCACACAGTAAAAGAAAAGGCAATTGGAAAGGGAATTGGCGTTTTTATTTATAATCGCTGAAGTCTAAGTTTTATCGATGATATTGTAGATCTTTCACAGACGGAAACAGACTTTGGAGATCCATTGGATGGATTGGGTCAGGTCTTGAAAAAAAGTTACAGGATGAAAAATCAACAGAAGTAAAGCAATGGTAATGGAGTATAATCGAATCAAGTGATTATGAGGAAATAGTAGGAAACGAGGTACTGTAAGCACCAGACATTATTTAGTAATTGGGAAGTAAAATGACGTAGACAGAACTGACATTGGAATACAATGTACACTGGAGACAGCAAGAACAGAAGAATATGTTAAAATTGGATATAAACTTTTGTGTGAGAAAGTCTCTTCCGTAAGTCACTTAAGAGAAGCCTCAAGTGAGAACAAGACGTTGACGATAGGCATTACAGGCAAGAAGAAATTAGCTCTTAACACGAGGTTCTACAGAAGAATCTTGAAAATTAGACGGTAGATTGGCGAACTAATGAAGAGATCCTGTATTAAGTCAGAGAGAAGCGAGTTTTATGGGACAATTTGATTGCAAGTAGTGGTAAGTTGATAGGATATGAGCTGAGACATCAAGGAATAGTTAATTTCGTAATGGATACAACGTCTAAGGTACGTATGTTAGAAGATAGCAGGACTTTTTTTACAGTAAACAATGTTGATTAGTTATACAGAAATGAAGAGACATGAACAGGATGTAAACCTCCTCACTCACCGGAGGAAAACTTCTCACTCTTCTTTTTATTGGGTATTTTCTCAGTTTATTTTTGCTGCTATCAGACTCAATCATCGGATGTTTATGTAGAGATCACGTTTCGTTCCGTAGTTAACCTAACCATGTGCCTAATACGAGTACGTGTGTGTCGGGCATTTCAGATGTTGATATTATTTAATTAAAGAATGAGAAACGTCATTTTAAAATGATAACAGTACATGACGAATTACTTGAATTTATTGTTGCATATGCACGTAACACATTTCCGTAACAATGCCTACGCTGAACCGGTCTCGTATATCAGTTATGTTTGTTTCTCACTCACACTGAAGCAAGAATTTCTAAGTTGCATTTCAACATCAATTAATGAGGTAATCACTGATCACGAAAGTCTTTTCATTTACGCTCTACTTACAATATGTTCCTCATGACTGTGACTGATTCTCAAACACGACACCGTATTAACCATAAATCTGTTAATTAACGCCGCACCTTATCGCAAAGAACTGCAGTGCTTTTCTTCTGCAGCTGACGTAACACTTGTAGTTATTAATTCCTTTTCTTCTACAAACAGACGTAATACTTTTTAACTATGAATGTCAAGTTCTACCAAATTCTGCACCCTACTCAGCCGCGACACGTCAGCGCGCGACCGCTCCGCACGGAAGCTCAGCAGCAGCTCTTCTCCCCACGCCAGGACGGCGTGTGACCACTGAGGCTGAGGCGTTGTTCTCATTACACAGCAAAATAGTGCTTCCACAGAGAGAAGGCGCGCTCGGTTCCGAAAGGTTCTATAAGCCAGCGATTAAGTGAGTAGTAAAGTATCGATACTGTATAACATCAAAGATAGCAGCACTCCTTACAAGGAAAGATTAACGTAGAAAGCCGCAGCAAACCAGTATCCGGATGTGAGACCACAACGAAGTTGCCACGGGTAATTACATTGCAGTTAAAACAACCAGTATGGCCGTCTTAAATGCGCCAGTGCTGTCCCCGAGTTCGATCAATGAACAGTAGAACAGTGGAGAGAAAGACTGTGTGTGTGTGTGTGTGTGTGTGTGTGTGTGTGTGTGTGTGTGTGTGTGTGTGTGTGTGTGTGTGAGAGAGAGAGAGAGAGAGAGAGAGAGAGAGAGAGAGAGAGAGAGAGAGAGAGTCAATATTTTGCTGTCAGCATGTTGCTTGATACAAGGAAGGAACAATAAAGTAAGGTAAAAATTTGAAAAGTCCATCGCGTTCTTGTGGTGTGTAAGTCATCGAGCTTAGAGACAATGGACAAAGTGGGGAAACACAGAGACGATATTTGGTGTCACTGGGGTCTCACAGAAGATTCCGTACTTCGGACATAAGCGCAGTAATCCCTTATGAGGCCTATACCTTCCTGTTAAGCAGGGGCTGTCGGCCGGGGTGGCCGAGCGGTTCTAGGGGCTACAGTCTGGAACCGCGCGACCGCGACGGTCGCAGGTTGGAATCCTGCCTCGGGAATGGATATGTGTGATGTCCTTAGGTTAGTTAGGTTTAAGTAGTTCTAAGTTCTAGGGGACTGATGACCTTAGAAGTTAAGTCCCATAGTGCTCAGACCCATTTGAGCCACTTTTTTAAGCAGGGGTGCAGGCCAGGACTACGTTTCCGTAGCGCTGACAGACGATTTGGATGACACGCAATACACCAAGACACGAAGCCCCCGCTTCCGTGCTCTCTGGAAACACACATTTTGCTGCAGCACCGTTTTGCGGCACGTACTATTATTACCTACGCCAAGTTTACTGCCATTACATAAATAATGAAATAATCACGGATATGTGCATCCACTATGATAAAACGTTTGAAACGTATACAAAACGCGATGAGACATTAATGGATGACGAAAACGTATTTCCAGATATCCTATGCTCAAAATGTTAAAATATGTATAATAACGTATGACGTGCAAGGGAATGGTCCATTCCGCCACGTCGAAACTGCGACTGAAATCCTGAAATTATTATGCAGGAAGAATACAACAAAAGAAGTGCGCTCGCAATACTTCAGCTGGTTAGACACACTGTATGTTTTTCTTTTCTTTTCCTTTTTTTTTCGAACTGTTGAAATTCGTCGCTTCTGTTGCACGAAGAACCGCTTATGACAGCGTCCTGCCTAGTGTGCTATAGGGCACGAAAAGACAGCGTTCCGCTGCGTAGCTTTTACATCCGGAGCGACCCAAGTAAATTTGAAGCATCTAAACCATACAAAAATGTCACCTATCATTAATGTTTTGAAAAAAATAAAGCATTTCGGATCGACACCTAAACTTCTGCATATGCAGTTCTTACAAAAGTGACTTGCAGACGAAAATAAACCAAGAGAATGTTTGATGTTATATTACAAACCAATTTCATCAACCGTTATACTAACTTATTGAAACGAAATATTTCTTACACATAACCATCTTATAACAGTTCACGACAGTTTCCTCACACCGGGCGCAGCTGACGAAAGAAAAATTAATGCATTCAGGCACGTCGCAGCAGTTACTAGTTTTAGACAGAATTGCGGTCGGGAAAGGAATGGTTCTGGACGCTGCTCTCCAGATTGTGCTGCATACCGGGCATACTTAAAACAGTTCGTGAAACTTGCCAATGCCAACTGGTAAAGCACAAACAACTGAAATTTAAGAATGCTGTACTCTTGATAAACGTCAAATTACATGTCCTCCTGAGGGACTGAGGTAACGTTATTTCCAGGCCAAGACTGCAACAAAAGCAAAGAATTAATATCTTCTAATAACAACAAACTGCTGCAAACGAAACAATAAAACTTATTCGATCGTATTTATCCATATATGGATAGGTTGACTATAAGATCTTTGTCACTATACAGTCATTTCTTATTTTTTGTCCTATAATACTTTGAGGTCCTTGAAGACAGATATAAAGCTTTGGAAACACTAAACCACACATACCTGTCACTGCAACTGCTGTATCTCAATGTGTCGCAGCATTAATTGTTCTCCAGATTGCCTTTTGCGCCTCGAAAGGATAAAGTGCGGTTTTCGCGCATTTGTTTCGCGAAATGTGATTGATCAGCGTTAGACACAGCAAATGTATGGTTTGTAGTCCCGGCATCTACGAATTTATGGCAACTCCCCTATACTTTTACGTGAAGTAAACTTGGTTGTTTTGCGACTTCCTGTGTTCTATGATTTCTTGAATCTACTTAACCAGAACACTTGTAATCAGCAATCTTCATCTGGGTTGCGATTCATAGGGCCTATTCTCGTAGATCTCCATCGCTAACAGTGTACTGCCTCTCATGAGCAGCTCTACGTGGTTTATATTTGAAGAAAACTCCGCTAAAGCCCTGTTTATGACTTTATTTATTCAAGTTTAGGGGTTTATGTTTGTTATTAATGGGAGGTAACGGGCACCCTGAACAGTAGATCTTGCATATAGTTTTTCTTTTGGAGTTTCACTACTTTCGTTTAGGCATGTATTTATTATTTTGTGTAGGTCTCTCTTCCTCCCCATGAACCATAGACGTTGTCATGTCGGGGAGGGTTGCGTGCCTCAGCGATACAGATAACCGCACCGTTGGTGCAACCAAAGGGAGGGGTATCTGTTGAGAGTCCAGACAAACGTGTGGATCCTGAAGAGAGGCAGCAGCCTTTTCAGTAGTTGCCGGGTCAACATTCTGGATGGTTGACTGAATGGCCTTGTAACATCAACCAAACAGCATTGCTGTGCTGGCACTGCGAACGGCTGAAAGCAAGGGGAAACCACAGCCGTAATCTTTCCCGGGGGCATGCAGCTTTACTGTATGATTAAATGATGATGGCGTCCTCTTGGGTAAAATATTCCGGAGGTAAAATAGTCCCCCATTCGGATCTTCGGGCGGGGACTACTCAGGAGGATGTCGTTATCAGGAGAAAGAAAACTGGCGTTCTACGGATCGGAGCCTGGAATGTCAGATCCCTTAATCGGGCAGGTAGGTTAGAAAATTTAAAAAGGGAAATGGATAGGTTAAAGTTAGATATAGTGGGAATTAGTGAAGTTCAGTGGCAGGAGGAACAAGACTTCTGGTTAGGTGAATATAGGTTTATAAGTACAAAATCAAATAGCGGTAATTCAGGAGCAGATTTAATAATGAATAAAAAATGGAAACGTGGATTAGCTACTACGAACAGCATGGTGAACATATTATTGTAGCTAAGATAGACACGAAGCACACGCCTACCACAATAGTATAAGTTTATATGCCAACTATTTCCGCAGATAATAAAGAGATTGACTAAATGTATGATGACATAAATTATTCAGATAGTTAGAGAAGACGAAAATTTAATGGGTGACTAGAATTGTACTGCAGAAAAAGGAAGAGAACCAAAAGTAATTGGCGAATAAGGACTGGGGGAGTGTAATGAAAAAGGAAGCCGTCTTGTAGAATTTTCCACGGAGCTTAACTTAATCATAGCTAACATTGAAGGCTGTGTACTTGGAAGAGACCCAGAGGCATCAGAGTATTTCAGACTGATTATGTACTTGTAAGACAGAGATTTGGGAAGCAGGTTTAAACTGTAAGACATACCCAGGGGTAGATGTGGACTCTGACCGCAATTATTGGTTATGAACTGTAGATTAAAGCTGAAGAAACTGCAAAAAGGTAGGAATTTATGGAGATGGAATGTGTATAAACTGAAAGAACCAGAAGTTACAGAGAGTTTCACAGGGAGCATTAGAGAACGACTGACAAGAAGAAAGGAAAGAGATACAGTAGAAGAAGAATAGATAGCTTAGAGAGATGAAATAGTGAGGGAAGAAGATGATCAAGTAGGTAAAAGGAGGGGGGCTAGTAGAAATCATTGGGTAACAGAAGAGATATTAAATTCAACTTATGAAAACATAAAACAGAAAAATACAATAAATGAAGCAGGCGAAAAGAAATATAATCGTCAAAGACATGAGATCGACAAGAAGTGCAAAGTGGCTAAGCAAAGGATGTAGAAGCATATTCCACTAGGGGTAGGATAAATGACGCCCACAGGAAAATTAAAGAAACCTTTGTACAAAAAAGAATCACCTGCATTGATATCAAGAGCTCAGATGGAAAACCAGTCCTATGTAAAAAAGGGAAAGGGTGGAAGGAGCATATAGAGGGTCTGCACAAGGGAGATGCACTTAAAGGCAATATTATGGAAAGCAAAAAGTACATAGAGGATGATGAAAAGGGGGGTATGATACTGCGTGAGGAAAACAAGGCCTCGGGAGTAGACAACATCCCATTAGAGCTACTGACAGCCTTGGGAGAGCCAGCCATGATAAAATTCTACTATCTTGTGAGCAAGATGTATGAGACAGGCGAAATACCCTCAGACTCCAAGAAGAATATAATAACCCCGATTCCAATCTAAGCGAACGGCTGAAAGCAAGGGGAAACTACAGCCGTAATTTTTCCCGAGGGCATGCAGCTTTACTGTATGATTAAATGATGATGGCGTCCTCTTGGGTAAAATATTCCGGAAGTAAAATAGTCCCCCATTCGGATCTCCGGGCGGGGACTACTCAAGAGGATGTCGTTATCAGGAGAAAGAAAACTGGCGTTCTACGGATCGGAGCGTGGAATGTCAGATCCCTTAATCGGGCAGGTAGGTTAGAAAATTTAAAAAGGGAAATGGATAGGTTAAAGTTAGATATAGTGGGAATTAGTGAAGTTCGGTGGCAGGAGGAACAAGACTTCTGGTCAGGTGACTACAGTGTTATAAACACAAAATCAAATAGGGGTAATGCAGGAGTAGGTTTAATAATGAATAGGAAAATAGGAATTCAGGTAAGCTACTACAAACAGCATAGTGAACGCATTATTGTGGCCAAGATAGATACGAAGCCCACACCTACTACAGTAGTACAAGTTTATATGCCAACCAGCTCTGCAGATAACGAAGAAATTGAAGAATTGTACGATGAAATAAAAGAAATTATTCAGATAGTGAAGGGAGACGAAAATTTAATAGTAATGGGTGACTGGAATTCGAGTGTAGGAAAAGGGAGAGAAGGAAACATAGTAGGTGAATATGGATTGGGGATAAGAAATGAAAGAGGAAGCCGCCTAGTAGAATTTTGCACAGAGCACAACTTAATCATAGCTAACACTTGGTTTAAGAATCATGAAAGAAGGTTGTATACATGGAAGAACCCTGGATATACTAAAAGGTATCAGATAGATTATATAATGGTAAGACAGACATTTAGGAACCAGGTTTTAAGTTGTAAGACATTTCCAGGGGCAGATGTGGACTCTGACCACAATCTATTGGTTATGACCTGTAGATTAAAACTGAAGAAACTGCAAAAATGTGGGAAATTAAGGAGATGGGATCTGGATAAACTGAAAGAACCAGAGGTTGTACAGAGTTTCAGGGAGAGCATAAGGGAACAATTGACAGGAATAGGGGAAAGAAATACAGTATAAGAAGAATGGGTAGCTCTGAGGGATTAAGTAGTGAAGGCAGCACAGGATAAAGTAGGTAAAAAGACGAGGGCTGCTAGAAATCCTTGGGTAACAGAAGAAATATTGAATTTAATTGATGAAAGGAGAAAACATAAAAATGCAGTAAATGAAGCAGGCAAAAAGGAATACAAACGTCTCAAAAATGAGATCGACAGGAAGTGCAAAATGGCTAAGCAGGGATGGCTGGAGGACAAATGTAAGGATGTAGAAGCTTATCTCACTAGGGGTAAGATAGATACTGCCTACAGGAAAATTAAAGAGACCTTTGGAGAGAAGAGAACCACGTGTATGAATATCAAGAGCACAGATGGCAACCCAGTTCCAAGCAAAGAAGGGAAGGCAGAAAGGTGGAAGGAGTATATAGAAGGTTTATAGAAGGGCGATGTACTTGAGGACAATATTATGGAAATGGGAGAGGATGTAGATAAAGACGAAATCAGAGATACGATACTGCGTGAAGAATTTGACAGAGCACTGAAAGACCTGAGTCGAAACAAGGCCCCCGGAGTAGACAACATTCCATTAGAGCTACTGACAGCCTTGGGAGAGCCAGTCATGGCATAACTCTACCAGCTGGTGAGCAAGATGTATGAGACAGGCGAAATACCCTCAGACTTCAAGAACAATATAATAATTCCAATCCCAAAGAAAGCAGGTGCTGACAGTTGTGAAAATTACCGAACTATCAGTTTAATAAGTCACAGCTGCAAAATACTAACGCGAATTCTTTACAGACGAATGGAAAAACT
This sequence comes from Schistocerca gregaria, assembly GCF_023897955.1. Lineage (NCBI taxonomy): Eukaryota > Metazoa > Arthropoda > Insecta > Orthoptera > Acrididae > Schistocerca > Schistocerca gregaria. The sequence goes on along the minus strand of NC_064921.1, from coordinate 396,769,567 downwards.
GGTAGATGCGGAGCTCGGGGAGGATTAGTTTGTATTCCGTAAAAATGTTGGAACACGTGAGGCAATGCTGACCTTACGACTTATCTTAGAAGAAAGATTAAGAAAAGGCAAACCTACGTTTCTAGCATTTGTAGACTTAGAGAAAGCTTTTGACAATGTTGACTGGAATACTCTTTTTCAAATTCTAAAGGTGGCAGGGGTAAAATACAGGGAGCGAAAAGCTATTTACAATTTGTACAGAAACCAGATGGCGGTCATAAGAGTCGAGGGGCATGAAAGGGAAGCAGTGGTTGGGAAAGGAGTGAGATAGGGTTGTAGCCTCTCCCCGATGTTATTCAATCTGTATATTGAGCAAGCAGTAAAGGAAAAAAAAGAAAAATTTGGAGTAGGTATTAAAATTCATGGAGAAGTAGTAAAAACTTTAAGGTTCGCCGATGACATTGTAATTCTGTCAGAGACAGCAAAGGACTTGGAAGAGCAGTTGAACGGAATGGACAGTGTCTTGAAAGGAGGATATAAGATGAACATCAGCAAAAGCAAAACGAGGATAATGGAATGTAGTCAAATTAAATCGGGTGATGCTGAGGGAATTAGATTCGGGACTGAGACATTTATTTAAAGTAGTAAAGGAGATTTGCTATTTAGGAAGTAAAATAACTGATGATGGTCGAAGTAGAGAGGATATAAAATGTAGACTGGCAATGGCAAGGAAATCGTTTCTGAAGAAGAGAAATTTGTTAACATCGAATATAGATTTATGCATCAGGAAGTCGTTTCTGAAAGTATTTGTATGTAGTGTAGCCATGTATGGAAGTGAAACATGGACAATAACTAGTTTGGACAAGAAGAGAATAGAAGCTTTCGAAATGTGGTGCTACAGAAGAATACTGAAGATAAGGTGGATAGATCACGTAACTAATGAGGAGGTATTGAATAGGATTGGGGAGAAGAGAAGTTTGTGGCACAACTTGACTAGAAGAAGGGATCGATTGGTAGGACATGTTTTGAGGCATCAAGGGATCACAAATTTAGCATTGGAGGGCAGCGTGGAGGGTAAAAATCTTAGAGGGAGACCTAGAGATGAGTACACTAAGCAGATTCAGAAGGATGTAGGTTGCAGTAGGTACTGGGAGATGAAGAAGCTTGCACAGGATAGAGTAGCATTCAGAGCTGCATCAAACCAGTCTCAGGACTGAAGACAACAACAACAACAACAACAACAATGGAAAAGATAAAAATATCATACTACAGTAATATAGAAACTTTCTTTGTTTTCTATTGATGTATATGCACTTAATAATAATAATAATAATAATAATAATAATAATAATAATAAAATACCTGTCGAAATTTAAACAGATTTCAGCTTTCTGAACAAAACTTGAAAGTAAAACAAAAAGTTAAAAAAGCAAGCCAGCAAACATTCTGTGAAACGATTTTTCCAAAAGTAAGAAATAAAATAAATTAGAATAACGTTTGAGGAGGCTTTGAATAATGCTAAAAATCGTGTACGGCAAATGAGGTGAGAATGTACAGTTCAGCTTAGAGTTCTGAAGAGTTCCAGGGGATATTTGTCTGGTGGAATTTCAGTCAATGGTCTCCCTACATCACTAACGTATGAGCATCTCAGCTGCTGTACACAATTTTGCAAGTATCAGTAAGGCAAATCGTTTAATGAATCATCTGAACTGGTGTTTCGTCAAATGTTTTCAGACTGGTCTGGTCCTTCCCACCATGCCTTCCACTGAAGCGCCAGTCTCTTCAACCCACCCATACTATATGTCCCAAAACATTTCTTGTATACATTTTTATCTACGTCTTCCTCTACACATTTTTGCCCTGATGTCTTAGTACATGTCACTTCATCCTGTGTCTTAATGTTTTCCAAATATTCCTTTCCTTTCTGCTCTGCAGGGGATCTGACAGTTCAAAAAATGGCTCTGAGCACTATGGGACTCAACATCTTAGGTCGTAAGTCCCCTAGAACTTACAACTACTTAAACCAAACTAACGTAAGGACATCACACACACCCATGCCCGAGGCACGATTCGAACCTGTGACCGTAGCAGTCCCGTGGTTCCAGACTGCAGCGCCAGAACCGCACGGCCACAGCGGCCGGCACCTCACAGTTCCTTATCAGTCTATTTACTTACAACTTGCTTTTATAAAGCTTCAGTTATGTTTTCCTCCAGTTTCATCACGGTCAGTGAGTCACTGCCACACAGTGCTATGCTCCAACGCACCACCTCAGAAATTTATCCCACAAATTAAGACCAATGTTCAGTACTTGTACACTTCGTTTGATGAGGACTGCTACTGACCGACTTGCCAGTGATAGTCTACGTCTTAAATTCCCCTTGCTTCGTCCTGCAGGTGTTATCTTGCGCCAAAGAGGCAGAAATCCTTCTTGTACTGCCTGTGCAAAATTTAAAGACGAAAATAACTTTCGCATGATGTTTCTCTGCCAGGTAACATTGCTTTATGAAACTTGGACCGCAGATAAAAAGAGAACCTGCAGTATAGTAGAGAAGGTAAGGTAAATAAATACGCAACCAAACGAACAGAAATGACACTTTTATTCAAAGGAAATAACTTCAGTGAACTGTCTGCGATTTATGATGGTCGCCTCGAAGTCACAGAAGGCGATAAGGGTCCACAATGGAATGTTTGATCATCACGGACGGCAATGGACTGTGCCCTCATGCTGACCACGATGCTGGTAAGGAGCTACTGAGACGGTCCTTTCCATTCAGTCACCAGCATGGTTAGCAACTGCTGGATGGTAGTCGGTGCATGTGTCCGTGATTCAGTACGTCTTTCCATCGTATCTCACATGCACCCCATGGGATATGGGATTAAAGTCGGGGAGGGGAGGAGGGGGTAAGGGCAGGCCATCCCATTCGCAGAATATACTCTTGTCGCAAGAGCTAGTCTACCAGCGTTGTTCGATGTGATCCACAAAAATGAAGTCAGCACCGAATGCACCCCTGCAAAGGTACATATGGGGAAAGTATAAAGTGTTGCAATAACGTTAATCGGTATGCTTCGTCCAAAATCACTATTATTTCTGATTCTGATCTCATCCGGGAAGATCACGCGACCCTGCTCATCATGATCCATTTCAAATGGCTCTAAGCGTTATGGGACTTAACTTCAACGATCATCAGTCCCTTAGAATTTCTTTAACATAACTAACCTAAGGACATCACACACATCCATACCCGAGGCAGGATTGGAACCTGCGACTGTAGCAGCAACGCTGTTCCGGACTGAAGCGCCTAGAACCGCTCGGCCACTACGGCCGGCAGCGATCGAGTCCCGATGGTCTTGGCACTATCGCAAACGGTGGCGCCGATATGTGAGTATCAACGAAACATAACGTTCTGGTCGTCGGGCGAAGAGACCACCCCCATGCACCGTGCCACTGTGGAGCTTCAGATTGTGTGCCTTGTAGTCCTGTTAAATGTGGTTGTAGTTCTACCCGCTAGTTAGCGTTCATATGATGCTATAGTTGACCAGGGTCGACCACCTCTCTCCTTCGGGCAGCAGTTCCTGTGGTTCAGAATGTTCCCCATGCACATGAAACCATGCTATGAGCATACCATACACATGGGCTACACCCCACACAGATTTCTTCCGTTTTCCAGTTTCCCGATGATTCTTCCCCACGTCAAGAAATCCAAATCCAAATGTTGTCGAGGGAGAGAGAGAGTTAATTTTCATCCCTTCAACTGCTTCGTGTTGCGGGGCCAGTCCCCTTTGGCGATACAGTCATGCTGACGTCACGTCAAGGGACGTCTAGCTTTCTGTGCGCGACTCTGAGTACTCTGGCAACTCGTCCCTCCCCCCTCCCCTCTGCCACACTTTCATTCATTTCCACCGAGTCGGTAATATCTACCTCATGCTTAAGTTTTGCTCTATATACTAAAGTTAAAACACGACTCCTCTACTCTGAGTCACACAGTAATGAAATATAGCCGTTTACAAGCTGTGCACATCCTTTTGAGATTTTCGCTACGTCCGCGACACTTGCACGCCGGAAAAGCAGCAGGGCTGTGTGTGGGGACAGACGGAGCTTCAATATGGCTGTTCCTGCAGTGACGTAGAGCTGACTACAAAAGGCAACGCAGCCGTATTCAGACCTTTTTCAGGCGCATTCTCTGCAAAAAGCGCAGATTGCAACGCATTGTTCGCGCTGCAGCGCCCGGAGCCAGCTTACGATCGCGTTCCACAGAGGGAGCCTTGCAGTTCCTGGAACAGCAGTCTCATTGTTATTGTACAACCACGACATCATGTTCTAATTACGCTCTTGCGTTAGTCTGAATTCAACGCCACAGTGCATTTTATCCATGAACTGGTTTAACTAGAGACACGTTGTATTGTCGTGCTATCGACAACATCATTTTATTTCACAGTTCATATCAAAAGACAGCAGGCCTTCGTGTACATTTGGAGTCGTGGACTCTTTAAAATAGTCACACACAATGCCACATGTTTCAGTCGTGAACAGGTGACAGTAACGCATCTTATTTCACTGCCACAGTAATTTTTTCGTTAAAGGGAAATATGTAAAGTCGCACCCGTAAAGCATTCCTAACGAACACGTTACCAGAATAATTCATCGCTAACATTGTATAAAGAACACTCTTAGATGGGATACGCAGCTCAGTAACTCTTTTAAGTTATAAAATATATACTCAACGAATTAGGATTTTTACCATACGGCTCAGTCTCATAAGCTGTGTATTATTTTCCATTCAACGCTAACGGAAATATTTGCAAGTTAGTCAATATGAGCAATGCGACTGAAAGCTAGCACGCAGTCATGAATCTTTACTGCAACAGTATTTAGTTAGTGATTTAAACATCTTTTACGATCTTTTGCAAATTACACGAACACTTTCTATTTTTAGCAATGATTGAAACTTCGAATTCACCTTCACGAAATGAAAAAAATCGCTTCTATCATCTGTTAGGTACGTGGCACTATGACCATGAATTTCCTTCCCATTTGTATTTTTTCCCTCTCGTACACTCGTTTTCTCCATTAGCTAGATCTATTACGTAGTTCTTCTCCGCCTGGTCGTACTCTCTTTGCTGTTACTGTGTATGGTTTCAATGCTGATGCCCAATTATTCCCCAGTTACCACGAACGTTAAGAGAGTTACAGCCTCTCTTAGTTTCGCCAAAATTGGCAGTGCGTCGTTTGGAAGGGAACAGCAAGTTTTTCGACAGGGACTCCAGGACGCATCACTCAGTATCTTCCTGTGGCGACTCAGTAGTTTTTAATGATTTTTCCGGCTTTTACCCAGATGAATATCAGTTTAAGTTCACCATAAAGTAAGTGTAATAAAAATAATACAATTTACTGGCTGTTTGTCGTTTGTGAAATGCAACGATGTGTGAACTTGGTAAGTATTATCGTTTGTAAATAATAGAAAAAGGATATTACAGTTGATAATTTATTTAAAAACACAATGTACCAATGTAAAACTGGAGTGAGGTCTTTTGATTTGGATCATTTCTTCTGTCGCTCAGCTCTATAATTTAAAGTGAGTCTTATTTTTGAGTCTAGTTTGAATGTGCATTAAAAGTCTAAAACATATTTCTTACATCACGACCACGTTATTTAAAGAACTTTTTCATTTCAAATCAGAACGAAAGTTAGATTTGTGTAAAGCATTTTGAACTCCGCTTTGTACATAATTGCCATTTCTTTATCACATTCAACAGAACCTCCAGTCATTTATTTTTCACAAAGTCCAATCACAATTCTGAGTGAAATTATTCTGAAAGGAATTTTAATTTGTTTCCACCGTCATGCAAAGTACAAGACGAATTTTTTCCAAGCTGTGCACCGAGCTATTTTTCAGTTTTGAAATAAATGAAAGTTAACTATATTATTTTTATTATTCTTTGCTTTTTACAAGGACTATTGACAACCAAATCAGATATATAATTTGGCCCCTCTTTTCTTATAATGTTAGCGGCAAAGACAGAGTTTCAATAAATAAATTGCGTGATAGTTGATGCTTTAGTCAGGTTCGGAATATAGCGTTAATTTCACGAAATTACAGACCGTAATGTTACTGAGTGCTGAACCAGTCGACGTAATTGATAATTGGAACAGTGTTAATTCTCATATCATTATGTTTCTAAAATATCTCGCTGCCTGCGAATCAAGAATTATCGGTAACGATTCTCACATTTCAATAGACGACTGTCAGGAAGCTTCATCATAAGATCGTTTCAGAATTTTGTATAGTTAAATGTTTACCTATATTACCATTACGTAATGTTATTTTATAGTGATAATGGAAAGACATACGTTTCCTATTATGTCTATCACGTTTATCTCGTGTTAAGGTTCCAGTACTAACAACAAACGGTTGCTGCAGCGAGAACGACTTTCTAATGGCGCGTTAAGTTACTGACGGAATGTAACTTATCCACCCTCGATTTTCCCATTGCTGCTACTGAAACATGTTAGAGCATTAACCGCAAATGTTTTCATTTTAATAACAATGCGTTTGACTACGATTCCTCCCCACTTTTCTCTAATATTTCCAGCTCAACGTATCTAGCACCGTCAGTACCGCAGACAATGTGTTACAGATATTCCACTTTTTGCCATGACACGTTTACGTTCTGCGACTTTTTCAAGCCAACGATGCTCACTAACTCCTCTCTACTGCTGGCACGAGTTTGTCATAAGCTTTCTCGTCACCTACTCTTTCCTGTGCCTCAAATTTCGTATCTAACAGATTAATTCTTGTGTGACGCAAAATTTCAATAATTGTTTTTCTGTTGTTTCCAAATTTCACAATTTTCCGCATTTATTCTGAATCCAACTTATGTGCAGAGAATCAAAGTACGTGGAGAATCCCTTTCAACAGGTTTTCTTCCTAACTTTCAGTTTGACGGGTTAAGTTATTAAGGTCATCTGTTACACAGTCACTTTTATTCTCGTTGCGACATATTATTCCCTCATCATTACGTCTTCTTCGTAAGTTGAGTCGAGCTATCTGTTAAAACAAAAGTCAAGAGCCAGTGTGGGAATATGATCAAAGTAATCGTACAGACACTCAAGACTAAGTCGTCTACCTGTTGCTGATGCGTAAGTTTGATAAAATGTGTTAATAGACGCAGTGAATTCCGTGTCTGGGTGTGGTGAAGCACTCCTCTCCGTGGCTCTCAGCGCTGTCAGCTGCGGTCGACAGCCCACGGTGCAGAGTCCTTACACAAGGGGTGGTCAGGACTTCGTCCCGCGGGCCTTGTCTCTATCTGGGGTTAAAGCGTTCAGCCTCGCGTCATGTTTCCCCCACCGCCATACCACGCTGTCTGAGTGCGTGGAGGAGGAAGAGGGAAAAGAGCGGACTCGCAGCAATTAAATAGCGGAACAGTCGTATTGCAGATGACTTTATTTTATATTTCTCATTCCTCAACACGGAGCACAAGAAAATGAGTTTTTAGGCTTTATTAATTTATTTTCGCGCGCTGAAAACATAATGTAATATTTTTTGTGTCGTACAAATTGTTGACATACGGACAGTTGAAGACAATTTCACAGAATTTCGCAATCAATTTCCCATGTAATCGTCACTTATTTAGTATCATAATCGAATAACCCTGGGTTCGGTGTGAGGCGGCAGTGGGATGAGTGGACTGCTGTAGCCTTTTGTGGGGTTATGAACCACTGAGGGCTATGGCGGGGACCAAGCCTCTCAGTCGTTTCTAGGTCCCCAGTTCCATACAATACAATACCAAATCATAATCGAAAAAAAAAATCATTCACATAAATATGTCTATCGAAATACTGTAGCACTTTTGCAACATTATTATGGAGACTTGGAAAATCTACATGTAAAAAGGAATGTAGACGTTCTGGACAGTTTTAACGTAAGAGGATTTGTAATTAATACTGTAATTACCTTGTGGCTCACCCATCTACATCAGAACAGGCAGAGGGATGCTTTCAGATGAAATGGTAAACTGTCTTGAAAACGGTTCGAAAACACTGAGTGTCCTCAAAACCATCATAAAACTATGTTGTAATTCTTGCAACGTCACAATGAATTCTTCAGAGCTCACGCATTCTTTATCGCCAGTGAGCTTAGAGTACTGGTTTGTATTTGTCAGAATGTGTATCTTGTACAACGAGATTTTCCTTTTAAATGCATCACCATCAAATCAGAAAGAAGTTAGCTTGCAATACCTTACTGTGGGCAGCGTACAGTCAAGTCCTCTTAAAATGAGAAGTCTGCAGTCCATTCCAGATGCTCTAATTTTCGTTCCTGCACTCCTTTCTTTCTTCATAAATTCAAAAATATCTAAATTTAAATCGAAAAATTGTTGCAGGTGTGTCCTTTGACTTAACCAACGCAGTTAGCACTAAAATATGAAGTCTTCATACTCTTCACTCATTTCCGTTCAAAACTGCTGCAGCTAAAAATGAAATTATGGGTGGGACTTCAGAAATTCTACTGTTCGTACCACCAATTTCTTCAAGTGCTCCATAACTGCAAACATAGCACAAAGTGCTTCTCGATGTACAGAACAATTAATAGCGTCTGACGATCGTTGTAATTTTTTCCTGTTTTGTTGTGATACGATAGTTTAAATTCTTTCTGCATAACATTGCAATGACGTTTAATAGGAAGTATGCAGTACGCACTACTTTGGCAAATTGAGAATTCTCAGCTTTCTCTTCTTTGATCCCTATTCATTTTTAACGGATTATCGTAAATCACTAGACTGCCTCTTTTTGTGCAAACAGCTACTGGACCTGCTTATGTTTCACACCACGAACAAATAGGGAAAGGTGAACAGCGCTGATACCGCAACTCCTCTGAACATAGAGAGTTGTGCCGACCGCCAAATGCCGCACCGCAGTACTAAAAGGAATGTCGCGCAGTTCCGAGTAATTACGAGAAATACCGAGCAAAGCCGAGTGACAGGTCGCTCCTTGGCCAGCACACAGCGCCCACACACTGCACACGTGAAGTCTGGCACGCCATGGCCACCCCTGTTGTACGCCATACAGCAAACGTGTGCAGCCGTGCCCGCCTGCTGACGCATTCTCAGCGAATGCTAAAGTCGCTACGGTTGACCGCCCACGTATCTTTCTCGAAAAAACGAAGGAATGTTGGGATTTTACTGTCCCGTCAACATCGACGTTACTACAGACCCAGACTGAGGAAAAATCTAAATTGAACTTGTCCGTGATCTTTTAAGGGAAACATTCCTGGCATTTGCTTTAAGCAGTCTCAACACATCTCGATGGCTGGTGGGGGATTTAAATGACCATCTTCCCTAATACAAGCCCAGTGGCTTACCAACTCGCTCGATACTTGGTTCTTCAATAAAAGGAAATGGCTTCATGGTTAAGTGTAATCGATCTGTCTGAGAACTGGTACGGAATGTTCGGTGGATGCATAGCAATCAGTTTGTGAACGTAATATCGTGAAAGGTATTAGAAACTCGAGAGAAAATGGTGCGCTACGCTATTATCTGTTTAGCTCAGGCCAAGTGCACCAGAAGGCTACGACGTTGGCAGAGGTTTTGCTAATAAGACAATCTTTTCAAGTTTCTCGGGCAGAGGGTGACGATATTGAAGCATGGGGCGATGTCGCAGTAATGTCACAAGATGTACCCATTAGGATGACACATGGCTACACGAGAAAGCTAAGTGGCGGCGGTAAACATGCAGGTGCAGCGCCGAGCAGACCAAGGCCTGCCTCAGCAGCTGTGACCACCACAGCGCCAGAGTCAGTGTTCTCCGTTTCCCTTTTGTTCAGCATGACCGTTCGGCGTGCCCTAAGCGCTGGGCTGCTTGTAACGTTTGTCACAAGGAAGACCACTTCACTTCCATATGTCATTCGCGATTCCGGTATTTTCATTTTTCTATCATCGACGCACTTCACCTTATGTCCGACCAGGTACCGAATTCTGTATTGAAAACCCTGTGTGAAGAGTTTTCGGACTTGTTTTCGGACGTTATAGGGTCTGATGGGAATTTTTCTGCTTATATTTCTTTGAAATCCACGTATCGGCCTTGCCTTTGTCATGCACGTCCTTTTCATGTCGCCTTGAAAGATCAAGTGAAAGCAGAATTGGACAGACTTCAATCTCTAGGCGTGGTGCAACCTGATGTGTCTAGCGAATGGTCGTCTCTGCTGGTTGTGGTTCGGCAGCCGTCTGGGAAGCTTCGCCTCTGTCCTCTCTCACGACTTCAGTGCTACTGTCAACGCGCAGTCTTTCTAAAATTGATCATGTCTGAAGCATATCTGCAGGTGCCTGTGGACGAAGTGTCTGGGCGAGATCTGGTTTTGTGTACTCCTATTCGTCTCTATCAATATTTGCGTCTTCATTTTGGTGTAGCTAGTGCTCTTGATATTTTCCAACGATTTTAGAGCTGACTGTGCCTATCGCGGGTTGCATTAATTATCTGGATGATATTGTTGTCGAGAGGTCCTTCATGGCCGATCACCTGAAAAATTTGCGCACTTAGGTTTCTGTTTTACAATCCACAGACTTACGGTCTAACCTCGCGAAATCTCAGTCTTTTTAACCTTATATTGTTTATTTTGGATTTGAGGTCACGCTGAATAGATTTCGCACTGTGTCGGATCACATCTCCGCTGTGTCCCTAGTCCACGAAGGAGCTTCAGGCCTTCCTGGAAAATACAGCCTACTACCATAAAATCCTGCAGGTGACAGCCGTTTTAGTCCATCCGTTGCTAGTATTGTTAAGCTTGACTGTACCTGTTTGCTGGAGCCCGGATACTGAACGTGGTTTTCAAATGCTGAAGTACAGATTACTCTCGGCCTCTTGCCTAACTACGCTCTCTCTGGACCAGCGCATAGTTTTGGCGCGGTCTTGCTGCATAGATATACTGACAGCTCTGTAGCTTTGGCCTCTAAATCTCTCACTCTGGCCCAGCAGCGTTACTCTCAGGTGGAAAAAGAGAATCCTTCCATAGTCTACCCTCTTTGAAAATTTAACGCTTTTCTTTCTATGGCTCCATATTTCACGTCATCACTGATGATAAACTCTTGATTTAGTTATTTAATCCTCACACTGACTTATGTGACAAGACAGCACACCGCCTACGACGCTGTGCGCCGTTCACGTCTCGCTACAATTACGAAATCCATTTTCGACCAATATCTAAACACGCCAATACGAGACTGGAATAGAAGGGAGAACCGATAGAGGTACTCAGGGTACCCTCCGCCACACACCGTCAGGTGGCTTGCGGAGTATGGATGTAGATGCAGATAGATGTAGATGCCAATACGGACGCCTTGTTTCAACTTCCTGTGGGTTCTGATCCCGACTTTGATCGCGAAGAATTGCTTTGCTTCCGTCTTGATACTGAAACGTCGAAGTTTTCCCAACTATGAGCAGGTGTCGATGCCGCCGACCAGGTTCTCCACCACGTGGTTCAGTTTGTTCAATAGGGTTGGCCACATAAACCGTCGGTTTTGACTTCAGATCCCAGCCCAACTAGTTTAGCTTGCCGTCTTGCCTCTATTTTTTTGACATTGTTTTGCTTTTTCCATGGAAGACCTCTCCCCCAGATTAATCATTCCCGCTGCATTACAGCGCAAGGTTCAACGCCTACCCCAACAGAGACATTGGGGAGTTTCGTGCGCTAAACTGTTTGATAGAAGTGATGTTTCTTGGCCAGGGATTGACAGTAAAATTGTCCGTTTTTTCGCAGCTTGTAAGCAGAGTGCCCAACAACAGACAGCTATTAGGAAGTCTCTGCCCCCTGGACCACACTACGCCAGTCATGGGGACGGTGTCACGTAGACTTTGAAGGTCCTTTCTTGAATTCCTTTTGGCTCTTGTTTGTGGATGCATTTTCCTGGTTTCATTACATTCTCCAAAGTGGGTCGACGTCGGCTGACGTCACAATTCGTACGCTTTTGAGGGTTTCTTCTATTGGGTGGGGGGGGGGGGGGGGGAGGTGCCTTGTACCTTCGTTTCCGATAATGGGCCATAGTTCGTTTTTGCACCTTGTTCCCGTCATGACATTCGTCATGTTATGACTCCACCATTCCTTCCTCAATCAAACGGTGAGTCAGAAAGACTAGGGTGTTCATTCAGGTCCCAAATGAAAAAAAATATCGTGGATGCTACTCCGGAAGACGCCCTTCTCCGTTTCCTGAGCACGTGTCGCTTCACACCTGAGGAGGGTGGAGCTCGGTTCCGTTGCTTCACCACCAGCAGCCACACATACGTCTCCACTTCCTGCAGCTTGCACTGCACCTGCCGCGGTCGGGTTTGTCCAGCCGATGTAGGCGCGAGGGTTTCGTCACCGGCCGAAGGGGATATCGACTACTGTTGTCCGCCACCGGGGACGCCTTAATACAACCGACAGACTGGTGGCTCTCCACTTCGGCAAGCTGCACCCCCGCTCGCAGCTTCACGGGTCCTGCCCTGTCACCGCAGCCCGCCCTCCGCCTCGATCCGTCGTCGTCTACTGTGGAGGCAGACCCATCTCTTTGGCTCCCTCCTCCAAGAGGAGCACTGTGGGGTTCCAGCTTGCCGGCGACGGACGCTGTTCGCTGGTCTGTCTCGGGCCACGGGTCCGTTGCCACAGTCTCCTGTTCCAGTCGGACCGCCTCTACCCGCCCCTCGCCATCATGGGCGATCGGTCCAGCCCCGTCTCCTCCGCACTGGAGCTGCCTGCTGATGACGATGGAGAGATGGCAATGGAACCCTCCTTTTCGGTGCTGTAGACGGGCGCCGCACTGGCCCACCGCCCTCGGGCGCGCTCCCAGCCCGTTCCGGCCCTCTGCCCCGGTGCCCTCCCGGCACATCGTCCCGTCCGCTCCGTCGGCACTGGCTGCCGCCACTCCAGATGTATCTCTCGTCGGGACACCAATCGCCTCCGTCGTCTGGGCGCCCACTTCGCAGGAGGGAGAGGTGTGCTGCATCTTGGTACTAGTGCGTGTGAGTGTGAGTGTGAGAGCGGCAAATGTGGCGCTGTCGCACTTGAATCGGCCGTCAACTGTTTCAGCGCTGGTCGGCCACCGGAAGCCGGCTGTGAGAGTCGTGAGCTCGGCGTGGTCTCCTCCACGCCGTCTGATGGCGACACGTGCGTATATACAGGGTGTTACAAAAAGGTACGGCCAATCTTTCAGGATCAATTCCTCACACACAAATAAAGAAAAGATGTTATGTGTACATGTGTCCGGAAACGCTTAATTTCCATGTTAGAGCTCATTTTAGTTTCGTTCTTCCACCTACGCTCAATGGAGCACGTTATCATGATTTCATACTGGTTACTCTACCTGTGCTGCTAGAACATGTGCCTTTAAAAGTACGACACAACATGTGGTTCATGCGCGATGGAGCTCCTGCACATTTCAGTCGTACGTTTCTCAGCAACAGATTCGGTGACCGATGGATTGGTAGAGGCGGACCAATTCCATGGCCTACACGCTCTCCTGACCTCAACCCTCTTGCCTTTCATTTATGGGGGCATTTGAAAGCTCTTGTCTACGCAACCCCGGCACCAAATGTAGAGACTCTTCGTGCTTGTATTGTGGACGGCTGTGATACAATACGCCATTCTCCAGGGCTGCATCAGCGCATCAGGGATACCATGGGAAGGAGGGTGGATGCATGTATCCTCGCTAACGGAGGACGTTTTGGACATTTCCTGTAACAAAATATTTGAAGTCACGCTGGTACGTTCTGTTGCTGTGTGTTTCCATTCCATGATTAATGTGATTTGAAGAGAAGTAATAAAATGAGCTCTAACATGGAAAGTAAGCGTTTCCGGACACATGTCCACGTAACATATTATCTTTTTTTGTGTGTGAGGAATGTTTCCTGAAAGTTTGGCCGTACCTTTTTGTAACACCCTGTATATGTTAGGAGCAGCGCTGACTGTCTCCATGTTCTTCCAGTTGTGCTGCTCACATCAGTTGTCCTGTGTCTTGTTACGTGTGGAGTCACGAGATACTTATTTCCGTTCTTGTTCAGAGGTTTATGAATAAATCCATATTTTTGTTAGATGGACGGTTTCGTGTATTACTTGGTCACTCATAAACCTGCAGGAGCACGAAGGGAAAACGTATGGTGTTGATGAGATTTAAGGAGTATGTATCTTCTACCTGCATTCTTTTTTAATAAAATCTTAAAATACATTTCTCCATAAGTTTGCCTATTTTTTATCCTAATTATTAACCAGTCTCAATAAAGGTCTTGAAAGGAGTACTCTTGATGTGTTTCTATGCTTCTATGTATTACTATTATCAAAGATTTAGTTTGTCTATTTTATCACCACATTTATGTACCGATAATTAAAGAAACTTTAACTTTGAAACTTGTAAAAATACTGAAACCAATATCGTAACATACCACATAAAATGAATGCATTGGACATAACTTGCGGCTGTACCAAAAGGTCAGATATGTGACATTTGAGTTCTGGGTAACAGAAGTTGGTTCTCAAAAATACCTTTAATAATCATATTAAAAATTCAAAACTAAGAAACTAATAAGGTTCTGGACTTCAAAGCTTGGGTATTGCTACATTTTACATGAGAGACATGATTTTAAAATTCGATGGAATTAGCAAAGCAGAAGAAAAGTTGAATTCTCGAGTAGTGTTTCCCATTAAAAGAGCACGGCCGATTTCCTCCCCATTCTTCCCGAGCCTCTCCTGCGTCTCTGATGAAGTCAGTGTTGACGGTAAGTTAAAGCCTAAACTTCTTTCCGCACTAATACGAGTCCACATTGACACTGTCTCTTAGGGAAGGGCAATGTGTGAAATCTCCAGTAACAAGCACTTCAGTATAGCGATTTTTTAAACTGTCTTCTGACAGGTTAGAAGCGTCCTGCCACGAATTGCTCCCCACTACTGCTCTCTCCGATCAGTGTCGCAGTTGCAGACTGAGTTATTTGGTCGATAAATTCCAGTCACTGTCATCGCTTAAGGGTCCTGCCCTCTGCAGCTCCATGGAGGAATTTATTCGTCTGTGTATTAACATACTTCCTCCTCCTTGTCTATACTTTCGAAATGTTCCAGTCCTCGCCGATTCTGCAGAAAAACTTCTCATTTGTTACCAATCCATCTAATTTTCAACATCCTACTATAGCAAATAATCGCAGAGGCTTCCATTTCCTTATCCGCTTTTCCTGCAGTACCATACAATGCTGTGATTCATACGTACGTTCTCAGAAATTTGTGCGTCGTATTAACACAGAAGTTTGATCCTAGCAGTCTTCTTTTCGTCGAAATGTCCTCTTTGCCTGTGCTAGTCTGCATTTTATGTCATCCTTGCATCGCCAGTCAAGTGTTTTGCTCGCACTGTAGCAGAATTTCTCCATTTCGTCTTCTTCGCGTTCCTCAGTTTTTATACATTTCAATACATTTCATTTCCTCTTTCTTCCGTGTACTCGCTGTGCACAGCATGCGCTCATTAGACTGCTTGTTATATTCAACAAGCGTCTGCAATTTAAAAGAGAGAGGCATATATATATATATATATATATATATATATATATAGAGAGAGAGAGAGAGAGAGAGAGAGAGAGAGAGAGAGAGGGGGGAGAGAGAGAGAGAGAGAGAGAGGGAGAGAGAGAGAGAGAGGGAGAGAGAGAGAGGGAGAAGAGAAGGGAAAAAGTCATAAGAGAAATTTATTTAAATCTTGATCCCACTACTGAACCTCTCTTTCAATTCCGTCATTGCTTCTTTCATATACAAGGTGTATGACGTGAACACGTATAGTTCAAAGTACACGATACTAGAGCAAAAAAAATCAGTAAAAAGGGTCTCGAAAAGGCGTACCTTACGAGGTGTGAGCTGTACTTAATCTTCACTACTGTGAAGCTCGTCTCTTCTACTGAACAAGTGCTCATACCTCTTAAGGTATGCCCTTTAGAGCCTTTGTTTACTGTACATTTTTTTCTTATTTTGGTCAGTATTACATCCTCGTAAAATACGAAAAAAGAAGCGCTTGCATCTTACAAAGCATTGAAAATGAAGTGCTCATCGCTCTCAAGGTATGCTTTTTATTGAGACTCTTTTGCTTCGTGTTTCGTATTCTTTCAACTGTATGCGTTTACGTCATTAATTATGAAACACCCTGTACAGAATGAACGTTAGGAGCGACAGATTACATTCCTGTCTTATACAATTCCTCATCTGAGCAATCCGCGTTTGGTCTTCCACTCTTATTGTTCCGTCTTATTTCCTGTACATATTGTACATTACCGTTCTTTTGATATATCTTGTACCTCAGAATTTCGACATCTTGTACAATTTATATTGTCTAACGCTTGTTTTCAGTAGACAGATCCTATGATCGTGTTTCATTGATAATTCGTAAGTCTTGTTTTCATTATCAACCGCTACGTCCTGGCGCCTTTAGCTTTCTTAATAAAGTCAGACTCATGTAACAGATCGTCAATGTTTTTTTCCCATTAGTATGTATATTTTCGTTGTCAGGAACTTGGATTCATGTCCGTTCTGAAAATGCGATACTTCACGCATTTACCTGGGCTTGCTTTCTTCGGGCCTGTGTGATTGATTTTACGGAAAAAGCTCTCCCAGAATCGTAACACGTGCTGCCTGTTAGTGGTATTTAAATTTGTGTACAATAACTAATTGACGAACAGTAAGACGGCAGCCGAAATGGTGAATTTTCTCTTAAAGTCATTCATCACAAAATAATATCACAGAATTTGTGTTTCGTGCTGCTGCCAATCCGCTGCAATGAAGTTACCTGTAACCAGTACTAGTAGTGTAGAAAACGATGCAAAGTAGCCTAAACTCTACTTGGCCCTAATATCCAGTCTTGGCCTCTGGTTAACGAGTATCCCTACTAAAGAGAAGGTCCCATCTAGTATAAAATTTCAAGTCACGCCTAGAAACAGAGGGGGTAGCAGCACTGATCCTATGTCGCTCACCTCCATTCGAAGCGGAAGAATGTAAAATATTCTGCGTTCAAGCATGATGAAGCAGTCTGAAGAAGAGAGCGCTCACCACATTAAAAGAATAGTGAAAATATATTCATATGAGACATAACACGAGGTTTAAGACTGGACTGAAAAATTTCTGAAGCAGCATTTAAGCTCGTTATCCCGAATACAAATTCTTGAACATATTCCTTGTGTTCGGGAGTAGCTTCAAGTTTATTCACTAGTGCTTCCAATTTGACGCCGTTGCTGTAAGACAGTAGATTATGGTTGAACTAATGCGATTTGATAGTGTAAGGAGGAACCACATATTAAAACTTCTTAGAAGACTGGAGCATCAGTGGAAACGTTGGGGTGGTGTCAGGCCAATCTGGATGACTTCACTAAGGAAGAGTGATGGACATGTCATTCCGAAGCAAAGGAGCAAAGAAAACAGTTGAAACATGTGGACTCAGCAGGGTTGTAATTGTCCGCCCCCGGTAGCTGAGTGGTCAGTGCGACAGAATGTCAATCCTAAGGGCGCGGGTTCGATTCCCGATTGGTTGGGAGATTTTCTCCGCTTAGGGACTGGGTGTTGTGTTATACTATTCGTCATCATTTCATCTCCATCGACGAGCAAGTCGCCGAAGTGGCGTCAAATCGAGAGACTTGGGGCCCGGCGAACGGTCTACCCGACGGGAGGCCCTAGTCACACGACATTTTATGGCTGTAATTTAACGCGACAAAAAAAGGGAAACCATGGTAGTTAAAAAAAACATTAATGAAAACCGACCAAAAGTCCCAAGAAAACCTAACGATATTAATTGTGAATATTTAATTAACGTACAAAGTATTACATAGTTAGCCCTTCACAAATTAAAAAGAACTATCATATTTCTTGTAAGCAACCACTTTATTTTCTAAATATTGTGATCTAACTTTTCTTGCAATATAAGAAGTACAGTCACATAACTTTTACACTAACAGAGGAAAACTAAGATTATATAAAATGGTTATAACATGTAAAGAACAGTTTAGCTTCAATCCATAAATTTATAGATCTTCACTAATTTCTCTGGTCTTTCCTCTCCAAAATTATATCCTAATTTTGATCAAACAAGACTGTAGGCGGAGAAGATTCTGTCGACGGATGCAGTGGTGGCTGGGCAAGAAATGAGGCACTAATAAAGTAGCTGTAAAGACGGGTTAGTGACATGAGTAAATTAATTATAGGAATTTAAATAGAACTCTTTAATCGTCAATAGGGCAAAATTCCACAAAGAAACAATAAAACCCATAAAACCTAGTTTTAGTCACTGGACTTTTTTTAATACCCAAGCCTCTCTCAGTCCCTTCCAAAAATTGTAAAGACGCAACCATTATCAGACAATTACGATATTACAGTGCCAGTATTGTTAAGAAGAACAATGCAATGACTATTGCATCGCTCTTCGTAATAGCACAGATACTGCAAAATCGTATTTATTTACAGATATCAGGCAGTGACTTTCAACTAAATTGTGCTCGCCTGTACAGTGATTACATATCGTGTGTATGAGTACAGGTTTTGACGCAGGAACGAGAACACATGGCAGTTGGGATCTGGTCGTGAGTCGTCGATGGATAGCCAAAGCACTTAAGGCAGCCACTTGAGTAAAGCGGGAAAGCTGGGTTCAGGTCCCTATCCAACACAACTTTTCATTGTTCCCTTGAACAGCTAATGGTTGTTCGTTTCCGAAACTGAGAATAGATTTAATTTATTATCGGTAAAGGTGATGCCGAGGGCCGTTTGGAGTGACATGGTGTAGTGGATTGTACTCGCACGTTCTACACCATCACTGGAGCTTACTACCGAAATCTCCTGTCGAACTTACTGGAAGCTGTAAAGATGATTCGTCTCGGGAAAATGTTGCTCCACGACAGTGGCCCAGCCCTGTTCTGCTACGACACAGTTACCCATGCAGCTTTTTGGGCTATCATATTTTGCGTCGACTCCGTATTCTCCAGCCCTTCCACCCAGTGACTTACTCTGCTTTCCTCAGACGAAGTAATCACTGCATGGAAGGTATTTCCAGAACGGCGAAGAGCTAATCTGATTTTCGAGGTGTAACTTTTCCTAAACGCTAAAATAAAGACTTCAACAACCAATATTTCTATCAACTGATCCATCCTTGGTGATGGTGTCAGTCCTTCACTACATATTCACCCTTGAATGCTATTCATTTAAAGCACGTTTTATGATCACAGCTTGGTTTCAGGGAGGTTATCATGGAAATTTTGGAAAAAAATTGCGTCCACCCAATCCCAAAGACAACAAGGGCAGTCAGGTTAGTAACTAATGCATCTAAGTTTATTCATCGGCTTTCGGGCCGTGCCCGTTCAGCTATCTCAGTAGTGAAATTTCAATTACGGCGATACTAACGTAAGGGCAAGACAACACCCAACCCCCGAGCGAAGAAAATCTCCCACCCGGCTTGGGATCGAACTCGGGCCCCTTCGCTCGACAATTTGCGCGCTCACCGGACAGCTACCAAAGCGGACATGGTGTGTGAGACTTATAGAATATGGAAACACTTTGAAAGTACTTCTAAGCCTAGAAAAAGCATCTGAAGATGTATACCGGTACAAGGCGTCCGAAATTCAAAGAAAAATGTTAGTACACTAGGGAAAGACAAGAATTAAGTAATATTTACAAGAACCAAGAAGGAAAAATACGTCTGGAAGACCAAGAAAAATGTTCTCTGATTAAAAAGGGTGTAAGAGATGGAGTCTTTCGATATTAGTGTCCAGCCTGTACACAGAGAAGAAGCACTTACGTAAATAAGAGAATGGGGGTAAAATCCACGATTAAAAGATATCAGTGGTAAGATTCGCCGAAGACATTGCTATCATCTGTTTAAAATGGTTCAAATGGCTCTGAGCACAATGGAACTTAACATCTGACGTCATCAGTCCCCTAGAAGTTACAGCTATTTAAACCTAACTAACCCAAGGACATCACACACATCCATGCTCGAGGCAGGAGTTTTACCTGCGACCGTAGCGGTTGCGCGGTTCCAAAATGCAGCACCTAGAACCGCTCGGCCACCCCGGCCGCCGCTATCATCAGTGAATGTTAAAAACGATTATGGGGTCTGTTGACTTGACTGAACAGTCTAGTGCGTACGGAATATCGATTTAGAGAAAACCAAAAAAGGGGAAAGAATCGAACAATAGCACAAGTGAGGTCGGTGATCAATTTAATATGAAACTGCAGATCTGAAAGTAGAGAAAGTGAAGGAATTCAGCAGTCTCAGGAAAAAAAAGTAAGAAAACGATGTATGAATCAAGAAGGACATAAAAGTACACTAGCACAGACAAATAGGGTATTCACGACCAACATAAGAGCTTTCCGAGGATGTACATTTAGATTACAACATTGCACGAAGTCAATAATGGAAAACCGGAAAAGATCAGAATTGGAACATTTGACATGTGATGCTACAGAAGACTATTGAAAAGTAAGTGGACAGAGAAGAAATGGTTCTCCACAGAACCGTGGAATAGAGGAACATTTGGACAATAAGAGGAAACATGAGTAACTTCCATGATATATAACGGAGTTGTGGAGGGTGAAATCATAGGGGAAGACAGAGATTGGAATTTGTCCGACACGTAACTCATGACATTCGATGCAAGCGACACGCAGCGAAGTAGATGTTGGCACAGGAGAGGAATTCGTGGTAACTCGCGTCAAGCCAGTCAGAAAACAGATAACTGCTGAAAGTTTTAAACTGTATGGGTACCCGTCCCACTTTTACGAAACTCCTTATAACAAGTTTACTTGTTCAGCCTAGTCTTGAGAATGAAGTACTAGGGTGCCGCATCGGTCTCACCTGGTTCGTCCGCTCGCGGCCTCAGACGCAGCACTTTCGTTTCTCGGCACGTTGCGCGAGCAGTGCGTGCCGCAGGCGCGGGCCCGTTCGATACGCGCTTCCGGCTGCGTTAACTTCGGCAGCGCGCAGAAACGAAGTTAAACTAACAAGTAGCGCGCAACGTGCCGGCGCACACCGAGGAGCGGACTGGCCGAGGCCGCCGCCGCCGCCCCCGCAGTCCGGACCTCGAGACCTGCCCGTGGCCGCAGCGCGCTGGCGGCGAAATGCCGTGGAACGCGGAACAGCATGGCGCCGGCTGAGGAACGCACCTACTCTGCGATTTTAGTACACCTGTGTGCAGGGGAAGCTAAGCGTCCCGCGAGAGTAGTTACCGCAGATGACAGTCGGAATACGAATTCTCTATGTTTTCGTGTTGTTGTTGTGCCTTGAGTCCGAAGAACTATAGACATAGCTGTCCATGAGGTCAGTCCTCTACAACCCTATTCATCTCTGCATAGTTACTGCAGTCTACATGCACCTGGACGTGGTCACTGTATTCGAGAGACGTTTCCGTTCACAATTTTTGCGACGCATACTTCCCTCGATTACTAAATTGACTGTTAATTGGTACCTCAGATACATCTTGTCTCTTAGTCTACATCGGCATCACCCTTTACCTTATGGGATGTGGGAGAGGGTACTTCTGGCGCCACTGTCTTCCCCACTACTCATTTTTTCTGTTCCATTCAAGAAATACATGTGGGAAGAATGACTGTCGCTAAATATCCGTATGAATTTTCTCTAATTTTATCGTCGTGACTACTTCTCGAGATGAATGTTGAAAAAAGTAAAACGTGACCCGATTCTTCTTGGGGCCAAAACTCACACAATTTCATTAGTACATCTCTCCGTATGCGACGCACAAACACAATTTGTCAGTTGCTCCTTCCGTTAATTAAAGAAATGTTGATATGAACGCTGTCGTTTTTTATTAAAATCTTTGTTCCGGCGGATGTCAATAAAGCAAAGAGTGATCATTAGTTTCATCCACTTAAACCTTCATCTCCAGATCAGAATAAAAACACGCGGTGTCTATATCAACAGAATAGTTAAGGAACTTAGTCATTTCAGCATTAATATCCTTAAGCAAATGTTGAATTACAATCGTTTTTTCGTATGGGAAACATACTGTGCAAGGATCGAGTATGACACACGGTATATCAGCCTGCGTGGATAATGTGTAAAACAGTTATTGGTATAACATATAATGGCATTATCTAATTCCTGTGTCTGTTATTTACCTATAATTATTGGTGTTACCTATAAAGGTCTCATCTAACTTATGTTTCTGTTTTAATTTAATTTGACTTCTGTGTAATCATGCTCTTTGATGTAACATCGATGTAAATGTTTTATTCATTATTTACGATAATTCATGTAATTGAAATTAATCTATGAACCTAATTTCAAAAGTAAATTGCTGCAAGAGAATGTAAAAGCTGAATCTTTAATAGTAACACTGGTGCATGCATAGGCAAAGTTGGTTTGTAATCATGTAAAGCTCGGAGGGAAGTCCATCCGTAATGGAACTAGCTAAGCCGCAATACAAAAGGTGCACCTGGAGGACGAAATGAAAAAGCTCCTGTGTGGCAGGAGTCAGTCGGGGCCTAGCAGGCAAAGGGTGTGCATCTTGGGAACTGAAAGAAACGAGAATAACTACAAGATTATATAATATAGCCTCAGATGCGGAAGTAATTTGGCTTATTATACATGGCATACTCTGGTTAGCTCTGTTCTACGAAAATCCGACGCTAAGAAGAGAATTTTCAAAGCTTGTTACAAAGGAACAGCCGTGGATACTTTGCCGGCCTTTTTGAATAGCACAGGAGGTCGGCGCTGCCACCACCTTCATTTAGAAGCATCTGTTGAGCACTGGATAACTACATCGTTCCGTTTTCATTAATAAGTTGGAGGTCTGTAAACTTTGTGTTGAGCCACCGTATTTTGTCCTTAGTCTTTGAAGGCTAGGAGGCGCCATATTCCAAGTGCTACGATAAATCCGAGTATCCTAATTTATTGAACTCAATAGCAATTATCGTTCTTGACAAAGGTTAATAAATTTTGTGGATCTGTAAAGTACAGAGATATTTACTAAGCTTAAGTTTTGAAATATTCCACTTAGTTTTCATAAATAGACAGTTAACGTTTCATCGAAGTACAAGTACTAAGAGAAGATTTTAACTAGTCAGCTCAAAAATTCTTCTTATTGAAACATAGTGTTTACAAATTCAAGTGTTATGTAGTTCACCGTGTTACCCATGTAATGACTAAAGTGTTCAGCCTCGATATGAGTCTGTCGAAAGACCAGTTCCTGGGTCTCCATGCAGTTGAACCAGCTTTAAGTACCATATTACAAAAACAGCAATCAAAAATAAGCAGCTGGCAAAAAATAATGAAACTATACTACATCCAGGTATCACATGTTCTACTTAAGCTAAATAATGTCAGAAAGTGAATCATCCTTGAGAATTCGAATAATAATCAGAACATAAAATACAATTACTTCATAACTATTTCAATAGTAGCAATTACTGTCACGGTCGCAAAATAAAAATCCTTTCACAGGGATAACATTACAGGCATATCGCTAATTTAATAGCAGCCGGAAATGTTGTAAGTTGCTTTTCCCGTGACAGAACTAATAGTGCTGTTAGGGTAAACAGTGCTGCACGTGTCGCTCAAAGTTAACAAGATCAAGGCTGCCAACAGACTTTCAAGTTTACAGAGCGCTTTCTCCATTCACACTGTGTCATGTAATTAGAGCTTGTTCAGTTAGTAGACTGTTTGAATTAGGTGGCATCCGATTTCAAAATGACACCACAGGAGGGCTGACTTAATCCCAAGAAACACGTGCAATTTAACTAAGGAGCTTATTCACACGAGTCCTGTCTAATGTTTCTCTCCTTCTACCCATGAATTTGCACCGAAATAATGAGATGCCGTGACCGGGTATTTGTGCAAAAGGGCAGATTTTAAGTAACCCTCCCATTATTCTGTTGTATAAGCACGAGCAGAATGCCCCTGTATAACGTAATCACACTCGTTCTACAGTCAAAGTCATTCATTTAACACCGAGTTTGCCATTGCTGTTCGACAATTTACGGTTGGCTTTTAATTATGCATGCTTTCGCCAGCTAGAAAATTAAACCCGATGGAATTATCCACTTGTAAGCCCGATGGTACGCAGCGCGAACACCCTCGGGCCGCTTGTTACAGTGGATCAAGCTGGAATGACCAGCCCACGTGCGAAAGCAAGCAGTGGGCGCCAAACCGCGCCTTGGTTGTAATACAGGGCAGTACAGGTCATCGATGCTCATCTGCAGAGCAAAGTTAAGGAAGGGCAACTTCGGCTTGACAGGTACAGGATCGATATCTGTACCCTTAGAACTGTCGTTTCACAAATGTTTTGTTTCTCAGATGTAAAGTTTCTAGGGAATTTTTGATGAAGCATACTTTGATCAAAAATTCCATGGATATAATGTTAATGCTTAGCTACTATGATTGCTTGGACGGTATAGGGCAAAGGGAATTGCGACCACAGCAGAACCGCACTCCTGACACCGAGGTAAGGCATGGCCTAGCGGTGAAACGTCCATCAGTATGTGTGCGGCAGTTAAAGTGTTGACGAGTCATTGTAGAGCTGAACTAAGTGATAAGTGTCAGAACAAAAACAAATCCTGAGAACAATTAGGAAACGGGTTCCCGGTTCTTTGATGCGTAGCGTGGCACTCACTGGCCGAGCCCCAACATTCTATCATAGACGTAAGTTAGCGAAGTTTTTTTAAAAATGTTATGTTTTTATTTTCTTGTTTTTACTGATTGCGCGTGTACTTAACTACGGGTGCTGTTATACGGAGGTAGGTAGGTAGGTTGGCGTGAGAGCGTGTGTGAAAGAGAAATAGATTATTTCTCTTAATTACTCATTTACGTCATTTGAACCCAAGGTAACTGAGTTGTAAGAAAATCGGCGAAATATGTTCTACAAGGAGTGCTAACCGCTAATGCGAAATTTTATTGTTGAACGCATAAGTAAATCATTAAGTCTTAAACTCTTGTACAGACAGTTCTGCACACATTATCCACGAATTGTGATTCGCATAACACATGGCAATGAACAAGCGTTGTTTTACCATGAGCACCATTTCGGACTGCATTCAACTGGGTGCTGGGTACGTCTGCTCTTCGCTTTAACAACGTAAATAACAAGTTAAGCGACACAGAAGTGAAAAATGGGAAAATCAGTAGGATTTCTCATTCCTCTAGTTGTGTTTAGAATTCCTTCATTAAAATCATTGCAAATTATTCTACACTCAATACGATCCTAAGACTTTTGAATGATGGAGTCATTAAGAAATAAATTATGGAAAACACCCGAAGAAGGAGCACATGAGTCAGACTCCTGGTAAGGCACGGTTTTTCAGTCAACAGTCTTCTAACTGATTTTGATTTGATAATGCCGCCGTCCCCCCCCCCCTCCCCCACCGAATTCAACCCTTTTATGTCCTCAAATATTTGCTGGTCGTGTTCCTATCTCTGTCTTCCTCTACACTTATTACCCTCTACAGCTCTCTTTAATAACATGGAAGTAGTTTCCTGATGTCTTAACAGATCACCTATCATCCTGTCCCTTCTCCTTCACAGTGTTTTCCACATATTCCTTTTCTCGGCGAATCTGCCTCCTTATTCCTTACCTTATCAGTTCACCTTTTTCTGAAAATTATTCAGTAAAACTACATTTCAAGTGCTTCGATTCGTTTCTGTTCCGGTTTTCCAACACTCCGTAATTCATTACCATAGAATACTTTGCTCCAAACTTACCTTCTTAGAAATTTCTTCCTGTAGTTAAGATCTATGTCTGGCACTGGCAGACACCCCTTTTTGCCTGTGCTAGTCTGCTTTCTGTATTCCCTTTCTCCGTCCATCATATTTTACTTTACTGCCTAGGTAGCAGAATTCCTTAACTTCATCTACTTCCTGGTCTCCAATTATGATGTTAAGTTTGTCGCTGTTCTCATTTGTGCTTCTTCTCATTACCTTCGCCTTTCTTCGGTTTACTCTCAACCCGTATTCTGTATTCAGTAGACTGTTCATTCCATTCAGCAGATCCCGTAAGGCTGCTTCATTATTACTGATGATAGCAATGTTATCAGCGAATCTTTTGTCATTGATATGCTTTCACCGTGAATTTTAAGTCCTTTCCTTTATTTCCGTCATTACTTGTTCAAATTATTGAGCAGTAGGGGTTAAAGACTGCATCCCTGTCTTCCACCCATTTAAACCTGAGCCATTCGTTCTTAATTTCCAAGTTTTACTGGTCCCTATTGCATATCACTCGTCTTTCCCTATAACTTATCCCTACTTTTCTCAGCATTTGAATCTCTTTCACCATTTTAAACAGTCGAACGCTTTTTACAGGTCGATATATCCTATGAAAGCGTCCTGACTTTTTTCAGTGTTGCTTCTATTATCAAGCGCTAAGTCAGAACTGCATCTATGGTACCTTTGCCTTTCGTAAACCCATACCGACCGTTCTGTGACATATACTCAGTTTTCTTTTCCATTATTCTATATATCATTCTTCTCAGCAACTCAGATGCATGAGCTGTTAATCTGACTGTGCAATACTTCTACAGATGTTGTCTCTTGCAATCTTCGGAATTGTGTGAATCACTCTTTTCCGAATATTTGCATCATCGGTCATTCGCTCTACATACCAACATGAATAATCGAAATGATTTTAAAAATTCCAGTGCAATGTTATCTATCCTATCTGCGTTATTTGGTCTTAGGTTTATCAAAAACTCTTTTACATTCGGGTTCTAATACTGAATCGCCTGTATCTTCCATGTCTAGTCCTCTTTCGTCTTCCACCACGTCATCAGACAAGTCTCCACCCCCCCCCCCCCCCCCCCCCCGTAGAACCCTTCAATGTACTCTTTCCATGTATCATCTCTCACCTCTGAACTTAGCAGTGCAGTTTTCATTAATGTTACCACTTTTGCTTTTAATCTAATCGAAAACTGTTCTGACTTTTCTGCATTCTAAGTGAGTCGTTCCACGAATCTTTTATACTTCGATTCTTCGCATTTATCGTAGAGCCATTTCGCTTCGACTTCCCTGCACTTGGTTTCACGTATTCCATTTTTAAATCGTTAACTGGTACAGAAAGAAATAGAAAAGATTATGGCACGCAAAATTAAGACCGCATACGCACAAAAAGTAGGATATTTGAATTAGTAGAAATGAAGTGGTTAGTGTAATGGCAAACGCGATTCAAGTACAGAGTTTTCAGATATCTCATTCTCGTCCTTAGCTCCAGAATGCGCAGTGTGCCCGCTGTTAACAACAGTCTCATTAGAAACGAAGTGGACCCGTGAGTGAGTCGAGTCAGAGCAATGTGGATTGCGGGTTGCCGAGTTTCAGGTGCAACCGCGAAGTGAGACGGTCCGGGAGCCGGCGTAGGCGCTCTGTCCTCTCCTGAATATTCAGGGCGCGCACGCTCAAGCCACAGAGGCGGCAACACCTGCCCGGCTCTCACTAGCGGCCGCGCTACACACTGCCCACCCTCCCACTCTCCAAACACCAGCGCTTCTCACGTGGCTCGTGTACTCCGTATTTGTAAGTACAACAGAGAATATGAAGTAATCTTCCCTTTAGCTCACAACTTTCAGATCGTAAAGCCAACGTATACTTATTGTGCTTCGGGTGCGATTTCTTCCGGTTCTTTTACTACCTCATATTCAAAACCATATGCCAAACACACATCTGTGATCTGTTTCATGTACTCTGGCCACTTTACGTACCTAATTTTTTTATATCTAAATAGCCCTATCCAATGGCAAGTTATACCTCCTTGGTGTGATAAACTAACTATTACCAGTTACAATTACCTGTAAAAGTGTTTTCGTAGACCTATCAATTTATCTTCCTCGGTTTTCCAAGCGTCCACGACAGACTCCCAAACACTGTTATACGAACAGCTTTAGAAACAACATCAGTTACAACTTAACAGCCCTTTTTTGCTGCATAAAGCTTCTATTACATGCGACGCTACTGCCTCCTTCATAATTTCGGACATCACGTGTCACTTCCCTCCTAAATTCGAGAATTCATTCACATTTTCTACATTTCACACTCCTTGTGCTTCACTTATTTTCAGCGCAAGTAAATGTCCACAGCTTGAATTAGTTCCAACACATCACATGGTGAAAAAATAATAAATAGGGAGGAAAGTTCAATATTCTTTGGTATCCATATTAATGAGAACTCAACGTGGAAAAAGCATATTTTGAACTCCTGAAACAACTTATTTCAGCCACATTCGCATTTAGTATCATTTCAAGTCTTGGGGAGAGGCAAATCATTAAGTTGCATATTTTCGTTTAATAACGTCCTGGAATAATGTTCTGGGGTAACTCATCTTTAAGAGAATAAGTCCTTGTGCTTTAAGAATAATATTTGATACTCATCCACCATTATCTAGTAGACATATGTTTAACGAGTTGGACTTTCAGACTACAGCTTCACAGTATGTTTATTCCCTCATCAAGTCTGTTTTAAATAATTCACTACAGTTCACAAGGAACGATAAAGTACATAATTACAATACCAGAAGGAACAATGACATTCATTACTCCACATTATCCCTTGCAGTACCAAAGGGGCGAAGGTACTTTTTGACGACTTCTGAAAATATTTTAATGTAGCCCGTTATTTTACATTCCAAAATTTAAAAAAAGGTATTGTCTCTAATGAATTCTTCTAATAGATTCGATAGATATTTTAAATTTTTCAGTTAAACTCAACCAAGAAATTAACCTCTTAATAGTATGTCACTTTCTCCAATGAATTTCATATTCAGCTTCACGACCTTACACGTCAGTATCTCTTTAAAGACTATTTTTGGAGTAAAAGTCAACAACCATTAACAAAACCTGCGGCTTTAAATTGTGTTTATAATGAGAGTAAAGTGACCCAGCCCCCGCCGCACTTTGTTAATAGACGTTATTGAAAATGCGATGGTGTTTCTTAGTGTGTGCTAAAAAGTATTCTCAATTTCAGGACACTACAAACACACCTGTAGGTCTTTAAGAAGTATAATGTTAATGTAAGCCAATAACAGTTAACGAAACATGTATTTCTTCAATGTTGTTTGATTTAGGCTTAAAGTATCCCCGTCTGCCTCCCTCCCCCCTGGTAATTAGCGTCGTGGAAGATGCGGTGGTGTTGATAGCATTAAGATTGATTTAGCATAAAAAGGGGCGGACAATCCTGCCTCAAAAATTTTTCGTCACTTATCCAGTGGCGTAGAAAGTTTAACAGACAGCAAAGCAAAATTTGAAAACTAACAACTGAAAAAGTTTATCCTTGGCGATTTCTCCTATTCCGAAGAGGAACTCCTACGTTTGTAATGTGTAAAAAGTGGTAGGTAAGAATTATTAACTAACTTTGACTCCAAACGGAACCATTGTGCACAGCGGCTGTATATGATTATAAGGAAGGATAGGAATACAGCAAACAGTCACAATTCCACTGGTTTTTATTACTCTTGCATATCCAGATTTCTGCTATAAATAGCCATCCTCAGTGATTTGAGTGAGTGATAATCCAACAAATTCGAAGCAGCACATGTTACCGCAAGACTCTGGTGCTATCTACGAATAACTGTTATCTGGTAAACGTTGCATTCGCTTCATTTTTTAACGTTTAGGTGCTTACTTACAGGTATTTGAATAGTGTTTTCGTTCGTTACAGTTATGCGTGCTGTCTATCAATCACGGCGCTACGAAACCATGCACCGGTTGACCTTCCGTAGGTGCAACTATTAATGGGTCAGTTTTAGCCTACTCTGTAGTTCGAGGCCTTTCGTATTGTCTCCAGTCCGGCTCTACTTGGTTTCATTTAGGCACCAGGGCCCCGTCAGCGCTGGCAACATATCGTTGTCGTACGTCAGACACATTTGAAAGGTTTTAGTGTGGTCGCTTTTCCATAATCTCACTGATGAGCCATGCATGATCGATGTGCTGCCTTTTAACTTGGACATGTACACTTTGTACTGATTTCAGGTGTGTTCATTGTTGTCTTCGTATTTTCTGATCAATCTTACTTTTGTATTGCAGGTAGCTTTTTAATTGGTCTTATTGTTCAGACATGTAGTTTCTGTTTTAATTTACAGTTGCACCTGAAAATGGGGCAGAGAACTCGAAACCGAGTTGGGAAAGAATTTAGTAATACAATTTTTTGTCCAATTGTAACGTAAGTTTCAACTACGAACAGTTTACTTAACAGCGAACAATTATTAGATTCTATCCGCGAAAAATAAATACTGGAATGTACTCTCAGAGTGTCGAAGGTGGGATTTCAATACTGTGAAATGTTTTCTCATGCTTAATGAGTACCAATGAGAAAACATTGTGGAAGAAATGGAAGTGTTAACAGTCCTTGGAGAGTTATCCTGCCACCTGGCTGCGACAAATATCGACTACAAGGTATCGTTTTCTGCACACAATCTCTTCCCCGAAGCGAAAATCTATTACTCACAAATGGTCAACCACCGTCGCACAGACGAGAGAAGGCGCCCCACAGGGATAAGGTCTGAGCTTTGGGACCTAAGGCTCCTACAATCAATATCCCCAAAACTCTCTGTGACCTGTGGCAGTGCAGTTGCGAATAAATCGAGTCAGGCTTAGACACAGACTTCAGTAACGGTGCCACAATTTGAAACATTGATAACAGCAGACATCTATGGTAATTACGATGTTTTTAAATAGATACAGCGAACCGAACTGAGTAAGGATCTTTCAGAACGTCGAACTGCTCTTCATCATTTGAGACTGGAGTGCCTCAGTTGTGACACTGTTCCCCAGGAAACTTGGATATGCAATATGGGGATATGGAGGGCAGACTGCAGGTGCTGCTACGGCGTTCAGAGTTGAGTGCTGTGCGGGAGCGACAACCGCCCGAAGAAAGAGCAAAACTTCTCGTTCTTCTCGAAAACGCTGCAAGTTTGGCGTCGTTTCTTACACTCGTGGCTGCATTTTCTTTGAAAACGACGGATGAAAATTCAGACTGTCTATTGAAATACCCTTTTTTTAAAAAAAGTCAATCCAAAGTGGTCGTCCTTTCGTACCTGTACTAGTTATTCTTCGCTATTGTGAAACACACCTGTTTTACAAAACACGTGCTCATAGCTCTTCATGTTCCATTTAAGAACCCATATTTACTAGATATTTTTGCGCTGATTGTTTGTTCCTCTCATACGCATTAGTACTGAGCATTCCCTCTGTATGTATCAAACTTTTAACCCTAAGGAAATGAAACACCAAAATACAGCTTTCTGCGAATTGCAGCATTTTGTGGAATACAGCGTGTGTTTCCACCACTAGTTCATGTCCTCCCAAGGAACAGATTAAAAAATAAAGGAAAAAGGAAAGAAAGGCAATATTTTCTTTAACTGCTAACTGTGAACGTTTGAAATAAATATAAGAACTATTTCTAAAAGTGTTAGACTCAGTAGAAAACAATAATACAGCGGAAGAAGGACGAGTACACTTAGAAAGCCAACAGGAAATGACACTATAAAAATCAGACCAAGAAACGAAAAAGGATGTAAAATTTCTTTACACAAAAGCCACTTGTTGTCGGCTGCTTAAAAAACTCATTTCCCCTTAAATATCTGCGCAGCTTGACTACTCCCAGGAGGCGTCCTGGAAGCAAAGTTACTTGTATTAACTTCCCGAGCACAACGGCCCGTGTATTTAGAGGACAAGTTTAGCTCGCGGCGAATGGGACCCGAGTGTAATGTGCAGAACACGAAGGAAGTTAAGCTGAGCGAAGACCGAAAACTCTGAGACGACGACGCAAAAGCGACGGGAGAAAGGAGAGGGTAGGGGTTAGGGGGTGTGGGGAGCCAGCCACTTTATGCTCTTCGGGTGACGTGTGATACGTACATCGTGTATGTTACGCACTTTACAAATATCCTATGATCATGTTATCTCTGCATTCGAAACAAGCGAAGTTGTCATACTTTCTTCAGTATGTATGATTTATATGACAGTAGCATTGTTATCACAAAAATTCCAAGAAATGGGTGTCTGACAAATGTTTAGATATTATTTTTATGAATGCCAAACTTTTGAGTCAAACATGGCTGCTGTAAACCTTTCGAGATGTGAGGTCGTGGTCCACCTGGATCACGACTTCACATCCTGAAAGGTTTACCAGCAGCTACGTCATCCAGTCGTGAAACCCTTCATTCTATGATTTATCAAACGTTTAATTTGACTGGCACAATTTAGTAGATTTTAATGAACGTGAAGTAATTGATATTTGTACGAAGTTTCATTGACAGACATGTAAGTTTCAAAGAAAATTGTACCTAAAGCTATAAAGTTGGTACATCTGGAACGTGCAGTTTAAGTCTTTGATGCAATCTTTCCAACCTTTCGTCGAAGGTAAAACTCACCAGGTCCATAGTATGATCGTTACGGATTGCTTTATCATGCAGCTTAAGTTTGAAGGTACTCTTTTGAACTGTGGCCTCTTTTTTAATTTGTAGGGTACCTTTCTCAGCCTTCCGCACCTTCAATTCGTCAACTGACAGAAGCTCATTCTTCATGTTCACCCAATGTTCTATGCCCATATCACTAATCCATCACTGAAACTGAACACTGTATTCTTGACACCAGCTGTTAGGCTATTGAGCGTCACAAAACTATTTTAGGCACGTTTTCTCACACGTAGTTATTAAGACTTTAGCTGGAATTTTGAATTTTCCCAGGGATGCTTTTAGCAAGAAAGTTGTTTAGCTAAGTTTCTCTAGATAGGTTTTAGGCATCGTATATTGACATTGATAGGGGTTGTTAATGTCATTGGAGCCCTTTTGACAGAGATAATGACCGGAGTCTTCTGCTTCCTATAAACTTATACCTATTGTTAAACTACCTTATTCTGCCCATGTTTACGATTTAGACGGATAAAATGTAACTATTGAAACCTCGCCTTAGGAAAATTTATGAATGAGTGTGCTGATAATGCTTATTAACAAAATTTATCTTATCAGTCATTCCTGACCATAAATATGACCGTGAAACTTCTCCTTAGAAAAATTAATGAATTACTGTGCTGATAAACCCCTTACGTTATTTGATTTTCACAGATGAGCAAAACTGAACGTACTCAGACATTTTTCTCTTTACTTCTTCTTATCATCACTAAACTGAAGCACAATATTTTTAGCGCAACGCAATCTGACTTTCAAAAATCCCTACAAAAGAGTGGCCCTGACTGACAATAACCTATAACTTTTATGAATCACTTACCTCACAAAAATCTTCGTTACTCGAACTACTGCAATACAGCGAGCGCCAATACTGCCAGCTAAATAAAAGATTCTAACTACTGAAGTCACTAACTACTGATAGGCATAGTTGGCAAATGAAAGATTTTGATAGAGAACAAACAATGTATTTACCTTAATAGCGTTCAAAAGTCATCTATATATCTATATCAGTTCATGACATCAGGTATTACAAATTTACTCTCTATGATGGACACACGTCCAGATCATCCGCTCTCAAAACTCCGCCATCTCTCTCCCCACATCCACCGTTGCTGGCGGCTCACCTCCAACTGCACAACGCTGCGCGCTGTTCACATCCGACTGCCCAACACTACAATAGCGAATATTACAACAATGCCAACCAGCCACAGACCGCACACAGCACAGCCAGTGATTTTCATACAGAGCGCTACGTGGCGTTACCAATATAAAAACCTAAACAGCCTACTTACACTATAAACACAATGAGATTATTCCCTAAAACCAAATGGTATTCTAAATCACTACAACGAATAAAGCGAAAACAGAAAGCTGAACTGATTTTCAATGAACACAGTCCCTCCCTCCCTCCCTCCCTCCCCCCCCCCCCTCTCTCTCTCTCTCTCTCTCTCTCTCTCTCTCTCTCTCTCTCTCTCTCTCTCTCTCTCTCTCTCTCTCTCTCTTTGATATATCTGTCTTCTGACAGGTTTGGTGCGGACGATACTAATTCATCTCTTGGGTGAGATTAGCACTTGTAACCTACATTCTCAATTAAACAGGCCAACGAAATTTTTTTAAAATACTTTCCTTACTTTGTTAGCTGATCTTTTTACATTTTTATGAGCTGAATCCAAATCTAGCCTTAGTTTTTTTGTAATATCCATAGTTTTCGAGCAACATGCTTTTTATTATATAGTATAAAAATCCTATGCTATACAGTAAACGGGAAAATTAATGAAACGCTTTGTTACAACATAAGCATGGTTTGTATTTACAGTAGGCTACTTAAAAAAATGATATGTGTTAATAGAGGTTTCACTTGTCAGCTGGAAGTGTTTTGTATTTTCTTCTTCTTTTTTATTTGAAGCTTCTTGTGTAGATTTTTCTACGATGAATCGCTTGCTGAACTTCTCGGTGAAGTGACCAACAGTAGTCCCCCATCAAATTGGTGTTCCAGCGGCCTTGGTAGGTGGTTTTTTCTCCTAGTGAAACAGCCTTTAAACTAGTTTTGGATGAATCAATAAACAGCCTCTAGTCTTCCTTTTTGTATTCAATACCAAACTCATTCATCAGACCGGGAATGTCTGAGCAGTACACTAAATCACCTTCTTGTTGAAAGAACTTGGAAAATTGCTGCTCTCTCTTTCTATACACATATATGCTGGTTCCAACTGCCAATAAGTTATTTGCTTTTAATCTAGAGCCAAGAAACTCAGCTTTTTCTTTCGTTAAGTGCAGATCCCTAACCAAATCGTTAAGCTCGGTCTGACAAACAGTTTGGGCTCTAGACTTTCTGTATTACAATGAAATTCATTATCATCTGATTCACCTAAATCACATTGGAAATCAGAAAATACGTCTGTTGGAATAGAATTTAAATCAGCTGGTGGTTCAGGAACCGGCAAATCTGCACCATGCCTTACTGGTCTGATGGCGGACGGAAGGTAAGGGTAGTTTACTACCTTCTTGCTTTTCGTATTATGACCAGTAATATCAACACTGCAAAGGTAGCAATCATCTGAATGATTTCTTGGGTCCCTCCGTATTATAGAAGCAGCAAATATAAAGGCTTTTTCTCCTTTTTGGACTAATTTCTCGGATCTTCAACACGCAAAAATAACATACCTTACGCGGCCCCAAGATTTATCTTGATCACCAAGCTTAGATCCAAAGTATGATAGATTAAACTTTTTCACAAAGTCTGTAATGTTTCTGTGGTGTTTATTAAATCAAAAATTCACCACAAAAAATAAAAAACTATCAGCAAAGTTCTTACAACTACAATTAAAGATTGTACTGAGCAGATATACAGGAAATGGGAAAGTCAGATTAGGTTGACACTAAACAAAACACCATCTGTTAGCACAAAAATAGAATCGACCATTTTTTGGCAGCAGTTATTTTTGAGCAGTGCTACCAACGTCATCTTCATTCATTAAACCTACTTTTTAAATTATTTTAACTCTATAAAAGCTGTTAAATTCTTTAGAAAGTAGCTTAATTTAATAAATTTAACTGTACATTGTGAATAAATGGTGGGTGATTCAGTTTTTTTAAATATAATACTTGAATTTCCCACCGTAAAAAAAATAAAATAAGCAAAAACGTTTTTCCATCGCCTGTGTTATTTCCTGGATGCATTCAAATCTTTGCCTTCCTCTACTGTTTGTACTCTCTACAGATCTCTCTAGTTATTCCGTGGCATCTATTGAGATGTCCTACCATCCCGTCTCTTGTTCTCGTCATTGTTTCTCATATGTCCCTACATTCGCCTATTCTCTGGAGAATCTTCTCATTCCTCACCTTATCAGTCCGCATAATTTGTAATATTCTTCTGTAACGCCACATCACAAATGCTTCCATTCTCTTCTTTTCATATTTTCCCACAGTCCACGTCTCACAACCATAGAATTCTGTGCTCCAAACGTACATTCTCAGAACTTTCTCTCTTGGCCAGGAATGCCCTTTTCGTCACTGCTAGGCTGATTTCATGTCCTCATCGCTCCGTCCGTCCGTCTGTGTTTATTTTGCTGCCTAGGTAGCACAATTCCTTTACTTTATCTACTAATCGATCATCAACTGATATTAAGTTTGTCGCTGCTCTCATTTCCGCTACGTCTCATTACTCTCGTTCTTTTCGTTTTACTCTCAATCCGTATTCTGTACCCATTAGACTGTTAATTCCATTCAACAGATTCTGTAATTCTTCTTCAGTTTCACTGAGGACAGCAACGTCATCAGCAAATCTTATCAATGACGTCCTTCCACCTTGAATTTTTATTCCACTCTTGTCTTTCCTTTATTTCCGTCATTGCTTCATCGATGTGTCCACTGAATAGTAGGGGCAGAAGATTTCATACCTGTCTTACACCCTTTTTAATCCTTGTATTTTGTTCGGTGGTCTTCCACTCTATTCCCTCTTGGCCCTTGTACATACAGTATATCATCCGCCATTCCCTATAGTTTAATCTATTTTCCCAGAATTTCGAACATCTTGGACCATATTACATTGTCGAACACTTTTTCCAGGTCGACAACTCCTATGAACGTTTCTTCATTTTTCTTCAGTGTTGCTTCCATCATCAACCGGAAGGTCAGAATTACCTCTTTGATGCCTTTACCTCTCCCGAAGCCAAAATGATCGTCATCCCATAGATCCTAATATTTTTCCCATTCTTATGTATATTATTCCTGTCAGCATCTTGGATGCATGAGCTTCAACTTAGCACAATAAATTTAAACTAAATCGCTATTTCGACGGATTTTCTTTTCCAGGACCCTTTCAACTGTTGTGCCTTTTACAGACATTTGTCAGGTAAGGAATGAAATTTCACAAAAAATTAGAAAACTGAATAGTGCGGACGATTTCTAAACAAAGATTCAATCTCAGGGAAGATCTGAAAGGAAAGCTTTGCTTAAAAGTAATGATGTAAATTTCTTAGGGTTCGAAACTCTCCATCTAACAGTTGCAAGCCAATTTACTACAGTATACAAACCTATGTCCAAATCTGCCGCCACCAGCACTTACTAACACGTCGAGGTGTTCTTCAACGTTTTTGATTGGCCTGAAAAGAACAAAATTTCGGCTGCTGTAGAAAACTAATTACCACACTTCTGCATCGGTTGGCTGCGCCAAACTGGTTTGGCTCCTCTAGCAGCGCGATAATGAATTTCGAGGATTTGAGAACTTCACACAGGTTTCTGAAAAGAACTATTGCGTTCGAGATGGAAAGCTATGATTATTCCCCATGCGTCATTCCTGTAAGGTGTCACACTGAATAAATTTGCAGTGACCATGGAATTTCTCTCTATCGAACTCGTCCGAAATGACTGAGTGAGTGTGTGTTTGCTAAGTCATTTACTCATAACTGTTATAACTTTGTAAGTCTTGACGTAACTACTGTTCTACGCCATCGTTTATCCAGCCACCAGCTATGCTGTAACCGACCACACGAAAAGGACGGGTGAAGTAGTTAATACTTTCCATGGATGTTGTCATGGGACAACGATATACACATATACGGATGGCGGTAGATTCGTGTACAGGAGGTATAAAGGGGCAGTGCGTTGGCGGAGCAATCATTTGTACTCAGGTGATTCATATGGAAAGGTGCCCGACGTGATTCCGGTCGCACGACGGGAATTAACAGACTGAACGCGAATGACAGTTGCATGTAGATGCATGGGCATTCCATTTCAGGAAGCGTCAGGGATTTCAATACTCAGAGATCCACAGTGTCAAATGGTTCAAAAGGCTCTGAGCACTATGCAACTTAACTTCTGAGCTCATCAGTCCCCTAAAACTTAGATCTACCTAAACCTAACTAACCTAAGGACATCACACACATCCATGCCCCAGGCAGGATTCAAACCTGCGACCGTAGCAGCAACGCGGTTCCGGCCTGTAGCGCTAGAAACGCTCGCCCACTCCAGCCGGCTCCACAGTGCCAATAGTGTGTCAGGAATAGCAAGTTCCAGGCATTACCTCTCATCACGGACAACGCAATAGCCGACGGTCGTCACTTAACGACCGAGAGCAGTGGTGTTTACGTAGAATCGTCAGTATTAACAGACTACCAACACTGCGTTAAATAACCGCATAAATCTATGTGGGACATACGACGAATGTCTGTGTTAGAATGGTGTGGCGAGGCGTTAATGGGCTATGGTACTTCCAACGCAAGTACATCTGCTAACAGCACGAAATCGCTAGCAGCGCCTCTCTTGCATTCATGACCATGTCGGTTAGACGCTAGACGAGTGGAAAATCGTAACCTAGTCAGATGTTTCCAGATTTCTGGCGGTAAGATCTGTTGGTAAGTTTCGAGTGTGGCGCCGACCCCACGAAGCGAAGGATCTAAGCTCTCAACAAGGCGCCTAGCATACTGGTGGTGGCTCCATAATGATGTGGGCTCTGTTTACATGGAATGGACTGGATCTTCTGGTTACATTTGGCTACTTAGAGACCATATTCAGTCAGTCATGGACTTCATGTTCACAAACAGCGATGCATCTGTTTTTATGACAATGCGACATGACAACGGGCCACAGTTGTTCGTGATTGGAACATTATAGACAAATCGAGCAAGTGATTAGTAGGGGGACAACATGGGTGCTGGTGAAGTTTGTTAGTGGGGTTTGCCTACATCAGGGGCAGGTATGCACTCAGGGGCAAACATATTGTTCTCCTTCGATTGACAGGTACTTAACCTATTGTTCTGATAAAAGGATCCTTCCTTTTGATAGACAGGCATGTAACGTATTGTTCTCCACCCTCTCCCACTCCCCTCCACCATCAGGAAACCTCCAACCCACCCCTTCCCCTCGTTGCTACAGGTTCATTTTCAGGTGTGAGTTATTGGAATAGCCCCTCTCACTCCTATCAGTTTGATTGACAACTTTCTTAAATTGATTAATTAATTAACCTCTCCCCCTGTGGTCAACGCCCTCCCCTCCCACAATCCCTCCCAGGAATTCTCAGGAAAAAGACTCACTTGATCGGCCTTTAGGAGGGAAACCGATTGCTGTGTAAGGAATATTGTTTAAACAATTTAGACAATGTGTGGAATGTTGTTAATTTAAACAATTTAAGCGATTCGAGGCAGTGTATGGAATATACGGAAATTGGTGGAGAGGAAGGATCTCATAACAGGAAATTCAATGGTATATTGTTAGTTTATAAAAAATTCAGTTTGTGGGGGTTGGATTTCTCTTGCTCATCATTCTCTGCTGTTTGGAAACATGTAGGTCATGTAAGAAGTAATTACATGGAGCAAACATGTTGCATAACCTAATGTTCAGCACTGTACTCTGGGTGTCTTAACCTAATACTGTAGAACAAAAGGAAACTGGCGCTTTTCATTTATTATTTTAATGTTTGGCACTTTGTCAGTACTTAAGATATTGTTCAGTTAAGTGATTTTTGGTGTCACCCCCATATCAAAAACTATTGTATCGTTTTTGATACCTAATTAAGGAATTAGTTATGTCCTCCCAACATTGTTTTGGAACACTTTTTAAATTTCCCATGCTTTTGAACGCCATTTCTGGTTCATTCTTCTTCGTCACCCACTCCCTTAAACTATTTAATGCGTTTTACATAAAAATTATGCAAAGTAACCTATTGTTCTGCACTTAACCGCCGGCCGTGGTGGCCGAGCGCTTCTAGGCGCTACAGTCTGGAACCGCGCGACCACTACGTTCGCAGGTTCGAATCCTGCGTCGGGCATGGATGTGTGTGATGTCCTTAGGTTAGTTAGGTTTAAGTGGTTCTAAGTTCTAGGGGACTGATGACCTTAGAAGTTAAGTTCCATAGTGCTCAGAGCCATTTTTTGGCACTTAACCTGCTCAGTGAGTAGACTGCTTGTACTGTAGAGTGGGGTAATAAACTTTTGTCTGCACACACACTGATGCACTGCAAGACATGACAGTGCTGCTAGCGCCTTGTTTTCGTATACGTGTTTCCAAGACACATCTGATCTAATTTTGCCAAATATACTTTTGTCTTGAATACCGAACGGTAAGTGCTACATCTTTTCTTTCCCACTATCTTACAATCACTAACGGAGGAAATCTGGAGTGTATAAGTGCCTGTATGACTGTGCCATACTAAAGCGAATTCCTGAATCCGCAGGTCGGCGTGCTGCGGCTGTTTCCGACAGGCGGCTGGCTCAGCAGGAGGCGCTCTCTTCCTGCGGAGGGCGAGGGGGGGGGGGGGGGGGGGGGAACGAGGGGAAGGAGTGGTTCAACAGACAGGGACTGCCTGCTGCCTGCTGCCCGCTGCCCGCTGCAG
This sequence comes from Schistocerca gregaria, assembly GCF_023897955.1. Classification (NCBI taxonomy): domain Eukaryota; kingdom Metazoa; phylum Arthropoda; class Insecta; order Orthoptera; family Acrididae; genus Schistocerca; species Schistocerca gregaria. The sequence continues at coordinate 396,729,400 of NC_064921.1, read as the reverse complement.
AACGGCGCTCTTCCCGCGCACGTCCAGAACAGAAGATGCCCGCTGCTGCACATCCACATCGCTCCGTCGCTTCTCCGAGCCCTATCCAGACAAGACAATTAAGATTCACTATTCTCAAAAGAATGAAAGGGGTGAACAGAGAACAGTCGAGGATTGCGACTGGGGCTCGTAATAGAATGTGCTTCAAGAAATTTTTTTCTGATTAATTCATGATCAATGGTACAATATGAACGAAGTCATAGTTAGACGTTTCTCTACATCGTACGGTGAGCGACAGAGAGTACCCTGTACCTCTGTTAGGCATGTCCTTTCCTGTTCCACTCACAAGTAGAGAGAGGGAAAGCGACTGTCTACATGCTTCCGTGTGAGTCCTAATTTCCCATATCTTCGTGGTCCTTACGCGAAGCGTATGTTGGCGTCATTAGAATCATTCGGCAGTCAGCTTCAAATGGCGGTTCTCCAAATTTTCTGAATATTGTTCTTGGAAAAAAGAGTGTCGCCTTCCCTCCAGGCATTACCGTCTAAGATCCCGAAGCATCTCCGTAAGACTTACGTGTTGTTCGAACCTACCAGTAACAAATCTAGCAGCCCGCCTCTGAACTGCTTCAGTCCGACCCGGTACGGATCCCAAAAACTCCAGCAGAATTCAAGAATAGGTCGCACCAGCTCCTATATATGGTCTCCGTTGCAAATGAACCATTTTTTTCTAAAATTCCCCAAATAAACGAATGTCGACTATTTGCCTTCGCTACCACAGTTTTCACATACTCTTTCCACCTCGTATCGCTTTGCAACGTTACGTCCAGATAATTAAGCGACTTGACTGCGTCAGGCAGGACACTAGTAATACTGTATCCGGACATTATATGTTTGATCTTCCTACTCATCCGCATTAACTTACATTCTTCCACATTTAGGGCTAGCTGCATTCATCACATCAGCTGAAAATTTTGTCTAAGTCATCTTGTATCGTGCTACACTCAACTTCGACACTTTACCGTACACCACAGCATCAACAAACAACTGTAGGTTGTTGCTTACCGTGTCCGACATATCATTTATGTACAGAGGGAACAACAGCGGTCCTGTCACATATCGCTGGGTCAGTACTGTCGATATCTCTTTCTCTGATGAACACTCACCGCCGCGGACAGCAAAATGTGTTCTATTATTCAAGAAGTCTTTGAAGCAATCACATATCTGAGTACGTATTCCATATTCTTGTACCACCGTTAAAAGCCTGCAATGGGGCGCCGTGTCAAATGCTTTCCTAACATCTTGAAATAAGGAATCTGTCTGTTGCCCTTCATTCATCGTACGCAGTACATCGTGTGAGAAAACGACAATCTGGGTTTCACACGACTGATACTTTCTAAAACCATGGTGAAAACATAAGCTTCCGTGTCTCAAGAAATTTTATTATATTGGAACAGAGTATGTTCAAGGATTCTGCAGCAAACCGAAGTTACTGATAATGATCTGTACTTTTGCGGGTCCGTTTCTTTCCCTTCTTATACAGAGGAGATACCCTCGCTTTTCTCCTGTCGCTTGAAGCTTTGCGCTGGGCGATGTATCCGCAACGCATGCAAGCTAAGTAAGGAGGTAAAATCGAACTGGGAGTCCATCCGAACCTGGTGGTTTAAATATTTTTTTCAAATATTTCAGTTGTTTCTCTACGGCTGGGTTGCTTATTACTATTTTATCCATTCGGGAGTTTGTCCGACGGTCAAATGACGGTCTGTTTGTACGATTCTCAGGTGTGAACGATTTCTTGAACTATCAATTAGAAAACTTCGGTTTTTGTTTTACTATCTTAACCTACCACACCAGACTGGTCAACAAGGGATTGAACGGAAGCCTTAGATCCGCTTAGCGATTTTACACAGGACCAGAATTTTCGAATTTCCTCGGGTTCTCTGCCAGATCTTCTGGTGGTGTGACGGTGGTCATTGTTGTATGCTTTGGGCATAGATCTTCTCACACACTCACGAATCTCTACTAACTTTTGCTTGTCGTCATTTATGCATTCTATTTGAACCGAGACTGCAACGGACTCTACTTCATCAGCATCTTCCAAATTTCGTTATTAAACCGTGGTGGGTCTTTACCATCTTCATCGGCGTACTACGCACGTAAATTTCCAGACCACGACTTACAATTGCTTAAACTTTGCCCATAATTCTTCCATGTATATTTTCCTAGAACTAAATGACGACAGTTCACTGTCTAAGTGAGACACTGACAACTGCTTGTCTGTTCTATCTGGCAGAAACATTATCCCAGACTTCTTAACTGATTTATTAAGTTTCGTAAGCATAGTTGCTATAATGACATCAGAAACACCAGTCCCCGTATCTTTACTGACAGTGTCGATAATGACTGGCATGTTTGTAGCTACAAGGTCTAAGATTTTTCCACTGACTTTAGGCTGCCTAGCTAGTTGCTTATTTCGCACGATCTTCTGTCTGTACCCACCTCCCTCCCTACCCTCGTCGCGGAATGAATCCCCAGGCGTCCCAGCTATACACGGTAGGTTAAATTAGTCTTCAACTAGTATTGTATCATTCGGATATTTACGCACTAGTGGCCATTGACTTTATTTGAATGGCTATCGAAATGTCACAGCGAAATAATCTCGCCGGTAAAAACATCAAGCAATTAACTTGGTTTGACATACACTGGTTTTACGGGACCAGATAACTTCAATGTCGCACTCCACTTCGGCTTCAATTCAGACAATATTTTTTGTCAACTGCGATGAACACTCCCCCTCCTATGGTCTCTAACCTCTCTTCCACCTTCTACGTTTCACGACTCCCTAAGGATCTCAAAACTTTCGATTTCGGGTTTCAGCCAGTTCTCGGAGGGTAATACGGAACGCCGCTCTAGATCCCAACGGCCTCGTATCACTAGCAGTTAAGATGACAGGCATCTTATCCGTATGGCTGTAACGGATCGCACAGCCACAACTCGATCCCTGAGTCAACAGATGGGGACGTTTGCGAGACAATCACCATATGCACGAACAGTTCGACGACGTTTGCAGCAGTAGGGACTATCAGCTCGGAGAACAAGGCTGCGGCTACCCTTGACGGTGCATCACCGACAGGAGCGCCTGCGATGGTGTACTCAACGACGAACCTGGGTGCACGAATGGCAAAACGTCATTTTTTCGGATGAATCCAGGTTCTGTTTACAGCATCATGATGGTCGCATCCGGGATTGGCGACATCGCGGTGAACGCACATTGGAAGCGTGTATACGTCATCGCCATACTGCCTTATCACCTGGCGTGATGGTATGGGGTGCCATTGCTTACAGGTCTCGGTCACCTGTTGTTCGCATTGACGGAGCTTTGAACAGAGGACGTTACATTTCAGATGTGTTACGATCCGTGGCTCTACTCTTCATTCGATCCCTGTGAGACCCACGTTTCAGCAGGATGATGCACGACCGCATGTTGCAGGTCCTGTACGGGCCTTTCTGGATACAGAAAATGTTCGACTGCTGCCCTGGCCAGAAAATTCTCCAGATCTCTCACCAACTGAAAACGCCTGGCCAATGGTGGCCGAGCAGCTTGCTCGTCACAATACGCCAGTCACTACTCTTGATGAACTGTGGTATCGTGTTGAAGCTGCATGGGCAGCTGTACCTTTACATGCCATCCAAGCTCTTTTTGACTCAATGGCCAGGAGTATGAAGGCCGTTATTACGACCAGAGGTGGTTGTTCTTGTTACTGATTTCTAGGATCTATGCACCCAAATCGCGTGAAAATGTAATGCAATGTCAGTTCTAGTATAATATATTTGTCCAATTAAAACCCGTTTATCATCTACATTTCTTCTTGGTGTAGCAATTTTAATGGCCAGTAGAATGTCTCTCCCAAGAATCATCAGGAGCATTTCCTCTCCTGTTCCAGTAGATATCTACAATTTCGATTTTGCAACGTATAGCTTGTGGCGTCTCCTGGAAGTCTATCTAATGTATGAGGTGATTTATTCAGTTGATATGAATGTAATGTAAACCTAGAAAATAATTCCCGTAATGTTATGAGTCTTTCTGTCGATCTGATACTATTTTGTGACGAAATGTTGTAAATATTTTCCCTTAATCTCAGATATAACACATACGATATTTCAATACGTTCCCTGAAAGCATGAAACATTAAGTGTAATATACGCTACGTGATCAAAAGTATCTGTACACATGGATAAAAATGACTTAAAAGTTCATGGCACCCTCCATCAGTAATGCTGGAATTCAGCATTGTATTGGCTCACCTTTAGCCTCGATGACAGCTTCCACTCTCGCAGCCATAGATCAGTCACGTGCTGAAAAGTTTCTTGGGGAATGGCAGCCCATTCTTCATGGAGTTCTGCACTGAGGAGAGGTATCGATGTCGGTCGGTGAAGCCCTGGCACAAAATCGGCGTTCTAAAACATCCCAAAGATGTTCTATAGGATTCTGATCAGGACCCTGTGGAGGCCAGTCTATGACAAGGATTTCAACAGTAGGAAGCAAGAAGATGCTTAAAACATGAATGTGCTGTGATAGTGTGACGCAAAACAATAAGAGATGAAAACATCATCCGTGAGAAACACGACCAGACCATATCATATCATCACCGCCTCCGTATTTTACTATTGGCACTACACACACTGGCAGATGACGTTCACTGCGCATTCGCCATACCCACGCCCTGCCATCGGATCGACACATTATGTACCGTGATTCGTCACTCCACACAACGTTTTTCCACTCTTCAGTCGTCCAATGTTTACGCTCCTTACACCAAGCCAGAAGTCGTTTGGCATTTACCGGCATGATGAGTGTGTGGCATATGAGCAGCCGCTCGACCATTAAATTCAAATTTTCCCACCTCCCGCGTAATTGTCATAGTACTTGCAGTGGATACTGATGCAGTTTGGAACTCCTGTGTGATGGTCTGGATAGATGTCCGCCTATTACACATTACGACCCTCTTCAAAGGTCGGCGGTCTCTGTCGGTCTACAGACGAGGTGAGCCTGTGCTCTTTTGTGCTGTACGTGTCGCTTCACGTTTCCACTTCACTATCACAATTGAAACAGTGGACCTAGGGATGTCTAGGAGTGTGGATATCTCGCGTACAGACGTATGACACAAGTGACATCCTATCACCTGACCACGTTCTAAGTCCGTGAGTTCCGCGCATAGCGCCATTCTGCTCCTTCACGATGTCTAACGACTACTGAGGTCGCTCGCATGGTGTACGTGGCAGTAGATGGCAGCACAATGCACCTAATATGAAAAACGTATTTTTTGGGGGGTGTCCGGATACTTTTGATCACATAGTGTATGTACACAAGAGCAATGTTATCCTTCCCTGTTTGTTCTGTTTTTCGCCTGTTTGTTCTCTCTCTCCTGTGGGTCGATGTGTTCTTTACTCGGTGTCTGTACAACTGCATGAGCTTTAAAGTAACGATGTATTGTTAATTGAAAATATCTTGTGTTTCGATTCAAAAGTACTTCTCCCTCCACGAGAAATTTTGTTAAATATAATAATAATACTGCTGTCGCTTGCCCATCTGGCTTCCAGTGTTTTGATGGCGTTGAATCCGCCATTACGTGTACTAAAGAATATTTCAGTGTTTGTGAGCTTCACTCGCAAAGGAAAATAATCCTAAGTGCTTTTGTAAAGTTTTACAGTCAGTTTTCAATGTTAAAGTTAGTTAATATTTTTAATTACGAAATTTATTCAGATTTAACAGCGCGAGGCTTAAGTGAGGCTTCACCTCTGGTTTAAAATACACTCCTGGAAATTGAAATAAGAACACCGTGAATTCATTGTCCCAGGAAGGGAAAACTTTATTGACACATTCCTGGGATCAGATACATCACATGATCACACTGACAGAACCACAGGCACATAGACACAGGCAACAGAGCATGCACAATGTCGGCACTAGTACAGTGTATATCCACCTTTCGCAGCAATGCAGGCTGCTATTCTCCCATGGAGACGATCGTAGAGATGCTGGATGTAGCCCTGTGGAACGGCTTGCCATGCCATTTCCACCTGTCGCCTCAATTGGACCAGCGTTCGTGCTGGACGTGCAGACCGCGTGAGACGACGCTTCATCCAGTCCCAAACATGCTCAATGGGGCACAGATCCGGAGATCTTGCTGGCCAGGGTAGTTGACTTACACCTTCTAGAGCACGTTGGGTGGCACGGGATACATGCGGACGTGCATTGTCCTGTTGAAACAGCAAGTTCCCTTGCCGGTCTAGGAATGGTAGAACGATGGGTTCGATGACGGTTTGGATATACCGTGCACTATTCTGTGTCCCCTCGACGATCACCAGGGGTGTACGGCCAGTGTAGGAGATCGCTCCCCACACCATGATGCCGGGTGTTGGCCCTGTGTGCCTCGGTCGTATGCAGTCCTGATTGTGGCGCTCACCTGCAAGGCGCCAAACACGCATACGACCATCATTGGCACCAAGGTAGAAGTGACTCTCATCGCTGAAGACGACACGTCTCCATTCGTCCCTCCATTCACGCCTGTCGCGACACCACTGGAGGCGGGCTGCACGTTGTTGGGGCGTGAGCGGAAGACGGCCTAACGGTCTGCGGGTCCGTAGCCCAGCTTCATGGAGACGGTTGCGAGTGGTCCTCGCCGATACCCCAGGATCCACAGTGTCCCTAATTTGCTGGGAAGTGGCGGTGCGGTCCCCTACGGCACTGCGTAGGATCCTACGGTCTTGGCGTGCATTTGTGCGTCGCTGCGGTCCGGTCCCAGGTCGACGGGCACGTGCACCTTCCGCCGTCCACTGGCGACAACATCGATGTACTGTGGAGACCTCACGCCCCACGTGTTGAGCAATTCGGAGGTACGTCCACCCGGCCTCCCGCATGCCCACTATACGCCCTCGCTCAAAGTCCGTCAACTGCACATACGGTTCACGTCCACGCTGTCGCGGCATGCTACCAGTGTTAAAGACTGCGATGGAGCTCCGTATGCCACGGCAAACTGGCTGACACTGACGGCGGCGGTGGACAAATGCTGCGCAGCTAGCGCCATTCGAAGGCCAACACCGCGGTTCCTGGTGTGTCCGCTGTGCCGTGCGTGTGATCATTGCTTGTACAGCCCTCTCGCAGTGTCCGGAGCAAGTATGGTGGGTCTGACACACCGGTGTCAATGTGTTCTTTTTTCCATTTCCAGGAGTGTATTTCCAGTTAATTCAAAGTATTAAAATTTAATTCAGTCTTAAAAAGATAAAGAAATTATTTGCAGTTATTTCAATAATAAGCAGGTGTTTGTACCATTATTTTTTCTGTGTAACATTAGTTTAATTTGCTGGGAAAAGAAATCATTTCATGCTCTGTATTATCGCTGGGTTAGTTGCAAGTTACTTTACGTTGTCATTAGTTGAAAGAGACTGTAGGATTTTCATTAAGAATAAATTACTTTTTGCCTGCGTATTGAGATTACCTCATTCTACTAATATCTAAGACACATTTACTCGCTCTCAAAATTTCCTTGGCGTTGAAAGGAGGTTACACTGAGCCACAGCGCCAGAGATTGCGCCAAAGAGTATTATTCAGCCGCCTCCACTGGCAGTTGTAGTTGAGAAGTTGCTGTGGGCAGTAGTAGTTCTGAGGTAGGCGTGATCAGTGTTTGTTGAGACGATGTCGATAGAGTACTAGTTGTGAGCATGTCGTGTGCAGTTGTTCTGTTGGGCAAGACACCATATGTTATTCGATTGGGGATGTTGTAATGATCAAAGTGTATTTTTCGTCAATATATATGAAAGTAAAGAAAATTTTTTATTTCAGATGTCCTAAATAACAATGCCTCTTGGTAACAGGTTCAGTCAACAAACCATCTGGCTCGTGTTCTTGTATTATACTGTAATTCTCGTTTCTATATGCAATTATAGTATTTCTGGTTTTTTAAAATTACTTCATTGTAAATGACGTTTAAAGCATCTTGTCGTATTGAGGAAGAACCGTGCCAGATGTATACGTTGAATCACACTTCCACACACAGAACAGTTACACTTATGCTTTCTTGTTTCGTAGCTTTTATAGTTGCTGGGGACTTAATTAATTAATTGTGTTAACGATAATTTCCTTTCATTCTTTGTTGTTACTCTCTGCAGTCAGATTGCGTACTAATATTATTCAGGGCCAACCGGTTACGAGATTGCGTAACCGGACAAACAACTATTAAAATTAAAAATATTTGCATTATATTTAATTAAGCACCCATGCACGTGGCGACCGCTGCTTCGGATCGGCCTTTGGAATTCTTTTGATAGTAAAAGTAGCAGACAGTAGTATTGTTGTAGTAATTTGTAGTTTAGTAATTGTAGTCTATATTGCATGTGAAGATTTGGTAACTGAACATTTGTATTTGTCTTATTCTTTTAATGATATTTTGGCAGAATTTAATTTTTGATGTCTTGTATACGGGTTTGACAATTTTGTGCAATTGTGAAGGTTTTATGTGTTCGTTAGGCGTGTTTGTCGGGAAGCATTTCGTGTGAATGGTATTGTTGGTGATAGTGTCAGTTTGTGTGTAATTTTCGTATAGTGACGAGTTTGGTATGTTTTGCAAATGATGACGCGATCGATGAAAAAGGCAAAAATGATGGATAGTGAGAATGACGAAATTGTTAACATGGCGAACTCGCCAACACATGAGAACAGTATGAAGTAGAAAACAATTTAACAAGTCGGGAAAATTGTCGGGAACCAGTTAAAATTTTTTCACAACACATTTTCAGAATTCGAGATTAACGACAGAAGATTCTGGAAGAGTATTGAACACAGGTAGCTTTACAGCTATGACGAAGGAGTTTGTTTTGAGGGAAATGTTAGAGGCGTAAAGAATTTAGAACCAATTAATATGGAGCAGTTGATGAGTGCAATATTAAATTTGGGATCTGAATTAAAAGCAGTTTCAGCACGGTTAGAAACTGATATGGGAACAATGGAAATACGGTTAGACTCACGAATAGGGACATGTTTCAAACACATGAAAGATGAATTAAAGAAAGAAATTAGAGAAGTACAACCGATTTTGAATGCTCACAATAATAGATTAATTTCAATAGAAATCAGACAAAAGGAACATGATAGAGAACAGGAAGAAAGACAGCCGGCCGTGGTGCTCTCGCGGTTCTAGGCGCGCAGTCCGGAACCGTGCGACTGCTACGGTCGCAGGTTCGAATCCTGCCTCGGGCAGGGATGTGTGTGTTGTTCTTAGGTTAGTTAGGTTTATGTAGTTCTAAGTTCTAGGGGACTGATGACCACAGCAGTTTAGTCCCATAGTGCTCAGAACCATTTGAAGAAAGACATCGCGTGATAGTACAAAAATTTTCAGAGTTAAATTTACAACGTGCACACGATAGGGAAGAAATATTTGAAAGAATCAAGGAATCGGTACCAAATGACAGAATAAATAACCTAACACAACAGTTTGAACAGTTAACTACTGATTGTGTCAAGACTGAAACCCGAGTCGCGACACTTACGTAAGACGTAAATAAACGAAAAGAAAAAATAGGTGACTTATTGGAAAGAGTTGAGGAGATTTCAGATAAATTGACAAGTCTTAGTTTAAATGGACAGAGATTGAGATGATACAGCTCCAATTCCATTTGCTGAAACCGAAGAGTACCAGAACATAAATAAACATGTTGAAAATTAGGGAAAATTTAATGAACGGGTTAAAAGGGAATTTGAGGCGTTACGAAAGCAAGTCAAACAAATTGAAAGCGAAACCGTAGGCCAGGACAGTAGAGGAAATTTAGAATCACAGATAACAGAGGGCTTTGAAGAAAATAATTTATTTCATATACGAGAAGCAACAAGAGAGCACGAGGCGCGCAAACTTGACAATAATCGACATTGGGAATGGGACAGACGCGGCAGGTCTTTGTCGCCACGAGGCGAAAACTTTGACTATAAACACTTCTGATCTGTTCGGAAATTTAAGATCTTTCGCAACTGTAAGAATGACATACATCCATGTTCATGGTTAAATCAATTAATGTACGCACTTCCACCAAATTGGCCACTAAGTCACACACTGGAATTTATGTGCGGCTATTTAGGTCCTCAGGGGATTCTTCTCTTTTACTATTCTTTGTATCTATCAAAACAACTCTTCAACTATCAATATATCTAGAGAGTCGGTAAAGAGTAACCGGATATGACTATTTTACGCAAAAGTGATTTTGGAAATTACCGTTTCGATTTACTATATCTTCAGCAGCATTCATTCGTAGTTTAAACGAAATTTTACCTGTTATCTTTGTGACAATATTACTTCATATGTTGACGATATTCTTATTGCTAAACGTTCTTGGAGTGAGCATCACAAAATTTTGGATTCATTATTACGTATTTTTGCAAGAGTTGGCATTGCAGTGAACTTGGAAAAATCTGAATTTGGTCGTTCGCACGTGAAATTTTTTGGTCATATTATTTCTACATAAGGTATTCGTCCTGACCAAGAAAAACTAGACGCTATTCGTAATTATGCTGTTCCTACTACAAAACGTGATGTTCGTAGTTTCCTTGGTGCCTACAATTTTCTTAGACGCTTTGTTAGATTGGACAATTTGGCCACACCTCGTTTATGTGAACTATCTGGAAAGAATTCTAATTGGTGTTGGGATGAGGAAGCTCAATCAGAATTTGAACAACTTCGTGATGCCTTAGTTGCTGCTCCACTTCTTTCACATCCGGATTTATCTAAAGATTTTTGTTTGGCGACGGCGGACTCAATAGCGGAAAGGTCGGGGAAGAAGGCCAGTGTTCACTCTGTCTGCTTGCCGCGGGGTCTCATCCGAGATGTGGAGGAGGCCCTACCGGCGGCGATAGAAGGCACTGGGTGCACCCGACTGCAAACTGTTGCTCATGTCGGCACCAATGACTCCTGCCGTCTGGGTTCAGAGGTCATCCTCAGTTCGTACAGGCGGTTGGCGGAGTTGGTGAAGGCGGAAAGCCTCGCTCGCGGGGTGGAATCAGAGCTAACTATTTGTAGTATCGTTCCCAGAACCGATCGCGGTCCTCTGGTTTGGAGCCGAGTGGAAGGCTTAAACCAGAGGCTCAGACGATTCTGCGGAGAGCTGGGGTGCAAATTTCTCGACCTCCGCTATCGGGTAGAGAAATGTAGGGTCCCCCTGAATAGGTCAGGCGTGCACTACACGCCGGAAGCGGCTACGAGGGTAGCGGAGGACGTGTGGAGTGCACATGGGGTTTTTTTTAGGTTACAGAATTCCCTCCCTAGGCCCGACAAGACGCCTCCTGAGACGCGGCAAGGCAGGAGTAGGCAAAATGCAACAAGGAATAACAATATTAATGTGCTAATAGTAAACTGCAGGAGCGTCTATAGAAAGGTCCCAGAACTGCTCTCATTAATAAACGGTCACAACGCCCATATAGTACTAGGAACAGAAAGTTGGCTGAAACCAGACGTAAACAGTATTGAAATCCTAAACTCTGATTGGAATGTATACCGCAGAGATAGGCTGGACAGTGAAGGGGGAGGCGTGTTTATAGCGATAAGAAGTGCAATAGTATCGAAGGAAATTGACGGAGATTCGAATTGTGAAATGATTTGGGTGAAGGTCACTGTTAAAGCAGGCTCAGACATGGTAATTGGATGTCTCTATAGGCCCCCGGGCTCAGCAGCTGTTGTGGCTCAGCACCTGAAGAATAATTTGGAAAATATTTCGAGTAGATTTCCCCACCATGTTATAGTTCTGGGTGGAGATTTTAATTTGCCGTATATAGACTGGGAGACTCAAACGTTCATAACGGGTGGCAGGGACAAAGAATCTAGTGAAATATTTTTAAGGGCTTTATCTGAAAACTACCTTGAACAGTTAAACAGAAAACCGACTCGTGGTGATAACATATTAGACCTTCTGGTGACAAACAGACCCGAACTATTTGAATCAGTTAATGCAGAACAGGGAATCAGCGATCATAAAGCGGTTACTGCATCGATGATTTCAGCCGTAAATAGAAGTATTAAAAAAGGTTTAGCAAAAGTGACAAAAAGCAGATTACAGAGTACCTGACGGCTCAACACAAAAGTTTTGTCTCAAGTGCAGATAGTGTTGAGGATCAGTGGACAAAGTTCAAAACCATGGTACAATATGCGTTCGATGAGTATGTGCCAAGCAAGATCGTAAGAGATGGGAAAGAGCCATCGTGGTACAACAACCGAGTTAGAAAACTGCTGCGGAAGCAAAGGGAACTTCACAGCAAACATAAACATAGCCAAAGCCTTGCAGACATGAGGAGGGCTATGCGAGAGGCTTTCAATGAATTCGAAAGTAAAGTTCTATGTACTGACTTGGCAGAAAATTCTAAGAAATTTTGGTCCTATGTCAAAGCAGTAGGTGGATCAAAACAAAATGTCCAGACACTCTGTGACCAAAATGGTACTGAAACAGAGGATGACAGACTAAAGGCCGAAATACTAAATGTCTTCTTCCAAAGCTGTTTCACAGAGGAAGACTGCACTGTGCTTCCTTCTCTAGATTGTCGCACAGTTGACAAAATGGTAGATATCGAAGTAGACGACAGAGGGATAGAGAAACAATTAAAATCGCTCAAAAGAGGAAAGGCCGCTGGTCCTGATGGGATACCAGTTCGATTTTACACAGAGTACGCGAAGGAACTTGCCCCCCTTCTTGCAGCGGTGTACCGTAGGTCTCTAGAAGAGCGAAGCGTTCCAAAGGATTGGAAAAGGGCACAGGTCATCCCCGTTCTCAAGAAGGGACGTCGAACAGATGTGCAGAACTATAGACCTATATCTCTAACGTCGATCAGTTGTAGAATTTTGGAACACGTATTATGTTCGAGTATAATGTCTTTTCTGGAGACTAGAAATCTACTCTGTAGGAATCAGCATGGGTTTCGAAAAAGACGATCGTGTGAAACCCAGCTCGCGCTATTCGTCCACGAGACTCAGAGGGCCTTAGACACGGGTTCACAGGTAGATGCCGTGTTTCTTGATTTCCGCAAGGCGTTTGACACAGTTCCCAACAGTCGTTTAATGAACAAAGTAAGAGCATACGGACTATCAGATCAATTGTGTGATTGGATTGAGGAATTCCTAGATAACAGAACGCAGCATATCATTCTTAATGGAGAGAAGTCTTCCGAAGTAAGAGTGATTTCAGGTGTGCCGCAGGGGAGTGTCATAGGACCGTTGCTGTTCACAATATACACTCCTGGAAATTGAAATAAGAACACCGTGAATTCATTGTCCCAGGAAGGGGAAACTTTATTGACACATTCCTGGGGTCAGATACATCACATGATCACACTGACAGAACCACAGGCACATAGACACAGGCAACAGAGCATGCACAATGTCGGCACTAGTACAGTGTATATCCACCTTTCGCAGCAATGCAGGCTGCTATTCTCCCATTGAGACGATCAAGGAGATGCTGGATGTAGTCCTGTGTAACGGCTTGCCATGCCATTTCCACCTGGCGCCTCAGTTGGACCAGCGTTCGTGCTGGACGTGCAGACCGCGTGAGACGACGCTTCATCCAGTCCCAAACATGCTAAATGGGGGACAGATCCGGAGATCTTGCTGGCCAGGGTAGTTGACTTACACCTTCTAGAGCACGTTGGGTGGCACGGGATACATGCGGACGTGCATTGTCCTGTTGGAACAGCAAGTTCCCTTGCCGGTCTAGGAATGGTAGAACGATGGGTTCGATGACGGTTTGGATGTACCGTGCACTATTCAGTGTCTCCTCGACGATCACCAGAGGTGTACGGCCAGCGTAGGAGATCGCTCCCCACACCATGATGCCGGGTGTTGGCCCTGTGTGCCTCGGTCGTATGCAGTCCTGATTGTGGCGCTCACCTGCACGGCGCCAAACACGCATACGACCATCATTGGCACCAAGGCAGAAGCGACTCTCATCGCTGAAGACGACACGTCTCCATTCGTCCCTCCATTCACGCCTGTCGCGACACCACTGGAGGCGGGCTGCACGATGTTGGGGCGTGAGCGGAAGACGGCCTAACGGTGTGCGGGACCGTAGCCCAGCTTCATGGAGACGGTTGCGAATGGTCCTCGCCGATACCCCAGGAGCAACAGTGTCCCTAATTTGCTGGGATGTGGCGGTGCGGTCCCCTACGGCACTGCGTAGAATCCTACGGTCTTGGCGTGCATCCGTGCGTCGCTGCGGTCCGGTCCCAGGTTGACGGGCACGTGCACCTTCCGCCGACCACTGGCGACAACATCGACGTACTGTGGAGACCTCACGCCCCACGTGTTGAGCAATTCGGCGGTACGTCCAACCGGCCTCTCGCATGCCTACTATACGCCCTCGCTCAAAGTCCGTCAACTGCACATACGGTTCACGTCCACGCTGTCGCGGCATGCGACCAGTGTTAAAGACTGCGATGGAGCTCCGTATGTCACGGCAAACTGGCTGACACTGACGGCGGCGGTGCACAAATGCTGCGCAGCTAGCGCCATTCGACGACCAACACCGCGGTTCCTGGTGTGTCCGCTGTGCCGTGCGTGTGATCATTGCTTGTACAGCCCTCTCTCAGTGTCAGGAGCATGTATGGTGGGTCTGACACACCGGTGTCAATGTGTTCTTTTTTCTATTTCCAGGAGTGTACATAAATGACATGGTGGATGATATCGGAAGTTCACTGAGGCTTTTTGCAGATGATGCTGTGGTGTATCGAGAGGTTGCAACAATGGAAAGTTGTACTCAAATGCAGGAGGATCTGCAGCGAATTGACGCATGGTGCACGGAATGGCAATTGAATCTCAATGTAGACAAGTGTAATGTGATGCGAATACATAGAAAGATAGGTCCCTTATCATTTAGCTACAAAATAGCAGGTCAGCAACTGGAAGCAGTTAATTCCATAAATTACCTGGGAGTACGCATTAGGAGTGATTTAAAATGGAATGATCATATAAAGTTGATCGTCGGTAAAGCAGATGCCAGACTGAGATTCATTGGAAGAATCCTAAGGAAATGCAATCCGACAACAAAGGAAGTAGGTTACAGTACGTTTGTTCGCCCAATGCTTGAATACTGCTCAGCAGTGTGGGATCCGCACCAGGTAGGGTTGATAGAAGAGATAGAGAAGATCCAATGGAGAGCAGCGCGCTTCGTTACAGGATCATTTAGTAATTGCGAAAGCGTTACGGAGATGATAGATAAACTCCAGTGGAAGACTCTGCAGGAGAGACGCTCAGTAGCTCGGTACGGGGTTTTGTTGAAGTTTCGAAAACATACCTTCACCAAAGAGTCAAGCAGTATATTGCTCCCTCCTACGTATATCTCGCGAAGAGACCATGAGGATAAAATCAGAGAGATTAGAGCCCACACAGAAGCATACCGACAATCCTTCTTTCCACGTACAATACGAGACTGGAATAGAAGGGAGAACCGATAGAGGTACTCAGGGTACCCTCCGCCACACACCGTCAGGTGGCTTGCGGAGTATGGATGTAGATGTAGATGTAGATGTAGATCATACAAAGGCCTAGGTGCACACTTATTTGAAGAGAAAAAGAAAAAGGCGTTGTAGTACAGAAAAATATTGCATTTGGACGTCGTGTTCTCTCTAAATCAGAGAAGAATTATTAGATTACGGAATTTGAAGCCTTGGCTGTTGTTTGGGCTTTCACAAAATTTCGCATATTTTTGTACACCGAACATCGAGCTCCGGAATTTCTTATGTCAACAAAATTAACTCATGGAAGATTGTCACGATGGGTGCTGTATGTACAGGAATTTGATTTTAGTATTGTTTATATACAGGGTTCTTCAAATGTTATTGCTGATGGTTTATCACGTGCACCTATGGGTTTGAAACAAAGTGCTAAGGAGGACTGCAAAGAAAACAACTATTGTTTGATGTATATTCAAGGTGTTGCGTTTGAATATTTTATTTCGTCTTTGCTCCAGGACATCGCTAGGGAGCAAAACAAGGATTTAATCTGTAAGCACATTAAGGAGAAGTGGAGGAGAAAGGAAAGCGTAGCGATTAGACAGTATTATTTTGTTCGCAATGATATTCTTTTTAAACGAAAATCGGTCGACAACTCTGTTTGGTTTGTTTGCATTCCTGATGAATGTGTTAATAAATTTATTTGGTATACACATTTCAGTTATGCACACTTTGGTCACAGAAAATGCTTTCATAAATTGCGAGAAAATTGCTACTTCAGTAATATTCGATCTGTTCTTACCAAATGCAAATCATGTCAAAAGGCTAAGCCGCCAACTATTTCTCACAGAGCACCGTTGTTTCCTATCATTCCAGCGAAATTAAAGGACATGGCTGCAGTCGATCTGTTCGGTCCAGTGGTTCGTTCTACTAATGGTTTTGCCTACATTTTGGTAGCAGTGGAACTGACATCAAAATATGTGTGTTTTACACCTTTACACAAAGCAACAGCTCGTTCAGTATCTAATGCTTTCATCAAACATTTTCTTAAAGAAATGGGACATGTCGATAAGGTTATATCAGATAATGGAATACAGTTTCGCGCCAAAATTTGGCTTCGTACTCTACGGCGTCGGAAGATTAAACCAATTTTCATTTCACTTTTTCACCCTTAATCTAACGCTTCAGAGAGATGGATGAAGGAAATCAGTAAACTGTGTGGACTTTATTGTCATCAGAATCACAGAACGTGGGATTAGTATCTTCATATTTTTCAAAACATTCTGAATGAACTCCCTAATGATTCAACTTCTTTACCGCCTATATTGATATTAAAAAATAAAGCACCGACAAATCGCATTTTTGAAATCGTTCCTTTTCCGCTTTCACGGAAACTGCGGCATTCTGAAGTTGTCAACCTGGCTCTACAAAATATTGCATCTGCGGCTGCTAGAAGAGAGAAATTAGTCCTGATCGTTTAAAAACCTTGTCAGTTGGTCAAAAGGCGTTAATTCTCACCGTTTGTCTCACAAAGGAAAAGGCTTGTGTCACAAATTTTTCCTGCTTAAAACGGTCCATATAGGGTTTGCTAAATTATTCATGATAACACTGTCGAAGTAGAAACTCTTAAATCTCGGCGCTCTGAGGTAATACATCATATATCGAACGTTAAAATTTTCGTGGAATGACATACTTTTCAGAAACTAACAGTTATACGTGAACACGCAGAGAATACAAGGATACCGTGCCGTGTTCTGGCGGCGGTACATACTCAAAGCAACAGTCAAGTCTGTGCGCTGCACAAAGCTGTCGTTGACCGCAAACAATTACTTCCTACGTCACCTCTAATTAACAGCGGATTGAGCGCTCAGTGCGAATGCACTGACAGCTGTAAACAAATAGTCTAATTTCTCCGAATAAATTCAGTATAAAGCTATAGTGACTTGATAAATTATGTTATTAACGTTCAGTATTTTTCAGGATACAGTTGTATAAAATATTTAAGAACTCCAGGTAAATTCTGTGTGTGTCCGACGTTAAGAGGACTTGCTGTCGAGAAAATTTCAGGAAGAATGTAATTTTGAAGAAGAAATTATTCAACCAAAAAGATAACTATTAATTGAGTTTATTTTTCAGGTAACATATTTCCACTTAGGTACGTACTTTAGACGTAATTTGCTGCTCGCTATTACGTGATTTATACTTCGTGTTAACTGATTTTGACAATGATGGATTAATGAACAGGGTTGTTAATTATGTATATTATGCATCGCTTGGCTGCGCTGCTTTTTCACTCATGTCACATTTTTTATTATGTGCCTGCTGTGCTTATTTATTTAAATTATAATTGTCACCTGATTAGTCGTGCTGATATGGTTATGTATGTAAGTTATACTTTGTGATTTATCTGCTTGCTCCTTCATGTTTACTTATTAAGATTACATATGAACATTTATTTGCTTATGCTGATATGATGTTAATGACCTGTTTATTATGTAAGATATATATTTGCTGCTTTGCGTATGGATTGCACATTTACACATTTCTGTTTTGTTGTCATAACTGCTCTTTAATTTGGTATATAGAAATGCTGATATGCGGTGTACGAACATGGAGTTTGGGTCACACTATTGTATTAATTATAAATTGTTCGCTTGGCAGAGCTTACATCCACTTGTTAACATTCTATTCTCTACTGGTACATTTACTCGCTTCTGCACGTTTTGCTTACGCTCAGTGCTTTATATTTTAAGATAAGAAAATGAACTGCTATAATTCTACGAACGACATTGGTACAAGAAACTTCATTGAAGTCACATGAGATGGAGGTTTTATGGAAGCTGTATAAATTTATGCTAATAGGAATGAAGCTAACGACATGACATACCAACACTAGGTTTAGACCATTGACAGTTATTACACTGCGTTCTTCGTGAGCAATTGAAATAGCAAGTGACGCCTGACACAAGAAATACTCCACATGTTTGCTTCTGTTTTAGCATGATTCTTGAAGTAGTGCACACACTGTGAATTATTACGATCATTCACACTCTGTACTCGTACTTACTCACTGAAAGTTATTCAAACTAAAGACTGTTAGAGGTCGTGTATGCATTTCTTTTATTTAATGATGAACAAGGTAACCAAAATGTATTTTATAATTCATATTGAGTAAAAGATTTGGGTCAGATGGATTACACAGAAGTTGTGTGTGGACATTGCGTCTTCGGATTGTATGGGATGATGAATTGAAGTTTGCACTAGGATTTTATCTGTACTTGTTCGAGGAGACTGACTAGAGGAAAGAGTTGTTACGGAAGTGAAATGATATTGGTGATGAGGTTTATATGTATTGACGTATTGAAGAGGTATTATTGAGGTATTGAGATTGTGTGAAGTTGATGATTATTGGAGTTTTGGTGGACAAGAGGTAAGGTAAATGATATTGATCATGAGGTTTCTATGTATCGACGTAAGAGGTATTATTGAAGTATTAAGATTATGTGATGCTGATGATTATTGCAGTTTTGGTGGATAAGAGGTAAAGTAAGTGAGGAGCATTTATTTTTTGTTGGTTTATATGGAACAAGGAGGATGAAGATGGCAGACTAGAACACTAGAAGATTGTCTACACACACACACACACACACACACACACACACACACACACACACACACACACACACACACACACACACTTTGTTAAATCAATAAGCAGTATTTTTTTTAAGAATGGAAGTATTTGCATATCATGGCACACTGACAGATGTTCAAAAAAAGTTGGCTTGGCAAACATTGGTCTTGACATGATGACTATGACGTTGACTAATTATTATTGACTGTTGTACACTGTGCCACTACTACTTCATATACATATTGAGCATCAAATTTTGACAGAATTGCATTTACACAGTTAACACTATTCAATTACACAGTAGCACTTAAATGTGGATGAAAGATGGGTGAGTGTGTTTTCCTTTCCTAATCCCAAATAATTGGTACCGACCTATCTCCTAAATATTATTTTACTTGTTTGTTGTGGCTTTCACTGACACCCATAAATATTATAGGTTTACTGATACTCGTGTATTTGTAATAGTTAATATGAGAATTATCTGATACCCTTTGTGTGTTTATTATAATTTCTATGTTTAGTGTAAGAGCATTGATAATAATTTTGTAAAAGCAATTGTGTGTGCATTCAAACTGTTGTTCGTGCTTGCACCTGTTCAACATTGATGGGTGCCACTTGGAGACGTTTAACTACTGCTGATGAACACTGATGAACTGTCTAATTCGTGATAGTGAGTATTATGGACTGTTACCTGCACTTGTTCAACATTGATGAGTGCCACTTGGAAATGTTGAATTTCTGCTGATGAACTCTGATGAACTGACTAATTAGTGATAGTGAGTATTATGGACTGTTACCTTCACCTATCAACATTACTGGGTTCCACTGTTGGAACTGCTCAACCAGTGATGAGATGTCACTTGTTGCTGTCTGCACCTGCTCCACATTGCTGGGTGCCACTAATGGAACTGCTTCTACTGAGATGATGTCACTTGTTGGTGTCTGCACCTGTTCAACATTGCTGGGTGCCACTGATGGAACTGCTTCTACTGAAATGATGTCACTTGTTGGTGTCTGCACCTGTTCAACATTGCTGGGTGCCACTGATGGAACTGCTTCTACTGAAATAATGTTACTTCTTGCTGTCTGCACCTGTTCAACATTGCTGGGTGCCACTGATGGAACTGCTTCTACTGAAATGATGCCACTTGTTGGTGTCTGCACCTGTTCAACATTGCTGGGTGCCACTGATGGAACTGCTTCTACTGAAATGATGTCACTTGTTGGTGTCTGCACCTGTTCAACATTGCTGGGTGCCACTGATGGAACTGCTTCTACTGAAATGATGTCACTTGTTGGTGTCTGCACCTGCTCAACATTACTGGGTGCCACTTATGGAACTGCTTCTACTGAGATAATGTTAATTGTTGCAGTCTGCACCTGCTCAACATTGCTGGGTGCCAGTGATGGAACTGCTTCTACTGAAATTATGTCACTTGTTGGTGTCTGCACCTGCTCAACATTGCTGGGTGCCAGTGATGGAACTGCTTCTACTGAAATGATGTAACTTGTTGGTGTCTGCACATGCTCAACATTGCTGGGTGCCACTGTTGGAGCTGTTTAAATACTGCTGATGAAATGTTATGAGACTGCTATTTGCACCTGTTGACCATTGGTGGGTGCGACTGCTGGAACTGTCAACTACTCTGAGGAGTCCTACTTGTTTATTGAACTATTGAAAGGATTTCATGTGAATATTTGTATAAGCTGATTTTTTTGTGTGTTTACTGTTTATGGAATGTTATGAGACTCTTACCTGCACCTATTCGTCATTGCTGACGCTATTGATTGAATTGTTTAACCACATGATACTTGTGTAAACTATTAAGTAAAATCATATGTACGCAAGCATTTGTATTCCTTACTGTATTTTACATATTAGGTTATTGAAGGGTCAGTGCAAAGCCAAAAGTTATTTAATTATGTCATATTTACTTATTAATATTACTTTTTAATTTTTGTCTGTATTTTTTGCACGAATTTTGTGGTATTTTCACCACCAATGCTGGCAAAAATATCATCAAATTCTAGCCCGTGGAGGAGGGGCATATGAAAGGTGGCTACACTGAGCCACAGCGCCAGAGATTGCGCCAAAGAGTATTATTCAGCCGCCTCCACTGGCAGTTGTAGTTGAGAAGTTGCTGTGGGCAGTTGTAGTTCTGAGGTAGGCGTGATCAGTGCTTGTTGAGACGATGTCGATAGAGTACTAGTTGTGAGCATGTCGTGTGCAGTTGTTCTGTTGGGCAAGACACCATATGTTATTCGATTGGGGATGTTGTAATGATCAAAGTGTATTTTTCGTCAGTATATATGAAAGTAAAGAAATTTTTTTATTTCAGATGTCCTAAATAACAATGCCTCTTGGTCACAGGTTCAGTCAACAAAGCATCTGGCTCGTGTTCTTGTATTAGACTGTAATTCTCGTTTCTATATGCAATTATAGTATTTCTGTTTTTTTTTTTTAATTACTTCATTGTAAATGGCGTTTAAAGCATCTTGTCATATTGAGGAAGAACCGTGCCAGATGTGTACGTTGAATCACACTTCCACACACAGAACAGTTACACTTATGCTTTCTTGTTTCGTAGCTTTTATAGTTGCCGGGGACTTAATTAATTGTGTTAACTGAAATTTCCTTTCATTCTTTGTTGTTATTCTCTGCAGTCAGATTGCGTACTAATATTATTCAGGGCCAACCGGTTACGAGACTGCATAACCGGACAAACAGCTATCAAAATTAAAAATATTTGCATTATATTTAATTAAGCACCATGCAGCCTTCCAAAAACAATATTCAGAGTTTTAACTGTTGCGTTACTTTATCATTGCTGTAGATTGCGACCGACGCTTGCGCGCGTATTTCAAGTCACACGTAGCAATCTGCACTGACTTTTATGAAACAACTGAATTAATTCTAAACCACGAAAATTACCAGAAAGGAGGTGCTGGAACAAGCTGGATTCAGCACAGACGAATAGTGTCCATCCAGTCGCCCAGGAGGCACGCCAGTGTGGACTGAATAGGTTTTATTCGAAAAGTGAATTTCACATGGTCATTCGAAAGACTTATTCTCATGTGATATTCGTTTTACGGACATGTATTAACTAGGAGAGTAAAACTCGAAGAGTAGCCGGTACTCGAACGGCGACAGCACTAGCCTCGCCCGCGGTAACTGCTATCGCCAAGAATGCACAGCTACTGAGTCAATGCCGAATTGCCGTTCACTCTTCGTGTTTTTCTGTCCCTGTTAATAGACATCGATAAGAAAGAATATCGCGCTAGCCTAATCTAGGAGCACTCTATCGAGTAAGCACATAAAATCCTCCATTAAAAATTATTTTGTTTGTAAGGGAAACAAACGGCCGCTTTCCGTAGACACTGAGCGTTGCATGGAAGGCTTCATCGCTGTTCGTTGGAAAAACGAAATAGTATGTATCTGCTTAAACAATTGAAAGATTTGTTCCCCTTAGTACTCCGACCTGAATTTATTTCGCGTGCATGATAAACTTATTTCTGATGTAATTTTCTTAATGTTTTTGTTATTTCTATCAGAGAAATTTTTTACTTAATCTGAGTTTCGTTAAGTGAACTCTAAAGTGGGAAAGTACTTCGTTTCAATTGCTCTTTGGAAATATACTGACGCGTGCCAATTAATTTCGCTTAACAGAAACATACTTGCATCTCTTGCCTCACCATTTGAAAGGACCACCGTAGACCTGTGCCCGTAGTATTCTAGTAAATGCAAAGGACTGTGGATTCCTCTCTCCGCTACAACCTACGGAGAGAAACTATTTTTGTTTTCTTTTTTTATAATTTTTGGTTTCGTAATCGTAAGTTCAGCCAACTCTGATGACTTACAGTACTTCCTGTTGAAGCAGCCAAACGTTTGTCAATGCGTCAAGGTTTTTGAGGTTGTAACAAACCAGTTTAAATGTTGTCATGGCAGTTAGACGTTTGTGTATTTGTGCATTTACTCATTTATGTTGTTTTGACCTGACATACATGTGTTTTGCATGTGTTTTCCGTACGACAATTGAGCTATTTATACTGAAGCTATAGTCATGAACTATATTATTATGGATAGACAATTTAAATTAACTATTTTATACAACCGCTAATATCTACAATTTCATTGTAGTTATTAAAACAAGGTAGCAACAACACAGGACAGAACTTTCAGCGCTACTCGTCACTACTTTCATCATACACTGGTTTGCTCTTATCCACGGTCTGTGCTCAGCATACTTCATTCCACTGAAACGGTCCAATAGCAACGATGTCAACAGGTAATCTGATTATTGATATTATTTCCCCTTGAATTTTTATCCCACTCCTGAATCATTCTCTTATTATAACATTGCTTCTTCCATGAAAAAGTTGCACATCGGGGGAGAAAGAAAGCGTCGTT
Source organism: Schistocerca gregaria (assembly GCF_023897955.1). Classification (NCBI taxonomy): domain Eukaryota; kingdom Metazoa; phylum Arthropoda; class Insecta; order Orthoptera; family Acrididae; genus Schistocerca; species Schistocerca gregaria. Next base: position 396,705,907 of record NC_064921.1, on the reverse strand, counting down.
TGTCTAACTCCTTTTTCAGTCCGAGCACCTGTCTGTTGGTCTTGCATTCTTGTAGTTCACTCATAGTTCTTGTCTTCCCGTAGAACATACAATTATCTTTCTACTTCATGTCGTTGGGCGCTTATGTAAGCTCGACAAAGCCTATAAAAGATTTGTTTATGCAGCGTTGCGGTAGAGCTGCACCTCTTGCATCTTCATCTCTCCAAAAGCACACACAGAACACTGCAGGAGTGTCATCAGCAGTATAGTCCTTCCCTTGATGGGGCTACAGGCGTGTCTTCCAGATACAGCATTTGGGAAAATTAGGCATCAGTTATAGCTATGTTGGGATTCCAAAACTAAGCTACTCACGGTCTTTTTTCACATAATATTTTGTGTGTTGCACCAATTACACATTTTTAACCTCCTGGACATTAAGGTCTACACACAAAATGTCTTCTACAAATAGTCATGGTAGTACACCCTTGTCTTCCTCTGACCAGATGTGTGTATGGGAAATGGCTTCAAACTAAATACGTAAGTAGTAGTCTCAGAAGTAAGAGGAGCTGTAAGAGAGAAAAAGTTATGACTGAGCAGCAACAACAAAAAAAATGGTTCAAATGGCTCTGAGCACTATGGGACTTAACTTCTGAGGTCATCAGTCCCCTAGAACTTAGAACTACTTAAACCTAACTAACCTAAGGACATCACACACATCCATGCCCGAGGCAGGATTCAAACCTGCGACCGTAGCGGTCGCGCGGTTCCAATCTGAAGCGCCTAGAACCGCTCGGCCACCCTGGCCGGCCAGCGGCAACACACCGAAGGCTTTATTCCTATTGTGATTAAAGTTTTTAAAACCTTATTTGCCATTTGCTGTCTCCCGTGACCCTCATCCTCGACATTAGAAATAAATTTATCCCAGTGTTCTTGGTCCTAGGCCCTAGGACCGGGAGCCATGTGTGTTTTCCGAGAGTTGATAACCAGCTGCTGTGGCTGCACACTTCGGACATCGTAGTACCTACTGTATAGGCATCCCACTTAACGTCCAACAATCACGGGATGTATATTCACCAGAAAAACTATGTCGTCTGTGTTGCCAAAACAAAGGCTTTCCCGGCGGCCACAACACAACACAACACAACACAACACACCACCAGGTCTCCACTAACAGCCGCCAGGAACCGCTACCCGTTCGCGGAGCCTGCAGAACAGCTTCACCAGTGGTCGCAGCTAGCCAAGGAATTACTTTGCTACGCCAGTCACGTATTCGCAAATAGTTCCGGCAGATACATCCGCCAATGGGCTTTATAAGGCGACGCACTGCCGGTAAAAAGCAGTTCGACACACTGCTCGGAAGGATACACATTTCCTTTCGCGGTTATCTCCTTAGGCGATATGTCCCGATTATTTCAAGGCGCCGGAAAGCTCACCTTTCATGCTCTCTCGTTGGCTACGTTATGTACACCCATTGTGTGCCATGCAGGGGTCGCGCTACTCATGTCTTCTTGGCTGAGAGAAAGAAAACCATATTGAGGAAGAAAATTGGGTAAATTATTACAAAGGATAAAGGTATGATGATACAGCACAACAATCTGAAATCGAAATGATAGACGAGAAAGATCTGATGAAATACAGTCTGACGAAATAGCATTTGGCTCAATATCACTAACATAAAACCGACAGGAAGAGATGGTATTATTACTGAATTGCTAAAACATGACGGAATGACTTTATACTTACGACTGCTAAATCTCTTAAGGAATGTCGGAAAAACAACGGTATTCCCAAAGACGGGAAGACTGCTGGAGTGATACCGCTTTCTTTAAAAAAGTATTTAAAAACCTAAGCAATAAATACAGAGGAATGAATTTGCTCGACCAGGCATACAAGGTATACGCAGAGATTTTAAACACAAGAGTTACAAACGTAATGGAGGTAGTATATGGGTTTTAGGAAAGAAGAATCCAAAGCTGATGCAGTTTTTATGTAACAGCAAACAATACAACAACACGTAGAGTATAACAGAGAAACGCCATTTTTTTCTTGATTTTTTAAAAAGGTATGATAATTTCAGTAGATAATGACGTATCGTGGATATCCGATAAAGCTAATATAAACGATAAGAAGTTTATATGAGAACACCACTATCACTCTAGATCTCAACATAAAATGGCTAATAAGATACGAATTAACAAAAGAGTACGACATGGCAGCTCTCTCTCACCAATTTTATTCAACATTAGGCATACACGAAATAACGCATATGCGGAAAACAGAATTTCAAAGAGGTACAGTATATACCTAGACTAGAGAACTTATAAACAACTTATGATGTGCTGACTAAGCAGTAATCCTAGCAGATAAAGAAACGGACCTTCAGAAATAGATTTATTTAACGAAACTAATCAGTAAGAAATTGGACATGGAGATCTCAACAGAAAGAACTAAAACAGCTGCCTTCATGTGGACGGAACGCGCCAGAACCAAAATAGTGATAGATCATAAGATTTTACAGCACGCAAACCACTTCAGTTGCCTGGATGTGATGTGACATATGGCTACAGAGAAGATATAGAAACTAGGTTTGGTAAATTCAGTCGTATATGTGGAATTGTTATTAGAAACCTTAAAAGCAAAAGTAGCCAAGGTACTTAAATTCTGCAATACTGTCTCCGTCCCCACACAGTTCCATGAAAACGAGACCTGGGCGATTGCCAAAAGGCGAGAAAGTCTTATTCACGCACAAGAAATGACATTCGTGATTATTGTTAAAGACTGCACAATAGAAGAAATGCTGAGGAATCAAGATATTAGAGAAGAACTAGTATTGGTTTTGATTTATGTTTTGATGGTAATCAACCACGTTCACAGAAAACGTTTGTATCTTAGGAATTGCTCCAGTAACCTCACCGGCGGTTGTAAAAAGCAGCAACGCAAAGACTGTGGTTACAGTCTGGTGTCTGATAATGCATTCTTCTGTTTATTAAATTCTTTCTGTTCTTTATCAATACTTCTATTTACAATGTATGTATGTTTATTTACTCAACGAGCGGATTAAGCATGGTTCTCACATTGCTGGGATTATGCGATGCATGTAAAATAAAGTATTCCTATGACTACACCATATGCGAGGCTGTACGTTATCACAGCAATAGAACTCAGTTGGCCTTACTGAAGCTCTCACCTTGCTGCCCTCGCTAAAATTCACCAGAAGTTATACGATGTGTAAGACATTCTGATACATTGTTGGTGGTTGGGGGCAAAAAGTAGTAAAACTCCACCTAAGCACGGAGCTTCTTCAAATGGGTATGAAATCTTATGGGACTTAACTGCTCAGGTCATAAGTCCCTAAGCTTACACACTACTTAACCTAAATTATACTAGGGACAAACACACACACACCCATGCCCCCCTGCGGGTTCGGTGGTAAGAATAGGCCCGCGGTATTCCTGCCTGTCGTAAGAGGCGACTAAAAGGAGTCTCAAACTTTTCGGGCGTATGTGATGGTCCCCTGTTGGGTTTGACCTCCATATCTCAAAATTCTTCTGAAGAGCGAACCGATTGGAGAAGGGCGCCTTACTTGGTGCATTGTGTCCATCTTGCGATCAAACCTTTCGCCAGCTTCTTTGTCGTTGCATTGCAGTCCTGCCCGCTCTCCATCTCTTGGGCATGGATATGTTCCTGTCTGCACTTACCACCTTTCACTGTGCAGTGCCACTTTCTGCACTGACGGCGACCATGGACCACATTCACTTAACATCCAGCACGGTAGCCAGTCCGTTGTGGTGGGGCCGCCATGTACCCTGTTGGTTGTAGCCCCCTGACAACACAGGGATCACTCTACTGACGCCTGCGCCGTTAACTCCCCACGTATGTCAAGGAGTAGATGCTTATACCCCTGGGGCATCAGGACTCCCGGCAATGGCCATCCTGCCAGGTGGCTATTGCTGCGGCTGGGTGGCGCCCGTGGGGACGCCCCTTGGTCGGAGTAGGTGGCATCAGGGCGGATGACCCGCAATTAATCGTGGTACATCATCTCTCGCTGGCGGCCAGCAGTCTCTAAGCATTCTCGGGCTCAATTTAATGCTCAGAAGTACGATCCGAAAACGTTCCTCTCCCTGGCCACGCCGTGGGAGGAGCGTAAGTCTCAGGATGGAGGCCACAGTTATTCGCCCCGATTCTTAGTTCTCACGAGAGCTGATGGGGAGTCTTTTCTATCCACAAAGCCTCAGTTCTTCGTCGACCAATTAGAGGACCAGTTTGGGGAGGTGGAGGGCTTGTCCAAAATGCGCATCCTCCGCCCAGTCACGCAGGTTACTTCCTTGTGACAAGTTGGGGGATGTTAACGTTTCCATTACGCCACATAAGAGTTTAAATATGGTCCAGGGTGTTATTTTCCATAGCGACCTACTTTTGCAGTCTGATGACGAGCTGCGCGTCAACTTAGAGCGTAGAGGTGTTCATTTCGTCCGGCGCGTTCATCGGGGTCCGAGGGACAATCAGGTTGCTACTGGTGCCTTCATCTTGGCCTTCGAGGGCGATACATTACCCGAGAAGGTCAAGGTGATGGTCTACCGTTCTAACGTCAAGCCCTATATCCCTCCCCCGATGCGGTGATTTAAGTGCTGGAAGTTCGGCCATATGTCTTCTCGCTGCACTTCCAGCCTCGCATGTCGAGATTGCGGACGCCAATCACATCCCAATACTCCATGTGCCCCGCCTCCCATCTGTTTCAACTGCAGAGAGCATCATTCACCTTGCTCGCCAGACTGCAAAGTCTTTCAGAAAGAGCGAAAAATCATGGAATATAAGACCCTGGACCGACTGACCTATACTGAGGCCAAAAGGAAATATGACAGACTCCATCCTGTGAGAATGACATCTTCTTACGCAGCTGTTACAACAACTGTGCTAGCCCCATCAGTTTCGAGAATTCCAGCCAGCTCGATGAGCAGTGCAACTCCTCCTGCCCCCTTGCTCGTGGAGGGTTCTACCCAACCGGTTGCTCCTGCACCACGTACCTCAGGAGCAACATCCTCTCACCCATCAGGGACGTCCGTCCCCGCTTCTCAGCCGGAGAAGCGCGTAACTTCTTTGGCTGCTCTCACCCGTAAGGGTTCCCTTGGGACCCTCCCTTCCCAGGCTTCCACCAGCGGGAAGGATGACGCCCGACAATGGCGTAAGTCCACACCAGCGGCTGGTCGTAGGGCTTTGCGATCCTCCTCTGTCCCAGAGACTGATTCGGTGAAGACTTCCCAGCCGGTGAAACCCAAGGTTCAGCGAGAGAAGTCAAAGCGCAAAGGCCAAAGAACTTGCCCTTCGGGCTCTGCGTCTGAGAATGAGGTCGAGATTCTGGCGTCCGTTGAGGACCTTGATCTTGCTGGTCCCTCAGACGCCATGGATGTCGCTCGCACGGGTACTGAATCGGTGGCAGAGAGTGAACAAGCGGCGTAAAGTGCCTTCCCAGTCCCTTCACGCCTTTCTCAGCCATGGACAACACCATCCTCCAGTGGAACTACAGCGGTTTCTTCCACCATTTAGCTGAGCTCCGCCAACTTATCAGCCTGCACCCTTTCCTCTGCATTGCTCTGCAGGAAACTTGGTTTCCGGCAATTCGAACCCCCGCCCTCCGTGACTATCGGGGTTATTATACGAACCAGGCACCTTATGAAAGGGTGTCTGGTGGCGTCTGCATATATGTCCTGAACTCTCTTCACAGCGAGTCTGTACCTCTACAAACAGCTTTAGAGCTGTCGCTGTTCGGGTGTGGACGCCACAGGCTATTACCGTCTGCAGTCTTTACCTTTCACCGGATGGTGATATCGTGCAGCATGTCCTGGCTGCTCTGATAGCCCAATTGCCGCCACCTTTCTTGTTACTGGGCGACTTCAACGGCCATAACCCTCTGTGGGCTGGGTCAGGGGCGACAGGTCGAGGCGCCACCATTGAACATTTATTGGCACAACTCGATCTTTTACTTTTCAATGATGGTTCCTTTACACACTTCAGTGTGGCGCATGGCACATACTCCGCCATATACCTTTCGATCTGCAGCCCTAGCCTCCTACCGTCTGTCCAATGGAGAGTGCATGAAGACCTGTGTGCTAGTGACCACTTTTCGATCTTTCTGTCACTGCCACAGAATCACTCTTCTGGGCGCCCTAGCAGATGGGCTATGAATAATGCTGATTGGGACTTTTTTTCCTCCGCTGCCACTATTGAGAGTCTCTCTAATGATGAAATTGATGCGGTGGTTCAATCGATCACCACCGTCATCGTTACTGCCGCAGAATCTTCAGTTCCCAGTTCTTCTGCATCCCCTCGAAGGAGGACTGTGCCTTGGTGGTCGCCTGATATCGCTGAGGCAATTAAAGATCGCCGGCGTGTGCTACAGCGTCACAAGCAACATCACTGCATTGAAAACCTCATCACCTTCAAACGGCTACGTGCGTGGGCCCGCCGTCTTATCCGCCAAAGCAAGCAGGCGTGCTGGGAGCGGTATGTGTCCACCATTGGCCTCCATGTCTCTCAATCGCAGGTCTGAGCAAAAATCCGATGCCTCTATGGCTATCGGACACCTGCCAGCGTCCCTGCGCGCTCATTGAGTGGAGTAGTTTGTACTGATTCTGGCGTTATTGCAAACTGCTTGGCAGAGCATTTTGCTCTGAGTTCCGCTTCTGCGAATTACCCCCTGGCCTTCCGCTCCATTAAAGAGCGGATGGAACGTCGGAGCCTTTCGTTTCGCACTCACCATCCAGAATCGTACAATGCTCCATTCAGTGAGTGGGAATTTCACAGTGCCCTTGCCACTTGCCCTGATACCGCTCCTGGGCCAGATCGCATCGTCAGATGCTGAAATACCTTTCAGTGGACTGCCAGCGACGCCTCCTCGACCTTTACAACCGTCTCTGGGTCGAGGGTGAGTTTCCGTTGCAATGGCGGGAGAGCATTGTCACCCCCGTTTTGAAACCGGGCTCTTTGGAGGTGGACAGCTACCGCCCCATTAGCCTCACCAACGTTCTTCGCAAGCTTCTCGAACGGATGTTGAACCGGCGCTTGAATTGGGTACTGGAGTCTCGGGGCCTTCTGGCTCCGTCTCAGGGTGGGTTCCGTAAAGGCCGCTCCGCCGCCGACAATCTGGTGAGCCTGGAGTCGGCCATCCGTACTGCCTTTGCCCGCCGTCAGCACCAGGTCGCTGTCATTTTCGACATGCGGAAGGCGTACGATACGACATGGCGTCATCACATCCTTTCTACGTTTCATGGATGGGGTCTTCGGGGCCCTCTGCCGATCTTCATCCGCAATATTCTGTCGTATCGTACCTTCCGCGTGCAAGTCACGACCTCATATAGTTCCCCCCATGTCCAGGAGAACGATGTGCCACAGGGTTCTGTTTTAAGTGCCTGCCTGTTTTTAATAGCCGTTAACGGGCTCGCTGCGGCAGTGGGAAAGTCTGTCTCCGCTTCCTTGTATGCTGACGACTTCTGCCTTTACTACAGCTCTATTAGCATTGCAACAGCTGAACGTCAGCTACAGGGCGCAATCCGCAAGGCGCACCTTGGGCTGTAGCGCATGGTTTTCAGTTTTCGGCTGCCAAGACCCGCGTTATGCATTTCTGCCGGCACCGAACGGTCCATCCTGAGCCGCAGCTTTATCATGACAACGAACTTCTTGTTGTGGTGGAGACCCACAGGTTTTTGGGTGCAGTTTTTGATGCCCGGTTGACTTGGCTGCCTCATATTCGCCAGCTTAAACAGGCCTGTTGGCGGCATCTAAATGCTCTGAGATGCTTGAGCCACACCCGCTGGGGCGCCGACCAATCTACCCTGTTACGGCTCTACCAGGAGTTAATCCAGTCTCGTCTGGATTATGGGAGCCTGGCTTATGGCTCAGCATCCCCATCTGCGTTGCGGTTGCTAGACCCAATCCCCCACAGCGGGATACGCCTTGCGACTGGTGCCTTCCGGACCAGCCCTGTGGACAGCATACTTGTGGAGGCAGGTGTCCCTCCACTGCGGTTACGACGCCAACAATTACTGGCTGCTTATGCTGCCCATGTTTTTTAGCTTGCCCGGGCATCCTAATTATCGTGTCCTCTTCCCGCAGTAAGTCGTCCGTCTGCCAGACCGTCGGCCCCGGATAGGGTTGTCCGATCGCCGTACGCGTCAAAGAGCTTCTCTCCGGGCTTGGGTTTTTCCCTGTTCCACCTCCTTTCCGGGCTCCTCTGCGTACACCTCCATGGTGTGTGCCTCGCCCTTGCCTTCGGCTCGATTTGGCACAGGGCTCGAAGGACCCAGTCCCTTCGGAGGCCTTCCGATGCCGCTTTTATTCCATCCTGGCGACGTATCAGGGCTCTGGCGTTTTTTACGCTGACGGCTCGATGGTTGCTGGTCGTGTCGGTTATGCTCTGACTCTAGCGGACCACTATGAACAACATTTATTGCCAGCTGGCTGCGGCTTTTTTACTGCTGAGCTGGTCGCCATCTTTCGTGCCCTAGAGTATATCCGCTCCTGCTCAGGTGAGTCCGTCATCTGTAGCGATTCCCTGAGCGGTTTACGAGCTCTCGACCAGTGTTTCCCTCGTTCTCGTCTGGTGATGGCTATCCATAAGTCCCTGCACATTCTTGCGCGTTGCAGCCGCTCTGTGGTCTTTGTGTGGACCCCCGGTCATGTCGGTATCCCGGGCAATGAACATGTTGACCGCCTGGTCAAACAGGCCACCAGTGAACCCACCCTGGACATTGGCCTTCCGGAGACTGATTTGCGGGCAGTCTTCCGCTGCGAAGTCCTCTCGCTTTGGGACACTGAATGGCGCGCTCTGCCCACGCCAAACAAACTCCGTTCTCTCAAGGCGATGACGCGTATATGGCAGTCATCCATGCGAGCCACTAAAAGAGATTCAGTTGTTTTTTGTTGGCTCCGCATTGGCTACACCAGACAGACACACAGTTATTTATTGCGTCGTGAGGACCCGCCCCTCTTTCGCTGCGGGGCGGTTTTGACGGTGGTGCACGTTTTATTAACTTGGCCGCTTTTAGCTGTGCTCAGGCAGACATTTGCGCTGCCTGATACGCTCCCTGCCCTTTTAACTGATGACCTTGCTATGCCTGGCTTAGTTTTACGTTTTATTCGGGCATGGTTTTTTTTATCATTTAATCTGAGTGTTTCTGTTTTCTTTTATTGTCTTGTGTTGATTCTGGTCTTTGGCCTACTATTTTAAGCTGAGTTTTTAATGTGTTCTCGGTGGTTGGATTTTCCTTTTTATCTCTATGGTCGGCCAACCACCATCACACTCTGTGTGACTTTAATTTGTTTTGTCTCATCTGTGTCTGAGTATTTCTTGTCCTGTGTCGTCTGCCGTCTGTCCTGTTGTCCTTTTTTTTCACCTCTTGGGGTGGTTTTAGTTTTTTTGGAACAAGGGACCGATGACCATAGCAGTCTGGTCCCTTTAACCCCCCACAAACCAAACCACACACCCATGCCCGAGGGATGACTCGAACCTCCGCCGGGACCAGCCGCACAGTCCATGAATGCAGCGCCCCAGACCTCTCGGCTAAGCCCGCGCGGCGAGGCGTATTCGGTTAAGAGTAACTAGCTTACCATTTGAAAGGTACTCTTATTGTCAGATGAACAAGAGCTAGGAAATGTAGATGCTAGTGAGGTGCAGGGGCTACTATTAGAAGGTTTTTCCTGGTGTCATTCAAAGAAATTTACTTGAATTTTGGGCAACTTCTGTTTCCTCTTATTTCGGTTGAAACGAAGAGAAGTGCTATCAAAAATGGTTCAAATGGCTCTGAACACTATGCGACTTAACTTCGGAGGTCATTAGTCGCCTAGAACTTAGAACTAATTAAACCTAACTAACCTAAGGACATCACACACATCCATGCCCGAGGCAGGATTCGAACCTGCGGCCGTAGCGGTCGCTCGGCTTCAGACTGTAGCGCCTATAACCGCAAGACCACTCCGGCCGGCGAAGTGCTACCAGTGAAATAAATAAAGTAACAAATTTGCAGTCTGTCAGCGGTCATAACATACAGATGTCCCAATGACTCAATGTTGTCATTCACTTTCCGAAACAACCCAAATATGGAGACAAAACATAGCATCCTGCGAAATAGAACTTCTCTTATAAGCTTTTGCTAATGACACATTGTATTAATTAAAAGAAATTGCGTTATATTCTTGCAATCACTGGGCGCTATGAATGTACCGTTGCATGTATGATTACCTGAAATAACAGGTAAGGTACGTCAATTAGCTCCAGAATTTCTTGACTGCTCATCTGTGGTGAGTTTCACGTTAAACATATATTTACTGCTTCCAACTCTCATAATATTTAGTGTGATAAGGGTAAAAGGCTTTCCTGTGCAGCAGGAAGGGAGTGGAGTGACTGCGCCAATGTATTATGTCAGTAATCAGCCCTGTTGACAAGGCCTGTCTTTTTGACGTCCATGTTAGCGGCGTGTTGTTACTCGTAACGATGATGGAAAGCCCGCGACCGGCTGAAAGAGTGGCCCGGATTGAGCCAATATTGACGCGGGGCAGGCAGACGATCGCGCAGCGCACATTGCCGCTGTGGGCCGCGGGACTCGTTATTTCTGCCAGCGGAGCTACTCGCGAAATTTGCGACTCTTTCGTTAGTCAAATACACGTTTATTCCAGTTCATTTTGCCCTACAACAGCCAGATGGCTGTATAATGAGTCACAATCATTATACGTGTCCAGCAAAGAGGAAGTTAATGGACGGGCATTCTACTGTACAAAAAAGGTCGAGCAAACGCAACAACTTTTGTTCTCTCTACAAAGCGGCATGTCACTAAATTAACTCGCTTCACTCATTTTCTACAGCTTTAGACTACATCAATAAAATGCTCCATTAAAAATGTTTAATGTCTGTACATTCGAACATGGCTAGTAACATATTATTCAATGGTAACTGCGGACAGTTAATGTAAAAAGGAAGCTCTCGATATAATGTTGGCGTATATGCGCACCCCCCTTAGATTTCGTTATAAGTTGACACAGTGGATAGGCCTTGGAAAACTGAACACACATCAATCGAGAAAACAGGAAGAAGTTGTGTGGAACTATGAAAAAAATAAGCAAAATACACAAACTGAGTACCGAGTGAGGTGGCGCAGTGGTAGCACACTGGACTCGCATTCGGGAGGACGACAGTTCAATCCCGCGTCCGGCAACCCTGATTTAGGTTTCCCGTGATTTCCCTAAATAGCTCCAGGCAAATGCTGGGATGGTTCCTCTGAAAGGGCACAGCCGACTTCCTTCCCTAATCCGATGAGATCGATGACCTCACTGTTTGGTCTCTTCCTCCGAAACAACCCAACAAACTGAGTAGTCCCTGCGCAAGATAGGCAACAACAAGGCCAGTGTGAGCTCAGGAACGCCGTGGTCGCGTGGTTAGCGTGAGCAGCTCCGGATCGAGAGGGCCTTGGTTCAAGTCTTCCCTCGAGTGAAAAGTTTAATTTTTTATTTTCAGACAGTTATTATCTGTCCGTCCGTCAGTCCGATGCGATGTAACTGCGCCGTAGTATGGGGACGCTACACCTAAATGGAAATATTTGAAAACCTTAAAAACATATGTTTTGAGAGAGCACATGGAAAACTGTGCAACTGTGAAACTGTTGCATTCATGTGTTGCAGTTTATGTGACAAACTCTTACGTTTTCATCGCCTTTTTGGGAGTGGTTATCACATCCACAAGAAAACCTAAATCGGGCAAGGTAGAAGAATCTTTTTACCCATTCGCGAAGTTGACAAGTTAGGTGGGTCGACAATATATTCCTGTCATGTGACGCACATGCCGTCACCAGTGTCGTATAGAATATATCAGAAATGTTATCCTATGGAGGAATCGGTTGACCTTGCGATGGAATGTTTTCGGTTCCCATTGGAGATCCACGTCCTTTCGTCTACTAATCGCACGGTTTTGCGGTGCGGTCGCAAAACACAGATACTAAACTTATTACAGTGAACAGAGACGTCAATGAACGAACGGACAGATCATAACTTCGCGAAAATAAAAGATTTAACTTTTCTGTAGGGGGAAGATTGAACCAAGGACCTTTCGTTCCGCAGCTGCTCACGCTAACCACGGGACCAAGGTGCTCCTGTACTGACACCACCCTTGATGATGCCTATCTTACGCAGGGACTATTCAGTTTGTATATTTTTCTTTTTTTTTCATAGTTCCACACAACTTCTTGTTTTCTCGATTGATCTGTGTCAGTTTTTCAAGGCCTATCCACTGTGCCAACTTATAACTGAATCTGAGGGGGGTTCCCTTGTGAGTAGGTGTCGTCATCTATTTGACCTCACGTTTACCTTATGTTATGTTACCGTTTTCAACTTGTCACTCGTATCATTACAAAAGCAAACTGAATTCCCAGGTACTATTTGTGGCACAAATGATGATACACTGAAGTAATGAGCCACCACACTAAATGATTACTTAAAGCATCAGCAGCAATGCACAAAATAACAAACGCAGTACATATTATGCAAGTTCTTGACTTTTAGTTCAAAGTGAAATGTATTAGCACTCATTGGACGCTTTTACGCCTTGATCAAATGACACTAGGAAATACACATCACCTCGGTTCCGAGAGTTTCGGAACCTGTACAGAATATTAGAAGAGAGCGCAACATAAACATTATTTCCGCCCTCTTTATTGCCCATGGAAACAACACATTGCATATTGTACCTCCATACAACGAGACTTTCAGATGTGGTGGTCCAGATTGCTGCACACACTGGTACCTCTAATACCCAACAGCACGTCCTCTTGCTTTATTGCATGTCTATATTCGCCGTGGCATACTATCCACAAGTTCATCAAGGCACTGTTAGCTCAGACTTTCCCATTCCTCAACGGCGATTCAGCGTAGGTCCCTCAGAGTGGTTGGTGGGTCACGTCGTCCATAAAGAGTCCTTTTCAATCTATCTCAGGCATGTTCGATAGGGCTCATGTCTGGAGAACATGCTGGCCACTCTAGTCGAGCGATATCGTTATCGTGAAGGAAGTCGTTCACAAGATGTGCACGATGGGGGCGCGAATTGTCGTCCATGAAGACGAATGCCTCGCCAATATGCTGCCGATATGGTTGCACTATCTTTCGGAAGATGGCATTCACGTATCAGACACCCGTTACGGCGCCTTCCATGACCACCAGTGGCGTACGTCGGCTACACATAATGCCACCCCTAAACAGCACGGAACCTCCACCTTGCTGCACTCGCTTGACTGTGTCTAAGGCGTTCAGCCTGACCGGGTTGCCACCAAACACATCTCCGACGATTGTCTGGTTGGAGGCATATGCAACACACATCGGTGAAGTGAACGTGATGCCAATCCTAAGTGGTCCATTCGGCATGATTTTGGTCCCATCTGTACCGCGCTGCATGGAGTCGTGGTTGCAACGATGGACCTCGCCATGGACGTCGGGTGCGGAGTTGCGCGTCATGCAGTGTATTGCGCACAGTTTAAGTAGTAACACGATGTCCTGTGGCTGCACGAAAGGCATTGTTCAACATGGTGTAGTTGCTGTCAGGGTTCCTCCGAGCCATGATCGGTAGGTAGCGGTCATCCACTGCAGTATAGCCCTCGGGCGGCCTGAGCGAGGCATGTCATCGACAGTTCCTCTCTCCCCCTATATCCTCCATGTCCGAACAACATCGCTTTGGTTCACTCCGAGACACCTGGACACTTCCCTTGCTGAGAGCCCGTCTTGGCACAAAGTAACAATGCGTGATCGAATTGTGGTACTGACCGTCTAGGCATGGTTGAACTTCCTGGTGGAATGACTGTACATGATCGTCTGCGGACCCCGTGGGTCTAACATGAACTTCTTATGCATTGTTGTATACATCTTTGGGCGGCTTTTGTGACATCTCTGAACGATCAGAGCGAATGTGTCTGTGATACAATATCCACAGTCAACGTCTCACTCAACGTCTACCTTCAGGAGTTCGGGGAGCTTGGGTGGTGTACAACTTTTTTTGATGTGTTTAGATGAGGGTCAAAAACGTTTCCACATTGGCTTTTACTCACTATCGCTTACGTATTGAAAAATGCTGAGTACGGAAAGGCTTTTAAGCCTTACGTATGTGTAGGAATGGTTTAAAAGTCAAAACAGGCTTTTAGTGAACGTCAGCAGCATAAATGTTTAATTTGACAAAACGATGTTAGCCCTTGAGAAAATATTATTTAAAATATTCTTAGCACTTGTGGAACCCAACACAGAAAAAAGAGAGCATGTGCGGTAGTAGGTTTATTGCAACATGCACTATTTGTCGCCACAATTTTTAATATACAAAACAGAAGTTCTGTCATGGAACCCCTTGATATGGAGGTCGCAAAATGGCAGTGATTTTTACAGAAATCGGGCCCCGCATATTGTCTGCCACAGAACCGCAATATTGGCTGCTAATGACTACAGGGGGCGGAACTGGAGGTATATACTGATGAGCAGAGCATGAGGCTAGGGAGCGTAGTTGAACTGCTTAATCGATGACTAACCCACAACAGTGCTAGTAGTGTTGATACAAAGTAGAGCAGTGGCAACGATAAACCAAGCAGAGACGTTCGCCGAGTCAGAAAGAAGTGGCAGATGAAATATTAGCATTTGTAATGGATGAGTCAGTGGAATGTGTGGTGTCGTATATGCTCGACTGTGAGGACAATACACGAGAGGAGTACGACGACGACAGTACGAGGTTAAAGCGACACTGAAACAGGTGTCGAGTCATGTAGCTCATCATCCTTGTCAAACAGAGAGCTAAAAATCCTGCCTCCAGTGACACGTAGTGAAGAACAATCTTTGTCTGAGGAGACGGTGCTAAACATAATTAACTACTGGAAGATCATCCGCAGCAAGGTAAAAAAATAAATTATGAACCGATTTCTAATGAGTCCGCAGCAATATGAACTGTGGTGTTGGCGGAAGAGTCAACACCGTGTTACTAGAGGAGGCCGAAATGCACGCGTTTTAGCTCACGCAGGCTCGCGTGAGGAGGGAAGAACTATACTGACGTGAGGTCTGGAACATGACAAGGAATTAGAATTCAGAAAGCGGAAGTAATTAGTTTAATACTTAACTTTAATCCAGTAATGATGAACGTCGCTCTTGATGGTACATGAGTCACAATATTATCTGTTCACATAGCACTTATAGCAACTGAATATGGCGCCTTGCTATGTCGTAGCAAATGACGTAGCTGAAGGCTATGCTAAAGTCGTCTTTGCAAATGAGAGCGTTTGCAGACAGTGAACCATCGCTAGCAAAGTCGGGTGTACAACTGTGGTGAGTGCTAGGGAGTCTCTCTAGACTAGGCCTGCTGTGTGGCGGCGCTCGGTCTGCAATCACTGATAGTGGCGACACGCGGGTCCAACGTATAATAACGGACCGCGGCCGATTAAAAGGCTACCACCTAGAAAGTGGGTGTCTGGCGGTGACACCACATGAACATTTAGTGTATAAGAAAAACTACGGATATTCAACGGAAGGTAAGTCGCACATGTTACATAAACCGGTTTTTGCGCATTGATAAAATTTACAAGATGTGAAAAATAGTGACCCACTACGTTATGTACATCAAATTGCCGCGACGCAGATTACAATGATTTCACGGGAAACACTGGATTGCTACAAACTTCAGTCAGTGATACAGTATTGGAAAACGCAAGATAATGAAATTTCAAACAAAGCGTGGATCTGAAGAGGCAGAGCCAATAGCGAAATTTGTAGAGGACATAAACAAACTTATCCCATCGGTCTGTAGAGAATTTGTTTTCAGCTACGGCCTATAGGGAATTGAAGAGGGAATGCATATGAAAGCACTCCGGTGAATCAGAGGTACCAACAGAATTGTATCAAGGTCAACTAACGTCAATGCCTTAACGTATTCGTGTATAATTATGCCGACTGTGAATCTGGATGGTGAATTTTCTGGAAAGTTACTTATTGTGCTGCACAAAGTTGGAGGTGCTCTGCTCCCTACGATTCATTCTCTCGTGTGTGATCTTGTAAGGGTGGTAGCGAATATTTACGACACAACAAGCAAGAGTGGAAAAATGTACGTAAGAGAACTACAACTGTGGTATGAGTATAGAGAAACTATCCTTCCAGAAAAGTGTACAATATTGCAGTTCATACCAGCTGGAACCACTCGACAAAATCAGCCTCTGGATGTCTGTTTTTCCTGTGTCTATAAAACATATTATTGCGATATTTACAGCTACGCCTTAAAGTCTAACCAGCTTCATGATAAGCTCCACTATAGACTCCTTCGCTTTCGGTTCCATTCTATCATACTCCACCAGTTCTCATCAGCGCGTTACGCCAAAATGATCATATATGCTTTCTTTAAGACTGGGTGCCCAGCTGAAAGTCCTGCACGGTGTGTACCTCCCAAGGAGTTGGCTTCGCTCTTGATGGTGCAAACCTTTGTGATCACTGTGGCGCGGCATTTTTCTATCGGTGTTCAGTGTGCAAGCTAATGGCTTGTTTTGAAAATTTCTTTAATATCGAAGATGTCCATTTTATGAAGTGCAATATATACATTGTATAGCAGGTTGACTTCTCCAACCCTGGACACTCAATTTCTCTCGCCCTCCTGATGCACATGGTCAGTCATTAGCAGCTAATACTTTTCCTATCATAATAGTTTCAAATGAGCCTTATTTAAGACTGAACTTGCATCGTCGCCGTCAAGGAGTTCCTTTTGAGAATGTTATATACAAACGGCCCAGTCACATTAATGCCACCACCTATCAAGAGCCTGAACAACCACCTTTTGCAACGCATCCCTCTGCGAGACGTGTACGAAGAGTGAGGTTCTGGAAGGTACGCAGGTGTCCAAAATTAAAGCAAGAAATCATTATTTCTCCGTCCTGTGTCTAACTCACAATATAATAATACAAACTATCAAAAGATGTCCGTACGATCGTGTTCTGCACGGAAGATGGCATTCCGGCCAGTGGACAACCACGCCAACAGTGACGTCATGGCACCTGTCAAAAAGGGTATGGTTGTTGGAGCAGTCCCGCATCCACAATCGCTGTGAACTCAGTCACACACGGTGCAGTATGGCACCGAGAAGACGCCTACCAGACTCTCTGCTTTGGTGTGACAAAGGAAGAACGGAAGGAGGACAGTTGCAGACCGATATTGCTCGATAGTGAATCGTTTTGTTGTTTCTTGGTTGTGGCGACAGGTTGTAGAGACAGAAACTGTATACCAAAGATCAGGCCACGGCCGGCCACATGCGGCATCAGAAGGAGATTTGGCTGTAAATGCACGACGGTACCCCCATAGTACTGCACGGCAACTCGCATCCGGTCTCGCAGCATACACTGGAAATGTTGCATCGAGGCAAACGATGTACAGAAGCCTTCGGCAGAGAGGCCTTTACTATCGGAGCCCTGCTGCATGTGTACCTCTGACACGTCTTCACAGAAGACAGCGCCTGGAATGGAGTCGTCAACATACTTCCAGAACGGTCGAATATTGAGCCAATGTTAATTTCATTGATGAGCCCCAGATTGGTCTGGAGTGTGATTCCCGACGGATTCGCATCTGGAGAGAACGTGTAAAACGATTTCGGGACCCAAACACTGTGGAAAGAGACCGATATCAAGGAGGATCTCTAATAGTGTGGGCAGGGATTATGTTGACCACTCGAACACCTCTTTATGAAATTGTACGGGTGAATCGGCGCGGTTAAACTGCTATCAGTATCGTGACGATGTCTTGGGATCCCATGGACGGTTGTTACGCAGTGCTGTGGACTCAGATTTCGACTCAATGGACGATAATGCTCGACCTCACATAGGACGGGTAGTTGATGTTTTCTCAGATACAGATGATATTACACGCGTGGCGTGGCCTGCTCACTCTCCCGATTTGAATCCCATAGAGCATATCTGGAATTCACAAGGGAGACAGACTGGGTCACGACAGGATCCAACAATCATGCTCCAAGACTTGCAAGCAGCTCTGTAGGAAGAATGGGCATTATAGCTTCAACATGGGATTGATGACATTCACAGCATGTCAGTGATCGTCACACCTGTGCTGCTGCCAGAGGCGGTCACGTCACATATAGAGCACACTAGCCAGTTGTCTGAATATGTGTACAAATCCTCTAAGTACGAAAAGAAGAACAACATATTTGTCTATGGTTATGCATGTTGCAGTTGCTTACGTTCTGTATTCTTTACATTATTTCCACTTTACTATGAACTATTTAAGCTGTTTTGTGTCAAAATAAATACAACCTTGCGAAATTTCCGTTTGTTGCTTAAATTTTGGACACCAGCGTATTTTTATTTGCTTAGCTATAACTGAGAACCTTCTGTGGGTCAACAGGCCCAACTCTCTTGTCGATTTTTTGTAATGTCGGAATTAGAGATCCAGTCTCTTGTTTTTTTTTTTGTAATTAAAAGGTAGAGTAATTTCTCGTTATGTATGTTACCGTAGCAAGTGTAACGAGAGTATTGTAATTAATTCTGACCTTGGCGTATATTGGCAAAGGCGGCAGAAAATAGAGCGCCATTGGCGTATAGTAAACATTGCATCCTTTTATCTGAACGAGAACGCCCACGTCGCAGTAAGGTATGTATGTTGACTGAATTGAGAATTATCAAGCAGCTGACACGGGAACCGTAAGTGTTTGCAGTTAATCTTTTGATTTGTCTATTCCATTGGAAACTTGAGTGAGAAGGGCAGAGCAAGTTTAGTGCAAGTTTAATCTTTTAAATTATTGAGTTTTGCTGTGTGGGGTACGCACGGTCTTGTTATTCACTGTTTTACTTGAAAGGCTGCCATAAATGGTAGGCGTTTCTTGGTGTCTATGTTGGCCCGGCTAAATTTTGAGGAGGTGGTTACTACCAGAAAAGTTGGTACGGGTTCATCTGTTCACAGTCTTTAATTTATACGTTCAATGAAAGTGTTCCAGTAAGCACCTCTTTACTTTAGAATTCTGATTCTGATGCTCATAAAAAACTTCATATTTATTAGGTTGATGCATAATTTCGTAGTGTCTTTCCATAACTTTAATAAACAAAAATGGCTCTAAGCACTATAGGACTTAACATCTTAGGTCATCAGTCCACTAGACTCAGAACTACTTAAACCTGACTAACCTAAGGACATCACACTCATCCATACCCGAGGCAGGATTCGAAACTGCGTCCGTAGTAGCAGCGCAGTTTCGAACTGAAGCGCCTAGAACCGCTGGACCACTGCTTTAACAAACGCAACAGATAAACATAACAGAGACTTCAGTCATCAATAATATAATCACTCAGCGATGCCGGGATACTTTCGATTCCACGAAGGTAGAAATCAAGTAGTTTTGAGGCGAAGGACTCGTCGAACCTGTACAGAGCGGATTTTCATCCAGAAAGAAAGTTCCTTCAAGCTTTTTCGACAGAGAGGAAAAGCTGAAAATCTAAGGGCGCAAGATCAGGTGAATAAGGCAGGTGCGGAATGACCTCCAAGCCCAACTTGCGTATACCTTTTTTTGTTAGTCTAGCAGAAAGTGCAGTAGTATCACTTCACGCAGTTTTCTTTGTCGTTGTTCTTGGATGGCGTCTCAAATGTTGACAATAAATGTCAGCTGCGATGGTTACACCTTGGGGAAGCAACTCGTAGTACATCACAACGTCGCTTTTCCACTAGATGCACATCATCATCTTGTTTTTGGTTGAGCACAGGATTTACTAAGGGGAGGTGCTGCTTTGTTTGGGTTCATCCATTCCTTTATTTTCCGTAAAGATACCGTTTCTTGTCTCCAATAGCGATACAGCCAGAGCTGCCCATGTGGCCTCCCGCTGATTTTTATGATTTTGACTTGGAGCATGCGATACCCGTACACTCGATTTTTGAACCTTCCCCATTTCATGAAAATGGTACACGGTGATGGAATAATTGCAGTTCATCGCTTTTTCCAGTTCTTAAGTACACTGACATGGGCATTACGGGTTAATGCATTTAAACGATTTCCGTCAAACCCTGTAGGTCTTCACGAACGTCGGGAGTCACTATACCAAACCGATCGTCCTTAAAACGAGCAAACCATTCTCTTGCCGTGCTCTGTCCTAGGGCCCTACATACGGCGTAAATGTTCCTGGCTGCCTCCGCTGCAGTCACCTTTCTCTTAAACTGGAACAGATTAATATGTCGGAAATGTTCTGATTTCTGCACTTGGCGCTCCATTTTCTGGCGTCCACAGATCCATTCACTGTCTCCAAATGACAAAATAACAATATGTACACTCAGATACATAACTTGAACTACAAAGAGAAAAGACAAACCCCCATTAACCGGAATACCAACATGAAAAACAAAAACGCTGCGAACTTACGCAACAGCCTAATATTTTGTTTGGCTGTCTTTTGACTTGTGGCAGCCATTGGCATGGGCATCTTGGCCGTACAAATTAAAATTCCTGTAAAACTATAAGATTCGTTCAATGGGAAGCTAAGAGTGATTGCTCTAACTTAGTTTTGGTATTGCTTGAAGAACAATATCAGTAACTGAGGGTCCGGAGTTTAATAAAAATCTACGAGTATGTGGGCTTCGGCAGTAGCGCCTGAAGGTTAAGTTCACCCTACAGGGAAGACAACCTTTTAGGTAGGGCAACCACAGCTATGAGTAGTCGCCTTGGGCGTTAATAAACTGCTTCAGCTGTATTGAGTCTTTTATTATCTGATCGGCTCCGGTTTAGTGGCACTAAAAGCCACATTGTCAGATGAACATCTGACAATAAGACATCTTGATTAACAACCCTGAGATATACATTTGTATGGTAAATTATTTAGCATACCAGTGTTTCTCTCAGGGTTGGTATTCCTTTTGGATTTATGTTTAGACAGATGTTCACCTGAAGATCTGGCCTTTAGTGCCACAAAACCGGTAGTAATCAAATAATAAGACTGAATACAGCTGAAGCGGTTCATTAATACCCATGGTCACTTTGTATTGTATGTCGTAGGTGCCACCAATCTAAGTCTACATCCATATTCTGCAAGCCACCTGACGGTGTGTGGCGGAGGGTACCGTGAGCACCTCTATCGGTTCTCCCTCTTATCGTTCTGAATGATTATTCTCCTACTTTGGGGTAACTGGATGGTACTTGCGCTTTAGTTCTTATGTGGTTTAGGTTATATTTACTGTTTCTGAAACCATTTGTGGGCTCAGAGTAATTATACCGTGTTCCTGTGGGCATTAATGGCCGCAATTGCAGAATATTGTTACTGTCTGTTGTCTTCTAAAGGAGAGTAAACTTTAGATTAGGGTCTCCACAGTATTAATTTTATTATTTTAAATTTAGTAAAGAAATTATTTGGATGCTTTATTACTGTATTGTAAAGGAATGCACCTGCCTCTTTACGGATCTCTGGGAAATTTTGTTGTCAGTAAACTTTTAAATTGTATAAATAAACTGATTGTTTATTGTGCACTTCGTTCATTGGGACCAGTACCTTACCGCTTCAAACATTCCTCCCTGCCGTCTTAATTACTTTTAGCAGTTCTCTGGTGATATTTCTATGCCCATCAAATGACGAGTTACAGCTGCGACACGGTGGTGGATTAAAATAGTGGTCCAATAAGTGGGAAGGTTTTTTTTTTTTTGGGCGCAAAAACTTCTTGTCAAATGGTTCAAATGGCTCTGAGCACTATGAGACTTAACATCTATGGCCATTAGTGCCCTAGAACTTAGAACTACTTAAACCTAACTAACCTAAGGACAGCACACAACACCCAGTCATCACGAGGCAGAAAAAATCCAACAGCTACTCATACCCTCCTAATGTAGAACACGAAGACAAAGAGAGGAGTTAAAAACGAGTCGACATTAATCCCAGTCGACGGAAGAGAAGACAGCTAAGAACAGGGACGTGGAGAAAGGTCTATAAAATGCGCCATACAGAAAGGGATGTCATGAACTAAAAATTAAATGGCCTTCTCCATACTGCTACGTCTCATCAAAGTGTAGCGCAGTCGAGAGACCTCGCATCGTTCGCGAAAATGGCCTATAATTCAGACGACAAACACAAACGAGAACGTAAGTGCTTAAAAAAAAGGGCAGTCCGTCAGGAAACGGTGGACCGTCAAAGGTTGAGCGCTTTGAGTGCGGAGTGGTGGGGAGCACGACTTAACAAGTAGCGACAGCAAAAGACAGCAAAATAGATCTCTTCACGTTGAGAGGGCCGAGAGGGGGTCATCCAAGTCACTGGGAAGAGGCTTAATAACCAGGAGCGTGTTCCCATGAAGGGAGGGCCAGTGGTGACAACACCTGCTGACAGACGGCAACACGGAGATCACGCAGGGAATGTAAGAACTAGCGGGCTGAGGTACGAGGACTGCAGCCTTCACAGTAGCGTCAGCGGCCTCTTTTCCTGTAAGACCGACGTGACCAGCAACCCACATAAGTATCACAGTGGCATAGTCCAGAGTGAGCAAGTAACAGCTTTCCTGGACCATTTCACTAAGGGATGGATGGTGTACAGTAGAATAAATTTCTTGTATTTCCGTCAGTATTCACAAAACTTTCTGTCTTTAGACTACCGGTTTCGGTCAGCAATGACCATCTTCAGATCTACAGCAAAACATGGGAAATGAAATATCTTTCATAAAACAGTTGTGTTTGATGTCCAACGTTTTGCTACAGATCTGAAGATGGTAATTTCTGACGGAAACCAGTAGTCTAAGGCCTAAAAGTTCTGTGGAAATTGACGGAAATAAAAGAAATTTATTCTGTGATAATTTACATCTGGATCATAACGTTGTGTCTAAGTGAATCATGGGAAAACCTGAAAATAAAATCGATACTTTTGAGACTTGGTAATGCTGAAAATTGAGTGGGCTGACGCGATAAGAACTGAGACTAGGGATGGTATAAATAGAATTCAGTAACTATAAGAAGTTACAGCGTGATAGGACGTCAGGGGAGAGCTTTCGTTGTACTAGACGGAGGTGTACAGGAAAAAACTATAAGATTCAAATACATACAACAAATAATCAAGTGTGTCGGGTGATATAGATAGTCTGAGATGAAGAGCTAGATATAAAACCAGTCAGAACGATAACGATGACCCAATCAAAAAAGAAAGTCTTTAGTAGAAAAGAGGCTTGTCAGCATAGGGGTAGACGTCACTGGAAAATGTAGCGCGACGAAATCCAGGGCAGCCGCCGTCTGGCTAAAGGCAGCCCCGGGGCTCGTATACGTGAAGGGCCGCCGCTTGCGCAGGCTGTTCCCGGAGAACGTGACCCGCGGCGCCGTAACGCGCACTGCAACGGCAATTGCTTCGCGTACGGTCACACCCGTGGACCAACGATACCTACAGAGTAAGGCCTAACAACTCCGGTGGACGCTACGCAATTCAGGTTGCATCGCTAGCGCTAACATAGTCTCCAGCTAAATCATTCCCCCAAAACTGCCTTGGCTAACGATACAAGGCACTAAATTTCGCTATCCTGATCCCTGTGATACGTATAAGAGAATCTTCTGAGAATTTGTTTTTTTAGCCGCGAAAAAAGTACTAGTTGTAATATATCCGTGTCATTACAATGATAAAATATAAACTGTGTCCTGTCGCGGAGTCAAATGCCATAAGTCTTACTCTGTATCTTTGTTTTTGATTACGTATATTCCGCGGTTATCGATCTCGGGCTAGCTCGCTCTGCTGAGAGGCCACGCTTCGTTACGAAAATAAGCTGACCATGTGCCTAATACGAATACGTATCTCTTATACTTTTCAAATACTGAAGTTACTCCGTTAAAGAATGAACAATGTAACTTTGAACTAAAAACAAACAAGTCAAATTACTATAGTTATTTGGTCCTTTTGCACGTAAAACAATTCCCTAACAATGCCTATTCCCTCCAGTCTCGTTTAAGAGTTACGTTTCTTTCACAGTCATACTGAAGCAACTATTACTGCCCTGGTGAGATGCCTTGATCCTCCTCGGCACGCTGTCCGCACTTGTTTGATACGTAGCTGCCCAAACGTGTCCTACCCTTCGACGGCTGTCTCTTGAGGGCATCCAGGGCAGGTCCTGCAAGCTCAGTAGGGTTCGCACCTGCAAGTGCTGCAAGCCTTTACATTCGAGTGATTCCTTACAAGACGAGCCAATCGGCCGAAACGTTTAAATGTTGACCCAGACAGATGAAAGCTGGACATTGTGTTGAAAGATGCTGTTTCGACGCTGCACAGTCATAGAGTTAACCCAGATATAACTGTCAGGCTCCCGATATCCATACCTGCTGTCGCTCTAAAACATAACTGATTGTGAGCCAAGTCCCTGTAGAACACAAGGGATAGCACGCCTGAGAATTACGTTGCACCTGGCCCACTCCAAAAATCTTCTACGACTATCATCAAAAGTCAGACAAATCTCTTACGTCGACGGAGACTACTTGACACCAGTGGTGCAAGTTCCATTTCAGATATTTCTTTATCCAACTCCTTCGCGCACCACAGTGCAGTGGGTGCCTTGCAGTATCGTTCGCGATCGAGGCATAGAGGTCAGATTGATAGTGTGACGATGTCTGCGTACTGTCTGGGTCGAGATGGCCTTCACAAATCTTACCGCGTAGTTTTGGTACATTTTCCTCGGGGCACAGCCTCTGGTGTTGGCACACCTTGGATCTTTAAAGCCTCACAACATTAGTTCATCGGTCGTACATAGCTGTGGCGTACGCTAGTTATGCTAGCAACATTCCTTGTTGAGAACTGTAATTACTGCAAAGACGCGATGCTCGCAGATTCTAAGTTTGAATGATCCTTCGAGACTTGTTGCAGACTGAACAGTGTAAATAAGCTGCATAGCCGCTCTTTGAACTGCTCTGAAAAGAAATACTTTCACTTCTATTACACTAGTAGCTCTAAGTACCTGTATGTACAAGGTTTAGTGGTCGAAAGAGATTCCGGTAAAAAAAAATGAGGGTGGTACAAGACCTTTCCTGAATATTACTATCGCCTTAGCTGATGGTAAGATCCTTTATTTAGACACCCCCCGTCCCATTTCCGTAGACGGACCAGGACCAGGTTACTGTATACCAAATAAAATAACACGTAAGTAACATTAGTGCGTTAAACTGTCATGAATCTTTGCAAAAACAGACATAATGTCCGATAGGATAGCAACAATCAGTGATTTTACAATGCTACTTATAATGCGTCTCATTTGCAAAATGTTTATTCATGGCCGGTTTCTGTTCCTCTATAACCATCTTCAGATCTAATATTTCGGTTACAGGAGCAACCATACAGCAACTTTCACATGTGAAAGTTACTGTATTTGGACAGGTTACTCCTGTAACCGAAGTATCAAATGGTTCTAGAGGAACCGAACCAGGTCATATGAATAAACATTTTGCAATCAAGACGGATTATAAGTAACATTGTCATGAATCTGTTAACCGTTATAAACGTTAACGATAACACACACATGTAAGAAAATCTCATGTAGTCCCATAAAAGTATTTACAAGTTAGGCGAAATATAAAAGCATTACCGTCAAATGATAAAATCCTGAATTAGACACTAAAATTAAAGTATACTTTCACACAGTGATGTGACTCATTACAAAAATCACGTATCATAACAACGTAAGTAGTTCAAATTTATACAGTTACCTTTTACTGTGCTAGGCAGTCACATGACAACTGCAATCGGCGTTAACGTTGTGAACAAGTTCTACCACACACAGCTGACTGTACGGCCCATCACTTTTTACTAGCAGAACCAATATTGGTCATAGAGGCCTAAATATATCGATAGTCAGTAGTATCCCACTATTAAGAAGCTGCAACTATAAGTACGCGTGACAGTCATAACAAATCATCTAATCAATGTTATACGTGACAGAAACGTAAATGCACAGTAGTATCAGCATACGTGTACTCATAGGCACTAACTAAACTACGTCCGGGCGGGCCTCGGAAGCCCCCTCGGTACCGACTGGCCGCCATGTTACCCTCAGGCCTAAGGTGTAACTGGATGCGGATACGGAGGGCACGTGGTCAGCTCACCGCTCTCCCGGGCGTTGTCAGATTTCCTGACCGGAGTCGCTACTTCTCAGCTAAGTAGTTCTTCGATTGGCGCCACAACGGCTGAGTGCAACCCTCTCTCCAACAGTGCTTGGGAGACTCGGACGTTGAACCATCCAAGTGCTAGCCAAGCCGGATAGCGCTAAATTTCGGTAATCTGACGGGAACAGCCGATGCTACTGCAGCAAGTCCGTTGGCATTGATAGGCACTAGTATGTAAAAATTTATAGTAACGTTTACATGTGCACTGCTTCCATCATACGGTATCTTTTATACATAAAACGTATGCCTAGCCAAAATTTTTAAAAGTATTACACTAGAACACATGTAACACGTTGAGTTATATAGACTAATAGTTATTCGTACATCAAAATATAGCATAACAAACTAAAGCTGTTTAGTACTTACCACCATATGTAATCTAGCTACCTCCGAGCATGAACTACATGAAGAGATATATGAATTGGATCAGCTACGCGAGACTGGCGTAACTTGACCCACTTTTTCCTCCATTTTTCAGCTTGTATTTTAAATGTTTCCATTGCTTCCGCACCTTTACAGCTAAGTAATGACGGCTTCCCACTAGTCATCTATAGATAAAAAAAAATTATACATTCCTACTACCTGCGCCTACTTAACCCATCCACGGGGCAAGTTGCCCCAACGGTTTGATCACTTTGTCCCCACATTTAGTTACGACGTTGGTTATTTAATTGAAAATATATATACACTTTAATACTCACTATTTATTTTAATACAATTTTCTACAGCTTTATAACAAAAACTGCAACCATAAATTGTGTTACCAGTATTATAATAACAGTTTGACAGAAAAGTATAAGATACATTTTTATTAGTATTCAACTCAGTGCCCGATGGGAGCTCCACAGTTAAATCGTTCATTATAAAAAGCCCTTTCTCGTCATTTGTAGTATATTCAAATGTGGCCGCCATTAAAAACTTAATCATTGCACCATTCATCACATAAATCTAATGCACAAACCATCCTTATCTTTTTCATGCTGAAGAACCTTCTTAGGAATGCTCACTTTTTTCTGCGTTTTATCTGAGGAGTTTTAGCATGTGACTTAAGTTCACTATGACCATTTTTTTTTCTAGAAAATGAGTTTGTACGCAGAAAATACTGTTATAGGAGGTTATAAACACCTAATTTTGTTGCAGTACCTCACTAAAGCTTTTCTAGGTATGTTAAACTGCTCATTTTCCTAACTGATCTTTCATGTGGCTTTAATTCTGCCACCTGCTAATCTCATCGCTACTCCAGAAACGTTGACTCCTCCTGCTTCCTTTTCGTAATTTCGAATCACCCATTAAAAAAATGGACTATGAGTGAAAACATGACTAAATTCGAAGATAAGCGCAGATTTGATACTTGAAAATATATATCCTACACTGTCCCACAAATGAGAGTTTAAAATTGATATTACAATGGTTTTAGTTCGATACTTGAACAAAAGTTACGGGTTGTAGGGAGAACAAAGAAGATTTAATATCGCATAGATGCTATCGGTTTAAATTAATTGCGGGCACAACTTTCATGATCAAAAATTGCATTGAATGTGATACAGACTTCAACTATGTGGGACATAGTAAGGTGAATAGCTGTGCCGGCCGGAGTGGCCGAGCGGTTCTAAGCGCTACAGTCTGGAAACGCGCGACCGCTACGGTCGCAGGCTCGAATCCTGCCTTGGGAATGGATGTTTGTGATGTTCGTAGATTAGTTAGTTTTAAGTAGTTCTAAGTTCTATGGGACTGATGACCTCAGAAGATAAGTCCCATAGTGCTCAGAGCCATTGGAACTATTTTTTTTTTTTTGGTGAATATCTGTATTTACAACAAGAGAGCGGAACAATTTGGGCACGTGGGCCAACGTCCCTATATTTAAGTAGGTTTTTGTGCTCATTCGTCATATTGCAATTATTTTAGTTCGTTTACAAAAAGCTTTATATAATTATCGCTGGCCGGAGTGACCGTGCGGTTCTAGGCGCTACAGTCTGGAGGTGAGCGACCGCGCCGGTCGCAGGTTAGATTCCTGCCTCGGGCATGGATGTGTGTGATGTCCTTAGGTTAGTTAGGTTTAATTAGTTCTAAGTTCTAGGCGACTGATGACCTCAGAAGTTAAGTCGCATAGTGCTCAGAGCCATTTGAATCATTTTTAAATAATTATCACCTGATCCAGTATTAAAATAATCCATAATCTATGGACTTTTATCGTTGTATAGTAAGACCATTGTTTTGAAGTAGACAACAGATAAAAACCTGAGCAAGCAAAACGTTTTGTCAACAGCAAGAAAACGTAAAATGTGTGCCCTTCCTCGCTTGACAAGCTAATCGCAGTCGTGTGCTTGTGGAAGTACGTCAATACTGGTTCCACTAACAACCATGGCCTGTGGTGTAGTATAATGTCAGTTTAATGAAATAACAACAATTGGCCATCGTACCCTTACGGCCACTGTGTCACGTGTTCCACTACACTAGTTCCTTTTCACCAGCTCGTATTAGGTATTTGTAAATGACGTCTACAGCGATGAGCGGAAGCAGGGTGGCCCGAGAGAAATAAGGTGGAGAAGGGTTGCGCTTCGAAGTCTTTGTCTTTGAGGCGGACGGCCTGGGCTAAGATAATCCGCCTGCTTCAGCGAAATTTGCGTCTCCCGGCTCAGAGCGATCCGCAGAGTAAATTAACGTCTCCGGTGGGCCTGTGTGCCGGCGACAGATACACAAAGACGGCTGCAGCATTTGTCGAGAGGGCCACGCTCCGCCGGTCTCGGAAATGCCTCCATCCGGTAAGCCCCTATTGTGAGAGTAATTATGCCTGCTAGCAGGCGACGCACGCCAATATTTAGCTGCCTCCGACAAATAATACTCGGCGAAGATTACCGCCTTGCTGCGCATCTGTGGCAAATTGGATTAACCTGGAAAACAAAGATGGAGGCGGTTTCAGAACTGCCGTAATGAAATTAACGAGCACAGTAGACAAGACACGCTCTATTGTGTCTTTAGCTGTGCGTCCAGATCCTTTAACATCCGGCTGCATCTTAAAGGATAGAACTAAATTAGGAATGTCATCTGAAAACAGTTACTTCCTTATGCCATTTCAGTATGTTTCGGTAGGTCGCATATACAGGGTGAGTCACCTAACATTACCGCTGGGTGTAATTCATAAACCACATCAAATACTGACGAATCGATTCCACACACCGAACGTGAGGAGAGGGGCTAGTGTAATTGGTTAATACAAATCATAAAAAAATGCACGGAAGTATGTTTTTTAACACAAACCTACGTTTTTTTTTTAATTTAACCCCGTTAGTTTTGTTAGCACATCTGAACATATAAACAAATACGTAATCAGTGCCGTTTGTTGCATTGTAAAATGACTCACCCTGTATTTAAATGAATTTCACTGGCCATCAAAATTTTACTTCTTTCTTTAACTGGCATGAAAACAGCTAATATTTGTGGTTACGGGAGGGCTGATAGTGAAAATGTTAATGAAAATACAAGATTAGTTCTCGTTTGAAATTTTGATAACTTTCCGCTATTGCCTAATAATCTTATTCATGTGCCCGCCGGAGGAAGGTCACTGAAGGCGCAACCGCTTTGCCTGATGTTTATAGTTTTCTCATTGTGATTCCCTGGTTAGTGTCCAGCAGGAATCTGCTAACATTGATGCACTCCACTTTCCCTGCTATCTCACTTGCATTCCCGAACTTTGCTGGTGAAAGCGTTCGCCTTACTCGTCGATTACAGCACTACAGTTTCAGGAAACAAGTCCACGGACATGTTTCACCCAAGCCTTTTGTAGCAGTACAGAACATTTGCCACATGATCCTTACATATTTCGGACTTCATATTTCCAGCTGTTGACACTAGAACAGAGACGCCCAAGCTAACTTTTCGTCACCTGTAGTGTTGAAAAGCTCACCTTTGTACAGTTTGCGTATCTGGGGAGCTACAAAAACCTCTTCCTTTATTTTCCCCTGACTAAGAGTGGAAATTTGTCGCATGTGGCGGTTACGGAACGCAGTCACATTTACCGTCTTATCAAGACAAATCCGCTGTTGTGATCATCTTTACCTTTCGACAGTTCCAGGTCTCTCACTTGGTCATTAAGTTCACACTGTGTTGGTTTGTCAGTCTCTGTACACTCACTGTCACACAAAATATCAGGATCTTTTGAAGGATCGGGTTCCGAACGTGATGTTGCAGCCCTAGTTTCACTATCGCCCTCGTCACTATCACAACCACGTGGGTCAGGAACTCTGTGAGAGTCTGGTCGCACGGGTGACGGTACGTTAGAATCTATCAAGGAAGACATTTTCTCCTTGGA
The DNA here is from genome assembly GCF_023897955.1 of Schistocerca gregaria. Taxonomy (NCBI): domain Eukaryota; kingdom Metazoa; phylum Arthropoda; class Insecta; order Orthoptera; family Acrididae; genus Schistocerca; species Schistocerca gregaria. Next base: position 396,675,491 of record NC_064921.1, on the reverse strand, counting down.
AATACCATGTATTAATGGAGTTGTCGTGCAGTAGTAGTATTCCTATAGGTTGATGGTTCTTGCCAGATTAGCGGTATTGCAAAGCCCAAGGAAGATCTTTTATGATTCAACAACTAAGGAAGACTGGAGACACAAGATACGCAACATACAGGACTACTTCTGGTACCCGATTTTGAGGACAAAGTAGAGTCTGTTCGCCTTCCTAGTACATGGCACTATTAGCCTCCTTTGCGATTTCAGTCTAGCCTCTTCGCAAATGTAGCACTGTTTCCGCATTTGTGAGTTACACTGAATCCCAGGAATTACAATGACCACACGAACCAACCACACCTCAGTAACACGTTCTTCCAGCATAATAACAGAATATGGTTTGAACGAACTGAAACTACGCTTAAACGAAACATGTTCCGCTCCTTCCTTCCTCTTCCCCTTCGTCTGGCTGCTACGAGCCCCGGCTAGAAATAGTGACAAAATACTCACAGCGGGATTTCGAAGCATTTTACAGCAAAGGATTAACAATGAATTCTAATTAATTATAATTATATGCACCTCCCCCCCCCCCCTTTTGCCTAGAAACGAGAGTTAATTCGAGGTTTTCGTTGTTGTTTTCGTTATCAGCTGGGTCGATATAGTTAACATACGTTTATTTCATCACACTTACATTTTTACTCTTGGCTAGTGTTATTGTTAATAGGCTTCAGTAATTCCACTGCAAACAAAAAAAAAAAAAATTGCGCACGCAAAAGAGAGTTTACAATATCTACCACACCGAGGCAACTGATGTTTCCGCGACGGATAGTAGTCAAATGTTTCAAAACAAGTAGTGGTGCATCAACAGTGTTGCTTATGTTCTGGATACAGACATGTTGCTTACTTCATTTTAGTTTTTCCAGGTAATTAGATACAGCTGCGAAATGTTTATAGAAACTTATTTTTATTTACCATTGGCTATATATGAAATCTGTTGGTTTAAAATACATATTTCTCAAGAAAGACTCTGTCGTATATCAAACGTAACTATAACAAAACTTGGAAAGTAACATAACCTTGAAAAACTCAGGTAAGTTGCATTAACACTCGACAGTTACCAGGCGCCTGTGAACTGTTGTCTGAATTTTGTTTTAGGCCAGCAGACAGTTTCTCTCCTGGAAGCCCTGAATATATTCTGTCCTCCTATGCGCTCTACCCCTGCCTTTAAGGATGGAATTCCTCTTGCTATCTAAATGTTAACACCTTTGCTTTTAATTTCAACGAAACGGTTTTACTTCTGTATGCGTTGAATACGTCCCTGCGACTACCATTTTCTGTTCGATTTCCTCACATTGTTCTGTGCAGGCATTTCGCTTCAGCTTCACTACAAAAACGTTGATTTCATTCGTACATGACATACGTTGCAGTAGACTTTTCTTCCCCACACATACTTATGGTCTTTTCCTTCACTGATTAGTTTAATGACCTTTTTTCCAGTTACCCAGTCTCTTCGCAGTTACCTTCCTTGTACCTATGATTGTCCAGTTTCTTTGATAGTCCGATTTTGCTGCGTCCATTCCTCTCCAACGAATCTGCTTGTTATCTTTTTTACAGTAGTATCTACAGCCTCAGATAAAATAATTCTTCAGTACATCAGTACCCCAGTACTTTCCATACGTATTCTTCCAGAAGATTCTCTTAATTTTCAGCCAAGTAATGTGTTGTCCGAGTGTACTCAATCTGTGTGCGAACCAACCTGCTTTGTGTTCCACTCCGTCATGGTTATTGGATTTTCTCTTTCTTGTATAATGAGTTACTTAAACAACTTGGCAGAAAGTCCTTAAGTTTATTCCCTTGAAAGGCACGCCTTCACTAGAAGACGTATTTTACCTCCTTTTTATTTCTTTAATGGAAAATTAAAATCCGATCTTTGTAGCCTCCGTGAGCGAAGGCTAGATATTAAAATATTGAAATTAAAATTTGTTACGATTACACAAAATATAGGCAACAGCTGAAAAATTTCCGCAAAGATACTTGCGTGCAAGAAAGCAAAGAAGATTAAAAATATTAAGTATGACTTTCGACAGGAAATGTAATGCCGTGTGCTCATAATTTGTATTGTATCTCAAGTGCATGACAGGGAATTAGTGACTTTTGCTTAATACAATGTGATAGACCGTATATGGAAGTAACTTTTAAGAATGGATATATCACCAACATACATAATGCTTTCTTTGCGAAAGACAGATTTCTTCACAGACATTGACATGAATACAACGATTCTTACGAGCACTGAACTGGATGCGAAAACTTTAATCCACGATTAAACGCTCATTTTCATCGTCTAGGACATGCCGCCACTGCACATGTGGAATATAAACATTAGCAATGTCTTCCTCATATCACACAATTATGAGAAGCAAAAAGTGATAGATTTATGGAAAGAAAGACAAATGGGCAATGTTTTCAAGAAACAGGAACATTAACTTCGGTATATACGTGTTAAAAGAGCCGCGCTTAAATTGGTCATTCAATGCTACTCATTTTACACCTTTGATGTCCTATCATCCAGTCAGTTCTCCTTCTCAGAATTTTCCATTTCAATTTATTTCCTCGCCGATTCTCAGAAGAACTTCCTCTTCCTCACCTTAACAGTCCACCCGATTTTCAACATCCCTCTGTAGCACCACATTTCAAAATCTTAGAGTCTCTTTTTTTTTCGCTTTTCCCACAGACCATATTTCACTACCATACAATGCTGTGCTCCAAACTTGTATTCTCAGTAAATTATTCTACAAATTTAGACCAATGTTTGATACTATTATACTTTTCTTGGCCAGGAATGTCCCATTTTCTAGTGCTAGTCTGTTTTTCTGTATCCTCCTTTCTCAGTCCGTGGGTTAGTTTACTCGCTAGGTATCAAGATTTCTTAACTTCATCTACTTCGTGATCATCAATTATAATGTCAAGTTTCTCGCTATTCCCATTTCTCCTACTTCTCATTATTTTGACTTTCCTCGATATCCTCCCAATCTACATTGTGTACTCATTAGACCGTTCAATCCATTCAACAGGTCCTAAAGTTCTTCTTCACTTTCGCTGAGGATAGCAATGTCATAAGCTAATCTTATTGTTGATATCCTTCCACCAAGAATTTTAATCCCATTCTTCAACTTTCCTTTTACTTCTGCCATTGCTTTTTCTACGTTTAGTTTGAACAGTGGGGGTGAAAGACCACATCCCTGTCTTACACCCGTTTTAATCCGAGTACTACGTTCTTGGACTTCCACCGTTATTGTTCCCTGTTGGCTCTTGTAAGTATTGTGCAACTATGCCACCCGTCTTTCCCTATAACTTACCCCTATTTTTCTCAGGATTTCTAACACCTTGCACCATTTTACATTGTCGAATGCTTTTCGCCTGCTCGGCAAATCCTATGAACACGTTTTGGTTTTTCTTCAGTCTTGCTTCCATTATCAAACGGAACGTTAGAATTGCCTCTCTGGTGCTTTTACCTTTACTGAAGCCAAACTGGTCGTCATCCAATTGATTCTCGATTTTCTTTTCCATTCTTCTGTAGATTAGTCTTTTTCAGCAACTTTCATGCCTGAGCTGTTATGAGGATTGTGCGATAGTCCTCGCACTTTTCGGCTCTTGTTATCTTGGTAATTGAGTGAATGATTTTTTTTCCGAAAGACTGATATTACATTGCTCATTTCGCCATCGTGAAAAATCATTTTGCCACTTCATCCATGATTTTAGAAAGTTGAATGAAATGTTATCTATTCCTTCTGCTGTACTTGATTTTAAGTCTCCCAAAGCTGTTCTAAATTCTCATTCTAATACTGGATCCAATATCTCTTACATATCGTCTCTTGTTTCTTCTTCTATCATGTCATCAGGTAAGACCTCTCCTTCATAGAGGCAGCTCAACGTACTTTTTCCACCCAACTCCTGTCTCCTCTCCATTTAACAGTTGAATTCCCGTTAATTTTACCGCTCTTGCTTTTAATTTCACCGAAAGATGTTTTGACTTTTCTATAAGCTCAGTCTATCCTTCCAACAATCATTCCTTTTTCGATTTCTTTCTATTCTTCCCGCTGCCACTTCACCTTTGGTTCCCTAGACTTCCTATTTATTCCATTCCTAAGCGAATTGTTTTACCGTATTCCTGAATTCATCTGGCCACTGTTGTACTTCTTTCATCGATCAGCTGAAGTGTTTCTTTTGTCATCCATGGTTTCTTCGGAGTGACTCTCCTTATATCTACATTTTTCTTTCCAACTTCTGAGACTGCTATTTTATCGACTTTGGCTTCCTGTCAGTTCTGATAATAAACCTAAGACTGAACTGTTCACAGTAATTAACTGTCCTTGTACCTCCCTATTCATAACGGATCCTAATCCCATTATACCGTTTTCTGCTGATGTTGATATTACCGTGTACTCGTCAGACCAGAATCCTTTTCTGCTTCCCGTTTCATTTCACTGACGCCCAGTATATGGAGATAAGGCCTTAGCATTTTCCTTTTCAGATCTTGTACTTTTCCTAACATTTCAAACTTTTGACATGCCACGCCCCGACTCGTAGAACATTATCTTTTCTTTGATTGTTGAACCTATTTCCGATGGTCACATCCTACTTGGCCGTCTCCTCTCGGAGATTCGAATGGGGATTAGTCGAGAATCAATGAACACATCATCATGAAAATATTTCAGTTAGAGAACACATGTCCTGTAGATACTGATTGTGTGTCTTTAATGCAGTGGTAAGCATTGCCCTCTTGCATTCTTCGTCATTTTAGGGGCAGTTTCCCACCCAAAGGTCAAGAGTGTGCCCTGAATCTTTGTCTGATCCTCCGCCAAATTTGTAAAGGTAATTAGCAGAATGAGGGTGACTTCACATTCCGGAAGTTTTCGGCCGCTATTGCTGGTGATTTGTATCTGAAAATTAACCAGTGGCGGGGTTCGAACCCGATACCGTGGACGTTTTGAATACTAGTCAAAGACTCTACCCCTGGACCACGGGTGCACATTTTAATCAAACTTGTAACGTTTAGGTGCCACAGTCTGGAACCAAACAACCGCTACGGTCGCAGGTTTGAACCCGGCCTAGGGCATGGATGTGTGTGATGTCCTTAGGTTAGTTAGGTTTAATTAGTTCTAAGTTCTAGGCGACTGATGACCTCAGAAGTCGCATAGTGCTCAGAGCCATTTGAACCATTTTTTTATCACGTTTAAGGACCGAATGTACGATATGAAAATAGTTTCCCACAGATACTACTCCCTATAAAGGCGGAGCCTTGTTGTTTGGATGAACCTCGGATATATTCACACTGATTATATCATAGCGGTGGCGGAACTTGGGACAAAAGAAATTTTTGCATATGGGGGACGCCTTGTTCACAAATTATAATGTAAATGTATCGAATAAACATCATGTAAGGGACTCAGTGTAGTGTCAGTGAAGCGTCGACGCCAATCGTCTGAGATCCATGTAGCAACAACAGTGAATGCAGTAATTCCAGACATGCTCATAAAAGCATGTTAAGAGCTTAACAGCAGTCTGGGTGTTTGCTATGCAACCGGTGAAGGGCAAATTAAAGCTTAATAAGTACCGCATATATTTGTAAAGTCTGATTATTCTCCTAAAGAACGAAGTTTTGCAGTCCTAGGAGTAATAGGTGAGAGTTTAAACGCGCATCTAGTCCGTAAGTAAAATGATTGTCATTTACAGTTTACGCGGACAAGGAGCAGTGTTTCCAGACAAACTGCACGTCGGTCACGACGACTCACGTAATGTAGATGCAAAAGAAAATACTCGGCAACAGGCAGATCGTATCTGTATGCCTAGATTTATTGAACTTGCTAGACGTAAAATATGGACCCTAAAAACTGCTAAGCACTATAATATTTTAAGGCTCTACACACTTCTCAAGGAAACTATTTTCACAATAATGAAAATTTTCTCCCTTTTCTTCGTTACAAAATAATTTGATCATTAATTATTAACGAGCTAATATATCAACATATTAACGATTATCGTCGGCCAGAAAGTATTTCTAATTTCATCATCTGTCGTTGGCACACGCTCTTTTTCAATTTCTGTGTTATATTTATAATAACGGAAAAATAGCATTCACGTAGCTTTCACCATCTGATTGCGAATTGTTTTATTAGACTCTCTTTGAACAGTCACCAATCCCTGTCTGCTCATAAAAAGAGCGCCTTCTATGGAGCGATAGGAGAAGTTTAAAGAGTGTCGGAGGTTTCTTGGTTTTATAACATCCGTGAATATGACAACGAATTGCGTCTTTCAGGAAATCTTCCAATGGTGTCACTTACTTCTTATCGGTCTAATTTTTTTCAGGTTCCTGCATCTAACAAGTTGACCTTAAGAACTTCTCCTCACCGATTTGAATCTTATTGACAGTGTGTGTAGGGTACGACTAGGACGTCATCAAATGTAAACATGGAGGCGAAACTCTTGACCGTTTCCAAGACAAACAAGTGTTAAAATTTTAGGCCTGCTTACATACTTCGCATGGTGGCTGGTGGCATTGGAGGAGTGTGCGGCCGAGCGAATAAGCGCCTAGTTTCATCATCACCAGTCGCTCCCTGGACTGAATCTCGCTGCGGTTTTTTCCAGTCCCCATAATTCTAACAATAGATATTTGTGGTACACAACGAAACTGTGTGATGAACGAGAACTACTTACGAATATAAACCAATAGACACAATGAAAAAACCATCTGCATGTAAAAATTCGGCATTGATTACTTCCGTTATATGTCGCCATAATTATTGTTTTCCATGTTTCTATGATCAGTATCATCTTGATTCGTGCAGTACTTCACAGGTTACACATTATGCTTTTCAAAAAATAAGACAGAATACAAATAAAATTGCTACACTGATGTGACTGAAATTTCTTGTGTATCCGATTTTTATATACACTCTCCTAACGAAAAAGGAAATACTTTTCTTCGAGATAAATTAGTAAAATAGCTAGTGAAACATTAAATACTGACAGTTTATAGAGTCAAATCTGTTGTTGGAATTACCAGAAGATGTACAGGCAGGGGGATTCGGTCCAGAGATCTTGAGCTTGTAAACCTAAACGCTCACTTGCTCGGCTGCGGAATCCTTGATAAGAGCGATCGTACGAAGTATGTAGGCATGCCTAAAATATTCAGACTCGATATTCTCAAACACGGTTGATAGTTGCACCTTCTTATTTCTATATATTGAAGCCCTTGTCGTGCCCAACATATCCCGTCAGCATAAATGAAATAGGTGAGCAGAGGTTCGTACGGTCTAGCTGTAAGAAGTCCAGTCTCGTCACAGTCAACACTGAGCTGTTCTTTCCTGTCACCATAACAGCGCCTTTTCTGGTTCGCGAAGCTGTCACAATCCCCTCTACGGCCTGAGCTATAGAAAATTAAGTGTCTTCCTTCTTTTTATTCTCAAAGCACTCCCCTACCAAATACACATTTTCGCTGCCCTGGCTGTGTACACGCTTCTGCTCCGCCATTCCACCGTTCCACTACTCGTCACACTAGACGTTGAGATGAAGTCGCAGCGAATAATTACTGAAAATATCAAAAATAAAACTAAGTTCAAAAATGGTTCAAATGGCTCTGAGCACTATGGGAGTTAACATCTATGGTCATCAGTCCCATAGAACTTAGAACTACTTAAACCTAACTAACCTAAGGACATCCCACACATCCATGCCCGAGGCAGGATTCGAACCTGCGACCGTAGCGGCCACGCGATTGCAGACTGAAGCGCCTAGAACCGCACGGCCACACCGGCCGGCTGAAATTAAGTACTTACTAGATTTCAGTTTAAACTAAGCTAAATGACGGTGCCACTTACACTATAACGTTTAAAACGTGCGCTCGTTTTTTTTTGTTTTTTGTTTTTTTTTTTTTTTTCACAGCCCTGCAACATGGGTCTTACTGGCTACTCAGGCACCATCCGACAATGATTGGCTTCCTGTCACTAGGCAACGAACGATGCTACTGAACTCTCAGTATCAAAGACTCGTCGCTCAGACTGTGGCTCGAGATTTTATAATGGAGCAAAGCGGCGTGAACACCGTATTATATCGGCGATTGCCGTAGCCATAAACAGTCGTAGAATATAGTCTGTAAATAAAAATTAAATTTTCATTACTCATTTTCTAATAGGAAAACGTAATAGCAAGAAGTTTGGGGTCAATTAAAGGCTGGTACTAATTGTTACCTTTGGTTGTCTCAGTAACTGTCGTTACGTTAGACTGTTTATTCCAAACATTTCGTGATGTCCGTGAATGTGAGTAGCAGGAACCAAAGAGCACAGCTTAAATTGCTGCAAGGGAATCAATTAGCAATCCTATTTACATCCTTGGGTCTGATAAAAATTGTTTTTTTTTCCGAATGTGGCACGATTTTCGTGGGCTAGGTTAGACAGCAGTCTGAGAGCACAACTTACATGGCTGCAAGTGACACGATCTGTAATTACATTTGTAATATTGTTTCTTACACATATTTGCCTGCTTTTTTCCAAGTTTCGTGCGATTTCTGGGGCAGAGTGTACGTACAAACTTTATAGGACATCAACATGGGTAAATTCTAGTTCTCCATTCCACTTTCCGTTTTTTTCTTTTGTTTTCATGATTTCCAGGTATTTCTCTATTGTTATTTCTTTCACGATTTATTTTGTTGGTATCGGTCTCTGCGCTTCAATTATATAGGTCAAATCTACTCGTCGATTCCAAGGTTTGTTATTTATCGCCTGTCTACAGTGGTACAGAGAGTGATACCATACAGTTCAATCTTTAATGAAATTTCAGTCCACTCGTAAAGAAAATGACAATTAGGAAAGGAACGTGGAGCCGCGTGGGGTAGCCTAGCGGTTTAGGGCGCCTTGCACGGATCGCGCGACTCCCTCAGTCGGAGGTTCGAGTTCTCCCTAGGGCATGCGTGTGTGTGTTGTCCTTAGCGTAAGTTAGTTTAAGCTACATTAAGTAGCGTGTAAGTTTAGGTACCGATGACCTCAGCAGTTTGGTCCCATAAACTTACCACAAATTAAGTCAATGGAACGTGGAATCGACAATTAACAGCGACACCACATGAAAATTCTTAAATAATGCACAGTACACATCTACTGAATGAACAGTAGTAGAAAGAAACACCAACAACAGAAATCCTGTAATAAATGAAAGCCATACCTACTTGAAAAACGGTAAAAATTGTTAACTTTGGAATCGACAGCTAAAATTGACCTACATAGCTCACTTCGGTAATTTCCACGAATGTTTGCCACCGAAACCGCAGGCCTCTAACGACTGATATCGAACGTGCGATTCTAAGCCGATCACGTGACTGCTGTAGCTGGAATTATGATCAGTAGTCACTAAAGCAACGACGAAAGAAGAACGTTGACTAAAATACTTTTAATTAGAAAGGAACGACTTACCTCACTCGTTATCGACGTTGTAGTCATCAAAAAGTCCATTTAATGTTAATGCGATGGGAATCACTCCGTTTTTGCCGTAACCTGAGTAGACTCTGCCCGTGTCACATGCATCAACTTATCCTTGCAACTGCAAGTTATGGAAACACAAGTAGACGCCCTTCTCAGTTAATGGAAGATTTCACTGATTTGTACAGCCGCTCGATGTTCTGCATGTGCTCACTGGAATCATCAAAAGACACGAACTCTACCCAATGGTTCACGAACTCGTGGAGAAAGCTTTCTGCTTTTAATGTCTTGTAAGATTGAAATTCGTCTGTAATCACTTTGCTTCCGGGTAATATAAATTGCTTAAACAAACCGACTAAAGTCAGCGTGTCTCTGGAGATCACTCCTACCACACATCACTTCCGAGACTGTCGTTCTATGCCATTGAATATACAAGTGTGTTCGATTTCATTCTTTAAAAGTCGTTCTCTGGGTTTTTTCTTATTTTTATGAGCGAACCGTTCACTTCAACAACTTTATTTTGTCCACAGACCGGTACGCTATCGTTCGCGACTATTAAGTAACAGATTCCGAAATAGCCGCACACGGTATTGGTAGATAAGTCAATTTCGGCGATTCCACGTTCCTTTATTATGTCATTTTCTTAGGTGTGGGTTGTTAAATCATTAAGGATTTAACCGTATGATATCGCTCCCTGTAGTACTGCAAAAACCGATAAACAACAAACCTTGGAATTGCCAACTAGAACTGACCGATAACGTAAGCATTTCTAGTAACCGATTAAAGATCTGTAGTTAGTTTTGGTTTCTGAACCACTGCGGAAAATTAGAGGATTCCTATAACAAAGAACTGTACGCACTTACTGCGAAAACTCTGAAAATAATGAACCTTGTGAATAGCGGCATATGTGGGCGGGCAAACAATGGAAATTGATTAATAAGTGCTGCTTGAATAATTGAAAAAACTGATTAGGTGAAAGAAATTGGGAGGTAATTTATAAATATGTACACATATCCTGGGTGAACTTTAACGGGTACCAATATCAACAGACCTTCAATATCAATACAGTTAATATCAATATTCATAGTTTGAGTTACGTACTGCTTCACATTAATTCCACTGTGCGTATTATAGCAATGCCGATGCAGGACCGCTCCTAAGCTTCTCGCGCAAATTACTCTTGTCTGCTCCGAACCTCCTGATGCAGGATCTCGGCGGTGGGCGAAATGATGAACAAACAGCTGTGGTCATCCTGAATGTACGAATAAACTTTGCTTTCCTAATAACTTTTTATAACACTTTTTAATGTAAGGTTGAAACACATACTTTGAAACAGTACTGGTCTGACGTATCTAATCAACGTCCGCGCTATCATTTATAGAAACAAACAGGTGAAGATACAGGAAGTGAAGAAGGTATTTCTCATGTAGATGTGCCAAAACATTATCCTTGCCACAAAACAACTCGCTAATTTATATTTGCCGGCGTCCATAAGTCATTCAGTTTGCATATAGCTTATATGTATAAAGAGAAAAAAAACATGATTATATATACGTGGAATCGATAACTAGAATTGAGCTAAATAGATCATTTCTATGTATCTTTACCAAGATTTGTTATCCTTTTTTGAATTTTTGTTAGTTGCGTAATGTTTTTTACTTTACGATTTTGTACTGCTTCCTCCTTATAGATTTCAGTTTGCCGCCTCCCCCCCCCCCCCCCCCCCCCCGCCCGCCGCCGCCCACCCTGCTTCCTAAACCCACTTTCGTGCAGAAGACCCCTTAGAGTCAATCTTTACTACAAAGAATTACTGTAGTTCCATAATGTTACGAGTGTACGACGCGTGGTACTGTAGTGGCCTTTAAAGGTAGTCTGCAGTTCTATCACCTGCATAAACTATTGATACTTTATTTCCTTTTTTCTTTTTCGTTGTCGCGGTTTCTTTGTGATATAATTCGTGACCACGTAATTAATCGCATGAACTATGGTTGTGGTTTATCATGTACGCGTATTGTCTTTTTTACGATATACTCGTTTGTTTACGTAAAAGCCTCGTTACCATCGTTATCTGACTGTTGCCAGCATCATATTTTAAGCACCAGGGAAGCAGGTTGCTAGCCTTACTTGCCCCGGGTCCCATTGAGTTTTATCCCTAACGGCTGAGGGACTAACCGATGGATTTGGTAGTCTTTGCCGTCTGAGCACAAAGGTGACCACGACTCAGAATATGTCCGAGATGCCCAGCCTTATTCCAAAGTAACTGGTACCCCGACTGTCAGGATCACTTACTTGGTCACTCATGCGTTGCCCGTGGTTCATAAACTAGGACATTACAACAACATCAGAAGAGGCACCAATGTTATCACTGAATAGGGGATCATGGAGGAATTTTATAAGGGGGACTATGCTCCAGACTCAACGCTTAAAGTCATAATCTGTCTTAAATGATGATGATGATGATGATGATGATGATGATGACCATCCTTATCTCGCGTCTTTGGCTTAGGTATGGCGTCATTGGTCAAAGTCGAAAGATATAATCGGACTGAAGAATTTATCGGAAATTTGAAACGTATCTGGCAGGAACAAACGGAAAAGTTAGGAAATTAAGTGGTTAACATTATGCAGCAAAAAAGAAATGGGTCTTAAAGGTGAGATAAGACTACATGGATACTTGCGTGGAATATCTGACAGATAACACTTTCCTTTGAGACAGGTAGGTGGAGAATTGTGGAAACGTAGTTCTCTGGTTAACCGCTCAGCCTCCACATGGAGACTGTACATATCAACGCGATGCTGGCGGCACGTACTGTGGTACTGCTGCTGCTGTTCGCAGATGCGACTCGTGAACTTGCCTGCCAGCAGCGCCGTCACATTAGCACGCCCTATCTCGCGCCCCGCCAATTGTCGACGGCGGTCACAGAGGCAGTGGAAAGCAACTGCACTCGGTTACAGACCTTACTGCCGCTCCGCATCTGCGAATGGCGGTCCGCGGTCAGCGTTCTCGCGGACAGTCTGTTTTCATGCGCGTTTATGTTCCACTGATCTGAAGCGCTCGATCCTACGTCTAAAAAGGCAGCTTGGCTAAGCTGGTAATATTTTCACAAAACCGAAGGGATTTTAATTAAGAGGGGGCGAATGTTGGTAAACGTAGTCCTTGGAATACAGTTATTCAGACCGGAAGAGTATGACTTAACTACACTTGTTCATCCTCTTCTGGAGTATTATTGTGCAGTATTCAATACTTACCATATAGGTTTGACGGAGGACGTGGAGGAAGTTCAAATAAGGGCAGTCCCTTTTCTGTTATGACGAAATCTGTGGCAGTCTACCGTAAATGTTAACCGATTTGGGTGGGAAATCATTCAAGGGCTTTTTGCGACCATGTCTTCTACTGAAATTTCAGTCACGAGCTTTCTCCTCTACATAACAAAATCTAACGAGTGTTCGAATGAAAAGTTGCGAAACGTCCTAACAACCAATCCGGTTGAAATTTGCCTATGCCCCTTGGGGATTACGTAGTGAGGCATGTAGGGACGTGAATGCAACGTCGTCACCTCCCACGAAAATATTCAAAACTGTGGCCTCGGCAAGAAAGGTGACACTCAACGTGTTTTTCGACGTCCCAGGTCCGATAATCATCTAATTCCTCCAGCACGGAGGAACTATTAACAGTGACCTGTACTGTGAGACTCTCTGTGGCCTACCCAAGTCCACCGAGAGGTAACCGCCGGGACTGCTCAGGGACGGAGTGATTCTGCTCCACGATGACGCGCTTCCACAGGTTTCCAGGATCACACAAAATGTAACAGTCAAGTTCAAGTGAGGGCAGCTTGGGCATCGGCTGTACAGCCTGGATATGTCGCCCTGAGACGTGTGTGTGTTTTGTCCGTTAAACCAATATTTGAAAGGGGAGCGCTTCAACCCGAACGGCGAACTGAAGGACACAGTGGAGAACTGGGGCCAGTCACAACCACAGGAATTCTGGGAACAGGGAATGCAGCTCGTCAGACAGTGCCATAGTTGTGTTCAGCCCTCTGGTGATTACTTTTGAGTAAAGGCTTCAGATATATCCACACTGCTGTTTCCTTTTTAAACACCCCTAGTACTTTCTTGACTCCTACCTGAAAAGGAAGAAATAACGATCATGACAAAATAAACTAAATCAGAGCATGCATGGAAAGACCTGTGTTCTATTTTCTCATCTGTTATGCGAGATTAGAACGGTAGAAAAATAGTCTAAGTGCTTTTATGCACCGTGTATCAAACGTTTAAGTACGAAGTGCACTGTAATCAAGTAAATGTTGATCAAGATACAACGTGCAGTTGTTTGTTAGCAGCCACCTGTAGTGCCACGTTTGGAAATGGCTAAAGGCGACTGTATGACAGTATTTTTACTATAGGTGTAGAATACAACCCGGAGACGGAATTACAGCGGGAAAAATTAAGGCACTCGTAGGTAAAACATATTAGGATGAAGGGATTACTTGTGCCATTCAGTAGTACTGTTCTGTTAAAAAAAAAAAAAAATGTCCGTAACGGAAGAAGAACAATGGAATCTCGGTGTAGCATATGATTTACACTCCAGTAACAATTTGTCTTCACGATATACCTTCATTTGGCTCACTTGACTGAATCTGTAATTAATGCTTTCCAACAATCTTGAACACTACTTAGGTATGACCTTTGTGTCTAACAGTTTTACAGTTTCCTACATTCATCCAGAGTCGCATTTGTGATGTACATTAGACACTCATAAATCTTTCATCTAATGTCAATAAATGACCTATATTGTAAAATCGTGATGGTTGATATAGTGCAATTCAGTACTGCGCCTGTACTTTTGGTTGCCAACGAACGTAAGTGGTGAATCAAGAAAGCAACAGGAGGAGCGAAATAATTCTGCTTGCTTGAAAACAACGTGCCGAAAGCCCGAAGACAGACAGATATCATTAGCAAAAACGGCACAAATCGAAGAAGATCTTATTAATGTCAGAACTCTACTGACATCAGTTTCGAGATCGGAAGCTGGTATCTCTCACCCATATATGTTTCAATAGACCGTTTTAAGGAAATGTAAATGCGATAGTTGGAATTTCAAGATTAAGAAAAGCAGTATTGACTACGTTAATCATGAAATTGGCGAGTTTTAGTATGATATGGAAAGGCACTAAGAGAACACGTAAGAAAGGAAATCCATTGCCAGGCTGAACTAGAAGAAGAGAAAAGTTTGTTGAACTGGTCTAAGATAACGAGGAATCCTTCAAACCGGAGATTTTTAAGAAATAGTGGGAGAAAGTATACATAATAAGTGATTGTCTTAGCATAAAGAGGTATCGAAATACAGAGAGTCCAGAAATGAGTTTAGTATAAAAACCTGTGACCAGTAACCTCTACATCTACATCTACATGGTCACACTGCAATTCACACATAACTGCCTGGCAGAGAGTTCATCGAACCATTTTCTTACTACTTCTATACCATTCCGCTCTCGAATGGCGCGTGGGAAAAAGGAATACCTAAATCTTTCGGTTAGAGCCGTAATTTCTCTTATTTTATTATGATGATCATTTCTCCTTACGTAGGTGGATGTCAACAAAATATTTACGCATTCAGAAGAGAAAGTTGGTGATTGAAATTTCGTAAATAGCTCTCGCCGCAAAGGAAACCTCCAGCGACGTTCAAAATTTAGACTTATATCTTTGTCAGTATATTTAAATAAGCTGTACTTCTTTCTCTCAGAAGATTTGCAGTATGCATTTGATGATAGCCCGATGGGCTCTTAACAGGAACTTACATGCTACAGAACAAGGTACGAAGAAGGACAGCTTAAGCAAAGCATTATGGAACAAGTACAACAGTCTATGTTTTGGTTGTGTCAGGCATGTTGGAATGATGAACGCTGTTACTGACGTTGTTTATTCATGTTTACTGTAAGTTCAAATCAAAGTGATTACTTCTTCTTGTTTTTGTATGTATGTGTGTGCATAATCTGACGATAAACCCTCATTTCCAGGTTCAGCAATATTTTGGTCGACTAATACATGGAAGCAAGCCACTAAATAAGAAGTAGAAGAAATTTGTTTAGGTCCAAGGAAGTCGGCTTCGAAGGTGGAGTGTGTAGCGTTCGCTGCTGTTCAGGAATTGTGAGCCATTGATAAAGAAGCACCTCTAATAATGATGGAAAAACTACATGAGATATCAGAAAAAACAGGGGTCGTGATCTCCACCAAAAAGCAGAATACACGGAATATAATCATGATGGGTAAACGCAGTACAAATTTTGGAAAAAAATCAAGAGAAGAGATAAATTTAAGCACCTTGTCGAATGGATCCAACAGAAAGGACTGGATTGAGAAGCAAACAAAGGACGAGCGAGAAGGACAGAACTAATATGCAGTCTAGTAGACAATAACTATAAGCGAAGAAGTATCTTCTACGATTCGAAGATTAGGCACCGCGCTACAGTTGTAAGGCCAGGAGCATTTTACATTTCAGAGTGGCTAATTGGGAATAAGAAAGGCTTAATGGGAGAACTAGAGAAGAATGAAGGTAAAAAATAAAGGAAGATGCTCGGAGCGCAAAGAAAGGCTTTCCGTGGAATAGGGGCAAAAGTGAAGTCGTGTATGAGCAATTGGAGAAGACTGAAGACACCAAAAGTGAGAGGAGGCTAAATGAAGTCTTATGGGCAACTCTTCAGAGTGATTGAATGCAGACAAAAAACAAAAAAATCTTTAAAAACGTCACCAAACTAAAGTCCACCACAAAATGGGTTGAGAAAATAAGATGGCATTGGGATCAATCAGAGGTCTGACATAAAGAGGTATTTCGAATGATGGTTGACAAATTCAAAAGATTCCAGGAAAAGGAAAGTACAAGGACCTAGGTCGTGTGGACAGAGGATACTTGCAGGAACCTGAGAGAAAGAATGAAAATATTTTGGAAGGAAAAGAAAAGACTTACTAGCAAGCCAATTGTTTCCTGTAGTCCACAGAAGGCCAAAGTCGAAAAGAAAGAAAACGAAAATAACATAACTTATCAAATATATTTGAAAAAGTAGTGCAGATTTTAAAGTAGATGCACTGTAATATTAATTTTCGTATTATTTGCTGTGATGCTCATTCGGGGAAATAGCCGCATCCACTGTGCTATTGGATATTTCCTACAGTCTGTAGCGGTTTAAGCTGCTTTGCTGATTCGGTCCCCTATCCGTATGTTGCCCTCAGGACTTACCTAGATGCATATGGTTATGACTCTGAATGACTAAGCACATAAGACAGACCGTAGTAAACGATGGGTGCTCCTCTCCCCTCTCTCTCTGCCAATCTCCTCCTCTCTCATTTCCCTGTCCATTTAGTCCTCCCCATCTGCCTGTTCATCTCCTCCTCTCTGCTGATTTCTCTGCCTGTCTCTTCTCTCTCTCTCTCTCTCTCTCTCTCTCTCTCTCTCTCTCTCTCTCACTCACTCACACACACACTCATTCTCTCCTCCTCCTGTTTCCTTTCTCTGTGCATATCCTCCTCTCCCCTTCTCTGTGCGTTTACTCTTCCCCTATCTCTGTCCATCTTCTGCTCCTCCTGTCTGTGCCAATCTTCTCCTTCCCCCTCGCTGTCCGTCTCCTCGTCCTCGCTCTCTCTCCACATTATCACAGTCACCCTAATACGAGGCTGGTGGTTCTTACCCTCTCAGTATTTCTCTCAAGATTGTACTTAATGTATGTACGGGTTTAGGAGGAGCTTTTTGCCTATGAGTTTGCTCGAAATCACATAATGAAATACATTTAATACATATTTAATTTAACGTTAATTTGCACACGTACTTCACCTGTATGTCAAGCGAATTTCGCCATGCAGTTTAATTTTCAAGCATTTCAGGTATTATGACGTCATGTCTCCTGAACTATGGGTCGTAAAGTGATATGTTTTTCTAGAGACATTCAGTGATCCATAATGAGATTTTCACTCTGCAGTGGAGTGTGCGCTGATATGAAACTTCCTGGCAGATTAAAACTGTGTGCCGGACCGAGACTCGAACTCGGGACCTTTGGCTTTCGCGGGAAAGTGCTCTACCAACTGAGCTACCCAAGCACGACTCACGCCCCGTCCTCACAGCTTTACTTCTGCCGGTATCTCGTCTCCTACCTTCCAAAATTTACAGAAGACCTTATCCTTGGTAGAGCACTTGCCCGCGAAAGGCGAAGGTCCCGAGTTCGAGTCTCGGTCCGGCACACAGTTAATGTGCCAGGAAGTTTCACATTCAGTGATATATGTGGTTACTGTCAGCGAAAAGTGTTACGAATTGAATAAGTAGCAACGAAATAATAAAATCTAATGTTTTGCATGATGAGGTACCTTTTCACACATTCATTGTTTATGACTTCGGTTCTCGTGAACTAACTTTCGTAGAATGAGGTAATTTTTATTGTGTATTTAGTGGTATATATGAATACTGCTACCAGAATATGTCACCAATACGTTTAGTAGTGAAGAAGTATTAAATTAAAACTCGATGCTTCATGTTGACAGTTTTACTGGATGGAAAACTAAAATATAGCAAGCAACAAACTTTTCCCCTTTCAACATTTGTGGAGTTCGTTGAAGAGAAAATGTTTCGTAAAGGTTTGATGTCATGCGCAAAATCTGTTGCAAGCCTTTAAGTGCTTTCATTCTCAGATTCCGGAAAGCTAAAAATATAGATATTCTCGCATCGGGGGCTACACTGGTTACACACACACACACACACACACACACACACACACACACATACATACGAGCGCGCACAGGTATGTTTTTTTAACTTGTATCGATTTCCTCCAGTTGTTTTGGAAAGTCTTACACTTAAGTAAACAAAAGATGAAGTTGGAAAAGAAACATTATAAATAGCGTAATGCGTCGTGGTTGACGAGGACAGGTCTGGAAGAGCGAGGCTCGCCCGCGTCGCTGGCTGGCGTGCCCTGCGGCGGTGGGCGTGGTCCAGAGCAGGGGGGCCAGGGCGTTATCTGGCGGACAGGCGGCCACAACTCGGGCCGCTGACGTTTATAGCACCGCCGCCGCCGGCACACTTTGCCGCGCTCACTTATCTGCCTTTAAAATGCGCAGGTGCGCCACCCAGATTCCCAGCGCGGTTCTTTCCGAGAAATGCGATTCTTTCACCGCAGAAGAGACTACGCAAATCCACCACTTCGGCGGCTGTGACTGCATAACGCAAAGGAGTTGGTAAGAGTATCGCCGCTGTGTCTTACGGAACTATACACTGTTATGATGAATTATATGCTTTTAAGTAATTTGTATGCGGAAGATTATTTGCGTTAGTTCCAGTAAATGTGGGAAAAAGAAGTACCAGATTTAACGTCCAATCCACAACGAACTCATTAGAGACAGGATGGCAAAGGAAAGCAGTTTTACCTTTCAAAGGAATGGTGCCGTCATTCGAGTGAACATATTTAAGAGTATTGCGGATAGTATAAATTTAGAAACCCAGTCATCCATAATACGACTGCAGTATTTGTTTTACTGTGCCACCTCCCTTGGTTTGTTTCATACGATAACACATCATAAAATGATTTCTCAGTCCATTTATGATACGCAAGTAATAAGAATTTATTCCCCTACTTACATATAGACATACTTGTATTTGAACTCCTAATTATCTACTTATTTATTTATTACATATAAGTTGCAATTTATTCATTGGTACAATCAAAAAAGACAGATCACACTGTCGTCATAATACCTTCCTCAATAAACGAGAAAGCACTGAAAATGTATAGAAAAACACAACAAATACCTTGAAATACTAAATCTGAAGTAGAAGCCCTACAATAAATGCTACATCGAGTGAATATGCTGACCACAAATTGGCTAATTATCTTCTCTATTTCCAGGCTTCTGTAACCAGTTACTTGAAAACGGGGTAATAAATCTGAGTAATAAAGTGAAAAAAGGAAAAACAAAGTCACTACAGTATAGTTGGAATGGGTCCGAACGTAACTGATTAACAGAACTGCTAAATAATCTAAATATGACAAGTAGCTTTGGTAAACAATACGAAATGTAGAACTGCACATCTGATTTGGAATGTGTGAAGATGTTGTTGTTGTTGTTGTGGTCTTCAGTCCTGAGACTGGTTTGATGCAGCTCTCCATGCTACTCTATCCTGTGCAAGCTTCTTCATCTCCCAGTACCTACTGCAACCTACATCCTTCTGAATCTGCTTAGTGTACTCATCTCTCGGTCTCCCTCTACGATTTTTACCCTCCACACTGCCCTCCAATGCTAAATTTGTGATCCCTTGATGCCTCAAAACATGTCCTACCAACCGATCCCTTCTTCTAGTCAAGTTGTGCCACAAACTTCTCTTCTCCCCAATCCTATTCAATACCTCCTCATTAGTTACGTGATCGATCCACCTTATCTTCAGTATTCTTCTGTAGCACCACATTTCGAAAGCTTCTATTCTCTTCTTGTCCAAACTAGTTATCGTCCATGTTTCACTTCCATACATGGCTACACTCCAAACAAATACTTTCAGAAACGACTTCCTGATACATAAATCTATATTCGATGTTAACAAACTTCTCTTCTTCAGAAACGCTTTCCTTGCCATTGCCAGTCTACATTTTATATCCTCTCTACTTCGACCATCATCAGTTATTTTACTTCCTAAATAGCAAAACTCCTTTACTACTTTAAGCGTCTCATTTCCCAATCTAATTCCCTCAGCATCACCCGATTTAATTGGACTACATTCCATTATCCTCGTTTTGCTTTTGTTGATGTTCATCTTATATCCTCCTTTCAAGACACTGTCCATTCCGTTCAACTGCTCTTCCAAGTCCTTTGCCGTCTGTGACAGAATTACAATGTCATCGGCGAACCTCAAAGTTTTTACTTCGTCTCCATGAATTTTAATACCTACTCCAAATTTTTCTTTTGTTTCCTTTACTGCTTGCTCAATATACATATATTGAGATATCGCTAATGAAAAGACTGGACGGCCCAAAACAAGCACAGATTAGGGATAAATCAGGTAATCAAATATTAAGAACTATCGATGCAGGGTAATGGAGGGAAAAATGAAGACATAACAATAATATTACGAAGGCAGACTTGACTTTCACAGTACCTCAAGTTTATAACATAAAAATATTCTCTACAAAAGCAGACCTTCAGCGTAACAGCATTATACCACAAAACGTTAACATCAGGAGGATCAATTTTACATGAATTAAACGTCGATTAAAAATCGGGAAGAAACATTGATTATGCGGACGAAAGGCAGCTGAACAGCAGGAGACATCTAAATTAGGAAGCTAGGAATAAAAACTTGAAGATTCAGTAATAAGAAACATAATTTTATCAATAATGCTAATGTCGTAGACGCTTTAGTTGGTTGTCCTCTCGCATTGGCCTGCGTGAAACAACCTTAGGGCCTTGGTTAGATGCCAGTTCTCTGAAAGAAGATCTCAGTATATTGTTCAAATACGTATCACAAGTTATCGTTTGGTGCAGGAAGAATAATTCGTGTTTCTCTAATTGCACATCACGTCTTGTTTTCACCTACTACATTGACTGTCCTGAGAGTTCGTGCACCCCAATAAATGCAGCCACACTTCATTAGAAGAGAAGAGCAATTGGTGATAAGCCTCTCCATAAAGCACAGGCTGTAACAGCAAGTTTCAGGACGGGAAACTGGTCAGCATGTGCACTACTGATAGGCCGTAAAGCTTCAGTTTGGGTATGTGCTCTGCTCTGTGGGCAGGTAATGAGACACTAGCCTGAATAGCTAAATGACACAAAACTTTTCACTCGCTCTTTTCCAAGGTCGCTCACAGTTCGATAAGTATAACTGTAGTGTCGGTTAAAAGCCACCTGCTACCTTTTCCGAAGAAAGGCCAATCTATCTTGCGGTGATGGCAGCTTGCCTATAAGGGGTATTAGTCCTCAAACAACCTCGGAGTCAAAGATTAAGTCGTTCATCTAACATTCTGTCAACAATTTCCGAAAACAGTCGTCATAACTTTCTTCTTTAAAAAGGCACCTTTAAATGTTAATTAACAACAACCGTTGTCCTTTTTTTCGTTTTAATTGATTCAGAGCATTCTGGCAGCCATGCCGGAGAGTTACGATTTACCTTAACCGAATAGGATAGAAACAGCTATTGTCCTGAGTTATTAATGGGAAAAACGTTTGTCAACACCGCTTCAGACAACTTCTTTTTCATTTGACAAAGGCTGTTTTTGTGTGGATGTTGGCGACGACACAACTAAATTTTTGCTGGTTCTTGATAGCAACTGATGGCGTCTTTCAGACTGGTCCTTTCCAGCGCTAAGCTTCAGTGCCTGGGGCTCTGTAATGAATTACAAACCAGTGCTCAATGGCCTAAAATGCAGAAGTAAAAAGAGGAACATGTCACAAAAAAAGCAGTTGATGGACGAGGAACAAGCAGAACAAGTTGGTAAGTGATGCCACTTAACGTGTTTATGGCTACATGTAAGCATTGTCTCTATTCTTTCTATTATTTTTCTATCTGCTCTTCATGACAGGTACGTGTGTAGGTGGTTACCGGCTCCACGTGATAGATTGCGATGCTTTAAATTGGAAACAGCTGAAAAAAATAATGTTCCACATTCTATAAAAAGAGTAAAAAATGCACACTACTACTATTTCTCTTGTCTTATAACATTTGATAACATGAATCAAAGAAGCCTGTGCAAAACAATACCATACGTGAAGAGGGAGTAAGGAGAGGTGGTTCAAGTTCACCATCCGGTAGCCATTTTCACACAGTACCTCTTCTTGTTATAAACTCAGATTGACTGATGTTGCTGGGGTAATAGAGGTAGCTGTGAGTAGAGACGTATTCATAGGTTCTCAGACAATCTCTCTAGGTCGAATATGCAATGAACAACTACGTCTCATCAGTCCTGCACTCGAAAGTACAGTAATGTGGCCAGTATATTTTCTTGGTCATTGAAAGATCTTATTCAACATCAAATATCCTTATTTGGTGAAAGAGTTTCTCATTAAATGTTCCATAGTAGCCCCCCTATAAGATATTTCCTGAAAGTCTGATTCAACAAAATGTCTGGGATATGAGAAGTTTGATAAAGGAAAAATGAATTTTAAATATGATATGATTCAATTTTCTTAAAGGTATCTGAGTCTCATCTTTATCTGTGATAATGGTGAAAGCTGAAGAAAATAATTAATTTTTGTGTCATGGCCAGGATGCGAAAACAGGTCTCCTTGCTTACTAGACAGGTATGCTAGCCATCACACCACGAAAGCAGTATAGCAAACACAGCTGCGTGGGACACCTTAGTTCAATGGCCCTCCCTAACATAAGCTTCATTTCATTTTTTCAGCTTTTTCCCCCTTCTTAGATCATTACTACTGCCCAGTCTTTCTGGTATTGGAATAGTACCCCACCATTGCACATTATGGGGAAATTCTGCCTTTACCTCAGGCGTAGGTGAGCTATAGATCTGATATAATTAAATTTTCCTTGAGACATTTAAGTATCACCTTCATCTACAACAATGATGGAAGCTGAGGAAATGAATTAAAGTCTGTGCCATGTCTGGGACCTTAACGCGAGTCTCCTTGCTTAGTAAGCAGGTGTGTTAGTCATTACGCCACTGCAGCAGTATAGCTAACACTGTTGCACAGACTACCCTAGCCCAGTGCCCTCCCCAATGCAAACGTCCAACTCTGGGATGCTATTTCAATACCGGAGATCCTCGTCAATAGTGACGACTTAAGTAGGGGAAAATAATCTGAAGTCGTGAACTGAAGTTTGCGTTAGGAAGGGCACTGGATTAGGATAGCCATGCAGCTGTGTCAGTTATAGTGCTGCGTTGGTGTAATGTCTAGCACACCTGCTAAGTAAAATATGAGACCTGGGTTCATGTCGAGGCCATGTAAAAAATTTTAAATACCTTCAGCTTCCATCATTATCATAACTTTGAAATAGTGGTACAACATATGGATGTTAAAAATTAAGCATAAAAATGAGGAATTAAAAGGTAAGCTAGTCTGTAGAAAACTCTTGAAATGCTACTGGAATATTTTGGTTACGCACATTGCAAATGGTAGAGGGTGAGAACAGTTGCAGGGCTAGATGAAGATTAGAATATGTGAAACATATTTAACAAGATGTATAAGATTTAAACAAAAATTAAAAGGTTAAAGACAGAGGCAAAACAGTTGGAAGAACCCTGAATTAAAAAACAAAACATTCATAGCAATTAGTTAGATATACACTGCGTGACAAAAAAAAGTTAAGCAGCCTAGAGACATGGACAGATGGCAATCTAACTAGCAATACCATCTGAACGTGTGTAAATGATTAGATATGATATATTTTTTGTGCGAGGTAGAACGGCCACCAGAGTGCATGTGTGGTGTTTGTGTTTACTGTTGTTACTAGGCGTGCTTGGGTGCATAATGGGGCGTCGGATGTTCTGACTGTGAAAGGCATGGATATGCGGTGTGTTCGCGAGAGACTGCATTATGAGCACCTTACAAAATGAAAGGTACGTTATTGTGGATCCCCATTTGGCCGGCGGGTCAAATCATAAAATATCAATATTTGTGTGGCATTATGATACAACAGACGTCCGAACAGAATCAGTGCATGCATCCCAGCCAGAGACGATGCGATGCATACTGAAAAGTTAGCTCATTCTGCCAAGTTCTTTGTTGTTCCACTCTATTTTGTAAGCATCGGATGCTTCGCACTTCAGGCGTTGTATTTCGGTGAAGTATGAATATATCAACAAGTTGTTTCTTATCACAGGTCTTCCCATTAAATTATTGCTATGTAATAATCTGGATGTTTGTCTTAAAGTGACATATACCTCCTGCGGTAGGTAGAGACTAAAAAGTCATGTGGTGCGCAACACAATGTTGAAAACGTCCGCGTTGAGAGCTAAAAATAAGAAAACACCAGCGGTATAATTACGCCGTTGCAATTTCAGTTTTAGTACCCTCTGTCACGCAAGTTATTTTCTCTGCTCGAGAAGAATGAAGGAATGACATTATACATCTGTAATGGACCCTCGAGTTGTTGTGGTACAATTGCGCAATTAAGAACAAAGAAAGGAACTCCGCTCGGGGAATTCTCATTTCAGTAATGGTCCTTCGGGAGACACCTGCTGTGCTCTTGTCCTTATTCCAAAGTGTTTCTTGTACGCAAACCACTGTCCCGCTTGACAGAACAGGAAACACGTCGGAGTAGATTGGAAACGGAGGGGAAAAGGGGACTAACGAAATTCTATAATATTGTCTGCTGCCTTCTTACATAAAGGCTCTTGGTACGGTGAATCGCAACTACTAACAGTTTTACGATTAATTCCATCGTATGATTTCATATGTTTTGTCTTGAAAAAGAATCGTGCATGAAATGACATTCGTGAATGATGGGTTGGACCAAAAGTTTGTCGTTGTTTAATATAGTTTTTAAGTGCGTGGTTTGTACCTGTTTCCCAGTGGATGGAATCTTAAGAGCATTTAGTCAATGAATAACTAATGTTAGTCTTACAGGTGTGTGATATTATATTGAACTCTATGCTCTTTTCACAAATCCGACCACTCGATTTATTCCATTTCTTGAGATGAAACTTCTTTGTAATGTAGGCCCCAAAATTTTACGTAATATATGTTGGTCCCTATGTAACGCATGGAACTTTCGGGCAACACATACGACTCTTTCAAATAGCCGATCTTTTACCCGAATTTACAGTATCAAGTTTCTTCATGAGCGAAAGTTTTCGTAATTCGTTCCACTTTTGCTGGTTATTCCTAGCTTTAGTAACATGTATTGGAGTGAGAACACCCCTACTCCCCCCCCCCCCCCCCCCCCGACATGTTACGGTCTATCTGCCAGGAACTAATGAATCCAGTCGCAAATCTGATCTGATACTGAGTAAGCTAGTATTTTTCCACTAAATGTAAGTGCGGGACTGGGTCAAATTTTCTCCTGAAATCAAGAAACAATGCATCAATCCCAGCGCTGTGAATCTCACGGAGGAACAGTGCAAGCTGAGTTTCGTAAGATCACCGTTTGCACAGCCCATGTTGATTTCCATACTGGAGATTTTAGTTATCCAGAAAGGTCACAGTTCTTGAGCATAAAACATGTCCCATAATTTAACAACGGATTGGCATAGGACTATAATTAAGAGCGTATTTCCTGCGGGATTCCTTAAAAGTCAATGACCTGCACTTTTTTTCCAGTCGATAGGTAATTTACATTGCTCCAACAAACTAAGATAAACTACTGCTAGAAGAGGAGTAAGTTCTTTCACATAATTTTTGTAGAATCTTGCAGGTATCTCATCTGGTCCTGTCCACTATTAAATAGCTTTTCTGTTATACGATCGGTTATCCAGTATCTGCCATTTCGCCGTCTATACAGCAATTGAAAGGAAAGATCATATTACGATTTCATGCGTTGCAACAATTTCAGATGACCGAATTCAGTACTTCGGCCTCGGCCTTCTCTTTCTTATATTCGGTGTTGGTGCGAGTATGGTCACTGAGTGACGGAATAGATGATTTCGCCCGCTTACTGATTTTATGTAACACCGAAACCTCAAAAAATCTTTGTAAAGTCGGTTGACTAAACTTCACTTTACAACTCATTAAACGCTTCTCTCATTGATCTCCTGACGCTCATTTTCACTTCATTGAGTTTTTTTTGTCGGTTATGTTTTTGACTTCCCCATAATCTGTCATGAAGCTCTCTTTGTTTACGCAATAGTTTTCTAACATTGCTATTATATAGCAATGGTTCTGTCCCATTGTGCTGGACATCTGCGTCCTGAGATCTGTTTTTGACTGCTCAGATACTCTCTTATTTTTATCCTGTCACTGCTGCTACGCAAAAATACACTGAAGTGGCGGAAGGTATGGGGTATCAATGTGGTAGTGTCGCGTACACAAGGTATAAACGGGCAGTGCATCAGCGGAGCTGTCATCTGTACTCAGGTGATTCACGTGAAAGGTTTTCCGACGTGATTATAGCCGCAAGACGGGAGTTAACAAACGTTGAACGCCGAATGGTAATTGGAGCTAGAAGCATGGGACAGTCGATTTCGGAAATCGTTAGGGAATTCGATATCGCGAGATCCACAGAATACCAAATACACAAAGTGGGACGTACGACGAACGTATCCCTTAAGACAGTGCGGTGAAATCGCGTTAATGGGCTTTGGCAGCAGACGACCAACACCTGTACCTTTGGTAACAGCACGACACCGCCTGCAGCGCCTCTACTGCGCTCGTGCCCATGTCGGTTGGACGCTAGATGACTGGAAAACCGTGGCCTAGACAGATGAGTCCCGATTTCAGTTGGTAAGATCTGATGGTAGAGATCGAGTGTGACGTAGACCCACGAAACCATGTAGCCAATCTGTCAACAAGGCACTGTGCAAGCTGGTGGTGGCTCCATAATGGTGTGGGCTGCGTTCTCATGGAATGGACTGGGTCCTCTGGTCAAACTGAGCCGATCGTTGACTATGTATGGTTTTGTTCAGCTACTTGGCGACCATTTGGAGCCATTCACGGACATAGTGTTATCGAAAAACGATGCTCCATAATTATTTGTGATTGCTTTGAAGAACATTCTAGACAATTCGAGCGAATGACTTGGCCACACAGGTCACCCGATATGAAACCCATCGAACATTTATGGCAAGTAATGAATATGTCAGTTCGTACACAAAATCCTACACCCGCAACAGCCCGTCATTACCGACATCTGTAGAGGCGGCATAGCTCAGTATTTCTGTTTGAGACTTCCAACTACTTGATGAGTCCATAGGCCTACAGTTTCCCCCACGTCCATTCGACGGCATTAATGCAAACGAGAATGATCTGTGCCTCTTTTTCTGTGATTAGGAATGCTTCACCATACACTGTTAGTAGAATGCCGCGCGAAGTGGTCGTGCTGTTTGAGGTGCCTTGTCACGGATTGCGCGGCGGCTCCCGCCGAAGGTTCGAGTCCTGCCTCGGGCATGGATGTATGTTGTTTTTAGCGTAAGTTAGTTCAGGTAGTGTGTAATTCTAGGGACCGATGACCTTAGCAGTTTGGTCCCTTAGGAATTTACACACATATGAACATTTGAGCTACTAGAAGTGCATCAAGTCCTTTCGCATATTCTGTGTAGAATCGATATGGTATCCCACTAGGTACAATGACCTTTTCCCTGTTGAGCTGTTTCAGTTGTTTTATGTTCCTTGCTCTCATTTCGATGTCTGTCAGTCTGTCGTTCGTGTGGTGATTTAAAGGGGACACTAAATTGCGGTCTTTCTCTGTAAACAGTTCTGCAAAAAGACGTTTAATATCGCGGCCTTTTCTGTGTCATCTCCCGTCTCAAAGCCATGATTGTCCCAGACTATCTGCACAGATAACTTATCAATTTCCTGATTTAATCTGTGTCACTTTCATTCTTTTCGTGGGCTGTTGTTTACTGATTCGTTCCGTATTTGAGCTCATTCCCCTACAGCGATGCCTCTGAAATGAATACAGTGCCTAAAAATATAATCCGGTGTTCATTTGTCCACAGTCACGGTTAAACGGAGTTCTATTGCATTCATATACCTGTGTTGAAGTCCACGTCCTAAGAAGACATCGCATCCGTTAAGAGTAGAATGTAGTACATTCGAAGTCCTCTCACCCACACTGGGAAAATTCTCTTATGCTCGTCGATCTGTTGTTCCTGAACCCTAGTTCTCCTCCCGTTCTCGAATTATTCCTGAACCTCTTTCCTGCTTGGTGTTTGCTCTTTGCCTCATTATCACTGACCTTTTTCCAATGTATACATTTTCCAAATTAATTCCATTCGCTGAAGTGAATTGATGAGGGAGTTGGAATGAAACTATCCGAAATACTGAAAACCAAAGCTAATTAAATATATCGAGACTAATGAGGACCTGTGCCAGACGGATCTGAATCCAGAAAGCATTTCGACAACGTGTGTGTAACTCGTAACTCGTTAATAACCTGGCCTTCCAAGTTCCTCATTTCGAACCCGTTGGATTTGTTTGGGATATCTGAAAGCTTTGGCGCATTCCACCCCTGTTGATAGTGTCGGTGCTAGAACGCATTTTGGATGGTTGTCAATGCATTCTGAACACACCGGTGATTTCTGAACGTTTATGGGAATCGACGAGGAGATGTGCCACCGCCTGCCTTCGCAGGCACAGTGACCAAGTGGAATAGTAGTCGTGTTTGCTGTCCAATGGTTATCTGTAGTTTGGATCCTCGGGGCTGTGTTACAAGGTGTTCACGCACTCAGTCGTTATAGTCGTATCCGGGAAACCGTTGGTTATTCTTTTTCAGAAACGTGGAGACATGAGCTGTTAAGCTGATTGTGAGATAATTCTCGCACTTTTAGCCTCTTGCTGTTCTAGTAACTGAGCCAAGGATTTGTTCCCCTAAAGTCTGATGGTATGCCGCCACTTTCATACATTCTACACACCATTGTGAATAATTGTTTTCTTGCCACTTTCTCCAATGATTTAAGAAAGTTCAATGAAATGTCATCTAACCCTTCTGCCTTACTTGATTTTAAGTCTACCGAATCTCTTCTAAATTTTTATTCTAATACTGTATCCCCTACCTTTCTATCGTCCCTTGTTATTCCGATATAACGTCATCAGATAAGTCTTCCCCTTCATAGAGACCACTCAACGTACTCTTCCCACCTATATCCTCTCTCCTCTGCATTTAACAGTGGAATTCCCATTGCACTCTTAATGCTACCGCCCATGCTTTGACTTTTCTACAAGATCACTTAGTTCTTCGGACAATCACTTCTTTTTCTACTTTTTTACAGTTTTCCTGCCGTTTCGTCTTGGGTTTCCTGCACTTCATATTTATTTCAATCCTAAGCGACTTGTATTTCTGTATTTTTGAATTGGTCTGACCGCTGTTGTACATCCTTTTTTTCATTGATCAACTGAAGTATATCTACTGTTACCCACGGTGTCTTCGCAGTTACCTTCCTAGTACCTACGTTTTCCTCTCCAATCTCTGTGACTGCTCTTTTCAGATTTGTCCATTCCTCTTCAACTGAAATGCCTACTGAATAGCGTTACTCCTTACCGCATTATTTATACCATTAACTAAGTTCGAGCGTATCTCTTCATTCCTTAGTACTTATGTATCGCACTTCTTTGCCCATGGATTCTTCTTGACTGTCTCTTAAACTTCGGCCTACTTTTCATCACTACCAAAGTGTGATGTGAGTCTATATCTGCACCTTATAATCCACTATCTGATTTCGGAATCTCTAGCTAACCATGATGCAATCTAACTGGAATCTTCCCACATCTCCTGGCTTTTTTCAAGTATAATTACTCATCTTGTGATGTTTTAATAGAGTATTCGCTGTCACTAGCTGAAATTTATTGCAGAGCTCAATCTTTCTCCTCTCTCATTCCTGGTACCAAGCCTATGTTTTCCCGGAATCCTTTCCTGTGTTCCTTCCCTATAACCGCAATCCAGTCCATCATGAGTATTACATTTTCAACTTCCTATACGTACGGAATTACCCGTTCAGTATCCTCCTATACTTTCTCTATCTCTTCATCTTCAGCGTGCGGCGTCGGCATGCATACCCGAACTATCGTTGTCTGTGCTGGTTTGCTGTCGATTCTGATGGAACAACCCTATCACTGAACTGTTCACAGTAATACTCCCTGTTCTATTCATAAGGAATCCTACTCCTGTTATACCATGTTGTACTTCTGTTGATATTATTCTATAGTCAGCTGTCCAAAAATCCTTGTATTCTTTCCATTTCGCTTCACTGATGCCCACTACATCTAGAGCAAGCCTTTGCATTTCCCCTTTAAGATTTTCTAGTTTTTCTACCATAAACTTCCAACAATCCACACTCCGACTCGTAGATTATTCAATCTTTTTCTCATTGTCAGCTCCCCGTTGGCTGTCCCCTCCCAAAGGCCAGACTATTCTGGAACCTTTTGCCAATGGAGAGATTCTTATGACACTTTTTCTGTTACGGGCCACGTGTCCTAGCGATAGACATTGTGTGTCTTTAATGCGGTGGTTTCCTTTGGCTTCTGCGTCCTCATGTCGTCGATCATTGCGGATTCTTCCGTTCTCAGGGACAGTTTTCCATCGCTAGGACAAGACAGTGCCCTGAACCTCCGTCCGCTACTCCGTCCTCTCTGACAAGGCCATTGGCAGATCGAGGCTGACATTTTATGTCGGATGTCATCGGCCGCCAATTCCGATGATTTTTATTCAAAATGTAAGCTATGGCGAGTTTCGAACCCGGGACGGAGAACACTTTAATTACTAATCAACGACGCTACTCCTTGACCACGACTTTTACGTATCAGATGTGAAGAAAGTTACTAGGGACACCGAAGACTAAGAAACTGCTGATGAAAATGGTTTGCCAATATCAATCTCCTAACGGGTCTTATCTACTGATGTAGTCAAACAACAGAATGTTACACACATTAACGAAAAAATTCATTGGTAGCTCAAGTTGACTGAAGTTTTCACTTTTTTATCGGCTGGAGCTACACAACAATATCAAAGATTTAGCATAAGTAAAGACTACATTAATTTTCGTTTTATTTGAGATGAAAATATTTTCCTAAATTCTTGGATTGCGTTTATGCAAGAAATGTTTTCTGCTTGTTGTAAAAGTTCATGCTACTGAACAAATATTGTCTGACATACTTGATATGGCAGCAGCAAAATTCGTAGTGTCGGATGTAAGCGTACAAGCTGTGGGGGGAGATTAGAGCGGCAATTTCCCGCCGCAGAGCACGTGGTTGGCGGTTGCTACAGGGCCGTGGCGAGCGGCTAGCGTTTCAGTTGCCTTGGAAAAACCCGAACGCTCGGCAGGGGCGCGTATGGCCGTGTTTTCGCGCTTGGAGGAATTTATATTCAAGAGAAAAAGTGATGAAAACAAAACTAAGAGTAACACGGAGGTGCGATTAGGCACTCTTGGACAGAAGAACATGTGCAGCGAAACTATCTAGAAGCACCACAAAAATATATAATACTTTTAAAAATTATTGTTCTATTAAAATTGTAAATTTATGAGAGTTCAAAAGCTAATATTTCCGCACTGCTTTGACCGACAGCGTTGCATGGAGCAATCAAAGCCGACTTGGCAGAATCTATACCATTTTTGAGAGGTCGGAATATAGGATTCGACTGAGATAAAATGTGTTTTTGGTAATAAATAAATTTAAAGAGACTAAACTAGTGGAATAATTCCAAAGTTTAGAAACGTAGATGAGTAAGTATATATTTTATTTTTTAATTTATGTTTGGCATCAGAAACCCGGGAAAAGCAAAATCACGCCACAAGAACATTTTTTGTGAAAAAACGGTGGCAGATACGAAAAATTGGCCTTTAATTTGTTATTGCACGAAAAAGTTCCATATTTTACAACATATCATATGTAGCGACGTTCGAAAGCGATCAAGTGGAGAGCAATATAGTGGTTTATGACAGCAGACAAGAGTGTATTTTTTGAACTGTGAACAGACTGTCGAGTACAGTGATCACGACATAAGAATTCTATAGTGAAGTGCTGTAGCATCAGTTACTAACAGCCGACCTTATCTTAGAGCCCCGCCCCCCAGACTGCATTTTAAGTGTTTAGTGAATATATTGAAGAAAAATAAACTACGTGTTCAAATTATAAATTAACGTGACTCGATATTTTAAATTTCACAGCAATACCTGCCTGCATTGTTTTGTTCAGTTGTATTTCAATTTACGACGGGTGTGAGCTGGCACCCTAGGTCGAAAAACGTAGCCAAACATTGAGACCAGCCACATCTCTGGGAATGTCGTCAGCGTGTAAGTGGTAGTTCCGAGAATAAATCATAGATGATATATCATTGATGGACAGCGAGGAAATCAGTGGGCCAAGGACTCAACCCTGGGGGACAGTTGTAAGCACATGTCTCCATGAGAGCTGCTCTGGCCTATAGACAATTCGTTGACACTGGATAGTCGGGTTTTGTAGTTATTAATCGCTCCAGCATTTTCACCGCGATCATTATTCATATCATAATAGTATCAAAAGCTACACAGTTCCTAGGAGGCACCACGCAGTTCAGTAACATACTACCAATAGAATAGTACACTTCTTCCACTTCTTCATTCTATTTGAGTTCGAAATCGACTGAACCTGCAGGGACGGGAACCGATTGCTGATCAGCTAGCGCCCGTATATAGCCTCGCTTCAGCGGGGGCACGCCATTGGCATCAATAACAGTGGTGACGTATGCTAATAGGAGCGGTTAGCGGCGTGGCGCGGCGCGGAGTTATCGCCATAATCAGCTAATGGCCGCGCCGTGTCGTCCCCAGAGAGGGCGCCTGCCTCTCGCGGCGGCGCTGCCCGCAGACCGCGGCGGTGCGGCGGGTGTGCCGGCATTCCAGGCGCTGCCGTACGCTGCGCACTTTGCACGTAACAAGTAGTTTCTGCGCTAATTAATGACATTGCCACCGGCGGCTTTGTATGCACAACAGCCATGCGTACTGTTTTGAATGCGTACGAGGAATTTGTTGCGTCAGATGCTCTCTCTGATATGGAACAAACCAGCCCTAGGCCGGGTAGGGAATTAATGACATTGCAGGCAGTTACAACCTATATCAAATCCCGAGAATGTTCTGTAGCAATGTCTTTATCTTGCGTCTGGAGATTTTACTTCTCCTTTAAATTGCACGTTTTACCAGCATTTCGTAGTAATGTGTCGCCTGCGTACGGCTCCTTTCTAGGTTCTGAACGTGTCTGTTGAATAAGCGAAGTACTACTCGACGATGCTGAGAAATATGGCGATAACAACTTTAGAGAAATGTTTAAGGCTAACGGTAGCTAAATACTCCACTGTTTAAGTATAATAGTTACGCAAATTGTCAGTCATCAGAATGTAGATTTTTGTTGCTTAGTGTAAACCTGTACTGATATGAAATGAATAATTTAGCAAAAATAAAATAATTAAATGAATAAAGATCCCTGTAAAGTATTCTTGTTGCCATAACCGGCGTATACGAAGACGTTTCATTGAATTTTTCCATAATGCGTTTTTTTTTCCTGGCAGCCGCTTTGACATTACTGTCTCCTGCCGATCGGTCTGAGGCGCTGCAGTCATGGACTGTGTGGCTGGTCCCGGTGGAGGTTGGAGACCTCCCTCTGGCATGGGTATGTGTGTTGGTCCTTAGGATAATTTAGTTTAAGTAGTGTGTAAGCTTAGGGATTGATGACCTTAGCAGTTAAGTCCCATAATATTTCACACACATTTGAACATTTTTGTGTCCTGCCTTACATTCATCGCAAATACTGGGAGTCTCTCCTACGGGTCGTCAGGTGTATTTTCTCTGATGTTTCGCAGATATTTGCAATTTCGTTTTTGCAAGTCGGCCCAGACAAATGCTGTTTGCCAAATTTTCCATCTGATACCCAGAAAGGGTAGTTTGTTTTCCAGTACAAACAAAATTATTTTTAAAGTGGAATTTTAGGCTCTGAGCACTATAGGACTTAACATCTGTGGTCATCAGTCCCCTACAATGTAGAACTACTTAAACCTAACTAACCTAAGGACATCACACACATCCATGCCCGAGGCAGGATTCGAACCTGCGACCGTAGCAGTCACACGGTTCCGGACTGCGCGCCTAGAACCGCTAGACCACCGCGGCCGGCCTGCAATTTTAGGTGCCCATTCGACAGAGCGGTCCAAAGTTAGTCTAGGGCATTAATTATTTTATTGATACGTATTAACAGGAACGGTAGAACACAAAGAATAACCAGTACTCCAGCAGCGCCAGAGCAGCGCTTCTGCATGGCGGTAGCAGTCATCTCGGGCCAGGGCGATGTCGTCACTGCTAGAGAACTGTTTATTCTTCGTGCTCCTGTTCATACATAACGATAAAAAAATAGCACCCTAGACCAAATTTGGACCGCTCTATCGAATGGGCACGTTAAGTTCCACTTTAAAAATCTTTTTCCTCTTTCTTATAGCAAAAAATAGACGCTTTAAATCGCCGGCCTGTGTGGCCGACCGGTTCTAGGCGCTACAGTCTGGAACCGAGCTACCGCTACGGTCGCAGGTTCGAATCCTGCCTCGGGCATGAATGTGTGTGATGTCCTTAGGTTAGTTAGGTTTAAGTAGTTCTAAGTTCTAGGGGACTGATGACCTCAGATGTTAAGTCCCATAGTGTTCAGAGCCATTTGAACCATTTTTAGACGCTTTAAATCGACGCTGGACGATGCATGAAAGAACTGATAAGCAGTAGTTGTGGCTCTTACACGCTGCAAAGAAGAAATCTGCAAATATCAGCGGAAACACCATAGAAGGTACGCCTGACAACTCTTAGGAGGGACAGCCTGTATTTGTTTCTCAGTTCCGAAAGGAAACTTTGGGTTTGTTCCAAAGTGTGGCTAAAATATTTGGAAAACTTATTTACTCAATACAAAATGTCCCTGTCCTGTGTCTAATAATATCTCCAATTGTCTCTACGTTCTATTAACTATTTTCACAACATATAACATACATTGTCCAACGAGCTGCCTAGATTTGATACTTTTGTTACACATTCCATAATTACTTAATTTTTAGTGTGTTGTAAGTTATGATCAGATGAATAAAGGGTATAGGGTACGACACAAACACAGTATTCCCTTTTGAAGACAAGTAATGCCTACTTTACTCTTCGGACATAACGTTGCAGACAGCACTTCTGTGTTCTGTCTCAGTTTTATTTTCTCGTCGGTGCAGGCTGTAAATTAACAGTTATACAATGTAGTACAGATATGTTTACTGACGAAGAGTTGGCTGATATTTACTTCGTAACAGATACTACCCGAAACAGAATATCCCCGTAAATATTAGGAGTCTTTTTTCGCTCGACCACAGTCACCTTCGTTCGGAATACTCTCCTTACGCTTGTATGCAACGTCTTCAGCGATTTTCCCATCGTTCAAAGCAATGCTGGATCCGCTGACTGAATCGCGTTCAAAATTATTTGCGATTCACTTGAATCTCTTCTAAGGGGCAAAAACAGTGTCCTATCAAATTCAATGTCACTGTTGAGAAGAGGAAGAAATCGCAAGGAGGTAGATCAGGGGAGTGTGGTGGGTTGTCACGTTATTTGCTTTCCAGACGGTCCCTCACCAGCTAGGTATGTGCTGGTGTCATGGTGCAGCATCCCGTCTTTGTCCTCCCATTTTCGAGGCAGTAAAACATCTTCCTTCAGCGTACTGAAAACATAGCTGCAGAAATTTTGTGCGACATGGTTAACCACATGGAAGAACGTTTTCCATAATGACTGTGTAACAATACTCTCTCTCGTGTACAATTTTCAGGTCTGAAATGCCCTTCCTTAGCTCAGAACTTGCTCACGATAAGCCTTTCTCAGCATGTGGTGATTTCTAGTTACCGTTTTTCTCGCCTTAAAACAATATCTTAATGTAGGTCCTTTGTCCTTTCAAGGCAACCATTTGCAAATTCACAATCTCAGTAGAACACAATGGGGAAAAGAAGGAATCAGAGTCAGCCGGACGCTGTGGCTTAGCGGTTCTAGGCGCTTCAGTCCGGAACCGAGGTGCTGCTACGGTCGCACGTTCGAATCCTACCTCGGGTATGGATGTGTGTGATGTCCTTAGGTTAGTTAGGTTTAAATGTAGAGGACTGATGACCTCAGATGCTAAGTCCCATAGTAATTAGAGCCATTTGAACCGTTTTGAATGAGCGACAACTTTTACATCAGTTTCTTGGGAACTTTAACAGAATTGGTCAATAAATTCCATCTCGGAATATTCAGCTACGTGATACAAGCCTTTCCATGTGAAACCACTTGGTCGACTTGTTCTTATTATCGTTTCTTCACTAGACATGCACGTCTTGTAAAGATGAAATGATTACGACAACACATACACGCATTGCCAAGCGAAGAAAATCTCCGACCCGGCCGGGAATCGAACTTTGGGCCCTCGTATCGACCGTAATGGCTAGAGCACGAGCTGCCGAGAAAGAGCGGTTAAATAACGCTACGCTGAGATCTGCCCACAGCGACGGCCACCATTCACATCACTCAAGCATCTGCAACTTCCGCAACTCTTCATCAGTAAACTTATGCATACTGACGGGTACCATTGCTTACATATGAGTGGCACTGCCAGAAAGTCAATCCGGAGACATCCGCGAGCAGTACTTGAGGGTGAATAGTAAAGCGTTGCCGCCAGAAGTACCGTGAGTTACTGGAAGCAGTTTGTTTCCAAAAAAGTGCAGGCTGCACATATCGTTTAAATGAACAATGTTGTGGACGTATCTCAGTGCAAGACAGATGCAAACATAAATGTGATAGTAAGTGGAACGAAATGTAGTTACTCTACAGCGAATCACTGGAATCCACGGCTCCCTCAGGAAAATATCACTAAACAACCTCCAAAAATATTTTCGGTGGAGTTCTGGAGGAAAATTTCGGCTGGAAAAATGTGAAATTTGTTGAGGAGCAACGTGGAATATTCCCGTTTCTGCTTCTAAAGTTTCATGAAGTTCAGACAGGCGGCGACACTATACGTACCCTTCTATATAGCACCTGTAACGGAGGTGCGCTGCAAGGAGAGAGCTGTCATTGAGTTTCTTACGGCGGAAAACGAGAACATGGTAGGCGCCCATAAACGCCTGAAGAAAGTCTACGGAGACGCGGCAGTGAACAAAATCACAGTGAGTTGTTGCACGAGGTGTGTCATCATCCAACAAGGCCTCACAAACCTGTCCGATCTCCACTCTGCTGCCCGGATTTGGCACCTGACGACTTCCATGAGTTTGGCCCAATGACTAAAGCACTCCGTAGGAAGCAGTACGTAGAAGACGGGGATGTTACTGATGCACCAAGACGTTGCTCAGACGTCGGCCAGTGGAGTGGTACCACGCGGGCATGCAGGCCCTCCCAGTAAGGTGGCGTAAGGCTGTCACAGTCAACGGAGCGACAAGAATGATGAATATATGGTGAATCGTGATATTTAATAAAACCAACCTGCTTTCAGAAAAATTGTGTTGCATTACTTATTGGACGCCTTGTTACTTACTGATGACGTAATGTAGATTATGTAATTCAGTACATTATTTATTCCACATCCACCTCAACTGACAATACAATTACACATTGGCCATTAAAGTTGATACACCAGGAAGATGGCGTGCTACAGAAGCGAAATATACTCACAGGAAAAAGATGCTGTGATAGGCAAATGATTAGCTTTTCAGAGCATTCACACAAGGTTGGCGCCGGTGGCGACACCTACAACGTGCTGACATGAGGAAAGTTTCCAACCGGTTTCTCATGCACAAACAGCAGTTAACCGGCGTTGTCTGGTGAAACGTTGTTGTGATGCCTCGTGTAAGGAGGAGAAATGCGTACCATCACGTTTCCGACTTTGATAAAGGTCGGATTGTAGCCTATCGCGATTGCGGTTTATCGTATCGCGACAGTGCTGCTCATGTTGGTCGAGATCCAATGACTGTTAGCAGAATATGGAATGGGTGCGTTCAGGAGGGTAATACGGAACGCCGTGCTGGATCCCAACGGCCTCGTATCACTAGCAGTCGAAATGACAGTCATCTTATCCGCATGACTGGAACGGATCGTCCAGCCACGTCTCAATCCCTGAGTCAACAGATGGAGACGTTTGCAAGACAACAACCATTTGCACGAACAGTTGGACGACGTTTGCAGCAAATGGACTATCAGCTCGGAGACCATGGCTGCGGTTACCCTTGAGGCTACATCATCGACAGGAGCGACTGCGATGGTGTACTCAACGACGAACCTGGATGCACGAATAGCAAAACGTCGTTTTTTCGGATGAATCCAGTTTCTGTGTACAGCATCATGATGGTCGCATCCGTGTTTGGCGACATAGCAGTGAACGCATATTGGAAGCGTGTATTCGTCATCGCCATACTGGCGTATCACCCGGCGTGATTGTATGGAGTGCAATTGGTATACGTCCCGGTCACTTCTTGTTCGCATTGACGGCACTTTGAACACTGGGCGTTACATTCGAGATGTGTTACGACCCGTGGCTCTACCTTTCATTCGATCCCTGCGAAACCCTACATTTCAGCAGGCTAATGCACGACCGCATGTTGCAGGTCCTGTACGGGCCTTTCTGGATACAGAAAATGTTCGACTGCTGCCCTGGCCAGCACATTCTCCAGATCTCTCACCAACTGAAAACATCTGGTCAATGGTGGCCGAGCAACTGGCTCGTCACAATACGCCAGTCACTACTCTTGATGAACTGTGGTATCGTGTTGAAGCTGCATGGGCAGCTGTACCTGTACACGCCATCCAAGCTCTGTTTGACTCAATGCCCAGGCGTATCAAGGCAGTTATTACGGCCAGAGGTGATTGTTCTGCATTGTAGCAATTTTAATGGCCAGTAGTGTATTTTTAAGATCTTAGAGTAAATCTTTTTCTTTAAGGTTTCCACGTATAGCTTTATCATATACACTCTCATAAAATTAGGCCAATAGGTGGCTTCAACAATACTGACACAGTTGCTAATTACCACGTAACTTGCATCGCTAAAAATCATAAGAGACTTTCAGTAGACGACATGCACGAGAAAGAATATCTTCATTAGAACTTTTCATTTGGAGCAGAACTTCCTTGACGAGCAGAGCGTCCCTGCAGCAGTATGCGGTGTGGATTAACTCGCCACTGCGTGCTGCGGCGGCGGCGGCCATCGATCAAGAGATCCACTAATCCGCGCTGTCAGCGGCCCATTCCAGGGGCGACTGGTGGCGAGCGTCAGCGCCCCGCCCGCTGGCACTTTAGACGATCACCTTGGTAGCTTGATAGAATTATAAAAACGTTTAAAAAATTACTAGTGCACGGATACTATGTGACCTCTCATAGAATGACATGAAACACAAGGCTTCAGGAGGGAGAAATTTTGCCTCAAGCAAATTTACATAGTTACTGAGCTCCGGCACCCACGTGTCACGCGGAGCGTTTCAGCCTTATATTTGAAACGAAAATGTATACAAAAAGCCATTAAAAACCACGCACATATCCAAGTGTGAAAATTTAAGTTAACGAATAAGTTTACACTTTCTCAGACAAATGTCAAAAGCGTACCTTTAATATATCTTATTTATTAGTAGAAATTGCTACGTTAAAATAATCACAGCCATTTCAACAATTTGAACGAACTGATGCGGAAGGGTCATCTCTCTCCCGTTCCGACGCAAAGAGACTCATATAGGACACGATTCCAACACTGGTAGAAGTTGAATGCATTTTAAATCCTAAAAAGTAAAACACCCTCTATTAACTAAACAGTTCTATGCAATTATTACTAAATAGTCTGTAATTAAAGGATTAGGGATTTGAAAATTGCATTTCTCATAATAAGCGTTTTTCCATCAACATAAATGACATACTAATGTTGACTCTTTAAAAGCAGAGCAACTGCCATCGCATCATGGAAGGTATTTACGGCACACTATCCATTCTTCTTATGTATGGTCAGCATACGTAAGAAATGTACGATACTCCGCAGTTCTGCAAGTTTTTCTCTTTTGCTTTAAATGTTGAATACCATCTGCTTCTATTTTAACCAAGATCTGTTTTATAGGAGAGTTTGTTAGAACACTTGCATTTTGCTTTTTATCAATTTCCTGGTTTTTTTCTTAGGTTGGTTAAAAAACACAAGTACGTCTGCACTACATTTGCTTGTTGGCAGAGTGGTTTGTTGAAGGTCCTGTTCCTTTATTTCTTTATGCCCGGCGTTCGTAAGGCGATTCATTTGAAGCGTCTGCGGGTTTGCCTTAAGGCCGGTGGAGGAACATTTCTAGTTTCACGCGTACGAATAATCCACAACAACTACACGGGCTCTGATTTTTGCCGCAGTTAAATAAACACAAGTGAATCATGAGGTTAGAGACCATATTATTCGATTGCGCTAACTCTATTACCGGCTGTAGCCGCTATGGTTTAAGCAGTGCTCAATATATGCTCAATTGAAGATGAAATCGTCAACTTTCCCCAGACGGCCAAGTCAGAAGTCCTTGATTTCTGGGTTAGGATTAACAAGACCAAAGAAACAGTGACTGCGGAATACATATTATCTTATGTTGTCATACATAAAACAGAAGAGCCAATAATCTTACTTGATATTCCACAAAAAGAAAATACCTTGAATCATATGTCAGGCAATGTCGAAGATAATCATCTACTGCTCAGAGTACGAGCGGCAGCGTCTTCACTGACGAATTATTAATGTCTCACCATTTTAGTCATTCATCCCAAGGAATCGTTCATAGGTTTCTGAGTGGAACACCTGCGGATCTCAAACGGCCGACACAGGTCTTCAGTGTCTTCCAGATACGATCGAGTGTTATCTGGGACACAGCTTTTCAACAAACAACGCTAAGAAGTTTGAAAAAGGTGTAATTTTGAAAGCAATGAAATGCTCTAGTAACCAGTTGTCAGTACAATAAAAGAACGACATGCGCTGGAGAAACCGTAAGAGCAATAACCTTACACACCAGCGACAAAGTCATGCAAGAGGCAGACGACCATTATTATAATAATCAGTAGGTCTGGTTTCAGGCTGATTAGGACGTATTAGTAAACGGCAACTATCATGTAAAGATGGAGTTTATTGCTCATATGACATGTTTCGAAATTTATCCACCACCAGCTGTCCAGGAGCGATTGGTAAATGTATATATGCCGCTTCAGGTTGTATGTGAAAAAGTCTGAATTGTCTCCCAATGTTTGTATAACTTACAACTTGAAACGTCATATCTACCTGCAGCAAAAGCTCCTGGATATCTGTTGATGGATGAATGAGGTCGTCATATGAGCAATAGCCACCCCTTTGCAAGACGTTTGACTTTTGCCATTGCGACCTGGTCAACTTGAATTCAGAACTACTGATTATAATAACAGTAGGTATGGTGGGCACCACATCTCATCAGTTAACATGGCAGACGGGAAAATAATTAAAAGCGAAGAGAAAAGTACATTACTACTTTGACTGTTTGTGTAGTTCAAAGCATTAATCAGAACTATAGATAGTCATCACCGTGATGGTACTCTAATTGTAGTCCTACATAAGGACTATTAAGTAATTCGAGCGATGAAGAAAGGGAATACGCTTAGTGATGATGCGGTTTCAGTAGAGATGGTCAGAGATGGAGGCAAAGCGATGGAAATGGGACTTGAAAAATATTTTACAAAATTTCTTCAGAGGAAGACAATCGCCAAAACGTTTGTAATTTTCAACTTCAAAGGAACAGTTGCAGGCAACACTTAAATTACCCACGCCAACCGCATAAAATAAATAGGTTACAACAGAGCACACGAAGGTGCTAGATTCATATGTGAACCATGTCCAGATACTGAAAGAAATTTTCATGGAACGAAGCAATGAGTTTGAATTGGAAAGTTGTGGTAAGTTACTATGGAACTGAACTGCTGTGTCCATCGGTCCCTAGGCTTACACGCTACTTAATCTAACTTAACCTAACTTACGCTGAGGACAACACTCACACCCATGCCCGAGGGAGGACTCGTACTTCCGACGGGAGGGAGCCGCGCAAACCGCGGCAGGGCGCCTAAGACAGCATGGCTACCACGGGCGGCTAAGTTTCAATTACTAATGTTTATTTTAATTACTTGAGAGAAAGTGAAATTCGTACACAAGATTGCTTGTAAACGATATTTATTTTTGATGATCGGTGTACTCTCTTAAAAATCAAGTATGTGATATTACACAGAGTTAAAATTAAGTGTACTGTAATAATACAATCGTGTCGCAGCACACCTTCATGAACGGTTACTACGTGTCTCCTAAACCAACTGTGCAAGTACTCTTCCTGTTGGGTATGTGACGAACGAGATGAACGCTGCATCGCTAAGTGAACGCACAGAGTAACTTGCCAAATGCTCGTGACGCCTTCCACGCACTACCGTGTACTTCATTGCAGCAGGGCACCGTAGACTGGCAGGTGGCGACCGGAACATTGACAGTCGGCACCGAATTACTTAAGTAAGAAGTTTCATGA
Organism: Schistocerca gregaria; assembly: GCF_023897955.1. Classification (NCBI taxonomy): domain Eukaryota; kingdom Metazoa; phylum Arthropoda; class Insecta; order Orthoptera; family Acrididae; genus Schistocerca; species Schistocerca gregaria. The sequence continues at coordinate 396,632,957 of NC_064921.1, read as the reverse complement.
GTGCAATGAAGTACACGGTAGTGCGTGGTACGCCTAACGAGCATTTGGCAAGTCACTCTGTGTGTTGTGGTCTTAGCTTTCACTTACCGATGCAGCGTTAATCGCGTCCGTCACGTACCCAACATGAAGAGTACTTGCACAGTTGGTTTAGGAGACAAATAGTAACCGTTCATCAAGGTGTGCTGCGACACGGTTGTATTATTACAGTACACTTATTTTTTTTGCTAATCAGTATTTTTTGTATTAAAGTATCTTGTGGTACCGTTCAGCCTCCCCCCCCCCCCCCCTCCCCGAGTGGTTCGTGAGCGATTGCACTATATTCCTTCCATTTGAAAATTATCATCAGTATATATTAGGTTTAGAATGGAGTCTTCCTTCATAAGGGTCTCTTGTACACTTTGCAGTGAATGAAGCTATCGTTATCGAAGGAAAACAATACCTGTTAGTAGGAGGAAAGTAGTCGTACGCTATCACGGACATTTATATCGCAGTCCAGTATGCCGATTAGGAAGGGGCAGGTTACAAGCAGATGAGGGAAAAGTGTCCTTGATTGCTTTATTGAGATAAAACAGAGTTCTTGAATCGATAAGGAAAGCTTAACACTATTGTTTCTTACTATGTAATGAGACCTGGAGGCTCCGTCCAACCAACACCAAAAATCGACGGTAGCTCACCGAGCGGAGAAATTCATAGCAGTGACAGGAAACCCGTACGCTTCGGCGAACAGGCGTTTGGAGTTGGAGACGTCATTTGGACCGTAATGGAAACGAAATGGAGGTAGTTGGGACATGTATGCAGGCGATCCGACAGTAGATGGATTCCTAGAGATGCGAAATGGCCAACAACACCCCGTAGAATTCATGTAGATGTCATTTGATACATATGGTGACCGTAAGTTACGAAAATGTATGACGATTTAGGAATTTACTTCTAAGTAAACAAGCTGTTTTATACCATTCTTCCAAATTGCTGTGTTCGTTATTTACATTACTTCAGGCGAATTCGAATACTTTTATGGTATAGTCTTCAGTCACTTAGGTACGAATGTTTAAATGTGAAGTACCACAGAATCCTCTAACTTGTACATGTAGGACTACCAAGTTCATTTAGGCTAACTTAACAGTCTTCATCTGAAGATGAGGTTTATACCTCTAGACATATTGCTTCATTATATAATTTAAGTCAGTCAGTAAAAATTTTGTGACTGATAGTGGTGTCTAAAAATTTTGTCATATTTAAAGAGTGTCTTTGTCCAGAGATCGATATAAAGTAATTTATGATCGTGTAGGGTATTTCAGACAACTAACGACTTACTTGAAGTAGCCTAATATCAAAACCAATAAGCTTGTCGTCTCATAAATTTAACGAACATACCATTCTTTTGCTTGGGAGACGACAAGAAATTTTTAAACGGGCATGTTACACGCATTTCATACGACTTAGACATTTGATGTTTAGGTGTTATAGAAAGCAGCCTAACATTTTGAGTTATCCACCGTGCTGTTTACAAGGGAATAAACTGTCGACAGTCGCAGTTTCTGAACGAGCGACAAGATGTGTTTTAAATTTCACATCACTGGAACACTAAGGTACTCCATGCAGGAAGTCATTCTGCGCGTCTACGGAGCGAAACACTCAGCTACGAAAGTACAGATGAAGTAACAGTATGGTCAGGAAGGTGAATTTTGTGGGTGAGGCTAGTTACTGGTTCCAAATTGTTGTAATTATTAAAAATTCAGCAAATTTAATAAACTTTAATTTCTTGAGTAATTATTAATCCATAGCTTTACATTGTTTTCACTTAGGCTCCCGTTTGTTGAAGTACGTCGTTTCACAGTTAGCTTGTGGAAGGTAAAGCGAAGAAAAAAAATCTCTCCCATTTCGAAGAGTTGCACATCATAAATAATTTCCCAGAACATGGTTCAAACAATATTGCTATGTTAAAAATGGATGAAAAGAACTGAAACCACTGGAATGGATCCTCGGAGATGAAAATTACTGAGGATGCAACGACATAACATCACCAGGAACCCTGAAAGTTTGAGTCACACCTTTTCGTGTGCTCATATTGCGCAAGAGGTGAAGCAAGCCATCGCGAGAAACAGCATATCCGGGTCTGATGCAGACTGTCAGTTGTCACGACATATAAACTAAGAGGAAAACTACACCATCAGTAGCAGCGCGAGGATCTCTACCTGTTCCGCTGCAGGTTGGCTGTTGCGCAGCGGCTGCGGAGCAGTAATTACCCCGGAGTAGCTCCACCACGTGGCTTGTCTTGGCCGCCGCCGGTGCCTGACACGCGCCTACAAACGCCAGCTAATAAACCCCACGCTGACACCAAGGCGAAAACTGAATCCAATTAACGCGGCTACTGCAAATACTCGCGAATTAATATTGCGGGTCCCTCGACGCAGGCGTAATTTTCTACACTAAATTAATTGCACTACTTTCGGAGCCGCAGGGTGTGTTGCCTGCAACGGTGTATCAGCTAATTGCTGCCAACATCCTGAGAAATGGCTTCTCTCATGTTCAACGACAGCTTTAACCTGTGTCTTGTCGGTGAAGCAGAAATAATAAACGAAATGCGAGATTACTGTTTGCAGTAATACGGCCGCGCAGCTTCCTAATCTCTCGTTGTTCAGTTTTGTACACAACCTCTCGGTGCTCCGTGCCTTGGGCTTTAATCAACAATAATTCTATTTCGCAAGTCAAATGTAACAGTGTTACCTTTCGTGATACAGTATGGTCTGTGATACCCGAAGCTATTGCAATATCCTTTGGTTAACAGTGCTAACCGAACTCAGATTCTATGTAAATCGGAGTTCTCGTAATATGTAAGCAAGGGAGAGAAATTTTCACAAATGAGTAAGGAGTTAATCAAGGATATTCCACATCAAAAGAACTATTTTTTGTAGCTTTCGATGTAGTCTTGAAATTGTTAAACCTGGGTGTTTTAACATGAGTAACTCTTCGAAATGGAACAGACGAAAAGGATTGGTGTGGAATAGATCGCCAGCCCAGCATTCATCTGAAATAATAAAAGGAAATTACGAAAGGAAAAATCCCAGGGGCCAGATGAGGAGCACGAGTCCTGCTGTTCACCCACTACTGCTGTTGCTCCCCTTTGCTAACGAGTAATGGCGAATTACTACAAAATATTTTGTTTATAATGTTGAAAATGTTCAGTGGAGATTTATTAAATAACATTATTCAGGTCGCTGTGGCAATCGTAACTGCTTCATAGCGGCTGTAGATACGAAATAGGATACCCAATTCACCGTTTAATCATCACTCATAGTGTAAAAGTGCGACCTTTCAAGTTGTAATCCATTTCGTTCGAGGTGGTAAACTTTATGCAAAATTTTAGCTGCTGATATTAAATGACAGTTACTCGAAATAGACAAACTGTTTTTAGGCGTGCTTTCTGGGAGTGAAACTATTAAATAGAGAGGTAAACTGCTATCAAGCTGATCCCGTAATACAAAAACTATTTTTTGTAGCTTTCTATAAAGTCTTAAGATTATTGAACTCGGGTGAAAAGTGCATAAATACATATTATTTAAACCGCCTTCTATTTGCAGAGGCTGTTTTTGTGCCTAAGCTGACTAAAATATGGCTCAACTCAAATCTGCGAATACGACGGCGTGCTGCAAATCAAGACCTCCGAATTTTTTTATATGAAAAGTCTTGAAGATTTTTAAATACAAAAACTGTATCGAAATTCTACATCTTTATTCTCCATGCGTCCATATTTATTGCTCGGCATAGTCATCCTGGAAGTGAATACATTTCTCCCAACAAGAGATGAGTTACTTGATACCGTCACCGTAGAATGTTCGAGTTCGTTGACAGACCCGTAACCTCACCTCTGCCTGCACAGCCGCAAAACAATAAAAACTGAAGTCCTCGAAGGAGTTTCTTAAGATTTGGAAACAGATTAAAATCTGATAAGGCCAAGTCGTGACTGTATAGACGATGATAGATGACAGTGAATCCAAGGTGACGGAGTGTTGCAGATGTCGCAGACCACCTGTTGGTCTGGGATTGTCATGCTGAAGGAGAGGGTGCTATATGTGTGCACGAACACTTTGAATTCGAAGCTCGATTGCAACACGCTGTTCTCACTCACAAACATGGCTGCGTTACACATCTCAGTGTCACACATTACGATTCTGAACCATCTAGCGGCAGACGGCTGCAAATATGTAGACACGAAGACTAAAGATGGAGAATATTGATAACTTTTGTTTTATTTAAAAAGATTTGAGACTATTCACATATACGTATTATTTTTCAGCAAGCCCTCGTGTAAAAGATGGCCTGAAGAATAGTTACAGTAACATGAAAATAAAGCAATTTCAGCACGTCATACGAAAATTCTAATGATTATTTATCCAAAAAAAATGGTTCAACTAGCTCTGAGCACTATGGGACTTAACTTCTGAGGTCATCAGTCCCCTAGAACTTAGAACTATTTAAACCTAACTAACCTAAGGGCCTCACACACAACCATGCCCGAGGCAGGATTCGAACCTGCGACCGTAGCGGTCGCGCGGTTCCAGACTGTAGCGCATAGAGCCGCTCGGCCACTCCGGCCGGCTATTATTTATCAAATTAATGAAACAGTTCAGAAATTTATACACTTAACAACGGAAAACAAGATAATTAGCACTTAAAGAAATAAAGAAGCGGCTAAAAATTACATCTCGTTTGAGAAATGCAGTGAAAGGGAAAGTCAGTATACAGTTGTGTAGTGCCAGTACTGATCAGTACTACTTTAAGGAAGTGAAACATGGATGTTAAACGCGGAAAATGTTCAGAAATTTAGGTTGGTTGGTTGGGTTGTAAAGGGACCAAACTACAAATCAGTCCCTAGAAATTTAGGGTTACCCAGTAAGAAATGGAAAGGTTAATCATGACAATAAAACCAAGTGATCAAAATCACGAGTTTAGGAGATATTAGTGACAGTTGCAGAGCTGAATCAGAGATGGCCTAGGCAGTAGCGACACGAAATGGTGTGAGGTGGACGAAGGAGATTTGTGTTGTGATAAGAAGTAATGTAAAGGAAAATATAATGAAATATGGATTAACGACACGAAGAAATAAGCGGGACAAAATCGCATGCAAAAATCTGAATATCTTAACGTACGGTTGTCTTGAAAACACCTGGTCTGGCAGCAAATGACCGATGAAGAAGATATGTGAGAGCTCTGGATTCGACCCAGTTGTTCCACCTCCGGTCACATGATTTAACATGTGTAAACATTATGAAGTAGGCTCTGTGGTTACGATAATCCCTCTCCCCTCCAACTGCTGCCGTAATTTTATATGACCTGACACACGGACTTTGCTAGCCGATATCAGCCTTTCCGGGTTTGACCGGAAACCGATGGTCGTATCTAACGCCACTCCATAACAAGTTCAAAACAGATTTCAGAATCAGTGACGTATTCTTCCATTCATCATGGCAGCGTCAACAATAATTTACATTAAAAATAGTTGTGCAGATCGCACGAAACGGTGGGAAAGCTATTTTTGTGCAGCAGGAGAAATAGACGAGCAAATCATGAACATGGAGATTACGAGAGGAGAGAGCGCTAGCTTAAATTACACGAGGTTAGGCACGGAATCGACCACCAGCCCAGCATTCATCTGAAATGATTGAAGGAAACTACGAAAAGTGAAATCCCTATGAGCAGACGAGGAATATGAGTCTTGTTGTCCAACCCCAACGACTGATTCTTCCGGTCGCTAAAGGCCAATGGCCAACCACGGCAGGATAGTTTGTTTATAATGTTGAATCTGTTTGTGGAACTGTATTAAAGAACTTTATCATCTTTAGTGATAATCTGAATTTCTTTGAAGAGGTTGGATACGTGAAATCGAGTGAGGGTTTCACCATTTAATTATCACTCACAATGGAAGAGTGCGACCCTCTCGTTGGAATCTAGCTTCCTCACAGGTGGTATACGTTACGCCGATATTCAGTGAAAGTTACTCAGAATATACAAGTTTTCTATGTAGGCAATCGCAGCTTAACCTGTGCGTAGTTAAAAAATAATTTTGTGGTAAAACTGAAGTTATCATTTCATCATCGCAGCCGATATAGCTGTTTTTCTAAGTACTACCACGAGTTCAACACTCATACAAATTAGAATGTTCCTGATCATGACTCGTGATTTCTAAGATTATTGACGGACCTCTTAATATCCATTGCATTTGATGATACTAGGATAAAATGTTGGGAGATCGTATTAGCCTCATGGCTTATTGCAATCCAGACAAATTTATCCCGTATATAAGATTCATTATCGCGAAATCAGTTATAGCTTCATTCGACGATATACGAGGAATAGCAGCTACAATCTGACTCTGCTATTCTTCAGAAGCTTTTACTAAAAGAATTACTGAAAAAATTGAATTAATCAAAACAAATAAAAACTGTTCTTACTTGTGCTTGCCCGGAGTCAAACTTTAAATGGTTAGCCCTGACTTTCTGCGCTAACCAACTACGTAGTCTGCCCTTGTTTCCATTAGAGACAAAGCACTGAATCCACAGAGTGAAGTGAGTCTAGACTACTAAATGTTCCTATAAAAAAATGTAACTTACATTTTATACATAATGTATATTTCGATTTAGTAAGGTACGGGTAATAAACACGAGATGTTTTTGAAAGTTAATTCAATTCGGTTAACAAAAGAAAAAAAGGTGGAATACATCTTTCATTTATGTAATCGCCTTCCTTTATAAAGATTTTTCGTAACATTACATCGTATTCTTCAACAACTCTGCATGTAAATGCTTCACCTGAGGTCTGAACCAGCTGTCAGTGATGCTGAGAAGTTCATCATCTTCAAACCGTAGTTTTGATTCTGCGCTGGCGTAGGCTATCCCACGCCTTGTCACTCCTAACAATGTGGGGAACACAAATCATACCCATCCCGTCGACAGCGGTCACTAAAGGCTCATCCACTTGATATGCTTTAGCTTTTGGCGCTGGTCAAAACCCATACGTACCTCACACATAGTTTGCACGTACGAGCATAAATATTAGAGGGTACAATATGTGGATATTCATTTACTAGAGCACCAATGGCTGATAGTCGATCAGAACGCAGTTTTCACCAACTTTACGTCTACATCTGCATTTAAATGGATGCTCTGCATAAAACACACTTAAATGCCGGGCATATGGCTCATTGGACCACCTTCAGAATAATTCTATTATCCCAACCTCGAAAAGTGAGTTAAAAAAACGAGCACCTGTATCTTTCAGTGCGGGCCCTGATTTCTATTATTGTATTATGATATTCGTTTATCCTTACATAAGTTGGCGTCAACAAAATATTTTCGCATTAACAGGAGAAATTTCGTGATTTAAATATCGTGAGAAGATTTCGCCACTGCGAAAAATGCGTTTGGTTTAATGATGTCGAGCCCAAATCCTGTTCATGCCAGTGACACTATCCCACCTATTTCGCAATAATACAGAACGTGCTGCACAGCTTCGAACTTTCTCGATGTACTCCGTTACTCCTATCTGGTAAGGATCCCAGACCGAACAGCAGTACTACAAATGAGGAAAGACGTGCATAGTGTAGGCAGTCCCTTTAGTAGACATGTTACATTTTCTAAGTGTCCTGCCAATGAAACGCAGTCTTTGGTTTGCCTTCTCCACAACATTTTCTGTGAGTTCTTTCTAATTTAAGCTGTTCGTAATTGTAAATCCTTGTGATTCAGCTGAATTTAGGGACTTTAGATTTGACAGATTTATCGTGTAACTGAAGTTCAACGGATTCCTTGTAACACTCATGTAGATCACACAGTTTTCATTATTTAGGGCCAATTGCCAATTTTCGAACCATACAGACATCTTTTATAAATCGTTTTGCAATTTGCTTTGATCTTCTGACGACCGACAGTATCTTCTGAAACGATCTAGGACGGCTGCACAGATTGTCTCCTAAATCTTTTATATTCATGTGGAACAGCAAAGGGCCTATAATACTATCTTGGGGAACGCCAGAAGTCACTTCTGTCTTACTCGATGACTTTCCGTCGTTACTCCGAACTGTGACCTCTCCGACAGGAAATCTCAAATCCAATCACATGACTCAGACGATGTTCCATAAGTACGCAATTTCACTACAAGCGGCTTGTGTGGCACAGTGTCAAAAGCCTTCTGGAAATCTATAAATGGGGAACCAATTTTAAATCAGTAGCACTCAATACTTCGTGTGTGTAAAGAGCTGATTGTGCTTCACAAGTACGATGTTTTCTAAATCCACGTTGATTGTGCGCCAATAGATCGTTCTCTCCGAGGTAATTCATAATGTTCGAACACACCATATGTTCCAAAATCCTTCTGCATATCGACGTTAATGATATGGACCTGTAATTTAGTGGATTAATCCTATTGCCTTTCTTGAATATTGGCCTGATCTGTGCAACTTTTCAGTCCCTGGGTAAGGATCTTTCGTCGAGCGAGGTGTTGTACACTATTTGATTCTTAAGAATGGACCTATTGTATCAGCATACTCTGAAAGGAACGTAATTGCTATACAGTCTGACCGGAAGACTTGCAGTTATTAAGTAATTTAAGTTGCATCAGTACTTCGAGGATATATACTTCTAAATTACTCATGTTGGCAACGTTTCTTGATTCGATATCTGAATTATTTACATTGTCTTCTTTGGTGGACGAATTTAGGAATGCTGTGTTTAGTAACTCTGCTTTGGCAGCACTGTTGTTTTTCCATTGTCATCGCGCTAAGAAAGCACTGATTGTGTCTTGCCACTACCATACTTTACATACGACCAGAGTTTCTTTGAATGTTCTGCCAGGTATCGAGACAAAGTTCCGTTATGAACACTAATAAGCGTCTCCCGTTGAATTCCGCGCTGAATTGCGAGCTTCTGTAAAAGATCGCCTATCTTTGAGATTTTGCTTTCGTTTAAATTTGCCACGCTTTTTTGATTGTTTCTGCAACAGTGTTCTGACCCGTTGGGTGTACCACGGAGGATCAGCTCCGACGTTCGTTAGTGTATTTGGTATAAATCTCTCAATTGCTGTCGATATTATTTCCTTGAAATCAAGCTACACCCAGTCTACACTTAAGTAGTTAATTTCGAAGGAGTGGAGATGGTCTCTCAGGAAGACGTCACGAAACTTTTTACCTGCTCTTTTAATTAGGTACATTTTTCGATTATTTTTGGAGGATTTAGGGGTTGTTATTGTGGTCTTCAGTCCAGCGACTGGTTTGATGCCGCTCTCGATGCTATTCTGTCCTGTGCAAGCTTCTTCATCTCCCAGTACCTACTGCAACCTACATCCTTCTGAATCTGCTTAGAGTATACATCTCTTTGTCTCCCTCTACGATTTTTACCCTCCACGCTGCCCTCCAATACTAAGTTGGTGATCGCTTGATGCCTCAGAAGATGTCCTACCAACCGATCCCTTCTTGTAGTCAAGTTGTGCCACAAATTTCTCATCTCCACAATTCTACTCAATACCTTCTCATTAATTATGTGATCTACTTATCTAATCTGCAGCATTCTTCTGTAGCACCACACTTCTAAAGTTTCTATTCTCTTCTTGTCCAAACTATTAAGGGGTTATAATATTCAGTCCCGCTACGACAACCCTGTGTTCGCTAATCCCTGTCTGCGTTTCGATACTCTTTGTTAGCTGAGGATTATTTCGTGTTAAGAGGTTAAGTGCGTTTTCATGACCATTTAGTGTTTCCTTGGCGTCTTGAACTAACTGAACAAAATCATTTTTAGACAATGCGTTTACCCTCGATATATTGACATTTTCTTCAACATATCGTGGGTAAATTAAAGTCATCGCCAGCCATAGTTATATGAGTCGGGTACGTGATTGAAATTGAACTCAAGTTGTCTTTGAATCTTTCAGCAATTGCATCAACTGAGTTGGGAGGCCGGTAAAAGGATCCAATTACTATTTTATTTCGGTTGCTAAGAATGGCCTCTGCCCATACTAATTCACAGGAAATATCAACATCAATTTCACTACAAGATAAACTACTTCTAGCAGAAACACACACCACCGCCAACTGTGCTTAGCATATCCCTTCGGAACACGGTTACATTCTTTGCAAAAATTTCTGTTGAACTTAGTTCCAGCTTTAGGCAGCTTTCAGTGTCTATAACGATTTGAGCACCAGCGATTTCTATTAGTGCTTGGAGCTCTGGTATTTTCCCAACAGAACTTCAAAATTTTCCACTGTTATACGGATGTTCCCTGGATTTTCGTTCTTCCTGTGTTCGACCTGTAGCCTTTGAGACTGAAACCCTTTTTGTGTTTCCAGAGAGCTTCTAACCGAAAAGAACCGCCCAGTCCATGCCGGACAGCCCCTGCTACCCATGTAGCCGCCCCCTGGGTGTAGTGGACTCCTGATACATTCAGCGAAACCTGAAACCCAACCACCCAATGACGCAAGGAATCTGCAGCCTATACAGTCGCAGAACCGTCTGAGCCTCTAATTCAGACCCTCCACTCGGCTCTGTACCAGCGGACTGCAATCAGCCCTGTCGACAGTGCAGCAAATGGCGAGCTCTGCTTTCGTGTCGCAAGCAAGACTGGCAGTCTTTAGCACTTCGGTTAGCTTCTCGAAACCAGAGAGAATCTCTTCCAGTCCAAAGCGACACACTTCATTGGTACCTACGTGAGCCGCCACCTGCAGTTGGCTGCACCCGGTGGTCTTCATGGTATCTGGAAGGATCAGTTCCAAGTCTGGAACGACTCCACCCGGTATGCACACGGCGTGAACATTGGCTCCCTTTGCCTCCTTGGCTGCCATGTCCCTAAGGGGCGCCATAACCGTATAATATTGGAGCTCTTACCCATTGGGATTGTCCGGATCTTGTAGGCTGACAAGCTTTCTCTGATCAGAACGAGCGGCAGCATCTGGCCGAGGGACAGTGTCAGCGACTGGGATGTTTGTCAGACTAACACGGTAGGCCTTACATCTGGCGCCCTGGGGAAGTCTTTCGCAGCGTGCCACGCTCCGAGGCGACTTCCCACTCGATCACGTGTGAGGGGTCAACCTCAGTGTGAGTGGTAACCGGGCTGACCATCGGTGCATCCCGATCGGCAGACTCAGATGTGCTGGACGTCTGTTGGATTCCCCCGGCCAGCCCACAGTAGTGATATCCATCCACTGCAGCTTCAAGGTGTGTAACGAAAGCCGTCACAGCATGGAGCTGTGAGCGAAGTGTCGCCAACTAGGCTCGCATCCGCGCAGAGAAATCACAATCCGTATCCATACTAAACCAGCGGTATAAACGGAGGAAAACGCTAGACTGAGTCCAACAAATTAGATTATTAAGCAGAGGTTCAAAAACTGAACCACCAAAACACACAGATGAGGCTAAATAATGCGCTCCTGATGAGGAACTTGTAATATGTGACAAAAGCGGTTCACTTCCCGACACAAACGGAAACGCGAGAACTCTGTCTATTAAATGTTAAATTAACACGCAAAAAGTGAATAAATTAAACTACCAAAGCACATACACTCCTGGAAATTGAAATAAGAACACCGTGAATTCATTGTCCCAGGATGTGGAAACTTTATTGACACATTCCTGGGGTCAGATACACCACATGATCACACTGACAGAACCACAGGCACATAGACACAGGCAACAGAGCATGCACAATGTCGGCATTGGTACAATGTATATCCACCTTTCGCAGCAATGCAGGCTGCTATTCTCCCATGGAGACGATCGTAGAGATGCTGGATGTAGTCCTGTGGAACGGCTTGCCATGCCATTTCCACCTGGCGCCTCAGTTGGACCAGCGTTCGTGCTGGACGTGCAGACCGCGTGAGACGACGCTTCATCCAGTCCCAAACATGCTCAATGGGGGACAGATCCGGAGATCTTGCTGGCCAGGGTAGTTGACTTACACCTTCTAGAGCACGTTGGGTGGCACGGGATACATGCGGACGTGCATTTTCCTGTTGGAACAGCAAGTTCCCTTGCCGGTCTAGCAATGGTAGAACGATGGGTTTGATGACGGTTTGGATGTACCGTGCACTATTCAGTGTCCCCTCGACGATCACCAGAGGTGTACGGCCAGTGTAGGTGATCGCTCCCCACATCATGATGCCGGGTGTTGGCCCTGTGTGCCTCGGTCGTATGCAGTCCTGATTGTGGCGCTCACCTGCACGGCGCCAAACACGCATACGACCATCATTGGCACCAAGGCAGAAGCGACTCTCATCGCTGAAGACGACACGTCTCCATTCGTCCCTCCATTCACGCCTGTCGCGACACCACTGGAGGCAGGCTGCACGATGTTGGGGCGTGAGCAGAAGACACCCTAACGGTGTGCCGGACCGTAGCCTAGCTTCATGGAGACGGTTGCGAATGGTCCTCGCCGATACCCCAGGAGCAACAGTGTCCCTAATTTGCTGGGAAGTGGCGGTGCGGTCCCCTACGGCACTGCGTAGGATCCTACTGTCTTGGCGTGCATCCCTGCGTCGCTGCGGTCCGGTCCCAGGTCGACGGGCACATGCACCTTCCGCCGACCACTGGCGACAACATCGATGTACTGTGGAGACCTCACGCCCCACGTGTTGAGCAATTCGGCGGTACGTCCACCCGGCCTCCCGCATGCCCACTATACGCCCTCGTTCAAAGTCCGTCAACTGCACATACGGTTCACGTCCACGCTGTCGCGGCATGCTACCATTGTTAAAGACTGCGATGGAGCTCCGTATGCCACGGCAAACTGGCTGACACTGACGGCGGCGGTGCACAAATGCTGCGCAGCTAGCGCCATTCGACGGCCAACACCGCGGTTCCTGGTGTGTCCTCTGTGCCGTGCATGTGATCATTACTTGTACAGCCCTCTCGCAGTGTCCGGAGCAAGTATGGTGGGTCTTACACACCGGTGTCAATGTGTTCTTTTTTCCATTTCCAGGAGTGTATATGAAACTTACAATTCGCTCGTGGTTAGGAATTCGTAAAAGTCACAAAATCAGTTACTTCCTTGTTGCTGCTTGCGTCTCGGCTAGCTACTGCTGCCTGACAATTCTCTTTGCTCTGTACACAAGGTCAGCCACTCTCCTTTTCCTCGGGCACATTCAGAAGTCTACTTTTAAAGGTCTCGACACCAGTGTATAACCGTCGTTTCAGTCAATGTAGACCTACAACCTAGGCAAAATCTGTTCTATTGAACACCCTGTAGCACGAAAGAAAACCAGTTATAGGACACACTTCGCTACTGGCGAATTTTCGAAACTACTGTTGACTGCATTCACTCAGAGTCAAACGACTGTTGAACGAAACTTTGTTAGGAATCAACAGACGACGCTGCATTCGTGCAAATGTTACGATCTGCCAATATTTTAACATAAGCAAACGGTGCTTGGTTTTAAAATACGTCACGTACAAGATTTCCAAATTGAGCAGAATATTCGTCTCGAAAAATCAGCTAGAAGATGACAAGTAAGGAACTTGTAGATACATCTCTCCGAATCGAAGACACTACTCAGCTGATATCCCGAGAAGAATCTGTCAGTACAATTTGTCGTCAAGCTCGCCTTTGTATATATTGATACGAAGTTAAGGACGTAATTTGGCTGTCATGTGAGTCCTAGAAATACTTCTTCTATTTGCCAAGTAACATGGATAGAAGTGGAGACGACTCCAACACAATGTATATTTCTAGGTTTGCGACACATGTTTCGCCAGCTTTTTAAACCTGAGAGGACGGAAATTCATAGTGGAATACTGACTGTAGCTTATGATTATTGGCACGGTGGTTGATTATATGCTGCAGTATTTCCTGCACAATTAATTTTATATTCAGTAAAATGCATTTCACCACAAAATATTAACAGCCTAACAGATAAAATAGGTTCAATGCATGAAATGAAATCTGAATCATCTCTACTGTAATCTCAGATTAAGTTCGAACGCACCTGATAGTTGTACAAATTCAGAATGATCTCACCAATCATCCCCCTTTCTTTCAGATTTTGAAGAGTGTAATACAGGACTCTCTGGAGTGTACATTGAACTTCGAACACCAAATTAGTTCTCCGTCAAATTTTTATGGTCAGCATATTCTGTAGGTAAAAATGAGCACTTCAGGTCTATGTTCGGGATGAAAATGTGCATAAATGCATATACTCACCAGAATGTGCTTACTCTGATTCCATGTCTCTCAGGCCACATTTATCTTTTGATACTCATGCATATAATAAACGTAATATTTACGAAAATCAAAGATATTATTCCTTACTTTTACATGAACGGCTAGGTCACCAGTTGACGCTTTCCTGCCCGACGGTACTTTGAAGTCCCTTCAGGTTCTAGAGTTACAAAGTATCATGGAGTTGAATTTATGCACTGGTATCCTCTCTGTAAATTTATGTAAGTCCTCTTTAGTAAAGGAAACTCTATGGCTGCGATAGTCTAATATCTCTACACACATGAGGACAGAAAGTAATAGACTGTTGTACTGCTGTGTTGTTCACATCTTCATAAGAGTGGTGGCCGTGCTGAAGTGAAAGGAGATTATTATGAGTATTTTCATGTTTGCTATTTCATGTAGTATTGTTTTATTTAATGTAATCTGATATTGCTAATGCAATAAGTAAATAACACGAACAGCTCGGGTAAATCCGGGAGAGGCGCCGCATGCGGTATAGACTGCGCACAACTTGTACACCCCGCATCTCGTGGTCGTGCGGTAGCGTTCTCGCTTCCCACGCCCGGCTACCCGGGTTCGATTCCCGGCGGGGTCAGGGATTTTCTCTGCCTCGTGATGGCTGGGTGTTGTGTGATGTCCTTAGTTTAGTTAGGTTTAAGTAGTTCTAAGTTCTAGGGGACTGATGACCACAGATGTTAAGTCCCATAGTGCTCAGAGCCATTTGAACCATTATTTTTAACACCTTGTACTTTCGACAAAGGCTGACACAGTGTGTGCATATCGGCACTGCAGTAGCTCATTTGACTGCAGACCTTAGTAAAAGTGTTTACGTTTCCATCAAGGAAGTTCTACATAACCTCTGGTCGGAATAACTGAGGCAAACCTGTAAACATCCCTTCGAAACCTTTTTCAGCGTCACGATTAGTTCTTAGTGTATGCCGAACAGTCAAATGTTTCCAAATTTTTGAGTACTTGTAGTAACAGTAAGTTCTACTGGGCGTGATTTGATTCTTGTGCGGCCGTCTTAGCTATCAAGTTCACGAATTTGTGAGGTACCACGTCTCTCCCCTACTTATCGGAATATATAGTGTAATAAAATCCCATACACTTGCTGTTCATTTTTCTCTCTAGGAATACTTGCAGCACAAATCAAATAAGGCTTTAAACAAGCGAAAACATATTCGATTTATTTCTATTTGCATTCAAATGACTTAGCATGCATTCTTAGGGAGTTCACACAGACTCGTGAACATCAGCGCATAATATTATTCAATACTCCCGAAAATATATATTGGGCAATTATTTAAAATTTATTCGGCAGGTACTGACAAAATAATTATACACAATTTGTAAATTAAATTATATTTTTAACTCAATCAAAAAGCGAGCTATTTATCTACACTAGTGAACTACTTAAATATATAAGTACAATACCATCAAAATTATTGTTAACAGTTCATTGTTTCTCCTTCACTCCACAACAAATTTGTAACCAAACAAGTATTTATGCGTGTATAAGACAAGTTCTGATTAAAAAAACTGGATAGTTTTGCCTTTTTTTAGCATGCGGCATGCGGGAATTTACATATGTAACTAAAAATGTGCGCCATCTCTCCCGGATTAGCCCATTATCCTTACGAGACTCCGAAGTCTCACTTGTGTTTTCTACATAAAAATTAAAATAAACGTACATAAACCTATTACAATGGACTGCCCTATTCTAGTTGCTGTGGTAATAGTCTCCCCAAATATTAAAACCATTGGTACAGATTTTAGAGTTAAAATCATGTATTTTTCGATATTACTCTAAAAACAAATATTGTTCTCTCTCCAGATGATTTTCGTGTGATTACTCGAAACATGTCTTGCAAGAAGGGACAATGGCAGTACTTTTATATCTGTATAGTTAGCAATGACGAAGACAGGTTGCACCAAATAGTGTTGTTAAAATTAAACCAATAGTGCGTTCATTTTGCCCTTCATTCGGGGGGGGGGGGGGAGGGGGGGGGGACAGAAGTCTATAGCGGCCATCCAGAATCAGTCTCTTCTTTAAATAGCTTAGAGGTAAATTGCGGATGATTCCCTTGTGGGGGAGGGGAGAGGGGAGGACTGTAGAATTCTTTACCAATCGTCGTCCAATTTGAGCTTGCGCTTCTCTTGAAATGATTTGTCGATGACGGGAGAACGGAAATTTCTCCCTCTTCCCCCCCTCCCGATCCTCCCTCTCTCTCTCTCTCTCTCTCTCTCTCTCTCCCCGTGTGTGTTGACGACCAACTAGACAGAAGTGGTACTGTATTTCCCAAGTCGACGCTCAGCGCGACTTCTGTTCTCTTCCAAGATCGGAGTCATTTCTCCTAAGTGCAAATGTTTGTGGACTTTTTGAGGCAGCACGGCAGTAGAGGGGCGGCGGTCGCGTAAGGAAATAAAAAGTTAGGTGAAATGTATGAGAGGAGAGGCGAGGGCGTGGAACGGCCTCATTAGAGTGAGGCACCTGGAAGCACCGCCGCAGCTGCGGCGGCAAAGACGGACATTCGCATGCGAGGCCGCCACCCGCGACTACGCTGTGGTGGCAGGTGTTGGTGGGGGTGGGGGCGGGGGCGGGGGCGGGGGCGGGGGCTGGTTGCAGGGCCCTCAACTGGCGGACGAGTGCCTCAACAGCTTCGTTAGCAGCCACCGAGGCCGGCCACACCAGGCCTGCCGCCCGGCTCGCATTTTCTGCTCCTGCTGCAAATGTAGCCTCGACACACAACTAGCCTACTTCACCATCACTGGAATTTCTCTCGTGCAGAAACTTAATTCGTAGTCTATGGGAGGTCCGTAGTTCAATGACATTTTAGTATAAACTGAGACATGCTCGTGTGGTAAAGTAGGTTCCCCAGAACGCATTGTCTTCTGTGTGCAATATTCGAAGAATAGACATTCTCTACACTTAGACAACACAGATACAGATTTACACATATACACAGAAATAAGAGACGAAGAACAATTGCACAAAGGAATTCATTAACAAACATTATTTCAAAAACAACACATGAAGAGTTCCTTGCGCGGACGACGTAACTGTCATGCCCATATGCAACGAAACTACAATCTCCAGATGGTACCAGTAAATAAGACACACAAAGAACTGCGAATCAGACAACATGCCAACACGCACTGTATATGTCATCCAGATAATAGTTATGGATAGTGAATACTGGATTAAATGTAGTGCAAGGTCTCGTAATCTAGCCAAGGAATCACTCAAACGGATGAGTACCTGTTGTTAGTGCTTACTAATAGTAGTATCATTTCCCTACTACTAACTATAAATAATTTTTTGTGACTGGCAGTCAACAGCTCGAAGAGACCATTCCGAGGTATTTACCGCCGGATACAATCTGTGATTGCACTAACAATTGTATCCTTCTTAAAACATAATTTTATTTTTATATCTACTTCGAATTATTGTTATTAAAAATATTATTCTTTGGCAAATGTTGCAGGTAAAAACAAAATAAAAAACTACAGAAAAGATAACAGACCAGAAATGTAACTGTACGACCTTTTCTAAAGTATCACGAAATAGGTCTTTAAATTTTTAACAAATAAATAAAAATAAAACTTTTAGTGACTGGATTCACAGTCAGTCATCAGTATTGTAAACATGTGCGCCTTGGCCAATATTATTTATGCAGTGACAACGATAACAGTGCATAAGGTTTACGCCATTTTTAGGATTCTGTGTCTCAATCTATAAGACCGAAACACTTACAATGTCGCTTTTTGTCCGTTTGTCTGTCTCTCTCTCTGGCTGTTAAGACCCTTTTTTTCAGCAGCAGTTCCAATTTATGTCACACACTAATGTCTATGATCCCTCGGTCGCGTAAAAATGGTAAGCTTCTAAGACAGTGCAATCAAAGCACTCGACCATTTCTCTCACATCCTACTTTCGAAAATTCACTCATCAAAACGTTTACGGTACTTCCCCGTTGACATAGAATCATCGACTTTGACAAGAAGCAAAGTTTTACAGTACGAATAAAGGAAATTCAAACCCGAAAATTGTTAATCTGTAATTATATCATAGGAAAAATATTTTTGTCATTTTTATCTGTCTGTTTGTCTCCCCCTCGTTAAGAACCCTTTTTCTCTGCAACAAACTGGCTTATCACGTTCGTATTTATGCCGGTTTCTGAAGTCTATGGACACCTGACGAAGCAAAAAAAATTAAGCTTCTAAGTCAATGCAATCAAAAGATTCAATCATTTATGTCACGTACATTCATAAATCTATTATCTAGAATCATGAAATTTGGCAAGAAGCAAGGTTTCAAATACAAGTAAATATAACAAAGCTGTTAAACTGTAATTATATCACATTAAAAAAAATCTTTTGCCGTTTGAACATTCTTTGCATTCGTCATCCGTCAGAAGCATAATAGACGAACGTTGCTGAATGCAAACATAAAACGTGAGCTGTAGTCGTGTTTTAGTAAATAAATAAATACTGTTTTATTAAATCTTCTCTGTCTACATGTATAAAATGAAGACCCCTGCTCGCTTCTTTCTGTATGTCGGGGCTGGTCTGAGGAAGTGCTGCAGAGATTTTGATACGGTCTTGGAATTCCTGGGACAAAAATCTTGCCAGTATCCCACTTGCACTTGCCCACTTGTTAATTATGTGGTATCCTTCCCGCTATATAGAGACACGTAGTTCTAAAGTGTAGGTATATGCTGAAACACAATATTTGCTGAACTCCATTTGATAATGTCGCATTTGTAACAGTGTATTTCACTAATAAAACGTGCGAAACTTAATAAATACTAGCTAATTAAACAACAGCCATGAAGGGACCATGCCACTGTCCTGTCCTGTCATGGCCATGGTACCCTACAGAAATAAAATCATTGTTTTATAATTCAGGTAATCACGATGTCCTTTAAAATGTGTAAAATTTTCCTGTATCTTTTCACCTGTCTTTAGCGCAGTAAGCCCACCGGACAAAAAATTAATCGCTTCCCCGTACCTACCTGGGACATCACTAATACTCTGTTTTAGGATCTTGCGACCTCTGTGTTTTTATACAACATTACGTTAC
Source organism: Schistocerca gregaria (assembly GCF_023897955.1). Classification (NCBI taxonomy): domain Eukaryota; kingdom Metazoa; phylum Arthropoda; class Insecta; order Orthoptera; family Acrididae; genus Schistocerca; species Schistocerca gregaria. Next base: position 396,613,684 of record NC_064921.1, on the reverse strand, counting down.
TGCGACTGGTACACCATTCTTTCTAGGTGCTCAGAATGCGTTGATGCGCCAACGGCTATATGAACATCATTTCACTGTTATAAACTGGTACCACTTCAACATTGTCCAAAGCGCTCCAGTAGAAACCATTCTTCTCACTTAACTCTGTCAATACCAATGGTTTCTGTCTGATTTTTTTTAAGTAGCACTACCTTTCGCATGAAACAACCGACCTAGACATCTAGTGGTACACCGAGGTACTCCTACGAATGTAGTGCATTGTGGTAGTCAGAGCGTTCACGGCAACACATCGTCTGGAAGATGGTGCTGAGTACTTTTAGGAGATCATGACATGTGCTTCTTCTATAGTGATCATAATGAGCTCATTGACAGTGAAAGTAAGTACATTTAAAGGCATTGCAATGTAAATTTGAGTTTGCGCGACTGCTTTTATCAATGGTTTCGAAATGAAACCACTGAAGCAGTAAATACTTTTGATATAAATTTATTAAATTTTAATCCCGTTTTTGCTTTTTATTCAACATTCAGTTAATCCACAAGCTGCAGACATTCAGCAACAGATGCCTGAGGTACATCCTCGGGATACGGTGGGCAAATGTCATCTCTAACGAAACGCTTTGGGAAAGAACAAACCAGAAGACAATTGAGCTACAAATCAGAAGCAAGAAGTGGAGATGCCTGAGGTACATCCTCGGGATACGGTGGGCAAATGTCATCTCTAACGAAACGCTTTGGGAAAGAACAAACCAGAAGACAATTGAGCTACAAATCAGAAGCAAGAAGTGGAGATGGTTAGGACATACTCTTAGAAGACCAAATGAACACACTGCGAGAGAAGCACTTGGCTGGGTCCCGCAAGGATGACGGAGACGAGGCAGGCTCAAAATGGCATGGAGACCGCCAGTTGAAGCAGAAGATACTAGCAGAAGACGGAACAATATGGCGATACTTTGTTACAGCCCTATGCTCCACATAAGGAGTTAAAGGAATTAATAAATAATACTAAACATTCAATATTATGTTTAAGGCGTTATGAGCTCATTGAAGTTTACAGATGCAGGATTTTGTATAAGGAAAAATACATAATTGCTTTTATATATATCACATGAAAAGATGGGTGGTTGAGAACTGTATCTCCCATTGGTTACAAAGTGAAACCACCTCATTAAAACAATTAACTGTTTACTTTTCGTCAATATCTTCTTGAATTCGTTGCATACGGTAATGACAAAGATTAATTTTGTTAAAAAATATTAAAATTATATTTCAAGGTGAAACTGTGCAGTCCTACAGCGTCGACCGCACACCGACAAGCACAACGCCGTGAAGCGGTATCAGGAAGGTGCTGACCCGCGAGCCAATGGAAAGAGCGGGCAGCGACACACCTCCAGGAAGATAGACGTAACCAGCCGCCCATCACTGGTCGGGCCCAGTTGGGTCGCAGACTTGGAGAGCATCACTCCCGAGTAATAGGAAGACGGTTATTAGCCTGCATTCTGCGAGTAGTAATAGTGTATAAAGTACTTGCATGCAGGGGGCACAGGAAGCAATTTAAGCTATGTTCCTTTTCTTTTTAGAAAAAGTGTCATATTAATTAGAAACTTTAATGAACAGATCATTTCGGAATCTTTACACCGCCCATCACAACTTCTCTCCTTTCTTGTTTGTATTGGTGCTGACTCTCATAATAGCCGACACAATAGAAACCACCTCATTAAGGTAACTGATCGCTTTTTGCCAGTTTTTTTCTTGTATTCTCTGCTTACTATGATAATAAAGGTCAATTTTGCGAAAAATTTTAATTTTTTTTTTTATTCTTAGGACCAGGGGTTAAGGAGGTAACTAATACCGTACGACTGTTCTGCATGTTTCCCTTGCAAACCAGTGCACAATTCTTCGTACATAAATTAACGAATTTCTATCCTGTTCCGCTGGCACTTTGATGTTTCTGTACGCTCACTTAAGTCATATCGTATTCTCATAGATCCTGTGCAAGGTCTATGCCAGTAGAAGAAAATTAGTTTCGCAGTTTTCCTCAGCAATAGCTTCTCTAAGTTTGTGCTGCACTGATCTGATGCGATCGAAGCAGCGTCTCTCTAAATCTGTTCAGTCCTTCTCTCATCCTGACTGATAAATACATTTGTCTGCAGAACTTACGGATTAACGGAACTTTATCAAGATGTGTGTGTGCTAAGAAACAAAGCTCTAATGGAACGTGGACCGTACATAGCAAGAGCTGCAAAAGTGTAGTATGAGAAATAAGATAACTGAACGAAATATGCAATGGAACGAACAGAAATTACTTTTTTATTGTTTTATTGAAAGAAAACAATTACACTGTCCCCGCGATTCATGATGGTCCCCAGGGCACCACAAGACGCAGTACTAGGTTCGTAATTGGGTGTGTGATCACTCTGTAACGTGCTCTCATGCTGGCCACGAGTTTGGTGAGGAGTTCTTGTGGTGGGGCGTTCCGTTCCTCCAGCAGGGCCACCATCACCTGATGAATCGCCTTACATGCATGCGGACGTGCCGCAGTACGTCTTCCCATCGCATCCCACAATTGCTCGATAGGATTTAAATCTGGGTAGCGAACAGGCCAGTCCAATCCGCTGAATACCCCCTTGTTCCAAGAGCTCCTCCACTTCAGCTGTTCGATGTGGCCCAGTATTGTCATTCATAAAAAAAAAAGAAGTCAGGACGGAATGCATCAATGAGAAAACACACACTGGGGAGGAGTACACTGTCAGAATAACGGTGACTGGCGAACGTACCGTGTTAAAGATTTAGAGGTCAGTACACCCAAGCACTATTATGCCTCCTTGCACCACAACATCGGGACCAACCAAACGATTATGTTCGGCACTGTTCTTGGGCCAATTATATGTTCCTAGCCGCGCGGGATTAGCCGAGCGTCCCGGCGGAGATTCGAGTGCTTAGGGGCTGATTACCTTAGCAGTTAAGTCCCATAAGATTTCACACACATTTGAACATTTGATTAGCCGAGCGGTCTCAGGCGCTGCAGTCATGGACTGTGCAGCTGGTCCCAGCGGAGTTTCGAGCCCTCGGGCATGGATATAGGTATTTGTCCTTAGTATAATTTAGATTAAGTAGTGTGTCATACATGTTCCTACATCTCGCCATATGAGGGCACATAATGTGTCCAACACCTTTCTGAAACCTACTAACATGGAATCTAACAGTTCATTTGCTATTAGATTTAGCAAGATATCTTTATTTGAAAAGAAAAAGTTATTTTACGCACCAGTAGTGTGTTTTCCTGACTACCTACTGATTCTTTGAGAGAATTTTAATTTTCCCCAGGAACAGAGGCCGGCCGGTGTGGCCGTGTGGTTCTAGGCGCTACAGTCTGGAACCGCATGACCGCGGTTAGTTAGGTTTAGGTAGTTCTAAGTTCTAGGGGACTGATGACCAAAGATGTTAAGTCCCATAGTGCTCAGAGCCATTTGAACCAGGGACACAATAAGGATTGAGCTCAGAATACGTTCTAGGATACCTTAACAGACAGACGTCTGCGATGTTTGTATGCAGTACTTGACATGTTCTATTGTGTTTAATAAGCAAGAGTGATCAGCGATTTTTTTCCAGTGACTAGCGATTACTGGTTTCGCAAGAGATTTTCGACTCATTTGAGCTAGAAAACGAGCTAATACTGCAACATATGAAATAGTACATCGAATATAATTTCCGTCAGCGCCTGTTGCGGTGCTCGCTTTCGAAACTGTTAATTTTATCTTATCCAAACCACGGATTCTTATTTCAATATATGTGAGTGTGGGGTAAATATTCGTGTGTTGGCGTCCTTATTTAGGTATATTAATATTTACAGTTGTGTTATAAATGTTGATATGGCTAAATATCAAGGCATTGTTCTGAGCCAAAGCTTGTTCTAATAATGTGATAATCACTTGATTGCCAGAGATACTAAAATCGTGGTGTTGCCAAGGAAAATAGAGAGGTATTCGAAAAGTCTATAACGTCGGTCCTTATGAATGTACGCCAGCTGGACTGCTACGAGTGAGCCAAGGATTTCGAGTGATATAAGAGTTTGGAAGAAGGCCGTGGAGACGTTCAAGATGACGAGCACCCCGGACGGACCAGCACATTATCAACCAAAGAAATCGTGAAAAATTAAAGAAATGATTATGAATATCGCCGAAACACAGTGAGATAAGTCATCGTTGATGATACTATATCAACTGACACATGCAGTGGAAATCTGTCGGATGTTTTGCTTTGAAACGTGTGACGGCAAAATTTACAAATTTTTTTAGTTTCGACCAAAAGAGACGGTGAATCTAAATTTGCTAAGGAGTTGGTAGATGAAACCAACAACGATGTACAACTACTGAAATGCGTCATAATCTGTGATGAAATAGGAATTCCCGGATATGACGTCTAAACTAAGTCTAAACCGCGGCTGTGGAACCCAAGATCTAAAAATGTTCGACAAGTGCAGTCAAATGTGTTTATTCGCACTGCCTTCTTCCATCTTAGTGGTATCGTGCACCACAAGTTTTTGCCAGGAGGTCGAAAGATCCACAAGTACTACTTACATGTTCAATTCCGCGAAGCAGCTCCAAAATACAAGCCCAGAATTAAGGCGAAACAGTTTAAACTTCCTGACATTAAAACTGTGTGCTGGACCGAGACTCGACCTCGGGGTCTTTGCCTTTCGCGAGCAAGGGTCGTGAGTTGATCTTAGGTAGTATCTCGGTTGGTTTGGACATTTATCGCCCTCGCCATCACATATTAGGACGTTTCTCGTGGAGCACAGCTACATGTTGGGGGCTATACCGGAGACACGGAATCCAACAGCAAAGACTTATTATGGCGTTCTCCAAAACTGGAATTCGGCTAACAAAATTGTAGGACGCCACCCCACGGTCGACTGGATGCGGGTTTGGTGAGCCATCCACCGCGCCCTTCCTGTCAGCGTTAGTGCGGTCGACGTGGTATGTGGTCAATAACGAAAAATTTTTGACCAGACGAAGGCTACATACCATCCGCCTAACTGACGACCATATGTGCCCGTGTTGCGAGACTGTAGACACGGACGAACACAGACTGAATTGTGGCCCCGCACGCGAGTGCTGGAAACGGATCCGCCAGATACTGGTTTTCCTGCTGCGCAGTCCCTATGTTTCGGTTGTGCCCCTGGACCTCTTTGATCCCGACGTCCCGACGCCGTCTATTTCCCGATGACCCGGATGAATGCGGTCAGTTGGGTACAAGGTATAGCGATACACTACATGTACCACGACGACGGAAAGGAAGTCCTCGATTTGAGGATATGATCGACGCTTCCCCAGTCTTAACGAAGAGAACGGAATATCGGAACCTTCTGGCCAACTATTTGGGATCGACATGGACCCATCGCCCAGCTGGGGTGTGCCGGGTGTGAGAAGAAATTGACTTGCAGACATGATGTTTGCACAATACCCCTACGGCAGGAGAAACAGTCTGTGACTGCGTGCAGCGGCTCCGGACGCTCCGACGGTTGATGACTGGTGATGTCTATTGCAATGATGACTGCCTGTTACTGGCCGCCCGTTTCGATAAGGTGATCCCATAAGATGGTTCTTTTTAGTTCACATTATCGACATAATTTTTGGCGTATGGTTTCCTTGATTTTGTTGCTTCTTACATAATAAAAAATAATTAAATAAATAAAAAATTAACAAAAATGTGGTGGTGCTCTTAAGTGGTAGGACGGGAGAGACATCGTGACTAGGCGTCGGATCCCTACCCGTCTCGTCTCCTCCAACATGCCGCTGACTGTGCTACACTAAAAAAAAAAAAAAAAAAAAAAAAAAAAAAAAAAAAAAAAAAAAAAAGTTGGTACACCACTTGCCCACGAAAGGAAAATTTCCCGAGTTCGAGTGTATGTCCGGCACACAGTTTTAATTTTCTGGAGAGTGAAAATTTCATTCTAATAAAACAATTAATCGCCTTTCCACCACGAGAACACACTTGCTCAAGTTTCGTTGCTTTTTGGCGACTTCCGACCTAAAACAACGATTTAATATGGCTCCAGGCTGCATATTCGCCAGACATGGCCCAAATAGAACATTTTTCTGTTCCTAAGAATAATGAAAACGTTAAAGGGTCGTCGTTTTATAACCATGAATGAAATTGAAAACACTCCTTGGGGAGGTAAAAGGTATCTGAATGACTCTTCTGTACGTGTTTTAGGGATTGGAAAACAGGTTGGCTGAAATGTTGCGAACCTCCCCCCTCCCCATCCTCTTCCCTCCCCCCTCCACTCCCCTTCCCTTCCCTTCCCTTCCCTTCCCTTCCCCAGTGAACCTCGCTAATTAAACTGTGCACAACGGATAACTGAATGAATTTATTAGCACAAGCTGATGTCTTTAAAACGTTGCAAATTAATTCAGTAAAAGCTACTCCAAATGCAACGAGAATAATAATAAGCCTAAACACAAAACAATGTGTGTGTGTGTGTGTGTGTGTGTGTGTGTGTGTGTGTGTGTGTGTGTGTGTGTGTGTGTGTGTGTGTTGGGGCTTATGGGCGTTCAACGTCGAGGTCATCAGCGCCGTGACACACATTAAAAGGAACGAATGTGGGCAGACCTAATAAAACTGAAACACACACGCAAAGAAGGCAGGAAATGAAGGAAAATGCTACATAATAAACGTAAGGAAAGGGAAAACATAGCAACAAGAATGCCACAGGAAAATGTCATTGGCTGGCCACTTACATAAAAGATGGGCGAGCTTGTCACACAGTGACCAAATTAAAATCTTTGTAAAAACATTTGACATGGCACAGAACTTTAAAACTTTAACCACATTCGTCCGAGTGTTGCCTAAAAGAGATGGCAGGTCCGCTGGCAAGTCAGCCGCGGCCCACTGGTCAGAAAATAAAACGCAATCCAATAACACGTGGCGTACAGTGACCTGGACGCCGCAAGCACCACACATTGGAGGGTCCTCCCGCCGGAGCAGGAAGCCATGCGTCATAGGCCTATCCGAAGCCGAGTGAGGAGAACCTCGTCCCGTTGACGGGGCTGAAAGGAAGTACACCACACAGGCGTTGTGGGCATCACTATAAAGAGCTTATTGTCAGTCACTTCCAGCCAGTCATCCTTCCACCGACGCATGACTCGTGAGCTCAACAGCGAGGTAAGTGCGTGTAGGGGTATAGCACACTGAGATGCTTGTGGATCGAGACACGCCTCCTTGGCTGCGAGATCTACCCTTTCATTCCCAGCAATGCCGACATGCCCCGGAACCCAGCAGAAAGCCACGACCTTCCCCAATCGCTGTAGTTGGAGGAGGGCATCCTGGATGGTGTTGCAATGAGTGGAGGGCAGTTAGTGAATCGGAACAGACAAGAAATTTAGGACAGCAATAATGTCTCATGTGTTCCAGTGCCCGCAAGATCGCAGACAATTCTGTGTCAAAGACAGTAAAAGTCCGAGGCAGTCGGACCTTGAGGACACGATCCGGAAAAACAACAGAGCAACCAAAGGAATCCCCTTGATTCGACTCATACGTAAAAACAACTACATAGTCGTGGTGCTTAGATAAAATGGCAGAAAATGCTGAATTAAAAACGGTGGCAGGAGTGCAATCTCTCTGGTACTGCAATAAATCTAAAATAACTCCGGGCCTCATCAGTAACCAGGGTAGCAAGCGGTTAAAACCCACGATTTGGGGTTGTACAGACTCCACAGCGAGGGACTCTAGCACACGTTGCACACGGATCCCAAACGGCAACGTAGACCGGGGACGGTGGGTAAAAAGGCGGGCCAGAGGTGGTTGAGCAACAAAATGGTGAGCAGGCGAGGTGGGAGCTCCAAGAAACTTACAAGCCTGGCGCACCAGCAGGAGCTGCCGCCGGATGGTAAGTGGCGGTTCCCCAGCCTCAGCACAGAGGCTGGGTATGGGACTGGTCCGATAAGCACCCGTGGCCAGTCGAATCCCAGCATGGTGAACAGCGTCAAGGATCTGCAAATAAGAAGGCCTCGCTTACCCATATACTGTGCACCCATAGTCCAACCGTGAACGCACGAAAGCTCGGTAAAACTGAAGGAGACGCGTCCTATCCGCTCCCCAAGACCTGTGGCTGAGGCACTTGAGGATGTTGAGTGCCTTCAGGGTTCTGGCTTTCAGGTCACGTAGGTGTGGCAGCCATGACAACCTGGAGTCAAAAATTAGGACCAGAAACCGCACCATTTCTCTAAAATGTAGGACAGTATCTCCCATATGCAAGGCAGGCAAAGTAAAAAGACGACGAGAACGATTAAAATGAACACAAACACACTTATCGGCAGAAAACCGAAAACCCGTCTTTGCACCCCACTCCTCTAACCGCCGCACTGCTAGCTGCAACTGACGGCTCAGGGTCGCAACACTGGATGAGGAACATAAAACAGCAAAGTCGTCCACAAATAAGGAGCACTGTACTGGACTCCTCACTGTAGACGTTATACTGTTGATGGCTATGGCAAAGAGGGTAACTCTTAAAACACTGCCCTTGGGGACACCGGTCTTTTGCTCAAAGCGATCAGACAGTGTGTCACCAATTCGGGTTCGAAAAAACCGCTGAGACAGAAAAGACCGAATGAAAATGGGGAGGCGCACACGCAAGCCCCATTGATGCAGTTGTGCAAGAATACAGTGTCTCCAAGTAGTATCATATGCCTTACTGATATCAAAGAAGATACCGATACAGTGATGCTGACGGAGGAAAGCCTGCTGAATAGCCGCCTCTAGGAGGATCAGGTTGTCGACCGTGGACCGAAATTTTCGGAAACCACACTGAGAGCGGCCAAGGAGCTGTCTGGTCTCTAACAGCCAGACGTTCCAGGGTCTTTCCAACACTGCTTGTCAAGGCGATACTCCGATAACTACTGGGACATGTGCGGTCCATTCCTGGTTTGAGGAGAGGGATGAGAATTGCCTCCCTGCAAGAGACGGGGAACGCTCCTGTCTGCCATATGAGATTAAAACATTCGAGGAGGATTTCCTTTGACGCCGCTGGCAGATGTCGAAGCATGGAGTACCGGATGCGGTCGTGACCTGGTGCAGTGTCAGAAGTCTCAGTAGGTGCCGAGCCAAGTTCCCACATGGAAAAAGGGGAGTTGTAGGCCTCAGAGCTGTTCGACCGAAAGTCCAAGTTTGCTCTTTCGACAGTCGGACAGTAGCGACGAAACGCTGGATCCTGGTCTGCAGTGGCAGTACTTTGTGCAAAGTGCTCTGCCAGCGTCTGAGCAATGGCTCTGGGTGTCGTTTGGAGACATCCCTGGTTCAGGACTGCAGCTATTGGTAAACGACTGCGTTGACTGGAAATCCTCCAGATGGCTTCCATACTTTTGTGGAACAAGTGGAACGGTTGATGGAGTCCAGAAACTCCTGCCATGACCTTTTCTTGCTCTCTTTAATGACACCGCGTGCCCTAGCTCTCGCGATTCGAAAGGCGGTAACACTGACCGCTGTTGGGCGGCATTTAAATCGTCTAAGAGCCGCACGCCTGTGCGGATGGCTGAATGGCACTCTTCTGTCCACCAAGGCACAAGGGGCCGCTTAAAAGGGTCAAAAGACTTTGGTATGGACAGGTCAGCAGCATAATGGATCACTAGTGTGATGTGATCCACCCACTCCTGTCTGCTGCTGTGGCGTTCAAAGACAGCCAACCGACTGAACATTGGCCAGTTAGCCCTGCCAATCATCCACGATGCGGCCTCTGCTCCAGCAATGCACCATCCAAGAGATGAATGCGGGTGGGGAAGTGATCGCTGCAATGAAGGTAGTCAGTGACCCCCCAGTGAACAGAGTCGCTGAGGGTTGGAGAGCAGAAAGATAGGTCAATGGCTGAGAATGATCTTGTAGCAGCAGATAAATGAGTCGGACTACCAGTGTTGAGGATGTTAGGAGGCTCTCCAAAACTCTACCTCGATCGCTAAGAGAAGTGGAGCCCCACAGGACATGATGGGCAGGGAGAAAGGGGTGGGGGAGTTGTGCGGTTAGATCAGTGAGAGCCTCTACGTTCACTGCATCCAGAGGAGGTAAATAAAGTGAGCGAACAGTAAGCCTCTGACGGGAATGAATTTCAACTGCAACTGCTTGCAGGTCAGTATCCAGGGGGAGAGCAGAGGAGTGGTGGTCATTATTGACAAACATGGCGACTCCGCGTTTGGCCTTTCTCCAGTCAGGTCATATTTGCGATATAACGTATAGCCCCTCAGTACAGGAGCATCAAATGGGTTAAAATGCGTTTCCTGCAAACACAAGCACAGGGGTCGTTGCCGTGCTAGGAGGTTCAGTTCCTTCACATGTGCCCGGAATCCATTCATGTTCCGCTGTATAATGGGAGCCATCTATCAGGGTGAGAGTACCTTAATTCTCACTTTCTGTTGGGGAGGAGAGCCCACAATGGGTGGAGGCTCAGTTTTGGGGCGAGATGATTGCCCCAGTCTGACATCAACCTCCATCGCCTCTGAAGAGGAGTCGAGAGAGACATCAGAGTGAATGACATCAACATCAACGGATTGTATACCGTCAGTCTCTTTCAGTGGACGAGTCTTTACCTTTGGCTTTGGCTTAGATTTTCTGGCCTGAGGTGGCATTGGAGCCAAAATCTCAGAAGCAGTAGGAGGTGTAGCAGTGCTGGGCAGTGCACAAGACTGGACGCAGGAAGGGGCAGGAAGTTCAATGATGTCAGCTACCACGGCTCACGGCCCGAGGGGGAGGGGGTGGGGGGGGGGGGAGCAGCAGGCTTCACAGGAATGGCAGCAGCACACGTACATTAACAAACGCAGGTGCTAGTGATGACAGTAGCAACCTCCGTTAGTGTAGCGGCATCGGTTTTCAAGACTGGCTGTTTCGGAACGGAAGAAAATGGGCTGCAAACGTGGGCAGCTGCATGGACTTGTAGATTTTCTTTGCCTCACCATACGGGATGCGTTTGGTGGTTTTAAGTTCCTGGATCTTCCGTTCCTCAAGGAAAACTCTACATTCCCTACTCCACACAGGGTGATCCCCAGAGCAGTTGACACACTTGGGAGGAGAGGAGCAACCAATTCCCTCATGGGCGGCCTTACCATACTTCCCGCAAGTGGGTTCCCCTTTACAGCCGAGAGTAGTGTGTCCAAAGTGTTGTCATTTAAAACACCGCATGGGGTTGGGGTAATAAGGCCGTACACTGAGACGTAGGAAACCTGCCTTCACATGCTCTGGCAATTTGGTGCTGTTAAACGTAAGGATAAATGAGTCAGACTTCATGAGAGCACCATCCACCCGTTTCATAACGTGTTACACGTCGACAATTCCTTCCCGGGACCATTCAGCCTTCAGTTCGTCTTGAGGAATGTCAACAAGATCTCTGCAAGACACAACAACCTTGCCATAGTTGAAGGTGTTGTGAAATTCAGTCTCTATCGCAAACTCCCCAAGAAATTGTGCCTTCTGAAGTTTCTGGACTTGCTGGAAGCTACATGTTTCAACCAACTAGGTGCCATATCTCAAGCGCTCTACAGATTTTAATGTGCCAGCAATACCTTCTAAGGCCTTCTGTATATAAAATGGTGAAACTTTATCGAAACTCCCACCTTTTCTTTTAATTATAATAAACTCATTCTGTGAAGCAGCGTGCGTTCTGTTACTGCTAACTGAATCAGGAGGAGTGGCTACACGAGCCCTCTTGTTAGATTGGGTGTTAGAACCTACCAGCGGCCCACCCTTTCCGCTGGGAGGAGAAGAAGAAGAAAAGTTCTAGGTTTCCTTCTCGGTCCCACGAGCAGCAAGGGAACTAGAAGTCTCCCTAGACAGAGCCCCGCGTGCCTAGGTAAGCCTTATAAAACCGAGGCGCGGCTGGTTCCCCAGAGGTAGCCCCCTAACGACTGCTCCACCTCAACAGCCATGCATCTCATCAGCACGCAGCACACCTTGAGATTGAGGGTTGTTCATAGAGGTTTATTCCATCCTCGCGATCCAGGCGGTTAAGCCAAGATCCCTATTCCCTGAGACACACAACGTTCCACCGCCGCACCGCACGGTGGTCGCTGAAGCATGTCCAGAGCTTACGGTGACGGGGGGCTGGTGGCGCTGACCAGTCCCCAGCTCAGGAACCCCGGGGTCGCCAAGCCCGTACCCAGCAAATGAATGCTGAGGCCCTGGGGCAACACAAAACAAGATGAAACTGAAGTGAGTTACGGTCGACAAAGTTCATGAAGGTAAGACCGTGATGATGCGTTCAGCTCTCTAATACATTAAATTTTCACCTGGGCAAATCCGCTATGGACGACAGTAATTCAAATGTGTGTGAGTTCCTAAGTGACCAAACTGCTGAGGTCATCGGTCCCTACAGTTACACTCTGCTTAATCTAACTTAAGCTAACTTGTGCTAAGAACGACACACACGCCCATGCCCGAGGCAGGACTCGGATTTCCGGCGGGAGGAGCCGCGCAGTCCGTGACATGGCGCCTCAAAGCGCTCGGCGACGACGGTAGTTAAATGCGTCCTTGGCATATAGTGAATTCGTTGTGCAACTGTACCAGTCTCAAAGCCTAAACCTGACATTGTTGCAGGTTATTAAATTCATCGCGACCTGTATCGCTGGTGCTGCTAGTAAATCTCCCAGTCTTTGGAGTATGAATGTACTGGCTGCGGAAGGTGGCGATAGCCCTCTAATCGCGCCTGTGCGCGCGCCACTGCTGAATCGCCCTCGTCTGAAAACGAATAGTCCCTGCTGTATGCGGAACCAGAAGTGATTCTGCCTCAAAGGCTGAAGTGCCCTCTATGCATGCAGAGCCCTAAGTCACCGTAATCAGAGCAGAATCTGACGTTAAGTGCAAAGAGCGTCAATTCTGCGGAAGTTTCCCGCATCTGAAGCAGCAATCGTCAATCAGAAAGTAACATTTTTGTTTCGACAGTGAAAAAATTAAGCAGACTTCGCTGTCCTCCGACCACCGCAGGAAAAATTCGGCCCTTCCGATGAAGTGTATTGAAATCCCTCTTCCCGAAGACGGCACCGAAACTAATGATACTCCAGTCATTTTAGATGTCCTAAATTTGACGCAATATGTGCGCTCGCTGTTTTCTACCGCGGGAATAAAAAAAAGAGAAAAGGAAAAGAAAGTGGAAAATATTGGGATAGATGCCGAACCTGGGGCCGAAGCATGTGACCGTCATTCCCAGGGACTGTCCGTGTCTCTCTGAAAGATTTTTATATCGGTATCTTCCCTAGAAAGTTTTCTCAAAAACAAATCCTCTGTCCACTAGCGAAACGTTTTGCAGATGTTCTTAGGACAAAATTATTGCAGAGTTCCCACGGCTGACAAAGCCTCTCCAGAAAGCAAACAGATCACAATGCACGGATTTCTGCAACACTTCTCCTCCCCTTCCCTGACTCAGGCACCAGGAGTAGATGCCTTCCTCTCTGCCAACAGAAGGATGTTGTAAAAGTTCTTCTGTTCAAGTACATTTGTTGCTCTGCAGTTGGTACAGCAAGCATAGCTAATCTTAACTCACACCAGCACCTGCAGTGGAAAAAACGTTCAAATGTGTGTGAAACCTTATGAGACTTAACTGCTATGGTCATTAGTCCCTAAGCTTACACACTAGTTAACCTAAATTATCCTAAGGACAGACACACACACACACACACACCCATGCCCAAGGGAGGACTCGAACCTCCGCTGGGACCAGCTGCCCAGTCCATGTCTGCAGTGCCGCAGACCGCTCGGCTAATCCCACGCGGCACCTGCAGTGGAACATCAACAAGTGTCTACATGCAAGAAAACCATGAAATCACCTAGGGAGTCATTGTTGTATTATAACCGAAAATAACAAGCGTTTCCGCACTCTCTCCGATTTCCACTGTATTCAACTTGTAATGCAATTGATTTTCGTAACAAATCGTCTCCAATCTGCGTATAAAAGTGTAGCAAATTTGCATAGTAACGTATCGCTGGAATAGAAAGAGGCAAGACACTCTGCTTCCCCACTTCACAGCATATAATATCTAACGGAGAATATTTTGACTAGGTTAATGTAGAAGCTGAGGAATAAATGAATTCATTCCAAACAACAAGTATACCCTCTGTGTGTTGAAGACACCCTCTAAGATAGTGCGTCAAATTTCCGTAATTGTCGAAATTTGTCTTTCTCAAATAGTTCATTAACTGTAAATTATTGTGTAGACCAGAAGTCACCAATGCTGCGGTCGGTGGGCCGCATGCGACCCAAAGCAAGTATGGAGCCAGCCGAAGAAGTGAGCATCTAATACACAAGCAGTAAAAGAAAAGAAATCCCATATAATTGCGTTTGTGCAGATTTATGATAAATTGAATATTTTTATCTGAAACTCCTGCCACGTGATATTATGCTGTCATTTGTCCATCCTGTTCTTAACAATTCCGCCCGTGCTTTACTTTAACCACCAGAGTCTCGTTCCTATAAATGGCCCATCTACCCGAAGCGCTGTTCTGTTGTCCCACGGCTACTTTAGTTGCTGCTCCGAAACTAGAGATTTAGACACTATAATGTAAATTCATGGAAATACAAGAAAACTGTGACACATTCTGAACAGTGTGATAAACAACCTCTTTCACCGAAGTTCAGATCAACAGAAGTCAACAGAAGTTAGAAATTCTCAAGTGGACTGTAATTATTGCTGATATTTGCTATCTGAGAGTGTTGTAATTATGTTGCAAGAGGTTTAATTTGATACTACATGTATTGCTGTAAAGAAGAACCACAACTGAAAATGAACGTCTTTATAATGGGTTTCACAATTTATTTATTTATGTATTTATTTTTTTTTTTTTTTTTTTTTACTTTTGCGTGCAACTTCTAGTATAGCAGATGATAGGTACAAATGAAAATGCGTTAGCACTGTACATAATGGTGGAAGCTAGTTCGCTTGCCCTTCGCAATCCTGCAGAGGTCACCATGCTCATTCCCCTCACACCTCACCCATAGCAGAGAAATATCTTTTAACGTGGTTGTACTGTACTGTCTGTTGTAAACAACTCGACCAATGGTACTGGTCGGGAGACACCGCTTTGAACTAAGAGTATCTGTGTTCGACTTGTACAAATCATACCTGCACAGAGACAAATAACACCTGCATTACAATCGTACGCTGTACACCCATCAAAAAAGTTTTGCATCACCTCGGTTCCGAGAGTTCTGGAACCATACTAAAAATTGGAATAGAGATCAACATGAACATGAATTCCACCCTTTGTATTGCTCATGAAAACCACACATAGCACGTTGTACCACCATACAGCGAGACCTTCAGAGGTGGTGGTTCAGAATGCTGTACATACTGGAACCTCTAATACGCAGTAGCACGTCCTGTTGCATTGATGCATGCCTGTATTCGTTGTGGCATACTACCCACAATTTCATCAAGGTACTGTTGGTCCAGATTGTCCCACTCCTCAACGGCGAGTCGGCGTAGATCCCTCCGAGTGTCTGGTTGGTCGCGTCGTCCATAAACAGCTCTTTTCAGTCTATCCCAGGCATGTTCGATGGGGTTCATGTCTGGAGAACATGCTAGTCACTCTAGTCGAGCGATTTCGTTATCCTGGAGGAAGTCATTCACAAGATGTGCACGATGGGGCCTTGAACTGCCGGCCATGAAGACGAATGCCTCGCTGATGTGCTGCCGATATTGTACCATCGGTCGGAGGATGGCTTTCACGTTTCGTACAGCCATTATGGCGCCTTCCATGACCACCAGCGGCGTACTTCGGCGCGACATAATGCCACCCGAAACAGCAGGGAACCTCCACCTTGATGCACTCGTTGACAGTGTGTGGATGGCTGAGCTTGGCGTAGTCTGCTCTGAGAGGCGCTAAGGCCTCCAAAGAAGTCTTCGATGTTTGTCCGGTTGAAGGCATGTGCGACGCTCATCGGTGAAGAAAGGTCCATTCGGCATGTTGTTGGGTACATCTGTACTGCACTGCATGGCGTCGTGGTGACAAAGATGGACCCTGCCATGGACGTCGGGAGTGAAGTTGCGCATCATGGAGCCTATTGCGCACAATTTGAGTCGTAAGACGAGATTCTGTGGCTGCACGAAAAGCATTACTCAACATGGTGGCGCTGCTGTCAGAGTTCTCCGAGCCATAATGCGTAGACAGCGCTCATCCACTGCAGTAGTAGCCTTTGGGTGGCCTTAACGAGGCATATCTTCGACAGTAGCTGTCTCTCTCTCTATCTCCTCTATGTCCGAACAACATCGCTTTGGTTCACTCCGAGACGCCTGGACACTTCTCTTGTTGAGAGCCCTCCCTGTCACGAACATACGGACGCGATCGAACCGCGGTGTTGACCGTCTAGGCATGGTTGAACTACAGACAACACGAACTGTGCCCTGGTGGAATGACTGGAACTGATCGACTGTCGGAGAGCCTCCCTCTAACAGGCACTGCTCATGCATGATTGTTTACATCTTTGGGCGGGTTTAGTGACATCTCTGAACAGTCAAAGGGACTGTGTCTGTGATACAATATCCACAGTCAACGTCTATCTTCTGGACTTCTGGTAACCGGGATGCAAAACTTTTTTTGATGTGTGTATGTCATATTTGCTTGGAAGCATATGGGTTTACATTTGCGAACAGTTGTTTTCAAGAGTAGAGCACACGAAGAATAGGAACAGAACCAAAATCTCAGATTAACATCTGGGAAAAACGCTGAGAACTGCAACCACTTCGATGAAACCTGATACTGAGACATTTATCTTCCCTAATTCCACGTCGTTTGTGATTTGTAATTACTTATAAATAACATTATTAATATGATTTTATACATAAAATATTAAATTAATTCCATCCTTTTTTTTAGAATCAAGAATCACAAATTAATAAATTGTATATGCGACCCAAAAGTACTCGAATTCTTCGCATGTGGCCAAGCAAAGCTAAAAGGTTGAATATCTCCGTCGTAGACGTTCATGGGAAGTTTTAAGCTCCAGCGGCCATCCGTGACATCCCTACTGGACGACATGGCGGGCTGGCTCGGTATAAATATTTTAAGGCCGTGCTGCATGGTCAGTAATTAACTCCTGAGGGGGCGGTTTTTCACAGTGGCGGAAGTTGGCGCAGAGTCCCACGCCGGCCCCCTGGTGTAGCTGTGGAGGAGGGTGCGGTGTGGCTAAGTGGATCAGCGGCGCGGCTGGCGGCAGCGGCCCATTGCGCGGCTGCCTCTGATGAGCCGGCCGCCGGTTAACTCGGTAATTGCGTTACTTAATCCGGCCACGACGGCGCCCGCCTTTTGAGACAGCGGCCTCGCCTCACCTCACCTCCCCTGCCAGCTTCGTTAGGCCGGCGACGCGCCATGTTTACTGAGCCGACGCGCCGGGCCCGGAGCCACAGCCGTCCACGTCTTACTGCAGGGCGACCAGTGTACACAGCAGGCGCTGCGGTATAGGAGCGTCGTCTGCACTCGGGCGAGCCAGTGAGAAACACTGACGCCACGAGTTTGAACTACGTTTCGAATTCGTTCCTGGGCGTCGCCGCCAGGAGAGGGGAGTGGGACCCGGGGGAGGTGTCTCCTCCATCCAATATTTGTTAAAAAGACATTTCAGTATTTTGAGTCTTAGGTGGTAAAAAATGACACCCAGCAACAAATACACTCCTGGAAATGGAAAAAAAAAACACATTGACACCGGTGTGTCAGACCCACCATACTTCCTCCGGACACTGCGAGACGGCTGTACAAGCAATGATCACACGCACGGCACAGCGGACACACCAGGAACCGCGGTGTTGGCCGTTGAATGGCGCTAGCTGCGCAGCATTTGTGCACCGCCGCCGTCAGTGTCAGCCAGTTTGCCGTGATATACGGAGCTCCATCGCAGTCTTTAACACTGGTAGAATGCCGCGACAGCGTGGACGTGAACCGTATGTGCAGTTGACGGACTTTGAGCGAGGGCGTATAGTGGGCATGCGGGAGGCCGGGTGGACGTACCGCCGAATTGCTCAACACGTGGGATGTGAGGACTCCACAGTACATCGATGTTGTCGCCAGTGGTCGGCGGAAGGTGCACGTGCCCGTCGACCTGGGACCGGACCGCAGCGACGCACGGATGCACGCCAAGACCGTAGGGTCCTACGCAGTGCCGTAGGGGACCGCACCGCCACTTCCCAGCAAATTAGGGACACTGTGGATCCTGGGGTATCGGCGAGGACCATTCGCAACCGTCTCCATGAAGCTGGGCTACGGTCCCGCACACCGTTAGGCCGTCTTCCGCTCACGGCCCAACATCGCGCAGCCCGCCTCCAGTGGTGTCGCGACTGGCGTGAATGGAGGGACGAATGGAGACGTGTCGTCTTCAGCGATGAGAGTCGCTTCTGCCTTGGTGCCAATGATGGTCGTATGCGTGTTTGGCGCCGTGCAGGTGAGCGCCACAATCAGGACTGCATACGACCGAGGCACACAGGGCCAACACCCGGCATCATGGTGTGGGGAGCGATCTCCTACACTGGCCGTACACCTCTGGTGATCGTCGAGGGGACACTGAATAGTGCACGGTACATCCAAACCGTCATCGAACCCATCGATCTACCATTCCTAGACCGGCAAGGGAACTTGCTGTTCCAACAGGACAATGCACGTCCGCACGTATCCCGTGCCACCCAACGTGCTCTAGAAGGTGTAAGTCAACTACCCTGGCCAGCAAGATCTCCGGATCTGTCCTCCATTGAGCATGTTTGGGACTGGATGAAGCGTCGTCTCACGCGGTCTGCACGTCCAGCACGAACGCTTGTCCAACTGAGGCGCCAGGTGGAAATGGCATGGCAAGCCGTTCCACAGGACTATATCCAGCATCTCTACGATCGTCTCCATGGGAGAATAGCAGCCTGCATTGCTGCGAAAGGTGGATATACACTGTAATAGTGCCGACATTGTGCATGCTCTGTTGCGTGTGTCTATGTGCCTGTGGTTCTGTCAGTGTTATCATGTGATGTATCTGACCCCAGGAATGTGTCAATAAAGTTTGCCCTTCCTGGGACAATGAATTCACAGTGTTCTTATTTCAATTTCCAGGAGTGTATATTAAAACTTAACTAATCAAACTTATTAAAATGTCTTCTGCCGTAAGAATTAATGGTATGCCTGATTTACTCAATTTACAGTAAATCGGACCCATTCACATTATTCATTGAAAAGATGATAGTCCATTAGTGATGATGCGACGAGGAGTGATGATGCAAGGATGTGCGGAAGCACGAATCTGCTTGTTTTTGCTATAAGTTTGTAGAAGGTGTAGCCAGGAGATAGACGGCTAACAATCGAACACCGCGCAGCAAACACTTATTGTTAGTCTGGTTTTGGAATAACAGTTGGCTTATAATCAATGCATGTATCAAGCCGAATTGCTACAAAGAGAGTTTAAGGTAATTTATCAATAACGTCTATTTCAAAAACAAAAATCAGTGATGCCAAAATGAAATTTATTACAAAGAAAATTCCAATTTACTCAATTTTACCAGTACGTTGTAGCAAAACATATAGTTTATAGCAATGTATCAACGTTTTTTCCAACCGATCTAAGTAAATAATATACCCTATTAAGCTCTGTACGTATTATTTTTCTCTTAGTCTTTCCCGTAAAAATGTTTATAGTAAACTAACAATTTACCCGTCGTGATTTCGTTTGCATTACGCAGTAATAGAAACTGTTGAATGTAAATTTTTGGAGAGTATTCTTTGAAAGTAACAGGTTTTAATCATTCTCCATATTTTAAAAGCATAGGGCTACACTTTAAACTACAAAAAAATATTATGTTTTCTCGTGAATTATTTTCACTTTCTTAAACTGGTTTTAATAATGAAACTAATATAGTATTTTACTCGTAAAATGATGAGGTCTTCATCCGTTACCGTTTCACTCAACCGTCAGATGAGTGTATTGAGAAATGTATACGTAGGTATGAAGAATGAAGATGTCGAATGTTAATAACCTTTCTTTTATTTGTAAAACTTTAAGTTTTCACACAAAGTCGGAGGAATTACTATAGGACGTCCTCTGCAAATAACATATTTCGTCCATCTTGTCGGGTGTGTTCCACGTTTTCATCGCTAAGCTCGTATTCATTCATAGATTCTTTTTTGGAAATCGGTTATCATACATTCGTTGGAGATGCCCATATGAAGTGAATATTTTGCTATCTTTGGCACCAAGAAGTGTTTTTCCCTCCAATAATTTTCGGTATTGTTTTATTTCTGACGTTTTTGAGTCTGGAGTTGCGAGAATGTCTTTGTCAAAAATCCATCTCAAGGGACATATATTAATTTTTCACCTTTATGGTTAGCTTCTGTATCTCAGCGCCGTATTTGGTGATAGTCTACACTATCGATTTTTCCAGCAGTTTTCTGACTTCATAACAAGAGGGTCTCTTGTTCAATTACGCTTTTTCCTTGCCTAATTTTATTTGGGGTGTCTTACCTGCTTCTATTTGTTGTAAAAGTATACCACAGTATTTAAATGCACAGCAGACATTTTTAATTTAGCTGGATTTTACAGCCATATCTTTTCAATCATCTTTCTCTATTGTTATGTATTCCCTTCTTCTTGTGTGTGTGTGTGTGTGTGTGTGTGTGTGTGTGTGTGTGTGTGTGTGTGTGTGTGTGTTTTTGTGTGTATTGTCAGGCCTCATTTTAAGTACTTCTCGTGAAGTTTCCTGATCGTATATCAAGAGTTGTCTTTGTCTCCTGTTGTCAGGAAATGGTCATCGGCGAAGAGCAAAGTATACAGTATTTCTTATCTTACAGGGATTATCATTCCACGGCATTATCTCTTCCAAGTTTTCAAAACTTCTTCAAAGTAATTTTGATCAGAAAATTACAGATGCACACATTCATGATAACGTGAAAGAGATGATTAAGTAATCTATACCCACCGCCATCTCATGACGAGGAGACAAAATCCAAATTAACAATTTATGTTGATATTCACATATACAGTGTGCCTTGTATATCACAGTCACTTCTCCCTTCTATCCTGGCCAAAGACGCGAATGGTGCGCGAGAAGAAATATTGTTGGTAAGTCTCTGTGTAAGATGAAATTTCTCAAATTATACTTTCAATGTCGTTTTGAGAGAGATATATTTACGAGGGAGCAATATTTTTTTTTGACTGTTCTACGGATGTACTGAAACAGAATAAGATAGTCATATGCCGCAACGGATGACCCGTGCTTTTGTTATTGGAAGGTAACACCGAACGATGGACTAAAGCAACAGGGAATATTTAACTGCCGAGAATTCTTCCGGGTTGTATGGCTGTGGTCCATGGAACTCTTCTATCGCTGACGTTTCGTCCAAAGTTACGTTGGGCATCTTCGGAGGTGCTCCTCATTGTGCTGAGCCTTTCCGGCTGATGAGTCGGACGTCGATGAACGGCCTAAATACCGTGGAAAGTGGGTGTTCTCTGGATTTCACGTGATAGCAGAGATAAACCTTGTCAAGAATAGAATGTAACTATCGATCATAGTACGTCAAAGATAAGAACTTCTCATCGATTCTGTAGTGCCACTGTCCATATATCGCTGAGTTTCATGGCTTTTTCTTTTCTGTTAAAATTATCCCCGTGTTTATATATTTCGATGGATTCTCTGTACAACCGTGAATAATAGTTGGTTAGTGTATACAAGATTCATGTGGTAGGGTCTACATTGGAACTAGAAAGAGAAGTGTGAATAAACGGTTGAAGGAACATAAAAGTCTTTGCCGATTAGGGAAAACAGACAAGTCAGCCGTGGCGGAACATGTTCTTCAGTCGTGTTATCACGTAGTGAAATTTTGGGAAAATGAAGTGTTATGCATTATGACGAACTATATTATCCACGGCTATACAGAGAAGCCATCGAAATATATAAACATGGGTATAATTTTAACAGAAAAGAAGAAGCCATGAAACTCAGCGATATATGGACATTGGCGCTACAGAATCGATGAGAAGTTTTTATCTTTGACGTACTATGATCGACAGCTATATTTTATCCTTGACAAGGTTTATCACTCCTATCACGTGAAATCCAGGCCACGCCAACTTTCCACGGTATCTAGGCCGTTCTCTGACGTTCGAATCGTCAGTCGTCAAGACTCAGCACAACGAGGAGCACCTCCGAAGATGTCCAGCGTAGCTTTGGACGAAACGTCAGCGATAGAAGAGTTCCATGGACCACGGCCATACATCGCGGAAGAATTCTTGGCAGCTGAAAGATCCGGTAGTGAAAGCCTTTATTACAGGGAATATTTATACTAGATGTGTGATAGAGGATGACGAATTGGAATCAGAAGTTTATGGGGAATCAGAATATGATTTAATTTTCCCTTGTCCGCGTAACGAGCACTTCGCAGATTTAGTCCAATACCCGGTTTGCCACGTTAGTGCATCTGGCCTCGCGGTCTGAGGCGTCTTGTTTGTCACGGACAACACGGCTCCGCCCCCCCCCCCCTCACCGCCCCACCCACCCGTTGGAGATTCGAGTCCTCCCTATGGTATGGGTGTGTGTGTGTGTTGTCCTTAGCGTAAGTTAGGTAAAGTTACATTAAGTAGTGTGTAAGCTTAGAGACCGATGACCTCGGCAGTTTGGTCCCATAAGACCTTACCCCAAATTTCCAACTTTTTACTGCATCTTGACCAGCAATATATTTTCCATGATTTACACTCTAATGCAAGCTGGCGTCACTACGTCTCTGAAGCCCTCGCCGCCCCATGCTGTGTGACAGACGTCGTCTGGCTCGTCTGTCAAGACCTGTCCGGCTTGTGTGGATCGCAAGCATTGTCCTCTATTTCACTGAAGCGCACAAACCATCGCGAGCAGCAATGTGTCTGTTTTCGGTAAGAATGTGTCCCATGGGACTGTATGGCTTACGTTTGCCAAAGAAGACTGTAATGAGGGTCGTCGTTTAGAATAAACCAGTCGAATTGCTGTTTCCAACCCAACCAGATGTGTATTGTCCCTCCTGAAAACAAAACATATGGGGGAACAGAAGGCCCTAGTATTCGAGAACTGTAATGTGTCCCACAAAAATCTCTATAAATAAGAATGTAAATTTTGTTTGTTTAAAATCGTAAACATCCTAAATTTCCTCACCGATTGCTTCGAAGTTTTGATACAACGTTCTCTCCGAATAAAGACATGTTTTATATATCCATTTTTTAAATATTTATGTATATAAATAACTATAAAATATACAAAAACGAAATGTTGTTACTAAAAATTATCAAAAGTGCTCGATTGGTTTACTTCAGATTTTTACACATTGATGTAATAAAGGTTTGGACCCATATAGGCTACATGTTTTTTTATAATACAGTATGTTTCAAAGTTCGTGTTACACACTTCTAGAGGTTGTAGAGGGACTTAGTGGATCACGTTTTACATAGGAACCCTTGTCTGGAAACGAATCATTTCCATGTTGCAAAGAAAACAAGAGCTACTCAGCTACGCGCTAGACGTTTCTTATGCAGTTCGTCTGTTTTCATGCTTCCTTATGACGCGTCAGTTGGCACTACGGTGACTCCTACTTCAGTAATAACAGGGTACATGAGTACACCTTCGCAGAGTACACAGATATGTCAATGTACGGCAAAGCTCGCCGTAATGGACGAGAAGATCAACGTCTGTACCACGAGTATTTTTCGTGTGGCATCATCTCATCCCATGTTTCCCAGAGTAGAGCTACGGCTGCCGGAAAATGGGACAGTCCAGACTATGGGGCTCCAAGAAGGCAACGCACTGTCCTATTGGAAGAAAAAGTGCTTCGTCAAGTTGAAGAAAACGCACCGACAAGTACTCAAGCCATTGTACGTGACTTGCATATGTTTCACTCTTCTATCTATCGTGTTCTGCATCAACGGTAACTTCACCTATATGACCCTTAAAAGATATACGCCATATTCCCGATAGATTTTGTGCCAAGTGATATTTCTGTATTTTGTTTTTGAACCGTTTTGTGGATTTTACTCAGTTTCCAAGGCAAGTTTTGTTCAACAATGAAGAGCTACATTTGGGATCAATAAAGCCCTGGTACAAGAAGATTTTGGCACACCTTCGGCATCAATGTCTCGGCAGATATCTTATATGGTTGTGCGACTGCGCAGTACATCCTTCGTCCTCACCTAACGGGTGCCCCTTCCTCCCCATTTAAAACGTGGCAGATACTTGATACTCCCGCAAAAAGTGCTGGCGGAGTTTTTGAAAGATGTGGCATTAGATATTCGGCTCGAATTCTGCTTCCAGTACGATAGCGCCGCAGTACATTTTGCTCTTCGCGTCCGAAACCAGCTTAAAGTATACTACGGGACAGGTGGACAACTTGCTTAGCCAACAAGAGCCCCAGATTTAACCCGTTTGGAGTTTTCTTGTACGGCACATAGAGAGTCTTGTTTACGGGACCCCTGGTCGAACGCAGGAAGCTCTGGTTTCACGGATCATGGCTGCAGCAGAAGTGATGAACCATACACCACGCATGTTGGACAGAGATTATGCAAACTTACTGCGAAGATACACTATGTGCGCCGAACTCGGTGGGTTGTAATATCACAGCAAACAAGAATGAAATCTGTTCATCTTGTATTCCTTGTAACATGGAAACAAACAGTTTCGAGGCTTGAGTTCCCATGTAAAACTTGATCTACTAAGTCCTCTCCACAACCTCTAGATGTGTGTACATTAATTGTGAAACATCCTGTGTAATATTTAAGTATATACAAAGTATATGATAGTGAATCGTTGTTAGCGAACAAGAAAGTTGTATTTAATACAAGAAAGAAGGCTCTTAGAGAGGTGGAAGAGAACATGAACAGAATTGTGGGAGGGAATGGCCATAGTGAGGGGAATGGAGGAGATGCCCGAGGAGCGGGGAAGAGAGAGGCGGCAAGAGGGGATGGAGATTGGAGGGAGGAGAAGATGGACAGAGAAAGGGGGAATGAGGTGATGCATAGAGAGAGAGGGTGAGGTTGGAGGGAGAAGATTATGGAGGGAGGGGGAAGGAGGTGATGGACCGACGGAGGGGGCAGGAGGAGAAGATGGACAAGGAAAGCGGGAAGAGGAGGTGAACAAGGAATGGGGAAGGAGATTAGGACGTATAACTAGTTCTCATACGTATTAGAAACGTGGGCTTCCTTTTCTTTTTTCCCATTTAACCAGAATGAGCCATAGCATTTCGTGACCGGTGACAACTAGGATGAAATAAATGCAGAGACGAAATTATGTGATTAATTACTCGGATGGTGGGACGCATCACATTGACGACAACAGATGTATAACACAAACATGAAGCTATAGACTCTTTGAATTAATGATGACACTGAAACTCCCACTGCCTCGAATAAAATTCCGTTATCTGAGATTTCATATTCTTGTAAAAGTCAGAAGCCGAAGTCGCTGTTGAAGTGCAGAAAACTTAGTGACCGTTAAAATATTAAATTTCAGTGTGATAAATTATTTGTGTGATAATAGCAAAAATATCTGGACTTCATGAAACGTAAGTTAGATGGCAGATTTGACTTGTGAAGATGCATGTGTACATTTGACAGCGCGCTGACTGTCGCATCATCAAACAGACTGCTTCCAACGTCTTATGTAGCTGGAGATATATAAATTGTTCACCATTAGTATAACAGGGTCATAATGTTTATAAAACGAATGAAATTCATTTATAATTATTAAGTACATTTCAAGAAGTTAAATACAAGACTTTTTTCTGTATATCCAGTCGAGAGAGGGAACAAGGAGCGAAAGACAAGGGCTAATACAAAAGTAAAACGTACATCAAACATTTAAACACATGAGTCACGTATCTTACATCGATTGTATCACATACGTTAGTATAATACTCTCCGGAGAACATTTATGCCCTTGACTTTTAAATAACAAACCATTATAAAACTCGGCATCATTGTCAGCCTACCATCCTTTGTAGAGCGCGTTGATGAGGCTAATCTGTCGGTAGACGACGATGTATGTTGTGTTTTTTGCCTGATGTAAGCATCCAGGCGACAGAAATGCCATCATTGATGACGAAAAAAACTTTCTAGCAAAGTTCGTTTGAAGACCTGGAGTAAATCGAGTCTTTGAGTAGCGTTCAGGGCTGTGGTCATCACTCGTGACAAGTCAAAAGCCCGCAGCTGTCTCCAATCAGGTTCTCTATGTACAAGAGTAAGTCAAAAATTACGCGCGTTGTTGATATAACTCTTCTTACACACTTCTTCTTCATACTGACCTTTGTCCTCGTTTATTTTTGAGCAATCCGCGATTCGCCTATATCCTATTTATTGTTTGTCATTTTCTATTACGTTATTGCCGCATCGTTTTCTTATTCCATTTACTAGCGTCACTAACTTCGTGCCTTACTTGCCCGTGAGCGGCAGCAGCAGCGCATATCGATAACTGCACTGTCGCAGAATCTCTGGAGCGACCGGTAGTATTTTCGGGTCGTCGTGTGTCTGGCAGTCAGTTGGAGACGGACCAGCAGTGCAGTCGGGACGCAGCAGCAGTGAAGTCGGGGACGGTGCACCGATGAGGCGCCGACAGCCACAGCTCGCCGACCGTTGGCGACATACACGAACCGCCCGAAGTAGGGAGATTGGAGCAGGACAACAGTTGGTTGGTCGTTCGGTTGGTCGTCTCAGCGGTCGGCATATATTTGGTCCTTTCACCGTTTCCGGGCCTGTGCAGTTGGTCGCTTGGCGTAGAGCAGCGGAGAAATCTCCGCGGCACGTAGTTCGGCTGGGGCCGCTAGCGGCGTATACGCGCGGTCGGAGTGTTTGGTGCTGTTCCCATTGCTACGAGGTCCGTGGCTCACCAATCCTGGACACGAAAGTTGAGTTTTGACTTAATCTACCAGCAAGTCAAGACTATTCACATTGTGTCGTTTGGATTTCGTTGTCGGCAGTTGGGACATTCCTGCAAGCACCAATGTGTGTTTTCAAGTCGGCAAATTTTAGCCACTCCGGTGGAGTTTAACTGTACTTGGTTGTTTTGAATTCAAGTGCAGCAGCGAAATCTTCTGCCTTATGGCCGTTAACGTCCCGGTTACCTGCCCTGGCCGTTGACGTAAATTCAGGCAGTGTATTTTCCTCATCTTGTGGTCGCTGGCCAGCATTGGTGTGTAGTTTGACACCTGAATATATAATTGGTTGTGGGCGCCAATACCTTCTACGTTGTTCCATTGAACTCTCTGTTGTGTGCTGGTCAGGTAGAGCAGAAGTTATCTTGTCGGTGAGTCCGTTGACTGTCGGTTGGGTTGTCATAAGATCGAGAATAGTTGGGCCAACTGCCTATCTCATCTAAGCGAGCGTTAGTGTTTGAATTCCAGGCCGACCCTTGGAAACTTCTGAGCGCCGTTGGGTGTACTGCCTTTTCTTATTGGTTCTTGTTGTTTGTATTTGTATGGTTTCTAGCCGATTTTTAAATTAAGGTTGTTTTGCCCTTAAGGCGTAAGATTGTTTGGGCCCTCAGCCTAATTTAAAGAACTATTTTAAGTAAGGCCTTTCGACTTTTTTTAAAAAATATATTTTTTTGTGTCTTAAGTGATGGCCTTCAGTCGATTTTTTAAAGTTTTTTTTTTTAAGTTGTTTTGCTCTTAAGGTGTCAGTTGGTTTGGGCCTTCAGCCTAATTGAAAGAACTGATTTAAGATAAGGCCTTCTAAATTCCTGATTTTGGTTTTGAGTCTTAAGTTATTGGCTTTCAGCCGATATTAAATTAAAGTGGTCTTGCCCTTAAGGCATGAGATTGTATGGCGTATTCGGCCGGCTATAAAGTTCCAAAAATTTATGCTGTATTTTTTTTTAATTTTCTTGGATCTTGTAATGTGTGGTTAAATAAATGAAGTTGTATTTTCGACTGTAACTGACAGACACTTATTTTGACCTCTTTCCACAATTTAAAGTACCTGTCCTGTCCTGCTGGCTTAGTAGGGCGTCCCAATTTTATTGTTATGCTTTTGTGGCCCTGCTACAAAAGTTTGATCCTAATTCCTCAATTAGAAGTTTTAACCAAAAAGGAACAACGCTCAGTCTTCACCAGATGTATCAATGACCACAGCCCACTAAAGACTTTTGGCACAATACAGGTACAGTCTCTTTGCACAACCGAGTGTCTACGAATGGATTGCACAATTCAAAAATGGTCGCACAAGTGTTACGCATGAGAAAGGAGCCGGATGACCGTCCATGGCCAGAAATGATGACAACATTGAGCGTGCACCTGAATGTTTCCGGTAGGCCTAAGAGTCACTGTTGATGGAGTGGCACATCGTCTGCAAATTATTTGTAGTTCTGTCTACCAAATCATCCACATCAGACATGGATTTCATATAGCCTCTGCAAGATGTGTTTCGAAACAGCTCACAGCGTTGTACAAACAGACGCGCTAGGACATTTGCCAAAGACAACTGAACCACTGTCGTAACAAACGTGACGGTTTCCTAGAATCACCACTGGTGACGAAACATGGATCCACACTAGAAGACGGAGAGTAAACGGCATAGTACGAAACGCAAATACCCACAGTCATCCAGCAGGAAATTAAAACCCAACCATCTGCACGAAAACGGATGCTTACCGTTTCTGGAACGCTTCAGGTCCAGTACTCGATCATCAAGAGATTTGTGCAACTACAAACAGTTTGCGTTACATTGAGATGTTTATTGAAAAGCAAAAGCCTGCAATTCGAAGTAAATGCAGAAGAGTACAGCCGAAAGGTGGCGTGTTGTTGCGCGGCAATTTCCGTCCACATACAGCTGTCCACACAGTTAAAATGCTCCCCATCCCACTACCACTTCTTCGGTCCTTTCAAACAGGTATTATTTCACTTCAGATCAAGAAGTGAATGACGCCATGCACGCACGGCTCGATGCACAGCAGAAAATATTTTCTGATGGCATCAGAAGCTTGTGGAGCGGTTGACCAAGTGCGTTGAAGAGCAATGGGACTATATTGAAAAATGTTAACTTACGTTTCCTCCTTGTACTGCAATGAAAGATGTAGCTACATTGCCGATAATTTTTCATTTACCCTTAATTCGGATTGGGGAGAGGGGGGGGGCGAAGGGGGCGGGGTTTAAGGGTATACTGACGTTTTAAAATGATAGTAAGAAGAGGACTCAGAAGCAGTCGCAAAGAGAGTCGCCAGGTCTTCAGCAAGAGCTCACGCATCGGTATGAATATAGCCATGGAGGAAGAAACCCTGGAACAATCGTTTGGCTGACCAGAATACAACGCATCTTGGCGCACACCTGGGATGAAAGCGCATACTTCCTCAAAGAGGGTACTTGGCACTCGCAGCGTTTCTTCTTAGGTAGCGAGAGTTAATGTGAAGCCGCTGAAATATGGTGTAAAGGGAAACAGCAGTTACAGCGGAAACGTCTCCCACAACCTCATCGATGCATTCTCACAAAGGCTGGGCGATGGTGATAGCCGACGTACTGAACTACCAGTTGGCTATCCGAAGAGCTCAACGTGATAATGGTCCGTTGGGTGGTTACAAGGAAGTGACAGGATCACCAGAACGTGATCTCTGTCACGAAGATTATAAAGTAGCAACTGTTGCAGAGAATCCACGAGAATGAGGAAGGAATCGTAAGGTCTATAGCCGAAACGATGCTGCGGGTGGCGCTGAAGTGGGTTGGAGGCATTGAGGAGACAAAGATCTTGTTCCGGAAGAAGACGTTCATTGAGAAGACCCCTAAAGGAAAATATAGCAATTCCCCACAGGGGATGATACACGTTGTAACGGGATATCCTCTTCTAGCATTACTTTTCCTCAACAGTAGTTGTCGATACCAGTATTAAAATGGTTCAAATGGCTCTGAGAACTATGGGACTTAACTTCTGAGGTCATCAGTCCCCTAGAACTTAGATCTACATAAACATAACTGATCTAAGGACTATCACATACATCTATTCCCGAGGCAGGATTCAAACCTGCGACCGCAGCAGCAGCGCGGTTCCGGACTGCAGCTCCTAGAACCGCTTAGCCACAGCGGCCGGCTATACCAGTATTATTTTTCGAATTTTGGACAGGTCAGTATTATCTCAGTAGCACTTCCGAAAACTTTCATATAATTTTATACACCGAATGTTATATTTCAAGCTAAAATTTATGAAAAGGAATTACTTTATTTTCGATATTACAATCAATAAGTACTAGTTCTGAATGTACAGTTAAAATTAGTTTCTTAGAAACATTTGGAATTATGAACTATTTGGCACACTTAAAATTTCTATTATTAATTAGGAAATCTAGTACTGTTTACTATGTTTATTTCTGCATTGATTTATGAATAATAATCAAAACTAACAGAAATTCATTTGTCAAGAAAAATTGTAAACCCTTTGCAACATTATTTACGCTGAGTGAGACAGTAGTAAGCATATGTCTGATGTGATCGGATGTATTTTTGTATTTTGTGCGAACAATTTAATTTCGGCTTCGTTAATGTGACGAATCAAACGATTGTATGATGTAGTAAAATGTGACAAAATATATTAACGTAACAACAAAAATTCTGTAACAACAATCTTCATATTTATTTACATCAATTCAATCATGTGACCTAAAACGTAAAAATTTCAGCTTCAAGAATCAGACCCCTAGACAAGAATAACTAGAGCCAACTCTACGTGAAAAGATAAGTAAACTAGAAAGTTTATTCTAATCTTCGCTCCTCTCAAAACTTCATAAAAGGCTAATGTGGACAATAGCTGAAATTCCTAAGGAGAGAGTACATTAGAAGATTCAAGTGTGAGGTGATCCACATGAGTTCCAAAAGAAATCCGTTGGAATTCGATTGTTGTTGTTGTTGTCTTCAGTCCTGAGACTAGTTTGATGCAGCTCTCTATGCCACTCTATCCTGTGCAAGCCTCGTCATCTCCCAGTACCTACTGCAACCTACATCCTTCTGAATCTGCTTAGTGTATTCATCTCTTGGTCTCCCTCTACTATTTTTACCCTCCACGCTGCCCTCCAATGCTAAATTTGTGATCCCTTGATGCCTCAGAACATGTCCTACCAACCGATCCCTTCTTCTAGTCAAGTTGTGCCACAAACTTCTCTTCTCCCCAATCCTATTCAATACCTCCTCGTTAGTTATGTGATCTACCCATCTAATCTTCAGCATTCTTCTGTAGCACCACATTTCGAAAGCTTCTATTCTCTTCTTGTCCAAACTAGTTATCGTCCATGTTTCGCTTCCATACATGGCTACACTCCATACAAATACTTTCAGAAACGACTTCCTGATACATAAATCTATATTCGATTTAACAAATTTCTCTTCTTCAGAAACGCTTTTCTTGCCATTGCCAGTCTACATTTTATATCCTCTCTACTTCGACCATCATCAGTTATTTTGCTCCCCAAATAGCAAAACTCCTTTAC
Organism: Schistocerca gregaria; assembly: GCF_023897955.1. Lineage (NCBI taxonomy): Eukaryota > Metazoa > Arthropoda > Insecta > Orthoptera > Acrididae > Schistocerca > Schistocerca gregaria. Next base: position 396,582,284 of record NC_064921.1, on the reverse strand, counting down.
TACTTTAAGTGTCTCATTTCCTAATCTAATTCCCTCAGCATCACCCGATTTAATTTGACTACATTCCATTATCCTCGTTTTGCTTTTGGTGATGTTCATCTTATATCCTCCTTTCAAGACACTGTCCGTTCCGTTGAACTGCTCTTCCAAGTCCTTTGCTGTCTCTGACAGAATTACAATGTCATCGGCGAACCTCAAAGTTTTTACTTCTTCTCCATGAATTTTAATACCTACTCCAAATTTTTCTTTTGTTTCCTTTACAGCTTGCTCAATATACAGATTGAATAACATCGGGGAGAGGCTACAACCCTGTCGCACTCCTTTCCCAACCACTGCTTCCTTTTCATGTCCCTCGACTCTTATGACTGCCATCTGGTTTCTGTACAAATAGTAAATAGCCTTTCACTCCCTGTATTTTACCCCTGCCACCTTCAGAATTTGAAAGAGAGTATTCCAGTCAACATTGTCAAAAGCTTTCTCTAAGTCTACAAATGCTAGAAACGTAGGTTTGCCTTTTCTTAATCTTTCTTCTAAGATAAGTCGTAAGGTCAGTATTGCCTCACGTGTTCCAATATTTCTACGGAATCCAAACTGATCCTCCCCGAGGTCCGCATCTACCAGTTTTTCCATTCGTCTGTAAAGAATTAGCGTTAGTATTTCGCAGCTCTGACTTATTAAACTGATAGTTCGGTAATTTTCACATCTGTCAGCACCTGCTTTCTTTGGGATTGGAATTATTATATTCTTCTTGAAGTCTGAGGGTATTTCGCCTGTCTCATACATCTTGCTCACCAGATGGTAGAGTTTTGTCAGGACTGGCTCTCCCAAGGCCGTCAGTAGCTCTAATGGAATGTTGTCTACTCCGGGGGCCTTGTTTCGCCTCAGGTCTTTCAGTGCTCTGTCAAACTCTTCACGCAGTATCTTATCTCCCATTTCGTCTTCATTTACATCCTCTTCCATTTCCATAATATTGTCCTCAAGTACATCGCCATTGTATAAACCTTCTATATACTCCTTCCACCTTTCTGCCGTCCCTTCTTTGCTTAGAGCTGGGTTGCCATCTGAGCTCTTGATATTCATACACGTGGTTCTCTTCTCTCCAAAGGTCTCTTTAATTTTCCTGTAGGCAGTAGCTATCTTACCCCTAGTGAGATAAGCTTCTACATCCTTACATTTGTCCTCTAGCCATCCCTGCTTAGCCATTTTGCACTTCCTGTCGATCTCATTTTTGAGACGTTTGTATTCCTTTTTGCCTGCTTCATTTACTGCATTTTTATATTTTCTCCTTTCATTAATTAAATTCAATATTTCTTCTGTTACCCAAGGATTTCTAGCAGCCCTCGTCTTTTTACCTACTTTATCCTCTGTTGCCTTCACTACTTCATCCCTCAGAGCTACCCATTCTTCTTCTACTGTGTTTCTTTCCCCCATTCCTGTCAATTGTTCCCTTATGCTCTCCTTGAAACTCTGTACAACCTCTGGTTCTTTCAGCTTATCCAGATCCCATGTCCTTAAATTCCCACCTTTTTGCAGTTTCTTCAGTTTTAACCTACAGGTCATAACCAATAGATTGTGGTCAGAGTCCACATCTGCCCCTGGAAATGTCCTACAATTTAAAAGCTGATTCCTAAATCTCTGTCTTACCATTATATAATCTATCTGATACCTTTTAGTATCTCCAGGGTTCTTCCACGTATACAACCTTCTTTCATGATTCTTAAACCAAGTGTTAGCTATGATTAAGTTGTGCTCTGTGCAAAATTCTACTAGGCGGCTTCCTCTTTCATTTCTTAGCCCCAATCCATATTCACCTACTATGTTTCCTTCTCTCCCTTTTCCTACACTCGAATTCCAGTCACCCATTACTATTAAATTTTCGTCTCCCTTCACTATCTGAATAATTTCTTTTATTTCATCGTACATTTCTTCAATTTCTTCATCATCTGCAGAGCTAGTTGGCATATAAACTTGTACTACTGTAGTAGGTGTGGGCTTCGTATCTATCTTGGCCACAATAATGCGTTCACTATGCTGTTTGTAGTAGCTTACCCGCATTCCTATTTTCCTATTCATTATTAAACCTACTCCTGCATTACCCCTATTTGATTTTGTGTTTATAACCCTGTAGTCACCTGACCAGAAGTCTTGTTCCTCCTGCCACCGAACTTCACTAATTCCCACTATATCTAACTTTAACCTATCCATTTCCCTTTTTAAATTTTCTAACCTACCTGCCCGATTAAGGGATCTGACATTCCACGCTCCGATCCGTAGAACGCCAGTTTTCTTTCTCCTGATAACGACATCCTCCTGAGTAGTCCCCACCCGGAGATCCGAATGGGGGACTATTTTACCTCCAGAATATTTTACCCAAGAGGACGCCATCATCATTTAATCATACAGTAAAGCTGCATGTCCTCTGGAAAAATTACGGCTGTAGTTTCCCCTTGCTTTCAGCCGTTCGCAGTACCAGCACAGCAAGGCCGTTTTGGTTAATGTTGCAAGGCCAGATCAGTCAATCATCCAGACTGTTGCCCCTGCAACTACTGAAAAGGCTGCTGCCCCTTTTCAGGAACCACATGTTTGTCGGGCCTCTCAACAGATACCCCTCCGTTGTGGTTGCACCTACGGTACGGCCATCTGTATCGCTGAGGCACGCAAGCCTCCCCACCAACGGCAAGGTTCATGGTTCATGGGGGGGGGGGGGAATTCGATTACTCGATAAATAGTACAATTCTCAAGGCTGTCAATTCAACTAATTACCTGGGTGTTAAAATTACGAACAACTTCAGTTGAAAAGACCACATAGATAATATTGAGGGAAAGGCGAGCCAAAGGTTGCGTTTCATTGGCAGGACACTTAGAAGATTCAACAAGTCCACTAAATAGACAACTTACACTACACTCGTTCGTCCTCTGTTGGAATATTGCTGCGCGGTGTGGGATCCTTACCAGGTGGGATTGACGAAGGACATCGAAAGGGTGCAAAAAAGTGCAGTTCGTTTTGTATTATCACGTAATAGGGGAGAGAGTGTGGCAGATATGATACGCTAATTGGGATGAAGTTATTAAAGCAAAGGCGTTTTTGGTCGCGGCGAGATCTTTTTACGAAATTTAAGTCACCAACTTTATCTTCCGAATGCGAAAATATTTTGTTGAGCCCAACCTACATAGGTAGGAATGATCATCAAAATAAAATAAGAGAAATCAGAACTCGAACAGAAAGGTTTAGGTGTTCGTTTTTCCCGCGCACTCTTCGGGAGTGAAATGGTAGATAGATAGTATGATTGTGGTTCACTTAAATGTGAATTGCAGAGTAATCATGCAGATGCAGATGTAGATGTAGCAGGCAGAAAAAAGCGGAAAGGTATTGGATTAAGGTGGTTATCTCAAGGTCCGTAAGTTCCATGTCTGGAGATATATAAACGTTACAAAATGTAGTCACTGAGGTAGTTCAGTATTCACTGAGGTAGTTCAGAATCGAACTGCTGTTGGTTCTAAAACACACTTAACTGAAGAACCAATGTACAGATCCATCCAAACGCCTCTCGGGTTCCTACAGAATGGGTGATAACCTCTTGTGAACAGTCGCCAGTTAAATGTGTTTCTTGGAGAGAAACACAGATCACAAAATTTTGAAAGTAATCGTTATTATGGCAGTTGACAGTAACATGCGTTTCAGTTCGATTGAATTATCAAAATTGTGCCCTGGTTAGGCGTGAAAGGTCATAAGCACAGGTCACACCTCAGGATAACTGTCTGTCAACGTTAGGGGTCGTGTAACAGCAGCAAATTTCGATGACAGCAGGGAGTGAGGAGGGGGGAATATGGCGCCTCCACTAGAGTAGGATTCCCCGAATTTTTTCTCTTTCACTACTTAAGGCGGTCGAGAATTGTGTAAGGGTTTATCCGTTACGGCAGCACGAACTGAAGGGGAGCAGATATCTCTGCGGCTCCTTCCGCCTGGTGTGGTTTCGCTGGTTTTGCGACTTCCAGGGAGAAAGTTCCCGAAAGTGAGGCCTTTCGCCAGTAGACGACAGAGGAGGATGTTGCTTCTCCGGCCTTGAGCGGGGAATCGACGTTTCCTCAGACGGTGCTGCAGGACCCACGAAAGAGCAGCATTCATCTCCCCCGTGGCCTATCTCAGCACGTTGAGCGCGGAGCCGATCTTTCTGCCTTTCCTTTGATGCGGAATTCCCGGTTGCCATTACTCACCTGACGTGTATTCGAGTAAACTAGAAAACGTGACAACCAAAAGAGGGGATTATCGGAAACCAAAAGCTATTACTTCGTGTAGTAAGTGAAAGACTGCTATTCATCTTTCTTATCTGATGACTGCATACATTAGTCTATTGAGAAATACAGTAAAATGGTATCTACAGCTAGCTTTCCATCTCTGTATCAACATCGCTGTTGTGAATGCGTTATCGGAAGGAAAGTACTAATCCTGATATTTCGGAAACAGTTGGCACATGAGCTCACATGGCATTCACATTAAGTAACTCCAGTCCGTATCTATACATGAAGAAGCAAATAGTGATTGTACAAAAAGGAAGCAAAATTACATAAAGGGTGTAGATATTGTTGTGAATGTTATAAGATGAACACAAACACATTCGGAGAAATGTAGGTGGAAAATTAACAAAATAAATGGTTCCCCTTGTAATACGTGCAAATCTAAACACCTTCTTTGTATTGAATGATTTAATAAACTTCAGTAAAATTACAATATTTGTAGTCTTGATACTGCAGTCCATGCGCTGATGTCGTACAAATGAAAAGTACGCTGTCAGTTCGCATGGACTGACATCTTCCAAACGAAAAGTAAAGGACCGACGCCGCCCAAATAAAGAGTCCACTATAAGTCCCACGGGAATGACGGTGCCCTTAACGAATTAATGGGACAACTGCCAAAGGTCGACGGGCAATCTGCGTTTGTAGCAGGAAACGTTGGGACTGGTAGAGGCGGTACAGTTTTCAGCCACGACAATCCGAGAGGTGGCTTCCATAATACAGACATAAATCTAGACAGATTATCGATAATGACCAACCTGCGAACCCATGTTGCTAAGGACATGTGATTCACATCGCACCTTGTCTTCCAGTACGTTTAATCAGAACCGAATTGCAGTACATTAACTTGAAGCCTATTAGACTGTGTTCGTATGTTGGAAGTCTGCTCCCTTGACGTCCTAACACTGTAATCAGTGTAGAACCAACGATATTAGGTTGTTCAGCACATGTTAATCCCTAGTGTCTGTACCTAATTAGAAACGAATATTACGCTCTTGATGTAAACCTGACAACATTTACACTGGGTCAGGGGAAAGATCTCAACATTTTTTATATCTGAGACCTAAGCCGATCGATTACGAGGTATACAATGCCAGTGACACAGTAACTATAGCTAATCTCCCATGCTCCTAAGTACAATAAAGTGTCCAATATCAATGACAATCTAAAACAAAAATCACTACAGGATGGTCAAAGATATCCAACAGCATAATTAAAAAACGGTAAATGTCGGTACCATCAGAGGGGCGGAAAGAAATGTCGTTTCCTTTACATTAAATTCAAACAAATTAATGGTTAACAAGTTCTTATTTTTAATCACTGTTACAAGCAACCTCGTTGTCATCAACCTTTTGCCATCTAGTGTGTAAATTTTCACTGCTCTACTATAAAAATCAATTGGATTTGAGCAAACAAATGGAGAGGGCATTTTGGACATCATCCATATTTTAAATTGCTTGCCACTTAGAAAATGTTGTAGCGATCGGAAAAAATGAAAATTTGATGGCGCAATATCGGTTGAGTATTGTGGGTGACACAATACCTCCCATCTCAATTTGTTAACTTTTACCAGGGTTCGAGTTGCGCAGTGCGGTCTTGCATTATCGTGTAGCAGAATAACTGAAAATTGGCCAGCGATTGTCAACAGAGAAGGCGTTAAAGATTGATTTACTCGATCCAGTCTTTCACAGAGAAAGTCTGCAGTCACAGTCTGTCCAGATTTCAGCGTTTCAAAATGAACTCCTCCACGGATACTCTACCAAACACACATAAACCCTCTTTGGGGTGTAAACCTGGTTTAGCTGTACTTCGTGGCTATTCAGTAAGAGAGAGCCACTGCCTTTTACTTTTTGGATTATCATATAGAACACATTTGTCATTTATCGTCTCCAGTGATCAAGCGATCAATAAGTTGCATGTGGAGGCTCAGCTAGCTTCGTTTGTCTCTACAGTCTGCTGCAAATGTTCTTGGATCGTCGACCAAGGTTGGTTAAGACTATCTGACATGTACTTGGGTGTCTGACACGGATTCACTTCCATTTCCGCCTTTAACATGTCTTTATCATCGATATGCGTTTGCAAGATCAAAATTACAGGAACTGACCTTTAAAATACCATCTTTGGCATTTACCAACGTCTAATACACTTGGATAAACATCGCAAATGGTTTCGCGTTATTATCCTTACTATGTGATACTAGGAAAAAAAAAGGTCGACATAAACAGAGACGACACTGCTTCCTGGTCCTCCTAATAACACACAAAGTCACTTAACTTACAACCAACAGAGGATAATGAGTAACACGGGCGAGCTCTTCTACCTGCTCTGAGACGAAACTTGGCAATTATTTTCCATTTTAGGCTCTTTTAGGGCAATGCACTTTGATATTTTCCCTGTGGGTAGGTCCCATAACTACAGTCGAGAAAGTGTGCCACTGACCACCACCATAAGATCTTCGCCGCACTAAAAAGGCTTCCACTGCATATTATCGGAGTAAGGGTACGTTTATGGTGAAAAGAGAGATTCTTCCAGATTCGTTCATCAAATAATTCGATACCACCATTGCGAAAATACCTGAAAGACTTTTTTCCGTTACAATCCTGACTGCTTCTCATGTAATTTTTCAGCCGTTTATCTAGAATAACTACAGTGATTTGCAAAATACTCAGATCGGTGGGTTCTGTAAGCTGTAAACACTGACCATTATCTTCCTGGAAGGCGAGATCTACATTAGTGTCCCTAAGATAAACATAATTGCGAAAACATGATATATTGCCTTATCAGGATGTCGGAAGGAGTATTGAACAAGTAACTGATTAATCTCAAGATATTTGGCATGCAGCAGTGCCGGAAGTTATGTTAGAAAACTGAGAAATAACACAACTGAGGAATTTCTTTCACAATGAAAGAAGCTGTTAAAAGGGGATATGATGCTCCTAACAGCCGCACGAGCTGCACTGCGACGTGACATCCTCTATGCGATATATGCTCCAAGAGCTCTCCGGTCAGTCGATTCCGTTCTTCAACAAGTATTACTAATGAAAGCCAACGGGATGAATTTCGCCTCCCTAACGCATCCCAGGGACGTTACATAGGATTCAAATCCTGGGCCTTCGCTGGCCAGTCCATGCCACGGATACCTGCACCTTCAAGAAATTTATCTAACAGAGCAGCTTGATGCGAATAGGCGTTATCGTCAATAAAGAGGAAGTTTGGACCAACAGCACGCATGAAAAATCGAACATGTTGTATCAGTATCTCACGTCTACACCTCTGAGCGTTTACGGTATTCCTCCGATCACCAACTAAGACGTGTAGCTTTCGTACGGCTATTCAACATGATACCTCCCCACACTGTGACGTCATCACCACCAAGCAGGTGTCTTTCTATGTTCCTGGTGTTGTATCGGCTATTAGGTTCGATCCAGAGTAATGTGTCTCGAGAACCATTATGCAAACTGCACTGGGATTCATCTCTGATGAACACATTTTTGCATTGATTGAAGGTCCAATTACTATGTTACCGACTCCAAGCTCTCTGTGCTGGGGTCAGCGGGTTGCACACGGCCGAATGTGTGGCAAATAGCCTTGTTGCTCTGAGCCCCCGATACACATTTTGGTGGGAAATAGCAACTCCTGACGCAACTACAAGCTCTGCAGTCACTTGCCTTGCACGTGTACTTCGATTTCGTTGGGCAATTACGGCAGATATCGGCCTGCTAATAAGTAGTTATTGTTGGTCGACTTACTACTGGCTTGCAACTAAACTGTCCCATGTCTCTAAATCGTCAGCAAAGGCTCCGAGTGACACTTCCTGGCATATCTAAGGACACTGCAACTTTGGTCTGTTTCTGGCCTGCTTTCAGGTGTCCGAATATTTTACCCCGCAAAACAGAATCCAAATGGCGTCTTTGCGGAATTACGTTGTCGACTTCACCAAGACACTTCACTGTACTCATTACGAACGAAAAAATAAGACAGACCTGTTTGTGTTTACCTTTCCGACACGCCTCTATTCGTGGCATGGAGTACACCTTTCACATATACAGCGAACAAGTAGCTTTCTTAGGTAAATATTTACGTTTATTTTGGGAGATTGCTTGCCTTCTCTCTTTTCATTTTCGTGTTTTAGTGATTATGCTAAACTTTTGGACACTAGTATACATAGTTTTGTTGGTGCGAAACCATTGGATGCCACGCACAGCTTCCATTGATGTATATTGTATAGTGTGATGTGGTGGTACCTACAACTCATCCACGATATGAAATGAGTGTGCGAAGTCCGTCGGAATTGTCTTATTGCTATCCGGATATTTCTGAGGAATTAGTTCTTGGATCCAACAAATGTAGTACCCATCTCGAATCACACAGCTTAATTGAGCTAAAACGTATCTTACTCGTTCTTCTGCGATTCCTGCGGTGTCAGTTAACTCACACACATTTTATCAGCGACCGACCAATAACATAAAACATTCATTTTTGATGTATTTATTTGTGGTTGCGTGTCTGTGTGTCCTTCGTGTACAATATTATTAATGCGCTCCACACACGTCCTGGTTTATCTGTCAGGTATACCTGCGTAAATTTTGAGCTTACACATTCCTCAGAGATTTCACCGGGCACTTGCAGAGGTACAAATAGTGGAACTTCGGTTCTACAAGAGTTGGAACTTTAATTGTGGAAACTATTTATTTACAGCTCGTACAAAATAGGTACGTGTTTCAAAGTTTTACTGATCTTCAGAGTAGTCACCAGCATTGTGTATAACCCGTTACCAGCGATGTGGAAGTCGTAGAGTACTCTTAGCAGTGCCAGTTCTGTTGACAGTTCGAGCGGCGCGGTCTATTCTTCGACGAATTTGTAGCAGTTGCGAAGCGAATGCCGTGAAGTGTTTCCTCCAGTTTATAAATCGAGTGTAACTCACGAGGGCTTAAGTCACGGGAGTGCAGTAGGTGGTATAGCCCTTAGCAGCCCCATCAGTCAAACTAATCAGTAACAAGTTGCACTGCACCTGCTTGAGCACTGTCCTACAAAATGATGGTCAAATGCTGCAAAAAGTGTCATCTGTTCTGCTCTAGGCTGGTCGTAGGTTAAGTTCCAAAAATGAACAGTATAGAGACAGAAGAGATGACACTTTCTGCAGGACCTGACCATCATTTTGCAGGACATTGATCAAGGATGTACAGTGCAAGCTGTTTCTGATTTGTGTGACTGACGGGACTGTTAAGTGCTATACCACCTACTTCACTCCCCTGAATTAAGGCCTCGTGAGTTCAACTCGATTTCTAAACATTCGCTTGAGAACTGCTACAAATTCATCGGGCCATAGACCGCGCCGCGCTGCTAAGTGTATCCTACGACTTCCACGTCGCTGGGACGGGTTATACACAATGCTGGTGACTACTTTCAGTGTCAGTAAAACTTTGAAGCGCGTATATATTTTGTACGAGCTGTAAATAAATAGTTTCCACAATTAAAGTTCCCACCCTCGTATGTACAGTTGTATTCCTGATCTGTACAAAGCAGCTGACGGGCATACTGAAAAGTATGCATTACTGTGTGAGTGGATGGAGAAGGGCAGGAAAGGGTGAGGAGGGTCTTAAAAAATCAACAGCCATATTAAACTCATAGGTACTGAAAATGATAGGTCTCAGTAGAAAATAGATCAAATTGTGTTGACGATAAATTTCCCATAACTAAGAATGCGACAGTACTGCATACCATGTTATAGGTTTGATGGACGACGATGAAACGCAAGTACTTTACATTACACTGAGGGGACAAAAGTCATCAGAGACCTCCTAAAATCATAGCGGACGCCTTTTGGTCGGCGTAGTGCAGCAACTCGACGTGGCATGGACTCAGTCCCCTGCAGAAATATTGAGTCACGCTGCTTTTCTAACCGACCATAACTGCGAAAGTGTTGCCCGTGCAGGATTTTGTGCACGAACCGATCTCGTGATTAGGACCCATATGTGTTCAATGGTATTATGACCCCCAGTTGTTCAGTGGGATTCACATGGAGCTATCAGGGTGGCCAAATTACTCACCCGAATTGTCCACAATGTTCTTCAGACCAATCCCAAACAGATGTCGCCCAGTGACATAAAAAACTCCATCGTTGTTTGGAAACGTGAAGCCCATGAGTGACTGCAAATGATGTTGAAATAGCCGTAAATAACCATTCCCTGTCAGCTATTCATGCAAACACTGCCCACGCCATTATGGAGCCACAATCACATTGCGCGGTGCCTTGTTGACAACTTCGATCCATGGCTTCGTGGGGTCTGCACCAACCTCCCATCAGCTCTTACCAACTAAAATCACTCATCAGATGAGGTCATGGTTTTGCTGTCGTCTGAGATTCATCTGATATGGTCACGACCAAAGGAAAGGCGCTGCAGCCGATGTGCTGTTAGCAAAGGCATTCACGCCGGTCGTGTGCTGCCAAAGACCATTAACGCCAAAGTTCACCACACTGTCCTAACGGGCATGTTCTTCGTACGTCGCACATTGATTTATGCAGTCATTTCACGGAATGAAGTTTCTGCGTGAGCACTGACTACGTTAACGCCGGTGCAGTCGACCGATAACTGAAGTCCGTCGGCTACTGCGTTGTCGTTCGTGAGAAACAACGCTTGAAATTTTTGTACCTCGGCACACTCATGACATTGTGTGTCTCGGAATGTTGAAGTCCCTAACGATTCCCAGAATGGAATGCCTCATGCGTCCAGCTCCAGCTACCATTCCGAGTTCGAAGTGTGTTAAATTCCGTCGTGCGGGCGTAAACACGACGACACCAATGCGCAAAGATCATAACTATCTTGATCTCGTTCTATTAGGTACTGCCAATATATTCGTTACAATGACGACGAATATTAAACATCGTTGAAGAGAAATTTAAAGTAATATCAAGGAACGATATCCACCAAGATCAATCATCAGAATATTGAGATATTTCAATATTGTTTATATTCATTTATACGATTTCAAAGTATATCCTTTCCATTCAAATCAATGAAATAACGGAATGAAATATTTGTGCGTATGTGATGAGAGGCGAAGGGTGAAGCGTCTTCCCTTGGACACGATGGAAAAATATTTGTTTACCCTTCGCCCATCTTACGGCGAAATCCCATTTGACAAAGAGTTTGTCTCGGCAAATAGGAATCTTGCAATAGCGTGGTAGGTTTTTTCATTACTACTGCACCAATATACTTTTTTGCTGCTCCGTTGGACAGCGTCGCAGAAAATGAAGCAGTCATTCTCCGAGAGAGCCGAAGGGGAACGGGAAGGGAAGGGAAGACGCGCTGTCGTCCGGCCGAGCTGAGGGGCGTCGCAATATTTGACGTCCGGGGTCAATCGGCCACGACGGCGGCGGCGGCTGCGAAGCGGAGGTAGCGGCGGCCCGCGCTGGCGCAGCCTCAGGCGGGGCGCGGCGGGCGTCACCCAGGGGCGCAAGCGGTCCTGCTGAGCGCAGAGGGAGTGTATGACGGCAAACGTCTCGTTATGTCATTATGTCAATCACAGAGCGTCATTTGAATCAGAAGCGAAGAGTCATCACTCGCACATGATGCAGCTATTGTTAGTCCGAATAAAAAGTCGTCTACAGGGAAAATCGTAACACATCACTTTTGTTGAAATTATTTACTGCTTTTCCACGAATGAATTAATTTCAAACTTCGAAAAAAATAGTTCATCCACATTCCTACTGTTAAAAACTCACCACTGCTATTAATTTAATATGTCAAAAAAGTGAAGAAATATTGGTTAACTTGGGCGGTGCAAACTGATGGAAATTAAATCTAAGTAGGATACCATCTAAGACATTTATTTTCAGTTACATTTCCTATAGCATAACTGTTGACTTTGAGTCTGTAGAGATCATCTTACAGCTATGGCTGCCCACAATGTGAAATGTACTGCTTTCAAAGTATATACCCTCTGAAGGTTGATGTAAAACTACAGAATCATGGGCTTAGGCCAATTAAGTCAGCAGTTTGATTGTAATATAAGTTCCCTTCAGAAATTTTCATGTGTAATGTACCGGTGATTACAGACTTAAAATTTATGTGGTTGATGTATGTAACCATAAGTGGCCCATCGGGACCATCCGACAGCCGTGACTCCCTAGTTGAGGACGCGGATAGGAGGGGCATGTGGTCAGCACACCGCTCTTCATGTATGAAGGGATAAAATCATTTTAAAAATATATCTGATTTTTGAGGCTTCAGTAGCCACTTGTCGACGTATGACCTTTCGTCTCGGTATCTGCGTCTGGTGTTTCTTCAGCTACACCTACACACTGATCTGGGATTGAGAAATTCAGGTGCCATACTCAGTAAGTTAATTTTTGCAGCTGTACCAATTTCCAGTTTGGTCTGAGATACGCTGAGTTTTGAGTGGACCACATTTAAGATCAACAACTACAGCCAGCTCCAATCAATAATTCTTGCTTCTATATTTGTTAAAGTACAGACTTAGATTTATATCATCTTCACTTGAGAACAACCCTACACCATGAAAAAAATTTGAAAATTTCTCATGGTCCCACTTGAGAAATGTATGAGAGGTTTCAGATTACCCCTGAAGCTTTCCTTAATCCGTAGCCAAGTGAGCTCTGTGGATAAGACGGCTGCACCAACTGCGGTCTGCGACTGTAAGCGTTGTTCAGAACGTTCCTGGGCAAAGCAGCTGGCACAAAGGAGTCACACCTGTCCCACTCCAGAACTGTCATCCGTGAAATAGGACAAGTGCCACCTGAAGCAGGATTGAAATCGAATCAATCGGTCACTATGTGAATTTGTGACAGCAAGAGCGGCTGCAAAACTTAAATCGATAATAAATTAAACTCCCTCTGACCAGGCCTCCGAAGGCTCAGAGGTACCGACCGACCGCCGTGTCATGATATCTGATAGGCGGCACTGGGTGCCAATATGTAGGGACATATGGCCAGCACAACGCTATCCCTACTGTTGTTAATTTTCGTGACTTAAGCTGCTACTTCTCAGTCAAGTAGCTCCTCAATTCGCCTCACAAGACCCAAGCGCTCACGACTTTCCAACAGCATTCGGCAGATCTGGATGATCACCCATCCAACGACTTGGATGAACAGATAAGTAAAATGTTTTCTCTCGGATGAAATAATGTTATCTTTTATTGACGGTTTTTGTAACTGACTTGAGAGTTGGCACACCACTCTCCCACTCTAACAACATTGTCAGCCAGATTAACGTTCATATTTAAGGCCATTATCTCGGTGTTCGCTAGTGCTACCTTTGCTGTATGTGGTTTATGACTTTTTACATTAGGAATTTGTGGACATAATTTCATATAACTGTATGAGTAGCGTGTAGAGAGATGAACTGGGGGCCATAAATGCTGATTGCAGGGACCTGGCTGTGCGAGTATTTCTTGGAATCAGCACTCGGTAGATCTTACCTTCAGCGGGCTTTTGACCAATGCCCCCTTGTTCTTCCACTTAGGGTCAGACAGAAGGGCACCAATTCACAAATGCTTTTACCTGTCCCAGACAGCAGTCCATTGTAATGGCGGCCAGTTGGCGGAAAGCGGTGGGAGGAAGCCATTTAACAGAGTCTGCTGTAAACTGAACTTCTGTGCAAATAATGGGAAGGTCATAAAACTCCGTGCATTCCACGGTAGAAGATGGGATGATACAGACAGAGCGGCTTATGCACATGTTTAGTGGAGGCAAGACTATAACCCCCCTGACGTCATAAAGCGGCTATTTTCATTTTAGCGAGTGGCAAAAACGTATCTGAAATGCATCATTATCTGTAAAACTCAATAGCCTTCTTTCAGGAACTAGAAATCGTTGGCCTGGAAAAATTAGATTTCTCCATAATGACGGCTTGTGGTCCCATTTAGATAGATGTTTTTTTGCCACAACGTGGACATGCTTATCGTGAGAACAACACCTCCCTAATCTAAAATCATCTTTTTTCAGACAAGAGCGATTTGGAGTCACTAACTGGCTCCTCTCAGGATATGAAGAGTGGAGCCTTGGCCCCCAGGGTAGGAGCACCGATGTTGTATTTGGATTGGCTATCAGGCCAAGAGAACAATCAAGATGGGAGATTCAATTCAAAGAGGATAGTTCGATTGGTTTGCACAGTGTGGGGGCAGTTTCTTTTTTTGCTAATTCGGCTCCTGTACCAAGGCTTGGTGGACAGGTTTGGTGGTTCTTTTCCTTCTTCTTCCTTTCGTCCTCCTTTACTGGAGAAATTCAGGGAAGGCAGTTTCCTACTGTAATGACAGTCGAAGTGCACATAATCTCAAACATATATTCTCTGACGAGGGTGAACTTATTCATCCAGAGTTGGCCGCCTGATGATTCAAATTTCCAGCATGCATCGTCACGATTGTGAATCAAATTGGTTTTGGCACACCAGTGAACGGGTGCACCTCACACTGAAATCTACCTGGATTTCAGGGCTGTGACATGGATATTTCCTGTGTTCTGATAATCATAACACTAGACCGCGTAGTTTGCAAATTTTTTTGTGGACGCGTCAGAACATTACGGCCGCCGCAGCACACCGCTCCTCGCCCACAGCACGCCGTTTTCTGCTGTCGCCTGAATCAAGGTGAAAGGGTAAAATACTGCTGTCTCGGTGTATGGTTGTTAAATGACATTCACGGCTCCCTGTTCTCAGATGAACCATAGCTTGTGGTACACTTAGTCGCAGCCTATTCCATTTAAATAGAGTTGGACCTCACAGTGGATTCATGAAAACAAAAATTCAGATTGTGTTGTAAAAGGGATTAATTCATTCAGGGGAGATTCCACATCAATGTGTGTATTGCCAATCAAATACCATTCCTTTTTTGATTTGTGTTTGTCATTTTTGTGTACGATTTATCAGTTAGTTGTAGTTACAAAAGTATTAATATAGCCTGTAATTATTTTGAAAACTTAAGTACGCCACTGTTTTTATTTTATTGTGGTGGTACATGGGTAAAAAGTAGTTTAAGGTTCATTCTTATTAAATTACTTAATACGATTACCAATTTGAGTTCTGAAAGTGACCACAGGCACAGGTAACAAAAGCTTCATGAATAAATTCTCTAATTCATATATAAAAATATAAAAGGTGTAGCTCACGATTTCAAGTTTATTGAGATGATGATACTTCCTTTATGTAAAGATAATAACATTTAGCATCACTCAGACATATATTTGATAAAAGCCATTTACAGCAGGCAGACTATTTGTGATACTTCAACTGGCTTTGTATAAATTCATCTCAGATTTCGATATTTTCCTTCATCATTTGTGTGTTGTAATCATGGAAGACCACGTGACGAGTGGAATATTTACTGCAGCCTCCCTCTTTTTAACCCTTTCGTGGTTGATGCTTCATATATGTCCCACTAACTTTGAGCACCAGTTCGAGTGTCGGGATATATGTTACCCAGCTCTGCACGGTGCTGCCATCTAGGGACGACTGTACTGAACCTGAGAAAAAATCGGGACTGCACCGCAAAGGCAGGAGTGCTAGTTCTGCAAGGTTCGCAGAAGAGCTTCTGTAAAGTTTGGAAGGTAGGAGACGAGATACTGGCAGAGGTAACGCTGTGGGGATGGGGCATGAGTCGTGCTTATGCAGCTCAGTTGGCAGAGCACTCGCCCGCGAGTGGCAAAGGTTCCGAGTTCCAGTCTAGGTCCGGCACACAGTTTTAATCTGCAAGGAAGTTACATATCAGCGCACACTCCGCTGCAGAGTGAAAATCTCATTCTGAGAACAAAAGTTGTTTGCACTGCTTGTGGTGTACCACTTTGTGCCACACCGCGTTTTTCCAAGTTTCATGGAATGTAAAGTTTTGTAAGTATTGGCCATGTATCATGAAAACTGCAATGTAATAAATATTTTTTACACTGGCTCTACACAAATAAAAAGATTACATGGATGTATATTTTGTAGTTATTTTATTTTCCACAAACTCCAGTTTATGGCTAAAAGAAAATAAAATTTCAGCAGAAAAGGTATCTCGCGTTGGTTCATGGGACATATGTGTCCCACTTCCTGTTGTGAAAAAATGGAGAACTTAAAAAATATATTGGTGATGAAAATATAATAATGGGACTGAAAAGAAAACGTTATAATCTTAATATTTTAAAAATCTGTAAAAAATGAATTTTATCCATGAAAGGGTTAAGGAGAGTAATTTTACCCGAAAACGTACTTCATTGCTGTATGAATTATAACAGGAAACTGTCTGGCACAGTATTTGTTTTATGTGGTTCGCAGCGCTTGTTGTTTGGGTGGCAGTGAGAAATGACTAGTAACAATGAAAGGAACGAATAGTAAACATTAAGTTAGCACCACAAAATTGAAAGCAGTTATCCGTAATGGTGTACCAAACGTGTTCGTTCGTCGCTACCAGTTAATATACTATGTGAACATCCATTTATTTGATTGCTGAAGATTCAATGAACATACCAAAAAACATAGGAGTTAGTAAGTGCTCACTCTATATCCTTTACTTGTATTTGACACGAGTATTATGTTAACGTAAAATTAATGCTACCAAACACTACGTTTCTTTAAATAAAATATTTTTTGTTAAAGAAACAATTATTTCTTCTCTTTTACTTGTAGATCACTTAATATGTCTGTAACAGTTGTATGCAAGATTCCTGGTTGAAACAGAAGGTAAAACTAAGTATAAAAGCCGAATAGCAGTAATTCGTATCTACAATATAAACAGCGTGTTGTGTGAAGTTCATTCTCAGATGTCCTACGGGGTGATGTGGGAGACACCCTCATAGTCCAAAAGAAGTTAAAACTATGATGATATTCAGGCCGTTCAACTTTTCAAGGAGTTAGAAATGGTAAACACTATAATTTTCCAGATGTGTTCCTTGCGCCAATAAAGTAGCTGCTCCATCTTTGATCCAGCAGTCTGCGTATTAGATTCACAGTTAGCTTGTATATGATCTGTGTACAAAAACGTGATAATGACATTTGGTCTAAAATGGCTAACAGTGAGAAACAAAACATGGGATAAGACACCCTCTCCAGAGCCATGATATCTTTCAACCAATTCCTTACCCCCAGTCCCTATTCATCTACTACTTATTCTTCCTGCTCCTACTATCAAATTCCAGTTCCTCATGACTATTAAATTTTCGTCTCCCTTAACTATCTGAATAATTTCTTTTATCTCATCATACATTTCCTCAATGTCTTCATCATCTGCAGAGATATTTGGCATATAAACTTGCACTGTTGTGGTAGGTGTGGGCTGCGTGTTTAACTTGGTTACAATAACGCGCTGACTATGCCGTTACTAGTAGCTTTTATTCATTATTAAACCTACTCCTGCGTTACTCCTATTTGATTTTTTTATTCATAATTCTGTATTCACCTGACCAGAAGTCCTGCTCCTCTGCCATTGAACCTCACAAATTCCCACCATATACAACTTTAACCTATCGCTATCCTTTTTTAAATTTTCTAACCTATCTGCCCGATTAAGGGATCTGACATTCCACGCTCCGATCCGTAGAACGACACTTTTGTTTTTCTGATAATGATGTTCTCCTAGTAGTTCCCGCCTGGATGTCTGAATGAGGACTATTTTACCTGTGAAAAATGTTACCAAAGAAGATACCATCATCATTTAACCATACAGTAAAGCTTTATGATCTTATTGGCATCTTATTCATCTTCCGTGACACTTATTCTCGATGCATCCTGAAGCCTGAATTTGAAGGAGGTGTTTTATAGAGTATAAAAAGGTTTACAAATACTGCTAACAGTCACAAAATTTGTTGACAAATAAATTATTTATTTACCTCATCATCAGGCTATACTGACATTAAAAACATTTAACACATATGTATGAATGTATTAAGGCTTCTTTACGTAGCTGCTGTGATCATTCTGTGGAAAGAGAGGAGGACAATCTCGTCAGAGGCGACGTCACTTTGTGTACTGGTCTTCCGTGTACATGAAAATTTTGTAAAACTATCACTCACTTTGTTCTTGTGGCGTTGCAGTTCTCTTGTGATGTGCTGAGATAGAGCTATTTCCATGGCTCTCTTGAACCTCTTCAGCATATGTACACAACCACCAACCACAATAGTGTCTTCAAAGCTCTATACACAGAACAGTTCACCAGTGCAAAAAACAAGAAAGCGGTCAAAACAAGGCTAGTTTCGATTTGACTATAGATATGCCGATCTTGGTGTTGTCACTGGTTGGTTAGCATAATATATTACAGAATGAGCTACTGTGTCAGTCTTATAATACAAATGACATTATCAATACATTTTTATTTTCAGAATCGCAAAGATGTTTGTGCCATATAATTTCAAGTCAGTACTCTTAAACCAGAAAATACAGGACGTTATAGGGTGATTATAATTAAAGTTCTACTTTCAAAACGCTATAGAAATAACACCACTGGTCAGAATGACGTCAAATTGCAACGGAATATTATGAGATAAGGAGAAAAACGTATGGCAGAAGAAAAAAAATTACTGTGAAAATTGATCAATAGATGGCGCTGTATCTGTCAGAATACGTAAATGAAAACACCTATCTTGCGCAGGAGAGTTTGAAGTTGGTATAAAAACGTCGGGTACACAGATTTTCCTCTTTTCGCGTCTGCAACTTACGCCATGAATGTCTCAATGCAGGACAGCGCTTTGCTTGTAAAGCTGAATGAGGACTTTGCACACGTTGCTCTACACTGAAGGGTTTGAGAAAAGGCGTTGGTCCGATGACTTGTGTTGGTCTGGAGAAAATGATTCGGAAATTCGAAGAGATGGGTTCTTTTGGTGTGCAACCTGGCAGAGGGAGGCAACGAATTGATTCGTCGTCTGTCTGTGGAAGCAGTGGACACAGCAATGCAGGAGGAAACGAGTGGTGGTTTGCAAACGTGTAGTGCACGGAGAACTACCAGAGCATTGGACATACCCGTGAGCACTTTGCTTTAGAATTTCTTGCTCGTTTGGAAGTGAACAATGATTGTCCGTGGAAGATTTAGTGGACAGACGAAGCCCACTTCCACATGACAGAATATGTCAATACACAGAACTGTCGAATATGGGCAATGAAAAAGCCATACGAAAATCAATCAGTACCACTTCATTGTGCAAAGGTCACTGTGTGGTGCGGGTTTACGGCATCATTTATCATAGGGCCATATATTTTCGAAGAGAAAGGTGCTTCTTGTCCTCTTATCTGTACCGTCACTGGTAAGCGCTATGAGTGTCTTTTGCGCAACCACGTCATTTCAGCTCTCCAACAGCGTGAATGTGTGGATGGGATCATTTTTATGCAAGTTGGCGCACATTCGCACATTGCAAATCCAGTTAAGCAGCTACTTCCGATGTGATATGACCCAGCCGTGGTGGATGAGCTTACGTAACTAACAGTATCACACCTGTACACCCTTGCTCACTGAGTTTAACGTCAAACGGACAACTTACGCAGTGTTGTATGATTCATTTGTCATTTGTAGTCGACCACAATTAAATTATGATGCTTACAACGCCATGTATTTCTACATTTTGTCACTATTTATTTTTCTTCTGCCATACGATTTCCCCTTTTTCCTATATATAAATGGTTTAAGAGTACTGAACTGAAATTCTGTGCCAGAAATTTCTTCGTAATTCTGAAAATAAAAAGTGTTTATATTGTCATTTGTACTATAAAATTAACACAGTCGCTCATTCTGTAATATATTGTGCCAACCAACATCAGTGATATGACAGAAAGACATACAGATGACATTGCTACTGACAACATCAGTATCGACATATCTATAGTCAAATCGAAACTAGCCTTGTTTTGACCGCCATTTATTTTCTGCACTGGTGAATTATTTTCTGTACAGAGCTTTGAAGACACCGTTGTGGTGGTTGTGAAAAATGGTTAAGAGGTTCAAGAGTGTCATGGAAATAGTACATAACAAAAAAACTGCCACATCACAAGAACAAAGCGATGACTGTCTTGCAAAATTTGAATATGCACAGAAAACCAATACACAAAGTGATGTCGCCTCTTACTAGGTTGTCCTTCTCTCTTCCTACAGAATGATGACAGCAGTCATGTAAAGAACTTTAATACATACATACATTTATGTTAAATGGTTTTGTAATGCCTGATTATGAAGTATCACCTTGAAACACGTCGCTAAATAAGTAACTTTCTTCTGAACAAATTTTGTGACTGTTATCAGTATTCGTAAACCTTTTAATATTCTATAAAGCATCTCCTTTATATTCAAACTTTACTATGCATCGAGAATACGTGAAAAGAAAGATAAATAACATGCTAATAAGATCATGACTTTTTAACAAAACTTGGAAATAAAGAAATAAAATATTGAAAAACACTGTCAAATGTTCTGTGGAGTGATTTGTCTAAGAGTAAAAAATAAAACAAATTAATGAAACATTTGATGCATTTCATTTGGTCTACATGATTTCTGTCATTTTTTCAAAAACACTTTTGTTTGTTCGAACGCCTAATACATAATGTAAAAAAACGGTGAACAGACAATAAACGACAATAATTCGCCAGAAAAAAAGTCCATGGATACAGTTTTCAGAAAAAGGGACAGGTAACATAACAGCTGCTGCTGCGTTAATGGGACAGAGGAAAGAGAAACACAGGAGAGAAATTAATTGGCTGTCAAAGAGCAGAATAACGAAAACAACTTATAGAGGATGTTGGCTGTAGTAGTGGTGTATAAATCGAAAAATAAATGACTCATCTACGAGGCAGACCACCACCTGCTTCTTCCTTCCAGATCACACAAGTAAAGAAGCTGTTCAGTCTTAGTATTTACTGAATAATCACTGCTCTGTAAATCTTTCGTATTTCAGTAAACGGTTGCCATTGTTTCGGGAGTTCACAGGCCGGCCGGAGTGGCCGTGCGGTTCTAAGCACTACAGTCTGGAGCCGAAAGATCGCTACGGTCGCAGGTTCTAATCCTGCCTCGGGCATGGATCTGTGTGATGTCCTTAGGTTAGTTAGGTTTAATTAGTTCTACGTTCTAGGCGACTGATGTTAAGTCGCATAGTGCTCAGAGCCATTTGAACCATTTGGAGTTCACAGTTCTCATAACAACAGCACCTAGCTTTCCAAGAAATTACAAATCCTGTGTCCCATACAGGGTTTTTATGTAACAGTACATAGCTTATTTACTGGAAAACTTAGTTTATTATTTGCTAACTTATATTTTTCGGGGTGCACTCACCCTCGTGATGCCAACTGAGGAGCTACTCGACCGAATAGTAGCGGCTCTGATAAAAGAAAACTATCGTAACGACCGGGAGAGCGATGTGCTGACCACACGACCCACCTATCCGCATCCTCAGTTGAGGATGACACGGCGATCGGATGGTCCCGATGAACCAATTGTGGCCTGAAGACGGAGTACTTTAACTTATACTTGACCGCCTTTCAAGAAGTGTCGTTTCGAGTCACTTGACTCAATTTGGAACAGTAGTAGGCAAACGTCAGCGATAGATTTTCTTCGTTGAGTTATAGATGTTTCAATTATCTCAGAAGAATTATTAGAATTATACAGGAATTAAATTTACTCAGTAAGCGCTTCATCACATGTCCCTGAAGGTGTTGATAACGGAAAATAAGCTGTACTTCAGTATCATCTGTTATAGGTTCATGATGTCCCTCCTGGAAAACATCGTATGACATTCTTATCTGGGACCCGATAGCGAGTTCTTCACACCAGCAACATACTCTTCAAGTGATACTGTGTCGTTAACTACGACTTTACAGTCCTTCATACTTCGGTTGGTTGTATGACATATAACTGTAAATTTCTTATAGTCTCGTAATTCCCCTGTATCCAGTCTCCATACGAATATATGGTCGCTAAACTGCAGTTTAACTCCACTGTATCTTCAAATGTGTGTCAATGAGTGCGCATCTTTGGCCGATTATAAATGAAATTCAGTAAAGAAGAACTACGTATCCCAGTAGATTCCCAGCTGGTGCAGTGCCCTTTGGTGGTAACTGTGAGATGTGATATTTACAAGTTATTATTTGAAGAGGGTTTCAACAAAATGTAGACACTTTGCTATCAAAAATCTGATTTATCATGCTCTTTTTCCTACTTATTTTAAGTCAATTACGCTTCTTTTAACTCATTGTGGCATAATGTCAGTAAATAACACTGAGGAGATATTAAATAAGATCCTCGGCCACGAATGGACTATCTTTCCGGTTACCAGATGAGATATTCAGTTAACAGCCTTTAGACAATGTTACGCTGTCCTACATAGTTTCTTACAGGCTTTCTGTCTCTTCAAGCGTTCATCCAAAAACAACTTTGCTGCTCCTAAAGGTTTTATCTCTGCACAGGTTCATGTCTTATATGAATTCTCGTGAAACAGAAGGTTTGCGCAGCAGTTAAGACATTCAAATCGCTTTGTCAGTGTAAATCAACATTATCTTTTATCACCTACACTTAACTTGTTTTTAACCTATAGTTTAGTGAGAGTGGTTTCAGATAGAAGTAAGTAAATACAAAATTTGATTATTGTTCTCTTTAAATGTAAAATATGTCTTCCAATTCGTTATGTTTATCCTGTGTTCGTCGTATACTTCTCTATCAACGCCTTTTTAACTTACAACTTTTTAAAATACCTATTAGTTCACTGAATCTAATCTAGAATAAATTAATATCAATACACATTATATTATTACCAAACTCTTCCTCTCAGAATTATACTAATTACATATGCATAATCACGTTTAGTTTAAAAATTGTGAAACAGAATGCAAGAGATTCTAGATTCTTTGAATAATGCATGGAAGACAAGGTACCTATTTATTTTCAGTCTCATGATATTAACGATAAAAATCCCATTGCTAAATCTGCCTCGCATCAGCAGAAGGGATCCTGTTTACTCGTGGGTATCAACTCAAAAAGAGCGAAGTGAATTTTGATCAGCCCCGAGAGCGGATACAGCATCCGGTAGAAGCATGCTGACGGGAGGCGAAATCCTCTTACCCGGAGGCACCGGCGGAAATGTTCTTACCTCCAGCAAAAAAATAAGTGCTCAGAGAATCCCTCTGTAATAGCACCGCTTCTCCAGATCCGTTACACCAGTTTCAAATCGCCTGCGTTCTTTGTACATGCGCAATAAATCTCATTTGCAACTTGCGCCGAGGGAGCCGTGAAGCGGTATGTTTAGCTACAGCAAAATGTCGTCCTAATTCAGTCCTCCCCAATAGTAAGTCAGACACGTTTGTACGAGACAACGAAGTAATGTTAATGTGTTCCACAAATTCTGTTTCGTTAGCGAACTATATGTTACGAAGGTACATCCCCGATACACTACAGGGGTTTGTGTTAGTAAAGCAATAATCGAAACATAATCTGTTACACTGGAAAGCATGAATCTAATGCACATAATCCTCACTGTACCAAAACGAGACGCGATTACCTGCAGGAGAACAAGTGAAAGAGATGAAGTTTTAAGCCTTCAACCGTAATTATTTTCTGATGAAAATCTTACTGTGACTGTCAGGCCATTGTTACTTAATTTACTCACATCATACTGCTCTGTAACACAACTGTTCACTACACTTCTCACGTCATACTAATCTAGAAATACACTCCTGGAAATTGAAATAAGAACACCGTGAATTCATTGTCCCAGGAAGGGGAAACTTTATTGACACATTCCTGGGGTCAGATACATCACATGATCACACTGACAGAACCACAGGCGCATAGACACAGGCAACAGAGCATGCACAATGTCGGCACTAGTACAGTGTATATCCACCTTTCGCAGCAATGCAGGCTGCTATTCTCCCGTGGAGACGATCGTAGAGATGCTGGATGTAGTCCTGTGGAAAGGCTTGCCATGCCATTTCCACCTGGCGCCTCAGTTGGACCAGCGTTCGTGTTGGACGTGCAGACCGCGTGAGACGACGCTTCATCCAGTCCCAAACATGCTCAATGAGGGACAGATCCGGAGATCTTGCTGGCCAGGGTAGTTGACTTACACCTTCTAGAGCACGTTGGGTGGCACGGGATACATGCGGGCGTGCATTGTCCTGTTGGAACAGCAAGTTCCCTTGCCGGTCTAGGAATGGTAGAACGATGGGTTCGATGACGGTTTGGATGTACCGTGCACTATTCAGTGTCCCCTCGACGATCACCAGAGTTGTACGGCCAGTGTAGGAGATCGCTCCCCACACCATGATGCCGGGTGTTGGCCCTGTGTGCCTCGGTCGTATGCAGTCCTGATTGTGGCGCTCACCTGCACGGCGCCAAACACGCATACGACCATCATTGGCACCAAGGCAGAAGCGACTCTCATCGCTGAAGACGACACGTCTCCATTCGTCCCTCCATTCACGCCTGTCGCGACACCACTGGAGGCGGGCTGCACGATGTTGGGGCGTGAGCGGAAGACGGCCTAACGGTGTGCGGGACCGTAGCCCAGCTTCATGGAGACGGTTGCGAATGGTCCTCGCCGATACCCCAGGAGCAAAAAATGGTTCAAATGGCTCTCAGCACTATGGGACTCAACTGCTGTGGTTATTAGTCCCCTAGAACTTAGAACTACTTAAACCTAACTAACCTAAGGAAATCACACACATCCATGCCCGAGGCAGGATTCGAACCTGCGACCGTAGCAGTTGCACGGTTCCGGACTGCGCGCCTAGAACCGCGAGACCACCGCGGCCGGCAGGAGCAACAGTGTCTCTAATTTGCTGGGAAGTGGCGGTGCACGGGCACGTGCACCTTCCGCCGACCACTGGCGACAACATCGATGTACTGTGGAGACCTCACGCCCCACGTGTTGAGCAATTCGGCGGTACGTCCACCCGGCCTCCCGCATGCCCACTATACGCCCTCGCTCAAAGTCCGTCAACTGCACATACGGTTCACGTCCACGCTGTCGCGGCATGCTACCAGTGTTAAAGACTGCGATGGAGCTCCGTATGCCACGGCAAACTGGCTGACACTGACGGCGGCGGTGCACAAATGCTGCGCAGCTAGCGCCATTAGACGGCCAACACCGCGGTTCCTGGTGTGTCCGCTGTGCCGTGCGTGTGATCATTGCTTGTACAGCCCTCTCGCAGTGTCCGGAGCAAGTATGGTGGGTCTGACACACCGGTGTCAATGTGTTCTTTTTTCCATTTCCAGGAGTGTAGAATGGAATTAAAGCAGAACGAACTAACTTCATTAGGCTACTCATTAGAGTTTCCCTGGACTATCGGAGCAACATAATAGAAATCCTATAATAGTAAGAAGAAAGTATACCCATGACGATTGAACATCGATGATCTTTTACTCGAATTCACGATGTTAAGTGGGATTAAGACTTTCTTCACTTCAAGCATGGTGCATTTGGCAATGTCAAACATTTCCAAAACAATTTCGCTTTATCATTTAACAAAACCATTTATATGAAAACAGGACATAGCGATTACAGGGACTGCGCACATTTTGCAACCAGTTGGCCGATAACATTCAATTTACTTGCTCACAAGTGAAAAGTCGCATCAGATACAAACAGTTAGCCATGTATCCATGGATGTACTCATTCAAGTTCTTACAACATGACATATTCCAAGTCACTGAACCATTGTGCCGAATACTCTAAACCATCAACTGGTATCAGCAAAATTTGCGTGACTGAGTGGAAGACTATGCTTATTACATACCTACCATTTTTGTAGGTACCCCATTAATGTGCAGCCATTTTTACGCACTCTTCAATTGTTTGTTCACGTACATCAAAGATAAAAGCCAAGTGAAGTATAACTTTAGAAAATATATGGTTGTAATTGCTGTATCTTAGTAACAAACTCGAAGGACGGGAGAAAGATTTGAAGGTCAGTGTTCCTCGTTAACTGAAACTTAGATTTTATACGTTTTCGTCTATTCGGCTTGTAGTACGAGACCAGAACGTCTGCGTTTACGATTTAGCTGTCATTGTATATCAATAAGATTTTAACGGATAATTTTCATTTATCCAATGGTGCAGTGGATGAAAGGGATGTCCAATGCATTACTACTCTAGATTTGATTTTGCATAGTTGGTAGTCAACAATTTTCGCATAGTTTTTCCTTTAGTGATTTCTTGTTGTTAAACTGTCTACCTGTTACCGGCAAACACAGACCGCATATCAAAACGAAAAACTAAGCATGTTCATTTTTTCTGATGAATTACGAACAAGACTGCTTATTTGCTATGCGAATGTTGTTATACATACGGGATATAAAAATGAAAAAGCTGACATATTATGCTCATTTGCATTTCACAGTGTCATATGGGACTTTTTTTTTCTTTTAGTAACTCCTCAGGCCAAGCAAAATGTTCCGGATACGAAAAGGTATGATAAGAATTATTTAAGGTGAGAACTCAAAAACATCCTGCACAGCTCTGTTTAGGGAGCTATGAGTATTAACTACTACTTCTCCATAGGTATTTATTCTTTAATGAAATTTTTCATTAAAAATATCTCTTTTCTAAACCAACATCCCAGTTGACGGGATCAATACAAGGAATTTAAAATAATCTGCACGAAGATCTAAAGTCACTTTCTTTGTTACAGAAAGGTGTCCATTATTCCGCCCATACATTTTCAATAACTTGCCAGCAACCATAAAAGTTTAACTACTAATGAAGCTCAGCTTAAGCGGAGCTTAAAGGATTTATTGATGACCAAATCCTGCTACTCCATTGATGAATTTCTGAGTAGAAACAACTGATTTGTGTGTGTGTGTGTGTGTGTGTGTGTGTGTGTGTGTGTGTGTGTGTGTGTGTGTTTTACTAATAACATAAAATCAATATTAGTATAATCTGACTTCTGTACAATTTCAGTGCAATAATGCGATCATTGTAAATTAATGCTGTAAAATGATTCGTCCATTCAGTGTTTACTCCATCATAAATGAAAATATGTTTATAATTTTTTG
This sequence comes from Schistocerca gregaria, assembly GCF_023897955.1. Taxonomy (NCBI): domain Eukaryota; kingdom Metazoa; phylum Arthropoda; class Insecta; order Orthoptera; family Acrididae; genus Schistocerca; species Schistocerca gregaria. The sequence continues at coordinate 396,555,038 of NC_064921.1, read as the reverse complement.
ATTCATTCCATATCCATAACGATCATTCCCCATGGGGTCTGTGGAAGGCACATTAGCATACTCGTATTTGTTTTTAATTGTAAATATTTATTGTGTATTCTTGCTCTTCTGACATCTTCTACATCCCGGGTATCTCCTCACTACGGATCAGCTGGAACTGAAAGTACAACTAATCTAATCTAGCCGTGTAAAATAAGAAAAATAAAAACATAAAAAGAGAAAGAGACAATTTGTGGCCCGCTGTAGCCACCGTCTAGTGCTGTACTGTAATTACAATACATGGAGTCCTGCACTTTACATGCAGGTTAGCTATGACCAAGTCTACGTTAAACTAGTTGCTAAATTCACAGAAACTATCGTCCTTAAAACCAATGTTGGAACCGCTTTTATGGCGTAAGTTCCTTCAGTGAGCTAACAGGCTTTGGCAATTCAAATCTGCTGACAGCTGCATCCAGAATTTCTTGTGTCTACGAGTGTGCCCTCTACACAGAACTAAAATATTATTTTTATTGGTTACTAAAAGTGTTTTCTGTCAACTGCAAATAATTCGTAGCTTACGTCTAATTTACACCCGGTCTTGTTGACAAGTTGGCACATGCATTTTGACACTTTCAAGATCTCATTTAACTATAGTGTAAATACAGCTGCTCCTTGTATGATCAGACATTATAACAAATTATCACTTCGAGTTGAGTTTCACCGTCACTCACTATGTTCAGAATGCAGACCCATGGCTACTTACTACTGCTTATATTTTTTATTTTTTTTTTTGTCACAATCATTTCAACGTTAGAGTTGGAGACTCAGATTCGAGTATTTATTAATCTTCAGATCAAAATCATGTCTGCTAATCAGCCGTTATTTTACCGTACGACGCGGCACTATAGCCAAACATCTTAATCTGACTAGACACGGAGCCTTGACACGCACAGGTCTATTTTGTGCTTCTGTGAGAGGTAACAAGCGTCCTTTGGCTATAACTTTGCATTTGCCAGAAATAGCATGAGCTATGTGGCAGCATATGCTACTACTAAGAAGAAAAATGAACACCACCAATTCACTGAAAGAACATATCCATGGTAATGACGGATATGAGGCATGGAGTCGTTAGGAGATTGATACAAAGGCACACACACACACACACACACACACACACACACACACACACACACACACAAACACTTGGGTGGCAGTTAAAATTTAGAGCCGTATCGTTGAAAATCGAAACTGGACAAGTGTACTTAGAGAATGGCCAGGTACTGTAGGGGAGGCTAGCTTAGGGGCACGATGGCCAGTTGATATTATTTCGTTAAACTGCCATCAGAATACTACGTCACCTACCAAGGACGCTGGTAGCAACAATACCGTCGTCATTCCACAACACGTCAATGCAGTTAAACAGTCGAGAGAGAACGGGAACTCGAATTGTGTTTTCTTTTTAGTGAAGGTAAATTTTGCTTACTCAAGATATTTTGTTTTGTATTCCAAGATAATGTTCTTACTAAACAAGTAAGTACAACGATTAAAGCCCTTAGTTTAAGAATTATCTTTACACTGTTTACAGCGATAAGTGCTTAAAATCATTCCAATATGGCTATGGGACATAATGGCTCGCATGGCTAACCTGACAAGCTGTCGTCATGTAATAAGTACTATTATTTAATAAGTACGATTGTAATCAAAGTCCAAATCATAATCAGTGTAATTTCTACGTAAACGAAATGTGTCTTGATTTGCTTTCAAACCGGTAAAATGTATCCGATTTCGATTTCTACTTCTTTTTTTTTTTTTTTTTCACCGATGCATTCATACGTAACACAGAGATCTAATCCTAATGTTGTTGCCTGTGTTTCACTGCTGAAGTTGGCCCTTCATTTCTTCAAGGAAACAATGTTAGGTTTATAATGTCAAAAAGGTGCCTGTTAAGTTGGACGTCACTTCGGCTGACCTACCGTGTTACCCACCGCCTGAAAAAGTTCAGCCATTTCAGAATGGCAACCAAGGAAAAAAATACAGAAAATTAACGACAGAGAGCTTCATCAGTACTGACAGACACTCCAGTGAAAGATGCGTTATAATACTTACAAGCCCCCACAGAGAGAAAAAGGCTTCAAAGAGAAATATGAACATTCTGTCTAAAAACCTACCTCCTAAAAAAAGTGCCCATTTTCAACCTAAATCGCATGGTAAAACTCCTCATATAAAACGCAGTAAGGAATTAGGCATTCCTAAGAAGGCTCTTCAGATGAAGAAGATGAGGGAGTCTTAAACCATTGTCTCACAATAATCCAGGTGATGAAAAGATTCAGTGTACATGTTGTTAGCGGTGGGCAGATTCGTCATGTGTTAAAAATGACGCAACGGAACCTTTTTAAAGAAACGTTTGAACTATAAATAACCTATTGGGCATTTAGACAAAGACTGACAAAAGTTCTGGTTATACTTCCCTGTCAAACTATTATTATAAAAATGATAAAAACAGTTTATGATTTAGTTTTTGTCATTAAGCTGTAGGAATTTATATTAAAATAAACTGAGTAATCAAGTCTATATACATTAATTAAATAACCAATGTTGTAAATGATTAAATGATAAAATCATGTGGGCCAGCTTAGTTCAACTGCTGGGCCAACTTACCCCGTGGGTAGGATAAGTTGGCCCAAGTGACATTAGTGTACTAAATATTTTTTGTGTGAACAGACAGTGTATCACTCTAATTTTTAGTTGTGAAGATGCTGAAACAATGTACCAATGTTCCCACATAAAAGGGCAATAGAAACATTTAAAATAAATGTTCAAAAAAATTAAGAAAAGAAGAGTGGACCAACCTGTCCCAGCCTCCCCTACTCAGTCGTTTCTATAGTCAGAAGCAGCCAATTAACAGTGCCAAAAGTCGGTTGTGCTTCTTTTCATCGTATGACGTACAATTCGATGTAAAGGCAACAATAACTCTTGCTGGTTTCGTTATGATTTTAAATAATGCATAAAATCCAAGTAATTACACTCGTTACGTAGCCAGTAGAGCTGAACTCTCAATAAGCCATTCTTAAAATCAGTTATTTTACAGATGGTTAACGGATAAATATACGGCGGTTATCGCGTGACTCTCACATATAAACGTGTTTCCATACTTGCTTAATCTGGGAGGGTACTTCACTGAAAAATCCTGCTTCACCCCAGAAATGAAAGCAGTCTCGCCGAATTACCTCCTGGCGAGTAATTACGTCGAAACAGTTCCAGGGGAAAGAAGGTCGACTCTCCATTACTCCACAGAGAATGTCTCATCACCGCGGTAGACTACTCTTCAGGCACTCTCCTGGGCTGAATTGTATGTCTGGATGGGCAAGTATGGATAGTGAGCTCATAGGAATCACATACATGGGCAAAATCGTTGTACGGCCTATTATGTTAGATTTTTTTTTTAAATTATCAAATTGTGTTTATTTCAAAAAGTACTTGATACTTCTAAACAATTGAGTGTCACATGACCTGAAACACTAGCTTATTATTTTCCTACGGCTTTCAACGAAGCTGTCTATACCTCACTGTAATAGCTTTCTGTCGTGCAATAGAAGATGATAATATTTGATGGGAAAGCTTAAAGAAGAATCTCGTGGGAAGTGAAACTGGTGACCTGTTGACTTTATTATTGTCTATTTTCCCACGCTAGTCAACAGCCTCTTCTGACGTGATATCCAAAGATGAGATCTGTAACGATGTCCGTTAATGTGGTTGTCCCGCATGCAGTTGATTCTCCCACACAGGGTGGGAACGTTGGACGCTCTTGCTGCATCGCTCGTAAATATGAAAGTTCGCTTCAATTATTTGCTCAGGCATGAAAAAGACCTTTACAGGGAGGAACATTTACACGTGAGAAGCATTCCAACAATTTATTTCCAGTAGCCTCGACAGCAGCATAAGTCTCATTAAAAGAAAAGAATTCGCATACATTTATCAAGCAGGAATTTAATAACGCCTGATTTATCTGTTTACGTACGACAATCCTTAAAATTTGAACTAACATTGGAATGGAAGAAGACTTATCTGAAAATAAGCAATATTTCACTGAGTTGAGAGTATTTCGTCAGTTCTGGAAATTCGTGCACGTGTCGTACGGAAACTTCGGTCCACATTTTAACAGTCAGTATTACCGCACTGTTAGAGCTATTTGGCATCGGAACATACAAACTTTTTGTGAACTGATGTGTCACATCTGTTTTGTAGTTCAGACATCTCGCGTGATAATTTGCGTCGGGAATATAATTATTGTTGTTCACAACATTAATGTTTTTATAAAGATTGGGTATTGGTTCTTGGATTTTTATAAGGAGCAGAAAATGAGTAAAAAACCTTTTAATGGAGGATAAAATAATAATAATAATAATAGTAGTAGTAGTAGTAGTAGTAGTAGTAGTAGTAGTAGTAGTAGCATTCACGGCTACCCTTTAGAACAACAGTAAAGTAGGTTCAGGCCTGTTCGCAACGTGGGTGACAATTTAGATCATTTGCGCAAAAATTGCCTAGCTGACCGTACAGATGGCGTATTCTGTCCTGGGATACGTTATGCGACGCCTCCTCGATCTTTTCACGTAGTTCTGTAGGAGTTGTTGGTTGACGAGTCGCACAAGCCGCTTCTCGGCCCATCATATCCCACATGTGCTCGGTTGGAGACGAGTCAGGAGGTCTTGGTGTCCAGGGAAGTTGCTGTACGTCTTACAGAGCACGTTGAGTTTCACGAGCAGTGTGTAGGCGAGCATTATTGTGTGGGAACAACATATCACTTTCCTGTTTCAAGAACAGCAAAAGAACGGGTCTAACAAACTTCTGCACTTGCCGAGCAGTGGCTAGAGTCCCGTCCAGGAACATCAAAGGTGAATGAGAGTTGTAGCTCATCGCATCCAAGACCATAAGGCCTGGAGTGAGGCAGTGAGTCTTGGACGAATACATTCTACGAGGCAACTCTCACCAGATCTATACCGTACGTGCAAACGACTATCGCCTGAGTGTAGGCAGAACCGGCTCTCCTCGGTGAAGACCCTGGCGCGTCATTCCGCCTTACAAGTTGTCCTCTACCGGCACCAGTTGGTGCTGTGGTGTGAATGGAAGACGGACTGGAGGTGGGCTTGCCTGTAGTCCCACTGCTAATAGCCGATTCCCTTCAGTTCGTGTTGACGCGTCTGGGTTCACAATCTCTCTTATCTGCGCTGTAATATCTGTACGATCTACCACTGCTGTTCTTACATTTTGACGATACTGGCGGATATCAGTGCTGCGTGGACGTCCAGAACTCCGTCTACGGGTGTGAGAATGATCACTTGAGCACAGATACGAGCATCGTTGCACAACTGACGCAGGGCGTCCAACTTGTGTCGTTGTTCTCTGAAATGCCCACCCCGCCACTGGGAAGCCACAACATGAGCCCTTCAAAACTCGCTCATTTAACTGTAGGAAAACAGGAGTGAGTCTCCGTGGCATGGTCTCCCGCTCGCTTCACACTTTTGCACCACATTGAGCCTTCTGTCTATGAGCATTCCCAGTTAAAATCTAAGCACTGATGGCGTTCTGGTAGCTATGCCACTATGCTATCTGTTTGAAGACTTTGTTGGTCACTTATCAGTACATCTACTGTCCCCAAAGTGGCAGATTCCATCATCGGATCAACCGATGTCGTCTTTCCAGTAGTATATTTCAATAACATCATGGAACGACCAAACCTGTTGCAACGCATATTAATTCACATGTAGTCAGTTACTCTCAAGCGTCGATCTTCGAGTCACCGAGTCACAAATTAGCACATCAAGTTTAAGAAAGGTTTGATTACGTCAAATAAGTAACTTCATTTAATTGTAGTATGTGTCACAAGTATTTAGTACAGTATAAATTGTTTCTATCATAAAGAGCAAAGTATGACATGTCTCAATGATTCAATTTTGGCCAGACATTATGCTTGAGAGCGTTGTAGATTGTGACCAATAAAAAATATATCTGGTAACTAGCTGTAGGCGGAGTGCGTTGAAATGCCTTTTTCTTTAGAAGTATGTACATATTAAATTTGCACTTTTGCATGTTCAAAATAAATTAGAGCCAATGATTTTTTGGATAAAATTTGAAAAAGCTTATTCATTATAATTTACCCCGTTAACAGCATGGATTTTTCAGATTGAAATCACACACTTCAATAAAGTAAGCTTTAATAGATAGAACTGTCATATTTTTGATGCTTTACAGGAAAGAAATACCAGTCGGTCCTTCTCGGACGTTTGTACTTGTCCACCCCATGTCTAGTGTTAGCAGTGGTATCTTATTCCAACGAGATTGTTATAGAAATAGTGAGGTACATACTCAATTTGTCTGAAACTGGTCCATGCGATCCTGAGTTACACACTTATCTCACGTCCTTTCACCCGAGGCCACCCGTCATAGATGTCTTCTGGCTGCCTTACTGTAACAATACTTTTTTTTCGGATAGCGATTGATACATTTGCCAGTCTTTCTAGAAAGGTGTTACGGAAGCATATTCATATTTCACTGTCGTTGCACCCCTTACAAACGAGAATTCTAGGGTGCAACGTCATCGATAACAAAAGCTATGAATTTGATACTGATTCAGGTGGCTTTTTAATATTTCTGCATGTCGCTTGTTCTCACTCCAAACCACACCCCTAGAGGTTGCTGGGGTATATTACCACCACAATATTTGTGTGAAAAAAAATAATGAGGTCTATAGAAAATTTTATGGTATTTGACCGATGTTGCAACCAAACACACTTACTTATTTTACGGCAAAGAATCTCTCTGTGTGTCATTCCATGACCTGAACATGGTCACTTGACTTGAACCAAGAGTCTGTGAATAAATTTCTATTACAACAGGTTCTGGTGGTTCCATGGTGTTCTTTAAATATATTGGAACCGTGTAGCATGATCCTACAAAAAATAATTTGAATTCTAATATCGTACGTTCTATCCGTCAAATCGAAAATCACTCCAGGAAGATAAGGCTTTCGACTCGGGAATGATGAAGTCTGCCTTTATATAAAATAAAATGTATTTATATCCCGACATTGTCCCATTTAAGGTGAATGCAATGTGTCCTCAGTAATTCAAGTTCGTGCAAGTAGTCATGAGTCATTGCAAAAGAATTTGAAAAGTAATCGATAGCATCTCTTTTGCATCTCAGAAAGCACTGAATATAGTCTTCCGATGGATTACACCGACTTCCATATATTGGTTGGTTCTGACATTTTTACCCACGTATTATCCACAGTAACGAAACAGTATTGCCGCAAATATTGCTGAGAAATTCGTATTCATTTATGCTATTTCTTAGCGTTAAACAACCACAGTATACATCCTTCACAAAATCAATTCATATTTAATTCTTCGTGTAGTGTGTTGGAGGGTCGTTTCTCGTTTAGTTAATGGCGTACGTTATTTCACACATCTGTGGTCACAGTTCAACAATAGCATGTTTTTCACTTTGTCGATAGTCACCCTTTTAGCTGTAGTTTCTGGATGTCATTCATTAGGAGTGACTTTTGGTGCAAGGTACGGTGGCTGACACTCCTCTGTGTTTTTCGGTGTGTCAGCGACGCGGACATGGAATGTTGTTGGGGATCTCGTAAGGCAGTTAAATGTACTTCGGGTCTGTTACTGGTGTACATATTCCTACTGCTCAACTCATTTGCACTGTGTTGCAACTGTCACCAGTTACATTGCAGCCTAAAGTAGCGACTCCTTACTTCAATATTCTGATGGTGGAGCCTTTTTAATGTCCTTGATCATATTTATTATAACTTTGTAATTGAACTGTTGCCCTAATAAATCTCGTGCGTAAGATTATTTGTGGTCACAAAAGCACGTCCTAGTAATTACAGCATAATCGTTATTATTTGTCTTGTACTTTTCATCTTACTAAGAGAATTTTCATTTTTGAAATTGTTTTAGTGTCTTAGTTGATTATTCTTAAAATAATTTCACTGTCTAGGATTACGTATTTTTATTTGTCTAAATAGAGACCTCTCAGTTTGGATAAAATTGTAGTGGAGGAGGAGGAGATTAGTGTTTAACGTCCCGTCGACAACTAGGTCATTAGAGACTGAGCGCAAGCTCGGATAAGGGAAGGATGGGGAAGGAAATCGGCCGTGCCCTTTCAAAGGAACCATCCCGGCATTTGCCTGAAGCGGTTTAGGGAAATCACGGGAAACCTAAATCAGGATGGCTGGAGACGGGATTGAACCGTCGTCCTCCCGAATGCGAGTCCAGTGTGCTAACCACTGCGCCACCTCGCTCGGTCAAATTGTAGTGAACAGGATTAGTATTCATCCTGTATAAAGTGTTAATGTTCGATAAGGCATTTCAAGATTACTGTAAAACATATTTCATACTATTAGGCTAGTTCTCCCATTTCACCTTCTCCGCAGTATCAAAATAACTTTTATGATGCCAATATCCTCTAGTTTCTCCATTTGAATAAAACACTGTATTAACAGATCTATTTTGCAGATTAAGATTACAAGTGATTCTCAGTGTTGCTCCACATGTACCTACATTGAAAAAAATAATTGTGACAAACCCTACCACTTACCGAGAAAGTTGCTCCTTGCTGCCTCGCGAAATTAAGTATCAGTTACTGGGCAGAGAGCGGTATGGAAATCGATCCAAGATTATGGAGACTGGTAAAGCTTGTTAATAAAGAAAACAGCTCTCCAGTATGAGTCAGCAACCATCATGAGTATTTTATGAATAAGCCCAATAGAAGGGTTTTTTACGACATTTCAGCACTGCTATCATCAGATATCTGTAATTAAAATGAGAGGAACATGAAGAGCCACTGACTCCAAAAATTTATAAACGTGCCAAACTAGATTCAATGTCAATTTTAAGATCTATAACTAATTGGGAGGTCTACTAACAATTGGTTTAAAACTAATACAAAGCTGCAGGTTCCAGCAGACAGGAGGCGCTAGTGCGGGGGACGCTATCTTAATATTTAACTTTTATTCCCTTCCACATACTTTAAATTACAAATATACACAATCAAATTACAAAATTCGAATAAAATAAGTAAACTCGCATACTACTCACATTGACATTACAGACCAGAACATTTAATCTAAATGATTTTGACCTAAACTCGATGACATTTATTCTCTGAACCTGTTAATAACGTCTACAAAGGCCACTGTTTTTCTTTCTTTTCCTTTATTTAATTTCGATCCAATCCCAGAGGGGCGGGGGGGGGGGGGGGAGACCGGCAGCAGCTTAATATGCCGCTCTACAGCCTACAGAAGAGTTGAAAAACGTAATGAGAAGATAAACAATAAAAAAACGGGCGATACAGTGGTGACTTTTTAAAAAAAACTGCAAAATGGCGAAAAGGCTATGAGTTCAGTACAGCCAGCACCTCATGCAGGCTGAGCTTGGTGATCACTGCGGTGTATGTTGGGGAGTGACAAGGAGGCTGGGGCTGGCGAGGAGAGGAAGGTTGTCAGGGACACGTGGGGATCAAACACGACGCGCAGGAGTTTACGAAGGAGTTCCATATGAAAGGAGGGGGACTCCATGGTGAAGGTATGGGGTCCAGAGTGGAGGGTGGGGGCCAGGGTATGGGTGACAGGAGGAGAGGCGGTATAAATGGAGACGGTGGCGGGATGGGAAGGGTCAGTGACTTTTTGTGGGAAGTGGCGGGAACAAAGTAAGATTTTTGGGTTGGGTAGGCTGGGAGAGGAATTGGGTAGAGAGGAAGGTGGCGTGAGGCAGATCCTGTAGGCGCGGTGCAGGCGCTCGGATGTCCGGTCGGTGGCGGCGAACTCCGGGCGATGGCTAACAGGCAGGCAGGCAGGCAGGCAGGCAGACAGACAGACAGACAGACAGGCAGACGGACGGACGGTAACTACAACAGGCTCTTCCAAACCGTAGACTGCACCCCAAGTGTAACCCAGGTAGTGTAATAATTCGACTTGGAATTTAGGGAATCCAACCCTCGATATATGGACACAGGACACATGAAAAATTGGTATTTAATATATTTCACATTACTGAAAGGTTACAGTTACAAAATTTGTATTAGGTGTTGTAACTTCACTTGTGTAATGAATGAAAAAACTGTGCCTCATGAAGTAAATTTTAGGCAAACATACAATAAAATATGCAGAACTGTAAAACTGCTTATAGAAAATAAAACAATTTGATTACTAAATTCAAATAGTTTGGAAGGCAGCTCCATCTTGCGGAAGAGCCAACAGCTTGTTTCCTGAGGCCGGCCAGTTGCCGCACAGCCAGCTGGAACTCCGCTGGCGCAGCAGCCGCCAGCCGAGGTGTGGCCCAGTCAACAATGACAGAACACGCCGCAGTCAGCATGCGTAACACCCGCATTTCTAAAAAAAGAATGTTGAAAAAGTGGTTAGGACTAAATTCACACACTTGCTAGTGTAGCTCCGTTTTTCTGGTGACATTTCTATGTCTTCCAGTGAGTTTAAGACTCCTCCTTTTGGGGTTCTATGCCACACTTTCATTCATCCACTCATCTGCCCTACCTTATGCTTTTCAAGTGCGCACGTCGTCAGTGTGCTTCCATCGTAAGAGTGCTTCATATAACTTCTCAAATTTCCTCCATTTCTGTCTCACATAAAATTTATTACAGTTGTTCCAGTTTATTTACCTCTCTCCTGGATCATACCATTTGTCGTGGCTTTTTCCAATTTTGTGGTTTAACCTTTTTTCCAGGTTACCTCAGATTTGAATGCCCGTGATGATATTAGCTTTCTTGAAGCTGTGAGCGATGCTTTCAGAATGTCAGCCATTAAACGTTCACGTGACACATCTTATTATTCTGACAAATCGTAGTTTGAGTACTTTTGGTATGTTTAATTTTCTCATACTTCTTGAACATGTCACCACTCCATAACCATTTGCACGACTTATCTCCACAACTGTTTGAAGCTCTTCCTCAGTTCTGTCCTCATCCAAAGGTAACTTCAAGATTCTGTGTCATAGAGCCGAAAAAGGTATACATATACTTTTCACGCTGTCATGATTTCGCATTATTGGTTAGCTTCATGTGTATACCTGTATTGTACATCCAATCATTGTTATTAATCACCATGTCCAGAGGTTCAAATAGGTTATGTTTTTATCTTTTTATAGCTCAGCCGTGAAGCTAATTGTAGGGTGTATGGCGCCCATCTTCCTAGCAGGTTCTTGTATTTCATCGCCATTACTTCTGTATAGTAAAAAGTCGTCGATATATCTCTTACGACATACGATTTTCTGTTCTACGTCCTGATTCGTTTGAAAGAATCTGTTCTCTTGGTCTTTTTTTAAATATCTCCGCAGTTGTCCGAGATGAACTATTCTCCGTTGCTAATACATCTGTCTCTTGACAATACGGTCGTCAAACTTAAAGCACTTGTAGAAAGCACAAATTCTAGAAGCTCCATTACATCCACGCATTCCTCTCTCATAATCTTCTGATACTTCAATAATTTTTCTCTAATAGTTCAAATAGAATCATTAATAGGTATATTAGTATAAAGGTTTAAGATGGCAAAAGATGCTATGATGGACCCTTCTGGGATTTTAATTTCGTGTACAAATTATGGCAATCCTATCTGTTCTTAACACTAAATGATACCGTAAGCTATATGCCTTTTTGAGTATCTTATTGCACTCCTTGCTTTAAAATTTGGAGAAGACCTGTTGTTCACTATTGGTGGCCACTGCTAGGAAACCTTAACTGTGAATTCAGTTCCAGTAAAGATGGATTCATAATGTTGTCTCTTTTTAAAACTGCTACCCTCAAATAAGAAGTTGAATGCCTCCATCTTCTTTTTCATTCGCCCTAAAATAACTCAACTGGGTTTAACTTTTTCTGTGATCCAGTTAACCCTGAAATTGTCCTGAGTATTGCGGATGTAATCTTTGTTATATAGTAGTACCATCGTGAGCCCTTTGGCTGCCTTAGCTTCATTTCCTTTTTCCTTTCATTTTACTTTTTCTTTTCAGTTTACTGATGGTGCCATTCTTCTCAGCTACCTGCTGTTGCTCGGAGGAAACGTTGTTGCGGTTAGCACCTGTTTCTTCCTGTTTACTTTTGTTAAGCTTTGCCAAGTCAAAAGCGCTTTTAACTTCGGCAGTTGTGCTATTAAACGCTTCCTCGTTCATTTTGGGGGTGGTTTTACATTTTTATCTTTTATGTAGCGAAGTCAATTCACCAATCGTTAAGTTTATTTTAGTAATGTTCAATGTCCGGGCGGGAAGACGTGCCGATCCCCAGCACGAATCCACCTCGCGGATTAGTGTCGACGTCCAGTGTGCCGGCCAGCCGGTGGACGGTTTTTAAGGCGGTTTTCCCTCTGCCTCGGCGAATGCGGGCTGATTCCCCTAATTCCGCCTCAGTTACACTATGTCGGTGATTGCTGCACAAACACTTTCTCCACGTACGCGTACACCATAATTACTCTACCACGCAACCATTGGGTTTACACTCGTCTGGTGTGAGACGTTCCCGAGGTGGTCCACTGGGGGCCGAACCGCACAATAATCCTGGTTTCAGTGTGGGGCGGTGGTGGAGTGAGTGGACTGCTGTAGCCTGTTGTGGGGATGTGAACCACTGAGGGCTATGGCGGGGACGAAGCCTCTCCGTCGTTTCTAGATCACCAGTTCCACACAATACAATGTTCAATACCTTTTGGAAAACTGATGTACCTCACTTTGTATCTTCTCTGTTGTCCTATGATAATGCACTAAAAATTCCGAATTTTCTTCTTTTGTCTTGCTGATCTCATTCTGCTCTTTAACCAGCAATTTCTCAATTCTACAGAAAACTAATAGCAATTTTAAAGTTGTAGTCGTATTTCCTGATTGCAGCTACAGTATGAATAATTCCTGACTGCATAAGGAGCCCCACTTGTAGGATTCTCAATTTCACCCACGTCACTACTCGTTTTCTTGGAGAAGCCGGCCGCTGCGACCGAGCAGCTCTAGGTGCTTCAGTCCGAAACCGCGCTGCTGCTACGGCCGCAGTTTCGAATCTTGCCTCGGCCATGGATACGTGTGACGTCCTTAGGTTGGTTAGGTCTAAATAGTTCTAAGCCTAGGGAACTGAAGACCTCAGATGTTAAGTCCCATAGTGCTTAGAGACATTTGAACCATTTTTTAATCTTGGAGAAGCTAAATAGCTTTTAATTTTAACTATAGCATAATCTGGAGTAAACTCATATTCCAAATGTACGTTGATGAATTTAGTGCTCAATATACTCCGTATAACGACCCTTTTCACGTTAAAAAACATAATCAACTCATGTTCAGCTCGATTTGCATCAGCTCATTCATAAAGGAATTAAATTTCCGATATGAGACTATGATCATCATGACTATTTTATGACTGAAACTACGTATATCATTGCACAATATTTATTTACTAAGACGTTTCAGTACCTACTATCATCAGATATACTTAATTAAATGCAGACAACATGAACAGTGACAGGTGTTTGATATACATCATTAATAATTAAGAAATACTTTAAAAGGCACGCTCAACAAAGAGCTTTACATTTGTAAAACAAGTGTGAGTGTCAATGTCAGAATCTATACCCAATCGAGGAATGAGCTAACAACTGCAGAACCATACGTTACTTCAGACAAGTGACAGTATAAAAATGTTACATAGAGCCCCAAAGCGACGTACCTGAAACATACTGGAAGACCTCGTAATGTTTACCCACAACTACAGAGTTCCACATACAGTCTTAAATGAACGTAGTGAATATTGCCCTAACTGGTGCATTTGCTATTTATGGAGGATTGCAAGTGTGATGTGTGCTGACTGCGGCATGCCCTCCCGCTGTTGACTGGGCACATGTGCGGACCTGGTGCCGGTTGCACGGCCTGCCTTGAAAAGCAATTTGCTCGTGTTTCGCAAAATAATTGAATTTAATAATCGAATTAAATACTTTCTATAATTTGTTTCACAAGTCTATATTTTTCAGTGTTTTGTTTGGCTCAGTTTCAGTACATAAGAGACACTTCTTTTACTTTCTATACAAGTGATAATTATAACACCATTTAATACTTTCATAATCGCAACCTTCTGGCAATGTCAAATGTATTTACTACCAGAGTTTCATGTGGCTTTTGGGTTATTATCCTCAACTACGGAAAATTCCATAAGCCAACTGTTCCTCAAACTGCACAAAGACACCTACTGGTACCTCCTCCTACCGCCACCCACCCCCCTCATCTGCTTCACATCATTGTTTAGCAAGGTTTTCGAATACATCCGCTCCTGATGCATCCGTCAACAACTGAAAAAACGCTCCCTCTTACCATTCAGCATTGAGGCTTCCGTCCCACCTGCACCTCTGATGACCAGTTTCTACGTCTCACCATCAACTCAACACCCGTAAATTCGTTATGTTTGTCGGCCTACACCTAGAGAAATCCTACGACCATGTATGGCATTCCTGTCTCCCTTTCAGACTTTTGCACTTCAGTTACTTATGTTCTTTCTATTCCATCCTCTCTCTCTCTCTCTCTCTCTCTCTCTCTCTCTCTCTCTCTCTCTCTCTCTCATATCCCACCCTTCTTCACTAATACCAGTTCCTGTACCTTCCAGCCCACTGTAGGAGTAATCCTAGGCATTGCCCCCTCTGCTCTTGTTTACCTCCTCTATGCTGCCAGTATGCCCAAACTACCACAACCCCTCCCCACCTGTTCACCTCCTTCAATATGCTGATAACACCACTTTCATCGCCCTCTACCATACATTCCAGAAAACCCAACGATCCCTCCAGACCTAGCTCAGTCAGGTTACCTACTAGTGTAACCAATAGTTCCACGAAATCAACCCTTCAAGAACTCAGGAAATAATTACAGGCTGCACCTTCAGCCTCCATGACTTGTTCTTTACCATTTACGGCCGTCTCATCCAGTTAACTAGCTATCGACCGGCAACTGACTCGAAAATCTCACCTAGTAACCATCAAACGTATAGCCCACAATAGACTATATTACTAAAACTACTAAATGAAAACTTGGTGTCTACACCAACCACTATCCTCCGAACCTACGAAACATTGATCAAGCCCATCCTATCCTATGCAAATGTAGCAAGGATATCTGCACCAAAAATGTTCTGCACGTCCCTCGATATCCTAGAACGCTATGCAGTCTGTATTACTTGCTGCAACCGTTTACCTTCGCTGAAGTGGATCCTCTGCCTCAGAAAATTCCCAATTCTCCGAACGCACATCGAACAATTCAATATTTCCCACACTATCCACAAGGTAAAATCTCACAAACCCATTTTCCCCTCTGATTACCAACCCTGGTCTGCTGCCACACCGTTATGAACACATCCCACCAGCCGTACATCAACGCAACTTTCAACATACTACCTTTCCTGGACAATAAAATCCGATTACACATTTACCATCCCACTAGTTGCAGCCTTTCCAACCTATTTCCGCTCTAGGTCAGGGATGCTCTCGCCATTTCACTCCCTTCCTTCCACTCGTGACACCACTGCCCTGCCCACCGACCTAACTAGTCCTTGCTTTCCGTCTTCATCTATTTTACCACTTACGCTATTTCAACACATACTTCTCAAAGGTTTATACATTTATAGTCATAGTCATCCTAACGTTTAATCTCCAGACAACTTCCTCAGCCAGGGCAGGTCCTTCAGCTCTTTAGTGAAAGTGCAGTGCTGCTTTTTACAGGTCACTGTTTCAGTCCAAAGCTTTTAAATTTCTCTTCTGTGTTTTTACTTTTCAGTCTTTTTAGTTCTTTTTTACGCTTTAGGCGATGAAATTCACACTTTATATTTGTAATCATCTCTGCATCGTATTTTAAAACTCTTTCAAAATTTTGAATACATAAATATGTTTTGTCATTTCTTCATCCGCAATTGCTCTAGGCTGAAGAGTGACACACCTTTCTCCTATATGGAGCGAGAGGGATGAAGTAGCAATAAAGGAAGAAAACAAGGTGGCCTTTGCACACATATTAAAAGATTAATTGCATACTACTTAAGTTTAGGTAAAATCCACTTTGACAGGTAGTTCCCATCAAGAAATTTGATATCGTTAATAAGCAATCATACTTATTTAAATCATGTTTTATAATATAACTGTGTAGATTATTTTGAAATTTAAATTATGTCTGTCATTTTATAAGTTTAAGTGGAAGGGAAAGGGGAAATTATAATAATGATAAAATAAATCTGAGGGCAACGTCTCACTCACATGCGTCACCTTTCAACTAGGACTTGTATCTTTGTATAATGATGAAACCAGTTGTTAGTTGATGCTCCAGTTAGGTACAGTTGTTAATACTGAGACTGAACCTTGTTTCTCAAGTTCAAATTTTTGCGCTGAGAGTACCTTTCAAAACATTCTTTTAACTTTTTAAATTTTTAGAGCTTCATTTTCTCTTTATCTTAATTACCTGATGATGACAGATGCCGAAACTATGTAATAAATAGATACATTTTATTTAGCGGTCTGGACGGTTTTGTTCATAAAAGACTGGTATAGCGTCACCGTTAGATGGGGGAGTTTCGTGCACCTGCTTAGCAACCAGCGTGGCAGGAGGCGGCTACGCGAGAACGCCCGACTGCTGGGGATGAAAGTTTAAGCGCGGCGTCCGGCATCTGGCACGGGCTGGTGTGTGCCGCCCTGTCCCAGATAAAAGCGAAGTTACCCCCACGTCCTCCGGAAAAACTTTAATCGGACTAGGGCTGCAGAGACTGGGGCAGCGGCGGCGCGCCACCGACGGCCGGGTATCTGCAGCGCTATCAACTTCTGCGTCACCGCGAGAGGAACGTCGTCCGGTGTCTCATCGGTCTTAACGGATTACGACGCTTTACAGCCTCACGACAAACGGACCGCCCGTCACTGAGACATGGGAAGTTGTAGAGGGTCCAGGAAAAGTTATTTCCGGTAGTCGGAGTCGTAGATCTATATGTTTTTGTGAGTTACAAAGTAAAAGATGAGAACAATATTTTTTTTTTTGTAAACCAAGTACACAGAAGAAACTGTAGCACCACCACCACCACCGTTACCGATAGTTTCGGTGCGCATTTTTCCTCCAACTTCTTACATCACTTTTCCGTTACCGTTAGTAGAATACAAGGCGGTCATAATTAAACTTTCGTTACTTGACGTGGAGTACACGGAATACTATGATATGAGAACCCAACTTTAAGGAAATATGTTCAGACTATGGGCTTCAGGATTTGCTTTGTTTTCAGTACTGGCATCATGACTTGCCGTTGGGCTCCGTTACTCGTGTGGCTTTGTAGAACTTAATCACAAGCATCAGAATGCACGGCAGTTACAGTCACCATGGGCATGGACAACGTTCACAGGGCTTTACTCGTAGAGCTTGTAAGGTGGTCATGTCATTTTGGTTTTTGTGTGTTATCGATGTGCACGTCAGAGAGAGAGAGAGAGAGAGAGAGAGAGAGAGAGAGAGAGAGAGAGAGAGAGAGAGAGAGAGCAAGTTACGTTACTTTTAAACACTATTTGGCCTTGTCGTGGCACTGTCTTTGCCTCTGCACAGTCTGATACATTCTTAGCTGAAATGTGATAGGCGATGGACATATTTAGTAGTGCTGTGTGGAGTTGTGACTGTATCCGTTATATTAAGAAAGGACAGAAAGGATGAATATGATGTGTACATCGAAAGGTGAAATGAATGAATTTTGAATAATGTGATTGTTTTTGAAGAGAAGAAGTTTGAGATAAGGCTAATTTATCGCAATGATTTTGTCACTTAGCTGAGAGAATGACCACCCCACTTCCCTGAGCCATGCATCAACATATTAACCGATTAAGCTATTTGATTTTTAGAAATTATCTGTTAACATTGCACCATCTTTAAGTGATTGTTCACTTTGTTAAGCATAGTATTGTTCAGACCAATTTTATGTGTGAAGATCACGCGAAGTTTTACTCTGTCTTTTTGAATATATATTTTATTCTAAAGTCGATGTCTTGGAATATCGTTTCGTAGTAATAGTTATTCTCCCTACCCCATGGTGCCTAGAACCGCTCGGCCACGCCGGCCGGCACATATTAGAAGACAGAGGTTTGATTTTCTTTTACGATTCATGCTGAGCAATGAATTGAACTGTAATTATCTGATACCATAAACCCAACCAGTAGCATTGCAACACATTCTCTGTAACTAACAACAGCTGTAGTTTAGCATCAAGTTTCCTGTATGGATGGTATTAGGCTGCATTTCATCCGGCCCTTTAATGAAGCACCACTGCATAATCCGTAGCTACAGAGACCTCAACTTTTATTAGGTTCATAATAGTGCCAATACTTATTTTTGAGGAGCTTCAAGAGGACTGTTTGCCTCTTTGGAGATGGTGTTAGAATTTTCCACCAGTAGACCCATGCCACTTCGAGTTGATTGTTTAGAATCAGATAGAAACATTTAGTTACCTCGAAAAGGCAGTGGTATGCGACTCGATGCAGATAGTGGGCCACATGAGAGCAAACATATTACATATGTTGGTTACAGGTGACCCAAACGTTGCATATTACTGAAGGTTTCTGCTGTTTCGCCAAACTAACTACGTCGGCGTAGCTCACCACAGTATCTTTGCAGCATCGCTCCGCATGCTGGTCCCCGGGTTACGCCCAAACATAGCGACGACGCGGTGACCTGAGGTGCTCAGTGGTAGCATTGCTCGTCACTCGTGGCACGTCACACAACTGTGTACTTATAAGACGTATATACAGGCAAACTAAGTTTTGCAGGAGGTCTGTACCAATTGTACTTCCTGAGTTCGTCTCGCACGTGGATTCAGAAAGATTTACTTTGCCAAAGACTTCTCACAGTTTCTTTCAATCTGTGATTCGTCATAATACTGAATCTGTCTGTAAGGCGTACTCATACAGCGCAATCTGTATTGCACTGGCCACAAACTATGCATATGTTTACGTGCCCATGTTAGTACATGTAATTGGCTGTCTGCATTCGTCATCCATAGATAGCACAGGTTGTAATGTACATTTCGTCAGCAACCACAAGTACAGTGCCTGTGGCAGCAAGCAAATGCAAAATATTCACTGCCAGAAAAAAAGACCCCGA
This sequence comes from Schistocerca gregaria, assembly GCF_023897955.1. Classification (NCBI taxonomy): domain Eukaryota; kingdom Metazoa; phylum Arthropoda; class Insecta; order Orthoptera; family Acrididae; genus Schistocerca; species Schistocerca gregaria. The sequence goes on along the minus strand of NC_064921.1, from coordinate 396,535,926 downwards.
AGGACTGTAAATTAATGGCACCTGAGTATAATATATGCATACTGAGGGATTGAAGTGTTAGTGATTCATTTGTCACGGTCATCGGCGATCAGACGGCATTCAGGAGGTCTGTCTGTACGCTCTCTGTTTTGACTCTCTAACCAGTATCTCGGCTGAGTTTAGAGGTGAAAAGTGTATGAAGCATTCACTCTAGGATACAAGCATGCCTCATCGACGAGCACATATCTCTCTTTAACTGTTTCAGCCATTTGAACAGTGTCGCATAGGGGGACTCCGAAAAGCTGGTTAGATGTATTGACGGATTGCTGCAAAAATCGGTCATAGTATATCGGTGGTGCGTCGTTGCTTTCGAGAGTGGACTGTGGAGCATTTTCACATCTACAGACCAGGTGCTCTGCAGCAGGATTTAGATCACGTGTACCTCTTACCATGACATCAAGCCCGCATTCTCTACTGTCGTCAAAAAGACGACTAGAAAATCTAATGATGCTCTGTTGTCTTCAGTGATGAGAGTAAGTTTTGTCTGTATGCCAGTGATAGACATACACAGGTACGGCGGAGACCTGGTGAGCGGCCCATTCTGGAGTGTATTCGCCAATTCCACTCAAGGCTTCATTGTTTAGGGGACCATCAGTTACAGCTCGTGGTCACGTTTAGTGTCTGTGTAGGTTAAGTAACCCGTGCCCGTTGCATTGCACAGGTTGTTATTCGGATTCTACTGCCATTTCTTCGACAGAAAGGTGATGTGCTTTCCCACCGGGACAATGCACGTCCACATACGGCAGCTGCGACCCACAGTGGTGTTCATGATGGCCTGTAACGTCGCCAGATCTCTCGCCAACTGAACACGTATGGGACGTGATGAAGCGGTAACTTACTCATTCTCCAGAGCCTGCGAGAAACATTGCCGAACTGCAACAAAATCTGAAAGATTCTTGGGACAGTCCATTGCAGGATGCCATCTGGCACCTTTATGATCGTTTGCCTACGAGATTATCCACCTGTGATACTGCAAGGAGGCTACCACTCACTTGTCAAAAAAATGACTTCGTCGTTAATGGTGTTACTTTTTTCTGACAGTGTTTGTAAATGTTATTAGGAATACAGGATGTATAAGCACAGGGTAATACAGTAAAGGTGTGCAACATTTATTAGTTTTTTATAACCATTTTTGTTTGGGCCTATCAGAAACGTTTAGACTTTGCATTTCATATGGCCAGCTACGAAAACTGTTCCACTACTGTTCTTCGAGTTAATTAATACACATAGGTATTTTATTTTTAAAATTGTCTAATGTTTCCAGTATTTCTTAGAGAGATGAGAGAAATCTTTAGTGATATAGTTCACAACTGTTGTTCATAATTTAGAGAATGAAGTACAAAGACTATTTTCTCTTCGTGTATGTCAACAGTTTTAAATTTGAATTTCACAGGTTTAAATCAGATTTAAACAGCAAATTTTGAAAATAAAAATAATATAATGAAAAATGCTTTTGTCATAGCACAGAAAAGCGAACATGTCCTGGACAGAGTTAGGGATGTAAAAGAATGAAAATAGCGTTCCCACTTATCAGACAGCTTCAAAAACACATAATTCAAAACATGTTGACATATTACCTGCTATTATTAGTACCCAGGTCATATAATGCAATGCATCGTGTCAAGTAAAGTGACAAGATACATTATGTCACTTCATACTACATGACACTATGTTATACAACATCCTATTTGCCATATTGTGCAATACGACGTATCCACCCAGAAATTCCCCCCTCCCCCTCCCCCAATAAAACTTTAGCTGTGACAGTTATTCTCTATAGCCGTACTCTACATTGTTTACTATAGGTAGCGAATCTTCTGAATGTTGGGCATATGATCATGGACTTTAGCCTATAAATTGCAAAATACAGGTGTGTCAACACCTTGCAGCTAAGAGAGTTCAATCCGCCGGGGAGGTAGGGTTAACTAGTGAAACAACGCAACTATTTCATGATTTTTTTATTTAAATTTCTTTGAAACTGCTAGGTAAGTCGAAAGTCTATTTCCCATCTTTTACATCCCTAACCCTATCCAGACCACAATCGACTGTTGAGCATTCCTCATTCTCGTTCCCAATTTTTACTCCACCACAATTTTGATATTAGACCGCCATAGCGCGGCAACCGATGTAGATTTTTGTTGACTTTGGGGACGATTGATTCGGTATAGGATTTTTATTGTCTTTCGAGCCATGTTGTTTATTCCGTGGCAACGGCTAAAGCTTTCACAAAACAGCAGGACGGCCATTAATTACGAGTACATGTATTTGTCTACTCTTTTACACAAACTGAACTGATTCACACAAGTCTGAAACATAGAAGTGACCCACGAAAAACAAGTCACGAAAACCATGTTTTTTGGACGTAAAATCCGAATCAAGCCATATTTCTGAAAGAGAGATTTCTAATTCATCGTATGAATGCATTCCTTTACGTATTTAATTCACTTCAAACCGTTTTCGCCCATTCAGTTCGCGTAAGAACAAATTGTATGTGCTACACTTATCTCGACTTTAAACAACTGATAAAGATTTCTGGATCAAAAAAATCTTTTTGTGATTGTCCATTTACCTACCATCGTGCAAAATTTGAACCTATTCATATAAGTTTGAAACATATGAATGGCACGCTTTAAAAACCTCCCATAAAACTTTTTTCGTACGTAAAATCCAAACGAAGGAAGGCTTTTTCAAACGGTTGAAACGTACCATAAAGCAATGACTGATATACGGGTGCACCAAATTTGAACCATCAGTATTGGTCCATCCCGGAGTTTGGGTGACACTTTTTGAGGTAAAATCCGAACGGTCCGCATACAACTGGTGCCATTAACTGAGCATTTATTTCAGCCAAATTAAAGGTTTTACCAAAGGAATTAATTGATTATCACAATTTGCCTAGGCATTAGCTCCGGTTCGTCGTTCATGTTTTGCTTTATGTGCTGTAAAATACGTACATTAAAATAGATGTTCCAGTGACTATACAAATGGCCGCTGGTTCGCGCTAGACCAAAAGTTTTCACCCCGTGTTCCTAGTATAAATAGAAACCGAGCAGCAACATTCCCCCCTCCCCCTCCAAATTACATCCTGCACAAGGCTTTTTCTAACTTATTTATTACAGCGCTTCCGCGCTCTAACGATAATAAAAGGAAGGGCGAAGGTGGAGGAGGATAAAGCGTATAAAAGCCAAATCGATCCGCAGTTAGATTCCACACAGGTAAGTGCAGACAGGTGCTGGAGTTTGGCCAGCAGAGGCGCCGCTAATTTAGGCGTCCGCGTCGCAGCGCAGCGCGCGTAATCAACGGCTAGCCGCGGCAGTCCCTGGCGTCGTATTTTAGTTGTCAGGAGCTGCCGAGCGCGGCGCTACCGTCCATCATGTGGCTCTAATCCCGCGACAAGCGACAGTAGAGCGGAGCACCGAAAGGCACAGCACACCCGCCTAGGGACGCAGCTGCCACGTGCTCCCCGCAGCGGGGCAAGTGTCACCTGCCAGTTGGAAACTGGAAGGTGTTCTCCAGGTATTCCACCTATAAACTGGACGCACTGTTTCTGACGCACGCGTACAGAGAGAGAGTTCAGTATCTCAATACAGCGACTCCGGCATTATGCAGTCGCTGAATCCATCTCTGGTGCAATCACCAAACTTTTGAGTGGATTTTGTGTAGCAGGACTAAGTCGCACGATACTATGACTATTACCACCGAGTTAATTTAATATGCAACACACCAGCCTCAACCTAATGAAAAAAAAGAAAACGAAATAAAATCTTATAATCGTCTAAAAATTATGTTTTAACCCTTTACCTGCTCTGAACGTGTTAACGAGCGCGCCTTTGTACCTGTCGCTGTGTGCTCTGAACGTGTTTACTCGTGCCAACAGTCCTTCTACCTGGTACTCTGAACGTGTCTACGTCCAAAGCAGTTAAAAGATGGTGTAATATTTTAAAAAGACCTAAAAGGGCAATATAACAATTCCATGACAGTATTGTGAAAGGTGAACAACAAATTTTGTAGGAGTTGAATACTTCCTGAGCGGTCAACTAACATGGAGCGCTAGTTGCCAGGTCAAGTACTTAGTGACCTCGCAAACGGAAACGCGATACATTTTTTTGAACTGCTACCTACAGGCATTCTTTCGCCACCAACAACGGACGTTACAGCTTCCTATCGGCCCATGCTCAGATCAGCACCACCCAGACTTTCGCTCAGAAGTGCAACCTGTGCGCGGCGCAACTCCCCGCTTAAGTGCGGCGGTGATTCCCTCTGCATTGTTAGCGAAACAGGGTCAGGTATAGAAAGTGAAACCAAACCTGATGCCACAAATAGCAAGCTACGCGACGAAAGCAAGACAAAAGCAAAGATTACGAATAGGACGGCCAAATTACAAATCAAATTCCGATAATTATTCGAAAGAAGATGGATGATTTTACACAAGACACGCTCAGTAAACAAATTACATAGCGTCCTTGCTGGCCTCAGTGTCAGAGAGTCTCCTCCAATAGATATCTTGTCAAGGAGAAAGAAAAAAACATAATTTCGACAGTGTTCGAAGTTGTACCGCCAAGTATCTCTGATATATAATAATGTGAGATGGATCATACATACTTCAAACTACAATTTAAGCATTTGAAACTGGTGATAACTAATGCCAAATTTTCAAAAAGTTGGTGAGCACCGACAAACAATTTTAACGAATTCCTTAATATGATGGCATTCACATATCATTGATACTCAACTTTAAACAACTTAGACAGCGTGTTTTATTGTTGTGGGTAGTATTTCCCGGATTACACAATCTGCTAAAAATCGTCCAGACAGCTTTTTATGAACATTAGTATGGAGTACGTTCAGCCTTCAACTTTATGACGGTCTGAACTCTGCAGGGGACAGTTTCAATGAACCGCCTGAACGTCTGTGGCGGAATGGCAATCCAGCGCTCCTCAAGAGCCGAAACCTGAGGCAGAGATGTTGGCCGCTGGGGTGTGGACCGAAGCCGACTTCCTAACTCATCCGAATGGTTTTGCACTGGGTACGAGTCGGAACTCGATTTGTAATTTGGTCGTTCTATACGTAATCTTTGCTTTTGTCTTGCTTTCGTCGCGTAGCTTGCTATTTGTTGCATCAGCTTTGGTTTCACTTTCTATACCTGACCCTGTTTCGCTAACAATGCAGAGGGAATCACCGCCGCACTTAAGCGGGGAGTAGCAATGTTACTGTCCGCAAAGCGATTCCTCACAGATTCTGTTTCATGACTGGGTGCATTGTCATGATGATTCAAATAACCATCGGCTTCGAACTGTTTCTCTCCTGTACGCAATTCACAACGTTGTAAAATGTGCTCACGTCCTTCCGCATTAAGCAGTTAACACCGCCTAGTCTGCACTTCGTAGTATACACATGCTAGTAGGTAACGTTTTCCAGGCAGCTGCCAAACTAAAACACTTCCATCGGAATGCGACAGGGTACTGAGTGATTCATCAATCCAAATTACTCGTTTCCGGTTATGCGTTGGACATTGGTGTCGCTCTTTAAACCGCCTGACAGGTCACTTAGCCTTGGCTACAGAAATTTGTGGCTCGTGAAGATCTGCTTGACCACTGTAGACCATTAGTTTTAATTCCCTAGGCACAGCCATAGTACTGGCTGTACTACTGGTAGTAGGTTTGAAGTCACGATTGATTCCTTACGCCGATTCCGTGCAATTTCTACACCCACCCTTCATAATTCTCGACTGTTCCTGTGCGTCAGTTCATGATTTCCGCCTGGTCTGGGTTTAGGTGCGGTTATTCCTTATCGTTTCCCTTTCATAATGACATCAATAGTCGACATGAGCAGCTTCACAAGCTTTGGTATATCCCCGACAGATTTCTTTTTCAGGTGACATCCAACGTCGAGTTCACGTTCGAAGTGACAGCTGTCCTGAGCGATCCACTCTGCTGTTAGTAATTCTCTGACTGCACAGCACTTTCCGCCTCCTGTGATTGTCTCCTGATATCTAATGGTCAATTTCGCACTATTTAGAGGTCTTCACGGATACTTTTTATCAGATAGTATACATCACTCATGAGACAACTCATTCAAATTTCTGCCCCTCTTTCCCGCTACATGTTGGGAGAGAAGCTAAAACAATATGATACATTATACTGATACATCGAATTTTTTCTGCAATGTTTTGTTTCGGTTTGACTAAAGGCGTGATAGGGTGCTGTGGTGCGGGGTTTTCATTGTGTAGTTGGACTGCAAACGTACACGAAGAAACAAAAAGGAAATTATTTTTTTGTGGTGCATGTGGGCCTGGGTTACATCCGATGTATAACCTTTCAGGGCGAATTTGTGCAAGGAGACGTTGACATATTACAGTTATAACACTGTCCATTGCTGGCCTCCAAGTAATGCGAAGCGTTACCACAACCAGTGCTGGAGAACTCTTGCACATCCCGTGCTACAACGTAGAGCATCAGAAAGTCTATCGGGTCTTCATATACCACCATGGCTATGAAACATGCTGTCCATGGTTTCCCGATTTAACTTATGGTAACATCTCTTGTTGCAAGTACCAACGTTGCCAAGTGACTTTCAAAGTATATAGCATCTACGTGGTCCATCTTTTGTGGTACCCTGTCGTGATTCATATATTCCATTGCTACTCTGTAGGGTTCCATGCGTTTCTAATTGAAATATCTTCGTGTTTTCCTGTCTAACGCTTTTCTAAGCAAGCTAATAGTGTTGCTGTGAAGTCTTTCCGATATGCTTCTCAGCTAAAACATGTCTGTTAACTAGTTGCCATAAATTCCGACACAATCTCAAACGAGTAACGAATGTCGCTAAGATTAGGTTATGCGATGATAAATTTAAGAGAAACACCGGTTAAGCAATTATCAAAGAGTGGAAGCGGGCGCTTGACAAGCAAAATGTACAGTAGTAAGTTGCAATGTTTACCTATAGATTGTAATATCGGCCCTGCAAATCAAACTGGACAGCAATTGCACACGTGATCATTAGAACCTGGGGATGCCTCTGTATTCCACAGGTCAGTTGCGTTATGTTCAAATCAGCTAGCTGTTCAGATATCCTCCTCTGGGCATTCCAGTGGGAGCCCCGCAGGTTACAGACGAAATTAATAACCAAAAAATGGTTCAAATGGCTCTGAGCACTATGGGACTTACGATGTGAGGTCATCAGTCCCCTAGAACTTAGAACCACTTAAACGTAACTAACCTAAGGAGATCAGACACATCCATGCCCGAGGCAGGATTCGAACCTGCGACCGTAGAAGTCGCGCGGTTCTGGTTTGAAGCGCCTACAAACAATCGGCCACGGCGGACGGCAATTAATAAGCAAACAATGAAAAGAAGACACACAGAAATAAAGGAAATTAACAATTCATTACTTCAAAAGTAATCGCGATAGCTTGGTATTCAGTCTGTGAGGCAAGAGAGTCAATGCCTTCATCGAAAAATGTTTTCGGTTGCCTCCGGAATCACGATTGTACCCAGTCATGCACCTCTTCGCTAGAAGAAATTTGACGGCCACGAATGTTTTTCTTCAAGGCTCCAAAAACATGGAAACCGCATAGGGAGAGATCGAAACAACTTTGGCCGCATGTCGGCGGAAATTACCCTGCAACAGAATGATGCCGTCCATCGACATTCCCGGACGTTTGGACTTGATGGCGCGCTTTAGTTTTTGAGAGTGTCCACGTACCGTTGTGCGGTACTTGTGGCGACGCATTTCCTAATCGTCGTAAACACAGGCCTCACACATTGGGCATTACGACAAATCACACTGTTTCAAAAATAGTCGTGAATATTTATCAATTTTACATGTGGCTGACAAAGAAAGGAAGGTAGACTTGTTCAAGTACTGGGTGATCAAAAAGTCAGTATAAATTTGAAAACTTAATAAACCACAGAATAATGTAGATAGAGAGGTAAAAATTGACACACATGCTTGGAATGACATGGGGTTTTATTAGAACCACTTCATATTGCTAGATGCTTGAAAGATATCTTGCGCGCGTCGTTTGGTGATGATCGTGTGCTCAGCCGCCACTTTCGTCATGCTTGGCCTCCCAGGTCCCCAGACCTCACACTGTGCGATTATTGGCTTTGGGGTTACCTGAAGTCGCAAGTGTATCGTGATCGACCGACATCTCTATGGATGCTGAAAGACAACGTCCGACTCCAATGCCTCACCCTAAGTGCGGACATGCTTTACAGTGCTGTTCACAACATTATTCCTCGACCACAGCAATTGTTGAGGAATGATGCTGGACATATTGAGCATTTCCCGTGAAGGACATCATCTTTGCTTTCTCTTACTTTGTTCTGCTAATTATTGCTCTTCTGATCAGATGAAGCGCCATCTGTCGGACATTTTACATTCGTATTTTTTTGGTATGTTATTCCAAGCACGTATGTCAATTTGTACCTGTCTGTCTACATTATTCTATGATTTATTCAGTTTTCAAATTTATACTGACTTTTTGATCACCTGGTACTTAAACATCACGATTCTTAAGAGAAGATCTGAACGGAATCTGAGAAAATATCGGAAAGGCGCTGAACGCTGTGCGGCCGTCGCAAGCGCCGTCTGTGTGCCCTGTATTCACTATCGTGCTCAGACTGTTGGACGGCGTTCTACATAAACTCAGACAGGACCACGTTGTGATTATATTGTATTTTAATGTTTGTACAGGATGACTTAAAATGATACATGAAACGGTTGAGAAAGTCATGATGTTGAATATACAGTACGTCCAAGAAAGAATGTGTCAGTTATAAATTAAGCGTCGTGAAGTGTTGGTTAAAGGTCGCACAATTAAAGAATAATTAAACTTCAGATAAACGCATGCGCGAGTACTGCTTTGTGGTTTCCACGCTTGCAGCATGACATACACATTATGGGAACTCCTCAGTACAAAGTATTTTGTGTTTTGCAATTTGATGATAGCGAATCAGTAATTTCAGTCCAAACGTCCGTTTCGTTTATAGTTATTGTGATCCATATGTGGCAAGAACATCCATCGATTGTATAGACAGTAGGACTGTTGATAAATATCGATATATATCGGCAACATTTTTCTCACCGATATATTGATATCGAAACGGCAGTAACAGTGCCGCTATTTTTATTTTACATTACAATTTTTCGCAATTTTCGGTAAATATTTGAAATTTTTCTTTCGAAATTGTAGTGCAACATAATTTTACTTTCACTGTGTGAAAGAGTTTTACTACTATTGGAGCTTTCATCACGTCCTGTCTTTGTCTTTGACTGTGTGAAGGAAGTACAGAGGGCGCAAACAAGAAGTCCGATTGCGCTGGTGGTGGGGGTTTGGTGGTGGAGCGGGTGAATGGAATTACAAGATTTCCGGTGTCAAGAAACAGCACGCCAGTTGCATTAAAAACCAATTTTTGACGTAACTAGTGTGCTATTTGTTCACACTGGCAGTTTTCACAAAACAGTTCCTGAAAATGATGAACAAATATCTGTATCACAAGATTTATCTTTGAGATCAGCGGAGACGAGCGAGGGGAAATGCTGACGTAATCAGCGCTCTGCGCTACCAACATAAGCTGCGAAGTTTGGCTTCACCATGGAGTTTTGACACTACAGCTGCTAGGTCGCTTGCGCTTGCTGAAATGATAACTGGGTGGTCGACATGAGGTGTTCCGGACAAATCCAATATGTGACAAAACCGAACGACGGACCCATCGGACACTTCTTATTGTGCCTATTACATGCAGTTACCATTCTTTGCAACCGTCAAAGTGCATTGTTTTCCTCTCAGTTCTTGCTCGAAGGAGGATAAGCAGGTTTATCTAGGTTGTTGATTACATGATATCTATAAATCAGTACTTAAATATACAGCTGTAAAACCGGAAGTATATTTACGACGTGAAGCCTCTAACAGCCCTACCACAACAAAGGTCAAAAATTAATTATGATTGTAGTGTTGCTCACGCTACTAAATACTGCATTTTCGGGCAACAACAAAGTTATATTACGTGACAGGTGTCATTGGAGCACAGTTAATAAAGTCATTTCATGAAATAATGGATAAACTAGGCACTCATCTTTTCGTGTTTCCCACGCTGGTCTCGTTGTGAACTCATGGCTCAATCGTCGAAAATCTAGGTGGTTATGATTCCAAGCTGGGATGCAAAGAGGCCTAGGTGTTATTCTGTGACATTCAAAAGTTTTATAGGTGTGTTTCATAAACCATTCTCGAAGATGAAATTTTTGCAAGTTAGGACATTGATTATGTAAGTGAAATAGTAATCAGCACTACGAATTTTAAGTTAGACTTCTTTTTTATTACTTTCGTTGCAATATCGCTTCACAATATAAAACATACTTGGAAATATCTTCCTCACTGTTGAAGTTCACATTTCATAAATTGACTATAATTTGCGTCTTTTCAACATGACGACCAAGACTTGACTCTCTAATAGCCGCTTACGCGCCCAAAAATCCGAGTTACAAGTACGTCAAAGATCATAGTGACAAAAGAAAGAATAAGCATAATAATAATATCATTGCAATATGAACATATCGATGTATCAAAGTACCTCTACATACCTCTACATTAATGAAATCAAATCTGAATGTTGCCTCAGAAATATGTTAACTACTTTACAGTAACACAGTAGGATATTGCTGGTATCGAGAGGTTGAGGTGAGGTGCCGCAATGGTTACGTAATTCGAGTACCATTACAAGTCGATATTTTAAAAGGCCGATACGCCAATATTCTTTCTGGCCATATATCGACTCTTATTTCGATGTATCGAGTGCCATTAGGGATACTTTCTAAATATCTATCTGTCGGATTCCGGATATTTTTATAAATATCAATAATCCTAATAGACAGTTCAAAACTATCAAATGTGTGTTAATTCATCCTGTGGTTTTCCGTGTACACAACGTGTGGTATCGTAGCCAGTCGATACCACACACGGAGCAGTCGTTCCGCGTACAACGTCGACACTTAGAGGCTCCGGTGCTGTGAAACAGCGGCAGCAACAGCGACCAACGCCGTCCAACCGCTGGCGGCGCGAATGCCTCTCACAATAGCCTGGGGCGCCACCGGCAACACGGACCACTCTGGTAAGAGACCGCAGGATTGCAGCTCAAACAAGTTCTTGCCACGCCGCGGCGTCGAGAAGCTCTACTTAGCAGTAGTCAAGGATCGTCAGAGAGCAGCCGCAACTTTCTCTACCAAAGCAGTACATCAGAACTCAGCTAAAAATTTATGTTTATTTCCGTACAGCGATCAGTTGAAGTGTTTGGTTTTTTATGGCTTTGCCAAGGGCTTGTAAATGGATCCTGCCAACGAATATTTTGCACCAAAGATGAGTATGTTACAATACCTCTCTCACTTATTGTGTGTATTCTCTCATTCTTATGATTTCTACCTAAGAACCCACGAACCGTCCCGACACGATAAGAGTCATCTTGGTGGCGAGATTTTACTTGGCCACTTCACAAAGATATAAATAACAGGAGTCATTATCTTTACATGTTCATGACTTGTTGCAGTGCAACAGAATGACACATTGTCCAAATAGCTACTGCATAGCCGAAACCAGTAATCTCATGCAAAGAAATTTGCGGTCGATGCAGTTAAATAAAAAAAAAAAATACATAGGTGAAGCAAACGATCGCTCTAGAGGCGATCATTTTATGTCACATTTCACTTGCAGAAAACTTCACCAGTGGAAGCCATTGTAACCACCCAATAGTAGTTCCACAGTCAGTGAAATATGCAGTACAGACCAGCAAATGCTCTTGATAGAGAATTTAAACAAAGCAAAAAAAAAAAACATGTTCAGGACATACTTGGACCCTTACGACGCTGATCACGCTAACGTAAAACCTTTTTATTCAGAATGCCGCCAAATTTTCACTGACGTTTGTTTTTATTTAAATGACGGCCAGTTTCGAGCTTTAGTCCATTATCATTTCATCATAATGTGTGTATGCTGGACGCATTGCTTGTCTGGGTGGCTTAGTGCAAAATACTGCACTGCAGCGCCAAAGAAACTGGTAGAGGCACGGGTATTCAAATACAGAGATGTGTAAACATGCAAAATATGGTACAGCGGTCGGCAACGTCTATATAAGACAGTTGTTAGGTCGGTTACTGCTGCGACTGTGTTAGGTTACCATGATTTAAGTGAGCTTCAAAATGGTGTTATAGACAGCTCACTAGCGGTGGAATACACCATCTCCGATGTAGCGATGAAGTTGGGATTCTTCCTTACGAACATTTCGCGGGCGTACCGTGAATATCATGTATCCGGTAAAGCATCAAATCTCCAACATTGCTGCGGACAGGAAAGGATCCTGCAGGAATGGGACCAACGACGACTGAAGAGAATCATTCAACGTGGCAGAAGTGCAACCCTTCGGTAAATTGCTGCAGATATCAATGCTGGGCCATCAACAAGTGTGACTGTGCGAATCATTCAACGAAACACTTTCACTCGTGTACCCTTGACTGTACAACACAAAGCTTTACGCCTCGCCTGGGCCCGTCTGCACCGATATTGAATTGTTGAAGACTGGGAACATATTGGCTGATCGAAGGAGTTACAAATTGTATGTAGCGGATAGATGTATGCGGGTATCTACATCTACGTGATTACTCTGCTATTCACAATAAAGTGCCTGGCAGAGGGTTCAATGAATCACTATCAAGCTCTCTCTCTACCGTTCCACTCTCGAACGGCACGCGGGAAAATCGAGCACTTAAATTTTTCTGTGCGAGCCCTGACTTTTCTCATTTTATCGTGATGATCATTTCTCCCTTTGTAGGTGGGCGCCAACAGAATGTTTTCGCAATTGGAGGAGAAAACTGGTGATTGAAATTTCATGAGAAGATCCCGTCGAAGTGAAAAACGCCTTTGTTTTAATGATTGCCACTCCAATTCACTTATCATGTATGTGACACTATCTCCCCTATTTCGAGATAGTACAAAACGAGCTACCCTTCTTTGTACTTTATCGATGTCATTTGTCAGTCCCACCTGATGCGGATCCCACACCGCACAGCAATACTCCAGAATATGGCGGACAAGCGTGGTGTAAGCAGTCTCTTTAGTAGACCTGTTGCACCTTCTGAGTGTTCTGCCAATGAATCGCAGTCTTTGGTTTGCTCTACCCACAATATTACCAATGTGATAGTTCCAATGTAGTTTATTTGTAATTGCAATCCCTAAGTATTTATTTGAGTTTACAGCCTTCAGATTTGTGTGACTTATCGCGTGATCGAAATTTAGCAGATTTCTTTTAGTGCGCATGTGAATCACTTCACACTTCTCCTTATTCATGGTCAATTGCCACTTTTCGCACCATACAGATATCTTGTCTAAATCATTTGGCAAGACGTTTTGATCATCTGATGACTTTACAAGACGGTAAATGACAGCATCGTCTGGAGACATCATCATGAATCCATGGACCCTGCATGTCAGTAGGGGACTGCTCAAGCATCTAGAGGCTCTGTAATAATGTGGGGCGTGTGCAGTTGGTGTGATATGGGACCGCTGATATGTCTAAATACTACTCTAATGTACGTAAGCATCCTGTCTGATCACATGCATCCATTCATTTGCATTCTGCATCACGACGGAGATGGGCAGTTCCAGCAGGACAATGGGACACCATCACGTCCAGAATTGCTGCAGAGTCGCTCCAGGAATACTCTGGGATCCTTTTCAACGTGCTGTTCAGAAGAGATCTCCAGCCCCTCGTAGTGATGCTGATTTATGGACAGCCAAGCAGGATTCCAGTACTATTTCAGGCATTAATCGAGTCCATGCTTCGTCGTGTTGCGGTACTTCTGCGTGCTTGCGTGGGCCCTACACGATATTACGCAGATGTGCCAGTTTGTTTAGCTCTTCAGTTTATTTGCATACTACAGTGCGACAATCCAGTCCCCCTTTTTATCTGCACGCAGCCTACTGCCAACCAGCATGCTGGAAATGAGGAAAACATTTTACCCTAGCGAATTGTTTTTGTGGATTTTTCTTTAATCTGCGTCCCTCTGGCCCTTTTATACCGAGTGCGCAGTTTATCAGGTGCGCATCGTACTTTTTACCTTCATCAATCTCTTTGCGTCCTCGCTATTACTCAGAAGTGGTAGAGCCGTCGCCCCGAAACCGAGGAGAAATGAACGACCGGTGCAGGGAATTAGCTACAGCAAGTAGCCGCGCCGCCGGGCGCCGGTGACTGCCCGCAGATTAATGGCCCGGGCAGTCCTCAGCGCCCGCGGTCACCGCGCCCCCGAGAACAATGAGGGACGAGGTGGCAGCCGTCTCCGCAAAACACCAAGGCACCACCGTCGCGCGGCGCCGGCGTCGTGACGTGAAATATGGCCTTGCGGAACTGTGCGTGTGTGTGGGGGGGGGGGGGGGGGGGGTGAAGGTGGAGGGGGCATGTGCTGCATATCCATCTGCTCCCACCACCCCATCCACCCCATCCACCCCATCCGCACTTCTCACTCATTCCGCATTCTGACCGAAGAACCTCCCGCTGCGGGACCATAACACACATTACTCGGTGTGACTTTTAATTCAAAACAACGCTTCGTAGATGGAAAGCGGATGTGTCACTGACAGGACTGGGAGCCTGCGGGGGAAATAAAAGAGCAAGTGCGTATGTCGGCATAGTCTCTCTTCTTTTTGGGGCATTTCTGCCCGTGCGGCTCTCGGTCCCCATTTTTCCGCATTTGCTTTTCGGCGCGTTCATACATATTCATAAATTTTTTAATCACGTCGTCGGCCGGCCGACCACCGCGGACACGTCCCAGCTACGCTGCCGAGGCGAGCCGGCTCTTAAATAATAAACAGCTGGGCCGGGACGGCTGTCATAGCGTTTAAGTCCGCGGCAAAATACGCCGCCTGCAGAGAAGAGACGGAACACCAGCCGTCCGGCCCACATCGCGCTCACGTATTCCCTTTCCACGCTCGCAATCCATTCAAGTCTCTTCTTAGTGAAAGGGTGACACCGGGACGTACGATGGTCCTCCTTTCTTTATTATTATCATAAACAAGTAAAGATAAATAAAATGTTAATTCAAACGAAATGACATGAAGACTGTATATATCTAAAGATAAAAAGGATGAAATTGCATGAGAAAAGTCGTTACTAGCAGAAAAGCTCGCAATGACGGCGATGGAGAAAATACGAGCTTACTCTTAGCAGTTGTTTATACGGGCTGTTCCTCGGCACGACCTCTTCGATACCGGATCCTGCATGTTTAAGTTCAGTGAATTGCGATTCGCATAGAGAAACCTCCACCATTGTGAAATCTCGCGATTCTCCAGTGACCTGGGTTCGTGTTGCTGCTCATAGTGTGGCAGGACAACAAGGAAACGATTGAGATAAACAGCATTCCTATTTGAGGTCATCTAGTGCGTATGCAACAGTGTGTCTTGAATGCAAATGTTCATGTGTTGTGTGCTGAGGAATACAAAGCTCCACATTGGTCCGTTTTATTTAAATACGAGTACAACGTCAGGTGTTTCGGCTATATATCATAATCATCACCACTGCCACCAGCACCTCCACATTTGAAAGGGAGTCATATCCAAAATCTCACCAAGTTTACGTGTATTAACATGTACCATAGGCTTGTTGTAACAAAAAATCCATTGACATAATGCCTGTCGACATTGTTATGCTGTTTAGGAAAAAGTAACCGGTATTTATTTTGCTTTGTGTAATCGTTGCTAGCAGTCCAGATTTGCAGTGCTATTTTACGCTAAAGGATCCGGGTTTTGCGTCCCAGAAGTATGAGGATAGGGCAAATATTAGACATTTAGACAGGTTTTTGTACTTGCTTTACATCATGTCTAACGCCTTCCATTAGGTTCCACGGCGTGGTCTTTAAGGAAGCGGATGTGACAAGTACTAATTGGTATGTAGTGTATGGACATTGGTGGCCTGCGGTTCCGAACACGTCACTGTCTTGAACTTTTATCGCAGCACCGAACTCCAGTGCGTCACAGGTGACGCAATAAGCTTCGCCAGTCTGCTGCTGCTATTCGTGAGAAATATCCTGTGTCATCTGTTTATCGAGTCCTGTTCCTACCAAAACCTATAGCGTCTACAACTGTTCATCGCAGTCATATTCATTAAATTTAGACGTTCCGCACAACAGTGTCACATTACAAAGGAGAAGCTCCAATTGTAAAATGAAAGTCACACGTTCTCAGTAAGCTAGGAAGTCGAATGGTTTGGATATGACAATGGTACCTGCCTATATGTTTTCAATCTCTTTATTTTTCTCTCTGTGAACTTTTTTGCATTGAAGCAAGCCATTTTTCCTGTAGAGTTTTATTGCTAGTTCCTAATCTCGGCAATTGTTTACATTTACAAGGAAGGAGATGCTACAAAGTATGGCAATGTAAGTGATGAGAGAAGGAAATTTGTAGAAAAAACATAAATGACAACGTGAAAACGAGGTCGAAAGAGGGAGGGAAGAAAGAATATTCAAGGACACCCACATTCAGACATACTATGGAGAAGGAGTACCAGGCTATTGACGTGGTTTTAGTCTGTCCTTGAAGTCAATTTTACTATACGGTATAGTAGTATTCTGATGATAAGCCATAAATACAAATTTCTTTTGTCTGTGAAAACCGAATGCGAGGAATAAAACAAAACAAACCACTGTTGTGTACACAGTTTTTTTAAAAAAAAATCTTTATTGACCATTATTATGATACAATTTAACCTACTACCTAAATACATTAGTAGGTCCTATTTTTAACTATTAAAATATTCTATTTGCAGCTATTATGTTAAGCACTACAGGTGTCTACGGTGATCCTTTACCACTATGGGGTTAATCTACTATACTATACTATGTTGTTATTTTAGTGTTACTTTGAGTC
This sequence comes from Schistocerca gregaria, assembly GCF_023897955.1. NCBI lineage: Eukaryota > Metazoa > Arthropoda > Insecta > Orthoptera > Acrididae > Schistocerca > Schistocerca gregaria. The sequence goes on along the minus strand of NC_064921.1, from coordinate 396,518,984 downwards.
TAGCTACTGTTAATTATGATACTACTTGCAAATGGTTGTTGTTATTATTATTATTAAGACTACTCTACCTGCAGCGTTACAAGTGTGCCAGTTTAGATATAAACCTGATTGTTGGCCATTCCCACTAAGCTAATCCTGCGTGGTCTGTTCCGGTGGTAATGTACCGCCCCCCCCCCCCCCCCACCCCAACCTATTCCGAAAACCTGGCGGGTTCCAGCCGTGAGGCGGCTGGCCAAGTCCAAGTCCCGGCGGAACTGGGGGGGGGGGGGGGGGTACTTGACAAGTATGGTAATTATTTATTGATTATTTCTTAGATATTCTTTGACGACTTTTCCAGAAATTACGTCCGCTAGATTATTTAGGACGTTGAAGGTATTTTCATGCCTGAGCAAGTGGTACGTGTCGTTATTAGGCAGTTGTTCCCTAAATTGTTGTGCACCATCGTCGAAGAGGGGACACTCGTACACCACATGATCTGGAGTGCCCTGCACTACTCCACAGTCTCACGCTGATGTTGCCCTTTTCCCGAACTGACACAGATATGTCGGATAGTGTCCGTGACCTGTAAGGAAGTGCAGCAAGCCTTTAGTGGGTTTGATGTACATTAGTTTGAGGCGTTCCTGTATGTTTGGAAGCAGCCCGTGTGTTCTGCGGCCAGTCTCGTCATTGTCCCAGAGCTCCTGCCATAATTCAATTCCCCTTATTCTAATACCATTTTTATCCTCGTATACCCCCATGATTTCTTCAATTTTCTGTCTTCTGTTCTTTTTTATCCAATACCAGGTGGCCTGTTCCTTGATTTTTATGTCCAGTGGACATAACCCCCTGAGTACTAAGAGTGCCCCCCCCCCCCCCCGGAGTTGTTCTATATGCACCTACTGATCGTAGGAGCACATTTCGCTGCACTCTTCTTACGGCCACGGCAGGCATGACCCTCCTGAGCCTGTGTGCCCAGACCGCGGACCCGTAGCCTACTATGGATGTGATGATACTGTTATGATACAATTTGATTAGTTCTGGTGGGAGGTGGAATCTTTTGTGTCCTATGCCGATTAAGTTGTTTAATACTATGAGTGATCTTTGTGTAACCATATCAATGTGTGGTGCATAGTTCCACCTCTCGTCGACGATGACACCAAGATACCGGGCTTCTCTGCGCCTGAGTACTGGCAGGCCATTTATTTTAACGGTTGGATTTCTTATGAGTTGACCTTTGAGCAATAAGTAGGTTGACTTGTTAGGTGCGATAGTCATTACTGTTTTATGGCACCATGTGGTCAATAATGTGATTGCTCTTTCTACTTTTGGTTCTAGATCTTCGCGGCTGCGGCCGCCGACCAGCAGGAGGAGGTCGTCTGCGTAGGCTATGACCTCTAGCACGTCTTCACTGCTCTTTAGTTCTTCTAAGAATGGTTCCATGTTTATATCCCAAAAGAGTGGCCCTAGGACGGATCCCTGAGGACACCCCTTGGGGATTTTCTTGCTAACTTTGCCGCTTGGGGTCGATAGCCAGACCTCCCTTTCTTCACAATAGCTCCTGAGACAGCCATATAGCGGCCCTGGACATTCCTTTTCCCGCAAGCAGGAGAACGGTGAAGGCCACCACAGGTTATCAAAGGCGCCACTGATGTCCACCATGATGCCGATTATGTACTTGTGCGGGGCAGAGCCACAGACATCCGCAGCCAAGGCGATTGCGTCAGACGCCGACCGCCTTGTCTGAAAACCGAATTGTCTGTCACTCATCCCGCACAGGACGCGGTGTGCACCCAGCCTGTCAGCTAGCAACCTCTCAAAGAGCTTGCCCAACAAATCCAGTAGACATATTGGTCTGTATGACTTGGTTTCTTTGGGGTCTTTGTCTGGGCCTTTTTTGATAATTACTACATTCGCCTTCTTCCATATTGAGGGGAATGTCTGTAGCGGTAGGCATTCGTTGTACAGCTGAGTGAGAGGTGCCACCAGCTGGGGGGCGAGGTACTGTATCACTCCGCAGTGATGCCGTCTGGGTCGGGAGATTTGCCTTTTTTAAGAGCTTTTATTTGGGGGCTTGCCTCTTCTTCGGAGAAGGGGCAGACCACTCGGTTGTTTTCGTAGACCCGTTGGTTTTCTCTTCTTCTTCTCTGTTGTTCATCAGAGTCATCTTCCTCTCTATCGTCAGGTAGAAGGGCACGGAGTAGGACCCCCGCAGTTTCCTGCCAGGTCTCCGTCATCCGGTCCCCCATCCCTGATGGTAGATGGCACCATAGGTGATTTGACTTTTTCTCTTACTATTTTGTAAGGTAACCTCCAGGGGTCTGCAGCCAATTGGCTTTGCACATACTTCTCCCAGCTCCTTATCCTGACAGCCTTGGGTTCCTGTTGGAACTGTTCTCTGGCTTCTCTGTATACCTGCAGCCAGCGCTGCTTTTCATGCCAGACGACGCACCGCTGGTAATACCACCTCGTCCTTCTGTCTGCCTGGCGCATTTGCCCCAGGTCAGCTGACCATGGTGAGGGGGAGGCCGCAACGGCCCTCCTCCTGGTTGGTACAGCTGCCTTCACTGCCCTGGTTATCGCATTTGTAAGCTCTCTGGCATACTCTTCTACGTTGACATCACCCTCCAGTAACGCAGGTATGCCACACTCCCTCGCCAGGCGGTCCCAATCGGTTTTATTATAGTTGAGCTGCGTTTCCCACCCCATGTCCCAGTGGCACTCGCTACCTCCAATGGTGAATGTTATTACGTTATGGTCGCTGGTGGTGATTTGATCCCAAACTGTCCAGTCCGATAATTTTGTAGCGAGGTTTGGCGTTATCGAGTAACGTCAATGTTCGTTCCGTGTCCTCCCCCACCAGTGTAGGTGGGAGGATGTCCTTGTTTGTTAGCGACCATTAGTTTTAACGACATGATTGTGTCGAAGCTTTTTCTCCTCGGTCGTCCTGAGTACCACTGAACCAAGGGGGGATTTTGCGTTGATGTCAGCAGTCACAAGAATTTTTTGTCCCGCAACGCCGTGGCTATGTGGACAAGCTTATCCAAGAATTCATCTATTTGTCTTATGTACTGGAAGTACATATTCACCACGTATAGTATTCCCGTAGGTAAATGAAGCTCCACGACGTTGCAGTGGTCATCTGAGAATTGTGCTAGTACTGTGGCTCTCGTTTATGATTATGACCGCGGCTCTTGGTTCCGCTCCACTGTAGATACAGTTTTTGTTTAAGAACATATACGAGAAAGACAATATATGGGAGAAATAATGTGTCTAATAGTTTAAATGCCTAGCTATCGTGGTTACAACTGATCGCGAGAAGGAAATGAAGATCACACGCTTTCACAGCAGAACAGAGCACAGCATTTTCTTTCTCGCTGTCGATTTTAATAGATAAACTGTACATTGTTGTATAAAATAATTTATGGCTGTAGTCCATTTTAGTGATTATTGGAGTATCGTTTAAAAATTTGTAGTAAATCAGTCGAGTACATTACCAGATTTCTGTTTCTTCTAGTAGTGTAGACATTCTTTACATCACTCGGAAAATGGCCACAGGTTTTCATGTCTCAACACCTGACCGTTGTGTGTCACACTAAGGAGGACGTCTAAGGGCAATCGGATTTTTTAATGTCATTTCTATTATTGGTGAATTAAGTTCAGAACTAAAATATCAGTCACACAAGGTGGTTAGATGCAAGTCTCAAAGATTATGAAGAAAATCGACATTCAAGTTTTGAAATTTTCCGAGTACCTTTACTGCCCTCAAGTAACGCTGATATTTCGACGTGCGGTGTAGCTCGGTGGCAGAATGCTCATCCGCCAAGCGTGCGATCTGGGGTTGATTCCTTGTCGTTGTAAATTTTTAACCGCGATGAAGCGTAAAAAGCTTAAAGGTGGAAAAATCGGTAATTTTCGAGATTAATAATCACTGGTTCGAATCTCGCTCCGGTCACTATTTTTTCTTGTTTATCGTTCACTTCAATTTGAATATGAAATTCATCAAGTGTATGGTAATTAACTTACATACAATTCTCATTTTTTTTGAAAATGCACGTCTTCGGATTTCTAATTACACATCACAAATAAAAATCCAGTTTTCATCTACATCTACATTTATATTCCGCAAGCCATCCAACGGTGTGTGGCGGAGGGCACTTTACGTGCCACTGTCATTACCTCCCTTTTCTGTTCCAGTCGCATATGGTTCGCGGGAAGAACGACTGCCGGAAAGCCTCCGTGCGCGCTCTAATGTCTCTAATTTTACATTCGTTATCTCCTCGGGAGGTATAAGTAGGGGGAAGCAATACATTCGATACCTCATCTAGAAACGTACCCTCTCGAAACCTGGACAGTAAGCTACACCGCGATGCAGAGCGCTTCTCTTGCAGAGTCTGCCACTTGAGTTTGATAAACATGTCCGTAACGCTATCATGCTTACCAAATAGCCCTGTGACGAAACGGGCCGCTTTTCTTTGGATCTTCTCTATCTCCTTTGTCAATCCGACCTGGTACGGATCCCACACTGGTGAGCAATACTCAAGTATAGGTCGAACGAGTCTTTTGTAAGCCACCTCCTTTGTTGATGGACTACATTTTCTAAGGACTCTCCCAGTGAATCTCAACCTGGCACCCGCCTTACCAACAATTAATTTTCAAATTAATTTTCAAATTAAATTTCAAATCGTTCCGTACGCATACTCGCAGATATTTTACAGAAGTAACTGCTACCAGTGTGTGTTCCGCTATCATATAATCATACAATTAAGGATCCTTCTTTCTGTGTATTCGCAGTACATTACATTTGTCTATGTTAAGCGTCAGTTGCCACTCCCTGCACCAAGTGCCTATCCGCTGCAGATCTTCCTGCATTTCGCTGCAATTTTCTCATGCTGCAACTTCTCTGTATACTTCAGCATCATCCGCGAAAAGCCGCATGGAACTTCCGAGACTATCTACTATGTCTCTTCATTGAGAACAACATGCTGTGTTCTGTTTGCTAAAAACTCTTCAATCCAGCAACACAGCTGGTCTGATATTCCGTAGGCTCTTACTTTGTTTATCAGGCGATAGCGCGAAACTGTATCGAACACCTTCCGGAAGTCAAAGAAAATGGAATCTACCTGAGAGCCTGTATTTAATATTTCCTTGGTCTCACACGAGAGACAGAGTAGATTCTGGGTTTCCAGAAATGACATGATATGTGAGCAAAAAGCATGTTAACATTCTATAACAGATCTATGTCAGACATATATAGGCCTATAGTTTTGGGCATCTGCTCGACAACCCTTCTTGAAGACTGGGACTACCTGTGCTCTTTTCCAATCATTTGGAACCTTCCGTTCCTCTAGAGACTTGCGGTACACGGGTGTTAGAAGGGGGGCAAGTTCTTTCGCGTACTCTGTGTAGAATCGAATTGGTATCCCGTCAGGTCCAGTTGACTTTCCTCTGTTGAGTGATTTCAGTTGCTTTTCTATTCCTTGGACACTTATTTCGATGTCAGTCATTTTTTCGTTTGTGCGAGGATTTAGAGAAGGAACTGCAGTGCTGTCTTCCTGTGTGAAACAGCTTTGGAAAAAGGTGTTTAGTATTTCAGCTTTACGCGTGTCATCCTCTGTTTCAATGTCACCATCATGCCAGAGTGTCTGGATATGCTGTTTCGAGCCACTAACTGATTTAACGTAAGACCAGAACTTTCTAGGATTTCCTGTCAAGTCGGTACATAGAATTTTAATTTCGAATTCACTGAACGCTTCACGCATAGCCCTCCTTACGCTAACTTTGACATCGTTTAGCTTCTGTTTGTCTGAGAGGTTTTGGCTGCGTTTAGACTTGCAGTGAAGCTCTGTTTGCTTTTGCAGTCGTGTCCTAACCTCGTTGTTGAACCACGGTGGGTTTTTCCCCGTCCCTCACAGTTTTACTCTGCTCGTACCTGTCTAAAACGCATTTTACGATTGCCTTGAACTTTTTCTATAAACACTCAACAATGTCGGTGTCGGAACAGAAATTTTCATTTTGATCTGTTAGGTAGTCTGAAATCTGCCTTCTATTACTCTTGCTAAACAGATAAACCTTCCTCCCTTTTTTTTATATTCCTATTTACTTCCATATTCAGGGATGCTGCAACGGCCTTATAATCACTGATTCCCTGTTCTGCGCTTACGGAGTCGAAACGTTCGGGTCTGTTTGTTATCAGTAGGTCCAAGATGTTATCTCCACTAGTCGGTTCTCTGTTTAATTGCTCGAGGTAATGTTCGGATAGTGCACTCAGTATAATGTCATTCGATGCTCTGTTCCTACCACCCGCCCTAAACATCTGAGTGTCCCCAGTCTATATCTGGTCAATTGAAATCACCTAAGACTATAACATGCTGAGGGAATTTATGTGAAATGTATTCCAGATTTTCTCAGTTGTTCTGCCACTAATGATGCTGAATCGGAAGGTCGGTAAAAGGAGCCTATTATTAGCCTAGCTCGCTTGTTGAGTAGGTATAACCTCCACCCATAATATTTCACAGGAACTATCCACTTCTATTTCACTACAGGATAAATTACTACTAACATCGACAAAGAAGCCACCATTGGTTGCATGAAATCTATCCTTCAAAACATTGGCTATGGTTTTGTAAAAATTTCGCCAGAATTTATCTCTGGCTTCAGCTGTATTCAGTGACTATAACTATTTCAGCTTCGGTGCTTTCTATCAGCGCTTGAAGTTTCGGTACTTTACCAACGCATCTACGACAGTTTACATTGCAAATATAAATTCTTATTTGCCGATCTTTTGTAAAAGGTGGCAATTAAAGTTCATTTCAATTAAAGAAACTGTTTACAAATCAATTTTTCTGCATATTAACAGAATCTTCCGTCTGTATGTATTTTACTGTTTACGGAAATGCACTAAGGTCATGCACGTTTGTTTAAATATTTAACACAGCCAGGAGTAGAACCCAGGCAACTCACGTGGTCGGCAGGAACTCTACCACAGCGCCATGCTTTCTCGAGAATGTTTTAGAGTTGCACTGAACTGCTTTGTATGACTGCCATTTGAGTTCTGGACTTCAGGTATCATAAAATTACAAAATTCCTAGTGACGTGTGGTGTCCTTGTAAGTCTGTGTAAGCGTCCGCTGGTTGCAGGACGAGCGCCGATGCCATGGCCGGACCGCGGTGAGGTAAGGTGAGGTGAGGTGAGGTGTGACGCTGCCCCTGGCCGTGCTGGGCCGGCTTCCCGTGCAGCCGTATGAATGAGGCGACGCAGGGCTCCGAGCCAGAACAGCTGCGTGGAGCGGCGGCCGGCCGCCAAAAACTGCTTGCTGCGCGGGACGAGACGTGCGTGCGCCCAGGTCAAGAAATGTGGCTGACAGTGGACAATTAACGTAACTGCTCATACATCAAACTCAGCGTTGCTGTCGCTGTGGGGCAGAGACTGACATTTTTGGTGGTGAATAACTAAATAATCAAATGTAGAATTACAAAAAATTAAAAACTTTCCATAAACCTTTTAAAAATTTCAGAATCTCCTAAATATTGTGTCGACAGCTTTTAACATTGAAACTTTTTTTTATAAAATAGTGACCAGTTTCGGTAGCTTAACTACCGTCTTCAGATCACGCTATCTACAGCAACAATTAAAACAAAAATCTGTCAAGCGCCCTAGACTACAGCTGTAAGTATGAGTACGTGGGGGTGGGCGTCATGTGACGCCCGATGTACATATATCTTCACTGTTTGCTCAAGCCGGCTGGAGTTCTTATGTAATAAGTGTACTAGTTTACACTATGATATCTGACACAAATACTTTTCTAGGCGCTACAGTCTGGAACCGCGAGACCGCTACGGCCGCAGGTTCGAATCCTGTCTCGGGCATGGATGTGTGTGATGTCCTTAGCTTAGTTAGGTTTAAATAGTTCTAAGTTCTAGGGGACTGATGACCGGAGAAGTTGAGTCCCATAGTGCTCAGAGCCATTTGAACCATTTGTTTGGTCAAGTTACCCAGTGTGACGATATAGTATATTTATTTTATGTATTTATATTGACTTCCAGTAAAGCTTACGTGACAAATCTCTGCTTGCAGTTGCTGACTGTAACAGAAATAATTACATGGGCGCTTCAATCTAAACAAACATTTACGACACTCTCCATGCTTTTTGTTTCAATTGCTGTCATAGATAACGTGATCTGAAGATGGAAGTTAAGGTACTGAAAGTGATCACCACTTTATACACAAAAGTTGATGTTAAATGCTACTAAGATAATATATAGAAAACTTTCGAAGTTTTAAAAAGTTTTATATGAATTTTTCAAAATTTTTATAGTTCTACATTTATCTGCTTACCATCGCTTTCTCCTAATCTGGCAGTATCAGATATATTCATTGACTAAACAAATAGCCGCCAATCGACTGCAGGCTTCAGTAATCGATCTCCCCTCCCTATAGTGAAGCACTTTGCGTCAATCACATAAAACACGAATCACGATCCTATCCCTACTTATGACATTTCTCCCGAATTAATTTTATTCACTCTAATAACATTTTTCTATTAAACCAGGACATATTTAATTTCAAGAGCAAAATCGCTCTAAGCACTACGGGACTTAAACATCTGAGGTCATCAGTCCCCTAGAAATTAGGACTACTTAAACCTAACTAAGCGAAGGACATCACACACATCCATGCCGGACACAGGATTCGAACCTGCGACCGTAGTGGTAGCGCGGTTCCAGACTGAAGCGCCTAGAACCGCTCGGCCACATCCGCCGGCAATTTAAAGAGCAGAAAAAGGACAGACTTGAAGAAAGAATATAAGTTGAAGCGATAAGTTTACTTCCAACAGTTGACGCTAAAATCTTCAACTTATCTTTAAACTGAACTAGAATACTTCCCTCTACTCCTGCAGTAACACAATGACGAACTGGTGTTATTTCAAACCAGTTACAGTTAACCGTACACAACGCATTTAATATACTATTATAACCAAAATCACTTAAGAGTATAATACTCTTCAACTCTGTTTAAGCTATAAAATTATTCAACTGTCTTATAGGATTACTATCTTAACGCCCACTGATTCGCTCGCGTTTGAGCAGATTTTCTTTTCTTTAATCGACTTTTTATTTTGTTCGCAAATTGCAACATCACCCTTACTTTCACGCTAATTAATGCCAAGAAGCACGTTCTTTTCTGAATGTACTTATGACCAGAAAGCGATTCTGATAGCAGGAGTCGAAGGCCTTTGTCAATCGTGCCTTTTGAGTTCTTGCACTTTTTCCATAGAAACTTGCATCCTGTTACACATTCCTATAGAAGTCAAATACTAATTTTCATTACTGTAGATTTAAAATACTTTTAATATTAGGAAATATTTTCATAAAAATTTTCATCCCAAATTTCAACCCTTTGTAGGATGACTTTCCAAAAGACACTGAAACACATGTTTTTCTTAAATTTCTAACAGGTCAAATATCTCTTTCCATATATTTTGCTTCAAAATTAATTTTTTCTGTAATAATTTGTTATCAAAAAAGTTTCACCCACTGTTTCAGCGGCACACAGGCTAAATATCCAAAAATGCTGAAACACATATTTCTTTTTGATCGAGTAACCAAATATCAATCTTCGTCGTTCGAACTTCAATATTGCTTTAATAGAGACTTACTTCTAAAAAAAATAAAATAGAAAAGCTTTCATCCTCTATTTCATTCCTTCTTAAACGATGCCTACAATAAGACCAACACCCTCTTCAAACTTCAAGTTTCTATCCTTAGGTTTCGGCTGGCCGACAATGAGACACTCAAGACATTACAAAAACTAGACATCTAACACTAACATTTGACACCACAGTAACAACATAACTAAGATGCATAACTGGATACCAGTCACACTCTGACACACCTCATTCAGTGTTTTATGATGTCACTGGAAAGCAGTACTGGGGAGACACGCACTCTACACTCCGTTCTTATGTAATAAGTGTACTACTTTACACTTTCGTATCTGACAAATATTTTTCCATCTTTTATGGTAGGAAATCATGAACGTGGAATAACCGGAAAAAAGAGAATCGAAACATTTGAGGTGCCATACAATAAAAAGAAGTTGAAAGTTATCGGGAAAGAAAAATGATAAAGCAGCTTTAGAGTGTTACAGCTGTAAGGGAAGCCAGAATTTGGAATACAGCCAAAAAATAATGGAGGGTTATGATAGCTCTACTCTGATACAAAGACATTGCCACAGAACAAGAATTGGCTGATAGGTGCATCATGCGAGTCTGATAAGTTGAAGAAAGGAAATAGAACCTCTTTGTTAATGACAGGTTATTAAATTCCAAAATCTGTAACTATTATGTTAAAATTCACTTAGTCAAGTGCAAGTCGCTATTATGGAAACAGAGAGATGTCTCGTTAATTACGTTAACGAACGAGACTCCGGTCTGTTTACTAATCGCTGTGCAAGTACGAACTTGCAAACCTTGATATTTATGGAAGAAAGTTAATGAGTTAAAAATAATTTTTATAAGTCACCAATAGAATTCCACTGAGCATTTAAATGTTACGAGAAAACATTGTACTCTATTCACACTTTCGTGTGTGTTTCGGCGCCAACTTTCACGAAGCTCCTATCTGAACAAAGCGGTTCCGTGTTTCGTAACACAGATCACAGCAAAATGTTTCAATATCATCATTGAGACGAGTTATTGCAAGAAGCTACTGGAGTGGTTGACGATCAGACTGTTATAAATGCGTAGAGAAAAATATAAGTTTGCAAAAAACAAAAGAAATGAGGAAAGATTTTAATTATTTGGAAAAATCCAATTAGTTTAAAGTACTTCCTTTTAAGGAAGACCCGTGGACATGAAGTTGCTGTATACAAACCCACAACGACAATAACTGAGTTGCATCGAGAAAACTGGCAAGTTAAACTAATTGTAAATGATGTTCTCAAATATTTTGTAGTAAGAGCCGAAAAATTCAATATTACTAAAATAAAGTGAATATGGAAATTTTAAACTTCATTATTAGACGCCAAAAATTGAATTACAGCTTGCATGATAGTTCTAGCTGCTTATGTAACGTGTGTAACAAGCTAAGTTCCGTAATTCTAGATTAATAATTGTCTACATATTTTCTAGAGGAGCAGAGAGCAATTGATACCAATGGAGAGCAGTTGACATCGCTTCCTTCTGTTATACAGGGTCACAATTATTGAATGGTATGAAATAAAATCGCCATGACTTCTGAACAGTTCGCATTAGGACATTCCAACTGCACTATAGACGACGAGCAAGATAGGAATTAGTACGCGCATCACGGACTGGTTTAGCAATGAAGTCCAATTACATTTGGATGGGTTAGTTCAAATGGTTCAAATGGCTCTGAGCATTCTGGAGCTTAACAGCTGTGGTCATCAGTCCTCTAGAACTTATAACTACTTAAACCTAACTAACCTAAGGACATCACACACATCCGTGCCCGAGGCAGGATTCGAACCTGCGACCGTAGCAGTCACGCGGTTCCGGACTGCGCTCCTAGAACCGCGAGACCACCGCCGCCGGCGATGGGTTAGTCAATAAGCAAAACTGACGCATTCGAGGGACTGAGAATCCACATTTCGAGATAAGTCTCTTCAGTCTCAACGGGTGACTGTGTGGTGTGCGATGTCCAGTCACTGAACAATCGGCGTGATATTCCTTAATGTCACGGTGACTACCGAGCGTTACGTGAAGGTTTTTGAAGACCATTTCATCCCCATTATCAGAGTGACCGTGATTTCGACAATATACTGTTCATGTAAGACAGACCTCACCCCATCAAAGCAGAAAAGTGTTTGATGTTGTAGAGGAGCACTTTGGGGACAGCATTTTGGCTCTGGGGTACCTCGTTTGGCCTCCATATTCTCCGGATCTCAATGTATGCGATTCGATATTGTGGGGCTTTATTTAAGACAAGGTGTATATCAAAAAATGTTCAGATGCGTGTGAAATCTTATGGGACTTAACTGCTAAGGTCATCAGTCCCTAAACTTAGACACTACTTAAATTACCCTAATGACAAACACACGCACCCATGCCAGAGGGAGGACTCGAACCTCCGCCGGGACCAGCCGCACAGTCCATGACTGTGGCGCCCATGACCGCTCGGCTAATCCCGCACGGCACGATGTATATCAATAGTCTCAAAATCATTACTGAGCTGAGAACATCAATTCAAAAGGTCATCGACAACATCGATTTTCCGAAACTTGTTCATGCAGAATTTCGCTATTCGTCTTCGCCACATCATCGTCAATGATGACAGACATATCGAACATATCATAACCTAAATCCGAATATTTGCAGTGACGTTTCAGGTTGAATTAAGTGTGTGCAAGCCGTAGTTTGCAACTAATTTTTGTTTTCTTATATAGTTCAATATTTGTCAAGCTGTACATACGGAGTTCGGATCACTTGGAGTGCTTCCCCACGACGCTAGGTGGTGCTGTATCCATAATCGCCATAGAGCCTTAGTACGATGATGTAATATGACTAACAGTACTCCCAAAACTCAAGTCTTTGTCAACGAGACGAATTTAATGCACTAACGTACTTAAAATTTATCGTCAACTTTTATTCAGCAAAGAACAAGATATATTTTTGAAAGGTCAAAAATATGATGTTTTTCTGTTGAGTACGAATATTATAATGTTAATCATAACTGAAAGAGACGAACGTTTGCACATACATTGCCATCGTCTACAATAGACGCGGTTAATATTTTCGAAATACCGTTGTTCATCCAAATATTTGTCAGTGAGTTTTCAAATAAACTGACAGCAGTTGTAGCACAACTTCGCCTTTTGTGTTATTCTCCGTAACAAGTATTTCTATTTGACACTCAAATCATTAAAGATGGATTATACGATAATGCTTTACCGATCCTTCAATCTTGATGCACACATTAGGCTTTGATCATTAAACCATGTTTCAGTGGTACAACATTACGGTATCATGGCTGCGTCTCATTTCAAACAAAAAGACTTTCCAAGGAATAAAGCAAACGCAGGCTCTAAGATCGACTAAAAGAATTATTTCACCTGAGACAAAACCATTTTCAATAACATAAATAAGCGTTTTTGAGGGAACAGGACGAAATACAGCAGGAATGGTGTGAGGGGAGCTGTAAGGGACGGAGGAAGTATGGCGAGCGATGAATTGTGCCGTAAGTCAATCGAAAATAACGTATCTAACCAAATGACCTGCACTTGGTGATCTCATTTTTCCCCCATACCCTTCACCAGAAAAGTTTTCATTAGAAACAGATTCATTTTCCTGGAATTTATGGGATGAGGAAGTGAAGTTCTACTAAGAGAACTGTGTTTCCACGAAGCTGCAGGTATTTATGGTGCTACCGGAAATAAATTAGGGTACTGGGATGATGAGCTCTTTTTTGGACTACGTGCCGCTACGTCCGTCTGTAATGTCACTGATTGCTTACTCAATTCACTGATACGAATTTAATGTTAAGAAGAGAAAATAGAAGGCAGTTGCTACGTTTTTGATCATTCTATCTTACTATTTTATTACGTATGCTTTGCTAGTGATTGAAGTAACTTTTGGCCATAATTAATTAGCATTTTGTCTGCTCTATTGACATGAAATTATTCGGTTGTAAATTATAGGATATTTATGTATCTCTTAAATCCCTTTGTCGGCATACCTAATCCCATACACAATTACTTCCGCATGCTGTTACTAGAATCTAGGTCAGGATACGGTAACTTCATCACTATCTATTTCTGTTCAACTGATTAAAGAATACTCATCTGCAGTCGCTTCTAGTAAAATTCAGTTGTGCACGTGTGCCGTTGCACTGCACCACACCCATCTCTCAAACTCTCCGCGCGGGGTGAAAAAGTAGATTTACAATCACGCTTGGGTAAAACTGAACAAGGTAGTCAGTTGTTTCTGATTTGCAGAAACCATGTCGGTATTTGCCCTAAACTACTTCAGGAACCTTAAATTTGCGTGTGCGGGTGGGCCTTTAAACCGCCGCTCTCCTGCATTCTAATCCATTGCCTTAGCCCGGCAACACCTGTCTCGATGAGTTCTGCGATCAGGAAACAGCCGAGACAGAGGTTTCGTATTTAACAGAAGTTCCAACTGTCTCCATGTCTGAAGTACTCTCGTATTCTTCCAAGTCTGCCTCCGGCGAGAAATGTCAGTCATTTGTATTGTCAGAACCAGTCTCCTCTGTGGCCGGTAAACCAAGTAAGACCTACGATGTACATTTTTACTGACAAAGGGAGTGTTCCTGGCAAAAGAAGGTGTAATAATAATTCCGTCTACAATAGAGGGTTATTAATGCCAACCTTAGGCATACGTTTAAGAAAGAAATTACTGGCCATGCATGCCTGGAGCACAGCATTGTGCGAAAGTGAATAATGAACTACGAAAAAGGAGAGATGCATGTCCAGGTCTCTTGTACAAGAAAAGAATTCGTGATTGCATCAAATCGAAACACTTATGGTTCCTACGGTGTCATACACACAAAAAAATCTCCTTTCAGTTTCGTTACTATCCTCCATAAAAGTTAAGAGAGTAGTTATGATAGCTCTCGCAACACGAATTTATCTTCGGATTCCTTTTACATTACAGAAAATTTAGAAAGTTCAGACATTAAAATTCAGTACCTCATTTACATGTTCGCGCTCTCTGCCACTTCACGTATTTAACGTTGTCTTATGGAATCTCCCTTATTACATCAACGTTTTGCCGCTGCATTGAACAACGTCCCAACTGCATACGCTGATTTATATAAGCAAATTCAATGAAGGCGGCCGCCTTGAATTGCCTTCAACCTTTAAGCATGCTGCCAGTTTCAAACTGCAGATCTTTCTATCCACTAAACAATTTTTAACTCAATGCCTCATCGTTTCTCTCGAGCAGTCGTCGGTTCATTACTTTTATTGTAAGCTCCTTTTGACGTTTGATCTTCTGGTCTCGTAATGTTTGAATTCTTATACGTGATCGTGCTGAAAAGTTATTCCTCCGAATTTCTTATTATGTTTTCTATATTGTTTTAAGTATTACAAGTCAAACTATGTCGGTGCTTGAGAAGCAGCACAATGAAATAGTTTCTAACCTTCCGCATGAAAATGCAACATCCACAAAAATCCATCGCCTCCAGTTCAATGTCATCGATAATTCTCCATACCGTCCCGACTTGGCCCCATCCAATTTTCATCTGCTTCAAAAAATGGTCAAATGTGTGTGGAATCTTATGAGAATTAACGGCTGAGATCATCAGTCCCTAAGCTTACACCAATTAACCTAAATTATCCTAAGGACCAACACACACAGCCATGCCCGAGGGAGGATTCGAACCTCCGCCGGGACCAACCACACAGTCCGTGACTGCAGCGCCCGAGACCGCTCGGCTAATTCCGCGCGGCTTTCATCTGCTTCCAAACCCTAAAAGGTGCGTTAGATGACTTCACTTTGATAGTGATGAAGTGGTGCAAGCAGAGGTGAGGTTGTGGCTCCGTCAACAAATATTCCACAGTGACCGTGTCAACAAACTGGTCTCTCGATGGGACATGTTTTCGTCGCCAGGGTGACTGTGTCGAGAAATAAATGTGTACATATGAAGAATAAATGTGCAGAATGTTAATTAAGTTTGTTTTATTTAGAAAAGTTTTAGGAGTCTTGACATAAAATATTTGGAGCCATTAATTTTCAGCACGCCCCCGTATTTCCTGAGCTACGTGCATTAATCAAAAAAATGGTACAAATGGCTCTGAGCACTATGGGACGTAACATCTGAGGTCATCAGTCCCCTAGAACTAAGATCTACTTAAACCCAACTAACCTAAGGACAATACACACATCCATGCTCAAGGCAGGATTCGAACCAGCGATCGTAGCGGTCGCGCGGTTCCAGACTGTAGCGCCTAGAACCGCTCGGCCACTCCGGCCGGCCGTGCATTAATCCGTTACTTCTTTCTGTCTCGCGTACGGCTTTCTCTTTTAGTCTTTCATCGACAAACTCTGAGTAAGCGACAAAGACTAATTTATTAAACTATTCAACTCACTTCTTGCTTGATGTGCTTCTTCTGAGTAACTGAAGAAAGATATATTTTAACGCACCATCGACAACTAAGTCATCAGAGACAGAGCAGAAGCGGAAGTAAATAGGCCGTGTTTTTTCTCAAAGAAACCTTCCGGGCATATCTTAAGCGATTTAGGGAAACCACAGAAATCCTTAATTGGACGGTCAGGTGGGTACTTGAACCGCTGACTCTCCGAATGCAAGGGTAGCGTCCTAATGTCGTGTCTCCTCGCTGAGTCCCAACTTCATATTCGACTCTTCACAAATATATAGGCTACAACAAATAATGTCAAAATCCAGAATGAGATTTTCACTCTGCAGCGTAGTGTCCGCTGATATGAAACTTCCTGGCAGATTAAAACTGTGTGCCGGACCGAGACTCGAACTCGGGACCTTTTGCCTTTCGTGGGCAAGTGCTCCACCCATTTTTTTAATTTTTTAATTTTTTATCTTTTAAATTGTTCGTTGCATCTGCTCGGGGCGGACGTCGCAAGACATCCATTTATGTTCGTTGTTGATCGATTGACTCAGTTTTTTTTATTACAGAGAGCACGTAAGCCTCTGACCGAACACGCTGAGCTACCGTGCCGGCTACCCACTGAGCTACCCAAGCACGACTCACGCCCCGTCCTCACAGCTTTACTTCTGCCAGTACCTCGTCTCCTACCTTCGAAACTTTACAGAAGCTCTCCTGTGAACCTTGCAGAATTAGCACTCCTGAAAGAAAGTATATTGTGGGGACATGGCTTAGCCACAGCCTGGGGGAGAATGAAAATTTCACTCTGCAGCGGTGCGCTCATATGAGCTTCTGTAAAGTTTGGAAGGTAGGAGACGAGGTACAGACAGAAGTAAAGCTGTGAGGACGGGGTGTGAGTCGTGCTTGGGTAGCTCAGTTGGTATAGCACTTGCCCGCGAAAGGCAAAAGGTCCCGAGTTCGGGGCACGGTCCGGCACACAGTTTTAATCTGCCAGGAAGTTTCAATATCAAAATCATTAATCTATATTTAATGATAACTGACGACAATTAATATTACAATATTTCCTTACCTTGCAATAAAAATGATTAAAAGATGAAAAAATTATGGTTTAAGAAATAACGACTAAGTTTAAACGTACTATGGTAAATATTTGTAAAAATGTATGACCAAGAAAATTATACAGTAGTATTCTGGAAGTCTCCTGTAGCAACGTTGTGGGAAGACGTACACTTGTATTGTTGAGTGGCTGGAAGGTGTCTGATTTTGACATTACGACCTTCCAAATAGCTGTTACAATTATTTTAGTTCTAATTTCATCAATTGCGGACTGAAAGATAACCATAATTAGGTGTTTATGGTGCGTGGAAATATCTCTAATTTGAAAATATTTCACCGGTACTGATTCTATTCGACAGTTAATTTGACTTCAAGATTTGATCTGCGTGATTCATGCTGTGAAATAGCTGCACACCAAAACAAGATTCAAACTCGTACGGAACTAATTTGAACAAATGTTTCTGACTGACTACAAATGAAACGAGCTGTAGCGTAAGCAATGAGACATTTTCAGACACTTCATATTTCTTCTGTGTAAGTTTCCATTACGTTATTCACAAACAGCGAAATAATAGAAAAACTTCGTAGTGATTGCAGCAGTAAAAATAATAATGTAACGTAACAACAATAATAATAATGAAAAATAATAATAATGGGTGCATGGTACTTAAGAAAATGATAAACTGACTTAAAACTGTTGGATAGTAATATTTTTAATACAAATAGCCAACAACAAAATTCTGTACAAGTATGTTAACAGGATGTCTGTAATTATACGGTGTATATTAGTTATCAAGAGAACAGGTTAGGATTCTGAGAAACTAAATGATAATTTGAAACACTTCAATAGTTTTTCTGAAGAAAACCCAAACAATTCCCTGTGCATTTCTTGAAACAACATATACCGGTATTTCCTTATCATAAAAAACATCTGCAGTATTTATGCAGCATATAAAGCGAAAAGAAATAAGAACTAACCGGAAAACTAAATAATTTTACATAATCTCATTATGTTATTTCAACATCGTTAGTGTTCGTACTTCCAGTTCGTTTTATTATCTACATTATTTTTATATAATTATGATTTATTTACTATGCCTGTCAAAGAACAAACAAAATAAAAAAATAAGAACTAAGAAGTCCCGTAATTGCTGTACCGTAATGTACATGTGCGTTCGATGATTTCCGTGGCATAGCAGTTGCGAAAGAAATTTTCAGTGCCATTATCACAAGCTGCATAAAAATATGTACTGCTACCTTTTTTGCGTTTATAGTACACGGGTTCTAAGAGGAGACTGTCTACAGCATCCATCACATTCAATAAATTTTCTTCCATCTAAAAGTCGCTAGCAACTTGTTTCAACAACAAATGTATCTGAGAACAACTTGATAAGAATTCCGTGTCTAAATTCTAGAAGAAGTACAGTTTCAAGTAACGTGTGATGCAGAAGACGAGATGTGTTTGCATGCCGGCCCACAATACAATTTCCGCCATCACGCCCTGATCTCTATTTCAATAGACTTACAAGATGAACTCTACAAAGTACTGGATGCTGTTCAGCAAAATATTATGGTACAAAGTAGTTATTTTGTAGTCTCTGGTGGCTCGTTACAGAATAAATGCATTTCACTTAATTTCTTGTCCCCATTTACATGTGTATCTGTTTCGCACTGGAAATAACTGAAAAACAGTGCAAGTTTCGACAGTATGTCCTCTGTGTTTTGTTCATAAATAAACTTGTTCCATTCAGTTACTGGGTTTGCTGTTGATATCAATGATGCCCATTTTATGCATCGGCCCGAAGCTTGTATCCAGTATCGCTGGGTTCCAACTAGGGTCTGCTTTTCACGCTGTTTCAGCTGTACGCCAACACTAACGAACTGGTTTGCTGATGTAGAGCTGCCCGATTTGCACCTTGAGCACGGTTTCACTGAAAGCAACATTACAAAAACCTTTTGGGTGTTTATGAGAAACCGGACCCATTCGTGGCTGAATGGAACGTATTGACCTTATGAGGAATGTCAGGGAGCCTGGTCTGGACGCGAATGCACTACATGAGTTCTGAACACAAGCCAGGCAGTTATTTTGACCGTAGTTAATGAAAAACAGTTGCACTCTTACCGACCACAAATGGCCAAGTCATGATAGCCAGTGGACTCCCATGTCAAATACTGTTTGCGAAATGGTTCCAACAGCAATTGCAGGAAAACACCGTTCTACTACTTTCCTTTAATTCACACACGCAGCATGACTTTCGTGGTTTACGTTTTAGTGATTGCGTATTACAGGCTTTTTCACAGAAGTAAAGGTAAATGGCTTAACAAACCCAGTAGTTCATAAATTACTAGTTTGGACATTGTTATTAACAGAACGTTCCGTAACTGAGTAATGCGACTCAGTTTCCAAACAAGACACACAGTGGAAACTGTCGACATCGGCTCTGTAGTGTGGATATTTCCAGTGCACTACACAGAAAACGATAAATGCAGGTAAGAAATCAAACGAAACACAGTCTGCAACGAGGCACTGGAGACCACGGGTCTGTTATGGCAAAATGCTCAAAGTATTTCCAGACACCCTCAGAAACTTTGTCTGTGAAGTCCGGGCTCACTCATTATAACGAAAACCTTGATATTTTCTTGGCGTTAAGCTACTTAATGCAGCTAGTGACACGCCGAAACACTTGTTATTTGTGGAAGTAGTTTATCATTTTTAGATCTATTCAGAAAAGAATGAATACTTTAAATTC
Source organism: Schistocerca gregaria (assembly GCF_023897955.1). Taxonomy (NCBI): domain Eukaryota; kingdom Metazoa; phylum Arthropoda; class Insecta; order Orthoptera; family Acrididae; genus Schistocerca; species Schistocerca gregaria. The sequence goes on along the minus strand of NC_064921.1, from coordinate 396,499,140 downwards.
GTGGTAATAATTTCATTCTGAAAATTGTCGTAAACAATGCGACACTGCCTTTCTATATCTGAAGTATCACGCTGTAATGACATGTTGCACGAATCCACTCCGTAAGTGGGCGTCAATGTGAAATATTACGATCGAAGACGTAAGCAGAATAGCGTTGCAGTGGGGAAATAGGCCAATAACGCAGAATGCTAAGTTAGTTCAAACGTAAAATACAGCGTGAGCCGTAGTTTGGAAAGGCTTTATACAAGTAAGAAGGAATAAATTTGTTTTCCCATTATGAAACGCCATTTTACACTAAAAGGATTAGGTATTTCCGTAGCATAATTCGTAAATCTTATCCCATTCGCAGTATGAACAACTCTGATAGAGCAGCAATACAAACACATTTGTCTATACGCCATGCATCGCTACCAATTCAGGCCTCATACGAATAAAAGCTATGTCTATAGTCAGTATTTGGCCTTAATGAAAGTATTTACCCGTGCCATTCGAAATTGTAGCGTCGGAAGAAAAGCGTTTCCTACACAGCTAGTCAACATCTCAACGTATCGTTTTCTTAAGACAAAACTAACAACTTGACGATTACTCAAATTCTTCCCTAAAAATTGGGTACAGTAATTGTCTGATTAACATCTCATGAGAAAACAAGCGTATTCCTTAGGAAGCTTTCATTCATAATTTTGCAGAATTTGTTTACAGCTCAGCCTCGAGGCAAAAAATCCCACAATAACGTGCTCTTCTTTATTCTCTGTAAATCCTCTCTCATGTATAGTACAAAACTTGATATTTTAGTACGGACCGTGGAAGCGTTCCGTAAGTAATGTGTTTCTTAGGTAAACTGCATATGTTCATTATTATAAAGGGCAGTCAAACGAAAACGTCTGCAGGGTACTCGAAAAATGCGACTTTCTTTTTTTTCCATGGCTGTCGATTTACTTTGAACTAAGAGGTACTCACCTGAGGACAGTCATGGTTCCGTAGGCAACCACAAACATCTTACCATGAATGCATTACCCGTATAGTCTCATAGTTGGATAAATGTATTAACGGTATGGCGATTGGCTTTGAAGCAAGAGAAAGTTTACTCACTTTTTTGCCATTTGTCTCACTTTTTATTGACTGCCCCCTATCCCAACAAATCAAGACCCGTCATTTGGTATGTGAGTCTTTACGGTCGAACCAAGCTATGGCGTCAGGCATTTGTTTCATATGAGTGGCCTATGTCTCATGTGAGCGACTAATCGTTTAGTCTAATTCGGCTAGCATAAAGTGAAGAAATCTGCAAGTCTCTACATTAAGGGCCAGCTGATTTCTGCACAAAACGTATATTTTCCGATGGCACCACTACATTTTTAATCAGATTAATACTCCTCGTAGATAAATAAGGCATATGCAAAGAAAATGATCCTGAAACTAACACTGTGGTAAGGGGGCTTTATCGCTACGGATTCGAACGGAAAGTAACGCGTTTGACACATCAGGGACCATGGATGTCGCTACATTATTAGTGAACTTGCAGGCGCAATACAGGAAATGCAGTCATTATATATCCGCACTGGGTAAGACCATCACAGTCCTGCAAGATATAAATTGTTGTGGTTTGACGAATGATACTGCGACAATCACATACAGAGGTTTGGTGCTGCAACACATTGAATACTTTGCGTGCTAGCAATACATGTACCAGCAACTGCACCTCGAGAGCTTGCTATGTAATGTCAACCCTTTTGATGACGTCACTGTGAAAAGTCACGGAATGAGAATCACTTAAATGGCGAGCAGGTGGCAGAGAGTGTACTCACCGGTGTGCGGCGGCGCGGTGCGGTCCGCGAGGGGGCGAGGAGTTGCGAGCGAGCCGGCAGCGGCAGCAGCAGCAGCAGCAGGCGACCGCCCGTCCCGAGTCCCACGTCGCGACGCACTGGCTGCCCGCCCCATTCACTCGCGTCCTCCGGCCCGCCTACCCTTGGTGCGCATGCGCGCAGCGCGTAAACTCCGCCGCGCAGTTTCGCCCCGAGTGTACTCCCGTCAACGGTGCCGCTAGAGGATTAGCGTTAATTAATGCCCCAACGAAGTCGGATAAGACGTTCCGTAAGGGTAAGAGGACAACTGTAAGGAGGCAGACCGATAATTTGCAGCACCTACAAATCCAATTCTTAAGAGCGAAAACTCACGGCCGGCAAGGATGCAGTGCCGAAATTCAAGAAAGGTAAGAAAGAATGAGATTTTCACTCTGCAGCGGAGTGTGAGCTAATATGAAACTTCCTGGCAGATTAAAACTGTGTGCCGGACCGAGACTCGAACTCGGGAGCTGCCTTTCTCAGGCAAGTGCTCTATCACCTGAGCTACCCAAGCACGACTCACGCCCCGTCCTCTCAGCTTTACTTTTGCCAGTACCTCCTCTCCTACCTTCCGAGTCTCCCGAGTTCGAGTTTCGCTCCGGCTCACAGTTTTAATCTGCCAGGAAGTTTCGAGGTAAGAAAGGTTGTTGGTTAAACGTCCCTCCGACTACGTGATTGTTACAGACGAACGGGCAACGAAACTGAGTTTGTGCTTCTAAGGAAATCATCCCGGAATTCATCTTCAGTTACATAGGAAAAATCATGTAAAGCACAAATCTGGGTGGCCGGAGGAGGATTTAAACAAGGCCGCGCGGGGTAGCCTCGCGGTCTGAAGCGTCTTGTCACGATCCGTGCGGCTCCTCGCGTTAGAGGTTCGAGTCCTCCCTCGGGCACGGGTATGTGTTTTGGCCACAGCGAAAGTTGGTTTAAGTTAGCTTTAGTAGTGCGTAAGCTTAGCGACCTATCACCCCAGAAGTTTGGTCCCATAATACCTTACCACTAATTTCCAAATTTTTCCAATCTAAACAACTGTTCTCCTGCATACGGTCCAGTAACTTACTCCTGGGCTACGTCATACGGTTTTTTAAATTCAAGGGGTAGAGTCAAAATGAGTCCACGTCGAAGTGATAGATGAAAAATTAGGGGAAAAAAAAAACAAAATTTTACAGGGCCAGTGTGGTTCAAATGGCTCTGAGCACTATAGGACTTAACTGCTGTGACCACCAGTCGCCTAGAACTTAAAACTACTTAAGCCTAACTAACCTAAGGGCATCACATACATCCATGCCCAAGGCAGGATTCGAACCCCGAGACCGTAGAGGTCGCGCGGTTCCAGAATGTAGCGCCTAGAAACGCTCGGCCACTCCAGCCGGCAAAAATTCCGCCAGTGTGGTACTCTGTACAGTACATTAATGTTACCAATGTCAAAAGGTTGAATAAACCACCTTTTGCAGAGCGGACTACTGCGAGATATGCGGAAAGAGAGCCAGTGAGGTTCTGGAAGGTAGCGGAAGGAATATGGAGCCATTTCGAGTCTAGCGCCGTGGCCAGGGGAGTATGGTAATCTCATCGTGGTTCTCCCCTAACCACACACGTACGTTGCGAGCTGTGTAGACATGCTGCAACGTGCTGATGGTAAGTGCAATCGACTTGAGGAAAAACGTGGTGCATGTAGGGATGGATATGGTTTACGAGGACAGATGCATACATGCGCTGATCCATTGTACCTTCCGGAATGACGAGATTACTCAGGCGATACCACGAAAACATTCCCGGGACTACAACGCTCACTTCTCCGACCTGGACCCTTCCGACGATTTTTGCAGCGCGTTTGGTTTCAGACGCTCCATGCTGTGCACACCAACAGCCTTGTCAGATGGAGCATGAAACCTGACTCATCTGCAAAGGCTACTTGCTGCCAGCCAGCTAGTTGCCAGCTAGTTGCGTTGATATATGCACTAGGTGCCTGCTGCAGAGGCCCGTATGTAGCATCCTTCCCTGGACGATCGTCGAGGTGATACTGTTGGTAACCTTTGGTTCATCTGGGCGGTCACTTGCACATCTATTGGCCTTTCGACATCTCGACAGCCGTCGTCCGCTTCTGTCTTCTGTGGCCCATTGTGCACCGCAGCTGCCTCGGCGCCGGTTCTTCTACGCGCCATTTTGACATGCAGTAATTCAACCACGGCTCCATATGGAAAGTTTACAAACCTAGTCGTTTCGCAGATGCCTCAACCCTTGACCCGAAAGCCTATGATCATGCCCGTTTGGATGACAGACAAATCGCTCCATTTCCGCATTACAATAACTGCACTGTTTTCTGCGTAACCCAAGCCTGTTACAAGAGCTTCCTACTATCTGTGTGTGGTCATTGCGCGGTGTAGTCGAACACTGGCTGTGATCACGTTGATGAAGCAGGATAATATATTTGGGAGTGACAAGTTGACACTTTTTAATGCTGGGGAGGAAGTCGTCACTAGTAGGAAATACTCATTATCCTCCGAGAGCCGCCAGTATTTCCACATGTGTGGTGGTGCCAGCACTAGCGGGAGGACGTGGAGCTATCGTTCCATCACCGCTTCTCTCCCCTCGGCACTACTAATAAGGAGAAAAAGCACGCTTCCTGCCATACCGACAGCCACCGCCCGAACTGTCAACTTACCCTGGCAAACAGAACAAACCTCCTGGTATAGCTTAAGGGGGTACGTTGATGAAATTGACCACAAAAATGTCAATTTTCGGCTTATTTTTTATTTTTCAGTACAACTCATAGAAAATAAGTTCCCAGAGTTTCAATGTCGAAATCGCATCCGAAGTGCCTGAAAATTAATTAAAAGTGTGACGCTGCCTCACTGCCACGCCCACGTTTTGAAGCAGCACTTCAATACCAGCTCAGTGAACAACGATTCTGTGTATTACTTTCAACCAAACGTGTGAGGGATACATCTAGAAGACCGTGATACATGCTGTGTGTTCATGGCAAAACCCAATATCCAAATGAGTCTCTAAATTCACTCATATGGAAACGATGCCCTAAAAACACATTTGCATCTGCTACAGTTGTCAGAATTGCAACTTATGACGCATTGATTGTATTTAATGATGGGAACGTCGGGAGGATGAAGGTATTAGAAAGAATGGGCTTCAAGATAGGAAATTTTACTCAAGACATCCTGAGGAAAATAGATTTACAGCGTGTCTCTGCAGCTGAAAAGTCAGTTGAAGTTCTGGTAAAAGAAAGAAGACAGACAACGAGAAACCAGAAGAGAAGCCTTGAAGGGAAAGACGATCCAGAGTACAAATGTGGTGCCATCTGAAGAAGTGACGTAAGGAAAAGTTAGGTTGAACTTAAAATTACGTTTCCTGAAAAGTTCGTTTCTTAAAGTTTATGTACCATTTCCTCAGATTCTATGAAAGCTAGAATTATGAAATTATGTACAATTGTTTATGGACAGTTAATAAACGTTGTATCAAGAGAAAATTTTGAAATTCTGACTGCAAGCTGAGATATGGGTAAAGTGCTTGGAATTTTGTACGAATTTAAAATTGTTCTTCTGGAACTATAAAAATTCTCTTATTTGACCTATTCGAAAAATCTCATGAGAGAAGCTTACAACATATAAAGAGATGAAAAAGAGAAATTTTTGTAGAAATCTCTTAAATACGTTCTGAGAAAAAGGAACATACATTATTTTGTGAAAATAAAAGTTCAAATTTCATTCAAAAATAAGTTAAATATATATAATCAAAGGATTTTATATGTACACAAATGCGTTACTTTCATGTAAAGCGTGGTACAAAATTTCATTGGCATATCTCCAAAACTGTGGATTTGGTGCACTTTTGAAATAGTGTATATTTTTCATCAACGTCCCCCCTTAAGGCGCAGCTCCATAGCTTTCGAAACAGGGAGGAGGGCCAGACCTGAATCAGACCGATGCGGTGGATCAACTATTTCTGGCCTGGTACATCGGCCAGCCTGAGGATGGTTCACAGGTCGTTTTCCGCCCATGTTTACATTGATATTGGGACTATCTAAAATCTCCGCCTAAGAAAGTAAGCCATGCAAACATTTAAAATACAATAAAATTACCGTAACACAAATAATCAAGCTTACACGATTCAAAGACAAATGTCGCAAGCCTCTACCTTAGATTAACCGATGACTGGCGACAGGAGAGCTCTTAGACCATACAACTTACAATAAATATGTCAAATCACGAAAAGCAGCTACTCCCATATGACAATTTGACCGCTAGGAAGGAGAGAACGTATAGAAAAGCATTGGGGCTACCCGTCGACAGTAATTACGAGGTATAGGAGTAACAGTGGCATAAAAGGCACGAGTAACTTAGGAAGTACTACAGCTTGTCGATAAATGAACAAAAGAAATGCTAAGAGCCATAAACAGTGAACGATAAAAAAAGAAGCACGCAAAAGACATGGTCGGCTGTTAACGTTATTTAATACACGTACACAGCAGTCTTAGAGTTGCAATTCTCTGTGATAGATAGAACAGTCGCTAGAGTGTACTAGTATTTCTTGCGTTTAGTGTTGCGACCAGGCCTGGTAGGTTATATAACGGCGTGTACGGGTCAGATGTTAGTGATGACTGCGGAAGACATGGAGATGCCGTGTACTGTTGTTAGCGTTATCAGCGTCTGACACATTTCGAAATGGGCCTCATTGTCAGAGTTCATTTGCCCGAATGGATGAATCGTATAACATCCAGATTTATGAGGGCCTTTGAATGTGACAGTGGCCTGATGCTGGACGTCACGGGAACGTGAAGGCAGGCATCCTCGCCGTCAAGGCTGCCGCAACGACGTCTGACCACCACAAGGGAGGATCACTATGTCATGCAGCAAGCACTTCGTAACCGCGTCTCATCTGCGTCTCGCATTCGAGAATAAGTGAAGCTCTCCTTTCCACATCGTCATCCTGCAACATTGGTCAGAGACTAGTAGCAGCCGAGCTAGAAAATTATAGACCCATCCGTACGCTGCCACAACAGAAACAGCAGCGTTTCGACCTGGAGGTGTGGACAGGTGTTTGGCGATGAACCGTATTTGTACACTATTCCGGAAGAACTACCTCGGCGAATGTGGCGACGGTCTTGGAAGAGTTTCCATTCTTCCAGTCTTTTTTGGAGAGGCATCCCTGTGTTCCTCGTGGCGTCATGGTATCCGGAGCCGTCGGGTATGACTTCATGTCACGGATTCTGGGAACTGTGGCACAACAATGGTACGTCATGGACCCCCGACGTGTTATCTTATCGCTGTGCAATGTTTCAGCAAGACAGTCATTGGTCACATGTAGGGCGTGTTATCTTTGAATTGTCCTCATATTATAAAAGTAGGCTTTCTCAGCCATTGTCACATTCAATACACTTCCGGTAATTTCCAAGAATGATTACCTATCGAAGTCGCGGTTTCCAGACGATACATGTAGAACGTGCGATCGTAAATCCATCATGCGACTCCCGGGGCGGGCGTTGTATGTTTACGGTGGTCGCTACAGCAACGACAAAAGAAAAGCGTTACAAAAATACTTCTAATTGCGAAGGAGACGACTTACCTTACTCGTCACCGGTGTTGTCATCATGCGAAAGTCGATTACGGTCGTCTGGATGTATAATTTGGAAGAGTCGAACCATGTATTCTTCCTGATACTCGTTCGTTTCTCGCACTGTCCGTAATGAAATTGTAAACGGTATTTAAGCATCGAAACTGTTCTTACGTTGTTTTACACACTTTGAACCATCACAGTCTACACAGCCTCTTCTTTCCTCCTCCGGCGGTACTCCATATTTGCGACTAAATGTCGAACAATTTTATATGCTGGATAAACGTGGAATTTTTCCATGTGAGAGAATCCGCCGAACAAACGTCAACAACACCAGAAATGCCACTCACTAACGACATAAATCGTCTGGGATTTCCTAGAAACTCGTGGAGGTATGTAATGTAGAACAATCGAAAACAGATATAAATGACGTTCACAAGTAACTGATGACAACGCCCGCCACTAGAGCTGCATGGTTGATTCACGATCGCACGTTCGATATGTATCGTTTGGACACCGCGACTTCGATAGGCAATCATTCTTGGGTATTACCAAAATTTTTCTGGGTTTGTGACCTCATTGTTAATATATAAAACTACGAAGTTTCGGTCCATGTTACATGTGATATTCTTCAGGTTGTATTTGTTTATTGCTGAATGCGAAAACTTTGTTTCTTATATATCTGCATACATGGCTGTTATCTAATTCTGATAGGTTGTTAAGGATGAAGGGGAGGGATGCTGTAAGTCTTTATTGGTGGTTTTATTATCTCTTTTCATTGGTGGAAACCCGACGTTTCCCTTAGTGTTTGCGCTGCTGTTTGCGATTAGTGGAAATCGGCGAATGGAAAACCAGGCGGCAGCTGTGACGTGGCGTTGTTTTCCTGCTTGCTAGCCCTGCCCGTGGCGCACCAGTACTCTATGTACCGGCGGCCGTTGAGCTCTCCCGCTCGCCTATGTGTGTTGATTTGGTGAAGGCTGCCGGTCTTGCTTACGAGATGAAGGCAGAGCTCACCATCTGCAGCATCGTTGACAGAACCGACTGCGGACCTTTGGTGCAGAGCCGGGTGGAGGGTCTGAATCAGAGGCTCAGACGGTTTTGCGACCGTATTGGCTGCAGATTCCTTGACTTGCGCCATAGGGTGGTGGGGTTTCGGGTTCCGCTGAATAGGTCAGGAGTTCACTACACTCAGCTGGCGGCTACACGGGTAGCGGAGGCTGTGTGGCGTGGACTGGGCGGTTTTTTAGGTTAGAAGGCCTCGGGAAAGTGCGGGATGGGCTGCAATGTCAAAGGGTGCTTGGCAATTACAGGACGTGCTTGGATCAAGGAACAGTCGGAATTATAGTTGTAAATTGTTGTAGTACACAAGCGGCTAGACGCAGTCAATACCTTCGCTGCGCAGTGCCGATGGTACTGTTATCGACGACTGTGCCGCTGAAGCGGAGTTATTGAACGCAGTTTTCCGAAATTCCTTCACCAGGGAAGACGAATGGAATATTCCAGAATTTGAAACACGAACATCTACTAGCATGAGTCTCTTAGAAGTAGATACCTTAGGGGTTGCGAAGCAACTCAAATCGCTTGATACGGGCAAGTCTTCATGTCCAGATTGTATACCGATTAGGTTCCTTTCAGATTACGCTGATACTATAGCTCCCTACTTAGCACTCATATACAACAGCTCGCTCACCGATAGATCTGTACCTACAGATTGGAAAATTGCGCAGGTCGCACCAGTGTTCAAGAAGGGTAGTAGGAGTAATCCATTTAACTACAGACCTATATCATTGACGTCGGTTTGAGGGTTTTGGAGCATATACTGTATTCAAACATTATGAATCACCTCGAAGGGAACGATCTATTGACACGTAATCAGCATGGCTTCAGAAAACATCGCTCTTGTGCAACGCTGCTAGCTCTTTATTCGCACGAAGTAATGGCCGCTATCGACAGGGGATCTCTAATTGATTCCGTATTTCTAGATTTCCGGAAAGGTTTTGACACCGTTCCTCACAAGCGACTTATAATCAAGCTGCGGAGCTATGGGGTATCGTCTCAGTTGTGCGACTGGATTCGTGATTTCCTTTCAGGAAGGTCGCAGTTCGTAGTAATAGACGGCAAATCATCGAGAAAAACTGAAGTGATATCAGGTGTTCCCCAGGGAAGCGTCCTGGGAACTCTACTTTCCTGATCTATATAAATGACCTGGGTGACAATCTGAGCAGTTCTCTTAGACTGTTCGCAGATGATGCTGTAATTTACCGTCTAGTAAGGTCATCCGAAGACCAGTATCAGTTGCAAAGCGATTTAGAAAAGATTGCTGTATGGTGTGTCAGGTGGCAGTTGACGCTAAATAACGAAAAGTGTGAGATGATCCACATGAGCTCCAAAAGAAATGCGTTGGAATTCGATTACTCGATAAATAATATAATTCTCAAGGCTGTCAATTCAACTAAGTACCTGGGTGTTAAAATTACGAACAACTTTAGTTGGAAGGACCACATAGATAATATTGTCGGGAAGGCGAGCCAAAGTTTGCGTTTCATTGGCAGGACACTTAGAAGATGCAAGTCCACTAAAGAGACAGCTTACACTACACTCGTTCGTCCTCTGTTGGAATATTGCTGCGCGGTGTGGGATCCTTACCAGGTGGGATTGACGGAGGACATCGAAAGGGTGCAAAAAAGGGCAGCTCGTTTTGTATTATCACGTTATAGGGGAGAGAGTGTGGCAGATATGATACACGAGTTGGGATGGAAGTCATTACAGCATAGACGTTTTTCGTCGCGGCGAGACCTTTTTACGAAATTTCAGTCACCAACTTTCTCTTCCGAATGCGAAAATATTTTGTTGAGCCCAACCTACATAGGTAGGAATGATCATCAAAATAAAATAAGAGAAATCAGAGCTCGAACAGAAGGGTTTAGGTGTTCGTTTTTTCCGCTCGCTGTTCGGGAGTGGAATAGTAGAGAGATAGTATGATTTTGGTTCGATGAACCCTCTGCCAAGCACTTAAATGTGAATTGCAGAGTAGTCATGTAGATGTAGATGATTCACGTGAGCTTGCGTCTTTCATGTTGGCGGTTCGCTTGGCTATCTTCAGGATAAATATTAGAGATGCAATAGAAATAGCCAAGCTACGCTTAATGTTGAGATGCTACAGGTGGCCAGGAAGATCCCCATATCGGCCCCGATAGAAGATGTGTGGGACCAGCTCGGGCGTCGGTCCCAGCAGCAGCATTCAGGATACCAACGACCAGTTACAGCAGAGGATACAACTGTTTCCTGACAACGGTCTGAACCGAATCAGTGCATATATCAAGAGCAGAGGAGGTGCAACGTCACACTGAGAAGTTGTTTCATACTGAAACGCTCTTTGCATATTTGACTCCACTTTGTAATCACTCAAACGATATCGCATACTGAGCAGTGTGCGGCTCGCATTGATGCCGTTCATACCTTGGCATCTTGTAATTGCGATAGTGGCGTCTAGTTTTCTTAGTGTGTTCACTGGCGCCACTACGTTTGCTCGCCTTGTCTGCCCGTGAGTGGCAGCAGCAGCGCTTTGCAATAGCACGTACTGCGGTACCATCTTTAGAGCGGCCTCTAGTAATTCCGGGTCTTCGTGCGGAGCGAGTTGAATTGGGACGGGGCAGCAGTGAAGGCCGAACAGCCAGTTCTCGCCTGACCGCTGGTGACACACATGCACTGTCCGACGGAAGGATGTGGTCGCGAGAGTGCGTGACCACGCCAAGGACCGGATACAGCGAGTTTTAGTTGAATGGACCGTGATATACGAGTAGTGCAACATTCACCTGTAGGTGGGTGTCCACCCGTCGAAGTGACCTCATGGCAGTAAGTTGTCAGTCGACGATTTATACTGGGATCCGTTCCGCGCCTGACATGAGGGGGGATGACCTTTGGTTGGTCGATCGGTCGGTCGGCGCAGCGGACGACGTGCATTTGGTCTTCCGACCGCTTCTGGCTTTTCTGTGTTTGTGTCGACTTCTAATTCGTCCGTGTTGTTTCACAGTGACTGGTTTTAGTATTGTGATTTGTTGGCGGAATTCTCGGATCCGTGAGTATTTTGTGGTTTTGAATGAGCAGTTATTTTAATGCTGTCTGCGTACTGGATTAAGTGGAGTAGTCGTGAACGGGCATCAGTTCGGCTTCGGACGGAGCAGCGAGGAGGTCCGCAGTGCGAGGAGTGACCAGGACTGCACAGTGCAGGCACTGTCGGACCGAGGAGCTGCAGCCGACGGCCGAACCCTGGACGTTTGAAGTTGGGTGAACCGTGTCCAGTACTGAAACCTCCACTGTTTGAGATCTCGCTGTTGTTTGCATGCTGCTGCTCTCAGGGTCGGTGAGACCAACCGCTACAAGCGGAATCTGTCATGTTGTCGGGAGCTATTAGCCGCCATCTACTCCTTGATGTCAGTTTGAATTTAGTATTATTCTTATTAGTAAAGTGCAACTAGCGATATTATCTGCCTTGTGGCCGATAACGCCTCAGTAACCTGCCCTGGAGGTTAGCGTACTTTTTTGGCAGTGTACCTTTCCTTGTCGAGTTGATGCTGTCCGACATGCGTGTAGTTCGACAGTCTCTTGAATTCCACTGTACATATGTTTTGGGAGGTCTAAATTGGTTCTAGTGTTTCCTTCGGCCTTGGGTGTGTTTCTGAAGATGTGGTGCTGTCCGTCTCTTCGCCCTTGCCTAAAAATATTCCATCGTAGTACCGGTGATCGTACGTGAGGCGGATTGGTTAGTCGTTCGGTCGGCGCTTAAGCTACCACTAGTGTGAGTTGCCATCCTCTTGGCTGCCTGTCTCACCGCTTTCACAGCTGTAGTCACCTTCCTCAGGTCGATCCTGGGAGCACTGTCTGCGGATCACTCCGTCTTATTTGGACAAGTTGTCATAATTGTTTAAAATGTGCCATAATGCTTTAACATTTTATTGCCTTGCCCACTTGTAATTCCGGCCTTCAGCCGTTAATTGTTTGAAGCACTGCTTGTAGCCTTCAGCCGACAAATTATTTTAAATTTTCTCTTAATAAGGCCTGCAGCCGTCACTGTAGCCTGTTACAGTTCGTTAAGATTGCTTCGAAAAAAGCTTTAGTATTTTGACTTGCAACTGCCTTCCTTGCTTCTAGCCGGCCGATGTGGCCGAGCGCTTCTAGGCGCTTCAGTCTGGAACCGCACGACCGCTACGTTCGAATCTTGCCTCGTGCATGGTTGTGTGTTGTATTAGGTTTCAGTAGTTCTAAGTTCTAGGGGACTGATGACCTCAGGTGTTAAGTTCCGTAGTGCTAAGAGCCATTTGAACCTTTCTTAATCAGTCCTTCAGCCGTTAATTGTTTCTAACATTGCTTGTGGCCTTCAGCCGATAAATAATTATCAATCCTGTTTTAGTGAAGCCTTCAGCTGTCACTACAGCTTCTTACAAGTTATTATGATTACTAGAAAGGGTTTTAGTATTTTTAAAGTGTAATTCTCTACCTTATTTGTAATTCAGGCCTTCAGCCGTTGTCTATTTTTGAAATTGCTTCTGGCCTTCAACCGACGAATAATTTTCAATCTTCTTAATCAGGCCTTCAGCCGTTGATTGTGTGTAACATTCCTTGTGGCCTTGAGCCGACAATAACTTGCAGTTCTTGTAGTAAGGCTTTCAGCCGCTAGTGTAGTAAAATCTTTTAAAATAATAGTTGAGAGATTTTTTTTTAGTAGAGTTTACGTGCTTTCTGTGCAACCAACGGTAACTGATTAGGACCCGTCCACATCTTTCCTGATTTTCCTAAGTCCCACGTCTCACATACCTTCTCAGTCCGTGAACTTTCGTTCTCTCCTTCCCTTTTGTGCGCTTCGGATTTTTTGTCAAGCTGCGTACTAAGCCGGCAGTACAGGTTGCATAGGAATAAAAATAGGAAGTTTATAAGTGTGGATGAGATACGTAAAGAAACTGAAAGATAATCGTAGATAAATTTTGCCTGGTGCAGTGGTCCGTTCTGCTGCTACGAGGAGCGGAAGGGAAAAATCAGTTAAGGGCAGAGGAAGGGCAGAGGAGAGAGGGACAAGGTATCCAAAGTACGACGCAGGCGCTACGACAGATGCTGCACGGCAGCCGATACGGAAGAGATTTGCTCCCATCGCCAGGAACGCTCCAGCCTGCTAATGGCGCTATGGCGCATCGGCTTCAGCCAAACTACACTAGTTACAGGCGGCCTTCCAAGAAGCGAGAAAAAATTGCTGTGCCGTTTAGCACTTCAGGTTGGTGTCAGTTGCAAAGGCTAGCAGTACTGTGCACAAACTCAGGCCCAAAGTTTACGAAGCTGAGGGGGTGTATTGAGCAATTTAGACACTGTTGCTCGTTGCCGGTATTACAATTGGATAGTGCAGACAGTTCACGATGGAGATACTGATCCTGAAATTCTTTTCTTTTTCTGAGTCCTCGAGATGCGTGAAAGCATGGAAGAACCGACTCTGGAGTCCTGAAAATGACCATATGTTATTCGTCATAGGGACTATCATAGTAATGCTGCCATAGACAGATCGGCTGTGCGTGCTCTCGTACTTCCCATCGTTAATGAAGCGCAGGTCGTTTCGTCAGATGTTCTCTGAAAAAAGAGTGTTGTGTATTGTTCACACAGCTAACAGAATTTATAGTCGAATGGCACAATAGTAGACTGCTAATTCCTGCAGCTCTAGTTGCACACCACACTTCTGTTTTCACCTCATCTAGAGGATCCTGATTTAACTGATAAGGATTTTTGGAACTCCAACGTCAATTGTTCTCCCGTTCGCGTATCCTGATAAGCGCACCCTTACTTCGTCAAGAATAAAGGTCAGTTGATGTGCAAGCTGTTCTTCGTGCAGATAATTCAGTATTCAGTTGCAGTACTGACCTCAAGAAAGAGTTTCGGAGTTAGTCAGTCGACTATTTCTGCTAAGGCAAAGTCAGAAATACATGGAACGGAATGGACAGCACGATACTGGTTACAGATTAAAAAAGCTAAGAGAAGGTATTGGTAAAAAGTAGTAAGAGACTAGCTATTTTGTGAACATCGTAGTCGGAAAGAAGTCTGCTGTCTATGGAATAACATTTAAACTGGATGGCCGAAGCAGGAAAACAATAATGGGAAAGTCAAATAAAAACGACAGAGGAGAAAAATGAAGTAAACTGTGTATTATTTCAAAAGTAATCGCCACAGCTGTTAATACATTTCCCCACTGTGAGACAAGACGATCAATTCCCTCACGGAAAAATGTTTGTAGTTGCCTACGGACCCACGATTGTACCCAGTGTACTCCTCTTCGTCCAAAGTAAATCGACGGCCACGAATATCTTTCATCAGGCCTCCAAAAATTTAGGGAATCGCTTGGGGAGAGTGCGGGACTGCATTGAGGATGTGCAAGGGCTTCCCAGCGAAACCTCTACAGCGTAGTCGAAGCTATAGACACTCCAGCTTCGAGAAAGTCACGATGAACATTTTCTATGATTGCCAGAGTTCGCTGTTCATTGGCTTTCTGGAAGACTGACCCACAACTGACGCTTTGGAAAAAGTTGAAACGTGTTTTGAAGTCCAGGAATGTTGGCGGACTGGAACGTTGGCGGACGGTATCATTCTGTTGCAGGATAGCACGCGCTCACATGTTCACAAAGTTGTTTCGACTTCGCTGCGGAGGTGTAGCTGGGAAGCCTTACACATCATTTATGCAGCCCCGATCTCTTCCGATGCAATTTCCGTAGTTTTAAAACATCGAAGAAAGACATTCGTGGCCGTCGCGTTGCTTCGGACGAGGAGATACACACCTGGATACAATCACGGTTTCGTAGGCAACCGCAAAAATTTTCCCATTTAATCATTGCCCGTGTTGTTTCACCGCGGGGTAAGCATATAAACAATTACAGCGATTCCCTTTGAAATAATAAATAGTTTAGTTCCATTACTTCCACATGTGTCGTTTCCATTTAACTGTGCCTAATTTTTGTAGTAGGCTGGCCCTGTTTAAAAGTGCAGTCTTCATTTACAGAGCCTATTTGCGTCAAAAAGGGTTAACGAAGTGAGGGAGAAGTTCTTGAAGGTTTACACTCCATGAAAGTGAAACGGGAAATTTTCAGCATTAACTAAAGTCTGTTGAAATTACTATCGGAGAAGGTTCTGGTTAACGGTGCATCTATCAAACTATACAGAAGGATTAATCTTGTTGCTAAACGAACACTAGGTTGGATAAACTGTAGGAAAAACAAAACCCTAGAATATGCATTATATATGGTGTAATAACTAAGCGGAGATAGAAATAGCACAAAATAATCGAGGATGGTATCAAAATAAACAAAAATGTTGACTACTTTGTAAACGAAAATGTGTTGTAGCTTATGCTCATTACTGGAAAATAAAAAGGAGTTGCATTCAACACCGATTCACTTACATCCATTTGAGACTGGCATACATTACTGTAGTGCTTTGCGTTACTGCAAACGTTGGTCCCTTGTTACATAAATCCTTTTTAGGGTGTCATTTGTTATATATATCAAATTAAGGACTATATTTCTTGGCTGATGGAACAGCAGAATTGAATGTTGACAAATAGCAGAAATTGAATGTTGATACAGACAGGTTTAGTTTATAGCGTCAACGTATTGCAAGGAGTAAGCATAGAACCAAATAGACGACAATATCATGAGAAGCACAAATGTGCACGGAAACCAGATGCACGACCAGCAGGAGCGCGGTTTACGTTTTCAATCTGTGTGACGCTACCTTTGCACACAATGAATATATATTCACATGGTGGCGGGGACTACAGAGCAATAGGCGCTAAAGACAGCGTAGACCCTCTGACCTCTGACGATTTTAGATTGTTGTGAGTGGTGTCAGAAGGCTATTTAAAATATTTTGTGTTAAGGAGAAACAAAGTAAATGTAAAATCCTTGAACAGAAGTAGATACGATATTGGAATAAGAAACGGAACTGAAACAAAGATTTTTTGCTACCGGAAAGCAAAATTACATTAGATGACGCGAGGAAGGTAAACTTCCGAAATATGGTGGGACAGCCGAAGAAATAGGTTTTCAGCTTCAACTTACTGATATTAAACACTGACCTGCAGTTAAGGAGGATGTCTGTGAAACGGTACTTTTGGATGAAATCTGTTGGATAAGTCCCAGTCGGTTACATCTGAGAAATTATGGAATCTAATAATCAGTCACATAAAGAGTATTGCTACTAACACCGTATGCCTATAGTGTAAATGTTAAGAATTATTTGCTGATTTTCAAACGTGCGTACATAACTGTGAGGAAGGTAGAGAAATATACTGTGCTAAGTACATTTTCAGCCTTCAGGTGCGAAGTCACCAAGTTTCTTATGCATATCTGATGCCCGTTAAATTCATTGACGGAAAAGAAGCTCTTAACACCAAATAATAGCTAATGAAGGGTAGTGAGATTCCGGGAAAACATTTGTCTAGGCAACAAATATAAGTGATTACCGTTGCAAGAACACAAGTTCATGTAAGCGCAAGGTAATCCAATGCTAATTTGAAACGCTGGTACATTAATAATTGGTGCAACCGCCATATTACTGAATCAGGCGTGCAAACGTCAGTACATTATATCGTGCGGATGCCGGATGCCAGTTTGTGGTATGGAGTTCCACACCTGTTGCACTCGGCCAGTCAATACAGGGCCATTAATATAGGGGGTGCGGATAAGGCTGGGGTTGTCGTCCGATGATGTCTAATATCTTCTCGAGTGGCTACAGGTATGGTGTTACTCTATAGAGTATGTTGGGTTAAAAAATCACTACGTGGACCAGCATTATATTGTTGGAAAACATCCGTGGAATGCTGTTCACGAATGGCAGAACATGTCGAATTACCATAAGACTTAGGTACGAATTCGCAGTTAGACTGAGTGGGATAACAACAAAAATGTCCTGTTGTCATACGAAATTCCGCCCCAGTTGTACGTCCAGTCTTCTAGCACACAGGCAGGATGGCTACAGGCCCTCAACTGGCCTCCTTCTAATCAAAACACGGCCATCACTGACACCAATGCAGGACCAGCTTCCATCAGAAAACACAACATACCTCCACCCTGCCCTCCAATGAGCTCTCGCTCGACACCAACCAAGTCGCAATTAGCGGTGGTTTGGGTTCAGAGGAATGCACGCCACGGGCCATCTGATCAGAGATGCCTTTAAAGTAATCGATTTGTAACTGTTCGTTGTGTCACTGTGTTACCACTTCTGCTGCAGATGCAGTACGGTGGACCAGAGCCATTCGCAGTACATGATGCTATTCAAATGGCTCTGAGCACTATGGGACTTAACATCTCAGGTCATCAGTCCCCTAGAACTTAGAACTTCTTAAACCTAACTAACTCAAGGACATCACAAACATTCATGCCCAAGGCAGGATTCGAGCCTGCGACCGTAACAGTCGCGCGGTTCCGGACTGAGCGCCTAGAACCGAGAGACCACCGCGGCCGGCTGATGCTATTCCCTCTCTGTAGTGTCACGTAGCAGTTGGAGTCCGGTCCCCTTGTGGCCGTACATTCTAGTTACCACCGCTGACAGAAATCATGTACACCAGTGGGTAAGTTCCTGTTAGGTCTTTCTACAGTATCACAGCAGGAACATCCAGCTTTTCGTAGCCCTATTATACGACCTCGTTCAAAATTAGTGAGGTGTTGATAATGATGTCTTTGTTGCCTTAATGGGATTCTTGACTAAAATCAACTCACCACATTCAATCTCAAAGGTAACCAACACTCACAACCGCCGCAGTATGCATTTAAAGCAAACCTGATTTCCATCCTCTTAGTAGCTGGCGTGAAATACGAACAGGTATCATTTTTCGGATGTAGAAATACGCCTACCACTTTATTCCGCGAAATTCGTTCTTCGTGTACTAATGCTACTTTTTTTATTTGACAGAGATGTCTGTTTTTAACGAGCCTATTGTCGAAAATATCCTCATTAGTCACATTTTTGACTAGATACATCTGAAATTCCAAGTGACATAAAATAAAATTCTTTATCTTCATGCATATTATGATATAATCAGAGTTGCTTCCATTTTGTAGCCAGTCGGCAGTTACACAGCTCACACATTTCTAAATAAGTTTTGTGGATCTTAACGGAATATTTTAGAAAGACGAGGACAGGTGTCAGTGACATCTTAATATAAAAGAAATAGGTGTGCCTGCACCATGATTGCACTCTGTCGCCACATCTGCCACACTTCGCTGATGTCCTGCTTTGTAGAACGGGCGAGCTTTCGACATCCATGATGTGTGATGAGGCGTAGACCCCGACAATTCGTCGCCTAATCGGGGTTTGACTTGCCAGCCGCTAACTACAGATCCCCACGACAGCAGTACGGAAACAGCACAACCAGTTTCGCTGGGCTTGAGATGGACATTCTCATTCAAAGGGCCATAAAATCTAGCTTTTGCCAAAGTCGCTGAAGCTAGAATGACATTTTCAGTTTATTGTTTATGTGTATTTTCATCGCCGAACTGTGCTGACTTGGTGCATGATCATTAAACAATGTTACTCACCACCTTAGTCTACGATTCGGCAGTGCATTTCAATTTTGGTTAAACAATGTATTGCGAAACGCTGTAAAACGGATAGAATGGCTCCGTCGTAGGTAAAGCAAGTTGCAGGGTGTGTTACAAATTAAGAGGCTTTAGTTTTCTTCTAGTGAGGTGATAGCACTTGAAACACAGACGTGAACTGTACACGTTTCTTCTGCGTATGGGATGCACGTTAGGGTAACTAGCACAAGTACACACACCACTGCTGGCCACACACGTATTTAGTACAAGACAACAAAAATATAGAATGCTTTCTGTCTTACACCCGGTATAATAAAATTCAAAGGGCATTCTTGCAGTCTGGAAACTGCAAATCTCCAGCCCCCGGCGCGTAGCTCTGGCAGAGACCGTGAGGCCATTTTTCTGGCACGCCATTTTTCTGACTCTCTCTTGATCCATCGGGCCCAATGGGAATAAACTTTGATACGTTAAAGCATAAGAATTACCCTCTTCTACGTACATTATAATGGTATGGAGAGTATGTAAATACAGAAGGAGGTACGCATTTTCTCCGCGCAGGAGCTCAGTTACAAAACTCCCGTCCGCTCGTGTTTCTCCTCTGGCCGGAGTCCTTGGAAAATAGGATTAAAAGAAGAGGCGGAGAAGGTTTAAGGAACAGCTGTGCTATTCTTCAGGAGTTCGCTTACTGACTGAAATGCTAAACAAATTCCAGAGGAACACAGTAAAAGAAAGGCTTACTCTTAAAAGTCCGAGAACGTGGCATCAAAGTGGCTTCTTGCCTCTTTTCCTTTTTTATACAATTCGCTCTTCGCATCTCTGAGTGGATTAAACCGACTTCTGGCACAGGGATGTAAATTGCCGTCTGCCATTATTGATGAAGAATAGGAGTAGCGGAGCACAGCAACCGTCCGACCGGCGCGGCTCGAAAGGGAATGTATAGGACAGTGCACGGTGCGGTACTCCACAGGAGGAGGCTGTATAATACCCGCTTTAATTATGGGACAGGTTTGTGGTACTGTAATGGTGGCGTTCTTTCAACCAGTGTAGAAATTTTTAAAGTAAAATTCCATAAAACAAGGCCGCATCATATTGACGACAGCAAAAGAACACTAAAGTAATGCAAACCTAAGTTTCAGAATTAATGAACTACAATCAGGTTCTCCTGACTCGCCTAATCCCTTCAACTGATAAATGCTTATCATCTTCATGTAAATGAGAGACACAAAAGTCACTGATAGAGAACTAAAACGTTTAGTGACACAAGAGCGTGTAAATGTTTAGTTTCGGTGCAAGGAAATGATTTGCATGATAATAACAGCGTAATCGGACTCCGTAAAGAACATTAGATTGCCAGATCGACTTGCAGAAATGAAAACACAAGAAAATTGCGCGCTGTGGCCGACGATTTTTACTTCACCAAGCCAGCCACTTCCAACGAATTAAATAAACTGAAACATTAACACGAACTTTATACAATATTAGCAATATATACAATATTAGCAACAATATATATACATTATTAGCATAAAGAATCAATCACATTAAAAAAATTGAGAATAAAAACATAGCTAAGCTCAAATCTGATATTATTCAGTTAACATTGTTGTTGTTGTAGTCTTCAGTCCTGAGACTGGTTTGATGCAGCTCTCCATGCTACTCTATCCTGTGCAAGCTTCTTCATCTCCCAGTACCTACTGCAACCTACATCCTTCTGAATCTGCTTAGTGTACTCATCTCTCGGTCTCCCTCTACGATTTTTACCCTCCACTCTGCCCTCCAATGCTAAATTTGTGATCCCTTGATGCCTTAAAACATGTCCTACCAACCGATCCCTTCTTCTAGTCAAGTTGTGCCACAAACTTCTCTTCTCCCCAATCCTATTCAATACCTCCTCATTAGTTATGTGATCTATCCACCTTATCTTCAGTATTCTTCTGTAGCACCACATTTCGAAAGCTTCTATTCTCTTCTTGTCCAAACTAGTTATCGTCCATGTTTCACTTCCATACATGGCTACACTCCAAACAAATATTTTCAGAAATGACTTCCTGACATTTAAATCTATATTCGATGTTAACAAATTTCTCTTTTTCAGAAACGCTTTCCTTGCCATTGCCAGTCTACATTTTATATCCTCTCTACTTCGACCATCATCAGTTATTTTACTTCATAAATAGCAAAACTCCTTTACTACTTTAAGTGTCTCATTTCCTAATCTAATTCCCTCAGCATCACCCGATTTAATTTGACTACATTCCATTATCCTCGTTTTGCTTTTGTTGATGTTCATCTTATATCCTCCTTTCAAGACACTGTCCATTCCGTTCAACTGCTCTTCCAAGTCCTTTGCCGTCTCTGACAGAATTACAATGTCATCGGCGAACCTCAAAGTTTTTATTTCTTCTCCATGAATTTTAATACCTACTCCAAATTTTTCTTTTGTTTCCTTTACTGCTTGCTCAATATACAGATTGAATAACATCGGGGAGAGGCTACAACCCTGTCCCACTCCTTTCCCAACCACTGCTTCCCTTTCATGCCCCTCGACTCTTATGACATTACAGGACATAAAAGAATGGCTGTCGGAACAACAGGAGTCAGCAAGAAGGACAGTACTTAGCGAACTTCGTCTATTCTTAAAAGAAGTAATAAAATAAAAAACCTCGGAAAAATTAATTTAACACATAGAGATAAATTCTGTTTCAAGCTCATGGTTCTGTCTCTCACATAAAGAAATAAATTAACCGAGAAGAAATCTACCAAACAGCCCTCCGAATACAGGTCTACTTGCGTTCTACTAGTCTTATCCAACGCTTTAGGACATATAGTTCAAGAACAGCTTACTAATTATTTAACATCAAATAAGCGTTCACATGGCAGCACGACGATTGAAAATGCCCCATGAACTGAAACAAGCTACGGGGAAACAACGGGCGACTATTGTGTTACTTTTGGATTTCGGTAAAGCTTTCGATTCTGTTGACTTTGACATTCTACGTGCTAAATTCATTAGTAAAAATTTTTCTTCAAGTGCTGTACACGTGTTCCACTCATCCACTAATACCTACCGTCCTTAGTGTGTAACGGTTGTAACAGAAAGTTCACAATGGAGACATGTGGTATCAGGGTCCCACAAGGAACGGTATTGGGCCCATCACTCTTTTCGTTATATGTTAGTGATGTGTCAGATATTCTCTTCCACTGCAGATATCACGACATTCAGTTATATCTAAGTGCACAGCCATACAGCATGTAAATGCGATTTACTTTCTCTATCAGTGTGGGCCCAGAGCTTAGATATAAAGTTAGCCCATTTAGAACACAAGCCCTCACAAAACACTTGTTACTGCGCATTTCAGAGAATCTCTTCCGTCATTAAACCTGAACAGCACAGAAATAACCTTTTCTTCTTCGACAAGAAACTTGTAGATAATTCTTGATAACTGAACACAACTGCAGTCTGTAAGAAAGTGTCAGCGTCAGTTAACTCACTACAGAAATACAAAAAAGTATTTCCCTTCGAGCTCAGAAAGAAGCATATAGAGACACGAATACTCCTCATACTCGGCTATGATGACGCGATTCTCCAAGGACTTTAGTACGGAAGCTCAAGCAGGCTGGGACTGGTGATCAATTCTTGTGTTCGATACATTTGTGACGTGAGCTTTTGAGACTGTATCACATCAGTCTACGAAAAACTTATATGTGCCAATAAGCGTAGAGACTATCATGCTCTATGTTTGCCCTATAGTCTTCTGAATATGAGTCTTCAACTTTTACTATACTATCTGAACAGCACAGCAGAAATACGAGTTCTCAACTAAGGAAAATTCTCTCTTTACCAACGCATAGCACTGCCATATTCTCTGGTTCATTTTCTGAATCAAGAACCCGACTTGGAACACTCTTCCCCAAAATATCAGAGACATTAAATTCCTTCCAAACTAATGGTCCACCTTCTACATTCTGCGCAGCTCATTCACGTCAATCTACCCCCCCCTTTCCCCCCCCCCCCCCCCCCCATCCTCCGCCCAACCGCAGAACTTCCGTACCACTTTTTTTTTCTTTTTCCTCATAAGTGTCACTGTCATTTCAATCTTCTCCTCTTCCTTTATCCATTCCGCTTCGGAGAACACTAAACATGGTTTCAAATCTTCTAAGCTAATATATATCATTCTAAATGCCTGCTCAGGCCCTTTCGTAACCATGTTTAAGATTTTAATAAATAAATAAAACGATTCTCTGCTGACCTTTATCTTCAAAGCAGTTTGCGACATATTTCAAACGTTCTTCTGCTTTTTTATCATAAGGTGCCACAACGTATTTATTGACTTGACAACCGATACTGCTCCAATACTTCACTTTGTCCAGTAACAAAATTACGTACGACCACATTTCAAATATAGAAACTATGTATTGCAACTGCAGATTCGTCGAAAAGGAAGGGTACAGTCGGCGACCATAAGAAGAATGCACAAAACAGTTTGTTTAGAATTTAGCAGTTGGTATATTTTATAACACGTGACGTAAATAGAGTTTTCTGACAGTTAAAATCAAAAGAACACTGAAAAAAATTTCAGCCACACCTCTCAAAACCGGATTATTTTAAATCACAAGGACATTTGTTTATCAACTAGTGTGATTTCTTTCAGCACTTACTTTCAACGCATATCATTCTAACGTTTTCTTTTCTTTTTTTTCACGTCCTTCTACACTTAGGAAAGGAACAACGACTTTGTTTTGAAACTTCCATCCCAAGTCATAGTCAGGTAAAGTATTATTTAATTCCTCCCTGCGTCGATGTTAATTCGTCGTAAGAGATTGTGTTCCCATAACTGGACTTCGACGTGTTACTTTTAAAGTGAACTAAATTTTGTACAGTCTAAAGAAAGAAACCGTGTTTTGATTGTATGCTTCTTGAAGTTCTCACCTTTCGGACAAGAGACAAAATCTGTAATAATTTATGAAGACAGCACTAGTGCTTACTGTGCGTGACCTTCTAAGGAAAATATGTTGTGATTACGTGATATCGTAGTAAAATAAAGGAAGAGCTGTTCTTCTGCTGTCCTAAGCTTGCTTGCTGTCTGTTCTCTTTTCTGACGTTTTTTGTGCACATGAAGTCAGTTTCCTTCTGTCTGCTAAATTCGTTGAATAATTACTGTTAATGTCTGACATATTTCCATGTGAGTTATTTCAATTCTACCACCTAGCCGTATCCCTCTCATGCAAATGTTATTAATTGCGTTTTTAGATGTGTATTTCTGGCTTCAGATAAGGGAGATGGAGGACGAAGTGTTGGATGGCGAACGACCAACCGTCAGTCGTGTTCTGTAGTTGCCTATTTCTTTAAAGGAATCTAAGGTGCCCATGAGATATTTTGTACTGTTTAGTTGTCAAAGGCTTGCACAATATTTTTCGTAAGATTTGTAGTACGTTGATAGTCACCCGCAGTCAAACGAGGGCATCAAGAAATTTGGTCACTGGTCTGATATACAAGCTAAAGAAGAGGGAGCCTCTGAGGTAAAAATTATCAAAAGAATATTATATTATCTCTTTCGTGCTATACTATAAATTCTATTAAATAATATTCGGGACACATATTCAATTAGGCTATTTTTTTCGTTGCAACGACCAGAAATAAAGTATTATGCCTCACCTGGCGCCCGTCGTGGAGCCACAAAGTAAAATTTTGTCTTTATTTGTGTCTAGCCCGTGTATTTTCTGTGTCATTGTCAAACTACAGCTTTGGAAATCAATAGCCATATGAACTGAAAGAAGGAAGTTGTACTTGCACAAAAACAAAGTAATCCTTTTATATTATAAAAAATGGTGTATGTAAGAATGTATGTGGGAGCGTCACACACCTCCTCATTTAACATTGGACTGATTTTAACCAGACTTACTATACATATTCCTTACTATCAGAAAACGACAGCTCTGCATATGCGATCGTTCCAATGTAAGACAGAACTGAGTAGAAGTCAGAGAAAGCTGTACCTACCATCTTCTGCAACCGATGTAGAAACAGGTTAAGTAGAGTTAATGCGACAGGAATGTGTTTTGACCATTCGATGGAAACTGGAACAGGGAGAAGGACGAGGATTTTGCTACTGCACTGTGGTGTCTCCTCAAACTACATACAAGTACCACAGATCTTTCTATCACCCCAACATGCTATCTTTGTTGTACTGAAGTATCCAACGTAGAAAAATTACGAACTATAAAAACTCCACTAACTTCATCTGATAGAAAGCTCGATAAGATATTCGCAGCATCTCTCTCCTCCCATATATTGAATATAAATACCATCTGCTTGCCGGCATCAAGCATATGTGACGATCCTATTAAATATGCAGCTATTGATCCATTGCATGGACCAGTGTAAAGGTATATTGCCTGTAATCTAGGAGGATGACCGTATCCCACAAACTAAACTAAAAGTCGAAGAAACCCTCCCTGTGACCATGTGTCGTTGTCTGAAACATTGTTTTTTTTTTCTGCTGTAACACACTTTGTACACTTCCATACATTTTTTTTTCTGCCACGAATTCAAGGTGTGTGTCAGGTTCTAAACTGACATCAACACGTTCGTATGCATTGCTTCTCACAGAAAACTAGACATTGAACAGTGTTAAGTCATGTTGTTACTGCTACCACCACAACACACCACACACACTGGATGATTTAAAATAAGATATTTCCAACATAAATAAACTACAAGAGTTTGGCAGCGTTGTGGAGAGTTTCTAAACTGCTTTCCGAAGGTGATTGATGACCTCTACATTTAAACTCATCTGTCACAGTGACGGAATAGCTGATGGCTCTGTGTTCCATTTCGAGTCACTCCTCATATTGCACTCATGTACGCGATCACTGTTTCGGTGCTAGCCATCCCCAGAAGGTGTGGCCTCTCCACCAAAACTCTTTCTCCAACTCAAACAACCAATGTAAGTCAATCATTATGTGGTGACCAACAGTGTATCAGTGGATGGATTGAATGGAAAAGACAATCTCCATGTACTGTGATAATAAGCATCACAGTTGATAGTGTGGACAATTTCAGCAATTTTGCAGTAATTTCAACACCAACCAGTGATGTGACAGCATGTTTCCCAATTTCAGTATCATAGCTAAACAACCCCTTCTCTACTTTGTATCATTGCGAATGTAGATAGATGACTGTGCAGTACATCCATTCATTGTTAATTCTCGAACATATACATCATCAAAGTATATCAGACAGCACTCTCCATATTTCTATCACCTTGAGCATAGTGCTTAAATTATAATCTATCTCCATGTGGATGGCAGTCACAGAGCTTTCTCGCAGTCTTAGGATAAAATTAGAGACTGAAAGATCTCCTTTGTTTGACCAACCCGCTCTGCAGCACCATTACAGATATATTCTGCAGCTGACCAGAAGTAGACTGCTACATTCCACATCTCGTGAATGAATGGAGCTTGTCGAATGCTTTCCCATTCATGTACACAAGATTTCTCCAGACGTGCCCATGTCAAGGTGGTTAGCACCCCTTATCGGTGTATAGTAGTAGAGTTGAAATTGTTGTGATGTAATAGCAGATAGTTGAGAAGGACAAGAAACAAGTGATATTTATGCATGATGGAGTTCCATATGGATACAGTTCAATGCATTTTACGTAACTCAACCATACAATCAGTTTTAAAGTATTGTTCTAGTGTCTGGGATCAGTACCAGGAGGGTATTGGTACGAGGGAACATAAACACATGCTCTCTCAAGGCTATGTGGTTCTGCACTTAAAGCCACCTATAATGTTAGATTGCCTCAGTTCAAGACCTATCAGTCATGTGGAATGCAGTGCTGTTAGCATTCCAATGTAAGAAATGTATTTCCAGTGCAATGACACACATCCTTCCTGCAGGCTTCTCTATGATAAACTATGGCAACAAAATATAAAATGAAAAAACTACATCCTTAAAATATTGGCTCTGTGTGATACAAGCACAATGTAGCTTTCGAGAGACGTATAGCATCCACTATTCACATCCTATCATGGTTCAAAAATGATACTATCCTTGCATCAGTCCTATATAAAATGATTGTTAGTAATGGAGAATACCTCTTAAAAGGAAACAAATAAACGCAAAGCAGCGGCGTCCGACATGTTAAATTACACACCATCCCGCCACTAACTCTGTAAACAGGACATCTGTCAAGCAAATGTATACATGGGGATTGCACTGTCTCACAAACACCTCTCACTAATTTACAGTCATCTTCGTTATGAAACTGAAGTCTGAATTTCATACACATGATGCGACAAGTGAATGGATTACATCGCATAAATCTTCGTTTGATTAGAGGAATTTGTCGAAACAGGATGGTCACGTTTCATCACACATCGGGTGGAAGTCCTCTGATGATGGAGAGGTTTGCTGTTACCAATCGCACACAGACAGTGCTATAAGTCAAATACAGAACACATGGTTGTATACGAGTCAACACAAGCTATGTCACATGACTGATGCATCCTGATACAACAGTGAAAAAAATGGTCAAATGACCTCTGCCAACATCTCCCTCCCTCTCTAGAATGCATCATCAGCCTGCCATCAAATCGTACCACAATACAACTCCATCTCAATCAACCACCCCACCCCCTCTCTGTTATCCTTTAACACAGATGCATGTAAGTTTAGAGACAGATGGTTCTCTGTTTTCCTTAAAAACATCAAATACAGTAGTCAACTCACGTGTATCACTGTTACCTCAATAGACATACAGTAGAACGCTGCCTCGGAGGAAAAAAGGACTATTTCCCTGGTTCTGTTTGTTTCCATGTCAACATTTTGTCGGATTTCTCTTGCTGTTACATACTTGTCCCCATGTTCCATAATCGTTCTGCGCCAACCAGAAAACACACAATTACTTCCCCAATTTCCTCGCATTTCAGCGTATTTTCCCTCAATTTATATGTATTTTCCATCACTTTTCGCAATTCTATCGATGCTATTATGACATAACCTCTCGTTCCATGTTCTACAACTGCTTGTAAATGTAGTACAGCTGCCAACCTCCAGCCAAATTCACTATTTTTCTGATCGAGAAGTGTAGTATAGCACTGTACTCGATTGCGTCCAGTCGTCTCCACCCACATATTCCACATTTGCAGTGTGTTTGCTCCCGATAAGAAAAGCAGTGTATAGGTAGCCATGGTTTGTTGCATTGTCCTGATGAAATTTGAACTTCCTGCCATTTTCTGAGGGGAGAGCGGGAGGGGGGAGGGGGTTAGGTTAGTGGATGTAGCACACATGACCTATCTTCCCACCAAAATTTGAACTTGCCACCATGATGTCATTATGACATTGCCATACTATCGCCGCCATATTGGATCCGCCATCTTGAATAAATTTGGCAACAGTGGAGAGTGGGACAGAACATAATTTGTCCCACTACTCTCGTCAGCAGTTAAGGTTGCCACACCTTCATGACAGGTGAACCTTGCGACATTGTTTCGGTTGCAACTGCATCATCCAACTGAAACAGTTTGACTGAGCTCAACCATACAATACTGAAGATCAGTTGTATACGATTTTCGCCGAGGAAATGTAGCCTGAGAATCACTAAATATCCTTGATTCACATATGGAAAAACTTCCATACAAAAGCACAATGAAGTACAGTCACACCCAAAATACTCCATACTATTATCGCCAACTCTCTCTAACACATATTGTAGTTGCTACACTAGGTCACTAGTCTTAATCCACAAACGTTGTCATGGAGGTGAACGGCGATTCGCAACCTGCACCACGCCACAGATGCAGGCTGGTGGGAACAGTGTAGTGCTCACCAGATTTAGGCGATAATGGACACGTGCACCCACTTATCCATGAGAAACCTCTGTCCCAAATCACTCACTAAGCCCACTAAGGAGTATACCACTAACTTGTGCAGTGCTACTGCCAAAACATTCCTGTTTGAGTTTAACGTTTGCTTCCCCCAATAGTGTTTTCCATTTCCCCTCTTCCGACTGTCCAATTCTCAGCAGTCCACTTCCCCATGCGAATAACCTTCCGATTACCTATACTGTCTCTGCACACACTGATCAGCCAAAACGTTATGACCATGTGCTCAATAGCTTGTTTGTCCAACTTCGGAACGAAATACGTCATTGATTCCCGTATCGGAGGTCCGAAAGTTTAACATAGGTTGTGGAAGTATGTGGCATTAGGTGTCTACGCACAAGTTAATGTAATTCGCGTAAATAACATACCGCTGATTTGTGTACGCTTTGATGCCGCCCTATAGCGAGCCAGATGGGTTCCATGGGCGTTACATCAAGCAAATTTGGTCCCCGAGACATCAAAGTGATTTCTTTATAATGCTCCTTAAACCATTGCAGCACGGTTTTGGGTCGAAGACACGGAAAGTTATACTACTGAAAAATGAAATCGCTGTCGGGGAAGAAATCAAGCATGAAGCGATGCAGGTGGTTCACAGCTGTCAGCGTTTCTTCGATCGCTCCTCCCACAGCATAACACAGTTCCCAGCAGCCTGCATCCGTGGCGTGGTGCAGGTTTCAAGTCGCAGTTCACCTCCATGACAACGTTTGTGGATTAAGACTAGTGACCTAGTGTAACAAAAATGTGATTCACCCAAGGCCTCGACACGTTTCTACTGATCGACGGTCGAACTGATGGTCCCGCACCCACTGAAGTCATAATTGACGATGTGTTTAGGTCAACATATGAACACATAGGATTGGTCTGCTGCAGAGCTCCATGTTCAACAATGTACGATGAACGGTGTGCCCCGAAACACTTTTGTGTGCATCAGCATTGTGTTCTTTCGGCATAAATTCCACAGATCACCATCTATCCTACTTTTCATTGTAAACAAGCCTCCGATTCCATGTTATGTGAAGAGTCGTGTACGTTCAACCATTTAGGGCCTAGTGGTAGTTTCACTATCCTTCTACCTGTTTCCGTAGATGCTCACGACATTAGCACGTGGACATTCACCAACTTCGCCGTTGTAGAGATACTCGTTCACAGGCTCTGCGTAATAATAATCGGCCCTTTGTCAAAGTCACTTATCTCAATGTATTTCCCTATTTGTAGCCCATATCTTTGCTAAGCGACATCCAACGTCGCGGTTGGCTGTGGTCGTAATGTTTTGGCTGACTTGTGTACGTTCTTTATGTTCACACTTGTAACATTTCACCTTTAATGCGAATACACATTAATCTACCCATTGCTTCGCGGCAAAATCTGTCTCCTCAAATTGTACTGTAATTCTAAGAGGTGTTGTTAAATCACTCACAATCTCAATGCAAACTCTTTGTTACATTTCTAGGGGTATACCGCAGAAGGAAACGTCTAACACGTTGTTTTCTTCTTCCTGCAGTAACATATTATTGGCCTCCGTATTGAGGGTAGGCACATACTTCTTTTCATTGATCTTGCGAATGTCTGAAAATACTTCCAGTGACTCATTATGTTTCAAGGAAAAATTACTGAGCATCTTGCGAAAAATCATGTGCTGTTTTGCTTTCGGCAACGTTAGCGTAGTCTAGCATCCAACTACTGAAACGACTGTGCTTTACTGATCCCAACACAGGTGTCTTGGCTTCACCTGTCAAACGCAAGTTAAGCACATGAAGGGTTACTTCCCATGACCTACCGCTCAGCAACACAGTAACTGTAATACCATTAATTAATATCTGCACTTGCTAAAATGCAACTTAAAATGAACACGTTTCATAACAAAAAGATTTTTTAAGACTTGAAGATGACAGCAGAGTCTGTCGAGACCCGCTGTTTTAAATAAAGAAATATTGATGCAATCTTGGCTCTTTAAGGTTGGTACAACGTGAAGCAGATCGTTTCTTCTATCTTCTCAAAATGAGAAAATTCAGTCGAATATCGACACATCTCCCGCTGTTTTAACCGAAAGGGACTGATAAGGCCGGCTACAGATGGATGTCTTTCTACCATGTTGCATACTTTGCTCCTGTTCTTACTAATGTGAGAAACACAAATAACGAACTGAAGCGCTCAATACTAAAAACATTATAACTTACTTTTTCCGGCGTAACATTGCCCATCTGTGCCATGAACAATAACGAGTCAAATAACTAACATGTCAACACGAAATCATGTGGCTGCTACAGTCTTCTTGCAACGCATATCGTGCCCTGCAAGAATTCAAAACTGATCACTTAGTGGTATTGGATTATCGGTTATACCATTAGCCTTAAACAGTGATAAGTCCATTGGATCACATGGCTTTGCAACAATGATCTATCCGGCAGTTACAGAGGTTAGATATATTAACTTAGCACAGATAGTAAATGAAAAAAGAAGTGAAACTCACCGCACCACATTGTGCTGAGCAGATACTACTGAACTGGAGACATACCAAGTACCACTAGCGTACGTAATTACCAAACTACCCTGTCCTAGTAACCGACACACAGCCTTTATGTCGAAAGTTACCCAATAACCAATATCCTTCACCAAACCGTAGCACTCGTGAGTTGGATGAACATTTCTCGACACAAAACATCGTATCGGAAAGTCCGTGTGAACGAGACAGCATCCTTTAACAGCTTGTCGGCTGTTCTCGGAGCCGTCTTTGTGGTTCCAGACGCAGCTGGTCTACGGAATGTGGTGAGGCTGTGATGGCGCCTATGTTGCCCATTGTCTTGGGTAGTCGCCAGCAGCTACCTCGTTGCCGTGTGGGTCACCAGCGGGCAAAGAACGAGAGAGGTCCACTCAGGTCCTCCGGAAGTTAGCGGGCTATTTACCCCCTTGTATATTCGTGGTCCCCATGACGAGCTCTTGGGTGCGGTAGCCAACGCTAGATGTTTGATGCCATGAAGTAATGGCATATTTGGAAGTGACTATTAACTGTGGAGTTTGCTGGTCTCCCATCGGGCGCCTCCCCAGGTGGCGGATAGGGGAATGCTCACCAGATATGGTGGGTACCGGGGAAATAAAGTACCTGGGGTGGACCAAAACTAGCAGCTGCTGCCTTGTAGTATGATATTGGCTTATCAAAGGCTAAAGGAAGAAAACCTTGAGTAAAAATTACCTGGTCCTCCGGGTTGGGGGTTGTGCAGTGGGCCAGCTCCTCACTCACATAAAAACATAAAAATGCTAAAAAACCTAATAATATGCCTCGGAAAAATTGGAACTTTGGACGACGAACTGGCGATGAGAAACGAAAAATTATGTTTGGATGCTGGAGTGTGCAGGTATTTCCACTAAAATAAATTTACTACCCGCAGAACTTGACATGTTCAACATGGATGTGGTCGTACTCTCTGACACAAAGAAGAAAGGCCAAGGAGAAGAAGAACTGGATAATTATGTACATATCTGGAGTGGGATATCAAAAGCAGTAAGAGCCAAAGCAGGAGTCTCCATTATGATAAAGAAATCATGGAAAGAAAGAATGACAAATTGGACATTCATCAATCAACGCATTATAACTGTTGAAATGACATTTTTTGCTAGGGAAGTTGTGATTATTGGCGTATATGCACTCACGAACGACACAAAAGATAAGGAGAAGGATACATTTTGAGACACCCTCAGGGAGACTATTGAAAAAATCCCAAGAAGAAAGGAACTGATTGTCATGGGAGATCTGAATGGAAGGGTAAGAATTAGAGAATCTTGTAGAATAGAAGGAAAACATGGAGAGGACGAATATAATGGCAATGGGGAACGATTGATTGCAATTTGTGAACAATTTGATCTAAAAATTACCAACACATTTTTCCAATATAAGGACATTCATAAATATACTTGGCAAAAGAACACCAAATAACTTCGTTCTATAATAGTCTATATTATCATTAGGCAAACAAGTAGTTTCAAAGCAGTAAACGTCAGATCTTATAGAGGAGCCGAGTGTCGATCAGAGCACTATCTAGTTAAAATGAAGTCTTTCTGGCCATGGAAGAATGCAAGGAGTGGTACAAGTAACATAAATAAAACGAACCAGACTGAGAAAGATGAAAATTTGCCTTTTAATATTGACAGCCTACAAGACGAAAGTATCAGAAAACTCTTTGCGGCCAGGATGGAAAGGAAACTGGTTGAATCATTTGAAGGAAGGACAGAGAAAATATACGACTATATACAAGCTAATGTGAAAATCATAGCAACAGAGGTGTTGGGTAAAAAAGATAGCAACCACGACCGTGCAGCAGAGTGGTGGTCAGAGGAACTAGAGGTCCTCGTTAGAGAAAAACGAAATGCGTTCCTTCAGTGGTTGAATGATGAATCAGAAGAAACAAGATCAATATACAAGGAAAAAAGAATGAAGTGATGAAAAAAACAAGGATGGAAAAAAATGAAGCATGGGAAAGAACATCTGCCAAGGTGAATAGCAAGTTAGGATTTGGGAGAGCAAAAGAAGCATGGTCAGTATTGAAAGGGCTTCGACAGGATACAAAAAGCAAAACTAATCTCCAACTGATAACACAAAAGGAATGGGAAGAGTATTTCCGAAAATTATTAAATGAGGACAGAGAAGAATATCTAGAAGAAGGAACATGGGAAGATAAAGGACATGCAGATGATGAGATCCAGATTTTAGAAAGTGAAGTACTTCAGGCGTTGAGAACAGGAAAGAATGGTAAATCACCGGGACCAGGCAATATCAATCTGGAGTGTCTGAAATATGGTGGTGACAAAATTCTGAAACTGATAATTATTCAAGAAAATGATACATGGAGAGTCAATACCCAACGAGATGAAGCTGGGTTACATTAATACAATATTTAAGTAGGGGATGGCAAAATTTGTTCAAACTATCGAGGTATTTGTGTTACAAACACATTAACGAGAATTTTTGCGAAAGTAATTAAAAACAAACTGGAAAAAAAATTTAGAAGCTAAGAAGAACAATGTGGATTCACGGCTGGAAGATCATGTGTAGACCATATTTTCACATTACGACAGATTTTGGAGAAACAGGGAAAAATCAAAAAATATAGGATTAATTTTCATAGATCTAGAAAAAGCGTATGATACTGTTCCAAGAAAATTACTTTGGAGAGCACTACATATGGCAAACATAAACCCATCCTTGATTAAAATAATACAACAGATATATAAAGATAACATTTGCCAAGTGAAAGTTGGTAATAAACTTTCACAGAAATTTAGAACAAGCAAAGGCCTTTTACAGGGCTGTCCCATGTCACCATCATTATTTAAAATCTATATAGATATTAGCCTTAGAACATGGTCTCGTAAATGTAATAGTATGGGATTAGAAATAAGAAATGGAGTTTACCTACATCATTTATTATTTGCTGATGATCAAGTAGTCGTAGCACAAGATGGGGACGATGGTAACTATATGTGCAATCAACTAGCAGTAGCATACAAAACTTGGGGTTTGAAGATTAATTACCAAAAAACAGAATACTTGACTAGTGATTAAGATGAGCTATACATTGAAGGAAAGAAAATCAAAAAGATAAACACTTTCTGTTATTTGGAATACATTTTAGAAATCGAGGGAAAATCAGAGTCAGAAATCAATAAAAGTATTAGTAGCGGACGGAGGGTCATTGAGATGCTTAACTCAGTCTTATGGAGCAGGAATGTAATGAGCAGAACTAAAAAATTAATATACAAATCCATATTAGAGAGTGTGGTTCAGTATGGAACGGACACCTGGACAATTAACAAGAAGCACATTAAAAAATTACAAGCTCTAGAGGTGGACTTCTGGAGAAGATCGGCAAGAATCTCCAGGATAGAAAAGATAAGGAACACCGAAGTAATAAGGAGAATGGAAATAAAAGAAAGAATATATGACGTAATGGATAGGAAGAAATTACAGTGGTATGGGCATGAGAAAACCAGAATACCAAAATTGATACTGGAGTGGGAACCGGAGGGGAGAAGAAGAAGAGGACGCCCTATGACCACCTGGATCCAATATGTTCAGCACACAATGAGGAGAATGGGCGCAGAAGAAGAAGACACACAAGATCGAAACACCTGGAGGAATATTTTGAGAATATAGTTTAAGAACGGTTATTGTTTGTATTGTAATTTCCAAGTAAATTATTATGTTGGAGATAAGCCTCTGTAATGAGGAAAAGCTCAAAATAATAATAAAAAACTATTAACTGCCGTCAAGTAACGCATAAAATGCATGTTTGACAATCAGCTGCTTTTTTTAAATTTAAAACCCAGATATCGACCGGTTTCCGTCACAGACCGTATTACGGATTCTATACACAGGAGCAAAAAAACACATGTAGTATACACGAAATATTACAAATTCTTTTCCAAGGAAATGCAAAATATACACGAGTTCTTACAGGTTTAAAACAGTTTAAGCTACATCACATCTGTCATTACATAAATTATGGCCACGTCCCATATTTAGAGCATGTTATGAATTCCAGTATACCGCACAGGACTTTTAAAGGCAAACGTACTAATAAAATGCGTTGACATATAAATATTGAAAAGAACATCAGTGATATGAGTGTTATAATTGTTCAAAATATTGACGAGTTGTTCAAAGATCTATATAAAGTATTTTCGTCATATGGTACAAAAATATCACGAGGATAAGTTTTTTGCTAAATTCAGGGGACTGGACTGTCTTTGGCGAACATCTTTGGTATAACGAAATAAATCTCGGGTGAACAGCCTGGTATGAGTGTGTATAGGACACAATATTTCGGCAATCGACCACGTTGCCATCATCAGGTGAACTGATGTACTGGTACATCATGATGTACAGTACATCAGCGCACCTGATGATGCAAATGTGGTCGATTGCCGAAATATTGTGTCCTATGCACACTCATACCAGGCTGTTCACCCGAGATTTATTTCGTCATAAAACACGCCTGGAGAAGTTGAAGAATCACATCTTTGGTATAGTTTCATACACAAACAAAAAAACCAAGTTGCTATCCCCAAACATATAATAACATCGATCTTACAATATAAGACAGAAATCGCTATAAAACCTTATTGTTAAACAGTAGCATAATCATTATATATACTCGCTGAAACGTATGTAAACAAAAGCCAATTATATCATAAAAGTAATGGCTGTATCATCCATAACATAAAAACAAGCTAATATAGAGTGTCCAGAAATAGGTTGCAATGTCACTCAGCATTCAGATACATCTACGTTACAGTAGTAAACAATTACTGTAAAATATCGGCTACATTTAAAAGAAAACATCATATAGAAATAAAGTTTAGCTGAAGCGCTTAATTAGAACACTCGTATATCAGTAATATTAGTGGTTAATTATGCTACTGTTATTTATTCCCCTACCACTCTTTGTGCTATTAGTATTACTGATACACTACGTTTCTAATTAAGCACTTATTAAACTTTATTTACATATGATATTTTCCTGTAAATGTAGTCGATAGTTTACAGTCCGTCAGCCAGTGTCCCTTGGAGGGCAGCCGGCCGGAGTGTACGAGCGGTTCTAGGCGCTACAGTCTAGAGCCGAGCGACCGCTATGGTCGCAGGTTCGAATCCTGCCTCGGGCATGGATGTGTGTGATGTCCTTAGGTTAGTTAGGTTGAAGTAGTTCTAATTTCTAGGGGACTGATGACCACAGCGGTTAAGTCACATAGTGCTCAGAGCCATTTGAACCGTTTGAACCTTAGAGGGCTGTGGCTGGCTGGACACCAACTCGCAGCCTCAGTGAAGTTTCCCAATTCCTGCAGCTGCCACGTCACAGGCAAGGCACGCCTCGTGCTGCAACTTCACGAGTCAGTCAGCGCCTAGGCAGCCAGAAGATTTTCGTCACCAAGCGTTACACATTGTTTCTCTAAACTCAAAAACCCTTCATTATCTGCGGTTCAAGATACAAACAGAATGCCTTGAGCCCCTAAGCTCGATTATTTATACACTTAACAGCTACGTTCCAGACGTAGCTCTTCTGTGGGTGGGGAGAGGCGGTGCGGCGAGTGGGCTTGCTTCATATTACTCGCCCGGTTAGCTTTCGCTAGTGAGCACAGGTTGCTAGGTGCGTTTATATTGGCAAACATGTGAGTTTCTCGATAGCACGCAAGTGATCTGAGCTACAAAATCTTACACTGTGTTGGAGCGTTGGCTGTTCTATAGGCTTTGGCTGCGAACGGTGTGGAATACCCCGTGCGGCAAGTGTGTTTTATCGTAATGTCAACAGTACTGCCCAATGACTTAGCTGGTTAACACATCGGCCGAGCTGGACTCCCTTGCATGGTCGTGGATGTAATAGAACTTTAAAAATTTACAATTCGCGCTCCAATCTTTTTCAGGGTGCAGCAAAATCAACAAGCTGTTCTCTGTCTAGCAATCACCTCCAAACTAGATGGTGAAAGAGGCGTATCTCTAGTGTTAGGGACAGCAGTTACCCTTCTGACAATCAGTAATTATTTATTTGAAAGCACAATAGGAAAAACAAATAGTTTAACATTTAATCTGGTACCTCAGGGACCGTAAAACATTTTAGTCGCAAAGAAAACAAGAAATCATGTTAAGGCACATCTAACACGAGAAGAAAGAATGAAACTGATTTTAAGTTTTACTCTTGTCTGAGTCTGGGTCTGAATGCAAAGGAGATATCGTAAACGCCTGGTGAGGATGTTGAAGTCAATTTTAGTACCGAGTTTTGGTTCAATGATCACTCTTTCTTGTGATTTGATGATGTCCTCCGTCTTTCCCTTTCTTGTACAACATATCCAAGCACTATGTAATTATTAGAGCTAACTCCTCTATACTATGATTTGCATAGGATAGTCCTTGGCTGCCGTAACTACTTTTGTGCTCTGCTGTTCTTTCGAGCACTAAGTTAACCTTTTCCAGTCGTGGTAGATGAGATCACACAAATTAGTCCGTTCTGGTAGTTCTTCTTTATTACATACTTTCTCTGTCCATTTAATTTTAAAATTCTTCAATAGCACTGCACTCCAAATGCTTTCACTTTCTTCTCATCCAGTTACCTGAGATTCCACGTTCCACTTTCATACAATGACGCCTCATACGCGCTCTTTCAGTAACTTCCTCAGTTCCATATAAATACTGGTAGAGTTCTTTTGTCGAAGAAAGCTTACTTTGCATTACCTGTCTATTTCGTTATGACTTCTTCCACTGCATCACCGTAAGCAATCTTACTACAAAGCAAGTCTTCACTTTTTTTTTTCCTGCTGTTTTCATCACTCTTGAAGGATTGTCTGTGACACATATGCTGTCCATTCCTTGCAGTAGACGTTAGTCCTCCGTACATCCAGAAGGCTGTATCATCATTGAAGGTACATGTGGTGTCACCGCCAGACACCACACTTGCTAGGTGGTAGCCTTTAAATCGGCCGCTGTCCGGTAGTATACGTCGGACCCTCGTGTCGCCACTATCAGTGATTGCAGACCGAGCACCGCCACACGACAGGTCTAGAGAGACTTCTTAGCACTCGCCCCAGTTGTACAGCCGACTTTGCTAGCGATGGTTCACTGACAAAACACGCTCTCATTTGCCGAGACGATAGTTAGCATAGCCTTCAGCTACGTTATTTGCTACGACCTAGCAAGGCGCCATATTCAGTTACCATTGATATTGTAAACCATGTGTCGTCAAGAGCGACGTTCATCATTAATGGATTAAAGTTAAGTATTCCACCAGCTACGTCCGTTTTTCTCAATTCTATTTCCCTTGTCATGTTCCAGACCTCACGCCAGCCTGCGTGAGCTAAAACGCGTGCATTTCGGCCTCTAGTAACACGGTGTTGGCTCTCCTGCCAACCACAACAGTAGAGACCTAGTGACGTAAAATAAGGCGAAAAGCGTTAATGGCCACATGCCCCGAGGGCAACAGCGGCCTTAGCAGTCAATAGTCCGACATGTTTCCGAATCGTAAACAATAAGAAAGTGCGAAACCTTTACTGCTGTGACGAAACAACAGATGAATTAGCTGTCTCAGCCTGAAATAATACGAATAACACCTAAGGCTGTACACTATCTGGTACACTTGTTTCAAGCTAAGAGTAACAATTACGGAAAATCAAGGGAGGCAGGAAGCAGAGAGTAATTTTCTTTCGTGGCCATCATCCACACCAAGTACATAACTTTCTCGTGCTGAAATATTCTTTTCTTACAGACGTCTTTCACCTTTTACTTTAAGGCATCAGTTCAACAAGATTTCTAAATATATTTGACAGTGCTCCTGAAACTTGGAATCCCATTGGTGATTTATCTTCATAGAAATAAAAACTGACTGATGAATTGATAGTAATTTTGTTCCGATATAAGAGCAGGTACGAGTATGTAACATCTACACTGCAACCCATATGATAGATAGCAAGGACGTGGCAAACTGGTAAGAAGCTCGATGTCAGATACAGAGGACACCTGAAATCTTGGGAGTATGGAACATACCAGTGCACATTTGCAGAGCATCTCAGACAACGTAATGAAAATAATCATAATAACCTTATAAAAAAATTAATCCTATTCAGAAAACCAAAGTAGAAAAGAAAACCCTTTTGAATGATCAAATGTACACGAAAACAACTCACTATTGACATTAATATATGAAATAATAGAATAACAGTCCAACAACTGATCTTCATAATAATGCCACACAGCCGTTTTCGCCTAATTCTTCCCCTCAAAATAACGTCTGAATCAAATATCCAGTCTTCTGAAAACCTAGAACGTTTTACCCATTCTCTGAGCACCTATTAAATCCACATTCAACTTTCTACAACCTCTTCCGACTAATCACAAGACCCTCCCTTCCAAATATCTTAACGTAAGAACAAAATGACTGAAGGTGCACACGCTAGGGACGGTCGAATCACAAGAGGAAAATGAGAAAATGTAAGCAGATTGCCTATTATTTCAAAAGTAATCGCCATAGTTGTTAAAACATTTATCCCACAGTCTTCGTGGAGAAACGAACCATGACTGATTGCCAGCGAAATTTCCTCAGAGTAGCCGAAACAGCCTTGGCAATATATCCTTACACATCCTCCATACAGTTATTACCTCTCTGAAAATGATGTTCATCTTTTTGGAGCTCTCAAGAAAGACATTCGTCGCCACTGATTTGTTTCGGACAGAGAAGTACATGCGTGGGAACAATCACGGTTTCTTAGGATACCGAAACCATTTTGCCATGAAAGAACTGACTCTCTCACACAGTGCGAAGAATGGATTAACAGTTATAGCGACAAATGAAATTCTCTCGGGTTTGATGCCATGTGAACTGGATTGAAATATATGAGCTTTCGACCAAGTGCTCCTCGGTTATTTTCAGGTGGAGACTGTCTAATTATTGCTGTTGCCGTCCTTGTATAGCCACGCTATCTGAAGTGACGTCACTGGTGCTCGCTCCATCTCCGTATATGATAATGTTTTTGTTGCACGTCCGCTTCAAGCACTCAACGAAAATATTACCATTTAATGGAGTTGAAGTGAGCACCAGTGATGTCACTGGAGGCAGCTGAATATATACCGACCAAAGCAGCAGTCATTCGACAGTCACTACCTGACATTGGCCGAGGAGCATTCAGCCGGAAGCTCGTGATTTTAAACCTCTTGACGCGGTGGAAACCCGATACCGTTTTGTCAGTATATATCGCCTCAAAATTATGCCTTGGTATAAATTGTGGCTACTACTTTTAAACTAACAATGTTTCCTTGCATGTGTTCCATCTGTCTCGCTCTCATTTGACATTCCTTTATAAAAACAGTCAGATACAAATACATCCCTCCCCCCCCCCCCCCCCCCCCCCACACACACACAGGCAGAGAGAGAGAGAGAGAAAGAGAACAGTAGTGAACAGTCGTTAGGTTTGTATCACGTTCTTCGTTACGTTGGCAATTCTTACGTAAACAAGTAAGAAAGAGACACGAAGTGAACACACAATTACCACAGGAAACATTCACATTTGTAGTAAGAAAAATCTGCCATTACTGCCATGTAGTAATTGTTATTCATAGCAGATAACGTTCTAAATATGAAAACTAAAAATCAAAAATATCGTCAAGTGAAAATGTATCGTTGTTTTATAAGTGGAGCGACAGCGTGACGTTTGACTAATGGCCAGATGAGAGGGAACACAGATTTCGCCCGAAAGAAGCGATAACTGCGAGAACTAATTTATTTATGTAAAAATTATGGAGTGGACTTCTTTCTAATTTATAAACATGGCATATAAAAACAGAGCTGTATTATTCCAGATTATACCCATGGAACATACCTTAATGCAAAAGGTGAACCGCAGCTGGAACAAGGAATACATTGCAATAAGAAAAGGTCGACTAAATTCAGAAATGAATAAATGGTAACATTATCGACGAATGTGAGCTAGAGGAACATAGAGACAGAGAAGTAAACAATTTTCGAAGGAA
The DNA here is from genome assembly GCF_023897955.1 of Schistocerca gregaria. Lineage (NCBI taxonomy): Eukaryota > Metazoa > Arthropoda > Insecta > Orthoptera > Acrididae > Schistocerca > Schistocerca gregaria. The sequence goes on along the minus strand of NC_064921.1, from coordinate 396,457,783 downwards.
TTGCCAGCACTGCATCGCCTTTAGCCACTGACGTAAAACAGTGCTGCTGGACGCTAAAGGTTACAAGTTTGCTGACTTGAACCAGTGTGTATCCTAGATACAATGACGAACAAACAAAAGCAGACAAAAAGAAAAATATGGATAAAATATCAAAGTGCGAACAAAGGGTTCCATCTGTTAGAGGGTGTAAATTTGAGAAACCTTTCACACTGACAATTTTCGAATCATTGATTACCGTTAAATTCTGGTTTTGAGAGCAGTTCACGGTAAAAGTGGAGGAAAGTGTAGCAAGAGAATGACAAAGAGTGGAAACCACCCTATATAGCATAACACTACAGTCGAAGAACTCGACTTTGTGCATCAGAAGAAGAAAAGTTTAATTTTATGTACTTCTCTACTTCTCTCGATTTGTCCATTTCTACCAAAAAAACAATGTGGCATACAAGTATCGAACCGCCCCCGCCCTCAAGTATCTTTCAATAAACTTTCACTCATGCCTTCAGGCTTTGATACTGTGAATGCTTAAAAGACGTAAACGAAATCCTGGGTTCAGAGTTCGAACATCGCCACTTTTGAAGGAAAGTCATCAGCAATGGCGGCTGGTGACATCCGGCGTAAGAAACCATCCTCGGTTTGGCAACGACCTTGAGAAACAGGACGGAGGAGGAGACAGAGGTTCACGGCACTCCGTTGGCCTTGCAGTATGAAACTGCTCCTAAAAGGCGGAAAAATCAACTATGATAAACAGCATGAGGATGCAGAAGGCAATGGAAACCACTGCCCTGATGATACATAATGTGTGTCCTCAGGACTAGTGGCCTGGAATTGAAAAAGTGTCATGGCCATCTCTCCATTGGCAAAAGATTGCGGAATATTTCCCCATTCGGATCCCTGAGAGTGGTATGCCAACAGGGAAGTGACCATTAGAAAAAGGTCGAATAACCAGCGAAAGCGTAACGTTCTACAAGTCGGAGCATGGAATGTCAGACGCTTGAACGTTGTAGGGAAGCTAAAAAATCTTAAAAGGGAAATACAAAGTCTCAATTTAGTTACAGTACGTGACAGTGAAGTGAAATGGAGAGAAGACAAGGATTTCAGGTCAAATGAGTGTAGGGTAATATCAACAGCAGCAGAAAATGGTGTAACGAGCGTAGGATTCGTTATGAATAGGATGGTAGGGCGGAGAGTTTGTTAGTGTGAACAGCTCAGTGTTCTCATCAGAATCGACAGCAAACTACTACCGTCAACAATAATTGAGATATACATGCGAAAAATCACGGACAACAAATTAAATACTTCAGCTGAAGAACAAAAATGTTCAGGGGAATTGAGGAATACAGAAATACAAATCACATAAGAATGAAATAAAAGGAAGTGCAGGGATACTAAGGCAAAATATTGCATGGGATATGTGAAGAAATCTAAAATGAAATGATCGTTGGAAAGACGGACTCATCATATAGAAAACCCAGAATGAAATTCGGTGAAATTAAAATCAAAGCTGGCAAGCTTAAGGGTGCAGTGATTCCCACTGTTAAGTGCAGCGTGGAGAGCGGATAGGTGGAAAGCACGCTGAAGGGAAGACTTGTCTGATGACGGGATGGAAGAAGACTAAGAGTCGACATGGAAGAGATAGGAGACGTAGTATTAAAACTAGAATTTAGAAGATCTTTGGAGACTTAGATCAAATAAGGAAGAAGTAAAGTATGTCATTTACTCAATTTCTATAATTATTGGGAACGTGGCAACGAAACAACTATTCACTTTGATGTGTGAATGGTATGAGACACCAACAGACATTCAAATTAACATCATCCATAAAATTCCGAAGATAGCAAGAGCGACAAGTGCGAGGATTATCGCACAATCAGCTTATCACCTTATGCGTAACAGTTGCTGACAAGAATAATGTACAGAAGATTGGGAAAAAAAATTGAGGATCTATTGGATGAGGACCAGTTTGTCTTTAGGAAGGGGAAATGCATTGGAGACGTGGCTTTGACATTCCGGTAGGTAATGAAAGGAAGATTGAAAAAAAAATCAAGACTTATTCAATGGATACGTCAACCTGGAAAAAGCGTTAGACAATGTTAAATGGTGCAAGGTGTTCGAAATTCTGAGAAAAATAAAGGTATGCCATAGGGAAAGACAGATAATATGAAATGTGTACAAGAACCAAGAGGGAACAGTAAGACTAGAAGACCAAGAAAGAAGAGTTGCGATTAAAAATATTGTAAGGCAGAGACGTAAACTTTCGCCCCTACTGTTAATCTATACATCGAAGAAGCAACGAGAGAAACAAAAGAAAGGCTCAAGAGCGTAATTAAAATTTGAGTGAAAGGTGCTGATATCATTACTCTCCTCAGTGAAAGTGAAGATGAATTACAGAATGTGTTGAATGAAATGAAGAGTAGGACGAGTACAAAATGTGTATTGAGAATAAATTGAAGAAAAACGAAAGTAATGAGAAGTAGTAGAAATGGGAAAAGTAAGAAACTCAACACCATAATAAGGGATCACAAAATTAGGGAATTCTGCCACATAGATAGGAAAATAACGCATGACCATTGGAGCAACGAGGATAAAAGAAGCACGCTAGCATGGCAAAAAGGACATAACTGCAAAGAGAAGTCTACTAGTATCAAACATAGGTCTAAATTTGAGGAAGAAATTTCTGTACGTTTAGAACACAGCAATGTATGATAGTGAGACATTGAAGGTGGAAAAATTGGAACAGAAGAGAATCCAATCCTTTGTGATGTAGTACTAAAAAACAATATTGAAAAATGGATGGCCTGATGAGGTAAGGAATGAGGAGGTTCTCCGTAGTATTTTTGAGGAACGAAACACGAAAACATGGACAAAATGGCAGGGCATTAGGGAATAACTTCCATTGTAGTAGAGGGAGATGTAGAGTATAAAAACTGTAGAGGAAGACAGAGGTTGCGATACAACCAGCTAACAATTGAGGATGCAGACTGCAGGTGCTACTCTGAGATGAAAGCTTTGGCAGAGGAAAAGAATTCCTGGGAAGCCCATCAAACCAGTCAGAACTCTAATGAAAAAAAAAAAAACCGAACCTCCAATCAGTGTCAAATGGGAACCACAGTGTTGCCTTATTTGAAACATTCAGCTACACATTCCAACTACTTCTCTAAGTAGTTGCGCCTCCGACTTCGATATTTAGTCGTAACGTGGCACCAATTTCCCAATCCCCTCGTCACAAAAACATATGATCTTCGCCATCCCTCCACTGGTCTGCAGTTCGTTGTCTGTGCCAAAATACTGTCCTCGCTGCCAGTGGCTTATGTGAGCAAAGGCGTGAAAAGCAGAGGAACCTAAGTCCGGGATGTATGGTGCGGTAAACAAACGCTTTCCATCCAAAACGCTGCAGGAGCGTCTTCGTTACATCTGCGGTGAGCGACCGAGAATTGTTATCAAAAAGTAAACGCATGACATTTACATTACATGGGCTGCGTGAAATAAGGCAAAACCTCTCGGCAGATTTTCGCACTTGACGGGAATCTCGTTGTTCTAGGCACCGTTAAGTACTCACTGTGTGCACAGAATTGTTGCCATTTTCTAGTGGCTGTTCCATATTTCCCTCCATCGTGGTTTTTCGTGAACCAAGTCTTTCGAACCGTTCTCCTCATACTACGGCTTCGTAGCTTTCATGGACTAAACAAGCAGAAATAATATCCTCCCACGAATAAAAAATATCGCTGCTTACGAAGAAAGAGAAGATAGTCCCCTTAGTATTAGGAAACGAATAAATATCTGAATGTTAATAGGGACTCCTTCCTCGAACACATTATCGTGAAAGTCTCCACACGAGTAAATGATCATAATTCACCAATAAGAAGGAAAAATACACAAAAATAAAATATGTAACATGTTTAATTAATAAGGAACAAAAATGTCTATAATAACCTGCGCATGACAAAAAAGAAATGATCTAACTTCCAATTTTAATGGGCATTTTAAGCGCTACAGGACAATTTTTTCCAAACACAAGCTGACACATCCACAGAATTCACCAGAAGTTGAATTTACTCTCAACAATGTCAGAATAAGAAGCAGAAGAATCGGGATATCAAAAATTAATGATGATATATATAAAAAAATATAAAAAAGTTAATGGGCATGATAAGTGAGAGAAGACCGTGGTTTTGGGACAGTAATACGGATGGAAAGACAATAGTCTAAAAATTAAGAAAACTATCTTCAAGTATGCCTGGAAAGAGAAATTAAGAAAAGCTAGATCCGGAGAAGCGAAAAATTTAGACATCATAAAAGAAGAATTAATAGCAGAATGATGTATTTAAAGAACGTAGTGCCAAAATTAGGCTGGAAGGTAGTAGCGCTTTGACAGCTGGAAAGAAATAATTGAAAGAAGAAAGTAACTTGGGGAAAACATGAAGGAATGTCGATGGAAAATGAAATAGTAAATGAGAAGGAATCGAATGTGAAGATCGATCATTTGCTGCCAGTACCGCATGAGGTAAACAAATCATCGAACAATACTAAAGCAACCAGTGACAAGCCGTTGTGCAATTGCACTCGAAACCCAAAGGGATCTGACTAGATACTAAAGTTTTATGAAACTACCATTGGCCATTTAGAACAAAAAGCACGTTAATGTGGCACAACGTATAGACGGCCGTAAGAACAGTGCAAGTTGTCACTCGTAACAAATGGTGCTGCGGGCAGACAGCAAAAAATTCAGCATGTCGGCGAACATCTGCTCTTGTGTTTGATACTGATACTGTGTTTTGTTTTTGTTGTGGAATATGCTGTAACTTCACTTTTGTGTTCCAGATAAAAGGCGCATCTCGTTGCCATGATATTAATTTATTGTAACGCAAGCAATGAAAACACATAAATTTCAGTGAAATTCGGACGATGTGCAAGTTAATCAACAGACTCTGCCGCGTGCGCAACCAGTGTGGACATCAGAAAGGTTGACTGAAACTGTATACAAACAAATGAATTTCTGGTCGATAAGCATGCGTAGCTGAGCGAACAGCATATTTCGTTGTTACACAGATGGCCTATACTCTGTCTATGGTAATATCTAAAACTTCTTTTTTTTGAGAATTTTATTGTTCGTTAAACTCAGCCAATTTACAGTACCCTACGATGAAAAATTAACAGCTCCGGTCGCTAATAACGGTAGGTGGTTCGAATGGTTCAAGTGGCTTTGAGCACTATACGACTTAACTTCTGAGGGTTATCTGTCCCCTAGAACTTAAATCTACTTAAACCTAACTACCCCAAGGACATCACACACATTCATGCCCGAGGCAGGATTCGAACCTGCGACCGTAGCGGTCGCTCGGCTCCAGATAGTAGCGACTAGAACCGCACGGCCACTCCGGCCGGCTAACGGTAGGTGTGGCTGAACCAGTGACAGTGCAGTGGTCATCACATGCCCCTCCATATAAACCATCCGATCCGATAGCACCTTTGGGATGCCAATAAGCAGTTCTTGGCACGACGGAAAATAACGGAGGGGCGGTGGAGAAAACCTTAATGTAATACACAAGAGTAGTTACCAATAGTCTGTATGAGACCAGATAACGATCTTAGGGTCAAAGTCACCTTATTCCGTGAGGCCCAGTCCAAGTCTCAATCAGATTCATATAGCGTAACAAATACAGGACATGCAATTAATTTCAAAGATTGAGGGACATTGAGACACGTGTTAGCTTATCGATTTTTGCCATTTCTGGTATCACCCACTTACCAGCACCAGATATTCATCAGCCTGTAGAAAAGTGATATCAATTTAGGCAAAATCAATCGAGAGCAACAGTATATGATACGTGTCAAGGCACCGTTTGACTGACACATTTCAAAGCGAGCTGCATACGACTAACTACAGTGATTTTGACAACCAGGGATCGTCAACTAATCCCAAAATAACGAAGTTGTTGAATTTCTCTCACAGAGCCATTCGTGATTCGATAAAATTTTTAAAATACTATCAATGATCTTATACAATGTAATTAAATATATATAATTAAAACAGTCTTGATCGCAAATTTCTTTTAATTGTAGTGACCGGCTTCAATCCTTAAGGATCATCTTCAGTCTCCAGTCCTGAGACTGGTTTGATGCAGCTCTCGATGCTACTCTATCCTGTGCTAGCTTCTTCATCCCCCAGTACCTACTGCAGCCTACATCCTTTTGAATCTGCTTAGTGTATTCATCTCTTGGTCTCCCTCTACGATTTTTACCCTCCACGCTGACCTCCAATACTAAATTGGTGATCCTTTCATGCCTCAGAATATGCCTCACCAACCGATCCCTTCTCCTATTCAAGTTGTGCCACAAACTTCTCTCCAATTCTGTTCAATACCTCTTCATTAGTTACGTGATCCATCCATCTCATCTTCAGCATTCTTCTGTAGCTCCACATTTCGAAAGCTTCTATTCTCTTCTTGACTATACTATTTGTCGTCCACGTTTCACTTCCAGACCTGGCTACACTCCATACAAATACTTTCAGAAACGACTTCCTGACACTTAATGTATACTCGATGTTAACAAATTTCTCTTCTTCAGAAACGCTTCCCTTGCCATTGCCAGTCTACATTTTATATCCTCTCTACTTCGACCATTGTCAGTTATTTTGCTCCCAAAGTAGCAAAACTCATTTACTACTTTAAGCGTCTCATTTCCTAATCTAATTCCCTCAGCATCACCCGACTTAATTCGACTACGTTCCATTATCCTCGGTTTGCTTTTGTTGCCGTTCATCTCATATCCTCCTTTCAAGACACTGTCCATTCCGTTCACCTGCTCTTCCAGGTCCTTTGCTGTCTCTGACAGAATTACAATTTCATCGGCGGACCTCAGAGTTTTTATTTCTTCTCCATGGATTTTAATACCTACTCCGAATTTTTCTTTTGTTTCGTTTAGTGCTTCCTAAATATACAGATTGAATAACATCGGGGATGGGCTACAACCCTGTCTCACTCCCTTACCAACCACTGCTTCCCTTTCATGTCCTGGATTCTCATAACTGCCATCTGGTTTCTGTACAAATTGTAAATAGCCTTTCGCTCCCTGTATTTGACCCCTGTCACCTTCAGAATTTGAAATAGAGTATTCCAGTCAACACTGTCAAAAGCTTTCTCTAAGTCTACAAATGCTTAATCTATTTTCTAAGATAAGTCGTAGAGTAAGTATTGCCTCGCGTGTTCCAACATTTCTACGGAATCCAAACTGATCTTCCCCGAGGTCGGCTTCTACCAGTTTTTCCATTTGTCTGTAAAGGATTCGCGTTAGTGTTTTGCAGCCGTGGCTTATTAAACTGATAGTTCGGTAATTTTCACATCTGTCAGCACCTGCTTTCTTTGGGATTGGAATTATTATATTCTACCAGATGGTAGAGTTTTGTCATTACTGGCTCTCCCAAGGATGTCAGCAGTTCTAATGGAATGTTGTCTACTCCGGGGCCTTGTTTCGACTCAAGTCTTTCAGTGCTCTGTCAAACTCTTCACGCACTATCATATTTCCCATTTCACCTTCACGTACTATCCTGTGTATAAAAGATAATCACATTTCCGTTTTAGGCAAAATACTTGTTTGTATATCTAAGCGATCGTCGACGGAATACATTATTATACAGATCCGTGTTTTCCGCATATGTCTGAACCACGCTGGCAGTTTCCCGCCGCTTTTCTGGTACGGGCATCAGTGTACTTTTTTGATGCGGCCCACCACGATTTTTTCTCTAGTACCTCTCTCTTCATTTCGGAATAACACCAACGCCAAACCTCTTCACTTATTTTATGTATGCAGTCCAATTGTTGTCTTCCCATACACTTTTCGCCGTGTACAACTCTCTCTAGTCCCGTACCGGATATTTCCTGGTATTTTAACACTTCTTCTGTATCACAGCCCTTCTTCTCGTCGAAGTTCCCCGTCGTTTCTCCTGGGAGACATCTTATTACTTATGAGCCTACTTAGTTTTGAGCATCCTATTCTTTCGATCAAAATGACATACTAGTAAGCGCAATTGTGACAGAATGGATGATTTTGCTTATGTCTTTTTTTTTAATTTGCCTTCTTATCTCATCGCACTAATTCTTAATACTAACTTGCTAAAAATTCGGCAATAAACTGCCTAAAGCATCGACGTGTACAAACCATTTTAGAGTCGCCCGGTGTGGCCGAGCGGTTCTAGACGCGTCAGTCTGGAACCGCGCGACCGCTACGGTCTCAGGTTTGAATCCTGCTTCGCGCATGGATGTGTGTGATGTCCTTAGGTTAGTTAGGTTTAATTAGTTCGAAGTTCTAGGGGACTGATGACCTCAGATGTTAAGTCCCACAGTGCTCAGAGACATTTTAGCCACTTAGAATTCGCTATTTACGCAAATATGAGAAACAGTAGGCCGGCCGGAGTGACCGAGCGGTTCTAGGCGCTACAGTCTGCAACCATGCGACCGCTACGGTCGCAGGTTTGAATCCTGCTTCGCGCATGGTTGTGTATGATGTCCTTAGGTTAGTTAGGTTTAAGTAGTTCTACGTTCTAGGGGACTGATGACCTCAGAAGTTAAATCCCATAGTGCTCAGAGCCATTTCAACCATTTGAGAAACGGTAGACCGCAAAAACATCCTACTTCAGCATGTTGTAAGAGCCAGATTTGCGGCAGTCTCCCACGCAAACCCTACGAATTGTCTGCACAGATGTGACGTGCGTCCATAGATTTGAGCACCTCTGCTCAAATTTCCAACTTCAAGGTTTGCGCACATCTTGTATATGCACAAGTCAACTGTGGACACACTACATTCTGCCTGCGCAGACACGCTGTGTGCGGACATTTGCGGAAAAAGATCGCTGCGGCTGGAGCAGCCCTTTTTTTTATTTTATTGTGTTTCGGGCCCCGCCGATGCAGCCATCTGAAGCCTGATGTCAGTTATGAGGACGTGAATGTAAGGGGACCAGAACACCCAGTCCCCGAGTGGAGAAAATCTCCGACCCGGCCGGGAACAGAACCCAGGCCTCTTCGGCTATTAACGTGAGCGCTGACAGCGCAGCTACAGAGGCGGACCGGCGGCCTTTAGAGAGCAGCGAGCACAAGCCGGCTGTTGCGGTGCTTCCTCCGGAATGTCGAGGTGGAGCTGCCAACTCGGAAGTAGCAGCGGTGTCCGGGAGCAGCGGTGGTGGGGCGGCAGCAGAGCCACCGGCAGAGGGGGGGGGGGGGGGGGGGGGGGCAGGCCGCGGCCTCCCCAGGGAGGCGGCGGCCAGATTAATCTGCTGCCGGCCGCCGCCTCGCATTACTCTTCACGCCACAGCGCGGCACTGCAACGGCACGGCACAGCACAGCCAGAGAGCGTGCCGTCTGCCCTGCTCACTGCCGACACCGGCGGCCGCGTGCTTCCTGCACACCTACGTGCTTACCGAGCCGACACTTCCCAAACCCCTCATCTACATTCACATCTACGTACATACAACGCAGGCCACTGTACAGTTAATGATATTCATGGTGAATCCTTCCCGTCTCCTTTATACCTCTTTTGTTAATGATACCTTCCCTTTTACAATAACCTATAGATATCTATCTCTCGCTTAATAATAACAAATGAAATCTTCCCTTTGAAATATATTCTCTTTCTCAATCTGCGTATTAAAAGTGATTTTGTGATTATTTCGAAGAAACGTAGAATGTGTCGTCGTCGTGACCCTCAGTCGTTATCTGCAATAACTCAAAACTGTTCCTTACCTTTTCTTACTGTTACTGGATCGCCATCTGACTGCTACATCGAACTGCGACATGAACATACCTACTCTGGTTTACTATACTCTTAACTGCTGGTGGGCTGTCATAATAAGTGGCTGTATTTATTACCAAAGCTGACGTTATTCTTTAGTTAATTTGACTGAAGTTACGTAATTCATAGTTGCACTTTTTCTTGACAACATTAAAATGTTGCAAAGTTTTCTTTGATGGTTTTTGGGATGGATTAAAATTAGAAATGCAATATTGCTGGCAAAAGGTAATTATATTCTGAATGAAATGATTTTACAAACGTTCAGATGGGACTTACTTTTTACAATAATCTGACAACTAGCAATGCGCAAACATACCTTCAGTAGTCTTGAATTTCTCAAAAATTTAATTCAATAATATTAGTTCCTCTTATTACAATAGTTAGCTGATGTCTCTGTACATCCGGTTATAATCTCTTAAAATCATAGCTAGTGTCTGGCAGGCTCACCGCTCCTCTCAACCTCTCGCTTCAGACCTGCTACCGACTCGCTTCACTTCTCGCATATTACTGACTTCCTACGAACGCTAAAGTGCGGTCTCTCCTGCCAACAATGCTTTCTGGTGCAGACAATCCCTGCAACCATTACAAAATGTATCAATGCGCGGTCTTTCCCACTCTTTTCTTAAAATGTATCCATACGCCGTCTCTTTTTAAAATTTATGTCGATGTGCGGTCTCTCTTGCCAACAATACTTTGGTGCAGACATTCCCTGCTACCACAATTATTTCCAACATGACAAATATTAATTATTCCTATTTCACCCTATTAATAAAGTATAAACATTTTTCATAAATTAGGGTTTGACAATAGACAATAGAAATATACACGTCTTACAACGGTCAGGAAGGACTGATTAGATACGTTTTGCTAATAAGCAGTAAATCTTCCCCAAAGCATCGGCAGCATGCTGCCTCATTCCTGCTGGCCCTAGTTATTTTCAAATTTGTGTACTCGACGTTCTGTCCCAAATACCTTGTGATAAACTGAAAGTGAACGCACTTCGTACCCCTCGATCACAGTGTAGACATTACTATGTAGTACCGTTATTGCTCCAAGATAACCGGTCTCAACAGTTTTATGGTGCCATCATCTGATCTTATGAAACTTGTTACAAGACATTCACGTTACATTATATGACGTCAAAGCGTGAGAGGCGCTCCCCACATACCCATGCCTTAATAAAAATCCAGTTGATAAAATGTACGCAGTTGACAAAATACATATAGTTTCCAAGATGCTAATCCAGGCGGGTGTAAAAATGAATGTGCGCAACGTAAAATAATAAACCCTAAAATGATGATTTGGCCCTCTCTGACTACCCCATGAAGCAGATCTTAGGATCTCTTAATGCTCTTTTTTTTTTACATGTAAATTACAAGTTTAACATAAAAGAATGATGAAGGCAACTAATACTACTAAATGATAAATTTAGTTGTTCAATATATACTTATTATAAACTAAAATCAACCCTTTAAGTACAATTGTCTATATTTCCTAACTAAAATTATTAATCAATTGCCCTACTCTGCCCTTATTATGACTGCACGGTCTAATATCACTAACGCGAAATGAATGACATCATCTACGTGTCAAACACTAGAAGACACTACTTTCAAAGATGATGTACGATGGTGTGGGACGTCAGTGGAAATAAACTAACGTGATCACAGCTGTTTAGCTTTATAGCCCTAATAAGCCGTGGCAATTTGCGATATCACCGTATGTATTGCTTCCGGTGCGTCGAAGTGATGGTTCTCGTACTCGTCTGTGACGATGGAAGAACCCCAGCCACAAATAAACTCTTTCGAACATTAGGACGGCAGAAGGCGGTCCTCTGACGTATTCTAATAATGGCTTCTCCTCTCTGTGTGAGAAACGCCAACTCCTAGCCACAAGGACAGAGTTTAAATAACGTCTCAATGTAAGTATATGCAGAAGAAGTGCTCTCAAAAACTGAACAATACGTACTCAACGACGACTTCCAACCCGGAGGCGAAGTCTAGAATCGTATAACTTCGCAACAGTACAGTGCCCAACCGTTGTAACTATAAGCTCTCTTGAGAGCAAAGATAGCAAGTCCGTCTGCAACAACAAAGCTCATACTGAGCGACCGTCACACACGGGCGCTCAAAAACGCAAGACATCTTCCTCTCCACCGCTGATTTCCCAGCAAGGCTCGGCTCCCCACCCACATAATTCCGAAAACGAATCATATTCCTGAAACCATGGAATATTCTCCGTCTCTACAGATTTTTCCGAACGCCGACCAACCATATGTTAGGCTTTTGTCATCCAGCGCGGAAAGTTTGCGATGAAAAACCTATACTCGTACAATGGAATGCTTCTGAGTATAAAATCCTTGGAAATAACCAATCCTGCGTGGTTTCCGAGTTGCCGCTTCCTCGTTCCTCTCACTTGCGTCCAAGATTTGCAGAGTTCCTGGTTATCCTTCCGGTCCTGCCACAACAGCGCCCAGCCGTCACCCTAGTGTGTTCCAGAGCTCAGGTGACACGACGTCCGTCTAGCTACTTTCTGTTTCTAAGCAGGACCAACACCTGTGCGAGCCTTCCACCCACAGCTTGACTTCTGCCTGCCATTTCATCTCAACTGGCGTTCCAACCTCTACTAGTAATGGCACTCATTCGTTACACCGTTCTGATAATAAAGGCAATCCGCCACCTTTCATGGAATAAGCGTCAACAATTATTTACAAGTAGTACGTGACAATGTCAGTCTTCCTTAAATATTCATATATACGATGTACAACCTATCAAATGATACCTAACTGTGGTTGTAGTTCACGGCAAACTATGTAGATGAGTGCTTGTAAGGTGCGGAATTACAGTCACCTTACAAATTGATAAAATGCACGCAGCTGATGACATACCTACATCGCCGATGCTTTTTGCTGGCGAATACATGATCCTCATAAGCTTGTGACGCTCCACTAGCAGTATACTGTTGTGCAACAAACTTGTAGAATCATGTTCGCCACCAGTAATGGACGATATAAGAATGTTATCAACTATGTGAATTTTATCAACTGGATTTCACCAGAACATGTGTATGTGGGGAGTTCCTTTCATGCTTTGACTTCAAGTAATGTAACATGGCAATTTTGTAACAAGTTCATTAAGATCAGATGATGGCATCGTAAGACTGTTGAAACCGGTAGTCTTGGAGCAATAACGGTGTCTACACTGTTAACGTAGCGTACGAACTATGTTAATTTTCAACCGTACCGACCGCCTCAGAGCACAGCCTGTTTACCTTATATGATATATTATTGTACCTTCCCACGGTTGTAGACTGAAATGGAAACCAAAAGAGTGAGCATCCACTAGATCCTTTCAATTGAAAGCGCAACTCCGCAGCTCGCTGTAGACCACATCGTAGCCACTGAATAAAAGTTCCCTAAACTACCACTTCCCCTTCTGCCGCAAGCATAATTCTACCTCAGCTCGCTCCACACCATACTAATACCGCACTCAGAGCTACCAACAATTGTTCAACTTCAATGAATCAGCACTGTCAATTGTTGCAAAGGTATTTATTGTTACAGTCTTTTTTCTCGTCATATACCCGTTGTTATTGCTATTTTTATAGTCACTTCAGATGTCATCCGTAATGTTATCCACATATTGCATCTCCTACATCGAAACCAATAATGAAACTAACCGTCATGTCTGTCTGTTTGCACACACTTATCTCCAAAACTGCTAGACGAATTTTCATGGGTTTTTATAGGTAGCTTGAGCGTAGCTTGTGGCAACATTCTTTATTTCATCAAATTAAAATTACGGAAATAAATTAACAATCGTCGTAATGTTACAGTATTCTGCTTAGCTTAATAGTTCGGATGTTTACCTTAGTGACATGATCGCCATGGCATAGTACAGCAAAATACCAATGGATGGCACTTGTAGGGAATCAGCCTACTCACGCCGTATAAAATTCACAGCAGTCTTTCCATTGTGTGCCATCAGTCCGCTGTAACTAAACTCTGACGTCATAAGTGTTGCACAATACTTTAAAAATCAATTAAATAACCTGAAACATTTCTAGCATGTCAGGAGTAATCAATATGTGTTGAATATCAGTTCAATAACATTAACCATTTTCCATATTTGGACGTTTTTCTGTAAAAATCATTGGCGCGACATAAAAGAGCTAGAAACTTAAAATGTATATTTAGATTCATTTTGCATAATAATTTAGTAGAAACAGTGTTGTGGATCCCACAAATTAAAATTTTAGTTGAAATTCATAATTTTCTGGTTTTTGTCTTAAAAATTAAGGAAACAAGATAGATTAAGTAGGTGAATAAATAAAGCTAGGATGTTTAAATTTAAGTAGAAGGGAGATACGCTACAATCATAAAGATGTGAGAAGTTTCAACTGAATAACTATAAAAGTATAGCGATAGCGTATCTTCAAAGGGCAAGTTCAGAGCTCGTCTACAGCGTGTAGTGTAATTAAATTAATTCTCTCGCCCAAAATATTGGACTTAGCCACGTCATACTTTTATTGTGATTACTTACCTGTGTGCTGATTGCACATTTAAATTAAAAGCTTCATTGGCCATCAGCAAAGGAAGCAATGATTTATTTAATAACTTAAATTGGTGCAATACTAGCCCAGCGGCTAGTCGGGACAGCGAATTTAATCAAGCGTTCCCTTAGCCGTCCGCACCGCGGCTTTATATGTAAGAACGCTGCGCGAGAAAGGAAGGCCCCAGTTCTCTCCAGACGCTGATTATCGCACCATCTGTGCCGGGAGTCGCGTCGCGTCGCTACCATTTCTAGAAACAGCCTCGGATGCCGTAATAAGTTACTCGGGATACGCGTAACCATGAAATATATCTTCAGTTCGCGTATGTCGTATTTTCACGTGCCACCGTGGGACAGACATTCTACCATTATTTAGCGTGGAATTTGATGAACATTATCATCAAATTATGGCGAGCATTCACTTAAGCATTTAATTTGAACAGTTATAGTTGCATGAGCGCATTAGACTCTGAACTGCTCTGGTAGTTGGATTGTGTGGATTCTTTTTGGTCTGTGACTTTCAGAATATAGTGAACATTTTTGAAAGAATCGTGTTTGATTATGAATCCCAGACAATCGCCTAATTCCTCAGAGCTATAAGCTGTAGGTGTAAGTGTATTTCTCAGTTGAAGTGGGCACTAGGAATTCTAATTACAGGCCTCACGTTTTGCTAATCACTTTCTGGTTGCCAATATTGAAGTTAGAGAGCCAGTGTTGAGAACGGCAAACAATAACATTAATTAAATCATAGGAACATTTCAATAACAATAAATTCCTCCCGCCGCCCCAAATATAGGTGCATCGTTGGGAAAGACATTCCACAAAACATTTATTCAATCATATAAATTCCACACGCCCCCACATATGGTGCATCGGCCGGGAAACAGAGTAAAAGTGAAAATGATTTTGAAATATTCGGAGATGGGAGTGAAATGCGACACGCAACTGAGTAATAGAACAGTGATAGTGTTACGTGTGCATGTGGATGACGCAATTGGATTAACAACGCATCTGGATTGAAGGAGCTGGCACTGAGTCTAGCGGCGCTGCAGGCATCGCGAGAAGCCAGTTTCGTCTCACCGCAGCAACCGGTGCCGCGCCTGCAGTTGCGGGCCACGCAAACACACAGCAGCCGTCGGAGTTCCGTCTGCAGTTCAAAGCGCCGCGTCGCATCAGTAATCCTGGTACGCCGCGCCGGCAATGCCATTCGTCGTGCAGAAGGAACTGAGTTAAGTGAAAAGCTGTTAAAACTTTTACTAACCTGCACTTAAAGACTGTCGGTGATGGAACTGCCAGAAGAAACCGAGGTTAAACTTAAATTAGAACCTATGTCTGTTGTGGGAACTGTAAATCCAGACAGCGGTTCAAGTGTTAATATGTATGAAAATAGTAATGTTAAAGTGAAATATGAAGTATTGTCTCCTGACAGTAGTGTGAAAAGGGGCAAAGATTCAATAATAGAGACCCCTGTAGTAAAGCAAAAATCAGAAATTGTTAATTTATTGGATGATAGTTTATCTGATGAATTAAAAATGAAACAGTCATCAGAGATGGTAGAGTTGAAACAGGAGAAGTTAGATATGACTGATCAATCAGAAGATTCATTTAGTTTTTATGATCCTTGTGTTGGAGCTAGTTTTTCGTCACCTGAGTGTGATAAAAAGTCAGTTAGTGAGCAACCCAAAGATACTGGGGCTATGGATTGAAATGTAATACTACAAGCAATAGCTGTCAGTAATGCTAGAATGACAGCTGAATTAAAGTCTGAAATAACTGAGGTCAAGAGCAGTAATGCTGAATTAAAGTATGAGATTGTGGCCACCCAAACTAATTTTAATAAATGGTTTGAGGCAATGGACAATAAATTAGAATTCAATAAAGCTGAACTAGAAACTTTCTTCAAGGCTGGTTGCAATAAGTTGAAAGAGGATCTGGACAGTTTGAATTATAAAATTGATTACAATCATGAGGATATTAAGAAAAAAGTTGCTCAACAATTTTCTGAAATGTATAAAACAGTAAAATCCGAAGTTGCTGAGGTTCGCAAAGACTTCCAAATGGAAGATGCGAAGCTGGAGCACAAGTTAACAGAAAAGATAGAGGCGGAGTCTGAACTGTGCTCAGATAGGTTTAAAGATGTTAATATAAAAGTAAACATATGTCAAGCAGAAGTAGATGCAATCAAAACTGATACTACTCATATTGTACAAAGAGTAGATAATGTTGAAATGAGAGTAGAAAAAAATGGTTCAAATGGCTCTGAGCACTATGGTGCTCAACTGCTGTGGTCATTAGTCCCCTAGAACTTAGAACTACTTAAACCTAACTAACTTAAGGACATCACACACATCCATGCCCGAGGCAGGATTCGAACCTGCGACCGTAGCAGTTGCACGGTTCCGGACTGCGCGCCTAGAACCGCGAGACCACCGCGGCCGGCAAATGAGAGTAGAAAATATTAGTTCTAACATTGAGAGTAAAGTAGCTTCAATAGCATCTGGTAATGATAGTATACAACAAGTTGTAACCGCAAACGCCGCTTTTATCGGGTGTCGGCAGTTCTTGCGGTTCGATCCAGACAAAAATATCCACCCGCTAGATTTCTGGAACGATTTTGAAGATGTGATTCCACCAACTTGGTCTGAACGAGAGAAAATTTCATTTATTAGAAGTCATTTAGCAGGTGACGCCATGCGTTGGTCACCTGATGTTATGTTGAAGTGTAAAACATTAGCGGAATTTAAGACAGCTTTCATTAATGAGTATTGGTCTAGCAATAAGCAAAATGAAATGTTGAGAGAATTTTGGAGTGGAAAACGCTTCAATGTAGGCAAGGAGTCTATTAAAGAGTTTGTCAGGTCATGGATCTCACGTTTGTCACATTTGGCCGAAAAGCTAAAACCTTAAATGATAATACTAGGTCTTGAAGTCAAACTGCCATGGTATTGGCAAACTAGAATTATATCTTCCCTAGGGACAATCTGGATCGTTTCATTGAATATTTGGAACGTGTAGAACGTGTTGCTGCCAATGAGGAGCAAGCATGGAATAACAGAAATGGTAATAACACTAGTAGTAATTTTAAGAACGATCAGAATGGCAATTTAAACATCAGAACAGTAGGTGTTCGCCATCCTAAGAGAGGTAGGAACTGGAGAAATAATTATCAGAACCAACAATGGCATCCAAATGATAGTAATTTTGTTCCGAACAAAATTATGCAGGTAAAAAACAGTGCGGAAAGCAATGCTATGCCAGTTAACTATAATGGGAATAAAGGAAACAGTAGTAGCCCGAGGCAGGAAAACTAGTTCCCGTCTATGAGGACACTGGCGCTCACCAGGCGGTTACTTTTCCTAAGACAGTAATTACAATAATTGGTAAGACAGATCAGAATACTCAGACTGAACATGTGGATGAGGGGTCGGTAGCATCTAAGGATACAGCAGAAATATTAGATCACTCACAGTATTTGATAGATACCGTGTTAGAGACGCTTTCTAAGTGGGAAGAGAAAGAGAAGGAGCAGCAGTGTAACGGTAGGGAAGAGCTACAAAATACTGTATTGTCAGGTGAAGAAGCAGAAGAAATTCATGCTTATATTTACGATGAGGATGATGTGCTCTTATCTAAAGTGCCTGTGCAGGATGTTGATACTGTACCAATAGATTTAGGACAGGAGGTAAGTGAGAATGTAGAGGATAGCCTGTTGGGGGTCGATGAACCCAGTAGCTGTGACTAGTTGTCACTTGAGAAGGAACCTGACGATAATGATGAAAGTGGTTTAGCTGTAACTAGTGTTATGCCCGGTCTGGAGACGCAGAATCGCTCAGACTACAGTAATTTGGGTCATGTTCAGCAAACTAAATGTAATGAAGTCGTGTGGTGTTTCGATTTGAAATTAATAGGCCGACTGGAAAAGGCAGCTGAAAATATAATTCGGGAAACCCCTACACACTTTGACCTAAATGTAATGAAGACAGATGTCAATCAACTTTAGTTGGAGACGGATCCAAAAGGAGCTATTGGATGAGTTTGAGAAACCACCTGTACAAACTAGAATAAGCCACCCTATAATAATAGTGAATGTGTTGGTATCAATGTACATTGTCTCTTAGTCAGTGGAAGTGAGGTGAGTGCGATATCTCAGTCCTTCTTTGATGCATTACCTGGTAAAGACAAACTTACAGTAATGAGGGTAACAGGACTAAGAATAATTGGTGCTACTGGCAAGGTGTCAAAAACGGTAAAGCAAGAAGCTTTGCTGCCCTTTAACATTAATGGTAATTTAATTGATCATCCATGCTTAATTGTAAACAATCTCAGTATTTAATTGGCATAGATTTCTTGTCGAAATATAAGAATGTTGTTGACTTTGAAAGAAGCCAGTTAAAAATGGTCTTATCCATAACTGGAGTAATTACAGTACCTTTTATTGATAAACATGTAGTAACTAATGATGAGACTTGGGAGCTGCCTATACGAGTTCTGAAAAATAGGAGATATTGGGACGAAGGTGTTAATCTTAGTAAATACCAAGGACCTTTCAGAATCATAGGAAAACCACATGCCAATGCATATAGGCTAGAGTACCCTAAGAGTAAAAAGCCAATAGGTCTCAGGAACATGATCGACCGAAAGAAGTTCATAGGTATCAGATAGATTATATACTGGTACGACAGAGATTTAGGAACCAGGTTTTAAATTGTAGGACATTTCCAGGGGCAGATGTGGACTCTGACCACACTCTATTGGTTATGAACTGTAGACTAAAACTGAAGAAATTGCAAAAAGGTGGGAATTTAAGGAGATGGGACCTGGATAAACTGACTAAACCAGAGGTTGTACAGAGTTTCAGGGACAGCATAATGGAACAATTGACAGGAATTGGGGAAAGAAATACAGTAGAAGAAGAAAGGGTAGCTTTGAGGGATGAAGTAGTGAAGGCAGCAGAGCATCAAGTAGGTAAAAAGACGAGGGCTATAAGAAATCCTTGGGTAACAGAAGAAATATTGAATTTAATTGATGAAAGGAGAAAATATAAAAAAGCAGTAAATGAAGCAGGCAGAAAGGAATACAGACGTCTCAAAAATGAGATCGACAGGAAGTGCAAAATTTCTAAGCAGGCATGGCTAGAGGACAAATGTAAGGATGTAGAGGCTTATCTCACGAGGGGTAAGATAGATACAGCCTACAGGAAAATTAAAGAGACCTTTGGAGAAAATAGAGCCACTTGTATGAATATCAAGAGCTCAGATGGAAACCCAGTTCTAAGCAAAGAAGGGAAAGCAGAAAGGTGGATAGAGTATATAGGGGTTTTATACAAGGGTGATGTACTTGAGGACAATATTATGGAAATAGAAGATGATGTAGATGAAGATGAAATGGGAGATACGATACTGCGTGAGGAGTTTGATAGAGCACTGAAAGACCTGAGTCGAAACAAGGCTCCGGGAGTAGACAACATTCCATTAGAGCTACTGACGGCCTTGGGAGAGCCAGTCCTGACAAAACTCTACCATCTGGTGAGCAAGATGTACGAGACAGGCGAAATACCCTCAGATTTCAAGAAGAACATAATAATTCCAATCCCAAAGAAAGCAGGTGTTGACAGATGTGAAAATTACCCAACTATCAGTGTAATAAGTCACAGATGCAAAATACTAACGCGAATTCTTTACAGACGAATGGAAAAACTGGTAGCAGCCGAGCTCGGGGAAGATCAGTCTGGATTCCGTAGAAATGTTGGAACACGTGAGGCAATACTGACCTTACGACTTATCTTAGAAGAAAGATTACGGAAAGGCAAACCTACGTTTGTAGCATTTGTAGACTTAGAGAAAGCTTTTGACAATGTTGACTGGAATACTCTCTTTCAAATTCTAAACGTGGAAGGGGTAAAATACAGGGAGCGAAAGGCTATATATAATTTGTACAGAAACCAGATGGCAGTTATAAGAGTCGAGGGGCATGTAAGGAAAGCAGTGGTTGGGAAGGGAGTGAGACAGGGTTGTAGCCTCTCCCTAACGTTATTCAATCTGTATATTGAGCAAGCACTAAAGGAAATAAAAGAAAAGTTTTGGAGTAGGTATTAAAATCCACGGAGAAGAAATAAAAACTTTGAGGTTCGCCGATGACGTTGTAATTCTGTCAGAGAAAGTAAAGGACTCGGAAGAGCAGTTGAACGGAATGGACATTGTCTTGTAAGGAGGGTATAAGATGAACATCAACAAAAGGAAACCGAGGATAATGGAATGTAGTCGAATTAAGCTGGGTGATGCTGAGGAAATTAGATTACACCTAAAGTAGTAAAGGAGGTATGCTATTTGGGGAGCAAAATAACTGATGATGCTCGAAGTAGAGAGGATATAAAAGGTAGACTGGCAATGGCAAGTAAAGCGTTTCTGAAGAAGAGAAATTTGTTAACATCGAGTATAGATTTAAGTGTCAGGAAGTCGTTCCTGAAAGTATTTGTATGGAGTGTAGCCGTGTATGGAAGTGAAACATGGACAATAAATAGTTTGGACAAGAAGAGAATAGAAGCTTTCGAAATGTGGTGCTACAGAAGAATGCTGAAGATTAGACGGGTAGATCACATAACTAATAAGGAGGTATTGAATAGGATTGGGGAGAAGAGAAGTTTGTGGCACAACTTGACTAGAAGAAGGGTTCGGTTGGTAGGACATGTCCTGAGGCATCAAGGGATCACAAATTTAGCATTGGAGGGCAGCGTGGAAGGTAAAAATCGTTGAGGGAGACCAATAGATGAATACACTAAGCATATTCAGAAGGTTGTAGGTTGCAGTAGGTACTGGGAGATGAAGGAGCTTGCACAGGATAGATTAGCATGGAGAGCTGCATCAGACCAGTCTCAGGACTGAAGACCACAACAACAACAACAACAACAACAACAACAACAGGTAGTGAATGAATTCTATAGGGAAGAGGTTGTTCTGTAACCTCTACACAGTGTGGCAGCTGTGCAGTCCCAGCTGTGTGAGATCTTCTTTCCTTTTCAGATTTCACTCATTCTTCATATTTTCTATCCACCTAAAATTTCGACTTCTTCTTTCCAACACATTAAAATCTTCCGATATGACTATCAAGCCATGAGTTCTGTAACCATTCTATCCACCGATTGCTGAAGAAAATACTTAATGTGACAAACCTAACTGTGACATAAACAACAGAGAAGTACAATGTAATTAAGATACAAAGGTATTTGAGTAAGAGGTATGTATAGAACATTGGTAATATTGTAAGCACAAAGCGTTGATTTAATGGAAATGGTCCACCAACAGTAATTTAAAAAAGATATACAAATTCATGTACAAGCAGGATCTGAAGTGGCAGTGAAACCTATTTTATGCTGTAGAGCTAACTAATTAATAGCACAAGAGATTGCTTAGTGCTGTGAAAAATATGCAGATAAGTAGTAAGAATGAACTCACCTTGTGTAACAAGGAATGGCAATGTAATAGAACTGAACAGTGTTTGTGGTTGAGACGTGAAGGACACGTCCCTGAAGTATTTATAAGGTCGGAGCTGGCCATTATTTTGGTGTAATGTGTGACAGGACACATCTACATGTATTGAGGTTATGAGTTGGAGGCGTGGATGCGACCATAGGTACCCTTATGTTAGATGAGACAGAGCAGCTCATGGTGTCCTACAGGTTTAAGGAATTTAGCATTACGCTCGTCCATAATTACTTAATGCACTTTAGTGGTAGGTCGAGAGAGACTACCTGTGGTTCCAGCGTCCGATCGAGTGGAAATGGATTGCTACGTGAGCAAACTAATCAACTGCAATACACTATAGATATGAAATAAATGTGCTATCCTGTGCTTTAAATGTTAATAGAGTGAGTGTTAAATAAGTACATACACTAGCAACATAATTGAGTAACATAATGGCAGACGTGAAACATTATTTATAGCTCAGCATAAATACACTTCGATGAAGTAAGTACATAATTGCAGATGTGGAACTGACACAGCAGCAGAGGACCAATAAGTGGATTTAGTAGTCAACTAATCGTGGTGTGTTTTGAACACTCAGAACTGTACTATTACCACAAGTTACTCACATATACAAAGAAGCTGAAAAGACAACTACTAATCAAATATACTCATACTGTCTCTAAGAATAAGGTAATCGAAGATGAGTCAGTTAAGTAAATAAAATACAGATTTGTCAGGGATGTACCGAGATTTGGTACAAGTTCCGGCCCAGAAACAATAAATTGAGATTAAATAGGATTCATGATTGTATGCCTTGAGCATAAACTTTATCTAGTACGTGACTAACGGCGTTTTGAGCGATTTGTTTATCGATTTAATGACAATTAAGTAACCGCGAGAGTAAAACTGAAGAAGTTCTGGTAACTTTGTTCCAGTAAACATATTAAAAGATAAAATGTGTATATATATCCCCATTTCATTGTGACCCACCCTCAGACATTAAGTGAACAGAGTCTGAGGCACTCTTTTTGTTTGTTCTACAGGACAAACCAGATAATGGCAGCCTGGTAGCTGCGTGAAAGCGTGGAGTGACTTGGACACAACTCACAGTGACCCCTTTCCCCCATGTAATTTAGACTGAACGTGAAGGACGCACAGCATAGCAACTTCCCCTCCTCTACCGTTGTGAATGGAAGTGTAGAACGCCAGGCAAAGCGGCTACAACCACGTGTGTAGAAAAGAAAGTGTTATTTTTGAAATTCTCTTTCAGGTTTAGAAAAGACTGCTAGGATATAATTATCTGTTTATGTATCATGAATAACTATGTTATTTTGTTTGAATTTGTGTATGTAAAAATGTATTAAATGGATTTAAGATTTTCATAATTTTACATATTTTATGTGTTTCTTTGTCTAAGGAAATATCTATGCCAAAGTGTTTCATTGATTCTGCTTAAATTTTGGGTGAATATGTTGCTTAAGAGGCAGTGAATATGATATGCAAGCAATTTAAATAATTGAAGTAGGTAATACGTTTTCTTTTAATATTTCAATATGTTTACATTTCAATTTTAATTTTTCATAGGGAGTTAAGCTGTACTCTTGCTTCCCTTTTTGTAATTAATTTCTTTTCATTTAAATTCAAAAATATTAAGTAGAGGGTGATGTAGGGAAGCAGCTTACTCACGCCGTATAAAATTCACAGCAGTCTTTCCATTGTGTGCCACCAGTCCGCTGTAACTAAACTCTGACGTCATAAATGTTGCGCAATACTTTAAAAATCAAGTAAATAACCTGAAACATTTCTAGCATGTCAGGAGTAATACTAAATCAATATGTGATGAATATCAGTTCAATAACTTTAACCATTTTCGATATTTGGACGTTTTTCTGTAAAAATCATTGGCGCGACAGAAAAGAGCTAGAAACTTAAAAATGTATATTTAAATTCCTTTTGCATAATAATTTAGTAGAAACAGTGTTGTGGATCCCGCAAACTAAAATTTTAATTGAAATTCATAATTTTCTGGTTTTTGTCTTAAAAATTAAGGAAGCAAGATAGATTAAGTAGGTGAATAAATAAAGCTAGGATGTTAAAATTTAAGTAGAAGGGATATACGCTACAATCATAAAGATGTGAGAAGTTTCAACTGAATAACTATAAAAGTATAGCGATAACGTATCTTCAAAGGGCAAGTTCAGAGCTCGTCTACTGCGTGTAGTGTAATTAAATTAATTCTCTCGTCAAAAATATTGGACTTAGCCACGTCATATTTTTATTATGATTACTTACCTATGTGCTGATTGCACATTTAAATTAAAAGCTTCATTGGCCATCAGCAAAGGAAGCAATGATTTATTTAATAACTTAAAGTGGTGCAATACTAGCCCAGCGGCTAGTCGGGACAGCGAATTTAATCAAGCGTTCCCTTAGCCGTCCGCACCGCGGCTTTATATGTAAGAACGCTGCGCGAGAAAGGAAGGCCCCAGTTCTCTCCAGACGCTGATTATCGCACCATCTGTGCCGGGAGTCGCGTCGCGTCGCTACCATTTCTAGAAACAGCCTCGGATGCCGTAATAAGTTACTCGGGATACGCGTAACCATGAAATATATCTTCAGTTCGCGTATGTCGTATTTTCACGTGCCACCGTGGGACAGACATTCTACCATTATTTAGCGTGGAATTTGATGAACATTATCATCAAATTATGGCGAGCATTCACTTAAGCATTTAATTTGAACAGTTATAGTTGCATGAGCGCATTAGACTCTGAACTGCTCTGGTAGTTGGATTGTGTGGATTCTTTTTGGTCTGTGACTTTCAGAATATAGTGAACATTTTTGAAAGAATCGTGTTTGATTATGAATCCCAGACAATCGCCTAATTCCTCAGAGCTATAAGCTGTAGGTGTAAGTGTATTTCTCAGTTGAAGTGGACACTAGGAATTCTAATTACAGGCCTCACGTTTTGCTAATCACTTTCTGGTTGCCAATATTGAAGTTAGAGAGCCAGTGTTGAGAACGGCAAACAATAACATTAATTAAATCATAGGAACATTTCAATAACAATAAATTCCTCCCGCCGCCCCAAATATAGGTGCATCGTTGGGAAAGACATTCCACAAAACATTTATTCAATCATATAAATTCCACACGCCCCCACATATGGTGCATCGGCCGGGAAACAGAGTAAAAGTGAAAATGATTTTGAAATATTCGGAGATGGGAGTGAAATGCGACACGCAACTGAGTAATAGAACAGTGATAGTGTTACGTGTGCATGTGGATGACGCAATTGGATTAACAACGCATCTGGATTGAAGGAGCTGGCACTGAGTCTAGCGGCGCTGCAGGCATCGCGAGAAGCCAGTTTCGTCTCACCGCAGCAACCGGTGCCGCGCCTGCAGTTGCGGGCCACGCAAACACACAGCAGCCGTCGGAGTTCCGTCTGCAGTTCAAAGCGCCGCGTCGCATCAGTAATCCTGGTACGCCGCGCCGGCAATGCCATTCATCGTGCAGAAGGAACTGAGTTAAGTGAAAAGCTGTTAAAACTTTTACTAACCTGCACTTAAAGACTGTCGGTGATGGAACTGCCAGAAGAAACCGAGGTTAAACTTAAATTAGAACCTATGTCTGTTGTGGGAACTGTAAATCCAGACAGCGGTTCAAGTGTTAATATGTATGAAAATAGTAATGTTAAAGTGAAATATGAAGTATTGTCTCCTGACAGTAGTGTGAAAAGGGGCAAAGATTCAATAATAGAGACCCCTGTAGTAAAGCAAAAATCAGAAATTGTTAATTTATTGGATGATAGTTTATCTGATGAATTAAAAATGAAACAGTCATCAGAGATGGTAGAGTTGAAACAGGAGAAGTTAGATATGACTGATCAATCAGAAGATTCATTTAGTTTTTATGATTCTGGTGTTGGAGCTAGTTTTTCGTCACCTGAGTGTGATAAAAAGTCAGTTAGTGAGCAACCCAAAGATACTGGGGCTATGGATTGAAATGTAATACTACAAGCAATAGCTGTCAGTAATGCTAGAATGACAGCTGAATTAAAGTCTGAAATAACTGAGGTCAAGAGCAGTAATGCTGAATTAAAGTATGAGATTGTGGCCACCCAAACTAATTTTAATAAATGGTTTGAGGCAATGGACAATAAATTAGAATTCAATAAAGCTGAACTAGAAACTTTCTTCAAGGCTGGTTGCAATAAGTTGAAAGAGGATCTGGACAGTTTGAATTATAAAATTGATTACAATCATGAGGATATTAAGAAAAAAGTTGCTCAACAATTTTCTGAAATGTATAAAACAGTAAAATCCGAAGTTGCTGAGGTTCGCAAAGACTTCCAAATGGAAGATGCGAAGCTGGAGCACAAGTTAACAGAAAAGATAGAGGCGGAGTCTGAACTGTGCTCAGATAGGTTTAAAGATGTTAATATAAAAGTAAACATATGTCAAGCAGAAGTAGATGCAATCAAAACTGATACTACTCATATTGTACAAAGAGTAGATAATGTTGAAATGAGAGTAGAAAAAAATGGTTCAAATGGCTCTGAGCACTATGGTGCTCAACTGCTGTGGTCATTAGTCCCCTAGAACTTAGAACTACTTAAACCTAACTAACTTAAGGACATCACACACATCCATGCCCGAGGCAGGATTCGAACCTGCGACCGTAGCAGTTGCACGGTTCCGGACTGCGCGCCTAGAACCGCGAGACCACCGCGGCCGGCAAATGAGAGTAGAAAATATTAGTTCTAACATTGAGAGTAAAGTAGCTTCAATAGCATCTGGTAATGATAGTATACAACAAGTTGTAACCGCAAACGCCGCTTTTATCGGGTGTCGGCAGTTCTTGCGGTTCGATCCAGACAAAAATATCCACCCGCTAGATTTCTGGAACGATTTTGAAGATGTGATTCCACCAACTTGGTCTGAACGAGAGAAAATTTCATTTATTAGAAGTCATTTAGCAGGTGACGCCATGCGTTGGTCACCTGATGTTATGTTGAAGTGTAAAACATTAGCGGAATTTAAGACAGCTTTCATTAATGAGTATTGGTCTAGCAATAAGCAAAATGAAATGTTGAGAGAATTTTGGAGTGGAAAACGCTTCAATGTAGGCAAGGAGTCTATTAAAGAGTTTGTCAGGTCATGGATCTCACGTTTGTCACATTTGGCCGAAAAGCTAAAACCTTAAATGATAATACTAGGTCTTGAAGTCAAACTGCCATGGTATTGGCAAACTAGAATTATATCTTCCCTAGGGACAATCTGGATCGTTTCATTGAATATTTGGAACGTGTAGAACGTGTTGCTGCCAATGAGGAGCAAGCATGGAATAACAGAAATGGTAATAACACTAGTAGTAATTTTAAGAACGATCAGAATGGCAATTTAAACATCAGAACAGTAGGTGTTCGCCATCCTAAGAGAGGTAGGAACTGGAGAAATAATTATCAGAACCAACAATGGCATCCAAATGATAGTAATTTTGTTCCGAACAAAATTATGCAGGTAAAAAACAGTGCGGAAAGCAATGCTATGCCAGTTAACTATAATGGGAATAAAGGAAACAGTAGTAGCCCGAGGCAGGAAAACTAGTTCCCGTCTATGAGGACACTGGCGCTCACCAGGCGGTTACTTTTCCTAAGACAGTAATTACAATAATTGGTAAGACAGATCAGAATACTCAGACTGAACATGTGGATGAGGGGTCGGTAGCATCTAAGGATACAGCAGAAATATTAGATCACTCACAGTATTTGATAGATACCGTGTTAGAGACGCTTTCTAAGTGGGAAGAGAAAGAGAAGGAGCAGCAGTGTAACGGTAGGGAAGAGCTACAAAATACTGTATTGTCAGGTGAAGAAGCAGAAGAAATTCATGCTTATATTTACGATGAGGATGATGTGCTCTTATCTAAAGTGCCTGTGCAGGATGTTGATACTGTACCAATAGATTTAGGACAGGAGGTAAGTGAGAATGTAGAGGATAGCCTGTTGGGGGTCGATGAACCCAGTAGCTGTGACTAGTTGTCACTTGAGAAGGAACCTGACGATAATGATGAAAGTGGTTTAGCTGTAACTAGTGTTATGCCCGGTCTGGAGACGCAGAATCGCTCAGACTACAGTAATTTGGGTCATGTTCAGCAAACTAAATGTAATGAAGTCGTGTGGTGTTTCGATTTGAAATTAATAGGCCGACTGGAAAAGGCAGCTGAAAATATAATTCGGGAAACCCCTACACACTTTGACCTAAATGTAATGAAGACAGATGTCAATCAACTTTAGTTGGAGACGGATCCAAAAGGAGCTATTGGATGAGTTTGAGAAACCACCTGTACAAACTAGAATAAGCCACCCTATAATAATAGTGAATGTGTTGGTATCAATGTACATTGTCTCTTAGTCAGTGGAAGTGAGGTGAGTGCGATATCTCAGTCCTTCTTTGATGCATTACCTGGTAAAGACAAACTTACAGTAATGAGGGTAACAGGACTAAGAATAATTGGTGCTACTGGCAAGGTGTCAAAAACGGTAAAGCAAGAAGCTTTGCTGCCCTTTAACATTAATGGTAATTTAATTGATCATCCATGCTTAATTGTAAACAATCTCAGTATTTAATTGGCATAGATTTCTTGTCGAAATATCAGAATGTTGTTGACTTTGAAAGAAGCCAGTTAAAAATGGTCTTATCCATAACTGGAGTAATTACAGTACCTTTTATTGATAAACATGTAGTAACTAATGATGAGACTTGGGAGCTGCCTATACGAGTTCTGAAAAATAGGAGATATTGGGACGAAGGTGTTAATCTTAGTAAATACCAAGGACCTTTCAGAATCATAGGAAAACCACATGCCAATGCATATAGGCTAGAGTACCCTAAGAGTAAAAAGCCAATAGGTCTCAGGAACATGATCGACCGAAAGAAGTTCATAGGTATCAGATAGATTATATACTGGTACGACAGAGATTTAGGAACCAGGTTTTAAATTGTAGGACATTTCCAGGGGCAGATGTGGACTCTGACCACACTCTATTGGTTATGAACTGTAGACTAAAACTGAAGAAATTGCAAAAAGGTGGGAATTTAAGGAGATGGGACCTGGATAAACTGACTAAACCAGAGGTTGTACAGAGTTTCAGGGACAGCATAATGGAACAATTGACAGGAATTGGGGAAAGAAATACAGTAGAAGAAGAAAGGGTAGCTTTGAGGGATGAAGTAGTGAAGGCAGCAGAGCATCAAGTAGGTAAAAAGACGAGGGCTATAAGAAATCCTTGGGTAACAGAAGAAATATTGAATTTAATTGATGAAAGGAGAAAATATAAAAAAGCAGTAAATGAAGCAGGCAGAAAGGAATACAGACGTCTCAAAAATGAGATCGACAGGAAGTGCAAAATTTCTAAGCAGGCATGGCTAGAGGACAAATGTAAGGATGTAGAGGCTTATCTCACGAGGGGTAAGATAGATACAGCCTACAGGAAAATTAAAGAGACCTTTGGAGAAAATAGAGCCACTTGTATGAATATCAAGAGCTCAGATGGAAACCCAGTTCTAAGCAAAGAAGGGAAAGCAGAAAGGTGGATAGAGTATATAGGGGTTTTATACAAGGGTGATGTACTTGAGGACAATATTATGGAAATAGAAGATGATGTAGATGAAGATGAAATGGGAGATACGATACTGCGTGAGGAGTTTGATAGAGCACTGAAAGACCTGAGTCGAAACAAGGCTCCGGGAGTAGACAACATTCCATTAGAGCTACTGACGGCCTTGGGAGAGCCAGTCCTGACAAAACTCTACCATCTGGTGAGCAAGATGTACGAGACAGGCGAAATACCCTCAGATTTCAAGAAGAACATAATAATTCCAATCCCAAAGAAAGCAGGTGTTGACAGATGTGAAAATTACCCAACTATCAGTGTAATAAGTCACAGATGCAAAATACTAACGCGAATTCTTTACAGACGAATGGAAAAACTGGTAGCAGCCGAGCTCGGGGAAGATCAGTCTGGATTCCGTAGAAATGTTGGAACACGTGAGGCAATACTGACCTTACGACTTATCTTAGAAGAAAGATTACGGAAAGGCAAACCTACGTTTGTAGCATTTGTAGACTTAGAGAAAGCTTTTGACAATGTTGACTGGAATACTCTCTTTCAAATTCTAAACGTGGAAGGGGTAAAATACAGGGAGCGAAAGGCTATATATAATTTGTACAGAAACCAGATGGCAGTTATAAGAGTCGAGGGGCATGTAAGGAAAGCAGTGGTTGGGAAGGGAGTGAGACAGGGTTGTAGCCTCTCCCTAACGTTATTCAATCTGTATATTGAGCAAGCACTAAAGGAAATAAAAGAAAAGTTTTGGAGTAGGTATTAAAATCCACGGAGAAGAAATAAAAACTTTGAGGTTCGCCGATGACGTTGTAATTCTGTCAGAGAAAGTAAAGGACTCGGAAGAGCAGTTGAACGGAATGGACATTGTCTTGTAAGGAGGGTATAAGATGAACATCAACAAAAGGAAACCGAGGATAATGGAATGTAGTCGAATTAAGCTGGGTGATGCTGAGGAAATTAGATTACACCTAAAGTAGTAAAGGAGGTATGCTATTTGGGGAGCAAAATAACTGATGATGCTCGAAGTAGAGAGGATATAAAAGGTAGACTGGCAATGGCAAGTAAAGCGTTTCTGAAGAAGAGAAATTTGTTAACATCGAGTATAGATTTAAGTGTCAGGAAGTCGTTCCTGAAAGTATTTGTATGGAGTGTAGCCGTGTATGGAAGTGAAACATGGACAATAAATAGTTTGGACAAGAAGAGAATAGAAGCTTTCGAAATGTGGTGCTACAGAAGAATGCTGAAGATTAGACGGGTAGATCACATAACTAATAAGGAGGTATTGAATAGGATTGGGGAGAAGAGAAGTTTGTGGCACAACTTGACTAGAAGAAGGGTTCGGTTGGTAGGACATGTCCTGAGGCATCAAGGGATCACAAATTTAGCATTGGAGGGCAGCGTGGAAGGTAAAAATCGTTGAGGGAGACCAATAGATGAATACACTAAGCATATTCAGAAGGTTGTAGGTTGCAGTAGGTACTGGGAGATGAAGGAGCTTGCACAGGATAGATTAGCATGGAGAGCTGCATCAGACCAGTCTCAGGACTGAAGACCACAACAACAACAACAACAACAACAACAACAACAGGTAGTGAATGAATTCTATAGGGAAGAGGTTGTTCTGTAACCTCTACACAGTGTGGCAGCTGTGCAGTCCCAGCTGTGTGAGATCTTCTTTCCTTTTCAGATTTCACTCATTCTTCATATTTTCTATCCACCTAAAATTTCGACTTCTTCTTTCCAACACATTAAAATCTTCCGATATGACTATCAAGCCATGAGTTCTGTAACCATTCTATCCACCGATTGCTGAAGAAAATACTTAATGTGACAAACCTAACTGTGACATAAACAACAGAGAAGTACAATGTAATTAAGATACAAAGGTATTTGAGTAAGAGGTATGTATAGAACATTGGTAATATTGTAAGCACAAAGCGTTGATTTAATGGAAATGGTCCACCAACAGTAATTTAAAAAAGATATACAAATTCATGTACAAGCAGGATCTGAAGTGGCAGTGAAACCTATTTTATGCTGTAGAGCTAACTAATTAATAGCACAAGAGATTGCTTAGTGCTGTGAAAAATATGCAGATAAGTAGTAAGAATGAACTCACCTTGTGTAACAAGGAATGGCAATGTAATAGAACTGAACAGTGTTTGTGGTTGAGACGTGAAGGACACGTCCCTGAAGTATTTATAAGGTCGGAGCTGGCCATTATTTTGGTGTAATGTGTGACAGGACACATCTACATGTATTGAGGTTATGAGTTGGAGGCGTGGATGCGACCATAGGTACCCTTATGTTAGATGAGACAGAGCAGCTCATGGTGTCCTACAGGTTTAAGGAATTTAGCATTACGCTCGTCCATAATTACTTAATGCACTTTAGTGGTAGGTCGAGAGAGACTACCTGTGGTTCCAGCGTCCGATCGAGTGGAAATGGATTGCTACGTGAGCAAACTAATCAACTGCAATACACTATAGATATGAAATAAATGTGCTATCCTGTGCTTTAAATGTTAATAGAGTGAGTGTTAAATAAGTACATACACTAGCAACATAATTGAGTAACATAATGGCAGACGTGAAACATTATTTATAGCTCAGCATAAATACACTTCGATGAAGTAAGTACATAATTGCAGATGTGGAACTGACACAGCAGCAGAGGACCAATAAGTGGATTTAGTAGTCAACTAATCGTGGTGTGTTTTGAACACTCAGAACTGTACTATTACCACAAGTTACTCACATATACAAAGAAGCTGAAAAGACAACTACTAATCAAATATACTCATACTATCTCTAAGAATAAGGTAATCGAAGATGAGTCAGTTAAGTAAATAAAATACAGATTTGTCAGGGATGTACCGAGATTTGGTACAAGTTCCGGCCCAGAAACAATAAATTGAGATTAAATAGGATTCATGATTGTATGCCTTGAGCATAAACTTTATCTAGTACGTGACTAACGGCGTTTTGAGCGATTTGTTTATCGATTTAATGACAATTAAGTAACCGCGAGAGTAAAACT
Source organism: Schistocerca gregaria (assembly GCF_023897955.1). Taxonomy (NCBI): domain Eukaryota; kingdom Metazoa; phylum Arthropoda; class Insecta; order Orthoptera; family Acrididae; genus Schistocerca; species Schistocerca gregaria. Next base: position 396,425,315 of record NC_064921.1, on the reverse strand, counting down.
GAAGAAGTTCTGGTAACTTTGTTCCAGTAAACATATTAAAAGATAAAATGTGTATATATATCCCCATTTCATTGTGACCCACCCTCAGACATTAAGTGAACAGAGTCTGAGGCACTCTTTTTGTTTGTTCTACAGGACAAACCAGATAATGGCAGCCTGGTAGCTGCGTGAAAGCGTGGAGTGACTTGGACACAACTCACAGTGACCCCTTTCCCCCATGTAATTTAGACTGAACGTGAAGGACGCACAGCATAGCAACTTCCCCTCCTCTACCGTTGTGAATGGAAGTGTAGAACGCCAGGCAAAGCGGCTACAACCACGTGTGTAGAAAAGAAAGTGTTATTTTTGAAATTCTCTTTCAGGTTTAGAAAAGACTGCTAGGATATAATTATCTGTTTATGTATCATGAATAACTATGTTATTTTGTTTGAATTTGTGTATGTAAAAATGTATTAAATGGATTTAAGATTTTCATAATTTTACATATTTTATGTGTTTCTTTGTCTAAGGAAATATCTATGCCAAAGTGTTTCATTGATTCTGCTTAAATTTTGGGTGAATATGTTGCTTAAGAGGCAGTGAATATGATATGCAAGCAATTTAAATAATTGAAGTAGGTAATACGTTTTCTTTTAATATTTCAATATGTTTACATTTCAATTTTAATTTTTCATAGGGAGTTAAGCTGTACTCTTGCTTCCCTTTTTGTAATTAATTTCTTTTCATTTAAATTCAAAAATATTAAGTAGAGGGTGATGTAGGGAAGCAGCTTACTCACGCCGTATAAAATTCACAGCAGTCTTTCCATTGTGTGCCACCAGTCCGCTGTAACTAAACTCTGACGTCATAAATGTTGCGCAATACTTTAAAAATCAAGTAAATAACCTGAAACATTTCTAGCATGTCAGGAGAAATACTAAATCAATATGTGATGAATATCAGTTCAATAACTTTAACCATTTTCGATATTTGGACGTTTTTCTGTAAAAATCATTGGCGCGACAGAAAAGAGCTAGAAACTTAAAAATGTATATTTAAATTCCTTTTGCATAATAATTTAGTAGAAACAGTGTTGTGGATCCCGCAAACTAAAATTTTAATTGAAATTCATAATTTTCTGGTTTTTGTCTTAAAAATTAAGGAAGCAAGATAGATTAAGTAGGTGAATAAATAAAGCTAGGATGTTAAAATTTAAGTAGAAGGGATATACGCTACAATCATAAAGATGTGAGAAGTTTCAACTGAATAACTATAAAAGTATAGCGATAACGTATCTTCAAAGGGCAAGTTCAGAGCTCGTCTACTGCGTGTAGTGTAATTAAATTAATTCTCTCGTCAAAAATATTGGACTTAGCCACGTCATATTTTTATTATGATTACTTACCTATGTGCTGATTGCACATTTAAATTAAAAGCTTCATTGGCCATCAGCAAAGGAAGCAATGATTTATTTAATAACTTAAAGTGGTGCAATACTAGCCCAGCGGCTAGTCGGGACAGCGAATTTAATCAAGCGTTCCCTTAGCCGTCCGCACCGCGGCTTTATATGTAAGAACGCTGGGCGAGAAAGGAAGGGCTGAGATGAGCAGCCGCGAGAAGGACGTACCTGCGCTTGCTAGCGACGCGAAGGGTGTGGCAGATCGCCGTCCGGCCGCGCTTGCGCCGTCGGCGGCCCCATCTGGCCCCCCACTTATGACGACCAGTGCTATGGCTATGGATTTGGTGGACACAGCTCCGGAAACTTTGAAGACGGCGCTGTCTGTTCCGCTCCCCGATTCTGAAGATGAGAGCTCCACCGCCCCTCAGCCACGCGGACGAAGTGGGAAACAGAAGAGGAGGGCAACAGCCGCGACGTCCGCTGTTCGCAGCTCGCCGATCGAGAAGAGGGCCAAGCAAGATTTCGCCCCTGACGCTGATGGTTTTGTCCCGGCCCGGCGCACTGCAAGACGCATGCAGTCATCGACGACGCTTCCAACTGCCGTCGCCAATTCATTCGACGCACTCGCTGACGCGCCGGACCAGCTGCCGCGCGATCCTGCGCCAAAGAAAGACTCCCATCTCCCGCCGGTGGTCCTCCAGTTTCGGCCGCCCTATGGGGAACTGCAGAAGTTGTTGCGCAGCTGGACAACGGCCGTGTATACTGTGAAGCCTGCCGGACGAGACCTGTACAGGTCATACTCCGAACTGCTGACGACTATCGCTGGGTCACTCAGGAGGCATCTGAGCGTGGTATCCCATTCTATACCCACGCTTCCGCACCTGACAAAGTCTTGAAGATTGTCATCCGGGACCTCCCATTCAACATGGAAGCCGATCACCTGCATCGCGAACTCGCTGACCTGGGCTTCTACATACGGGCAGTCGTGAATATGAAGTCGCCTGAACCGCGCGATGATATGCCGCTCTTCCTGGTCGTCTGCTCCGACACCGCGGAGAACCGCAAACTATACCAATTGACGCGGGTCGCCGACGTTCCGGTTCAGACCGCGCCCCGCCAATCGCCTGCGCGGGGGTCAGCGCCCCGTGGGTACCCAGCGCTCAGCACCGTCAGTCGAGCAGCCCCAGGTGGACTCTCCAAGCGAGTCAGCCACGCCTCCCCCTTCCAGCGACGGGGCCGCGCCGGCTGCCTCCACCGCTGACCTGGCCAACCTCGTCGCGCAACTCACTGCCTTGGTGACCAGTGCTACGAAATTGATTGAAGCCCTGTCGCAGCAACTCACCGCTGCAGTGCCGCTGGCCTCTCCGGCCCCGACCGCTGTCATCACTCACCAGCTGCACCATGGGCAGCGTTAGAAGGCTCAAGGTCGTCGCGTGGAATGCCAACGGCGTCCGCACTCAAGCTTGTCAACTTCGCCAATTTCTTCGAGATGAAGCCGTCGACGTCTGCCTTATCAACGAAACCCACCTGAAGCCTGGGGACGCCGTCAGGGCGGCCAACTACTCCAGCTATCGCACCGATCGACTGACGGCGGGTGGTGGGACAGCCGTTTACGTCCGCAATGGCATTCGTCATCACGTGATACAACTTCCACCACTGGCAACACTGGAGGCCACTGGTGTCGTCGTTCACACCTCGGCGGGCGCCATCACGTTCGTCGCTGCCTATCGGCCGCCGTCTCGTCCACTGGACCCTGCTGACATCAATGCTCTGCTCTCCTTGAGGGGGCAGGTGTTCGTCGCCGGGGACTTCAATAGTAAACATGTCTCCTGGAACTCCAGGATCACCAATGCCGCTGGCCGCTGCCTGCTCCGGGTAGCAGAACGCCACCATGCGCTTGTGGTGGGGCCGTACGATCCGACAATCTTCCCTGCCCGTGGCCTCCCGGATATCGTCAAGGGCATCCCTCATCAGATCACCGCCACGACGAGGACGGCTCTGTCTTCTGATCATGTCCCAGTGGTTTTCGATATCGACTTAGACGCCCTGCAACGGCCCAGGCGAGGCATCTCACTTGCTGGCATCGACTGGGGCAGGTTTCAAACAGCCGTGACGGACTCACTCGCCGCCGCGCCGCCCCCTGCAGCAGCTGGTGCGGACGCAGCACTTCTGCACTTTGCGGCAACCACGATCGACGCTGCCAACATAGCAACGCCGTCCCGACCTCGAACTCCGCCTGACTACTCCCGCCAGCTGCCGCCGGACATCCTTGCGGCCATCACTGAGAAGAACCGGGTCTACCGGGAGTGGCAGCGGACAAGAAATGCCGACACCAAGCGCCTGCTCAACAGGATGCGGCGGGATATCCGGGTCGCCATTGACAACCATCGCAATCGCGACTGGAATAACAAAGTCGCCACCCTCTGTCTTGACGACGGCACGGCCTGGCAGACGACGAAGCGTTTCCTACGCCGCACGCAACGTATCCCTCCACTGCTGGTCAATGGTCAGGCTGTCTGCGAACCAGCTGCGAAGGCTGATGCCCTCGCAGACGTCTTTGAGGCTGCGTTTACGCCGATCGAAGACCCGACCGACGCTGTCCACGACGACCTGGTTGCTGACCGGCTCCCACGCTACTTGGAGGCACGCGACGACGATGACGTCATTGAAGAGACGACGGCGGAGGAGGTGTCGTCCATCCTGCGTGCCCTGAACCCCAGGAAAGCTGCGGGCCCAGACGAGGTTTCCAACACCCTACTCCAGAAGTTGCCGCCGGTGGCTGTCACTCATCTCGCCGCCGTCTTTAATGTAATTCTCCGGTCCTGCAGTTTTCCGCAGTCCTGGAAGCATGCAGAGATCGTGGCGATTCCGAAGATGGGGAAGGATCTGCGTCAGCCCGCGAACTACAGAACTATTAGTTTACTGCCGGCCGACTCCAAGGTCTTTGAAAGGGTGTACATCAGGCGGCTGCAGCGCCACGTTGACGAAGAAGGCCTCCTGCCCGAAGAGCAGTTCGGCTTTCGCAGGGGCCACTCCGCAGTTCACCAACTCCTACGGCTAGTGGAAGATGCGTTCGTCGCCCTCGAGCAGCGCGAGTTCTTCGGCGCGGTGTTTCTGGACGTGTCGCATGCTTTCGACAGTGTGTGGCACCGCGGCCTCTTGTTCAAACTTTTTGAACTTGGGGTCCCGACGTCGCACGTCCGTCTCATCCATTCCTATCTTGCCGATAGGACCTTCCATGTGCGGGCCGCGCATGGCTTGTCCTCCGTCCGCCGCATCAACGCCGGTGTGCCACAGGGCTCGGTCTTGGGGCCACTCCTGTATTCGCTGTATACTTCTGATGCGCCGAAGATCGACCGTGTGCGGCTCGCCCTGTACGCGGATGACACGGCTCCATATACGAGGAGCCTCAATGTCGCCGTCATGCGCCGCCGTCTGCAGCTCGCCGTTGACACCCTGGGCCGTCAAGTGGCGTCTAAAATTCAATGGGGCCAAGACACAGTCCTGATCGTCACCAGGCGACTCGTTCCTGCGGGTCTGCAACCGCTCACCGTCGGTGGCAGCCCTGTCCCGTGGCGTCCCACGGCGCATTACCTCGGCGTCACCATCGACCGCCGACTCACGTGGGTTCCGCACATCCGCGAAGTGAAGGCCAAAGTGCGGAACCGGCTTCGCGTCCTGTACCCGGTGCTGAACCCCGGCTCCCGACTACCACCGCGTCTGGGCATCACTCTCTACAAAGCGCTGCTCCGCCCTGTAATCCAATACGCCGCCGTCGTCTGGGGGAACGCCGCCGACACGAACCTGAAGAAGCTGGAGACACTGCAGAATCGCATCCTTCGGCTGGCCTTGCACCTGCCTTACGATTTCCCCACCGCTCATCTTCACGACATCGCGGAAGTACCTCTGCTCCGTGACCTCTTCCAGGCGGCCGCCCGCACCTTTTATGAACGTGCTGGCCGGTCACACAACACCCAAATCCGGACGCTGGGCCGCAAACTGCCGCGCAGCGTCAACACCCGCTGGCCACACCTGCTCGCTGCATAGCTAGCACTGCAGAACTGTGCTGAGGAGACACCCAAGAAGACATTCTACATGTGACGACGCATTACATCGGCATGCATGGGAGGCAAAGCATTAACTGCTGCGAACTCCATCACACATCGGAGGAAAAGTTATCTCCGTGCAGATCTACGCCGGAAAGGAAGGCCCCAGTTCTCTCCAGACGCTGATTATCGCACCATCTGTGCCGGCAGTCGCGTCACGTCGCGTCGGTACCATTTCTAGAAACAGCCTCGGATGCCGTAATAAGTTACTCGGGATACGCGTAACCATGAAATCAATTTCGAGTGAAATGCTAATTCTGGGATGACTTTAATGATCTATCTTCAGTTCGCGTATGTCGTATTTTTACGTGCCGCCGCGGGACAGACATTCTACCATTATTTAGCGTGGCGTTTGATGAACATTATCATCAAATTTTGACGAGCATTCACTTAAGCATTTAATTCGAACGGTTATAGTTGCATCAGCGCATTAGACTCTGAACTGCTCTGGTAGTTGGATTGTGTGGATTATTTTTGGTCTGTGACTTTCAGAACATAGTGAACATTTTTGAAAGAATAGTTTTTGATTATGAATCCCAGACAATCTCCTAATTCCTCAGAGCTATAAGCTGTAGCTATAAGTGTATTTCTCAGTTGAAGTGGACACTAGGAATTCTAATTACAGGTTTCACGTTTTGCTAATCACTTTCTGGTTGCCAATATTGTTGTTAGAAAGCCAGTGTTGAGAACGGCAAACAATAGCATTAATTAAATTATAGGAACATTTCAATAACAATAAATTCCTCCCGCCACCCCACATATGGTGCATCGTCGGGAAAGACATGTCATTCATTTATTAATAACAACAAAATTCCACCCGCCGCCCCACATTTTGGTGCATCGTTGGGAAAGACATTCCACAAAACATTTATTCAATCATATAAATTTCACACGCCGCCTCACACACTGTTACATTCGTAGTACACCAAAAAGCGAATAGCTGGGGCATTTAGCCTTTTTTATCTCAGTGACATAAGTTTTTATTGACAGGCGTTGAATTTACTGAGCTAGGCTGTACGGACTTACCGATTTCACTTTGTTTATTAGAAACTCATCGAAATTTCCTTGCTTGTTTCGACACGTTTTATTTATATGTGATTTCTTGGCTGGTAAAAACGAATTTATAGACAAAGTGACCCTATGTTGGTTCCATTTTTACCGATTGAGATACAGAATAGACGATACGCAAAAACCTTTCTGTGACTTCTGCTGCGATTCACGAACGTAGAGCTACGAAGTAAGCAAACCACGCTAGTTTTACTGGATAAACATGCCAGTGTGCGAGACATATCGGTAATCAGTGCAATGCCCCACGGAAAACCTCTCGCCACTAAATAGAAAAAACATTACAATGATTTGCTAAGAAATAACCAACTGGCGATATTGATAATTATGCAAAACTGCGTGCAATGTGCCAACGAAATTAACAATACCAGTAGACAAAAGCCAGTTAACTAATACGTCAGATCCATTAATCTGGTGGAAATCAAAGGGGCAAACAATATCTTCATCTGAGCTTACGATTAATTTGAAGCTGCCAACGACATTTAAACGTGTAAGAATATTTTAACAACACACGAAAACCAGTCACTGAAGCAACAAGCGTGTAAAGAATCTCACGATACGTTCCCAAGTGATAATGAATTTCACTGACAGGAAGAAGATGAAGAAACATATACATCTGCGTCTTCTGTGAAGACGCAGTTCGAGAAACATAGTTCTCTGTTCTTTAGTTGCAAAGCAGTTATAACACACGCCTAGCACGCCAGCTGAGAAATAACTATTATTGGCCAAAGATTATAAATCGCTAATTTCTCTAAAACCAGAACGTTTGGTATAGCTTGACATCCAGGAGAAAACTTTTATCTAACCATCACTTAGAAGTGAGCTCAAGGAACGTATTTGTAGCAGAGAATTTGAAAGAGGGCATAAAAAGAAAAACTAAGCTGGCAATTACACAAACTTGTTGACTACTCGAACGTTCATCGAAAACAATCAAGTACGAAGTACACTCCTGGAAATTGAAATAAGAACACCGTGAATTCATTGTCCCAGGAAGGGGAAACTTTATTGACACATTCCTGGGGTCAGATACACCACATGATCACACTGACAGAACCACAGGCACATAGACACAGGCAACAGAGCATGCACAATGTCGGCACTAGTACAGTGTATATCCACCTTTCGCAGCAATGCAGGCTGCTATTCTCCCATGGAGACGATCTTAGAGATGCTGGATGTAGTCCTGTGGAACGGCTTGCCATGCCATTTCCACCTGGCGCCTCAGTTGGACCAGCGTTCGTGCTGGACGTGCAGACCGCGTGAGACGACGCTTCATCCTGTCCCAAACATGCTCAATCGGGGACAGATCCGGAGATCTTGCTGGCCAGGGTAGTTGACTTACACCTTCTAGAGCACGTTGGGTGGCACGGGATACATGCGGACCTGCATTGTCCTGTTGGAACAGCAAGTTCCCTTGCCGGTCTAGGAATGGTAGAACGATGGGTTCGATGACGGTTTAGATGTACCGTGCACTATTCAGTGTCCCCTCGACGATCACCAGAGGTGTACGGCCAGTGTAGGAGATCGCTTCCCACACCATGATGCCGGGTGTTGACCCTGTGTGCCTCGGTCGTATGCAGTCCTGATTGTGGCGCTCACCTGCACGGCGCCAAACACGCATACGACCATCATTGGCACCAAGGCAGAAGCGACTCTCGTCGCTGAAGACGACACGTCTCCATTCGTCCCTCCACTCACGCCTGTCGCGACACCACTGGCGGCTGGCTGCACGATGTTGGGGCGTGAGCGGAAGACGGCCTAACGGTGTGCGGGACCGTAGCCCAGCTTCATGGAGACGGTTGCGAATGGTCCTCGCCGATACCCCAGGAGCAACAGTGTCCCTAATTTGCTGGGAAGTGGCGGTGCGGTCCCCTACGGCACTGCGTAGGATCCTACGGTCTTGGCGTGCATCCGTGCGTCGCTGCGGTCCGGTCCCAGGTCGACGGGCACGTGCAACTTCCGCCGACCACTGGCGACAACATCGATGTACTGTGGAGACCTCACGCCCCACGTGTTGAGCAATTCGGCGGTACGTCCACCCGGCCTCCCGCATGCCCACTATACGCCCTCGCTCAAAGTCCGTCAACTGCACATACGGTTCACGTCCACGCTGTCGCGGCATGCTACCATTGTTAAAGACTGCGATGGAGCTCCGTATGCCACGGCAAACTGGCTGACACTGACGGCGGCGGTGCACAAATGCTGCGCAGCTAACGCCATTCGACGGCCAACACCACGGTTCCTGGTGTGTCCGCTGTGCCGTGCGTGTGATCATTGCTTGTACAGCCCTCTCGCAGTGTCCGGAGCAAGTATGGTGGGTCTAACACACCGGTGTCCTTTTTTCCATTTCCAGGAGTGTATAACATACAGTAATCCACTTTCCCGAAGGCCTCTTTTCCTTCTCTTTGGGGATTGGGGAATGGTGGTATTACGGGAAGGGGGAAGGGGGGGAGGTTCATATCAGCTGCGAAGCATTCTTTTCTTGCACCAACTTCTGGTATGTTGCACGGACAAGAGGCACAGTTTCGATCCTAGTGATTTTGTAGAATTTGTGGGATGTCCTGCGCCTACTGTCAGCTTAACATACCTGAGTATTGCTCATCAGTGTGGGATCCGTACCAGATTGGGTTGACGGAGGAGATAGAGAATATCCAAAGAAGAGCGGCGCGTTTCGTCACAGGGTTATTTGGTAAGCGTGATAGCGTTACGGAGATGTTTAACAAACTCAAGTGGCAGACTCTGCAAGAGAGGCGCTCTGCATCTCGGTGTAGCTTGCTCGTCAGGTTTCGAGAGGGTTCGTTTCTGGATGAGGTATCGAATATATTGCTTCCCTCTACTTATACCTCCCGACATCACGAATGTAATATTAGAGAGATTAGAGCATGCACGGAGACTTTCAGACAGTCATTCTTCCTGCGAACGATAAGCGACTGGAACAGGAAAGGAAGGTAATGACAGTGGCACGTAAAGTGCCCTCCGCCACACACCGTTGGGGGGCTTGTGGAGTGTAGATGTAGAACTAATTTCTCTCAAACCAGAACAATTCAAATGACTTTTGACTCAACAGAAAAGTGTTATCTGAACATCACTTCCCTGCATTCCTTGATGCTTTAGGCTGCTTCTTACCAACTGGTGCCTTCTTTTATTCAAATTATGCCACAAATTTATTTTCTTCTCAATTCCGTTCAGTACCTCGCTGTTGGTTATCCAATCCAGCCATTACTTTTTGATTGCTATTCTTGTCTTGTCTAAACTGTTTGTCGTCCACATCCCCCCATGTCAGTCTTCATTTTTTCTCTGGAGAAGGACTGGCCTAGAGCTGCGATTCATTACTGATGTTGCAGTTATTCGCTGTACCTGCACTCTTGGCGCGTTGCTTTTTGGTCCTGGCCATTGCGTCCCGTAGTACAGCGGACGGAGCTGTATTGATAAGGTTTCGCCGACCGAAGTGCCCGTGCGGTTCTAGACGCTGCAATCTGGAACCGCGAGACCGCTACAGTCGCAGGTTCGAATCCTGCCTCGGGCATGGATGTGTGTGGTGTCCTTAGGTTAGTAGGTTTAAGTAGTTCTAGGGGACTAATGACCTCAGAAGTTGAGTCCCATTCTGCTCAGAGCCATTGAACCATTTTTTTGATATGGATTCCCCCTTGTTTTAAAGTGAAGTCGGCGATGTTTGCCAGCTGTTCGACGTTTCCTAGCAGAGCGGTATCTTAGTGACATAAAGTTTTCCACGCCGATTTAGTTGATCCCAGATGGCGTCGGTCTGAATTTTTGGCATTTTATAACTGTCGCCGTATGTATATGGATAACAACAGAGGATTTACCAACTTGTCATTTTCATTCCTCGTCTCATAGTGTCTTGCACTCATTGTGTTTGTGGTTCCATTACTCCTCTTTTAGTTTCATTAGTGTATTAGCTACATCCATGTATCGTCAACAGTAAAAAGTTGGTTTCTCTGTGTATGAGCATTAATTCTGATCATTGTGGTTTAATTATTCAGCTTGCAGATAAATATCACATGTCGAATAGTTTCGGCAGTGACAAGGTAGTTTGATATCATACCATCTAGTGACATTCATGAAGAACATGTCTGTAGCAGTAGTCTCGAATCTTTTCCCTGCAGTCACAAAAGAACTGATCTGGTTCTTTCCAGTCAACCTGTTTTCGGTCTGCTTCTTCTCTTAATTCTGTCACGTGATCTGTTTCCGGTTGCAAAGACTGGTCTTCCATATTCGTGTATTTTTTTCTCAATTTTTTTTCCCAATAGCATTTGCTTACCATTATTTTGCAGCTTAGCGTGTTTCCCCCTCATGTGTCTAATTCACGATATAATCATACAAACTGTCAACCAGATGTCCGCACGGAATTTGGTAGTCCTTTCAACGGAGAACCTTGCCAACAGTGACGACAGGGCACCTATGAAACAAGGTAGTGTTTGCTGGGTAGCATTACAATCGTTGTGTACATAGTCACAGATGGAGAACTATGGCGCAGCGAAGATGCCTACCAGACTCTCCGCGGTGGAGGGCCATAGAAAGAAAGGAAGCTGGACAATCACAAACTTGTAACGCGATGGCTTAATGTGAATCGTTTTGTTGTTTCTCGGATGTGGCGATAGTTTATAGAGACTGAAACTGTATCCCAAAGACCAGGGCAGGGAAGACCATGTGTGACTTCAGAAAAGAGGACTGTTATTTACTGGGAGGGCACGAGAGTACGTCCTCAGCATCCACTGGACGTGTTGTATCGAGGCAAACCGTGTGCAGAAGGCTTCCGCAAAGTGGCCTTTATTGTCAGAGACCTGCTGTATGTCTACCTATGACGCATCTTCCCAGAAGGGAACATCTAGAGTGGAGTCATCAACATGCCACCTGGACTGTCGAATAATGAGCCAATGTTGTTTTCACAGGTGAGTCCCGATTCAGTCTGGAGAGTGAATCTCGATTGATTCGCATATAGAGGGATCTAAACATTGTGGAAAGAGATCGATGTCGAGGAGGATCCCTTATGGTTGGGCTGGGATTATGTTGAGCACTCGAACTCCTCTCCATGAAATTTTACGGGTGAATGGGCTTCGTTTAACTGCTGTCAGGTATCGTGACGAGTTCTTGGGACCTCACTTGCGAGTGTTGCGAGGTACTGTGGGCCCAGACTTCGTATGATGGACGATAATGCTCGACCTCATAGGACACGGGTGGTTGATTTTTCTTGGAAACGAAAGTTATTGCAATGGCGTGGTATCCTCGTTCTCCCGATTTGAATCCCATCTCTGGGATGCACTAGGGAGACGGCTTGCGTCACGTCGGCATCCACCAGCCACTCTTCAAGATTGCGAGCAGCTCTTCAGGAAGAATGGACGTTATTACCTCAACATGAGACTGATGACATCATTCACAACATGCCCCGTAGATGTCAGGCCTGTATTGCCGCCAGAGTTGGTCTGAACACATTAACCAGTTGTCGGAATGTGCGTGTAAATCCGTTAAGTTGGAAAAACGGAAGAACATTTTTGTCTACCGTTATGCATGTTGCACTTGCTTCCGTACTGATTTCTTTACATTGTTTCTGCTTTACTACCGCTTGTAATCACTGTTTTGTGATAAAATAATAGCATCTTTGCAAAATTTCCGTTTGTTTGCTTTCATTTTGGACACCAGTGTATTTCTCTTGCATCTGGATGATGCGCTTCTCGTAAAGTTCTTCCTTTCTTTCTTGCATTCAGTCAGTTTAGAATGTATCATAGAAATTTGTGCAACTAGCTCGGCCGTATGCCCGTTTCTTACTTCGCCTCCACGGCATAGTCACTGAAAGCGGGTCCTCACCTCTTCCGCTCGTCTTCCGCAGTCGCATCTCCTATACCCATAAAACGTGGTAAACTAACTCCGAAGACGGTATTTCGTATTCGATTCTCGGGCGAGCCAATTTCCTGTGCCTTGTAAGTTACTTGACGCAGCAACATCAATGTCAAGAGGCAGACGTTACCTAGTTATATTTTCCTCCAAATATTTTCAAATTCGCTGACTCATCCAATCATACAGTGATTACCGTGAATTCAAACAAGAAGAGAGCTTTTACCGCTGAGGAACGAATCAAATTATATGTTAACAGGCAGTAACAGCTACCGCAGGCTACTTCTCTAAAATATACTAACAACGAACTGTAAGTAGTGCTAACATGTCCACAACGCTAGTTATGTGAATTACTAAAACATTACTTTATTTATGTGTATTTGTAAGTAATTTAAAAAAATCCACTGGTCTTCCTCTTAAAATATTCAGTTCCTGTTTTTATCAAAAGCGCTACTGCACAAGCTAATTTGTTTGTTAAAGAAAGAAGTTCATTCAGATTTCACCATCGGTAAGGAAAATTTGCAAATCTTATGGTACACAAAACTTTGTTATCTGAGATTTGTTAAAAAACTAGACATTTAATTGTTTTAGTCCATATATTTCACACTTTTATAGCGGTAGCGAACTAAAGCGCTGTAGTTCTTACACACTTTAATTGTTATTTCAGTTAAAAAGATGAAATTGAATTGTGAATACCTCAGTTACAGATAAGAACTTAAGAAAAAAAACTTGAGAAGTGAGATTAGGTGATTGAGGGTAAAGTCCTTCAAAACGCATTTTAACTTGGCCTTTGGTTTCACCACACGAATTGCTCAAAAGCGGTTGCAATTCCATTAAGTCTAGTGATTTTATACCACGAATTTTTGCTTTTCAATCTGTCTGTGTCCCAAGATGAAGATCATTTGGAGAGGTCATTATTAGCTCCAGACGATGAACCATGACCACATCATTAACAAAAAAAAAAAAAAAGAAAATAAAGCTTGACAAAGAATTTTAGGACAAAGGAGGAAAAATTAGCTTTGATAAAGCCACAAAACGCCATACAAGACGACGACGACGTTTGTTACTGTCTGAGGAGTCTACGGAGTGCAATAAACGCACAGGCAAATATCTGTAAGACTTATAGTACAAGAGATTCTGTACTATTAACGGGATGCAGTGAGCTCTGTGAACATTTTTCTTCAACACAATGACTGTGCTTTAACTCACCTCACTGTATCGTCATATACAATTTTTCTTTTTCTCTTATACTCCTATAAAAATTTGTTGTGGTTTGAAAATTTGTTTGAATGCTCTGTGACTCATTATGTAAGACATACAACGATTTGCAAAATGATATTTACTGCTTCATGTGAGGAAAACAGTCTGAATGTTGGTCAGTATTCTTGAGATGAGTCCATAACCTCTGTCTTCTATACGTCGAAATTGGGTGACTTATTGTACTGTCACAACAATGCTAATAAAACATTGCAGTTAATTCTCTGTTCGGCGACTAAGAATGGCTGTCGGAGAAACGTTGGTGGCTACACCTACCTAGCTACGACCATTATATCTCAGCTATCAAAAAGTGGAAATTTTTTGGCAGTGTGGATCAGCCAGCCAATGATAAATACGAATGACCTACAAACGAAAACAAAAAAATGGGTCTCTCACTGTTTAAACTGCTTTAAACTAATTAAGGATATAACGCTAAATCTCCATCGTTCGAAAGTAATTCGTTTATGTGGCCTGCAGTGTTTGACGATACGTTAAACCTGTCCCCTTTCTGTTAAAACGTTAAAATCGGAATGGGAATACCTTAGAGACAGAAGAATTTAAAAAAACTGGCTATGTGAGATCAGGTGATCTAAGGAAAATTCCACTTAAACGAACTTCGACTTTGGTCTTGGTTTTATCACATGAATTTTCTAAAAAAAATATCGTACTTCTAAGAGCTTCACATGATTTTTTTTTGAAAGTTGTAAGGTAATTGTTTACAACTTATGCTATTGCATTCTATCAAATATACGAAAATGATAATGCCAAACAGGAACACTTGGTGTGTTAATCACGGTAGGCATAGAAACAGCAACAAAAGTACTTCCTTTTTTGGCTTCTACCGTTTTTCATCTCTAATTAGAGAGCAATAGAATGTCACAAGGTTTTACTACGCACAGTCTACAGCAAAGTTTCGTTTTACATTAATTTATTCTCTTATTCTAGTTTTATATTATACTTAATTGTAAAACGTGGATGAACATTAATTGCTTGTCTCATATGATGTAACGCCTGGGTTATTGTAAGACCATATTAGATGTCTGTGTCCAGAGCAATCAGCAGTTGCCAAGGAAAAAACTCGGATGTATTTGGAGTCTTCTGAATTATTAAAATTACACGACCGTCTGATACCAGGCGTACGGTACTGCTATTTCTAAAATTAATTTTAGTTTTAATAGTCGCTGAGTATGCACGAATCAATTATTTGTTTATGGCTTATATTTGTGACACCTTTCGTTCCATACTTATAGCAGCTGAGATGGTTGAAGAAAAACTTTGCTCTGGTAGATGAAAAACGCCATAAGATTGGAAGTTGGATTATGGGGTTCCGGATTAGACATATTTTGTTCCAGTTTTGAATTCGCCTGACAATTTCCCAATTTGGAACCAAGAGATTAAAACTTTTCACCATAAACCCTGTAAGACGGTGTCTATGATAGTTGTAAATATCCTCTTTTTCCAATATCTCCATTGATTTCCCGTTACATATTTAGTGTATAAAACGGATCAAGTCATTAATACTATGACTTTTCTGTTTTAGACTCCAATTAATGTTCTGCAACGAAATTCTATATCGTTATACAACTCGACAGGGTTGTTATTTTAAGAAGATACAGATCTCACTGTATCAGAAAACACCTATTTGGAACACCTGAAAATTCATCATTATTGTTATTATTCTGATTATTATTATTAATATGATCACTACTAGTGGCAGCAGCAGCAATAGTACAATTACTGAAAGTATTAAATTTATAAGTTCATAGTCATTATTAATTACTCACATTGTCACTATAGACACTCAAATCATTTTAACGGTGTTTGTTACGTTGAAATAGCTATTTCTTAGGTAAGTGCGATGTGTGGTACTGTATGTGTGCGGTGGCGCAGTGGTTAGTACACTAGACTCGCATTCTGGAGGACAACGATTCAAACCCGCTTTGGGCCACTCTGATTTAGGTTTTCTGTGATTTCCCTAAATCGCTTCAGGCAAATTCCGACTTCCTTCCTCATCCTACCCTAATCCAATGCGACCGATCACCTCGCTGTTTGCCCCCGTCCCCCTAATCAACAAACCAGCCAAGCCGTGGTCCTACCGAAAGATCCTGGTGGCCCAATCAGATCAGGTTCAATAAATGAATAAAATGAAATAAATAATAGTAATTTTTGTACTTATAGCCTACAGACTCAAAATACACAGTGAAAGACACATTTTAACTAGCGGATTATGAACAGCTACCCAGTGATCTTACCACTACACGCATGCTATTATGTACATTTAGAAAACAAAGACACATGTGTACATAATTTTATAATGTACTCGGCATAAACTCTTTCTAGCAGTACCTTCCGCTGAACTGACAATATTTGCCACCAAGCCAATTTTATGATCAAACAGCTAACAATGGATTCAGTAAGCTATTGCATGTAGTGTAATTTTAAATGCTCTCGTTAGCTACATAATAATGATGTGCTGAACGTCTAAAAATGTTTTTTACAAAACAAAGTAATTAGAAAGGTACTTGAGATGTGCCCAAACCCTTTCCATCTGCCAGGTTGGTTGTCAACTTTACGCAATATTCTCACTGCACACTTCCGTAAAATTATTACTTTCTTCACTGCTTTGTCCTGGAGAATGATGCCGTAGGAAAATATTGAATCAAAATTATTATACAGGTGTGTAGATAGCTGAGCGGTAAGAAACTGTCAGGGTGCAAAAGATGTGGGCGTCTGATTCAGCTGCAAGTGAAACAGAAAATTTCAGAAGTACATCCTAAGAGAGAGAGAGAGAGAGAGAGAGAGAGACAGAATGAAAGAGAGAGAGAGAGAGAGACAGAGAGAGAAGGGACAGAAAGTAAATCGGTAGATGAAATGTACGTATCCACAAGAACTAATTTCAGAAAAATTAGACAGTTTGTTCAAATTAGGCACGTCAATAACGAGTTGGTCCACCTCCGGCCATTATGCATCGGCTTAGGATTGATTTACACAGTCGTTGGATGTCCTCCTGAGAGATATCGTTTTTAATTCTGTTCGACTAGCTCATTAGGTCGTCAAAATCTCGAGCTGCACCGTAACGCTCCAAGTTCCGATGACCTTGCTCGCCAAGGTAGGACGTGAAAAGCACGAAGACAAGCAATAAAAACTTTTGTCGTGGGAGTACGGGCATTTCCTTGCTGAAGTCTTAGCGCAGAACCGCTTACCATGAAGGACCACAAAACGGGGGGTAGAATATCGTTGACGTATGGCTGTGCAGTAAGGGTGCCGCGGACGACAGGCTCGGGGACCTTCTATGAAAAGAAAAGCCATCCCAGACCATCACCCCTGGTTGTCGGCCTCTTTTGGGGCACGAGAGTCATGTTGGTAGCTCAACGCTGTCCGAAGCGTCTCCAGACATTTCTTCGCTGGTCATCGGGACTCAGTTCGAAACATGACTTATCACTGAAGACAGTTCTACTCGAGTCAATGAGATTCCAGGTCGATGATTACACGGACAACGGCGGGACAGCAAAGTGACTGTCATCCGCCGTACCGGAACGGGAGTGATGGATGGCCTCAAATGGCTTTTCTTGTCACGGCAAGACCCCTTTGGTTGCCAACCGCTGCACCTTTACAGCACACCGGTACATCAACGATACTCTATGTTGCGTCTTGTTGCCCTTCATGGGAATCCATCCTGGACTTACACTTCAGCAAGATAATGACGGCCCGAACATAGCGAGAGTTTCTACTGCTCCCCTTCATTCTTGCCTAACCCTGCCTTGGCGAGCGCGTTCGCCGGATCTCTGCCCTACTAAGAAAGTTTGGAGCATTAGGAGCAGAGGCCTTCAACCAGCTCGAGATTTTGACGATCTAACGCGACAGTTGGATAGAATATGCCATGATTGCCATCAGGAGGACATCCAACTAATTTGCCAAACAATGCAAGCCGAATAACTGCTTGTATAAGGGCCAGAGATGGCCTTTCACTTGCTCAATTTCTGAGGTTCCTTCGCTCCAGTAAATCATCCAATACTTCTGAACCTGCAATCATTCTTTGTCTGTATATGTACATCACACGTACAGAGTCCCGTCCTTTTCGGATAATTTCATGGTGGTACGTCCTTTTTTTTATCTTATAGCATGCACTACTCTTCATTACAAGACAAAATTAGCGCGCGAGAGAGACAAGGTACAATTCACGAGTAACCCAGTGTGGTCATCGTGATCTATTAGTTGTGGATGAAAATCTAAATGCAGGAAAGAAGTGGCAGTACGCCCCACTGGTTCAAGAGCTGATAACTGAGAGTGATTTGTGTCTGGACAGACGTCTCCGCAGCCAGTAAGTTACCCCTCCTGCCTGTGTTTTCTACTGTTTAGTTAAAGGAGGTGAGGGGAAACACATTCTGCCACTATTCTTAACTGGAATAATCCACTTTTTTGCTAAAAACGATGCTTCAGGTAGGCTTGTAGGCCACGAAACTCACTGTCAGTGAGAGATAGGGAGATAAAATTTTTTTGATTTGTGAATGAACTACTCCCGATACCCCTTAGAATAATGATAGCTTGTGCAGCATACAAAATACGCTAACTGTCCCATCTGCAACATAATGAGGTTCACAGAAAATCATCTATGCATATTATATGTGTGAATGCTTTTAAGAGTACATAAGCTTCGTGCACAACCTGAAAAATTTCTCATGATCAAAAGGAAATGAAGTGATTAACTGCCATACTGGATACTGAAATACGTCAATGGGGAAGTTGAAAATTTGAGGCAGACCAGGAATCGAACTCTGATTTTCCGTTTCTCACGAAAAGTCGTCTTCACCGCCTTATCATCCAAACACGATTGCAGACCGGCACAAATCTCTAACTTATCCTTGCACCACGGGCAAAGTGTTCCTGCCTGACATTCTTACCACCACCAGCGATTCGAACATGTCAGAACAGACACAGCATGTGTTAGGTTCGTGCATAGGTTCGTTGCGTTTTTGTTCTGAATGTTGCTATTCCGGTTGCTATTGGTTTATTTACGGATTTTCATTCATTATTTGTACTTTACTGTTGCTATTTGGGCTTACACATTAACATTTAGTCATTTGGAGATAGGGAGTGGAATTATAGACACTAGAAAGTAAACTGCCAAAGTGTAGAAATCGGAATATTTCTGACATATTCTTTTATTTGAATTTATTAGGGAACTGACAGCAGCGGAGGCAGCCAGAAACATTTGGTTGTACATGGCGACTATGCCATTGGATGGAGCGCGGCAAGAAAATAGTTTTCTCGTTTCCAGGAAGATCGTTTAGACAAGTTCAGGAAGACATTCGGGGTTTGATGATGATAGTTTCAACGCATTAATCCACAATAATCCATGTGAGGGTACTCGAGAACTGATAAATGTGATGGACTGTGAGCATTCCACCATCTCCTGATTTAGGTTTTCCGTTATTTCCCTAAATCGCTCCAGGAAAATGCTGGGATGGTTCCTTTGAAAGGGTACGGCCTACTTCCTTCCCCGTCGTTCCCTGATCCGATGAGACCGATGACCACACTGTCTGGTCTTCTCCCTCAATCAACCCATTCCACCATCGTGCGACAATTGCATGCAGTGGCGGAGATTAAAAAAATTGGGTGTATGGATATCACAGGCTCTAAGCTTAACTAACAAAAATCAATGGGTGGCCATGAGCGTATCTCTGCTTGCTCGTCATCAACTGACTCGTGAACAAAATCGGGTATTCTTATTTTGTAACGTTACTGACGACGAGAAATGGTGTTTTAATGTTAACATAAGGAAAGGAAACGAATTACTGAGACCAAACAAAGGAACACCTGCCCTTATATAGGCCTGCGCACATCCACCAAAGATAATGTTATGCGTCTGGAGGAACAACGACGGTGTGGTGTACTTTTAATTGCTTCCCCTAGATGTAACCAACGCTGCTCACGTTTATTGTCAGCGACTGGGACGTCTTGGTGACTCAGTCCAAGAGCAAAGACCAGGAAGACTTCTTGAAGTGATACAACTCCACGATAGCGCCCAGCCGCATTCTGCTAAACTGACAAAAAAATGAGTTGCATTGAGAAGTCATTCCGCACCCAACTTGTTCACCTCCATTCTCTATCGAACAGCCCTCAAGGCTGAACATGGTCCGATGAGTCCTTTGCTGCCTCATAATCACTTGACTTCTATTGTCGCGGAATCGAAAACTATCATAGCACTGACATACTGTTGTAAACAGTGAAGGAGAATATATTATTGATGACTAAAGTCTGTCTTATGTTTATCTATTGTCGACATAAAAGTTTTCAGGTACCATACCCAGAAAACTTTTATGTCAACTGACTCTGGCCGCGGAAGCCTACGCAATTATATTTATTTTTTGTGTTTATTAAACTTATGGAAAAAACGTAGGAAATTACGAGCCAAACTAACATATAACTAGGCAGGGAAGGCCCAATGATCCTTTCAGTACAGATTCACAATATACTCGATCTCTTCCGGGAATCAGCGAATCGCTGCGAATATAGTGAGGTAATGAGCAGGCACACTACAAAAGTCGAATAAGTTGGAAATCTGAGCCAGTCCCAGACTTTGCGTGCAAGAAACGGAAAAATCCGGGTTCGATTACCGGTCCGGCTCTAATTTTAAACTTTATCCACTGACGTATATCAGTGCCCAATGCCAGCTAATGACTTCCTTCTGTTTGGGTGATAACCACATATGGCTGCAGGATCGAAGATGTTGTCCGTTCTTTCGGACGTGTCGGAAAGAACAGACACCGCATGTAAGGAACGTCGCTCGCTGCGGAAGACGGGCTGTGAGACGGCTCGGCCGCGCCGTGCCTGCCCTGGACCGCGGAGGGCGCTGAGAGGTAGTCCGCCCGCCGGGGCATAATGAGGCGAGCATGACCTGCCGCCTAATGCGCGCCTTTGAATCCTCCCGCCCAACCATTCCCGCTTCTTTACAACTTTATTCGCTGCTCCGCTACTTCATTATTCATTCACCAGACGCGCCAAGAGGAGCTTTTTAAAGAAAAGTCCGCCTAAACTTTTTTCGCTCCCTAACCTCGCGAGCTTACACTTTAAAGTCTCCCTGCAGCGACGGCGCGGCGCGCCGCTGCCCGGACACTTTATTACGCGCCGCTGTTTTGCTATTCTGCTAGGAATCGTCATTTATTACGGGCGCAGCGCCGGCGTTCGCCATTATTCATTAAGAGGAAGCCGCGCGAGTGCGAGAAACGGCAGGCCACTTTGGTCCCGCCGCTGCAACTTAACACTCCGCTCGTAATCGCAGCACACCTCTCCCGTTTCACTGCCGACTCGACACTGGCTTCCTTCTCTCGACGTAGAAACTGCGAAGGCAAGTCTAAACACGACAAAATAACACGGTTAGTATTTAATTTGATGTTTGAATAACATTCCTCCAGAGTGCTGGGTGGAGGCGGAATAAGTAAGTAAATAGATGAATGAAATGTTCGTTTACAATCTTTCATTGAGAAAATTTTAAAAATAGACAAGCGTAAACAGAAGGATAGAGGCTATCCAATGAGTCCAGCAATATATTTTACCTATTCGTGCCTTCGACTACCCCATTTAATGTTTCCAAAGTACTGCTCCTTATAAAGCCAAGGGAACTTTGACTTAGGCCTCACTGTCAGGTGTTTTCTTATGGGGAGAGAGGTCTGTATGAATCACTGGATTTAGATGTAATAGCCTTGGTCATGCTTGTCTGACCAGACCCAATTGTGACCAAACCCATTTACTTCTTGTCGTACAGATTTTTGCATCACATGCACAAAATTATTATAAAATATGAAAAAACTTATATTACGTGCATCCAGCGGTACAAGAAGTATACAAAATGAATGAAGGCAGCCAACTTAATTTTCAATAAATTTTTTATTATACAATGGCGTGCTGAAAAGTAATGTCTTCGAATTATTTATGTAAAAACTCTTGAAGCTTTTTAAATAAAACAAACGCCATTAACGTTCTACATCTTTATTCTTCATGTCTGCATATTTGTTTCTCAACATTCTCACCACAGCGACGAATCCATTCCTCTCAACGAGAGACCAGTTTGTAGCTGCCTTCACTGTATAGTGTTTGACTTTGTAGACGGAGCCACAACGTCATCTCTCTTTTCACCGCTTTACCACTATAAAACTGAAGTCCTCGAAGGTGTCCTTTAAGATTTCGAAGTGGATAAAAATCAGAGGAGCCAAGTCGGAAGTGTATGGTGGATGATCGGTGACAGTGGACGCAAGGCGTTTGAGTGATGAGGATGTCGCAGTGCTCGTTCGTGCTCTGGCATTTTCATGTGAAGAAGAGCACACTCCATACGTGCACGAGCTCTTCGAATTCGGAACTCGATTGCATCACGTTGTTTCTCAAGTACCAACATCATTATGTTACAAAACGGCATGTTACGATGTACATTTCGCCGACCACTAGCGATAGATGGCTGCAAATAAGTAGCCATGAGGAATAAAAATAATATTAATAAAGTTTATCTTCTTTAAAAATCTTTAACAGGTTTCATATAAAACATTCGGATGTGTTACTTTTCAACATTCCCTCGCCGACACAAATCGGGTTATATGCAGGCGAAATGGCAGCAACAGAATTTAAAAAATGAAATAAATAAATATTAAGAACGTGATTTTCTAAGTAAGTACACCTTTTGCCGGCCTGTGTGGCCGAGCGGTTCTAGTCGCTTCAGTCTGGACCCGCGCTATCGCCACGGTCGCAGGTTCGAATCCTGCCTCGGGCATGGATGTGTGTGATGTCCTTTGGTTTGTTAGGTTCAAGTAGTTCTAAGTTCTAGGGGACTGATGACCTCAGATGTTAAGTCCCATAGTGCTCAGAGTCATCTGAACCATTTGAAGTACACCTTTTACATTTTTCTGTCGATCTTTCTTTCTTTCTTTCTTACAGATAGACAATGTGCAGCATCCAACCACATTAAAGTGATTGCCTATCAAAAGCCTGAATAACCGCTTCAGCAGCGTGGGCGCCGTGGGGAGAGAGTCCGCCCGGTGAACTTTTGTAGAGGTCCGGTGAGCTGGCCAATCTGTAGGCGGTTTTGCATCTGATTCGGCGAATGCTGGCTGGTTCCTGTTATTCCGCCTCAGCCACACTATGTCGGCGATTTCTACGCAAACAAGTTCTCCACGTACGTGTATACCACCGTTGACAAATGGTTAAAATGGCTCTGAGCACTATGGGACTGAACTTCTAAGGTCATCAGTCCCCTAGAACTTAGAACTATTTAAACCCAACTAACCTAGGGACATAACACACATCCATGCCCAAGTCGGTATTCGAACCTGCGACCGTAGCGGTCCTGCGGCTCCAGACTGTAGCGCCTAGAACCGCTCGGCCACCACGGCCGGATCCACCACCATTACTCTACCACGCAAACATAGGGGTTACACTCGTCTGGTGTGAGACGTTCCCTAGGGGGTCCACCGGGGGCCGGACCACACAATAACCCTGAGTTCAGTGTGGGACGGCGGAAGAGTGAAGTGGACTGCGGCAGTCGTCGTGGGGTTGTGGACCACTGCGGCTACGGCGGGGACGGAGCGTCTCCGTCGCTTCTAGGTCCCCGGTTAATATACAATACAAAACATAAAAGGTATTGAAAGGTACCGACAGGGATGTGGGCTGTGGTGCCGTGGCGAGTCCTGTGCCGTGACAAGCTGCGCCTAGGTTTATGGGTCAAGGATCCACGGCGCCAACAGCCCGATCGAAGTAGCCCCACATCTCCTCGATTTGGGTTTTAATTCGGGGAATTCCGTGGCCAGGAATGTAAGGCAAATTTGTCTTGGTGCTCTTCGAACCACGCGCGCACTATCATGCTCAAAAAGTATCCGAAAGACCTGAATTACGTTTCGCCTTAGATGTCAACTCACATAAAGTAACTGTCGTACTAGTCCTCTGTTCTCCCTTCGGTACAGCCGTTTGACTGTGTATAATAGTTACTTCAAGAGGACACAAGAGATAACTGCTCTGTATTGCTATCATTCCAGATGCAAATTAATAACACGATGATGCAAGTATCAGTAACACTTTATTAAATTTGTCACAATTATTATACTTTTAAACTCATATTTATAGCGGTAAATTACGTCTCAATAAGCACGTTTCAACTTGAGATTACTTTACGATCATTTTCGCAGTCGACTGGGACGTGGCACTCCAGTTAAGTGCCTACTTTTCCTGGTAACTAACTCGGAAGCTCTGAAATGTCGTTTCAGTCACAATTAACAAAGTGTGCCCATATTTAAAGTTGAAATGAAAAAGCATAATGTTTTGTGTTGACCAGGGACTCGAACCCAGCACCTAATCGGATTGTTAACTAAGCACTACCAAATGTTAGAAACTGAATGAAACTAAAATGACGAGACGATAAGGTTTTCACCTACTGAGATTCCAACCCAGTGCCTATCATCATTGACTTCTAGTCAGGAATGGACGTTGAAAACCGATTTATTTCACCAGCAGCGAGATATACAAATGTCTGAATTGGAAATAACATGTCTTAAAGTTGTGTGCTGACTGGGAGTCGAATGCTGGACTTCTCTTCGTCGTTGACTGCACATGAAGAGACATTGACTATCAAATTCTTTATCAACAGTTACTGAGAGTAGCAGGTTTGAAACTGAAATGATATGACGAAAAGTTCTGTTTCTGACTAGAAATGGGAACCGGTACCAGTTGTTATTTCTGAAAAGACACAGACAGGTGTTAAACACCATAACCATTTGTGCTTGTCAAAAATGGTTGTCTGATGTGTGAATCGAAACCGGACTTTAAAATTATATAACTAGAATCATCCCAAGAGACAGCCACCCTACACAGTGGATTGGTTCCTAAGTGTATCATAAAGGAAGATGCTCCATACAGAAAAAGAATTGTGATTCTCTGGAGTTTATCTACAGCTTGCTCGATAGATTAATCTCCTTGATCCCTCAGCATCGATATTCTCTAGCTGTCTGCCCAATGCGTATTTTTTACTTGATTTTTTAATCACTGAACTAAAGTCACACAACAACTAGCTGCATAAACTCGCAGTACTGTAGAGCGTGGAAATCTCTGCTGGAAGTGTGGTTTTCCTTTGTGTACTGATGTAGGTCTACTTACAAATAATGGCGCACTGTAAACTTAAAGACCAGATATCGAGCAGGCTCTTGTCTTTACGTTTTTAACGAGCATTTCCTATGATATAATTACACAGGTAAGTGCGCAGTGACTTCTTCTCATGCAACATATTATGTGAAGAGTATTAGTGTATGTAATCCACCAGGGCAAATTTTACTTAAAAAAACTGGACAAACGTGAGTAGGACTCGCGTTCTGAGGATTCGGTTCAAACTGAATTATGTTTATAGATAATAATAATAATAATAAATATTAACCGTTAAACCCCAATTCGCCATGTATGAGTGATAGAAAATGTGCGAAAAATACTCAAAACCATACTTGGACGACACACAAACCGGAGTTGATGCTTCCCAATACAGAAAACGATCACCCGAAAACAGTCGCTCCACAACAAAAATACGAATACGAGACAGCGTCGAATTGGAAATAGATAATCTTTGGATAGCACCATATAACACACTTCTTTCCAAAATGGTCCAAGCACATATAAACCTAGAATACTGCAATTCAGGGAAATCCATGAAATCTGTCCGTAAGTATGTGAACAAAGGCAGTGACATTACAGTATTTTAAATAAGCAAAGACTGAGAACAACAAAACAAAAACGACGATTCCCCCTTTACCAAACGTGTAGAAACAGTAACGAAGCAGCATGGTGGATTTCGGTTTTCTCACGCACGAACGACAACCAGCTGTGCAACATCTCTCAGTGCATTTGGAGAATGGACAGAGAGTTTACTTCACAAAAGACACCGCCAGAAAAACTGCTAGAGAACCACCTTAGAACACAGAATTAACAGCTTTTTAATAACTGTACCAAACGAATTCATTCGGGAAAAGATTACTGTATGTCGAAGTCCCTACGTGGAACACAACAAGAAAAACTTTTCAACGACCAAAACAAGAAACTCCAGTAGAATGTCATCCAGAAGTCATAAAAACTAACGCACTGGGTCGAGTACAACACCGAATGCATCCATTCCATATGTTGCTACACGAGCGCAGGGGCCAACTAGCTTCACAGGTCTCAAGATTGTTCATCGCTACCTAAGCCAGGCATACAGAGAAGCATGCCAACGCCTAGGACTACAGGAAAATGATAACCACTCGGAATTAACTCTACAAGAAGCCTCACTCACAGCCTCAACTGAACAAATGAGAAACATACTCGCCTTCAGTCTAAGAGCATGTAGCCCAGTCCAAAATAGCTATGCGACACCTTCAAAGGGAGTATGAGTGATGACGTACTGTACAAAATCCGACATGCTCATCCTGAACAGAACAGCGAATTGAACGACGTCATCTTCAGTGAAAAACTCATTCGCCTAGAACATAATATTTAGCATTCAAAAATAAGACCTTAGTACAACTTTGGATGTAAACACCACGAAATGATGCTATCAGCTTATTAAACTGTCAGCTTCATATTATATTGCATATATGTTGTTATTATAACCCATTCTTCATCTCTGAAAGAGTGAAAGCTAGTAAACTATATGTTAATTGTATCGATACTCCATGACTCGTCATATCGCACATGCAATAAATAATTTATTTATTTACACTATTTACATTATTATTTTTACATTATCTATAATTTTTTACTTTTCGTTTAATTGACTGAAAATTCCTATTGGAACTAAATCCCTCTGGTTAAGAGTTCCTGCTGAAAGGCTTAGTACTGACAGTAGCTTTAGTGTTAGACAAACAAAGTCCTTGGATTACAGAAGAGATACTGAAATGAAGTGATGGAACAATGAATCAGATAAGTTGAAACAAGGAATTTCGACTAGGTGACATTCCCTCAAAATTATTGAGATTCTCTGGAGAAAATACCATGAAAAAACTATTACATCGGATAAGCAAAGAATACGCTATAGAAAAATACCTTCTGACGTCAAGAAGAATGTACTAATCCCAATGCCAAAGGTGGCACTAATGATAGAGCGAGACTATTGCCGATCTATCAGTCTAATAAGTCATGGTTCCAAAATACTGACACAGGTTATTTACAGATGTATTAAAAAAATAGAGAAAGCTGGGCTCAGGGAAGATGAATTTGGATTCCGGATAAATGTAGAAACAGTCGCGTTATTTTAGAAAGCAGGCTGAAGAAAGGTTAACTTATGTTTCTAACATTCTTCGGTTTTAAGAAAGCATTTGACAATGTTGACTGGAAGACAAACAGATATCCCGAAAGCAGCTGGTATAAAATACAGGATCTTAAAGTTATTTACGACTTGTATATAAACTAGACTGTGGTTGAAGGACATAGAGGGCGTCAGTTGTTGAGAAGGATGTAAGAGTGTGTTTTATTCTAGCCCTTCTGTTATTCTACCTGTGCATTGAGCAGTCAAAGGCACCAATGGGAAATTTGTAAAGGGAATTAAAGTTCAGAGAAAAAATAAATCATTAAAATCACACTGTAATTCTGTCGCTAACGGAAAAAACAGAGGAACACCTGAATAGTAAGATAGCGTAGAAAAAAAGAGGCTATTTGGTAAATATCAACGTAAGTGGAACAAGAATAATTAAATGTAGTAGAATTAAACCTGGTAATAATGGAGGGATTAGATTAGCAAATAGGTTAATTTTGGTATTTCAGCAGAAAAATAAGAAAAAATGCTGAGTAGAGGGGGTAGAAAAAGCAGTGTACAACAGCTAGAAAAACATTTCTGACAATGAGGACCTGGTATAAATGCAATACAGATTTAAATGTTTCAACACCTTTTCGGAAAATGTGTGTCTGGAGTTTACTCTTGGTCGAAACTAAAACGTGGCTCAGGCTGGAAGAAAATAGAAGCCTTAGAAACGTGGTGCTTCGAAAGAATGCTAAAGATAACAAGGATAAATTAGACGATGATGAAGTACTGAAACGATCTGGGAAGGAAAGATACTTACTTCACAAATTGGCCAAAATTAGGGAACGGTTGATAGGAAACGCCTTGCGGCATCAAAAAATTTGCATTATCATAGGTCGTTGTGCTCACTGCTGACCGTCCTGACTCCATAAAACGGGCATCTCCATCCTGACCGGGTTACCAGGTTCTCTTAGAGCCTATTGAATAGGTAGACCCAAAATCTTCTTGAATTGATCAGTTCACCTGGTTCCCGGACTTCCTCTCGATGTCTTATCCTCGATCTCCTCTTACACGATTATTTTTTCAAGGTTTTCTTCATCTCTTCACACAATATGGCAAAAGAACTGGAAAATTTTTGGGCTGATGTGAGTAGAAAGGCGTTTGGAGATACTGAATTGCTCAATAACGGACACATTTTTTGTTCTTTCAATCCATTTTGTGCACAACATCCTGCGCCAGTACCAAAGCTCAGATGGATCGATGAGCTTTTTGGCACTGGCTTTAAGGGTCCATGTCTCGCAACCACAACAGAAGACGGAAAACACGAGTCTTGCAACAAGCCGGACCTTTGTGATGTTCGTTATTGGTCTTTCTGCCAGATCTTGGTGAGCTTCTTCACAGCCATTCGCCCTAGTGTGATCCATCTACTTATCTCACCTCCACTGCTTCGCGTCTCGCAGGTGGTTGACCCAAGATAGATGAAAGAATGTACGAATTCCAGTCCCTTTAATCGAGCAGAGAGTTACACCTGCACTCCTCAATTAATTACTATGGTTTTGGACATGCTGCGATTGCGATCCAACACATAAGATAAAGTCCTTTACTTTTCAGAATGAGATATTCACTCTGAAGCGGAGTGTGCGCTGATACGAAACTTCTTGGCAGACTGAAACTGTGTGCCGGACCGAGACTCTAACTCGGGACCTTTGCCTTTCGCCGGCAAGTGCTCTTGCATCTGAGCTACCCAAGCACGACTCACGACCCGTCGTCACAGCCTATATTTTTCTAGTACCTGAAAAGTAGGAGACGAGGTATTGGCAGAATTGAAGCTGTGAGGACGGGTATTGAGTCGTGCTTGGGTAGCCCAAATGGTAGAGCACATGCCCGCGAAAGCCAAGGTCCTGAGTTCAAGTCTCGGCCAGGCACACAGTGAGGTGTACGCGGAAATATGTCTCCAAAAATGTATTGTACTCTTACAAATGTAGATGCCGGACGTTCCAATATTCACTAAAATTCTGAACATGGAAAGATAGGTGGCAGTGAACTGATTATTTACCAAATTGTAAAACAAAGAAAATGTAAAGTCAGCATCATTTCGCTTGTGTGCCAGAAGATAAAATCATCAGGGGTGGCCTCAGGCCAAGGAAACAAAAGCCGCCGCTTGGGCCAACCTGAGAGGGGTGCCAAAGGTGCCACGACAGCGGGATTTGTGTACAGGACTGTCGCAGTCAGCAGCTGTTGAGCAACCCCGGCTCCAAAATCGCAGGTGGTAGCGAAAATTGCCATGGATAAGAATACACAAGAGAAAAGGGGTCAAATGGGGAAGGAGGAGGGGGAGGGAGCGCCTCATGACACGTTATTGGTGTGAAATAGTTTTCTCGACCCGGCTCTGTTAATTAACAGAATGAATAACGGCAGTAAGCAACAACTTTCTAAGAAGAGATGATCCCGTGCAACGAAATTTGGTGCATGATTGCAACCAGTTCTGATTGTCAGTCGATGGAACAAGGTCTTAGAGCTTTCGCAAGACAGGCAAGACTACTTTCAGAGCAATTTGGACTCATTCTGTATGTCTTCAGAAGATGAAATAAAATTCAGCTGCAAGTTGAATACTATTTAATACAGTAGACTGTTTTAACAATTACAGAATGTTAATTACGGGATGTTCATTCTCATATGAAGTTTCTGATGTAACACAGGCTTCGCTAATATAAAAAAATCAGGAACTAATGGTAAAGCAAACATCATGAGTTATGAAGCGCTGCGTAGAAACTTCACACCAAATTCAGGCTGATGGATCTCCTACTGACAGTTTGGCTTCCCTCCGCCTGATACACAATGTTGACACGGCGATTCATCAGACGCATTTTGCTTTCACTGGCAAAGCAGTATCTGCGATTATGTTGTAATTAATAAAAGTAAATGACACCATTTGTTCTTTTGATTATTGTAGGGACAATAGCAGTATCGCTTAATGAAGACATATTTATCACTATGGGAACAATACTGTCAGCGTTTTATGTTCTTTTTTAAATGT
Organism: Schistocerca gregaria; assembly: GCF_023897955.1. Classification (NCBI taxonomy): domain Eukaryota; kingdom Metazoa; phylum Arthropoda; class Insecta; order Orthoptera; family Acrididae; genus Schistocerca; species Schistocerca gregaria. The sequence continues at coordinate 396,395,388 of NC_064921.1, read as the reverse complement.
GTTGATAACAGCTGCTTCTCCCTTCGTATTAGCAGAAGCTCAAATCGCATTTTCCCTGCACACAGTCGTTAGTGCCAACTTCTTTGCCCACTTCACTTGCTTGATCTGAAACTGTATGTCATGCTAATGAAAGTATTCTTAACAAAAATTGTTTGTAAGTTCATAATGACAATAAGAAGAGAAAGTCACATCTCCTCAGAATCTTTACAGGATAATCACGTATGATAATGGATAAAATAAGAAGTGCTCGCATCTGACGAATGAGTTTCTCAGTTCGGCGGAAAAAATAATGACGACAACTACAGAAGTGGAGAGCCGCCAAAATAATTGCCCTTGCTATTTATTAATCATGTTTGAGTTGCAGTCGATGAGTATGGATATGAAACTTCCTGGCAGATTAAAACTGTGTGCCGGACCGAGACTCGAACTCGGGACGTTTGCCTTACGCGTACAAGTGCTCTACCAAAGATCTTGAGTTCGAGTCTCCATCAGGTACACAATTTTAATCTGCTAGGAAGTTTCATATCAGCGCACACTCCGATGCAGAGTGAAAATGTCATTCAGTCTGGATATCATTCGTACCTATGCTTCAGATCAAAATCAGTGGGCTATACTTCTGAATTTCAGCTGCCACTTTATGCGGTAGTTGCAGGCGTCACCTCATCTTCGAAAGGCTAGACAGCTTTGCACGTCGACCGAGCAAAAGTATTCCTCCTATCACTCTAGTCCGGGCTCATCCAAGAATTGCGACCGGCGTGCGCGCCAGCGCCCCGCGGGCGCAAGGCAGTGTAGTTCAGCGCCCCGTCCGCTGGACTGTCCCGCGGTCAGATCTAACGTAAACAAATTATTCTATTTTAGAATTTTATGTAAGGGATATAGTGTCTTATTCTGTTAGTAGTTACTAGTAAGCATTTTTTGTTATACTTCGTGCTACAATTTCTTGTATCGCTTTTCAGAGTTTAGAAATCGGATCCATAGTTTGCTGTTTTGTACGTAATAATCTTAACTGAAAAAGTTTGAAAACTTATTAAAATTATAATTAAGCTTATAAAGCTCTTTAATTCTTACAGTCAACATTGTTAAAGAAGACAATTAACATTTTACACGTTTTTCTTTTTCGAGGAAACGATTTTGTCTAGGCTTGGTACTTAGTTTTAGCAAGCTTTAAAAGAGAGAAAAAGTGCTCACAAATATACGTGGAGCCAAACATTGAGAGAACTTTGGTCGCGTGCTTATGCAAAAGAGGATATCTCTGTCGTGGAAGACAGCTGTAAAAGTCATCCAAAGTATTACATATAAGAAAGCGGTCCTTCAGGTGGATATGGCACTGTATGTCAATCAGCTCTAGTTGAAGCATTTGTGAGATGTCCTCTGACCGAATGGAAAACAGGTGAATAAATACACTCCTGGAAATGGAAAAAAGAACATATTGACACCGGTGTGTCAGACCCACCATACTTGCTCCGGACACTGCGAGACGGCTGTACAAGCAATGATCACACGCACGGCACAGCGGACACACCAGGAACCGCGGTGTTGGCCGTCGAATGGCGCTAGCTGCGCAGCATTCGTGCACCGCCGCCGTCAGTGTCAGCCAGTTTGCCGTGGCATACGGAGCTCCATCGCAGTCTTTAACACTGGTAGCATGCCGCGACAGCGTGGACGTGAACCGTATGTGCAGTTGACGGACTTTGAGCGGGGGCGTATAGTGGGCATGCGGGAGGCCGGGTGGACGTACCGCCGAATTGCTCAACACGTGGGGCGTGCGGTCTCCACAGTACATCGATGTTGTCGCCAGTGGTCGGTGGAAGGTGCACGTGCCCGTCGACCTGGGACCGGACCGCAGCGACGCACGGATGCACGCCAAGACCGTAGGATCCTACGCAGTGCCGTAGGGGACCGCACCGCCACTTCCCAGCAAATTAGGGACACTGTTGCTCCTGGGGTATCGGCGAGGACCATTCGCAACCGTCTCCATGAAGCTGGGCTACGGTCCCGCAAACCGTTAGGCCGTCTTCCGCTCACGCCCCAACATCGTGCAGCCCGCCTCCAGTGGTGTCGCAACAGGCGTGAATGGAGGGACGAATGGAGACGTGTCGCCTTCAGCGATGAGAGTCGCTTCTGCCTTGGTGCCAATGATTGTCGTATGCGTGTTTGACGCCGTGCAGGTGAGCGCCACAATCAGGACTGCATACGACCGAGCCACACAGGGCCAACACCCGGCATCATGGTGTGGGGAGCGATCTCCTACACTGGCCGTACACCTCTGGTGATCGTCGAGGGGACACTGAATAGTAGACGGTACATCCAAACCGTCATCGAACCCATCGTTCTACCATTCCTAGACCGGCAAGGGAACTTGCTGTTCCAACAGGACAATGCACGTCCGCATGTATCCCGTGCCACCCAACGTGCTCTAGAAGGTGTAAGTCAACTACCCTGGCCAGCAAGATCTCCGGATCTGTCCCCCATTGAGCATGTTTGGGACTGGATGAAGCGTCGTCTCACGCGGTCTGCACGTCCAGCACGAACGCTGGTCCAGCTGATGCGCCAGGTGGAAATGGCATGGCAAGCCGTTCCACAGGACTACATCCAGCATCTCTGCAATCGTCTCCATGGGAGAATAGCAGCCTGCATTGCTGCGAAAGGTGGATATAGACTGTACTAGTGCCGACATTGTGCATGCTCTGTTGCCTGTGTCTATGTGCCTGTGGTTCTGTCAGTGTGATCATGTGATGTATCTGACCCCAGGAATGTGTCAATGTTTCCCCTTCCTGGGACAATGAATTCACGGTGTTCTTATTTCAATTTCCAGGAGTGTACAAGTATCGGCTGGCGTTCGGGCGCTCAGCACGGCCAGCTAAGCGGCACGGCCCGGCCACTGCAGCAACATACGAATACGCCCGGGGCGCTGGCCGCGGGCAATCGCAGCGCTAGCGCCCCAGGGGCACACTTAGGACGAGCCTGGTCTAGTCCGATGGAGAACCGACGACGTTGTAGGATACATTTGGAAACTACGTGACTACCGATTTACTTCCTGATGTGGTTCAGAATTGTCCTTTCAAATTTACTTAATTTTTGTCAATTTCTACAAATAATCTGAAAGATTCTGACTTATGGTATAACACTGCGCTGACAAATTTATTTTTTGATTCCAGGACGGCCATTCTACATAGAATCAATAACTAATCTCATATTTAACATTACTAATTACCTCTGTTAATCAACAACACCACAGCGAGACAGCTCTGACCGTACGGTATCACTAGCTCAGTACACGTGGCCCCCATGTAAAGAGAATGCTGCGTTAGCCCTCGGTTCTACACTTCATAAGAAACAAAAAAACCTTTTGTCTGCTTTCTATGTCTTCTGTTATCGAGCTATAAGCTTCCAGACTGAAAACCACTGGTAAAATCTTAATTTAACCCTTTTAAGACTCATCGCAGAATTCCAGCCCAGCTCCTGATTAGGTTCCTCTGCAAAGATAGCAGAGTGTAGACGGGCGTAACAACACTAGTTGGGTGATTTCCCTAAATCACTCCAGGCAAATGCCGCGATGGTTCCTCTGAAAGGGCACGGCCGATTTCCTTCCATATCCTTCCCTAATCCGATGAGACCGATGACCACGCTGTTTGGTCTCCTTCCCCAAACAACCAACAATCAACCAACCAACACTAGTTGCCGTTTCCCAAGTCGCTTTCGTATGTTGCGATTGCTTTCCTCAAATCGACTTTGACATTTGTTGCTCGTCTTTCTATCTGTCCGTCTGTTAAGACGGATAGAAATATAGACATGAAATTTGTATAAATACTCATATCTAAAGTCCCTTGGTGGCGTAAAAAATTTTAGTTTCTAGTTCAATGAAATCAAAAGATACTGCTACCTGCCAAGATCCATTTTTCCCAAAAACGGATTGAAGTATCAAGTTGACGTTAATGTCAGATACTAAGGTCTTCGGTCCCTTGGGGATGTGAATAATATAATCTTTTAAGTCAATGCAATCAAGAGCGTGCCTAGAAGCTAAGAAGTCGTGGTGTTGGCTTTCGTTCGGATGACCGATTTTTGGCACTACTTTTTAACCTAGCCCTCAGCTCTCAACGATGTAAGGAATCCACATTAACCTGTATACTCCCTTTGCCTAGCTGGATAACTTGGATACGTTAGGGGCGTGCAAGTCACCCAAGTGGCTTCCAATAGAAAGACTTGCACCAGGGCATGGAGCTACATGAAATAATATTGATGATAATAATTACGACATAATTAAGTTTGAATCCTCAAAGTGTAAGTCCTAGCACATTCTTCTGGTTTCATGTTTAAACTTTACGCTGGTGGATTACATACATACGTACATACATACATAAATACTCTCTACATAATATGCTGCGTGAGAAGAAGGTGCTACACTCTTACCTAGGCAGTAATATCAGATGAAATGCGCTCTAAAAACGTAGCAGCTATGTTCAAAAAATAAATACAAGAGCCTTTGCGTGTATACTGCGCTGTATTGATGATAAACTATTAACAGATACATCAGCACAGAATCAAGAATGGAAAGCAAAACTTGCACCAGAGATTTCCGCATCCAACTGTGAGTCCCGTTAGTGATGCTGCCTGTTAAGTGATTTCATTTCAGTGATTAAAAAATCCAGTCAAAAACATGCATTGCGTAGACAGCTAGTGAATATCGATGTGGACGGACAAGGAAATGAATGTGTAGAGCAGGTTGTAGTCACCTCCAGAGAGAGTGAAGAATTCTTCTTGATGAAACAATCATGACTCATTAGGGTCTGTAGGATATTAGTCTTCTGGGATGATTTTAACTACAGCTGAAACACCTACTTGGGCATTATCATTTGTTGCAGGTCGTAGTGGCTGAACACCTCGTGCTTCCTTAAATAACGTAACTATCCGGCGAACGGTCCGGACACTTGGATGATGTCCAGGATACCGAGCAGCATACATAGCACACTCCCGTTGGGCATTTCGATCACAATAGCCATACATCAACACGATATGGACCTTTTCCGCAATTGGTAAACTGTCCATTTTAACACTGGTATTGTATCACGAAGCAAATACCGTCCCCACTAGCGGAATATTACGCGATACCACGTACTTATACGTTTGTGACTATTACAGCGCCATCTATCACAAAGCGAAAAAAGTGGTCCACCTAAAACATTCATATTTCTTTACGTACTACACGAATCTGTAATAAAAATGGGGATCCCTATTTTTATAAAAACGCAGTTGATATCAGTTTGACCTACTGCAGCGCCATCTGTCGGGCCAACCATAGCGCCATCTGGTTTCCCCCTTCAAGCTCGACGAGTTTCGTTCTTTGTAGTTTTTTCGTTTGATGCTTACGTAGTGAGATATTTGGGCCGGTCACTATCAATGGACCACCCTGTATACATATACTTTTTCACCAGTAATTAATACTGGTGAAAAATATTTTGATAGTCAATGTCTCTTAGTACGTAGTATGAGACCAGGGTACGACTCACAGTCTGCATAGAACTTTAAGTCATTTTGATTCAGACATGTACGCATCTCACTAACGGCAAAGTAAACCGATTTTGAATGTGTATCCGTGACTAGAAGTCAATGACGATAGGGGCTGGGTTCGAATCCCTCTAGTGAAAGTCTTTTCGTCTCGTCACTTCAGTTTCGGTCTATTCGCTATTGTTGAAAATTTATGATTTCTAACATTTGATTGTGCTTAGTTAACAGTCCGATTAGGAGCTGGTAACGAATTACTGTCCAACAAAAAACTTCATATTTCTTCATTTCAAATTTAAACCTGCGCACACTTCGTTATTTATGATCGAAAATATATTTAAGATATTTCCGTTGTTAGTTAACAGGAACAATAGTTATTGGTTTGGACTGGCGGATCCCAGTCCAGAGCAAAAATTTTCGTAATATAATTCCAAGTTCGGACTTACTTTGTGAAATATCATTTACTGTAATAATTTGAGTTTACAAGCGTAATGGTTGTGGTACATCTAATAACGCGTCCTCCGATATTTGAGTTACCGTGAAACTAATTTGTATCTTGTATGATAGTCATCAGAGCAGTTATTTCTCGTGACCTATTGAAGTTAACATTTTGTATAGTCAAACGACTGTACCAAAAAGAGACCAGAGGACCTGCAAGACAGTTACGTAATGTGAGCTGTAGACAAATCACTCGAAACGCAATTCAGGTCGTTCGGATACTTTTAAGCGTGATAATACATTGCGCGTTTTGTGACACATGGGATTTTCCTACCGGTCTATGCCAACAATCCGAGGAGAAAACAAACTGCACTGTAGGAGACGACATTGTGTATGTTCCGCGCTGTGTGTTTCTGTATGAAATTTAGCTTAAATTTACCTCCCACTCCATAAAAAGTGTACGTATTACTAAAACTATGTACCACAAACAGCTATCTAACTTAAACTCGTAAGCAAATCATTGACTAAACAGAACCTATTTTGAACTGAACTATAGCTGGTCTCAATAAAGCTTGTCTTTATATTGAATGCGCAAAACAATTATAGTGAAACAGTTATCTGCCCCTAACCAAAATTTCCACTTACCTCACGTCTTAACAACGCTGTTGCGAATTACTCGAAAGCGCAACAAGCAGCTAGCAGGTGGCGGCTGAAGTAGATTTCCGTTTTTAAATAAAGTTTCCAAACAATATTCGAACTGTTACCTACCACATGGTGCAATGTGGCAATGCGTAATGATAAACATTCTTTAAACAGCTGGGTTGCGAGAGTAACTATTCCTATGAAATGATATTCTAAGACAACGATTTTAGAATGACATGTGTATTCAAAAAGACAGGATAAAACTTCGCGTCATCTTCACAAATAACGTTGTTCTAAAGAATACTATGCTTAACAAATTGAACAATGAATGAGAAAGGATACGATGGTAACAGAGAATTTCTATAAAAACCAAGCACCTTAATACGTTGATAGAAGCAGCTTAATACTTTGATATATTAATGCATGACTCAGGGAAGTTAGGTGGTCTTTCTCTCAGCTATGAGCAAGTTAACAGTCAACTAGCTGACAATAGCTGACAATAACCAGTCCGAAAAAGTAGCTGTGCTGTGCTGCAGTCTTACCTTAAACCTCTTCTCTTAAAAAGTTATATTATTTTCGCCTTCGAATACATACATCAATATACCATGTTCTTCCTTGCTGCGCTTTACAATAAATCTTTCTTCATCTCACAGATACAATCACAACACAGCACTGCCCATCGCCTACCACTCTTCAAATACGTATGTATCAGACGGGGCACAGACAGGAACTATGCCATAAAAAGACCAGAGGTTATTTAGCAGTAACATATCTTGCTCTATCTCTCTGATGTGTACATCGATAACTTATCAAAATCAAAATGACATGCCCAACTTATAATCGTCCCCGTGAATAGATGATACGTATGGCGGTCGATTGTGCCTTCCAGAATGACGAGAGCACACAGAGAACACACAACATTTCCCAGACCATAGCGCTCCCTCCTCCGGCCTGAACTCAGACGTTTCACGCCATACAAGCAAATGGCTATCTGTCCGATGGAGCATAAACTGTGCTTCATCTGGGAAGGCCACCTTTCGCCACTCGATGGACGTCGAGTTGCTGCGTTGTGGTTCACCACCGTTGCCTCGGTGCCTGTTTTTGATACTGCCATTTTGTCATGCGTGGTGTACTTTAATCATGGCGGTACGTGAACAATTCACAAACTTTGCCGATTCTGAAAAGATTGCACCCTTGGCCGAAAGCCAATGGTCGTGATCTATTAGATCACATATAAATCACTCGTTTCCGCATTATGACAACAAGAGCACTCTTTTCCGCGTCTCCCCGACACTTTTTATACGCCCTCCACTTCTACCGCTGCCGTCTACCGTCTGTGAATGGTTCTTGCCGGTTGACGTCAAACATATGCGGTGTTCACATTAATGTGACTGGACGGTGTAGTTAAAAATTTTGCAGACATAAAAATGCAAAGCGTTCGACTGACTAAATTTAGAGGTAAGATAAAAACAATCAGAAATAATCATATTGAGTATTAATAAATCGCTTCAGAGGTATTTAGTTCTTTATCTCTGGATCTCTACCGGTTTCGTGGATCTTCAGCTGAACTTGAAGATCTGGCTGTTAGTGTCACGAAACCGGTAGTGAGCCAATGATAAAGGAATCAATACAGCTGAAGCGGTTTATTAATACCCCAGAGCACTACTCAAACCTGTGGTTGCCCTACCTACAAGGTTGTCTGCATAAGAAATATATAACGGGACAGGGTAGACAAGTATATGGCGAGATACTTCCTAACTCCTTGAACCCTTTCCCACACGGGTAGATGTTGCCGTAACCAAAGACAAGGCCAGAGTATCTTAACAAAACTTTTAAATTTTCAGATGTATCATTTCTGTTACCTGTTACCTGTTGCTGGATGCATAGCATCTACATCAAACGCCAACAAAAAATAAAAAGTAGTACAGTACTTAGTGTCAAATGCCACATTTGCATACTGCATCTCGTTTCGTACTTTACACACATACCCACCTCCTTAAGCAGCTTAAATCTTATACATACAACAACATGACATGCTTTCAGTATCTATGAATAACCCCATGTAGCTGACTGAATGGAACAATACGTTGAAGGAAATGGAAAGCTGCTGAATAACAGTCGAAGGTGAGATGCGATGGTAGCGAGGCAGGGGGTAACGACAGAGCAGACGGCCTCTGGTGGCTGAGATACACGATTCCGTAACAGAAGGCCAGAGTGGCAGGTGTCTGCTCCAGAGGGCAGCCAGCGAGTGACCAACGCTGTCGGGGGCGATAACCGAGCATTGCTGCCTGGCTGGCGATGACAAGCGAGGCTGACAGCGTCAGCGCCGACTGGCGGCCTTGGGATAGCGACCCGCAGCTACCGCACGGCGTCAGCTGCCACTGGAGAACATTGGCGAAAGCTGTGGACGCCTGATGGCCGGCGTGGGGCGTCCAAAAGCGAGTGGCTTCTCAGCCGTGGTTGGGAATCGCTGTAGTCTGCTGGTCATTCTTCAATGGTAGCAGATATTTCTTCTACGTAGTCGAACAGCATCGCTTCCAAGACAGCCTTGTTTGGCTACACAATGAACCTAAAGCTCCCTGATAATTTTCCGGTCTTCACAATTTACATAAACGAAGCATCTTCTGAATCACAAGAGTTTAACTCTACAACTGTTTTTCCCAAAAGCTATACGCAAAGTTTTGATGAGCTACCATTTAATACAGGGACGTACGGAGCTCTCCCTCTCTCTCTCTCTCTCTCTCTCTCTCTCTCTCTCTCGCTCTCTCTCTGTCTCTCTCTGTCTCTCTCTCTCCCCCTCCTTCCCTCGATGCACACGTCCACATCTACCACGCCACGATGTCTGACCGAGAAAATGAAGAGGGAAAGGGTAATTTGTAAAAGTGCCGCATTCGGCTTTGTTTCATTTTTCTTAACAACTCAAATAAGAAAGTAAACAAATTTTTAGTATTATTTAATTGGTTTTGGCCCGCTCAAGACGTAATAAAAATTACATTTGGCACAAATAGACGGGATATGAACAGATACATAAACTGCGCATATTTCCGGTACGCATGTTTCCAAGCAATTGTGATATCTTCTCATAACCGGAAAATACCTTTTGCACAAATGAGTTCAACGAAACATTGATATCACATTTGCAATCTCATTATGCAGTTAAGGAAACTCCTTCCGAGGAGTGCAACTGCAGAACACATGGACAGTTTTAACGTAAGAGAATTTGTCTTCTAAACGGGAATTACATTGCAGACCGACCAGAACCATCCGAAGATGCACAGCGGCGTTTGAACTGAAATGACAAACTGTCTCTAAAACAGCTCAAAAACAGATCTACAGTTGGCAGTCCCTCCAAACTTTTAGAAAGTTATTCCACTAATTGCCGGCAGGAGTGGCCGTGCGGTTCTAGGCGCTACAGTCTGGAACCAAGCGACCGCTACGGTCGCAGGTTCGAATCCTGCCTCGGGCATAGATGTGTGTGATGTCCTTAGGTTAGTTAGGTTTCATTAGTTCTAAGTTCTAGGCGACTGATGACCTCAGAAGTTAAGTCGCATAGTGCTCAGAGCCATTTCAACCATTTTCCACAATTTCTTTCATCGCCGCAATAGTCTCCATAACTCGCGTTATGTCTATCGCCACTGAGCTTGGGGAAATGGACGGTGTACCTTGTCACAAGTTGCCCCTTCCGCACTGCAATTTTCTTTATAAGTGCATCAATTTTTTCCATGAAATCAGAAATAAATGGTTTTCACATTTTAATGTCTTTCTGAGGGCAATCTACAGTTCTTTCTGTTTAAAATACCACATCTGAAATGCGTTCCGGATATTCCAATTTTCGTTCTTGGTTTCCTTTTTTCTTCATAAATTCAACAGAAACGAGCCTTAAACAAAACTCGTTCCAAGTATGTCTTCTGACTTAATCAACGTACTTTGCAGTAATATGTAACGGCCCCATATACTTCGTATAGTTCCATCACAAACCGTTAAACTGACTATGTAATAATGTGTGCGACCTCAGAAAATTTACTGAACGCACTTCTAGTTCCATTGTGTGTTCTGTGCCTGCGTATTTAACGCAAAGTGCTTCTTAATATACAGAACAATGAATCCCGTACAAATCGTCGTTGATCGTTAGAATTTTTAACTAAATTAAATATTTAAATTCTTTCCGTATGGTGCTAAAATGCCGTTTCATAGAAAATTTGCAATACCCGCCGATTATGCGACTAGATAATAGATATGCCAGCCTGATTAGCCGTGCGGTCTAACGCAGCCGGCACGATAGCTCAGCGTGTTGGGTCACAGGGTTAGCTGCCCTCTGTAATAAAAAACATGAGTTAATAGATCAACAACGAACTTAAAAAGGGTGTCTTACGACGCCCGCCCCTATCAGATTCAACGAACAAAATGAGATTAAAAAAAAAAAAGACAAACGCACGGCTTTCCGGACTGGAAAGGGACGCTTGATCCCCAGCACGAATCCGTCCGGCGGATTAGTATCGAGGTCCGGTGTGTCGGCCAGTCTGTGGATTGTTTTTTGGCGGTTTTCCATCTGCCTCGGCAATTGCGAGCTGGTTCCCCTTATTCGGTCTCAGTTACTCTATGTCGGCGACTGCTGCGCAAACAAGTTCTCCTCGTACGCGTACATCATAGCTACTCTGCCACGCAAAGGTAGGGGTTACACTCGTCTGATGTGAGACGTTCCCTGGGGAGTACACCAGGGAACGAACCGCACAATAACTCTGACAGAGTGGTTCGGTGTGGGGCGCGGAGGGGTAAAGTGGTCTGCGGAAGTCGTCCTGCGTTACCGATCACTGCGGCTGCAGCGGAGACGAAGCCTCTCCGGTTACACTGCACTACAATACAATGCATAGTAGGTACTGAGAGTTCTCATCCTTCTCCTGTGTGATTCACGTTTATTTTAAAAGACTGCGACGACAAATCGTTAGACTGACTCTTTTTGCCCAAACAGCCTCCTGAATTCCCTTTACACCACAAACGATTAGCGTGGGGAACACCGCTGACACTACGATTCTGTCGAAATGAAGAAAACCGTACCGAGGAAAATGAGCTGCAACAACTTCTGGAAGAAAGCGTCGCAACGCACAGGTAAATGGAATGTCGAGCTGTACCGAGAGAACAGAGCGAAGGCGAGACATGCCGAGTAGTGCCGCGACAGGCCGGGCGTCGGACAGCGTGCGGGCAGCACACTGTGCAAACGTGAAGTTTTGCACGCATTGGCCTATCCTGGCCTATCGTATTGAGATTATCCGATGATGTGTAACACTCCAAGAAGTCTAAACCAGTGGCCGTTAGTGCAACCACGCTTTGAAAATAACATTAAGTACTTTTTTTATAACACTTTCACTGTGTTCCTCCTATGCAGTGTGCCTATGCAGCCTAGGGCCGTTACATATCACATCCGATCGTCGGCTTCCTCGTTCGCAGTAGAACTGCCAAACGTCGAAGCTATTTCCAAAACTTCGACTAGTTTGTCAACCGCGTCATGTTGTAAAACTATGTAGCAACACTTTGGCAAGTGTGCTTCATCGTGACGCGTAATATACAAGTAGTATTGCTAGGACTAGTGTTAGAAATCAAAACTTTGGTATACCATTTCCAACATGACACGCTCTTCAACTCAGTATATTTTTACAGAATGAGTTATGCATTTCAACCGTTTTTACACGTTCTGTCATTTTTCATATCGCATGCGATCTCCCTTTAGTTTGAAATGCGTATTTTTTCAAACTTACATGACATGCAGTGGACTAGAACATACATAAAATGTCTAAAAAGACTGGACTAAAAACATTCAAGAATGGAATTAAAGTCGAAAAACTTTCTATACAGCGTGACGCAAAGCTTGTCTCTGGTAATTACACTCAAGGCCTAGACGACCATGAGGCATCGGAAAGACGTCTCAGTAATAGCAACTTAATGATCAGGCAAAAATCCAATAAATTTAAAGAAGTGGTATGCGTAACTAATTAACCGTTTGTTGCTTAGGACCCTGCATGAAGCATCGTCTGCAATTGAAGCTATCAAGAAATACAACAGTTGCATCAACGTATCCTGACTTTAATGCGCTCGCCTCACTTCTCCGAAAATGCATTGAGTGTCATGCCAAAAACAAAGTCATACTAAAACGGCCCTACAGTTTCGTATAATTGAAATAATTTATGACACGCGTTCCTAACATCCCTGTTGTCTGGGAAAAATCATTGGTTTCGAGGAACAAAGGTAAATCGAAACAAATGGAGAATCAGCTATAACCGCATCGTTACTGCGCTACTACTTCTATGCAATAACCATCGAAAGAATTTCTAGAAACGATAACAACTGATAAATAGTTGGTCAAAAGTCAGATAGTTAAGTTAAATATTTTTTAGTATAGAATGCAGTGCTTACAGAAAAGGAGGGGACCTCAGCAACAACACTGACTGGAGCTGAGATTCATAATTACAGTTACCAACATGAAATAAATTTAACCGTGAAATCAATAAAGCATATTGCTCTAATCATATGCACTTGATTACTAATTGTTAGGCACTCAGTTTGTTTAATAAATAGCTTCACGCAACCTGCCATAATTACTAATGTTAATGTTTCTGCTATTATAATAGTTCTTATATAAAAATTTTCTGTGAAGCAAAATGTGTCTTATTAGTGTGTAACTTTCATTTAATAACTACTGGCTAACTTTTGCACAACACTGTCATGTATTTTGGAAATAAGGGCAGAAATTATTGGTCACACAAAGAAATTAAACATTGTAATCTACAATGATTTTCTGGAGACTCATTGAAATTACTTTTTCATGATCACTGGATATTGATACTGGATTTTTAAGTGAATATTTCGCTGAGAAAAAATGTCCATTATCGTAAACTGTCAGTCTCAAATATTCTTTAAGTTTTGATAACTTTCATTTTAACAAATTATTAAAATTAAATTAGCTCAGCAAATCTTTGTCTTTTTATCACCAGCTTTGACACTCGGTTTTTTACTAATAATGACAGGATAGGGCCTTACTTTGTAGCTCTTCAGGTTTAGGCATTTGTAACACAGCGTTAACGTTAAGTTGGTAATTATTCACAAAATGAAGCTACTACGCTGGCTACCCTTGACACACTTCTGAAAATTAAAGTTGGTCTGGTCTTACTTCACATAGTAGCTGCTGGTGCAGCGTAAGGTAATCATCGCTGACAATGCATGGCAATAGGCTCTTCTTAGTGTCGTTTTTCAATAAACAATGTTGGACCACAGTGTTCTTCATATTAATTCCTTTTGTTGCTTTTTGCGCTGTTCCCAAGTAACGCCGCAATTATATCTGTCCATAACATGCAATTCTTCCAGTTTGGTACCCCAGAACGTACTTCACTACATGCCGCTAGCAACCACTACGCCTTGAGCGATTCTGTCAAGCTCTGCTGCATAAAAGCTCGCGCCAGACTTCACTGCACTTTTCGCCTCCTCGCCCAGCAACAATGTTCCCTACTTCAAATATACTCCTTGACTGTTCACAATAGCAAATTTCGCTGACTAGACCAGCGTGTTTACTACATGTTATAACATAATTCCTTATTAGATACTACATTTGAATTACATAATCATATTCAGTCATAAGAAAATTCTTAAAACGTATATTACATGAAAAATTGCTCCATTATTGAAAATTACAACACTAATAAGTCGAAACTTTCTTATGTTAGACACTGTGCTGTGGTGTTACGATGCCCATCGTCGTTTCCGTTATCTTTGTAGGAGGTTAAACCACAATGACGTGGATCCAGGACTTGCTCGGGGTGCAGATTCGACATTCATCACACTAAACTGTAGTATACAACAAAAATAATTCGTTGATATTCCCATAAAATACAGTATATTGCTGTAAACGTCTATCACTTTAATTTATTAACACAGTACACAAATGTACATCTTAAGAGACATATGCAAATCGTCCATCGATTACAGTTCCTATTGTTCCTTAAAACTTGAATACTGCCGATGTCCATCGGATTCATTGCGTGAGCATTTTGCTATATAAACGGCGATAAAAAATTAATTAAATGTTAGCAGTACCAGACATCAGCTACCACAGTTTACTCACTCCGTCCTTCTGGGAGTTCTAGCGTTACAACAAAGTTAAGGAAACGTAATTGTGACCACCTTTCCGCATGAACTAAAGGTGCATACCCACCCATACGCTTCGCAGCCGCTGTAATTTCGCACAGTTGTTTAGTACCTGCCACGTTCCAGAGAATGCGGGTCACTGCCTGCTATTTCATTCTAGAACATGCAAGTCGGCGTCTCACAATCAACCATCAGCAAATGACAAGCCCTATAAAACACTCGCGATACACGCTGGTGGCGACCGAAATGGTAGATTCTGTCTTACGTATCTAATGAGTGATTTGGCAGGGCTTCACAATCAACATGCTCCACAAGCAGACGGTGAGCGCAGCCCTGTAAACGGTGAGCACTGTAGCTCATCTACCGTCACAACACAGGAGGGGGAGGTGGGAGGGGGGGGGGAAACAACCTGGAGACATTAGAACAGACGAGATGACGATACTGTTGACCTGTGTTTCTCAAGCTAATTAATTTTGCACTCAGAAGGATCTAAGTCACCGTAAATGAGTTTCACTGCTACAAATGTACGAAATAAACTAAACATGTACATCTTCCACATAATTTTGTTGTTAAGTAGGTACAAACTTTTCATTGAACTACTCCGTCCTCTGTCTTTTTTGTTTTTGTAAGAAGTATATATAATCCACACAATCCTCCCCGTTTTATTGTTCATTATTGAAAGCACTTATTAACTGACATACGTGAAAAGAAACGTTAATATCATCATTATGGCTGCATCTCGTGTAAACGAAGGAATCGACCCTGAGGCAAACGCTTGTAGCAATTTCGAACGTTTTTCCTATTATTAGAGTTGCCTCTATATTCTCTGTCGCATTCCAGATCAGTTCGTTCAAACTGCTGATGGGTATGAATGTCACCAATACTCACTCAATATAACGAGCAAAACGGATGAAAATCAGGCTCTAGCGTCTTCACACCCGTAAACCGTCTGTGGTATTCTTCCTTAAGGCTATGTGGAATAGGTGGATAGCTTTCGAATTCTACGTTATGCAAGAACCCCTCATGAAGATAATTTTTGGACATTTAGTTTGACGAACTGACTCCCTAAAATTGACAGCGTCATTTTGAATCAGGTGATCGGATGATACTTACCCTGAATTCTGTAAGTCGTTAAAGACGACTGCATGCATTGCAGTTGTGTCCTAATCACCGAACACCTGGCTTAAAACCGGTAGCAACAGATTTACCATGCCATAGCAACTATTTCTGCGTTTTCAAACGGAGGTTTGAAACCTGCAGGGAATTTTTGAAATATAACTGTGTCATGACAGAGGACGTCAGTCAACTTCCTTCCTACTTACAGGTGATTCTAACTAATTAGGAGACCGAGAAATGTGGACACGGGATTAGAACTAATAAAACAGATACATTCTACGAACATTCATAAATACGAATATACAGCCGAGTGCAACTTAGCAAATTTCACTAACGAGTTAGCAGTACTTATAGAAACGTTAAGGATGCGGGAATCCGGGAGTGGTGACTGGCCTAGCCCACACTCAGCAATAAATAAATAAAAAAAAAGGTCGCAGTTTACTTCAAACCAACAGTTACACTAGTAACCTAAGTATTCTTGATTATTAAATTGAACGCTCGTAATTTCTAAATTGCTTAAAATCACCAATAGCAGCCCAGACACTCTACACAGCAAAACACTTTCTCTTAAAAGTATCTCTCTGCCTCATCCTTAATTTAATTCAAAACTAGTAACTGACAGAATTCCAGTAGCAAGAGTGAAGTTACAATCCACAAGTATAACACCAAAATAGCAGGTCAACAGCATTCGAAGGAAGTTAAAGCCTCGTCCTGAGAAACTTCGTCTAGAAGTTTGTACATTCGCCACAGATTTCAACATGCCTTCCCACCAGTTTCAGATAGGTATATTGAAACAATTAGGTTTTAGAGCTCTGAAACAGAGAAAAATGATTTTACTACACACGCCACATTTTAAAACAACTGCACGTAAATGAAACGAATGCACCAGAGTTACTCATTTTCCACAAATCGACAGTACTGTGCGACAGCCAACGATCACCTCAGCCTGTTCAAAACAGAGTGAAGTTCGTGGTAGGATCCCACCCAAGGGGTGCAGTATTTACAGTTTAAGATAAATCACAAGAGCGCACTCCCTTTGGAGTCTTGAATAGAAGGACGCATAAATTTAACATGTTGTACCACAATAGCTGGCACCTGTTTTGTAAACATCAAACACAGAATCAATTTTCGTCAGCATGTAAATGATGGGACAGCCCGTCTCACACAGGCACTATCAAGATTTATCCACCTAAGTCATATGTTTACTCACTCTGGTAAAACTAAGCCCTGTTAAGATGGAACTCAACAGAAGGATGCTCACCATTAACTTCCGTTATATTATGATGATTATTATAATGATAATGATGATAGCCATAACAAATCCACAGCACATACACCTCAGTGAACTACTTACATGCCGGGAACAGTAATTGGATCCTCCGCATGGCAATGGTCCAGAAACGCCACGAAAGAACAAAAGAATTTATCACATGTCAAACTTCGTCTCTTTTGCGTGGGATACGTTGACATGCTCGCCGCCGCCACGAGACTCCCTGGCCAAATGTACTTTCAAAACCCTTCACTTGTACCGCGCTGAGCAGCACCTTAAACCAGAGTATATGGAATTCGTGCCTTCTCGGGAGGCTCCTAGGAAATGCTAGGCAACCGAAGCTAAGACACTGACACTAGCCTACTATATGTCAAAACGAACTTAGAACTTACATACAGGGTTAGAAATCAGTAAATAGGGAATGAACATACATATTTACCGAAATGATTTAATCAAGATTGATATTAATGACATGCTGGAGACAGTTGAATTTTCGAGTGAGAATCCTAATACGCCCGATAGATTGTCGAACTGATGAAATACCGATCGAGGTGACACAGTGGAGGGGGGAATGATATGGCTGATCACGACATGCCAGAAGTTGTCGTCTAAAGGTAACAGCATGCCGTAGTCGCGCGAGCTAGGTGAAAAATGGAGGCCTGCACACGAGGAATCTTTTTATCTCCTGCTCAAGATGACGGACAGGCAGACTCTAAAGTGATTCAAAGAGCAAGCTGAAAAAGCATAGTGCGTTCCCATTGGAGTTGTCTTGCTGCTACTGTTGATCTGAATGGAAGTTGGCAAACAGAGCCTGGGCAGCAGCGTTCTGATGCTTGCAAATGGTTCAAATGGCTCTGAGCACTATGGGGCTTAACACCTGAGGTCATCAGTCCCCTAGAACTTAGAACTACTTAAACCTAACTAACCTGAGGACATCACACACACCCATGCCCGAGACAGGATTCGAACCGGCGACCGTAGCAGCAGCGCGGTTCCGGACTGAAGCGCCTAGAACAGCTAGGCCACAGCGGCGGGCTTTTAAAGTTTATTCTGCATTATGTGTGACCTGTCCTGCATATACACTGTGTGATCAAAACTATCCGGACACCCCCAAAACCATACGTCTTTAATATTAGGTGCATTGTGCTGGCACCTACTGCCAGGTACTCCATATCAGCGACCTCAGTAGTCATTAGACATCGTGAGCGAGCAGAATGGGGCGCTCCGTGTGAAGTCACGGACTTTGAACTTGGTGTCACTTGTGTCATACATCTGTACGCGAGAATTCAACACTTATAAACATCCCTAGGTCCAATGGTACCGATGTGATAGAGAACCGAAAACGTGATGGGACACGTACAGCACAAAAGCACACAGGCTGACCTCGTCTGTTGACTGACAGAGAACGCCAACAGTTGAAGAGGGTCGAAATGTGTAATAGGCAGCCACTCGACCATCAAATCCAGATTTTCTCACCTACCGCGTAAGTGTCATAGTACTTGCAGTGGATCCTGATGCAGTTTGGAATTCCTGCGTGGCGGTTTGCACAACACACGAATTCAAAACTGCATCAGGATCCACTGCAAGTACTATGACAGATACGTGGGAGGTGAGAAAATTTGGATTTCATGGTCGAGCGGCTGCTCGTAAGCCGCACATGACGCAGGTAAATGCCAAACTACGCCTCGCTTGGCGCAAGGAGCATAAACATTGGACGATAGAACAGTGGAAAAGCGTTGTGTGGAGTGACGAATCACGGTACACAATGTAACCATCCGATGGTAGGGTGCGTGTACGGCGAATTCCCGGTGAACGTCATCTGCCAGCGTGTGTAGTGCCAACAGTAAAATTCGGAGACAGTGATGGTACGATATGGTCGTGTTCTTCATTAAGGGGCCTTGCGCCCCTTGTTGTTTTGGGTGGCACTATCACTTCACAGGCGTACACTGATGTTTTAAGCACCTTCTAGCTTCCCACTGTTGAAGAGCAATTCGGGGATGGCGCCTGAATCTTTCAACACAATCGAACAGCTGTTCATAATGCACGGCCTGTGGCGGAGTGGTTACACGACAATAACATCCCTGTAATAGACTGGAGTGCACAGAATCCTGACCCGAATACTATAGAACACCTTTGGGACGTTTTGGAACGCCGACTTCGTGCCGGGCCTCACCGACCGACATCGATACGTCTCCTCACTGCACCATCCCGCGAATAATGGGCTGCCATTCCCCAAAAAACCTTCCAGCACCTAAATGAACGTATGCCTGCGAGAGTTGAAGCTGTCATTAAGGCTAAGGGTCGGCTAATACCATACTGAATTCCAGCATTACCGATGGAAGGCGCCTCCAACTTGTAGTCACTTTCAGCCAGGTGTTTGGATAATTCTGATCACATAGTGTAGTACCTGATTGTCATGTTCGATAAGGAAACACCCGAATCCGTTGCACGTGAAGGGGACATAAATATTAACGTGCTACTGCCAAGCATTGTTGTATTAAACACTCGCAGTGTAAGCGTGCAAGTACTTTGCTGGAAGTAGAGCGGCTTTTTATCTCCTGAACGTCAGATTCACTTTCTTTTGCTTTACCTTCTTCCTCCTCTTCAGAGAGCTCCTTTCACATTTTCAAATTTCGTATACATAGTCAGTCACTTTTCCACATTTTCTGTTTCCGTAGTTCTTGACGTAGTAAGACAAGTAATGTCTTTGTGAACTGAATTTACTAAAAGTACTATCGCATGGTAGCACATTTTTCTATAGAAAATAAGGTTCGTCCCACTGCGGACTGAAACGCGAAGACATTGTTCGTGTTACTTGACGACGTTTCGCCATTGCTCCTACTTCGCGTCTCCACTGTCAAGGGGATGCCCTGTTTCGTTTCTACAATGTCGTCACAATGTGTGTGCACCTGTCCCTCACACGCGACAAGTGCAACGACTTTCGAACTGGCCGCGGGCAAGAGCCCAAGCGGCGCGTGTTCACGCTCAAAATCAGCGAGTTGCTAAGCCCTACCCAGAGCCTCTGCGATTGATATTCCTTTTATAAACGATGAGTTTGGAATCAATTGCGTCCAGACGAGTAGTCACGAAAGGTGGTCGTTGTGCACACAGAAACCTTAGCTCAGTGAGCAGCAGTCGTGGCCCAGCAGCAGGCAGCCGACGCGGCTCGCAGCGGCCGGATCAGAAGACAGGCACACTCGGGACTAGGGCGGCGCGTCCCAGCGACCGCAGAACAGCCCTGCGGTTTGGACCCTAAACTCGGCGACCAGGCGAGACCGCGTTTCCTGCCCTCTACCAGCCTCAACCTCCACCTGGCGTCTAATGCACCGGCGATCGACCGCTCTACTCAGCAGGTGTGAGGTGACATCAGCTTTCCAATTGATCTGGCGCGGCCTCCACGAATTTCTCTGCTGTATCAACCACTTCATCTCAGAGTAGTACAAATAAGAAAAGTGGGGAAGCTAAGTCGAAATGGCTGAATGGAAAATTTGAAGAAATTGAATAAGAAACGGTTGGCGGGAGGACTGATTCAGAATATAGAAAAGTCGAAACAACCTATCCCGAAATTAAAAGCAACATTAAGAGTGCAATGGGAATTCCACTGTTAAGTACAGAAGAGAGTGTGGATAGGTGGAAGGAGTACGGTGAAAGTTTCTATAAGAGAGGGAAGGCAGGGGGGGGGGGGAGGTGTGTACTTGTCTGACAACGTGGTAGGAGAAGAAACACGAGTCGACAGGGAAGAGATATGGTCTCCAATATTTCAATCAGAGTTTAAAAAAGCTTTCGAAGGCTTAAGATCAAACAAAGTCGTAGGGAGAGACAACATTCCATCGGAAATCCTAAAATCATTCAAGGAAGTTGAAAAAAATGGTTCAAATGGCTGAGCACTATGGGACATAACATCTGAGGTCATCAGTCCCCTAGGACTTAGAACTACTTAAACCTAACTAACCTAAGGACATCACACACATCCATGCCCGAGGCAGGATTCGAACCTGCGACCGCACCAGTGACGCGGTTCCGGACTGAAGCATCTAGAATCGCTCGGCCACACCGGCCGGCAGTAGTGGAAACGAAACGACTGTTCATGTTGGTGCGTGGAATGTATGAGACTGGTGATATACCATCTGACTTTAGGAAAAACGCCACTAGCACAACTCGAAAGTTGCAAGAGGCGACAACAATTATCACACAATCCGCTTTACAGCTCATGCATCCAAGTTGCTGACAAGAATAATATATGGAAGAATGGAAAATAAATTTCAAGATCTGTTAGATGGTCATCAATTTGGCTTTAGGAACGGTTTATGTACAAGAGAGACAGTTCTGCTCATGTGGTCGAAAATCGAAGCAAGACAAAAAAAATCATGATAATTTCATAGGATTTGCTGACGTGGAAAAAGCGTTTAACTGAGTAAAATTGTGCTAGATGTTCGAAACTCTGAGAAAAATAGGGATAAGCTGTAGGGAATAGGTAAAATACAATCGTAGAAGAACTAAGAGGGAACTGTAAAACTGGAAGATGAAGAACGAAGCACTCGGGTTAAAACGCTCCCACTGTTCAAACTATACGTCGAAGAAGCAGTGACACAAATAGAACGATTTAAGAGTGGGATTATAATTCAAGGCGACCGGTCGTCAATGAAAAGATTTGCCAATGCCATTTCTGCCCTTAGTGAAAGCGAAGAAGAATTACAGGATCTTTGGAATGATATGAACGAGTATGGAGAGGGAGTAAACCTAATAAAATCGCAAAGTAACGTGAAGAAGCAGAACTGAGAACAGCGAGAACCTTAACAACAGAATTTGTGATCAGGAAGTAGATGAAGTTAAAGAATTAGGCCGCAAAGTAACTGACAACAGACGTAGCAAGAAAGACATAAGAAGAGAGCATCACTGACAAAAATAGCATTCCTCGCCAGAAGAAGTATTCTCGTATCAAACATCGGCCTTAATTTGAGGAAGATATTTCTGAGAACGTACGTTTGGAGCACAGCATCGTATGGTAGTGAGACATGGACAAAAAGAGTCGAAACATATGAAATGTGGTGCTACAGAGGTGAAAAATAAGTTAAGAAATGGGAAGTTCTCCGCAGAATGGGCGAGGAAGGGAGTTTAAGGAAAACACTTGCAACCAGTCCACTATATACGTTTCTCAATGAAATTTAGCCTAATTTTATCTCCCACTCTATAAAAATCTACATATTACCAAAGTTATGTACCCACAAACTTTTATCCAATTTAAACTCGTATGCTAACCACTGACTGGAGAGAACCTAATTTGAACTGAAATGTGACTAGTCTCAACACAACTTAATGTGAAACATTAAATGTGCAACTGACGTAAACAGTTATCTGGCCCAAATCAAAATTTCCACTTACCTCGCGTCTTGAGGACAGTGTTGCAGCATTCTCGAAAACACAAAAGCAAACAGCAAGCATGCAGCGGCTAAGCTAGATTTCTGTTTCTAAATAAATATTCAAACTATTGCATACCACATGGTGTAATGTGGTAAAGCGTAATGATAAACAGTGGGATGGGGGAAGAAACTGCTGCTATGAACGATTTTAGAATGAAGTATATCTTTAAAAAGACAGAGTTAAACCTTACGTGATCAAGCAAAGCAGTGGTTTAAACAATACTATGTTTCACAAAGGGAACAATGATTTAATAAGGGTACAATATTAACAGAGTATTTCTATAAAAATCAAACAGTTTAATCAATTGGTATCTTAGTGCGTGGTTAAAGAAAGTGGGATGGTCTTTCTGTCAAGCGCTGAGCGAATGAACAAAGCTAACTAGCTGCCAATAATCATTCCTACAAATTAATTGCGCAGTGCTGCAGTTCTTACCTCAGTCTTCTTCTCTTCAAAAAAATAAGTTTATTCAAAATTTATATCCCCTTTCGCCTTTCAATGTATACATCAGATTCATCCTTGCTCCTCTTCATAATACCCTTCCGCCGGAGGTTCGAGTCCTCTCTCGGGCATGTGTGTGTGTGTGTGTGTGTGTGTGTGTGTGTGTGTGTGTGTGTGTGTGTGTGTGTGTTGTTCTTAACATAAGTTAGTCACGTTAGTTTAAGTAGTGTGTAAGTCTGGGTACCGATGACCTTAGCAGTTTGGTACCTTAGGAATTCACACACATTTGAACATTCCTTTACAATAAATCATTTTTAACAAATACAACCCCAAGTCAACACAGCGCTACTGAATAAGTCCATCAACTACCAGTACTTCAACAAAGAATATATCAGACTTCGCAATGGCGTAGACTTTGCCATGACAAGACCAAAGATTTTTAACAGTAACATAACGTCATGGAGGTAAAAAAGGCAGGGTGGTTCTACTGCGGACTTAAGCTGTATCTTGTTTTGAAGTCAGAGTGGGCAGGGCCTGCCGCCATTTTATGTAGCCCAAACATTAGCAGACTACTGTTTACAATTGCTTCTTGATCATTATTTCTACCTCGTGCGTGCAACAACTGTTATAAATACTAAAAATTATAGAGCTTATATGAATAACATAGTGTCTAGAAGGCAATTTCGGAGCTTTTTCTGTTCTTGAATGCTTATTTCCTCTAGTAATATGGCACATTTGGCTTCGTTAAAGTTACTTGTTTTTTTGCTGCTGAATTTCGGATAACCAGGAACAGAAGGAAGTGACGTGAAAAGAGTGCCTTCGTAATCCTTTGAATTCCACTTTTACTGTATTTGAATAGATAGGAAATAAAATGGAAGTCCGAAACCAATGCTTGTTTGTACTGGTATCGGTACTGCTTCTCGTACCTTACATTTTCAGCTCTCAGCTAGTATACACAACATTTTTAATGTTCACGTTTGGAAAACACTTGCCAACATGTTCTTTGCTAACCCATAAACGAGTTCAATTGGGAAAGAAGCAAGGCACTCTATCGTATCCTGAATGTCAACAAAGTGAATCATTATTGAAATGTCAAGGAAACAGAACTGCATAGAGGTATACCTCCATGCAGAATAGAGTTCTTGTTTTATTAGATTGTCAATGGATTAGTCGCACCGCAGATTACTCCTCTTCTCAGTTTGAAATCTTACCTATGATGCGTCATTCAGAGTGGACAATAATAGGAACTTACATGGTAAAAATGATATAATTTTTTAAACATCTTCCAGCATTCTGGAATGCTATAAAAGTGATTTAAAATGGATATTATGCTTCAGCATGTTTGTGAGTAACGTTTTAGTAATTATAGCCTAGTCTGCGTAAGATGTAGGCCTACCTTTCCCACAGTGTCCTATTTGTTCCTTTTCCCGGAATATTTCTCACGACTTTTTCAGGAATAACCAAACATAGCACAATTTGAATGTAACTTTGATCATTTGCTTGATTTTACTTATGAATTTCATTTTGAGGTTTTCAAACTATATATATCTACACCATGCTTTGCGATATACCAGTAGTTAGTTACTTAGTTTCATGTCCCGTGTAACATATGCACGATAAATCATAATGATAATGGAACGACTCATTACATATTAACATAAATTTTTTTGTAAGTATGCCTCCATGGTGATCATTTATTAGCTTTTTAATTAAAGACAGACGTGTTAGTCAGTAAATCCTTCCCATCCATATTTACAAATTACAGGAATAGATAGGCTTCTGTGGAATAGGAGGAGTTACCAAAGAGAAAGGTTTTTAGTTTAGTTTCAACTTTTACTTTGCTGTGTTTCAGAAATGTTATATCAATGGGTAAGTGATCAAAACTTTTGTTTCAGCATTGTGAAACCATGTTTATGTTACAGACAACCTTAATGTGGTTTAATGAATGTAATTTTTTCCTTCTGATACTGTAATTATGTACCTCATTGTTCTTGTTGACGTGCAGTGGATTATTTACAACAAACTTCACGAGGGAATAACTATACTGTAAAAACGGATAGATTGCTAATCACATTCCGAGAACAAGACAAGCACGACGAAGAGAATGTTTACATAAATTTTCATCCAAAGCCTTCTGGAGAAAGGAAGCACAGCACGCATTCATACAATCATATACACAAAACTCATGCACACATGACCGCTATCTCCAGCTGTTCTAGTCAGAACCTTTTTTAAAGGGGGTGGAAATGAGAACAATGGATAATAATTATCGGTGATAGGACATTAGGGCATGAGACGCTGTCCCAACAATCAGCGTGGTTACGTAGTCGTGTGTTGTGCGGGTACGAGACCACTGACACGGTGTGACGCGGATGTTGGGGTGTTTGCGACATGGAAGGCAATGAAAAACACAGAAAAGAAGAAAAAGAACGAACACTGAGTAAAGTAAAGCAAATCTAAAGTCAAACGACAAATAAAACTATAACAACAGAAGCAAACAGTGTAACAATATGATTCTTGAGTTTCACCCGGCGTATTTGATAATCAAAATATCCACGGGTGTACTGTCGGTCTATAGTGTCCAACGGGCACAATATTTCGGCGATCAAACATGTCACCATCATCAGGTGAACTGACGGACTGAGCTCCTGTGAACGCGCCGGCACAGGCAGAGGGTATTTAAATCGGCCGCCGCCGCGACCGAACCCAGTTCCCCCTGAGCAGCCATAGCGTACGGATCTCCGTGCCGGCGCGTTCACAGGAGCTCAGTCCGTCAGTTCACCTGATGATGGCGACATGTTTGATCGCCGAAATATTGTGCCCGTTGGACACTATAGACCGGCAGTACACCCGCGGATATTTTGAGTGTAACAATAGTTCAACTATACAAAAGAAAATATACTTGAACTGCTCCATTTACGAATAAAATGTGATTCCTTTAAACTTCATATTGCATTGGATTGATTAGTACACCTGTAAACAACGCAAGCTGCACATTTTTGATGAAACGTCTACGTCTCCACACAATCAAAGAACTCAAACGGTCGAAACTGGGCACGGGCACGCCACACTGACGTGATGGGAAAGTATCAAATTGGTGAACCATGAAGGTATGCATGCAGTTAACCTAATATTTTAGGCAAGTTAAGATGCCGGACATCAGCTGCGAGTTTGTGACGTAATGATACCTCTCTTTCTCTCTGACGTGCACAGCGACAACTTACAAAAATCAAAATGACATGTCCACCTCACACTGACAACAATAAGGCCGGGATGATAAGACATCTGTTAAGACACCAGGCAATAACATCCACAGTACCAGAAGGAACTGTTCGGGGCAAAACCTGCAAAATAACTGGGGACGTAGGTTGCACGTGAGCGATTATTACTCTGAGATAAAGGTTTGGCATAGGAGAAGAATTCGTGACGGGCTCCATCAAACAAGTCAGAAGACTGATGAGTAAAAAAAATCCCATTTCTTTCATCCCCTAGAGTTTTAATCTCACACAAGTCTCTCAGGAACCATGAAAGTTCTGCATACTATCCTACCTCTTCTTCTTGTCGATGCTTTCCACATGCGAGGATGTTCTGCAAGGAACATCCTCATTTCTTTTGAATGTTGGGCTCCATAAGGTTCCCTTTCTGTGCAGCGACCGTGGAATATAAAATTATAAAGAATGTAGCAACCAGTCGCGGAAACATAATTTATTTATTTTGTTGCGAATAGATTTCGAGTGACATGTTATCATCGGTGCATTTTTTTAACAGATACATGCCATAAGTAGAAGTACTGCCCTTGGTAGATTTCTACCATGTACTTAGTAGAAGTAGAGTCCTTGGCAGATTTCTACCATGGTAGAAATCTGCCGAGGACAGTACCTCTACTTATGGCATGCATCGGTTACAAAAATGCACCGATGATGACTGATATCAGTCGAAATGGATGTGCAACAAGATAAATAAATTATGTTTCCACGACTGGTTGCTACATTATTTATAATTTTAATTGTCATTTCTTATCTTCACTAAAATTTCAGCATCCTCTGTCACACCACGCCTCAAACGCTTCTATTTTTCCGATTTTTCCTCATATCATTATTCAAAAAATTGTTCAAATGGCTCTGAGGACTATGGGACTTAACAACTGATGTCATCAGTCATCTAGAACTTAGAACTACTTAAGCCTAACTATCCTAAGGACATCACACACATCCATGTCCGAGGCAGGATTCGAACCTACGACTGTAGCGGTCGCGCAGTTCCAAACAGACGAGCCTAGAACCGCTCGGCCACACTGGCCGGCTCCCATGATTCACTTCCGCACTTTCTCAGAATTTTCG
Source organism: Schistocerca gregaria (assembly GCF_023897955.1). Classification (NCBI taxonomy): domain Eukaryota; kingdom Metazoa; phylum Arthropoda; class Insecta; order Orthoptera; family Acrididae; genus Schistocerca; species Schistocerca gregaria. Next base: position 396,368,088 of record NC_064921.1, on the reverse strand, counting down.
TATTGAAGTTAAGTCCGTTGTTTGATACTAGCAGACCTCTTTTGGCCGGCAATGCCCTCTTCGCCTCTACTAGTCTGTTTTATATGTGCACCAGGCTCCGGGCGTTATGTGTTGCTTCCAAGGCAGCGTAGTTCCTTTATTTCGTCAGCTTCATGATCCCCTATTTTCGGGTTCGTCGATAATCTCATTTCTGCCACTTCTTATTTCTTTTGTTTTATTCGGTTTACTTCCAGTCCACAGCGTGTGTTTATGTAACTAATCATTCCATTTAAAAGGTTACGCAGTAATCCTCACTTTTATGGAGAAAACTAGTGGAATCAACCGATCTTATCATTATGAACCTTTCACCCTGAATTTTAATTCCTCTCGAGATCGCTGTTTTGTTTTAATCATTGCTTCTCCGACGCATAGATTGAACAGTAGAAGGTGAGATGGATTCGTTCATCTGTATCACTGTACTGATGAAATACGTTTTGCAGAATTAGACGGAATATTCTGTTGAATAGCTTAAGAAATGTTGGTGTAGACTGGCAGGGTTAATAAAACACTGAAGAAGGAACTCTATGCAAGACAAAACGTGACGTGAGGATTGGTGACGAGGAAACGCATTATACGGTATTGGGAGAGGTCTTAGAAAAGGGTGACGTTTGTCACCAACATTTTTCAAAATTTATACTAAGAAACTAACAGATAAGCCATCAGGAAAAAGAGAGAGATACGATGAAGATAAGTAAGTATACAGATGATTACGCTGTGTTGGGGAAATCACAAGGAGACTTAAAATTTTCGATGGTAAGGGTCGTAAATGAGGAATAAAAGTAGACAAAACTAGATTGGTAAATATGTGCTGTCAAACGAAGGAAAATCAAAGTGACGAGAATCAGAAAACATTAATATCCCCTCATCATTTTTTTAATTCACTTTATACAAAAGCTATTTGATCAAATACAAACAGAACATTTTATTGTTTACCTAAAAATAAATATAAAACACATTGTATTACGTAAAATAAAATTATATAAAGATAATTCTGTACACCATATGGCACTCCTAATAATCGGCAGCCTCATTCTGTATGATTTTTCAATGAGTATTGGTAATTTCATTTTCTCACTGAGAAGCTCGAGTCAAAACAAATACTGCTCATGACGTCTTTCGTGCAACGCCCAATGTCAACCGAAAGCGTTGGTCTGTTTGCCATCACAGGCAAATGATTTTGAAAGTGGACTTTGTACGTGCTCATTCGATAGAATGGTCTCAAATTAGTCCTGTGAGATATTGGTTTTGTCGATTATACAGCATATTGTCAAGGACAGTTAAGCACGAAGAACAATTAGCCCTCAAGTAGCAAATGAGCAGCGTTGCTGCTTGGGTGTTCTAGCCAGAGGTGGCCAGGGCTGTGCTGTCGCTTCTAGAGTACTGGTTATTCTTCGTGTTTTACTGTCCTTGTTAACACACACCGATAAAATGATTATTTGGGACGGCTCTATCGAATGCGCACGTCAAATTCCTCGTTCGCTTGCATCACGAAACAAACCAGCACTTTCGTCGACACTGGGCGTCACTTGAAAGACGTGATGTGCAGTATTTGTGCGGGCTGACTCCAGCATTATCGTTCGTTCTTTAGTTATACTAAGTCGAAAGTGTATTTCTGTACTAGTGACCAATTTCCACATGAGGAGATAGGGAATGTGGTTCTGCGTACTTTGTAATGCGTCCAAGACATCAAATATGTATTTCGAAACAGATATCCGTCCTCGGTTATGCACAACGCTGTTCGAAAGTATGAAATTATTAAGGCACCATCAACAGAAATTCACTCTCTCTAAACGTTCCCCAAAGCTTCCTCTGCGTCCATAACTTTATGTCAACATGGTGTTGGATAGGGCAACTAATGGTGAAATTTTTGTATTGTGAGGTGTTGGGTCTATGAAAATTTATTTTACCTAACGTTTCCTCCAGAGCTACAATGGATATTTTCACATATAATGCAATGAGCTGTTTGAGTGTGATTCGTCGATCGCCTCGAATGACAGTGCGTGCACATTCCAACACTGTAATAATCACAATTGAGTGCGACCGTCGGCACGCGGGAAACGGACAGGATGCCGTGACCTTCTTGTGATGGCGCAACACGTCTCGCCTAACGACTCAGCACGTTCTTGCTCACTGCCAGGTTTCAATAGACATTTTGCAATCACCTATGAATATCTGCGATGCTCTGGTTGTCCGGCAAAGGAAACTCAATGACAGCTCTCTTCCTGGAAAGCATCCCAGTTACAAGACGTCACTTTGAAGACTATATATCACGTCGCCACCAATCGGAACTTCATGATACCATAGGGGCTGAAGCGGGAATATTCCACGATGACCCCACAACAAATTCGCATGTTTCAACCGAAACTGGGCTAGAAATTAATGCAATAAATGCGTTGAAATGATAAGAACAGATTGATAGGGATGAAATCAGTGAAGATTCAGTGCAACGAGCTGATGTGAAAAGAAATAGATCACATATTCTACAGCTGCTATAATGATGACTGAAAATCAATCAATCCATTTCCTTTAAATCGCTTCATAGATGTCTCTTGTGGCAGGATAAGCCACGGTCATACACTTACAGCGTTCCCATGGTAGTGTTTTTTAGTTTCAATATGCCCCGTGGGTAATCTGTGGTAGATGTGTTCGGAAGTCGGAAGTCATATGAGCGAATATCGGACAAAGAAAATTTGAGCTGGGCTGGAGGAGAGCTCAGGTAAGCTACTGGTTAAAGTGGCTGCCGCAATAAGCGGGAAAACCGGGTTCGATTCCCGGTCTGGAAAAAAATTTTTGATTATCAGTTCAGGTTCATCGCACCTGACAGCTACGTGTGAGCGTAGGGATGGCTGTTTACTCAGAAACAATCGGTTTTCGTTTACACCGGTTATTTTAGTTTCAAGTTTGACATGACTGTGAAAACTGATCAAAAATAATCAGTTTCTGAAACAATCGATTTTCGTTTTCGTATTGCTTCTACTTTGGGTAATTAACTTCGGAGAAAGAGTGAAAATTTGTATTGAATATGAAGCAGTAGGAGATGTCAATCACTGTGGGGTTGAATCTGCGGTAGAAATCGGTCTCAGTACCAGCAGCAGAGATTGCGGGGATGGAAAAGATCGGCGCGGTGACAGCGAGGTTGAAAGGTCACAAGTTAACGACTTTCACAAGTTGACGACTTCACTAAAACGTCTCTTTTGGATGGTATCAATTTTTCACTCTGAAGCAATTACAAAATTAAAGGTTCAGTTATGCTAAGTCAGTAGCGTTACAAGTATATCAATCAAACTTATCTTCTCTTCCACGGACACTGTGTATCTGCTTTTCTCCTTAAATGATGTCGCAAGTTTGTTTTGTCTGATCCCGTTGTTAATCATTTAAAACAAGTGACACTCACTTGCCAACAAGTTACAGATGGTAGCATTCTTTAATACAGCTGAGGTCCCAGGACGACTTAGAGAAAATACCACAAACGTAAGGTGGGGACAAGTCCTTCACGCTGCACGTACACACGTATCGTCTAAAAGCGCAAGCCACACGGCGATAGATACATTACCATCCCAGCAGTGCGTCACTAATTCTTAGGCCATGTGTTTGTTGCTAGTTTCTAACTTTCGGCGTTCTTATTAGAAAAGCACTGATCTCTTTTCCCATTTTCCATAATGATATAATATTTCGATACAATGGATATTTTACAAATTAACATGACTCGCTTGCAAAAAAAAATATTTGTTTAAAAAATAAGAATTTTAGCACTGCTCATATGGAAAACTCCCCCCCCATGAACCATGGACCATGCCATTGGTGGGGAGGCTTGCGTGCCTCAGCGATACAGATAGCCGTACCGCAGGTGCAACCACAACGGAGGGGTATCTGTTGAGAGGCCAGACAAACGTGTGGTTCCTGAAGAGAGGCAGCAGCCTTTTCAGTAGTTGCAAGGGCAACAGTCTGGATGATTGACTGATCTGGCCTTGTAACAATAACCAAATCGGCTGTGATGTGCTGGTACTGCGAACGGCTGAAAGCAAAGGGAAACTACGGCCGTAATTTTTCCCGAGGGGATGCAGCTTTACTGTATGATTAAATGATGATGGCGTCCTCTTGGGTAAAATATTAAGGAGGTAAAATAGTCCCCCATTCGGATCTCCGGGCGGGGACTACTCAAGAGGATGTCGTTATCATCAGAAAGAAAACAGGCGTTCTACGGATCGGAGCGTGGAATGTCAGATCCCTTAATCGGGCAGGTAGGTTAGAAAATTTAAAAAGGGAAATGGATAGGTTAAAGTTAGATATAGTGGGAATTAGTGAAGTTCGGTGGCAGGAGGAACAAGACTTTCGTCAGGTGACTACAGGGTTATAAACACAAAATCAAATAGGGGTAATGCAGGAGTAGGTTTAATAATGAATAGGAAAATAGGAGGATATAAGATGAACATTAACAAAAGCAAATCGAGGATATTGGAATGTAGTCAAATTAAATTGGGTGATGCTGAGGGAATTAGATTAGGAAATGAGACACTTAAAGTAGTAAAGGAGTTTTGCTATTTAGGAAGTAAAATAACTGATGATGGTCGAAGTAGAGAGGATATAAAATGTAGACTGGCAATGGCAAGGAAAGCGTTTCTGAAGAAGAGAAATTTGTTAACATCGAATATAGATTTATGTATCAGGAAGTCGTTTCTGAAAGTATTTGTTTGGAGTGTAGCCATGTATGGAAGTGAAACATGGACGATAACTAGTTTGGACAAGAAGAGAATAGAAGCTTTCGAAATGTGGTGCTACAGAAGAATACTGAAGATAAGGTGGATAGATCACGTAACTAATGAGGAGGTATTGAATAGGATTGGGGAGAAGAGACGTTTGTGGCACAACTTGACTAGAAGAAGGGATCGGTTGGTAGGACATGTTTTGAGGCATCAAGGGATCACAAATTTAGCATTGGAGGGCAGCGTGGAGGGTAAAAATCGTAGAGGGAGACCGAGAGATGAGTACACTAAGCAGATTCAGAAGGATGTAGGTTGCAGTAGGTACTGGGAGATGAAGCAGCTTGCACAGGATAGAGTAGCATGGAGAGCTGCATCAAACCAGTCTCAGGACTGAAGACAACAACAACAACAACAGGAAAATAGGAATGCGGGTAAGCTACTACAAACAGAATAGTGAACGCATTATTGTGGCCAAGATAGACATGAAGACCACACCTACTAAAGTAGTACAAGTTTATATGCCAACTAGCTCTTCAGATGACGAAGAAATAGAAGAAATGTATGATCAAATAAAAGAAATTATTCAGATAGTGAAGGGTGACAAAAATTTAATAGTCATGGGTGACTGGAATTCGGTAGTAGGAAAAGGGAGAGAAGGAAACATAGTAGGTGAATATGGATTGGGGCTAAGAAATGAAAGAGGAAGCCGCCTAGTAGAATTTTGCACAGAGCACATCATAGCTAACACTTGGTTTAAGAATCATGAAAGAAGGTTGTATATATGGAAGGACCCTGGAGATACTAAAAGGTATCAGATAGATTATATAATGGTAAGACAGAGATTTAGGAACCAGGTTTTAAGTTGTAAGACATTTCCAGGGGCAGATGTGGACTCTGACCACAATCTATTGGTTATGACCTGTAGATTAAAACTGAAGAAACTGCAAAAAGGTGGGAATTTAAGGAGATGGGACCTGGGTAAACTAAAAGAACCAGAGATTGTTCAGAGTTTCAGGGAGAGCATAAGGGAGCAATTGACAGGAATGGACGAAAGAAATACGGTAGAAAAAGAATGGGTAGCTTTGGGGGATGAAGTAGTGAAGGCAGCAGAGGATCAATTAGGTAAAAAGACGAGGGCTAGTAGAAATCCTTCGGTAATAGAAGAAATATTGTATTTAATTGATGAAAGGAGAAAATATAAAAATGCAGTACATGAAGCAGACAAAAAGGAATACATATGTCTCAAAAATGAGATCGACAGGAAGTGCAAAATGGCTAAGCAGGGGTGGCTAGAGGACAAATGTAAGGATGTAGAGGCTTATCTCACTAGGGGTAAGATAGCTACTGCCTACAGGAAAATTAAAGAGACCTTTGGAGATAAGAGAACCACTTGTATGAACATCAAGAGCTCAGATGGAAACCCAGTTCTAAGCAAAGAAGGGAAAGGTGGAAGGACTATATAGAGGGTCTATACAAGGGCGATGCACTTGAGGACAATATTATGGAAATGGAAGAGAATGTAGATGAAGATGAAGTGGGAGGTATGATATTGCGTGAAGAGTGTGACAGAGCACTGAAAGACCTGAGTCGAAACTAGGCCCCCGGAGTAGACAACATTCCATTGGAACTACTGACGGCCTTGGGAGAGCCAGTCCTGAAAAAACTCTACCATCTGGTGAATAAGATGTATGAAACAGGCGAAATACCCTCAGACTTCAAGAAGAACATAATAATTCCAATCCCAAAGAAAGCATGTGAAAATTACCGAACTATCAGTTTAATAAGTCACAGCTGCAAAATTTTAACACGAATTCTTTACAGACGAATGGAAAAACTAGTGGAAGCCGACCTCGGGGAAGATCAGTTTGGATTCCATAAAAACACGGGAACTCGTGAGGCAACACTGACCTTACGACTTATCTTAGAAGAAAGGTTAAGGAAAGGCAAACCTACGTTCCTAGCATTTGTAGACTTAGAGAAAGCTTTTGACAATGTTGACTGGAATACTCTCTTTCAATTTCTAAAGGTGGCAGGAGTAAAATACAGGGAGCGAAAGGCTGTTTAGAATTTGTACAGAAACCAGATGACAGTTATAAGAGTCGAGGGACATTAAAGGGAAGCAGTGGTGGGGAAGGGAGTAAGACAGGATTGTAGCCTCTCCCAGATGTTATTCAATCTGTATGTTGAGCAAGCAGTAAAGAAAACAAAAGAAAAATTCGGAGTAGGTATTAAAATCCATGGAGAAGAAATAAAAACTTTGAGGTTCACCGATGACATTGGAAATCTGTCAGAGACAGCAAGGGACTTGGAAGAGTAGTTGAATGGAATGGACAGTGTCTTGAGAGGAGTATGTAAGATGAACATCAACAAAAGCAAAACGAGGATAATGGAATGTAGTCCAATTAAGTTGTATGATGCTGACCGAATTAGATTAGGAAATGAGACACTTAAAGTAGTAAAGGAGTTTTGCTATTTGGGGAGCAGAATAACTGATGGTGGTCGAAGTAGAGAGGATATAAATGGTCGACTGGCAATGGCAAGGAAAGCGTTTCTGAAGAAGAGAAATTTGTTAACATCGAGTATAGATTTAAGTGTCAGGAAGTCATTTCTGAAAGTATTTGTATGGAGTGTAGCCATGTGTGGAAGTGAAACATGGACGATAAATAGTTTGGAAAAGAAGAGAATAGAAGCTTTAGAAATGTGGTGCTACAGAAGAATGCTGAAGATTAGATGGGTGGATCACATAACTAATGAGGAAGTATTGAATAGGATTGGGGAGAAGAGAAGTTTGTGGCACAACTTGACCAGATGAAGGAATCGGTTGGTAGGACATGTTCTGAGGCATCAAGGGTTCACCAATTTGGTATTGGAGGGCAGCGTGGAGGGTAAAAATCGTAGAGGGAGACCAAGAGATGAATACACTAAGCAGATTCAGAAGGATGTAGGTTGCAGTAGGTACTGGGAGATGAAGAAGCTTCCACAGGATAGAGTAGCATGGAGAGCTGCATCAAACCAGTCTCAGGACTGAATACCGCAACAACAACAACAATATGGAAAACTGATAAGTCGGTTCTTTACCGGGTTATTGATACGAAATAAAAAAAATCTGTTACAATCTAAATCAAGCAAATGCAGAGAAACACCGGTTATGCAGAACTAAAATACCGGTATTGGTTTTAACCGCTCTTTTTTATTCATCTTTAGTGCCATCTACTCTTCCACAGTTACAAATTCATACACCGTTCTAGTTAAGAAGATCAGTTATTAGTAATTTCTCTTTGTCCGAAACTGTGCGCAAAGATGACCCTCTCTACATACCGAGCGGGTGGCAAGGCACTTTATTGTGGTTCGTGGTACCGTTCAGTCATTCATATATAAATATCCGTGATTTCCCTAAATTGCTTACGGTAAATTCTGGCTTGGTTCGTTCCCAACCTCTTCCAATACGAACTTGCGCCCGGTCTCAAGTGACTTCGTCATCAACGAGATGTCCTTCGTAAGTTCTATGTTTCAGAAATGCAGCCCTAACTCCTTTCTGAACTGATTTCAGTGTGAGCAGATATCATCACACCTGTCTTCATCAAGGTAGCCTTCCATGACAGCTGCTGTCACTGTGGCTGCCTTGCGCCAAGGACAGTCTGAGAGACATGCTTCTACAAAGTATGTCAACGTGAGCAACTATTAGCACACCCGACGCCACGGACTGCAATCTAAACCCAGCTCACTGTGCACAATACTGGGTGAAACCAACGTTCACAGTACACGGAAGTGCATGATGCCTGGGAACCAAGGACACCAAAGCCGGCCCCAGGAACTGTGGGAACGGAGAGATTCGCCCATAACCTGATACAAGTGAAAAAGTTCAACGAGTAAAACAGCTTGAATCATAGGCGGAACAATATTATAATTCCAACCAACGGCATAAAAATGGAGGCAAATTGGTGTCTAGGAGATACGGAGGAGGGGTCAGGGCAAATGAATGGGGCTGCTCGCTCAAGGAAAGAGGGATTGTGTGTTTGTAATTCCTTGTCGCTGATCTGCGCTGTCGTCCGAGATGTCTGCTTTCATTTTTGACAAATGCCGGTCTATACCAGCGCCTGGAAACTCGGAGTAGCCGGTGGCTCGGCGAATAACCTTGTAACCTCTGTGTTGGTAAGTCAACAATGTGATTTGCTGCAGCCGCCAGCCTGGCTGGGATGAGGCTCTATCTTTTCAGTGGCACTCACAATGTTTTCATCAGTGCTGGACTAGCCACTATAATGAGTTACGCTACGTTTTCCTACCTACGGGAATTTCCCATTCTAGATCGTGCTAGCCACTCGCACAATACAAACTTACCTGGGGTGCAGCCAACGCATGCCGTTGAGGAGCTCTACCAGCGCCGTCTGGTTTAGGTAGTGTTTACCTGCGAGACACTCTTGCATCCTTCGGGAGGAATCTGTTCCGCTCATCGCAGTGATTTGTTTGGTTGGAAGGGTGGAGAAAGTCGAAATGAGCAGCAGCAATACACTGCGACAGCTGCTGTATTTGTTTCGCGCGCACGGTCAGCAGGAGAGTACCTAATTCCTCCGATATAATTATTTAACTGTCAGCTGACCGCTTGTCTGCCTCGGATGATGAGCGTCTTATGGAGTTGATATCCGGACAGCATATTATGTGCAACATGGCAGATGCCAAGTTGGAAAACTAAATACAAAATGTGAGCGTCTTTTAATTGTGCTTGTTTGCAACAACATGAGTCTTCTACACGGTAACTAGCAATCTGTCTTTTCCTAAAATGCTGGTATTCCCACTTGGACTTTCTATCGCTTGTTTAAACACAAAATGAATTAATTTGAACAGAAACCTGAAGACAAATGAATGAAACATGTAAGAAGAAATGTCTTTGGTTATGTCCAATGTAGACCTTAATCCGTTTGTAAATACATTTGTATTGAGCCTTTAACCAAAGTTATGATGATTTACCGAGCGGTCCAAGGCGCTGCAGCCATGGATTGTGCGGCTGGTCCCGGCGGAGGTTCGAGTCCTCCCTCGGGCATGGGTGTGTGTGTTTGTCCTTAGGATAATTTACGTTAAGTAGTGTGTAAGCTTAGGGACATATGCCCTTAGCAGTTAAGTCCCATACGATTTCACACAACATTTTATAATGAATTAGATACTGTTATTCTGATCAGTACTGTGATAGATGGTTAAAATTCTGCCCGTTGGAGTAATTAGTGAATCCGCTGCTCACAATGAATCCCTCAGCTTTGACGTAACCGCCGACACCTACCAAAGGTATAATTCGTGTCCTTTGGCAGTTCATTCATTCTGATATGTCTCCATTATAAGACAGTGGTAACTGCTATTGTCCCGCATCATCGAGCATCTGTTTTGTTACTTAAATGTTACACGCTCGTTCTGCTTTTTTTTGACGGTTAGACCATTTGTCTGACTGCTTTACGCTTCGTCAATACTCTTCCCAATAATATGCTATCTTCCTCCTCTTCCCCGACTTGCATATATTTTCGAAGTGTCAAAATTAACAGGTTTTTAGATCGATCATTGCGCTGCATGTTTCGTTTCAGTTGTGTCCGGTACTAGCGCGGCACTGTACCGCGTCTATAGTAGCGAAATGTTGCTCCCAGAGCGCTGGAATTCGCTTCGCGCCAATGAACTGCACAATACTGCTGTCGTCTAAGAGAAACTGTGACACACATCGACTTCCAACAAACTATATAAATTAATCCAAATCGTTCCCCATGTTTGCTCGCTTTGACCCTCATATAAAGCGTAAAGTTAAAAAAGGAGTTTGAAGCCTATTACATTTCGGATATTGGTTTGCTAAAAATTACGCATCGTGCGTGACATTTTAATTTATTACTTCAGTGTTACTGCCTAATGGACATATACTACTGAAGTCAGCTATAAAGTTATATTGTTGTACGGCATATAGTTTACGAGATATCGCGTGATAGATGTTAGCATGAAAAACCAATTTTTCTTAAAAGCTAAAATATTTCTCTATTTCAATACTACAAAATTTTCATTGAATTAAAAAAAAGGCGTGTGAAAGTAGTTATTGTGGCACTACCACGTACGGCCGTCAAATTATAAAAAACACCATTTTAATTTTTTACGTACTCATGCGGGCCGCCCTGCACCTAGAAAAACGCGTCCTGTGGCCCGGATCGGACAGCGAAAGACGCACGCGTATTCCTCACCAGGCTGCGATAAATTTTCCCTCTTAGGAAAAACTTACTAAGGCTTTGGGTAATGAGACGGGTCTCGGGCATTAGGAGGCCAGCAAAAAACAAAAAAAAAAAAAAAACAAAAAAAAACTATAGAGTTCGATATGAACGGCGTTCTACTTGCAGTCCTGTGGAATGAGGGTGGCTCCCAAATCTACAATGAATAGTGATAATTTTAGCTCATTTAAAAAATATGACCGCTGGAAACAATACATTCTTTGTAATATGTTGACACCACCGCAAAACTTACAGAAGAATTTCGTAATGTTGTCCGAGTTAGTCGTAATAAGCCGATCAGTTATCAGTTAGAACAGGGCTCTAAGATTACCAACAGTGAAGTAATTAATGAATACTGTATCTTTTGAAGTAGTATTACAGTCGTTCATTCCTTCTACAGCGTATTTATTTTTCTTACAGAACTTTTGATAAGAGCTACCTAGAATGAATGTTGCTTTCTTGTTGGAGGACTCTTGTTGTATAATGTGTTGTAGTTTCGCTACTACTGCGTTTATTTTATGTCGTTTCTTCGGCGGTCGCTGTGGAATAAATGGCATACAATACTACTGTTTTAAAATAGAAGATACTAAGAGAATGCCGCGCGGGATAGCCATGCGGTCCGAGTTGCCTTGCCACGGTTCGCGCGGCTTATCCGGTCGGGGTTCGAGTCCTCCCTCGGGCATGTGTGTATGTGTGTGTTGTCCTTAGTGTAAGTTAGTTTAAGTTACATTAAGTAGTGTGTTAGCCTAGAGACCGATGGCCTCAGTAAGTTGGTCCCATAGGAACTTACAATAAATTTCTAAATTAAGAGAGTGAAACATTATTTGATTAGTGACTGCGAAATTTACTAGTCGCTGTGTAATAAATAGCATACAGTACCATTGTATAAAAATAGACGATATTAAGAGACTGAAACATAATTTTATTCAGTGACTGCGAAGTTTGCCGAAACGAAAAGCACTGAAGAATAAGGTAAGCTTCACTGTTTTTTTTTTTTTTTTATTTGCACTACCGAGTTTTAAAAAGCGGATTTTTTGTGCAACGTATGTAACAATGGAAGCAACATTTATCTGTGTTTCATATGATCTTAAAATGATATTGGCACTATGACACCAAGGATGGCGTTGACTTTTTGAAACTACCCATACACAGGTATAGGATTGGATGTCAGGTTTCAAAGCGTGCATCCATCCAACGAAGTGGATACTCGTTTGTGACAATGTGCTCCGTAGCATAACAGCTAAAGCTCTAGGCTCGTAAATTCTTCATTTGTGTGGCCATAGTATCCGTAGTTGATTTATAATGCTTGAGGATATTTTTGGTCTGTCATTGCAACTACAAAAATGCGTTGTTTTTTTTCGCCAGACGCGTTTCGCTTTATCGAGATAAAACATCGTCAGTGGTGGTGATTTTTCGGCTGATTTCTCTCTCACATCAGAAAATGAGGTCTGCTAACACATCGATGTTTTCCTATTTTTGACGCTGATAATTTTCGTCTAATTTTTAGATGTTCTGCAGCACTATGCATTCCTCATACTACATTTTTATGCACACCACTGTATGCTGCAGAACATAGAAAAATTAGATGAAAATTATCAGTGTCAAAAACAGAAAAAAACATCGATGTGCTAGTAGACGGCAATTCCCGATGTAAGCGAGAAATCAGCAGAAAAATCACCACCAGTGATGATGCTTTACCTCAATAAAGCGAAACGCGTCTGGCAAAAAAAAAGCAGGCGTTTTCAATACTTACAGAACCGTATTTGTTTACAGTCCTTATCCAAATTATTGTGGTCTTTATTTTTATTCCTTTAACCCTCCCATTACCAAGCTTTTTCCCATCTCTGTTTTACCAAGGAGGGTATTTGGACTAGCCCGAAAGAGTTTTGTGATTTATTGTAATATTTGTTTTCAGATTTCGTTATTTCCATTGAATGGGTTTATTTAGTATTGAAAAACAGCTTTTCAGGTTATTAGAAGTATTTAATCAGATCACAGATACAAAGTACAAAACGTTTTTTGTATCTTTCACTAAATTCAGTACTAAACGAACAGAAAATTAATAATCTATGTACGTCAATCGTCATTCCAGTAAAATATCACAAGACTTTTTCCAACGTTTCAGTCAAAGTACATTTTTGCACTGCATGCACTTCACAGTAACAGTTTCTTCTCTGTGTATATTACAAATAGGTTTCTTGGACGTTACACAACAGAATCCTGTTTTCCGATCTTTGTTTCTCTTGCAATCTTGACATCGTTGTGGCGTTGGTAACTTGGAACACTGGGTCTGGATCACTGCTGTAGGAACTGTAATGCCACAAGCTTTCAGCGCATCTTGTACATCTTTATGAAGACGGTTGATATTTGTGGCTCTTTCTACCATGTTGCCTTTGCTGAGTCCAAATGCCAGTGCAGTCATGAAGAGTTTAGGTCGGCTTTGGTTATTCTTCTGCCATTCAGGAAATCTTTGAATGTACAGAATATATGCATTCAGTGCTCCAATATCTATCATTTCCATGAAGATTCTTAGTGGCCATCACCTCGTTCCTCTAACAAAACTGTATTCTCTTGTCATTTTGTCCCAATTATCTACAGCACCTTTGGTTTTGTTGTAGTGAAGTATGATTTCGGGTTTGTGTTCACTGTCTTCATCACTAACTTGGCTCTCATTATGCTGAGTACAGAGTAGTATTACTGCCTTTCCATTCTTTGGAACATAGGAAACATTGAAGAGTGAACTCTCTTTCTGTTTGGCAAGAATTCCTTTGGAATCTCTTTCTTATTGGAACGCAAGGTACCAACCAATTTTTTGTTTCGTTTTAGTAGCTTAGCAGCCAATGGAAAACTAGTGAAAAAAATATCAGTTGTTACACCATGACCGTTATTCAGAAATGGTTCCATCAGATCCAAAACAACTCTCTTTCTTTTATTCACTTCCCGAGGTCTGTCCACCATTCCTGTGTAAATTTTGGATCCGTAACAAGTAAGATGTCTTCACATCAGCACAAACCCAAATTTTAATGCCATACTTGCCAGGTTTGCTCTTCATATAACCCTAAAAGGGCAGTTTTCTCGGTACATTGCTAATAGTTCATCAATTCACGAATTCATAAGGATAGAAGTTCTGCACAAATTACATGGAAATTTGTCAAACACTGCCCTGATGTCTTGTATCTCGTCCTTGGTTTCTTCAATTATCTGTGCTCTTGTGTCGCTGTTATCAAAACGCAAGAACTTCAGTATAGACAAAAATCGGTTTCTTGACATGGCAGCAGTAGAGAATGATTGCCTAAAGGCTACATTACCTCTCCACGGATCGGAAGCACTTGTGCGATGTCCATGAGCTCGACCACCTCCTATTAGAATTGCTAATACAGGGCACACTTCAGTTGCATTTATATCTCTGCATGTCATTTTGTTCGAAGAATGAGCTGCATTCTACAAAAAAATTACTCATTTGGCTTCCCCGTCCGTTTTATCTTCAATGATGCTCGCGATTTCCGGTGAGAGAAATAATAAAAATGACGCTGTTATTGTTTTGATTGTTTTTCCATCATTCACTGGGCCAGGGTTTGCGGTCAAAATGTTGAGACGCCTACCTTTTGGTAGTTCAGTAGAAAATTGTGGTCCACTTCTAGAAACAAACAAATCTCCAGTGTCTTCGTCTTCTTCGTCTTCGTCTTCTTCTTCTTTTTCATCATCATCATCCTCTTCTTCTTCTTCATCTTCTACTTGTTCACGTGAATGTGTAGTGTCTTCTGATATTTCATCATCATCTTCATCTGATGCTATGATATGGTCTTTGTCAAGAGGTTCCATATATTAATTCAGTTCATTATCAATGTCCAATTCATGTTCGTCACTGACATCAGAATTGTATAGAATTTCCACGATCTCTTCGCTAGAAAGTCCTTTGGACATCCTTACTTGCAGAGTAAATACTGACTTGTGTAATGTCAGCTCAACAGTGAACATCAAATTCAACTCAACAATAGTAACCAGCAACAATAACAAACATTAGATCTATGGCAAAACTCAACAAAGAAGATGAATGGCAGATATATTTTCCAAAATCTTCTGTTTCTACAAATAAGAAAATAAGATTTTTCATACCTAGCGGGGTAGTCTCACAACCCCACCAGTAAATGACTTGAATAACAATGATAAAGCCAAAAAAATTAGTCGTGAGTCTGGCTTCAACGTCAATCATTTTAGTACAAAGTCATAAAACCACGGGCATATGGCCTTTCAGATAGCATTACTGTAGGGAAAAAATCAACCTGGGGTAGTCAGAATACCCCGCTTGGTAATGCGAGGGTTAATTTGATTTTAAATATTATTCTTTTCTTAAATTTTCAATCTCAATTCAATCTTTGCAATAAATAAACTTTTTTCAAAAATTTAATGATATGAACTTGCAGTAAAATGTGATTGCGCAAAGGTAGCATTTATATTTTCTCACGGTGAGAGAAGAATTTTATTTTAAATTTTTGTATGGCGATAACTATACAATAAACTGTACATATCGTTTTCGCATCAATACATGGCAAATATACAGTCCGTAAGAGTTTTAGTAAGTTTCGTTCGATAGATGTCGGAAATATTCGGTAGGCGTTGTCACCTCTCACTGCTGCTGATCTTTGGGTAACTGAAGTGTAGATGTGTCAATTTCATATTTACTACTACAATTAAGTATCACAGATCAATGTGAGCGTCTTTATAACGAACATTCACAAAAATTTGTTAACTGCCGTGACATTTCTTCCGTAATAGGAACATTGGTTGACAACCCTGACGCAACTGCAACTCTTTCTGGTGTAGCCACATTTCCTATAAGTGATACTGTAGCTAAACGGACAGAACCCCCGCCCACCCTTCCCCCAAATTCAGGCATATCGTCCTCCAATCAAAGTTAAAAGCACTGCAATCTCTCTCGCCGAGACGTCTTCTTCAAGCCAAAGAAAGATAGAAAGTCTATTACATGCTGCTGATGTTATTACATGGTCTACCGGCCAAAAACGACACGAAAGTAAATTGTACTCCAACAATATTGGTGAATGGCTGAGCAACTTTGATCGACAATATTAGATTACGAATGGCAACATATGAACAGTACTTTTTGTCTTCAAAGAAAATGCTCATCAAAGAAAATAAACCACGATTTTTCACATTTAGACATAAAATAACGAATAAATAATGTCAAAGGGTGCTTGTGTTATACAGAATCCAAAGGGATGAATTTCTGTTTTCTTTTCAAAGCTACGGATTCAATTGATTCGTTAGCGTACATCAAAGATGGATTACATGACTGGAGGAACGCGAATATTCTTTTTAAATAGCGTGAAGAAAGCACTTCACATACACCAGCTATAACTTCGTTGTTAGTTCACAAAAACAAAGATGCGCCTATCGATTCTCAACTTGTGATTCACACTGAGGCCAGACAAAAGTATCGGGGGACACTATTAGAAAGATTTGCTACAGCTACAACTCTTTTAGCAGAAAGCAGTATTAAAATTGTTCGATCATCTCACAATAAATATTTAGGTTTATTACAATTACTGGCCAAATCTGACATATTCCTTGCCCTTATATACATATTCACGCAAATGAAGGAAGAGGGTATATGAGATACTCTGAAGAGTCAAATAACTGGTACACTTGCCTAATAATTTGTAGGGCCCCCACGAGCACGCAGGAGTGCTGCTGCAACGCGTCGTGGCATGGACTCGACTAATTTCTGACATAGTGCTGGAGGGAAATGACACCATGAATCCTGCACGGCTGTCCATTAATCCTAACAGTACGAGGTGGCTGTGATCTCTTCTGAACAGCACGTCGCCAGGCATCCCAGATATGCTCAATAATTTTCATGTCTGGGTAGTTTGATGGGCAGCAGACGTGCTTAAACTGAGAAGAGTGTTCCTGGTGCCACTCTGTAGCTATTTTGTACGCGTGGGGTGTCGCATTGTCCTGATGGAATTGCCCAAGTCCCTCGGAATGCACAATGGACATGAATGGATGCAGGTGATCATACAGGATGCTTACGTACGCATCACCTGTCAGAGTCGTATTCAGACGTATCAGCAGTCTCGTGTCATTCCAGCTGCACACCCTCCACACCATTGCAGAGCCTCCACCAGCTTAAACAGTCTCCTGCTGACGTACCCCACACCCGTACAAGTTCATACACTCGATACAATTTGAAACGAGACTACCCGACCACGCAACATGCTTCCAGTCCTCTACAGTCCCATCAGGGCGCTGAGGGCCCAGGTGACCATAAAGCTTTCGGTCGGGCAGTCATCAAGGGTGCACTAATGGGCCTTCGGCTCCTCCGAAATCCCATATCAATGATGTATGAAGTTAGTATCTGTTCCCAAAAGAACAGATACCATTGATGATCGTGCAGATTCTCTAGAATGAAATGATAATTAAAGCGACACCCTAGCTGCAAACAGGCGTTGATATACATCATCGAGGACATTCATTCTTGAGAAGCTGCATAGTCGTGAATGGTATCTGTCCTTTCGGGAACAGATACAATCTTCATATATAGTTAAAATATGGCTACCCGGGCACTTACCTACTTGTGCGAACGCACACGCTATGCCCCAACTCGTATGTGACTTGGTAGATTAATCTGACACGAGTAATGAGCGTGATGGGCAACATCTATTAGGCGCACTACGAATGTTGTGGTATGGACATGTTGGGAATATCGGTATCATGGGGAGCGTGCAAGTGAAAAGTCTCTGCAGGCGCACTATCCTCTGTGCCCTCGGTGGCTCGGATGGATGCCGGCACGGTAGCTCAGCGTTTTCGGTCAGAGAGCTGGATCCCACAACTCCCCAATGATGTGCATCAACGTCTGTTTGCAGCTGGGGTTGTAACATTACAGGACATATTGGGACATATTGAAGTATTCGATACTGTAGACTTTTAGGGGATGTCGATACAGATATGCAAAATGTAAAGGGAAACTTTGGTGATGTTTAAATATTGTACTGTGTCAATATTAGGACATTTTACACAGAAAGAACAAAAATAGAATTAATGTAAATATATATTAGTGTTAGTAACCTATTTTCATTCAATTTTGTAATTATATTTCATTTTGTATAAGAAAGACTCACTGTTTGCTGTAGCTCTGATGAATTGTATAAATTATCAGTTTTGAGCTAAATTATTTCGTATAATATGGACAAGATACTTTTAAAAACTCACCAGCTAAAGAGAAAGTCTGTAAATGAACGTTTAATGCACACTTCTGGAACTTTCTATGGAGAAATTCTATATTATGATCGCAAAAATACGAAAACTTGTGAAAACTGTTTCATAACCTAATTTCGAAAGACGATTTGTATCAAGAAATATTGCTAAAAAGATTTATTTACGTTTTGAAACACGATTTAAATCATTTTACATGTAAATAGTTGTTCTAAATCACTCAAGAAATATCCAGAATCAAATGTCAAGATATTTCTGGAAACATCGGTACAAATCTGGTGAAGGTTATCCAGAAGCTGGTAGAAAAATATTATAAAATCTATTTGGAAATTATGCTTGTAAGAATTTATATGTACTGATCCTTTTACTTACTTTAATCTGTACTAAAATTCTGTAATGTCTAATTTAGTTTTAAGTCGTGAATTGCTATCGTATTGTAAACAAAACATTGTCAAAGACTCTCATTGTTTCGAAAGATATTAATACACCTAGGAGTTGTCAGTTGCCAGTTCGGATGTGCAGTGCGGTTGGCTCGGAGAGTCAGTTGTTGAGTCTGTGAAGTCTGTCAGTTCTGTTTTGTAAATAAACGTCTGTAATGAAGAATTACTTGTTGTCGTCAATATGAACTCAAGACCTTTTGCACGAAGCAGACACCTCCTAATGCAACGTTTTAATTTGGTTGAGGAAGCTGGGATCGCTATAAGTGCAAACAAATTGAAGTGGAACGTTTTAATTTGGTGTTGAGGAGCTGAAATGTTATAGGGTGTTGATTTAATTATCATTCCATATCGATGATGTTTCGTTGAATGGTTCGCACTCTGACACTTGTTCATGGTCCAGCATTCAAATCTGCAGCAATTTGCACGAGGGTTGCACTTGAGCCATGTTGAACGATTCCGTTCTTGCAGGATCCTTTTCCGGCCTCAGCGGTGTTTTATCGGATTCCTGATATTCATGGCACACTCGTGAAACGGTCGTAGGGGAAAATAAGCACTTCATCGCTACCTCGGAGATGCTGTGTCCCACTGCTCGTGCGCCGACTATAAAATACGTTCAGACCCACCTAAATTTTGATAACGTGCCATTGTAGATTGACAGACCCTTGTTGTCTCGTATAGGCGCTGCTGTCCGCAGCGCCGTATTCTGCCCGTTTACGCATCCCTCTGTTTGAATACGCATTCCTATACCAGTTTCTTTTGTGCTTCAGTGTATATTGACGGAAAAGAATCACAACACCAAAAGCAAATAATGTAGAGTACTAAACTTTCGGGACTACTTTTCTCTAGGTAACATATTTAAGTGATAGATATTGCAAGATCACAGGTTAATGTAAGCGCAAGATAAGCCATTGGAAATGTGGACTGTTTGTGCATGTGCAACCGGCAGAACGTCGAATTCAAGCACGAAAATGAGCATGCATTGTGTTCTACAGGTGGCAGATGTCAGATTGTGGGATATAGTTCCATGCCTGTTGCAATTGGTTGATCAATACAGGGACTGTTAACGATGATGTGGAAGACGCTCGAGTTGCCGTCCGCCGATGTCCCATACGTGCTCGACTGGAGCCTGATCTGGCGTTAGAGCAGGCCAAGCAAATATGTTGACACAGTAGAGCATCTTGAGTTACAACAGCGGTATGTGGGCGAGCGTAGTACTGTTGGAAAACTCCCACTGGAACACTGTTATGAATGGCAGCACAACAGGTCGAATCACCACACCGAAGTGCAAAATTTGTCGTCACGTTGTGTGGGATAATCTCGAGAGTGCTCATGCTGTCATATGAAAACGCAGTCCAGACCCTAACTCGAGGTATACGTTAAGTGCGTCTAGCACGCAGACAGGTTTGTTTGCTGGCCCTCAACTCGCCTCCTTCTAACCAACATATGACCTCCGCTGGAACAGAGGCAGAACCCAGATTCATTCGAAAATATGGCAGACCTTCACCCTCCCGTCCAAGAAGCTCTCGCTTGACACCACCGAAGTCGCAAATGGCGGTGGTTTGAAGTCAGTGGAATGTAAGCTACAAGGCGTCTGGCTCGGATTTGTCGTTGAAGTAACCGATTTGTAAATGTTCGTTGTGTCACTGTGGATCCAACACTGCTCAAATTGCTGCTGCAGATGCAGTACGATGAGCCAGAGCCCTAAGCCGAGCACGACGGTCTTCCTTTTCGGTAGTGCCACGTGGCCGCCCAGAACCCGATCTTCATCCTAGTATACATTCCCGTGGCCACTGTTGCCAGTGGTTGCGTTCATGTCAAGTTTTTCTGCAATATCGCAAAAGAATCACCCAATTCCTCGTAGCACTATTACACAACCACGTTCAAACTCGATGAAGTGTTGATAAAGGCGTCTTTGTCGCCTTAAAGGCAATTTTAGCTAACACCAACTCACCACTTCCAATGTCAAAGCTAACTAGTGATCAAGACGGCAACACCGCGAATTTAAAAAAAACCTTACTTGCATTGTTATAGTGGTGCTGCTGGCGCCACTTGTGTGCGATTGGCGCGAAATTTTAAACAGACACCATTTCTCCGTTTTAGAACATGCCTACCAACTGTTGTTGATGTCGCAAAACTCCTCCTCGGTGTTGCGATATTTTTTTCCGTCAGTGAATTTGACAAAAAGAACATGCGAGAAATGCATCCATCTAATTGCATCATGCCTACGGGCTCATTATTTGCAAAATGAGAAAATGCAAATATTATTCTGTTTCATTGGATTGCACTCTAGATACGAGGTGCATTCAAGTTCTAAGGCCTCCGATTTTTTTCTAATTAACTACACACCCGAAATCGATGAAACTGGCGTTACTTCTCGACGTAATCGCCGTGCAGACGTACACATTTTTCACAACGCTGACGCCATGATTCCAAGGCAGCGGCGAAGGCTTCTTTAGGAGTCTGTTTTGACCACTGGAAAATCGCTGAGGCAATAGCAGCACGGCTGGTGAATGTGCTGCCACGGAGAGTGTCTTTCATTGTTGGAAAAAGCCAAAAGTCACTTGGAGCCAGGTCAGATGTGTAGCGAGCGTGAGGAATCACTTCAAAGTTCTTATCACGAAGAAACTGTTGCGTAACGTTAGCTCGATGTGCGGGTGCGCTGTCTTGGTGAAACAGCACACCCGCAGCCCTTCCCGGACGTTTTAGTTTGCAGTGCAGGAAGGAATTTGTTCTTCAAAACATTTTCGTAGGATGCACCTGTTACCGTAGTTCCCTTTGGAACGCAATGGGTAAGGATTACGCCCTCGCTGTTCCAGAACATGGACACCATCATTTTTTCAGCACTGGCGGTTACCTGAAATTGTTTTGGTGGCGGTGAATCTGTGTGCTTCCATTGAGCTGACTGGCGCTTTGTTTCTGGATTGTAAAATGGCATCCACGTCTCATCCATTGTCACAACCGACGAAGAGAAAGTCCCATTCATGCTGTCGTTGCGCGTCAACATTGCTTGACAACATGCCACACGGGCAGCCATGTGGTCGTTCGTCAGCATTCGTAGCACCCACCTGGATGACACTTTTCACATTTTCAGGTCGTCATGCAGGATTGTGTGCACAGAACCCACAGAAATGCCAACTCTGGAGGCGATCTGTTCAACACTCATTCGGCGATCCCCCAAAACAATTCTCTCCACTTTCTCGATCACGTCGTCAGACTGGCTTGTGCGAGCCTGAGGTTGTTTCGGTTTGTTGTCACACGATGTTCTACCTTCATTAAACTGCCGCATCCCACGAAAGCACTTTCGACACATCCATAACTCCATCACCACATGTTTCCTTCAACTGTCGAAGAATTTCAGTTGGTTTCACACCACACAAATTCAGAAAACGAATGATTGCACGCTGTTCAAGTAAGGAAAACGTCGCCATTTTAAGTATTTAAAACAGTTCTCATTCTCGCCATTGGCGGTCAAATTCCATCTGCCGTACGGTGCTGCTATCTCTGGGGCGTATTGACAATGGTGTGACGTCATAAGCGAGTGACTGCGTGTGAGATCGCCCTCTAAGTTTTTTTTATATATTTTTAGGTTTCAGATACATATTTTAACGGTTTTTGTGATAATATTTACTATATAAGTAATTTATTAGTGGTTTCTTCATTCACTTTCCCTTTCTTGTGTTGTTTTCTGGTGAAATAATTTCAGAAGAACCTTTTGGGAACTGTTTTCAGCTTCCTTACTGTGTAATTAGACGTTTGATTCTCTTTCTGTATTAGTCTTTTGTTATATTCACATTTGTTGTTTATTAATACTGTTAATAATAGTAGTTACTTTCCTTGTAGACTAAGTTTGTGATTATTGTAGTCAGTTTTTTAACATATTCTTATTGTAGTAGCGGAACTTAGAAAAAGTAAAATTTTACCATGAGTGAGAAGTGTGGGCTTTGCCGTAGGTTCGTGAGTAGTGGATTGCGGTGTGAGAGTTGTTCGAAGTATTTTCACTGGGGGGGGGGGGGGGGGGTGCAGTGGGGAAGCCAGTGGGCATTCTGGTGAGATCCTATCCTGAAACTGCAGGTTATGTAGCAAGAGTAAGTTGACAGAGGAGCAGGAGCGTAAGATCTGTGCCCTTCAGGTGCGGTTGAAAAACGCATAGGAGGAGCTAGATAGGATGAGGAGGGAGAAGAGGGTTGGGGAATGGGAGCTGGCTGTTGGCAAGAGACCTGCTAGGAGAAGAAGATTTTCAGATAGTTTTACTATTGATGTTTACAATAGATATGACCAACTGTCAGAGTCTAGTGGAGAAGAATTTCTAGTAGCTGTAGATGTAGGACGTATGCAGCAGACCTCAGTAGTTACGGTGGCTAGAACAGTTGCAAAGTCGAAGAGGAAGAAGACGGTTCTGCTGTTAGGTAGTTCTCATGGCAGATGTGTAGCCCAGCAGTTGCAGGAAGTGCTGGGGAGTGAGTACCAGGTCACCAGAATTGTGAAGCCTAATGCAGGAATGGCTCAGGTGACTGTTAACATAGGGGGGCTATGTAGGGATTTTAATAAAGAGGATCAGGTAGTGATAGTGGGTGGGGCTGGTAATAGTATTGATAGGGATGGGGAGTATGACATAGATGGTGACCTGGAAAAGATAGCCACTCAGACTGGCAACACGAATGTGCATTTCGTGGAACTGTTTCAGCGTCACGATCGCCTCATCTTAATACAGCCGTCAGGCGTAATAACATAAGGCTTGGGGGTGAGCTGATGACAGAAAGCATGGGTCACATTTCAGTGGTGTCGGTGTAGTCTATCAGCAGGACGGGTTTCACTAGACATGGTCTGCACCTCAACAGGTATGGGAAGGGGAGGTTAGCAAAGCTTATAGGTGACAGCATAGATGGTGGTGGTGGGATCACTCATGGCAAAATTTCTGCAGTAGTGGGAGTTAGAGCTGCACCTTTTTTAGATTGAAGTCAGCTGATAGGTATTCCTGCTTAAGGGAAGTCTTTCTAACAAAGGAACCACTTTTGACAAAGCTTAGGTATCCGAGTAATGAGGGAATTAGTATATTTCATCAAAATATACAAGGTACGAGAGATAAAGTTAGTGAATTGCTTATAGATGTTGACTCTGAAATTATTGGTATATCTGAACACTTCTTAAATAAGGAGATAATTCAGAGGCTTCCTTTACCAGGATACAGGTTGGCTGGCAGCTTTTCTAGGAGCTCTTTGCGGTGTGGGGGAGTAGCCATGTATGTGAAAAACGGCATTCCATTTGAGTCAATTGATGTTTCAAAGTACTGCACTGAAAAGGTGTTTGAATGTTGTGCAGGTGTGGTTAAATTTAATGTAGCTAAACTTCTAACTGTTGTTATTTATAGATCCCCAGACTCCGATTTCACAACGTTTTTGCTGAAGCTAGAGCTAGAGGAGGTTCTTGGTTCACTTTATAGGAAATACAAAACATTAGTTATATGTGGTGACTTCAATAATAATTGTATAAGTGATTGTGCAAGGAAGAGGATGCTGGTAGACCTCCTTAATTCATATAATCTTATGCAAACCGTATTCTTTCCAACGAGAGTGCAAGGGAACAGTAGAACAACCATAGACAACATTTTTGTTCATTCCTCATTACTAGAAGGGCATTCTGTTAACAAAAAGGTGAATGGCCTTTCAGATCATGATGCACAAATTTTAACTCTAAAAGATTTTTGTGCGGCAACACGTGTTAAACATAGTCATCAGCTGTTTAGGAAAGCTGAGACCTTTGTAAACCTTATCAAGGAACAAGAGTGGCAAGATGTTTATAGCGCTGATACAGTAGACGATAAATGTAATGCTTTTCTCAAGACTTTTCTCGTGCTCTTTGAAAGTTGCTTTCCGTTAGAACGTTCAAAACAGGGTACTAGCATAAACAGGCAGCCTGGGTGGCTGACTAGAGGGATAAGAATATCTTGTAGAACAAAGTGGCAATTATATCAAAACGTTAGGAATAGTCAGAATCTAAATGCAGCAGCCCATTACAAACAGTACTGTAAGATGCTTAAAACTGTTATTAGGAAGACAAAAAGTATGTGGTATGTAGATAGAATAGCTAAGTCTCAGGATAAAATTAAAACCATATGGTCAGTCGTAAAGAAAGTGGCTGGTCTGCAGAGACAGGTCGAGGATATAGAATCAGTGCGTAAAGGGAATGTCCGTGTTACTGATAAGTCGCATATATGTACAGTATTTAATAATCACTTTCTGAATATAGCAAGTGAACTAAATGGAAACCTAGTCCCAACAGAGAATCATATAGCGCTCTTAGAAAAAAGTGTTCCGAGACTGTTACCTGAAATACTCCTCCATGATACTGACAAGAGGGAGATTGAGTTAATAATTAAATCACTAAAGACCAAGAACTCTCATGGGTATGACGGGGTATCTAGCAGAATACTGAAGTATTTTTCTATGTATGTTAGCCCAGTACTTAGCCATATCTGTAACTTTTCCTTTAGGAGAAGTCGGTTTCCTGGCCGATTAAGGAACTCAGTAATGAAGCCACTTTATAAAAAGGGAGACAGGGATAATATTGACAATTATAGACCTATTTCTATGCCATCGGTGTTTGCTAAAGTTATCGAGAAGGTTGTATATACAAGGTTACTGGAGCACTTAAATTCACATAATTTGCTGTCAAATGTTCAGTTTGGTTTTAGAAATGGTTTAACAACTGAAAATGCTACATTCTCTTTTCTCTGTGACGTTTTGGACGGATTAAATAAAAGGTAGCGAACGCTAGGTGTTTTCTTTGATTTAACGAAGGCTTTTGACTGTGTTGACCACAAAATATTACTGCAGAAGTTGGACCATTATGGAGTAAGGGGAGTAGCTTACAATTGGTTCGCCTCTTACTTTAAGAACAGAAAGCAGAAGGTAATTCCCATCAATATTGAGAGTGGTAGTGATGTTCAGTCCCAATGGGGCACTGTTAAGTGGGGCGTTCCCCAAGGGTCGGTGCTGGGGCCACTGCTGTTTCTTATTTATATAAATGATATGCCTTCTAGTTTTACAGGTGATTCAAAAATATTTCTGTTTGCTGATGACACCAGTTTGGTAATGAAGGATCTTGTATGTAATATTGAAACAGTATCAAATAATGTAGTTCATGAAATAAGTTCGTGGTTTGTGGAAAATAATTTGATGCTAAATCACAGTAAGACTCAGTTTTTACAGTTTCTAACTCACAATTCAACAAGAACCGATATTTTGATCGGACAGAATGGGCGTATTATAAGCGAGACGGAACAGTTAAAGTTCCTAGGCGTTCGGACAGATAGTAAGCTGTTGTGGAAAGCCCATGTCCAGCATCTTGTTCAGAAACTAAATGCTGCTTTATTTACCATTAGAACAGTATCTGAAGAAGGTGACACTTCAACACGAAAAGTAGTCTACTTCGCATATTTTCATACGCTTATGTCGTATGGTATTATTTTTTGGGGTAATTCTTCGGATTCAAAAGGGGTATTTTTGGCTCAAAAACGGGCTGTTCGAGCTATATGTGGTGTAAGTTCGAGAACCTCTTGTCAACCCCTATTCAATAGTCCGGGAATTCTGACATTGCCCTCACAGTATATATTTTCTTTAATGTCGTTTGTTGTTAGCAATATTAGCCAATTCCCAAGAGTTAGCAGCTTTCACTCAGTTAACACTAGGCAGAAATTCAATGTGGAATGCACTTCCTTGACTCTTGTGCAGAAAGGAGTGCAGTATTCTGCTGCATCCATTTTCAATAAGCTACCACAAGAACTCAAAAATCTTAGCAGTAGCCCAAGCACTTTTAAGTCTAAACTGAAGAGTTTCCTCATGGCTCACTCCTTCTATTCTGTCGAAGAGCTCCTGGAAGAGCTAAAAAATTAAGCTAATTCCGGTGTTACATTGTTGATTTTCTTTATTTAAACTTACGACTTGTCATCTGAATATGTTTTTTTTATATTTGATTTTATCTGTTTCTAATATCGTGTTATAATTTCATGTATTGACTCGTTCCATGACCATGGAGACTTCTCCTTAATTTGGTCCCACGGAACAATAAATAATTAATTAAATAAATAAATGAACGCGGCCTCATTTTAAAACAATGAGCATGTTTCTATCTCTTTCCATTCCGGAGAAAAAAAATCGGAGGCCTTAGAACCTCGTATATCGCATGTAGACCAGCTAACCAATGGTGCCCTGCTACCTGGAACAGGAGAAAGATATATAGGATTCTTGAACATATAATGCTGAGCAAACGCTCACTGATTACTAGATTTTTTAAATGAGAGTAACATTGATGTCGAAGATTGTTATGGACAAACCTATTACAACGCCAGGAACGTAAGTGGGAAGTACACCGTATTAGGAGCACAAATTAAGAAGATAACTAAATACGCAGAATACCCTCCCTTCTTTGCACATTCATTAAATTTGATTGCGAAGTGTGCTGCAGAATGTCATACAGAAAATCGTTTTTCTTCGATTGCGCTGAAAGCATCCATTGATTCCTCTTTCACTTCTTCAGCTGCTTCTGTCGAAAAAATCGAAAGAAACTGGTTGCATAACTTCGATTTTAAAATGGTTGTCGTACACTCGGTGATCGAGTCGAGCAGATGCTACCCCTATTAAACAAGGTTTGGATCATATACCTAATAACAAGAATCGAAAGGTGCAGTGTCGTAATCAGGCTTACGGACTAGTTTCTTTAAGGTGAGTGTGGTGGAAACTGGAACGCTTCCAAGTGACTAACGCTTCGCTGCATTTCATTTACTCAACATGCCCCGTTGCTATATTTGTAATACCGTACTCTTAGATACTAAGATACATAAATATGAAGTCTGATTGTAAAAAGTTACAATAGTATGGATGAAAAGTGTTTACAAGAAAAAACTTCTGTGTAATCGATATAAGGATTTCAGGTAGAACATAATCTACTTTAATTTTAGTAACATAAATATTCATATACGGGGAGAAGATATCAAATTCCAAAATTCGTTCATGTACTGCCTTACTAAAACTGGTTATCGACGGGCCAGATGCCCCCGCTTCACTGAAGTCATTTGATCAAGATCTTAAAACGAGATACGCCCCTTATAAATCGTTGCTTGAATAGGTCCAAATAATGCAATGTACATTTACAGATACTGAAGGAAAAGACAAAGTGCTGACTGCTGTGAATAATATTATAAGCAACACACTTCAAGCAGACGGAAGCTACATACACTACTGGCCATTAAAATTGCTACACCACAAAGATGACGTGCTACAGACGCGAAATTTAACCGACAACTAGAAGATGCAGTGATTTGGAAATGATTAGCTTTTCAGAGCAGTCACACAAGGGTGGCTCCGGTGGTGACACCTACAACGTGCTGACATGAGGAAAGTTTCCAACCGATAGCTCATACACAAACAGCAGTTGACCGGCGTTGCCTGGTCAAACGTTGTTGTAATGCCTCGTGTAAGGAGGAAAATGCGTACTATCACGTTTCCGACTTTCATAGAGGTCGGATTGTAGCCTACCGCAATTGCAGTTTATCGTATCGCGACATTGCTGCTTGCATTTGTCGAGATCCAATGACTGTTAGCAGAATATGGAAACGGTGGGCTCAGGAGGGTAGTACGGAACGCCGTGCTGGATCCCAACGGCCTCGTATCACGAGCAGTCGAGATGACAGGCATCTTATCCGCATGGCTGTAACGGATCGTGCAGCCACGTCTCGTTCGCTGAGTCAACAGATGGGGACGTTTTCAGCAGCATCGACTATCAGGTCGGAGATCATGGCTGCGGTTACCCTTTACTCTGCATCACAGGCAAGAGCACCTGCGATGGTGTACTCAACGACGAACCTGGGTGCACGAATGGCAAAATGTCGTTTTTTAGGATGAATCCAGGTTCTGTTTACAGCATCATGATGGCGACATCGTGGTGAAAGGACATTTGAAGCATGTATTCGTCATCGCCATACTGGCTTATCACCCGGCGTGATGGTATGGGGTACCACTGGTTACACGTCTCGGTCACCTCTTGTTCGCACTGACGGCACTCTGAACAGTGGACGTTACATTTCAGATGTGTTACGACCCGTGGCTCTACCCTTCATTCGATCCCTGCGAAACCCCACATTTCAGCAGGATAATGCATGACCGCATGTTGCACGTCCTGTACGGGCCTTTATGGATACAGAAAATGTTCGACTGCTGCCCTGGCCAGCACATTCTCTTGATCTTTCACCAACTGAAAACGTCTGGTAAATGGTGGCCAAGGAACTGGCTCGTCACAATACGCCAGTCACTACTCTTGGTGAACTGCGGTATCGTGTTGAAGCTGCATGAGCAGCTGTACCTGTACACGCCATCCAAGCTCTGTTTGACTCAATGCCCAGGCGTATCAAGGCTGTTATTACGGCCAGAGGTGGTTGCTCTGGGTACTGATTTCTCAGGATCTCTGCACCCAAATTGCGTGAAAATGTAATCACATATCAGTTCTAGTATAATATATTTGTCCAATTAATACCCGTTTATCCTCTGCATTTCTTCTTGGTGTGGCAATTTTAATGGCCAATAGTATACAAGAGGACGACATTTTCAGCGGCTCTCGTACACTCGATGAAATTGGAGAAAGTTATACATTTGGACAACATTGTGAAATTCATATGTTTATTGTCATAATTGATCATGTCCTATCTGTGGAAGCCAGCCATGTGGTGACTAGTGCATTTTGAATACTTCACCAATTTAAGTGTTCAACAGCAGAAGCGATCTTGAAAAGATACTCATTTATCATCAGTTCTTATCCAGACGATTTGGAAGAAAGCCTGGGTAAACTGGTGCAGTTCGCTGAGCTGCCTAAAATACGTGTGGTTACTGATATTATCAGCAAAAAGTACAACCCCTGGAACTGTAGTTTTATGAACTTTTAATGAAAAATTCATTAGAATCACGTTATCAAATGTACAAATAGTCTTAAGCATTGTTTCGTTTTTTATGATCAGAAGCTGCAGTCGAGAACGTTGTTTTTCAATATTAAAGCGTAGTAAAAAGAATTGACGAACACCACTGCGCAAGATCATCTGAACGACCACACCTTAATGAACATAGAAAGTGATTTTCTTAGAGACTCTGTTTTAACTAGTATTATCTCTATATCTGGCCAAATTAGAGAAAAGATTCTTTTTCTTTATAAATATCGTCAACTTCGAGATCCGAAGGAAAGCAGTGTAAGCTTCTTTGCATTTGCTTCTGTCTCCGCGCTCGCTTAATCCGGCATTGTGGTTCACACAGACGGATTCAATGGCACAGACGCAATAATTGCCACGCAG
Organism: Schistocerca gregaria; assembly: GCF_023897955.1. Lineage (NCBI taxonomy): Eukaryota > Metazoa > Arthropoda > Insecta > Orthoptera > Acrididae > Schistocerca > Schistocerca gregaria. The sequence goes on along the minus strand of NC_064921.1, from coordinate 396,338,114 downwards.
GGCAAGCGACAGTGCTCTGTATCAGATATTTGCACCAATTCCTTGTACCATCTGAAATAGATATTAATAGTGAGTTTCGTTATGTTCTTTTCATATACGTGACTTCATATTACTCATTGTTCATTCATGTAATCAGATCCACTCTTAATAAACAGATCCTAGTCTGTGTCAGTTCAGCTGTGGAACTCCCATAAAACATTAAAATGATGATATGACAATAAATTTTCATGATTTGGTTGTCATCGTTGAACCCAGAGAAAGTAACCATCACTTAGTTGCGCACCCTGAGTGAGGTTAGCAAAGTATACGACAACGAGATACTTTTTTTTAGGTCTCGTAATGATCAGTGTCAATGAGAATACTTTGATGTGCCAGTCTTCGTACAAACAGGTCGGGGTGTTAAACTTGAGTACTTAGCCTTTATCTAGTTTTAAACTGAACATATAGATCTACTGCGGGCTGGAGGGCGATTAAACATACAGGTAGCTGCTTCGGATATGGTTGTCCGTATTTTCCTTGGTATGTAAGCTCATAAATGGTGCACTCTTGACTTGAAGCGGGTAAGCACACTTTGACACACTGTTTCCAAACGGTCCACGGACGTAAGAAACTCAGTTTTACTCACAATATTTATATAGTTCGAAGATGAAATTTGTTGAAACTCGACGGAACTTTGACAAGTGACATATCCCAGCGCAAATGGTTAAAACCGAACACAATGATTTTGAAATAAGGAGACGTATTTGTCCTAGCACCCAGAAATATCACTCATCTGTGTACGATCGATGCTTGAAAGGTAAGAGTTCTAAAGACAAGAGAACCGAAAGCTGCTGTAGAAAGAATACTGTGCAACAGACGTTTAGGATCATCAGATTTAAAGAAGACATTAATAAGGTGTTATCTAGCCAAAAGTTAGACATTTGCTTGAAACAACGTATCTTAACAAACGATCTTCACCCTGTTGCCTAAAAGCAAATCTTCTGTAGCGGCGTACGTTAAAATATGTGTGCCAAAGATTTGATTACGAAACTGATACTCCTGTTGCTTCGATTGATAATCCCGTCACTGCGGCTATTGGTATTGGACTACCACAGCGCGGTTGCACCCAAAATGAGGTAGCATCTCCACATTCGGTCCTCGTCGAGCGTGCACATTCCCCATTATTTGCAATTCGATGACGAATAGGAAAGAAACCTAGAGCACCGCAACTCTTTCTGAAACTTAGCTCTGTAAGTACTACGTGCGTCAACACATATACTTTTTCAACCGTACTACATCATTTATAACTCCTGAATATGCTGCTGATAAATGTCTGTTTAACGGTATGCTTTTTTTGTGGCTAGTGATTCTCTATTGTTTCTTTAATCTTGAAAGATCAATTACACACACATGCAGCGTTTTACAACGTCAGCGAGTAGTAGAATGGCATTTTAAAATTATTTTTATTTTGTTTTAGCCGTTCGAGCTGTGCTACTTCCCTTGTGACTCATTAATGGTTTCGGACTTTACTCGTAGCCAAAAGGTAAACTCAATACTTTAACTATTTGTTGAACTATATGACGACCTGAACCACTCGAAAGTTTTGTATTGCAGAAGAACATTTCAACGTTCCATGTAGGTACAGATTTGTGGTAAGTTTACAACGAGTCGTGCTGAATCATTTGAAAATTTGGTAGAGCACAAGAAAATTTCAGCGTTCTTATGATATACAAAGCAAATGCGAACATCTCACTCAAACATTGGAAAATTTTAAATAAGGTTAAAGCTTTCATTAAATGTACATTATACACGCTTGTTGAAGAAGTAATTAACTCACATGATATATTTAATGAATTGCGCGTAAGTTGTTACGAATTCATTATTAAGAACAGCAATCAACTTAATAAGCCAAGGAGACTGGGTGCCAAGCCTCCGTCCCAGCTCAACAATTATGGTCGAGAAAGGGGCTTTAAAGCCACACTGGGAAAAAAATTAACAGTAGCGAATCACTTTGCGTTGTATAACGTCTTGCACTCAGTTCGGATTATTAAGTTTCAGAAAGAGAGCGGCCACCGGAGTCTCAAAGCGCTAAAATGTCATTTCAAACGATATAATCTGAAAACAACTAACAGTAATTTATCCTGCAATACTCTGAAATTCCAAGTGAAATTGTTAAATATGTTAGAGTTACTTAATTGGCCGGTGCGCAATAGTGATCCGTGCAGGACGCGATGTAGATGCCGTGATAAAAGTACTGTTTCTGAAGTTCGAAATATTGAAAGCCATTTAAAAAGTAAGCAGCAACTCAACACTGAGCAGTCGGTTATTGTGCGACAACCTCCAGCTTCTCAATTTGTGTGAAACCCGCATCAGTTAAGAGGAACGTCGCTAATGTTGAAATTGACAGCATTCTTAGCAGGGCATACAGTGGCATTTTTATCAGTTGATCATCTGCCCGATTTGTTGAAAGAAATATTTTCAAACTCGGATACTGTACGGGCCATGACTCAAATGACAAAAAGCACGGACCGTAATTTCTAATGTGATTGAAATGTCAAACAAAGAAGCAATGGTGAAAAAAGTACAGCGTGCCAAATTTAGGATAATGAGCCCACAGGTGTTTGAACTGTAAAAAATTCCTGTGTGGCGATCCGTTTTTATGGCAAAGTTTCAGGTGAGTTATAATGAGAGATCAGCTATAAATAATACACAACTAAATTCTAACATAAAATTTCCTCTTAAGTTATAATTTTGTATTGAATTGAAAGTAAGTTATTGGAATTGTATAAAGTTTGCGATCATGCAGGCGTAAATATTAAGAAACATTGTGTTGCAGAGAATTTCTACAACGGTCCAGTAAAAACGTTTCATCAGGAAAACTTGGCTTTGAAGCAGATGGTGGAAATACCATGATGGGAATTCGTAATTCGGCGGTAAGCAGATTCCGAGATACTTGCCCGGTAACTTTTTTAATGATGTGTGCTTGATACTCGGCACCATGTATGTGCAGGCGAGGCGTGCAAAAGCCTTCCAGAGGCTTTTTAAGACCTCGCAAGCAATATTTACGGTTTTTTCAAACTCGGCGCAAACAGGTAGGCGGATTTCAAGGAAGCTGAGCGTTTTGTATCTCACATATTATATTCAACGCCGGGTCGAGTGGAAATGGGCTAAGCGTAATGCTTTATTCCAGGCGTTTTAAAACGTGGAACCACATAAACTGCTTTACCCTTCGTAGATACGTTGGCTAACGATGGTCGCAGTGTCAGAGCAGAGTTGCAGAACTAAAATGCCCTGTTGCTGTTTTTAACGAAGAATGGCTTTCTGACCGAGTTCTAAGTTCTGAATTAGCTATTTACACTACCCATTCGCAAAAATGTACTACACGTTATTGGAACGGATTCCATCAAAATTTGTAAGTTTCAACAAGTATTTCCAGTCTAATACAGCAGTAATCACTAATCCGCATGACAAGAATGAAGCTCGCTGCACAGAAATACTTCTGTATTTCAAAAAGGATCTTATATCATAGGAAGAAATCTGAATGATGTACACCCAAAATATGTAGCTGATCATCTTAACGATTCACAACTACATTAAGGTGTAAATATAATAAAGAGTACTGGGATACCGATGTAAAGAATTACCCACACCTTCTTAAGGATTTTTATAATCAATACAGGAACTTTCTTGTGGTGAGTACACCGTACCTTTATTTTATCTGTACGATGCAGAAGTGAGGTAAGTTCATTTTTATTTTCCAATGGATTTTAAGCAACAATATCGTTAGTATTTTTTTACTTCTACTGTAATGTTTCTCCTTTCGAACAGGTGTGAATGATATGATCTTTCCAGCCATAAGAGTTGTTAATATGTGAATTTTGAAACAACTAATGCGTACTATTTATTCTAAAATATTAAAGAAAGCTTCGTGCCACATCAGATTAAGATATGGTACGGGTGATAAAGTGCTGTCCCAACTAGCGGCCCTGAAACCTAAAAATGTCCTGTCACGAAATTTTAGAGACACAACACCTTCGCTTATTCCCTTGATGGAATTATTGCCACATATTATTCTTCCCACAGATGTTGATTTAGTGCAGACTAGACATGACCCATGGAGGCGTAAACCCCTGGTTTTGGCTTGTCTCTCAGATCCACTAAAACAGGAGCAATCACTGGACAAAGTGCGAAATATATTAAAGCATCAATTTGAAGAATTCAAGGAATTGAGCGATTTCGCTATCACATGTTTTAGCTTACCTTATTCGAATGCTGACTGCGACAGAGATTTGTCCACGGAATTTGAAGCATTACAGCTCATAAACTGTTTAATAAGTCGTGTTCAGATGTTTTAGGTTTTTGATTTTTATGTTAAATTTCAGGTAAACCAAAATCAGAAACCAAATGCAAACCAATACTTTGGATGGAGCACTTCTTGCCTCAGATTGTATGAAACATGGTCCATAAAATGAATTTGGCTACTCTGTTTAAAACGGAGGTTAAGGCGGGGAAGAAGTGGCCTTCGAATCTGAATCATAGTTACAAAATCTTGTTTTTTTATTATAGTTCTCTCGCAAATCAATTTTTAGGTACTACTTGTAGTCTATAATACAGCACGAAAAGAATACTTTTTTCAAAATATACGATAATGTTTACGAAAATAAGAGAGTCAAATTTTCACTGTGCAGCGGAGTGTGCAGGGATACGAAACTTTTGGGCAGATTAAAACTGCGTACCGCACCGACGCTCTAACTCGGGACCTATACCTTCCGCAGGCAGACGCTCTACCGACCTTTTTTTATTGTTGATCTAATTTTGTTCTATATTGTTCGTTGAATTTGTTCGAGGTGGACGTCCGATAACACCCGTTTAGGTTCTTCGTTGATCCATCCACTTAGTTTTTTGTTAGAGAGGGTAGCAATCCCTCTGACCGAAAACGTTGAGATACCGTGCTGGCTAAGCCACCCAAAGACGACTCACAATCCTTCCTCACAGCCTTACTTCTGGCAGTACCTGGTCTCCTACCTTCCGAAGTTAACGTCCGCAGCTCGTGCACTAGTGGCTAGTGTTGCTACCTCTGGATCACGTGGTCCCGGGTTCGATTCCCGACAGGGTTGGGGGATTTTCTCTGCCCGGTTACTGGGTGTTTGTGTTGTCCTCATCCTTTCATCATCATAATCATCATCATCATCATTCGTGACAGTGGCTAAACCTGACTGGGCAAACAAGTGGACTGTGTAAAGGTTGGGACCTTGTACGGACGCTGATGACCGCGCAGTTGAGCTCCCCACAAACCAAACAACATCATCTAAAGTTAACAGGAGTACTCCTGTGAAACTTGTAGAACTAGCACTGCTGGAGGAAAGAATATTTCAGAGACATAGCTTAGTAACAGCCTTCCAGCAAGTGCTGATTCTGCAAGATTCTGTGAAGGTTAGAAGGTAGGAGACGAGGTGCTACCGGCAGTAATACTGTCAGGACAGGTCGTTGGCCTCGCTTCGGTAGCTCAGTGGGTGGAGCATGTGCCCGCTGAAGACGGAGGTCCCGAATTCGAGTCTCGGTGCAGTGCACAGATTCAGTCCGCCAGGATAAACACGAAAATTGAGATAGTGCGCGGATCGTGCGCTCTGGATATCAAGACCTACTTTTTCTCCTAAATAGCGTCATCTCACAGAAGAAATCGTTTGTCGAGAGAAACCGTTATGAATGCATCATGGAAAGCAGCGATACAGATCTTCACTAACAGCTGACATTTGAAAAGGGGGTGACAGTCGATACTTCGACGCGTACATGTCTGTTCAGAAATAACACGAGGATTTATTTTAACGTTGTTGACTGTTCTGAAAGCTCTTACGTGTGACTACCTGTAACGGATACTGCGCGCTCTGATACTTCTTAACGGAACTTCAGTGAACTTCAATTAAATTCCTGTTGCTTACGATATCTGTATTAGCTGTGATCCAACTAAATCATCTACATGATTACTCAGCAATTCACAATAAGTGTTTAGCAGATGGGTCGTTGAACCACCTTCAAGTTATTTCTTCTACTACTCCACTCCCCAAAAGCGCGTGGCATAAACGAACTCTTAAATATTTCCGTGTGAGATTTGATTTCTCTTCTCGCTGCCGTGATGTTAATCATGGCTTCTCCACTGTCTAAGAAGAGCAACGATCAGTTTTTTTTTTTTTTTTTTGTGGTCGGAGGGCGTATCAGGGGCTGAAATTCATTGAAGATTTTCGGTACAGTACGGGAATAGTGTCTGCGAATAATTTGAAACATTCTGTAATGGTTCCACAAGTGTTACGCACGATGAATGAGCCGGACTACCGTTTACCGCCACTAATAAAGAAACCATTGATTCTCTTAGATAGACGAATAACTGTTGACGAACTGGCACATCGTCTGCAAATCAGTCACGGTTCTGCCTACGAAATCATCCACAACATTATTGGGTTTCATAAAGTTTGTGCAAGATTGGTCCCAAAACAACTCACACAGTTGCATAAAAAGTGCGCATGGACATCAGGAAAAAGATGTGGATCGCTATGGTAACGATGGGGACAACTTCTTAAACAGGATCACTACTGGTGACGAAAAATGAATCCATCATTACGAGCCGGAGAGTAAACGGCAGAATATGGAATGGAAACATCCAAATTCGCCGTGCAACAAAGAAGTTCAAAACCCAACCATCCGCAGGAAAACTGATGCTTACGGTTTTTTGGGACGCACCAAGTCCAGTACGGGAACATTACGGGGAAAGGGGCACAACAATAAACAGTGTACGTTACAGTGAGATGCTTACTGCCAGCCTAAAGCCTGCTATTCGAAGCAAACGCCGAGGATTACTGTCAAAAGTGTTGTGTTGTTGCCCGACAATTCCCTTCTGCATACTCGTTCCCACACTGCTGAAACATTCCAGAAACTCAAATTTGAAGTACTGGACCATCCTCCATATAGTCCCGATCTTGCCTCTTCTATCTCTTGTTTGGCCCACTCTAACAGGCTTTAAGGGACCGTCGATTTGTCTCGGACGAAGCAGAGAAACAGGCGGTGCATTCCTGGCTCGCAGCTCATCCGAGTACCTTCTTTTATGAGGGCATCAGGAAGCTTGTACAACGAGGGACCAAGTGCGTTGAAACGCAAGGAGACCATGTCGAAAAATGATGTTCTTGTAAGTTTCCTATTTGATTATAATAAAGTCTTATAAGTACCTTGCGGATAAAAATTGACTTACCTTCATAATACCGACGGTAGACTTTTACTCCTACCTGAGATAGAGCCTTTTTAGTCTACTTAAATTCGCGGAGGGAGACCAGGGGCTATTATTACGTTAATTTGGAAGTGTTCTGGGTGTGGCACCGCGTCACCATATAAATACGTATTGCTGGTTAAATCAACGGCTACAGTGATTTTCTTCTGGGTCTCCCGGTGTATTTACGCCGCAAGAGACCAATATAGTCAACGGTTTTAAAATTTGTGACGTAATGCAGCACAACAGTCATGACAAAATATGATGGACTCTAGCCAATTAGAACAGTCCGCCCCCGGGAGCTGCGTGGTCATCGCGACAGAATGTCAATCCAAAGGGCCCGAGTTCGATTTCCGGCTAGGTCGGAGATTTTCTCCGCTCTGGGACTGGGTGTTGTGTTGTCCTAATCATCATCGTTTCATCCCCATGGACGCACAAGTCGCCGAAGTGGCGTCAAATCGAAAGACTTGCACCCGGCGAACGGTTTGCCAGACGGGAGGCCCTAGTCACAAGACGTTTTTTTAATATAGTACACCAGTAACTGTACCGTAACTATCACTGTTTAAACCCAACGTTTACTGGGTTTACTGATGTACTTCCGCCCGAAGCGACCAATAATGCCAATTGTTTTTTTGTAAATTGTGACTTAATGTCATGCCCAGTAGAGCAGTCATGACAAAATATAATGTAGTTTTATAATAATTGTAGTCAATATAATAATTGTATTGTATAAAATATAATAAAAGTTGTCAATAAAATACGCCAGTAGGCTGCAGATTCCTTGACTAGCGCAATCGGGTGGTGGGCTTCCAGGTTCCGCTTAATAGGTCAAGAGTCCACTTCACACAGGAGGCGGCTACACGAGCAGCAGAGGCTGTGTGGATGGGACTTGGAGGGGTTTTTACGTTAGAGGGTCTCAGGGAACCACAAAAGGGACGTCCGTCTAAAAGTGGGCAGGTAAAACACAGTAAGGTAGTTGTAGAAACGATTTGTATTGGAGTTGTAAGTTGTTGTAGCTGTGTTGGGAAAGAACCAGAGCTCCAAGCCCTAATAGAAAGCATTGAAGCTCAAATAGTTGTAGGTACAGAGAGCTGCCTAAAGCCGGAAATAAGTTCAGCCGAAATTTTTTCAAACAATCTAACAGTGTTGAGAAAGTACAGATTAAATATAGTTGGTGGTGGAGTATTTATTGCTGTGAGAGGCAGTTTGCCTTGTAGCGAAATTGAAGTAGATAGTTCGTGTAAAATAGTATGGGTAGAGGTTATACCTGACAATCGGACTAAACTATCGTTGGATCGTTTTACCGAGCCCCCGACTCAGAAGGTACAGTTGCTGAACAGTTCAATGAAAACTTGAGTCTCATTTCAAATAAATACCCCGCTCATACAATTATAGTCGGTGGTGGCTTTAATCTACCCTCTATATGCTGGATAAATTATACGTTTAAATCCGGCGGCAGGCATAAAACCTCATCCCATATTGTACTGAATGCTTTCTCAAAAAATTATTTTGAACAATTAGTTCATGAGCCCACTCGAATCGTAAATGGTTGCGAAAGCGTACTTGACCTTTTAGCAACAAATAATCCTGGACAAATAGTGAGTATTATGACGAATACAGGGATTAGCGACCACAAGGCAGTTACTGCTAGGCTGAATACCGTAACACCTACAACCATAAAAAAAGAAACGCAAAGTATATCTATTTCAAAAAGCTGATAAAAAATGCTGTTAACGCCATTTTAAGAGACAGTCTTCAATCCTTCCTTCTGATCATGTAAGTGTAGAAAAGTTGTGGAATGTTTTCAAAGAGATAGTATCGACAGCAATTGAGAGATATATACCACATAAATTAATATGTGATGGTACTGATCCCCCATGGTACACAAAACTGGTCAGATCGTTGTTGCATAAGCAACGAAAGAAGCATGCCAAATTTAAAAGAACGCAAAATCCCCAAGATTGGCAGAGTTTTACAGAAGCTCGAAATATGGTGCGTACTTCAATGCGAGATGCTTTTAATAATTTCCACAACGATATTCTGTCTCGAAATCTAGCACAAAACCCAAAGAGATTCTCGTCATACATAAAGCATACCAGTGGCAAGACGCAGTCAATACCTGGCATAAGACCCAAAGAGATTCTGGTCATACATAAAGCACACCAGTGGCAAGACACAATCAATACTTCCACTGCGCAGTGACAACGGTGAAGTCACTGATGACAGTGCCACTAATGCAGAGTCATTAAACACGGTTTTCGGAAACTCCTTCACCAAAGAAGACGAAGTAAATATTCCTTACTTCCAATCAAGAACAACTTCCAAGATGAGAAACATGGAAGTAAATATTCTCGGAGTAACGAAGCAGCTTAAATCACTTAATAAATGCAAGGCCTCCGGTCCAGATTGTGTAACAGTCGCGTTCCTCTCAGAGTATGCTGATAAAATAGCTCCATATTTAGAAATTATATACAACCACTCGCTCACAGATAGATCCGTACCTGAAGATTGGAAAATTGCTAAAGTTACGTCAATACCCAAAAGGGAAGTAGGAGTAATCCGCTGAATTACAGGCCTATATCACTAACGTCGATTTGCAGTAGGGTTTAGGAACATATACTGTATTCGAACGTTATGAAGTACCTCGAAGAAAACGACTTATTGACCCACAGTCAGCACGGTTTCAGAAGATATCGTTCTTGTGAAACACAACTAGCTCTTTATACTCATGAAGTGATAAGTGCAATCTACAGGGGATATAAAATTGATTCCACATTTTTAGATTTCCAGAAGGCTTTCAACACCGTTCCTTACAAGCGTCTACTAACCAAACTGGGTGCCTAAGTATCACCTCAGTTGTGCGAATGGATGCGTAATTTCTTGTCAGAAAGGTCACAGTTCGTAGTGATAGACAGAAAGTCATCGAGTAAAACAGAACTAATATCCAGTGTTCCCTGAGGAATTGCTATAGGCCGTCTATTGTTCCTGATCTATATTTACGACATAGGAGACAATCTGAGTAGCCGTCTTAGATTGTTTGCAGATCATTATGTTATTTACCGTCTTGTAAATTCATCAGATGATCCAAATGATTTGCAAAATGAATTAGATAAGATATCTATATGGTTCGAAAAGTGGCAGTTCACCTTATGTTTAAAAAAGTGTGAAGTTATTCACATGGGAAAAAAAAAATCCGCTAGATTTCGATTATGCGGTAATTCAAGTAAGCTCAATGAAATACTTTGGGATTACAGTTGGAAATAACCTAAATTGGAACGATCAAATAGTTAATGTTGTGGATAGAGCAAACCAAAGACTGCGATTCATTGGCAGTACACTTAAGAGGTGCAAGAAGTATATTAAAGAGACTGCTTACACCATGTTTGTCCGCCCTATCCTGGAGTATTGCTGTGCGGTGTGGGATCCGCATCAGACGGGACTGACAGATGATATCGAAAAAATTCAAAGAAGGGCAGCTCGTTTCGTATTATCGCGAAATAGGGGAAATAGTGCCACAGACATGATATGTGAATTGGAGTGGCAATCATTAAAATAAAGGCGTATTTCGTTGCGACGGGATCTTCTCAAGAAATTTCAATCACCAGTTTTGTCTTCCGATTGCGAAAACATTCTGTTGGCACCCACCTACATAGAGAGAAATGATCAATACGATAAAATAAGAGAAATAAGGGCTCGCACAGAAAAATTTAAGTGCTCGTTTTTCCCGCGTGCCGTTCGAGAGTGGAAAGGTATAGAGACAGCTTGAATGTGGTTCATTGAAACCTCTGCCAGGCACTATGAATAGCAGAGTAATCGAGTAGATGTAGGAGTAGTAACATAACTGATCGAACCGACGTTTCGACAACGGTTGCAGTTCCTTGTTTCTGGGCCTACTGATGAATTTCTGCCAAAAGGGAGCAATAATATCAACGTTTTTAAAATTATGACCTAATGGCGGTAGTACATCAAGAACTAGCAGATGTAAGCATGGCCTAAACGTTAGAGTAATCAGTGATAGTTATATAAAGCACGACGCGGCACCATAACCAGAAAACTTTCATTTTAACTCCCTCTAGTCGCCCAAAGTTTACACAGAAGTATGACAAAGAACATTCCATAATATGCAGTAAGAAGTGTTTCTCATGTTGCGCGTAGTTGTCGCTTGTACCAGCTGAGTCTGCTGATTGCACAAAGACTGGTAGTGATACAAGATGCTTGGCATAGAAATGTACTCGCTGCGTGCGTAAAACACTGTTTGTTATAAAAAGCAAGCAAAGCGAAAGAAACCCAACAGTTCAGTCTGTTATATCTTCTTCCTGCTGGTAGCGATTTCTTCCCCTTTGTCGCCGAAGGAAGTTAATAGGTTTCATCACAGAGAAATCAGGAATCTCGATTTTACTTGCTGCATCTCTTAAGAATGCACAAAGCTCACATCCAAAAGAATCACGGTAAATGGATAAGGAAAATCCTCAAGGTACAATTCAGGGTAATAAAAGCATTTAAACCTAAGGTTTTAGCTATAATTCTAAGTGAGTGGTAGATTTATATATTCTCGCCGCAAGTTGTGCAGATGCTGTCTATAATAATTTTATTCAAAATGCACATTCAGATTACAGGAAGCTTTTGATTTACTCATATGGGCTTTCAACACAGTTTAGCGACATTGTTTGAGATGCATTGTTTCTCACTGTCGTTTGATGGGTACGTACCAGAAATAACCTTGGGAACAGGTGGGCGAAAAAGATTGTTTCGATTATGGTGCAGAAACTCCAACCCTGACAATGGCGGGAAACGGTAAGTCCATGTTGAGCTGCAGGAGCAAAGGGCATAAGGTATTTAAGTAATTACTTAATTTTAGCGGTAAATGTGTTATCACTGATGTTACCCTGATGGTGGATTGTCCTTCCTGTTCCACCGCTTCCACCCACACTTTCCGACATGCTCCACTGACACTTTATACGATTGCACATGCGTATGTTTGCCTCGAAGTTTGAAGACTAACGGCAATAGTCCATAATACTGCCGCCAAAGGGTGCTCAAAACTATCATAAAGAGCCACTTCCACATTCCCCCCCCCCCCCCCCCCCCCAGTCCACCACTTTCCGAGTTTGACGTCAGAGAGAAAAAAATTCAGAGTCGTGCAGCTACTGTGGTGTTCATCACTTTTTTTGAAACGCTGGAGTCAGGGACGTTAAGGCACTTATCATTTATTTTCCTCACATTTTGGAGCACAGTTCTAGAATGGGAAAAACAGACTGGTGTCTAAGCGCATTGCATTTCTAAACGTTCCTGACATCTTTCGAAACTCACAACAGATAGTGAAAAAACATAGACACACAGTAGATCGGATGTCTAAGACATTCTCCTAGAATTCGGAGTAATTTCATACAGATGAGAAAATGAGTTGGAATTTTCGTTGAATTTCTGAGGTCCTACAGTTGCTGATCTGGAGATGCTCTAAAGCCACAATGGCGGGCGGAGGACAGAATCCCACCTGTCCTAACCATAGGAGGCTGGTTGGTGTTGACTTGTCTCTGAACACTCGAACAAAGAAGGCATCACGTGACTCTCTGACGTTACAGGTCTGTCTGTAGATGTCTTGTTCGGCCCTTGTTGTTAAAACCAGTCTATAGAGACTCCTATGCTCCCCACAAAATGTATCTTGTGACCTACGTCATGGAAGCATCCTGATTGGTTCTTACTAAATTTACCAGCCAAATTGCTGCTGTTGGTGTGGGGAGCACTGTCCGCCACTTTCTGCAGATGGACAAATTACTAGAATATAGCAGTCACATTGTAACGACAGCTAAATCCTGTAAAAGTAACCTAAAAACCTTGAAATACAGAAACTATTGCCGAAGACTCGTAATCAATTACGCTGCCGAGCTACTGTCGAGGAAAGCTTGAATTTTTAGGAGTGAAACCGATCTCCAATCAACCTACATCACCACAAACGACTGTACCGTCATACCAAATCGCTGCTTCGCTGTAGTAAACACAATTCATATCCTGCACCATACAAAATCATCACTTCTGCATCCTGCTTATAGCCATCGGTCACCAGACACTCCTACATACACTGCAAAGGCATACAGGTCCCAAAAACAGAACAACATGCACTGTATTTAGTCGGAGGACTAGATATGCCCCACGAGGTCGTTCGGCCATCCACCACGGCCAACGGTCACGAAGCAAATGCTCATTCAAATACTGGCGTGATGCGCGACAAGGGCGCCCTTCGCAGACCGTGGTCACTCTCCGAAACGCTGTACAAAGGCTGAGCTGGTTCATCCTGCACAAAGGCGTCTGCTACCAGTACTATTTCCTGCCCGACCTGTTTGCTAACGTGGCTGCTACAAAGAGTTGCGACCATTTACAGAGTCTGATATTACAAGAATATTTAGATTCTGAGCGCAGTCGGTGAGAAATACTTCGTCAACCACAAATTACTTACCGATTTCGAAACCTATATCAGCTACAATATCCGATTTTATACACCATAAAACGACGATATTCGTGACACCCTTATACTGAAATCATCGAATAGCATATGAAAATTTTCGGACTTTCATGTATTTTCACGTGGTTTGTCGAAATACCATACCGTTTCTGCATCTGTTGTCGATATTAACCACATAGCAGTATGCTACTCATCTCCTGCATACTACAATTCTGAACATAAAGAATGGAAATTATATCTATACAGAGCCAAACTTTAGCGAGGTCATTACATGGGACGTGCAGCAAACCTCTGAGTAACTAGAAACTTATATTGTCTGCGAAGACTTTTACATGAAAACTTGAAAATAGAGGAAGCATTAGCTCCACTCGTAATTTGTAACGAATATCTATGGCGATGATACTACACATCAAAAAAAGTGTAGCATCACCTCGGTTCCGAGAGTTCCGGAATATTACAGAAAATTGGAGTAGAGATCAACATAAACATCGTTTCCGCCCTTTTTATCGCTCTTGAAAACCATACATTGCATGTTGTATCACCATACAGCGAGACCTTCATAGGTGGTGATCTAGGTTTCTGCACACACCGTTACCTCTAATACCTAGTAGCACGTCCACTTGCACTTATACATGCCTGTATTCGCCGTGGCATACTATCCACAAGTTCGTCAAGGCACTGTTGGTCCAGACTGTCCCACTCCTCAACGGCGATTCGACGTAGATCCCTGGGTCACGTCGTCCATAAACAATCTACCCCAGGTATGTTCGATATAGGTTCATGTCTGGAGAACATGCTGGTCACTCTAGTTAAATGATGTCGTTACTCTGAAGGAAGACATTCACAGCATGTACACGAAGGGTGCGCTAGTTGTTGTCCATGAAGACGGATACCCCTCCAATATGCTGGCGACATGTTGCACTATCGGTCGGAGGATGGCATTCACGTATCGTACAGCCGTTACGGCGTCTTCCTTGACTACCAGTGGCTACATCGGCCCCACACAATGCCACCCCAAAACAGCACGGAACCTCCACCTTGCTGCACTCGCTGGACAATGTGATCGCATTGCCTCCAGACACGTCTCCGACGATAGTCTGGTTGAAGACATACGCCCCACTCAGCGATGAAGAGAACGTGATGCCAACCCTGAACGATCCATCATCATCATCATCATCATCATCATCATCATCATCATTTAAGACTGATTATGCCTTTCAGCGTTCAGTCTGGAGCATAGCCCTCTTATAAAATTCCTCCACGATCCCCTATTCAGTGCTAACAATGGTGCCTCTTCTGATGTTAAACCTATTACTTCAGAATCATTCTTAACCGAATCCAGGTACCTTCTTCTTGGTCTGCCCCGACTCCTCCTACCCTCTACTGCTGAACCCATGAGTCTCTTGGGTAACCTTGCTTCTCCCATACGTGTAACATGACCCCACCATCTAAGCCTGTTCGTCCTGACTGTTACATCTATGGAGTTCATTCACAGTTTTTCTTTGATTTCCTCATTGTGGACACCCTCCTGTCATTGTTCCCATCTACTAGTACCTGCAATAACCCTAGCTGCTTTCATATCCGTAACCTCAACCTTGTTGATAAGGTAACCTCAATCCACCCAGCTTTCGCTCCCATACAACAAAGTTGGTCGAAAGATTGAACGGTGCACAGATAACTTAGTCTTGGTACTGACTTTCTTCTTGCAGAAGAGAGTAGATCGTAGCTGAGCGCTCACTGCCTTAGCTTTGCACACCTCGCTTCCAGTTCTTTCACTATGTTTCCATTCTGTGAGAATATGCATCCTAAGTACTTGAAACCGTCCACCTGTTCTAACTTTGTTCCTCCTATTTGGCACTCAATCCGTTTATACTTCTTTCCCACTGACATTACTTTCGTTTTGGAGGTGCTAATCTTCATACCATAGTCCTTACATCTCTGATCTAGCTCTGAAATATTACTTTGCAAACATTCAATCGAATCTGCCATCACAACTAAGTCATCCGCATAGCCAAGACTGCTTATTTTGTGTTCACATATCGTAATCTCACCTAGCCATCCATTCCATTCGTCATGTTTTTGGGCCCACCTGTACCGCGCAGCATGGTGTCATGGTTGCAAAGATGGATCTCGCCATGGACGTCGGGAGTGAAATTGCGCATCATTCAGCCTATTACGCACAGTTTGAGTCGTAACACGACGTCCTGTGGCTGTCTAAAACCATTATTCTACATGGTGGCGTTGCTGTCAGGGTTCCTCCGAGCCATAATCCATAGGTAGCGGTCATCCACTGCAATAGTAACCCTTGGGCGGCCTGAGCGGGGCATGTCATCGACAGTTCCTGTCTCTCTGTATCTCCTCCATGTCCGAACAACATTGCTTTGGTTCACACCGAGACGCCTGTACACTTTCCTTGTTGAGAGCCCTTCCTGGCACAAATTAACAATGTGGACGCCATCGAACCGCAGTATTGACCGTCCAGGCAAGGTTGAATTGGAATGACTGGAACTGATCGGCTGTCGGCCCCCCACCGTCTAATAGGCGAGGCTCATGCATTGTTTTTTTCATCTTTGGCCGGGTTTATTGACATTTTTGAACAGTCAAAGGGACTGTGTCTGTCATACAATATCCACAGTCAACGTCTGTCTTCAGGATTTCTGGGAACCGGGGTGATGCAAGACTTTCTTTCACGTGTGTGTAACAAATTCCAGCTCATCCTAAAGTTTTAATGTTCATAATCGTACGTGTTTCTCATGTCTAGACAACCAGCAAATTTCTGTTGTTTCACCATCTCGTTGCGAACAAGATATCACAATCGGTGATCTCTCAACCGAATTAAGTCAGGAAATGTGTAGAATCGCAGTATACCTCACAATCGAACAAGAGGCTTCTGTAATTTCAGAGCTGCTGGACCGATGGATCAGAATGGCACTTCTAACGACGTATCTCACTACAGCCCTGACAAGTGTGAAGTCACTCATCACATCGTCTCACAGTCTAATAAGAGGCTTCTGTTTCCGATCTGCAGAAATCAGTCACAGATGGGCAAAACACTCAAGAACAGTAATCTTTCTCAAATCATTTAACGTACTTATGGGAAAGGATGCCCCCCCTCCCCCCTGAGCAATAGCTCAGTATCTGACTATTCGTCATTGATGAAAAACTGAAAGGTGAACAGCAGTGTTCTTTCAAACGTTCTGGATGTTCCGGTCGTGTCTGAAAGTGGTCGTCAGCCAAGTAAAATCAGGCTCATATAGAAAAAGCATTAGGCTGGTCGACGCTACTGTTTGACGTTTCTCGCTGCTGACACCTTCGTACCTATGTCCAACGGATACATTATGGACTTGTTTATTGCATTTAGTATCACGTGAGACATGCTGGTGATCTCGAAAAGACTGATTGGAGCGTTGCATTGCTGTATAACCTAGTCCACATGAATCTGACGACGGAATTCACTTAAAAATTCCTTCCTCAACGTACAGATCGTATGCAAAGATTGATGTCGGGCCCGACTCCTCGGCAGTCGGCGAGCGTGACCTCAACTTCCAGGTGACACGACCATAGCTGCCTGGCTAACCACTCAGTCATGTATAGAGCGCAAGCTCGTACTTGGGTGATCCCAATACCAGCTGTCAAAACCCTAGTCTTCGAATCGCAATTCTCGTGGCAAAAAAGTGCTCGGATCACACAGATAATGATGCCACAATTGTTGGATAATGAAACAACATGATGATCTAAAACAACCACTACTTCAAAATGTCGAGGGAAACCACTCAGATCGTTTTGGACACTGCTTTCCCCGAGGAAGTGGTCCATTTTCCGGAATTCTAACACGAATATTCACTTAACCTCACGAGTAATGATAATGTAAACAGAAGCTGCTGCTTGTCTGGAACAATAGCATGTTTCTACCAGTGTGTGCCGTTTGCGGCCAGTGGAGCCAAATACTTCTTCGTATACTTCCCACCAAGAATATCCCATGAACCGCTAAGTGTTCTGGCTTCAAAAACATTTCTGAGAGCTGCTTTCTGCAAACGGAAACCATACCTGCATTGGGAAAATACCTGTCTGCTGAACAACCCTTTCCTCATCTCGCATTCGTAGCGACTGAGCAAACACACGTTTTCACATCGCTAAAGTATTGTGAAAATCGTGTACAACATTATATCATAGACTACATATTTCTTCTAAGTATTTCCTCATCCGTTAAAAAAAGAATCTATCCTTACCATCTTAATATCTGTTAGGTCTTGCATCATAGGACTGCAATATTAAACTAACCTTTCGCTAATAATAAGAAAAGCCTCCATCCAAAACAATGGAGGCAACTGCAAGTGTTTTTCGATCCTTTTCCAGTCACATAGGTAATGATCGAGTAAAAATGAATGTCTGCCTCGGTATAAATCTCCTTTATGATAGCTAAGCCCCATATAGGTTTTTTAATGACCAATGAAGCCTTACTGTAGCACCTTTACTATGGGAGGACTGCACAAAGAAAATCTGATACATCTGAAATTCATCGCTATCGAATTATTGACTATAAATATGTCCCTGCACGTGTCCTAAGCTTTCTATGATTACTACGGTAGAAATACGGTAATATAATGGTGTCATAGTTATCGTTGATAGCATAATGTTTCGTGAGAAATACATTACCTTCATGTCTGATGGTGCGTACCTCTACAATACGAATCTGATAGTATTACAGTGTTTCCAGCACACTGTCCATTGAATTATTTACACTTGTGCAGCAATCTCACACCTCCACTCGTAATTCGGAGCTCTCGCAAGAGTAGGTGGAGATTCGGGACACATTGCTCATTTTTTACCCCCACACGCTGTTCGATAGTGGACCAACCATGGTACTGTACTTCGTTCGAAACTGGTTCAAATGGCTCTGAGAACTATGGGACTTAACACCTGAGGTCATCAGTCCCCTAGAACTCAGAACTACTTAAACATAACATCACACACATCCATGCCCAAGACAGGATTCGAACCTGCAATCGTAGAGGTCGCGCAGTTTCAGACTGAAGCGCCTAGAACCGCTCGGCCACGGCTGTATTTCGTCTAGAGCGGAGAATATCCATATGCGTAGTACTCATAAGCGTAGCGGTAATTCTTTATTTAGATGCCAACCTAGTACTTACATGCTTATCCATCTATCTACATCGAGAACCAATTAACAATCAAGTACAATCCGGAAAGAATCAATGTCAATGTTTGCTCCAGCAACAGCAGTTGTCTTACTTCCTCTTATACTTCGATCCGAATTGTAGCGCCACAGTCTCTAGGTGAGATACCGACGAGATATGCAGTCACTCGCTTCCTCTAACAGTCACTTCTTAGTGGTCTTAGTGGGTGGATCACACATCCCTGAAATTCCATGCAAATGAATTTGAGCCTGACATATTCTTCTGCTTTAGTCCACCAACTTGTCAGCTCCTACTGCTTGGACTGCTTTCCTTAAGATTCCATCAAATGAATCCGTACCTGACATATGCATTTTACTTCACCTCGCTCCATATGCTTACTGCTAGGCATTTTACGGCAGTCAACGCTTCCAATGACAGTGTATGGGATTATTGTGCAATAGATTTAGTTACGTTCAAGTCAACAACCAACTCCAGCACAAGTCTTCCTGGCTAATTTGTGACAGCTCTATCACCCATGAACGTCCAATATCTAAAACAAACACATTGTAAACGGCCGTACGGTGCATGGTGGGAGCTGCATCACACCAGTATTATCGACTACCCTTCTATCCCAGTCTCACACGCTGACAGAGACGAAGGTTGCCTGTATACTGCCATACATATCCCAATCTATTCCTACGTTTCTGGGAGAAATACGGCGTCTTTTCCAGAGACATTTCTTTCCGACACATATTGAAATGGAGTGTGCCGACGTACCAAACGTCTTTCAAGGCTTTTTAAGTCAAGTGATGCCGTGTGTAGTACTCCGTCCCACCATTAACAAACGTAGCATTAAAACTACGGTCTTCCATGCCATATATGTGCATAAAGATCCTCTTCTGATTTCTAAAATTAATTTGCTTAGGAAGGAAAAAAAATACCCCATTGAAAGTAGAGTCTTCAATTTCATATGCATGCATACAGACTCATTCTAATTTCGAAGTCTAATTTGCCTACGAATAAAAAAATATCGAGAAATCCCAGGAAGCATTGGAATCAGTTGACTGTAACTTAAGTCCCAAACGACTGTCAGGGCTATTTAAGTACAGTGAAGATGTGTGAAGTACCCCTTTCCATAATTAGTAAACGTTCCATCAAAGCTACAGTCTTCCACACCATATACACCACATATTGATTTCTGAAGCGTACTTCCGCTTCGCTAGGATTTAGACAGAATCAAACTCGAACAGTCCATTTCCATAGCTTCAATCAGAGCTTAAAAACCAGATTCATGTTAGCGGAGGGATCTTCCTATCACATTCCTGCAGAAGCGGAAGTGTCTGCGATACAATCACTGCCAGAAAGGTAGATTTATGATGAGGTGGTGACCAGATGTTTGAAATTCAAAGAAAATAAGCGCAAGCTGTAGGAAAAAGAAGTGTAAGGACTGGTCGCTACTGCGATATTCCAGACAGCTGCTCCATTAGAATAGCAATTTTAACATCAGGCATTTCCAACTAATATGGTCTGATCGCGGATCTTTAGATGCTTTTCTACTACCACATTTTACATGAGGTGGAACTTAAGATTTCCGCTGTTATGGTTCAAATGTCTTTTAGCACTATGGGACTTAACATTTGAGGTCATCAGTCCCCTAGAACTTAGAACTACTTAAACCTAACTAACCTAAGGACATCACACACAGCCATGCCCGAGGCAGGAATCGAACCTGCGGCCGTAGCAGTCGTGCTGTTCTGGACTGAAGTGCCTAGAACCGCTCGGCCACCGCGGCCGGCTTCCGCTGTTAGTACGGCAGACAGAGTTGTCAGTTTTCCTAGCATGCTATTCACATGCAACATTCCAACCACCTGCACCAGGCATAGTACTTCTGACCTACATCATCCCTCTACCGGTACACCTGTAAAGTCTAAGAGCTATATTTTCAGTTACGGCTTCTCACAGTTTCTTTCAACATATGACCATTGTTAAGAATGTTCCTATCACATTCGTGCAGAACTGGGAAGCGTCTGTGACGTAGTCACTACCGGGAAGGTTAATTTCCATTGAATTGGTGAATATAAGTTTGAAACTCTAAGAAAATAAGCATAAGCTATAGGAAAAAGAATTGTAAGAACTGGCAGCTACTGCTATATTCCAGACAGCTGCTCCATCATAACAATAATTTTTAAGGTCTGCCATTTCCAATTTACATGCTTTGGTCGTGGTTCTTTAGATGCTTTCTTGCTGTTTTTACTTAGTGTTCCGACCGTCATCACATTGTCATCCCCATGTAGGAGACAAGCCCAGACAGAGATGAACATGATAAATTCACCGCGTAAATACACTCCTGGAAATGGAAAAAAGAACACATTGACACCGGTCTGTCAGACCCACCATACTTGCTCCGGACACTGCGAGAGAGCTGTACAAGTAATGATCACACGCACGGCACAGCGGACACACCAGGAATCGCGGTGTTGGCCGTCGAATGGCGCTAGCTGCGCAGCATTTGTGCACCGCCGCCGTCAGTGTCAGAAAGTTTGCCGTGGCATACGGAGCTCCATCGCAGTCTTTAACACTGGTAGCATGCCGCGACAGCGTGGACGTGAACCGTATGTGCAGTTGACGGACTTTGAGCGAGGGCGTATAGT
Organism: Schistocerca gregaria; assembly: GCF_023897955.1. Classification (NCBI taxonomy): domain Eukaryota; kingdom Metazoa; phylum Arthropoda; class Insecta; order Orthoptera; family Acrididae; genus Schistocerca; species Schistocerca gregaria. The sequence goes on along the minus strand of NC_064921.1, from coordinate 396,316,634 downwards.
GGGCATGCGGGAGGCTGGGTGGACGTACCGCCGAATTGCTCAACACGTGGGGCGTGAGGTCTCCACAGTACATCGATGTTGTCGCCAGTGGTCGGCGGAAGGTGCACGTGCCCGTCGACCTGGGACCGGACCGCAGCGACGCACGGATGCACGCCAAGACCGTAGGATCCTACGCAGTGCCGTAGGAGACCGCACCGCCACTTCCCAGCAAATTAGGGACACTGTTGCTCCTGGGGTATCGGCGAGGACCATTCGCAACCGTCTCCATGAAGCTGGGCTACGGTCCCACACACCGTTAGGCCGTCTTCCGCTCACGCCCCAACATCGTGCAGCCCGCCTCCAGTGGTGTCGCGACAGGCGTGAATGGAGGGACGAATGGAGACGTGTCGTCTTCAGCGATGAGAGTCGCTTCTGCCTTGGTGCCAATGATGGTCGTATGCGTGTTTGTCGCCGTGCAGGTGAGCGCCACAATCAGGACTGCATACGACCGAGGCACACAGGGCCAACACCCGGCATCATGGTGTAGGGAGCGATCTCCTACACTGGCCGTACACCTCTGGTGATCGTCGAGGGGACACTGAATAGTGCACGGTACATCCAAACCGTCATCGAACCCATCGTTCTACCATTCCTAGACCGGCAAGGGAACTTGCTGTTCCAACAGGACAATGCACGTCCGCATGTATCCCGTGCCACCCAACGTGCTCTAGAAGGTGTAAGTCAACTACCCTGGCCAGCAAGATCTCCGGATCTGTCCCCCATTGAGCATGTTTGGGACTGGATGAAGCGTCGTCTCACGCGGTCTGCACGTCCAGCACGAACGCTGGTCCAACTGAGGCGCCAGGTGGAAATGGCATGGCAAGCCGTTCCACAGGACTACATCCAGCATCTCTACGATCGTCTCCATGGGAGAACAGCAGCCTGCATTGCTGCGAAAGGTGGATATACACTGTACTAGTGCCGACATTGTGCATGCTCTGTTGCCTGTGTCTATGTGCCTGTGTTTCTGTCAGTGTGATCATGTGATGTATCTGACCCCAGGAATGTGTCAATAAAGTTTCCCCTTCCTGGGACAATGTATTCACGGTGTTCTTATTTCAATTTCCATGAGTGTAGCTTCCAAGGCCACCACACGCATCTGAAAGTGTTCGTCAGCTGGACTCATCTTACCAAGAAGTTGAAGGCTGCTAGACACTACAGAGTAGAACAAGCACATAAGAAGAATCAGAGCCATGTATATATAGTGAACAAGAGAAACACACACACACACACACACACACACACACACACGGGGCTTATGGCAGGGAGGGAGGGACTGCCCCCCGTGAGCCTCAAAGTGTCCAGTAACGCTTAATCACACAGCGCGCCCGGACACAACGCTACACGATACCGTCAAATGAGCTGTACCACTCGAAATCACGTTCGGGCACACCGTTACAATCCCGTGGCCGGCTAGTGCGCGGTACCACACCGTGCGAATCGTGTTCAGGTACGATGCTGCAGTTCACCGCCTGGCTAGTGAGCTGTATGAGTCCGCCCGAAACAACGTTCGGTTACCACACTATTCTCCACTGTCCACTCACGAGGACAGTCCCTCCCTGTCATAATCACCGTTTGTGTGTGTGTGTGTGTGTGTGTGTATGTGTGTGTGTGTGTGTGTGTGTGTGTGTGTGTGTGTGTGTTCATGCATGCGTTTCCACGCGCGGGAGGGCGAGCGCTTGACTTGTTCGGTTTATATACACGTCTGTTAGTCATCGTGTTTGCTTCGCTGTTCTATAGTATCTAGCAGCCTTCAGCTTCTTGGCAGAAAGAGGATACTAACTGATGAACATTCTCAAGTGTGAGTGATGGCTTTAGCAATTATATGAATTCCTCAAGTTCATCCCTGTCAGGGGTGGGAAACCATGTATACTACGTGAGGATGACAATGTGATAGCGGTAGTAATATCAGGTAAAAATAGCAAGAAAGCGCCTAAGCACCCGTGATCAAACCAAGTATGTTGGAAATGGCTGACGTTAAAAATTTCTGTTATGATTCAGGATCTGTCTGGAATATCGTAGTAGCTGTCAGTTCTTGCAATTCTTTATCCTATAGTCTATGCTTATTTTCTTAGAATTTCAAACACCTATTCGCCACCTCATCGGAAATCAACCAACATGGCAGCTGCTGTCACAGACTATTCTCACTTCTGTAGGAATGGGATAGAAAGATCCCTGATAATGGCCGTAGTTGGAAAAGACTAAGAAGCCGTATTGGAATATATAGTTCTTACACCGTTCAGGGGTAGCGGTACAGAGAGAATTTAGTTCAGAAGTAGTAGGCTCCGTGTAAGTGATGGGAATGTCGTGTGTGAATAGCAAGCTCGAATCTGGTTTTTAACCTCTGATTTAGAACTATGGAAATGGACTGTTCGAGTTTGATCCAGTCTAAATGCTACCGATACAGACGTACGCTTCAAAAATCAGTATGGGCTGTATATGAGGCGAAACATTGGATTTTAATGGAACATTAATTAATTATGGAAGAAAGTAGCTTAAACAGCTTCACTGCACGGTCGTTTGGGACCTGTGTTACACGCAACGATTCCAGTGGACCATAGGATTGCTGAGTATTTCTTTTATTCGTAGGCAAATTACGTTTCGAAATTAGAATGAGGTCCGTATGCATGTGTATTACAGGAAAGACTCTAGTTTTAATGGAACTATGTTAATGGCGAGAGGGAGTACCACCCAGAGCACCACTGTACTCAAATAGCTCTGACAGACGTTTTGTAACTATGACACAGACATCTGAGTCCATTACTACCCTCGATAGGCTGCACTTTCTTCGTTAATGGTTGGAGGGAGTTCCACGCATGGCATCGCTGTACTTAAATAGCAATTACTGACGTTTGAAAAATGTTCGACAGTATTTCGCTAATACATTTTTTGTATGCTATGAATCGACACTTTTTTGCGTATGCTTCAACACCCCAAGCTCCTGAAAAATTTCAGCGAATATGAAGATCAGTAGACCATGCGTTAATGGATACAACAACCGGAGCACAATATTGTGGGAAACTCCTAAGGCATCGACATGAAGTTCAAATTTGTCAGCCACGAGATGGATTCTGCTTGGCTCAAAGTTTCGTCAGAAGTTCCTCATTCCCTGAAAAGAAAGCATTATCGTGTTAGGCAATTTACCAAAGGACTCCGCTACTGGCTCCTTCACTACACCTATGACATTACTACTACTTCCGACAAGTGGCTGTTCAGGAGAAGACTCCTGCTCCCCACGCATTGGCGGCTTATGCAACGTTGCAAGATTCGCGCCTGCGCGTTCAAATGCTGCTCTAATTTAAGCTGCTCGGCATTAAGCTCAAACAGCGGAATATTAACAAAACGCTTTTCCTTATGAACAAGCTGTGCGTGAAGCCTATAAATTTATCAGTGGGCTAGCTAATTTCTAAATATCCCGTGTTCTGACCTAAGACAGTTATAGCAACGACGCAATGGGCTAGCTCGGAAACTAGCTCGCCAATGCTGTCAGTACCGATAGTCAAGGAACTGTCCGAACTTTCGTGCAAGCGGCCTGCCAGTTCCATCACACGGAAGGCGGCGTATTTTGAGCTCACACCCCAAATGTTCCTTTTTCAAATGGGAGAAGTAAGGACGGCCACGAGACCCCATGCTCAGCAATAAGTATTTATAAAAGCACAATTCAGTTAATGCCAATATACGAGACCACAAACCAAATTAAAATACAAATGGAAAGAAACAATGGTAAATGAAGTTACGAGGGCAAACTCCCCCGCCTTTCCCACCCCACCCTTTTCCTGGGAAAATGCACATTCTGTTATGATTCAAATGTCACCCATGCGCCCAGAGTAAATGGCATGGAAGCACTGGGCCATGTTTCGGTAAACATCATTTACCATTTGTAAAACATTTATTACAAAGACTTATAGAGAGGAAATTTCCAGTTTCACATTAAGCAAACTGATTATATGGTTCAAATTTTTCAGTTTCACTTTAATCTAACTATCAAATTATACCCAACGGCATTTGCCACTTATAAGATTAAAACAGGTTGACACCAAAAAATTCTTAAACAATTTAAATACAAGCCTACATGGCCTTGAAAGCTGGTAGCAGCCAAGCAAAGGCAGGATTCGGTTACGATTGTGGACGGGGCCGTAATCAGTTACTATTGGTTGCCTTCTACAATTACCCACAATTTATTTTAAGCAATTAATTCCAGACTCAACAATAAATAAAAAGTACCACAAGTTATTACTGAAGGAATAAACAACAGTGTAAATAATAGTTTTCAGTGAGTTACAATTTAGCAAAATTCAGATACAGATACGACAGATAATGTTTTAAAAGCAAGCCACGGTGATCTGGACAGGATGCCTTACACGCCAGGAATGGCAATAAATTAAGAACAGTTTAAAACTCGCTGAAATTTACAAATTATAGGTATTTAAATATTAAAGGCAAGTCATCACAAACTCAGCAGACGGCATCAGACGCCAGGAATGACAGTAAATAAGGTTTTAAGACTTATAGCTAAAATACAAATACCAAATTAGAATTTCAAGGCAAATGACCACAATCACGGCTGAAGGCCTTACACGCCAGGAATAACAATAATACAAAAAAATCCAAATCTTCTGTAAAACAGCAAATACAATATCAAAAGTTAATTAATATCAAGCAACTGATCCAGACAGTGCTCCAGCAATTGACATCCGAGAATGTCCTACAGCAAACACTTTCGCGAGCGATGAGACAGGCAGCCAAGAGTTGCATTCACTTCACAATATGGTAATTCAGGCTAGTGGCAATCTAACGAATGACTGATGATAATTTTGCTGAAGCTACCTGACGTAAGATAAACCAAATGCAACGATGGAACAATAGGCCAAAGCCGGAATCGGGGGCTGCACTAAGCCCAGAATACTGTGTTCAGAGCGCCCGGAACGATAGAGGAATCATTATCACCAGAGTAGACGAATCACCAACCTGCCTACAATCAAGAAAGCTGTCAAACTACACGACTTACCGGAAATCAGAGGGAAGACGAAGAAATGTACACTGCCGTTACATGCACTAACCCCCAAGGCAGGTAACTGGAGCGTTAGCGGCAACTTGGCAAGAAAATTACCGTTGGTTGAACGAAACAAATTGTAACAAATTGAACGCAGTAAATAGTAATAAGAAGTGGAGGAAAGCTGATCAGATCCGCCTTCCCCAAGCACTCCACTCGCTGCTCTTCGCCTCGGCGACACTACAAGCACCAACACGAACCCAAATCATTGGAGAATCGCGAGATGTCACAGTGGTGGAGGTTTGTCTACTTGGATTGAAATGCACTCATCTTAAAGCTTGCTGGATCCAGCTTACGACGAGGTCGTGCAACCTCGTGACCACAGCCCTTCTATCCGGCAGTGCACCGAACTGCCACACTCACACAACCCAGCAAAGCAACGACGTCGACCCAAAGATAGGGCAACAGCTACTGCATATCGATAACCACCACTGCTGCCACTAGCGAAAAGGCAACGCTTGAGAAACCGAGTGGCGCCAGTCAACACGAGAAGAAGACAAACAACCGCAACCATGCCAACTAAAGGATGCCATCTGGCCTCCAACAGAGGGTGGAAACCTACAAACAGCACCAACGTGAGTTCATAAAAAATGAAGATTAAATAACAGAATTTAGCCTAATTTTGAATTTCACACATTTGGGAACAGGAAGAAAACTATCAATTAGATTAGATTAAATTAGATTAGTACTTGTTCCATAGATCATGAATACGACACTTCGTAATGGTGTGGAAAGTGTCAGGTCAACATGTGGCGTGATTATTCTGATAAAGACCTAGAAACGGTATCCCGACTAATATGAAACCAGGAACATGGTGGGTAATAATGACAATTACTTATAAATGCAACCCCATTGGCAAACTGCCTCTACATCTAAAAACCCCTTCAATTAAAAACTTAAGCAATGCCAGTTAAGAAAAATTTAAGAATTTAAGAAACGGTCAACAACAGTCTTTGGAAATTTAAACCTGGCCAACGCCAAACAATAAAATTTAAATAAGTGTCCCTTATATGTCCATTATAATTATCCGGGCTGTTATGCCGTGGTCGGTTGATGAATTTTGTCTCAATTCCCAACGTTTCGTTTCCGACTGCGGGAGACATCTTCAAGGGTGTCCGTCGCCTGATGGAAGGTCCAACACACCCACTGGCTCGCTACTGACTGCCGCTAAATTCCGTGTCCGCGAGCTCCCGCGCCGCGGTGTGACGTCACGTGTTTTGAAAACGTCAGTGCAATTGGCCGCTGTCCGTCGCCGTCGATCGCCGTTGCCATCACCCAGTAGTGGACGGGTGGTACACATCTTCTTTAACATCGGCATCCATATACCGTTTAATTTCACGCCCTCCTCCTCACGGTTGAAATTAATAGGGTGTTTAGCGATTTCGATTGCCTCCCTGTAGAACCTTTCGTAATATCCGCTTGTGGCCGCTAGTACTTGCGTCTCCTCGAAACGAATTTTGTGGTTCCCTGGCTGGAAAGCATGCTCCGCAACAGCTGATCGTTCCGTTTCTCCTACAATTTCCCTTGTGCTCTTCCAAACGTTTAGAAACAGTTCATTACTGCAGTTGCTAGGTCATTGGACTCGCATTCGGGAGGACGACGGTTCAAACCCGAGTCCGGCCATCTAGATTTAGGTTTTTCATGATTTCCCTAAATCACTCCAGGCAAACAGGCGCGGCCGATTTCCTTTCTCATCCTTGACACAAACCGAGCCTGTGCTCCGTCTCTAATGACATCGATATCGACGGGCCATTAAACCTATTCTATCTTCTTACAGCCGTTACGGCTCTGTGAAACATTATTGCAACCGAGTGAAACTCTTAAACTCGCATTAATTAAAACAACAGATAGGATGATACGTCTTTTTTCTAAAAAGGGAGTATAAAACAAAGTATTACAGTTATTGCGTCAGAATCCCGCAACAAAGTTACATTAATTGTATTCCTTGCTGCTTGAGGTGATGCAGGAGGCGGTAGACTCGGCGAAGACGATATCGGCTGCCGATACACGTAGGCGGCCGGTCCACAGGAGAACTAGAGGGCCAACATGTTCGATGTCTGTGTCACGACAATCATAGGACAGAACAAACTAAGGGAGCGACTAAGTTGTGGCACCACAGGCTCCTTTCACAATGACCCATAATCGTCCGTTCAGACAAGAAAGGGTTTCCTTAGCAGACGCGACATTCACCGAAGTCAACAGTTCTACACACACGGAATTACCCATCATTTACACAATGTTAAATACTTTTGCCCTGACAGATTTACTGCTGAGCATGCGATTACTAAAGCCACAGCTCAGGCATTGCAGTCCCCTTCATTCTGCTTGGCAGCGGCAGGCAAGGTACCGCCACAGGAAACAACCCAGACACCAACAATATTGCCTTCTCCTGACTTAGGCCATCTAACGAGATTAACCAGCTCCAAGCTCACTGGGCCAACGGACAGCATGGTGGTCTCATAATCCAAAAGCCAAAGCATCTAATTAGACTCTCCATAACGCCAGATTCTCTGTACTTTAATCCATAAAAACTGAATCCCGAGATGAGAGGAAAATGGCTCAAACACACAAATTAAATTAATTTTGGACTCAAGGGAGACAAAGGACCAAGGTCTTTGAAATAATTCACACTTGGGAAAAACATAAGTTTAGCTAAAACTAGAGTTTTCCATTTCATTTACATGCATATAGACTCCATT